>NC_086366.1:5953426-8353426 GCF_036324505.1 Eleginops maclovinus | reverse complement strand
GAGTGAGTGAGTGAGTGAGTGAGTGAGTGAGTGAGTGAGTGAGTGAGTGAGTGAGTGAGTGAGTGAGTGAGTGTGTCTGCATAATTAAAAGGTGTAATTGTGGCATATTGAAAACATGAATGAGACAGAAAGGCTGAGTAGAGTGTAGGAGTGAAAAGGTGAGTGTCAGGCTGTGGACAGACTACTAATATTATTATTACAGTATATTTCCTAACTGTCACTCAGTTAGTATGCATCAGACAGCTGATTGACAGCATGGAGGCTGCAGAAATGGACCAATGGAAGTCAGGCTGTGGACTGACAGCTGTCTAAGAAGAAGCTGTACATCAATCTACAGAGCTCTGCTTTAAAGTGCCACTACCCATGGACCATAGCAGCTAACGATGCACAGTCACAGTGAACAGCAGATACACAGTCGTCATTCAGGTGATATTGAAAAGTTGCTCTGTTCATTATGGGACAATAAATCCATTACTGTGAAACAACAACATCACCGCAGTTAGAAGTGATTCATCATGGTGGCAAATAGCTGCTTTGACCGCCATTGACTTTACTCTAAATGTACAATGATGATTTTCATAACTGTGATTAATGTGACATTGCTGACACTCAGTCATCATATTAAGGGCTTTGGTTCAGAGAACAAACCCACCATCATGTCAAGTGTTTAACTCTTCTCCTTTTTTCCCCTTCATGTATTAGTGTATAACTTGAAAAATGGACCTCAGTAAAATTCATCTCATAGTCTGAGAAATGTGTCAGAAGAGAGTAAAACATTTATAGCAACAAAATGTTTCACAGTTGTGAATGTCTCTTAATGAGTACAAAGCAGCAAAACGTAGATTATAATGAGAACGAAAAGTATCTACTGTGGGTAGATCATAACAGACCACACGTATTTCACTGAGATATCACAGACATATAATCCACACAGCAAGATTTGCCAGTTAAAGAATGATGAATTATAATTCAGGAGGGAGAGTGTGGGAGAGTTAAATCATAACTTTAAAGTACAGTATGTGCAGCAGGTAGTGCAATGGATTGACGGCACACACACACACACACACACACACACACACACACACACACAGGTTTGTGTAAAGACATTATCCTCAACTATAACACATTATTACTTCACAACCACTTAAAAAGCATTGCCAGAACACTGATGTGACTCTATAGAGATGGAAGGAAGCTTCATTTTGCTCTTCTTCAATAACAGCCCCTATCTGATGTGAGAGATGCTGCAACATTAAAAAGGATCAAACAATCACTTTTTTCTTCCGGAGTGATTTTTAAGGGATGAATGAAGTAGAAGTAAAACACATCTGATCAATAGACAGATCACCTGAATTAAGCAGCATGAAGTATTTAAATAATAAAGTTCTAAAGGAACAAGTTATTGGATGTGATGCATTAATTGGAAGTGATATGATGTTGCTAATCAGAATATAAAAAGTAATTAAACCAGAGTAGACTTGGAAGAGAGACAGACTGCATACACAACACACCACACAGGAAACATGACACAACAACCATCTCATCCCAAAGATCTTAAAGAGACAGCAAATCCCACCCAACCACGTTTCTACCATCAACCACAGAGCCATATTTACGGGAAAGGATAGACATTATGCAATTACTGTACACCATCCTTCCACCACTGTCTAATGAGAGAGCAATCAGTGGAGCCCTAATCCAATTCAGAATCGTGTATCCATGATGTGTGATCAACTCAGGATAGGCTGCCGCTGTGTCAAAGTCTACCTCTTAACACAGCATGGATAATGTTACTCCAGCACAGTGCCATTCAAAGCAGTCTGAGAAAAATGGAGCGATTGTAAGGCTACATAGGACTCGTTTCTTTCACTCAGCTCTCGACTGCAGATATACATGATGAAGGTCAGTGCTCCACGATACTCAACAGACAAAACAGTCTCAAGGCTCTGGGATTCAACAAATGTGTGTGTGTTACTGAATGAAGCCCTGCTCTCTCTTGTCAAGTGAACAGATCAGGATGCGGTGTCCTCATTACCTCACTTATAAACACACACAGGGTCAAACTGGCCCCCCATACCTAAAAAGCACTGCCTACTGTGTGCACCTTATCAAATCCATCACACTTTAGATCAACTCATTTCTTCATCTCATCATGACAAATCAGACATTATTCGCCTCAGTGGGGTAGGGAAAAGGGTTTGTCTTTATTGACCGTGACTTCCACATGGCAGCATTGAACCCCTTACCTGTAAAACATGCTAATCTACAGGGATATATAGAACATGTATACAGGCAGTCGATTAACAACTTGAATGGATGTATGATGAGGTGAGCTTAAATAAAAGAAAAATGCCAAAAATGCATTAATCCCCAAGTGTGGCAACTTTTGTTAAAGACATATTCATTAATCAATACTGTCTACAGGAGCTAAGCAGCTATGACAGCAGATGTCAGGCAAATGCACAGTGATTACCATGGTGAACGCGTCCAAATTACAATTAATAAACCTTGAAGAGAAGAAATGCCATAATTAATCATGTCACGAAAATTAGAGAGCTAATGCAAACTCAAATTAAACGGTTGGAAAGTGTGTGGATTTTAAAAAGGAACAAAACATCCTCTTGAAGTGTGATACTGCACAAACACACAGTGGAAAAGAAGAGGTCATTTCTCCGAGGCTGGGGATCCTAAATGACCTTGTGTGTGAATTTGAAGTAAATGTGTAAAAAATCAAAGCTCATGGTTCATGGAATAATGGAAATACACACAGAGTAGAAAACATATATTGTGTGCAATTTAATAACATAAAATAATGGTAAAACAAATCACTCAGATGTCTCCACACACACAGAGTACATCAACACTGTCCATACTATATGTTTTCAGTCAAAGTTTCCTTAAGAGACACACAGCCTTTCACTCCTGTGTCACCTCTATGATCCTCTGCTCTCTCCACTGACAGACAGCCTGATGTTACCATGTGTTCCTTCCCCGTCTCCCCCTCACACACCATTAGTACACCATTAGCTGTCTCTGGTAATTCTGTGTATGTATTGGATGGTATCCCACTCTGATCTCCACAGAGACCGGTCTAATACAGCTGTGTGTCCCAGTGGAGGTCATCTGACTCTGGGCAGGGAGTCTGGGTACATTTGCAGCCATTTTCACTCCCTATTTATATTGAATATACAAAACACAAATCCACAGCTCCTTCATTGACTGATAGCCATCATTAAATGAGCAAACCTCCAGTGATTACAGTGCCACATATTAAACAGCAGCTGAACAGACTGAAATACATTGATGGCTTAAGTCCCCTGGACATGACATTATCAGAGGTGTTTTCTCCAACAGGATTACCTGTTTGAATGAATGATTAATAGAAAAGATGTGTGGATATATTTAATAGGTGAACACTTTAGCCAAGCAAAAAGCTTTAATCCTGTTATCCTTTAACAGGATTAATGCTTATGTTGTTTGCTGACCAAGCCCTGCCACATCACCTTGCTCTGTTATTGTATAAAGTTTGATTGAGCCAGTAAAAGAGGATAATAATACATAAAGGACACATAGGAAGTGGTTCCACTATGAAGAAGGATGAAGTTAATTTCCCTGAAACACCACAATGATCTTTTGCTGCCAAAGAAAATACATATTTGTTTCATGTTAATATTACTAGATGTTTTTCTCAATCCCCAAAATGTGTTAGAATCACTGATGCACAACATTTAGAGAAACCTATCTGAAGCTAAAATGGAAAACAATCACATTAAATGCCAAATTATCTTTTCATACACTAAGTACTGTTTGTATTCAGCAAGCCTGGCAAAGTATATTCATATATTTCCATCACTTCATCATCTTTCTATTCCTGCTGCTCATTGGTTGCATGGTAAAAGCAAGCAGCAAATATGTTCAACATGTAAATAAATTGAAGTGTGAGCAGATGAAGCGCTTAAAGAAGCGTTGCAGTGAGATGGACATCACTGCTCCCCTCAGAGGGAACAATGTATCAGCTGCAGCTTAATGATTTTACTGTCCGTCACCTGTAGGCAGCTATGGGGAAATCATTTCAGTGGAGATAAAAACGAGAAAAAAAAGATCGCTCCAAACGAGCGGGAGTCATAAAATCTGGAATTACAGAAGACTTGGTAGTAAGAGTCTACAGAGAATTGGGAGATGGTGATGGGAGATGATGTATGTGTGAACTAATGGGAGGAAAGTTAGAGAGTGAACATACTTTAGCAACTCAGAAATAAAAGGATTTAGTGTAAGGGGTGCTAATAGAAATCTTAACTATAGATATTTCAATTGACTTGTCATGTTCCCTTTCCTTTACAGATTTCTTTAACACAGTGTTTGGTCTTTCTAACGAGCCTGCATCTAAATATTGTTTCCCTTTTTGTAGATTCTGAATTTATGAAACTGCAATTATTCACAAGGGTTTATCACTAGTCCATTCTCAATGTCAATATGTACTGCAAGTTTCAAGTTCACATATCATACTTGTAATTGGACCACTAATCTACATTAAATTATTCCAATATAGACAAACTAACAATACATGGTGTTTGTAATTGTATTGTAAAAATCAAATGAGGATGATGTGCGGTTCATCTGGGAAGGTTCAAACCAAAAGGAAGGTAACCTGTGTTTCCAGCACTGATCCTGCAGACCTGATAGTGTTTCCCCATTTAAACTGTTTGTCTCGTGAATTTAAATTGAGTAGCTGATCGATCGCTGTGTTGCTGCCGTCACTACTTCATGACCAATTCACTCAAGAGCCTCTGTACTTACAGCGGGGCAAGCATTAGTTACTGCTGACATTTCATTACAAAAACACACAGTAGAGAGAAGATATGGAGACATGTTTTCTTGTCTGCCTAATCCTCTATTTATACTAAACCAAAACACACAGACAAATCTTTCATAGACTTTAGTGCAAAGTGTACTTCATTAGCAATATATAGTTTGAGTTTGGCGTCATCACTCCACATATTTACATAGAACATTGAGTGATGATTAGATAACTAACCCCCCCCGAGCCTTCAGATGGAAGATTGGGTGGAAGATTGGGTGATGCTGGGGCAGGTGAGCATCGCCAACGTGAACGCAGCAGCAGCGATGTGAACGCATTAGCAACGTGGAAGCAGCAGCAGCAGCAGCAGCATTAGCGAGGCAGAGGTGGGCAAATCTGACAGCTTAAATAAAGGTTGCAAAAGTGGCGCGGGGCGTTATGTGCGAATGTATCATTGGTGCTCGAGTTGACTGCCTGAACTAGCTCATAGGCTTCGCCCCATATGCGTTTGGGAAATATTAAAGTAGGACTATGCATAAATAATTCTGCAGAAGTTTTATGTTATGGAGGCTTTGTCAAAGTGTTTTGCTGTTGAAACACATCCCCCACTTACTTAAATTCAGCAAGACATTTCTCAGTTTTAACAAAAAGGTTACAAATGACAGTTGCATTGAAGAAGGATTTCTATTTTAGTTTCCTTCGGTGTTTCATTTCACATTATGCCACAGGTGGAAAGTGTTTATAGAGGGTTTTTATTAACCGTCTGTTTCTATCACACTGCTCATTTGTATTTTATGTTCAGATGAGATACATACGGTTTCCATCCTAACATGACAGCGAAACAAAGCAAAGTCTCATCAAAACAATATGATGAGAATAATGTAGTTTGCTGTTCATTCAGAGAAGACTGTTTATTCTCAGAGTGTCACGTCTTGTTTCCTGTTAAAGTCAAAAGAAAACACATCGTTCATTTAACAAGAATGGTTTATGCATACACTGCTTTCAATCCAACATAATTTATGAGACACATCAGATCTTTGTGTGTGTGTGTGTGTGTGTGTGTGTGTGTGTGTGTGTGTGTGTGTGTGTGTGTGTGTGTGTTTTGAAAAAGGATTTACAATAATAATTGAACTTGTAGGGTTCTTTGAGGTTTAGAAACAGAATCGTAATGCAAATCAAATCCAACAATCACAACCCATTAAGATACAGACTGAAATGCAGGCTGAAGCTCTTTTAATGATGCAACACTATGAATGAATATGCACAGCCTCCCACACATGACTGTAATGAGTAATCCTGCATGGACAGGTGGTAGAAAATGCTTTCATATTTGCTTGTCTAACTAATATCTTTGCATAATGCTAAAATATTGCTAATGTTGGAAAAATAAATTAACATCAAATTGGTGTTAAGCATAATGTTCTAGTTTATTTCAGTCTTTGATTTTCTTGACCATTTTTCTCTGGCTTTTACAGTTCTGTAATCAGAGAAAAACACCACTGTGGGTGAAAACTGTCCTGCTCACTAAAGAGAAGAGATTCTGAGTACAGTTCCTTCATGCTTTATCATACTGACCATAAAGTTTGAAGCTGCTGACCTCTCTGTCTTCATTCATTATTTATTTGAAGCCCACAATGTTCCTGTTCTCCTGTTCTCTTCGGATGTGTGGTAAAGACTCAATAAAATGCTGGAGGATTCGGGTCTGATATACTCAGAGGAAAACATACGAGATTATTCTGAGGCAAACATATGGAAACAGATGGGAGTAGCATGATACAAGGCGATTATTTACATTTTACTGCATACATTTAAATATGTTGTGGCATGCTGAGAATGCAAATAAGGCTTTACTTCTCCACACATTAAAAGAAAATAGATAGAGCAGAAAAACAAACAAAACTGCAATAGACAGAAACAGGCAACGATGGAGCTACAGACTAAATAAAAGTAATCTGTTTTGGATTTTCACTTTGCACTCAATATCACTGAGGTGTGGACGAGTGCATTTTAGAATTGAACTGTGTTGAATCTGTACACCCAACTGTGATGTCATCATGTCATGGAGTCCACCTGCGACATGGTAAGAGTAGAAGCAGGTCAGCAAAGAATCTTGAGTTGGTGTTAAACTCAAACTTCAACTAGAGTGCAGTGAGTTGATCCTTCCTGCCAGTCAGCACCATGGACAGAGACAGAGCAGCAGCAGAGCACAGAGCTTGTTCACACTTCACATTACACAAGACAAATGAGCACACTTGCTGGGAAAGATCAGGGGGGTTGCTTAAGTCATTATGATTCATCCTCTACCAAATTGTCGGATACATGAACATTGACTAGTGTGTCCTTCACATCAGGCCCAACTCTTTCCAGTAAGATGTAATAAGTCTAAAACTGAAAGTTTGCTGCTTGACTGTCCATCCATCAAGTATCAGGATACAGCTCAGAAAAGATCTGTATTGATTTTCAAAATTTGACACCAAGTTAACACTGCACTGTCTCCACTCTGAGCTGTGACCTCCAGAAGTGGATCATTTATCGTAAAGTTGCAGACACTCTGTGGTACTTTACGTTCTCTGATACTGATGACACTTGGGGCTCTAGTTTCCTCCGATTTGGTTCTCTGTCCTGAATAAAGATCTTCTCTGTCTATTCCTGGTGACTCCATCCCAGTGGTTTCCAACACTGCAGACCCCAGCTGATTAACGCGACTCCATGGATAGCGTTGATTTATGACTGTTTTCATCTGAGCTGGCATGCAAAAGCGTGAAAGCTTCCCTAAAGACCTTGGTTTGATAATAGTTTGCCTCTGGCAGAGCGCCAAATGTCTTTGGATCAGAGAATGACTCTCTGGTTCAGATCCTCTCCGAAATGAATTGTTCTCGGTCACTGGGCCTTCATTCCACAGAGAGAACTGGATCACGTTGTTAACCGTAGTAGTCCCAAATATCCAGACAGAGGTGCTGTGTTTTCATGCAGTACAAGGAATATTCGCAGTGGATTAAATCCAATTCACTGACTTTCCAGTATTACAACTCTTGTAAAGCTTTGAGCCAGATGATGCGATATGATATGAAGAATGGAAGTGAAACTATGTAAAATAAAGTTAAAATAAAAGCAGTAATTAAGAAAAAGTACATACAAGTTCACTTATCTACTACTTCAGATTGTAGTATTTATTATCAGTTAGTTTAGCACCAGCAGAAGTGTTTCAATTAGATGAAGAGTATAAAGCAAGAACAGTGATGGCCGGTAAAAAAAAGCAGTTATATACCGGACCGACAAAAAGTTATTGGATAATTACACTCAGAGTTGAGTTAAGGAGTGTTTTTCTTCAGACAATAGAAGAAATGTCTTCAAAGTGCATTTCAAATTCACTGGCTTCGCAATGTTACTACTTTTGTAATTCTCCAAGGCGAATGCTACAATGTATTTCTGACAAAAGCTTAATTTCACACATTTCGGAGTCTGTATATGTTTTCATATAACCTGCATAATCCCTGATTAGACCTGTGGATGTTTGGATTAGCTCTATTTCCTGAACTGGATGAACAGAAACACAGAGAGCTAGGCTGATCTCCTGAGGATTTTCCTGTTGAGACTCCGCAGACTTGTTAGCTCTTTCACTTCTACATTTCCAGTCAGAGCTAATCCTCTCCCTACTGTAGATCAACATCAACCCCGTCTTACTGTATTTTTTCTTGTGTAACTTCTACATTGAATTCCGGTCTGTCAAAAATCTCCCATCAAAGAGGGCCATCTTTGAGATTTACTGAACATTTCACAAGAAACCTGCCAGCCAGTCAGGGGCAAGTATCCTCATCCATGCGTTACACTGCAAACATTAAGACAGAAAGATGTGGAAATTCTACCACTTTCTCTTTCTCTGCAGTCCTACTTAGCTTATCGCCGTCTTGCTTTACCAAGCCATTAAAGATCTTTTTCTCTACTCTACGATCTTCAGTCAAAAGGAGAAGCAGAAGGGGAAATGTGTGCAGTATGGTCAAATTATAAAAGGTCACACAGTGTTAAATGCAGCAGCTATACAAGACTTCTCACAAATTACAGCACCAGAAAAGGATGTAAGGGGACACTGGTTATCCCGTCTGTCTCGCACACATCCTGTAAGAACTTCTGCTTGTCGATAAGTCCATCAGACAAACTGATTACCCTCCTCCTTTACATTGATTTCACTCCAAGAACAGCCTGTGTGACACACATATCCTCAGTGAGACCATATTGAGTAGATGTTCAGGAATGAGAAAAATAATCAGACCCCGTTTGTAACCTTCTGACCAGGACAGTAAACCAAGATTAGAAATAGAAGGTCAAAAGAGAAGAGTATAATCACAGGTCTTAACCCTAACCCTAAATCATTAGGAGGAAAACACAACAGCAATTGACGGTAAAAGGGGAAAAAAGGAAAAAGACTTGCAATAAGGATAAGCTGAACACTTTACAAATAAATAAAACTAAATATCTCTGACAAAGGAAGCAAGAGAAAGTGGGAGGACAGGCAGGAAGAAGAAAAAAACTATGAAACTTGTAAACTAAAATTAAGAAAGACCAATATAGAAGAGAAGCTTTAAAATCAAAGAGTGATTCAGCCTTCTCATCTCAACCTCCCCCATACTTGTGTTCATTGTTCAGTCAGTGAAATAAAGTGCTGCCTGAAAAGATGTTTTGTTATATGGGAGGTGGTAGGTGTTATAAAAACTGCAGAAGCGGTTGCTTATTTTGCCACATGTATGCCATTTGGATGACGTGATAATTCAGCTGTAAGTGAGTTGGTAAGTTATCAACTTTCATGAGCTTTTCATTAAGTCTCTCCGTCATTCGGTTCAAGCAACTGGCAAATGTCAAATGCATGTCTGTGAGAATGTAAATGTGTGGTTGTGCACATGTGTGTTGACAGTGGATTAGCATAAGATGATATGAACACATTGTGTAGAAGTAACCCCCGATATTTGCTACATGTTCCAGCCATCCAAACCCAGAAAACACACTGCATAAAGAATAATAATACAGGAGCCCAATGACAAAAACAATGATATCGGCCATGGTGAGAAGGGAACACCGTACACTGATTGAGCCACATATTCTACATATCTGCTGCTTGTACAGGGACATAAATGTATAAAGTGAATTATAAGTTTCACTCACAAGTTGTATTTATTTTATTCATAAATAAGGGAAATGTGATGAGACAAATATATGATCCCTAGCTTCAGACATGTTATCTTCACATACCTGCATTCTTATTTAGATGTAAATGCTGGGTGGCCGTAGGTGAGGATTTGTTAGGGAAATGTATTTTCTTTTAACCTTCAGGCTGAATACAATTAAGTACTCTTTTCTATTTTCACAGTTTATGTCTTTTGTTTGTTTGTTTGTTCCCAGGAATGCCAACTGTTTATTAATGTGCAAGTAAAGCAGGTGATCAGGACATAACCTCACAGACAAATTACACCTGCAGACAGAAGAATCCAATTTCCATGAGTTGGGGCCAATAAGCACCTGTTTTCTCGGAGCTGAGAAAGGATGAGCAACAAAAGAGTCAAAACATCTTTCTCTTTCTTTGAGACTTAAGAACATTTACATTTTAGCTTATGCAAATATTTGGCAGGAATAAAAGAGCCTTAAGAATTCAGGAAGGGCTAACCTGAAAAAGTTAAACACCAATAGAAAGCGGCAACTGTTAATCCATATTTCTGATGCAAACAAAGTCAAAAGCACACTGTTGTAGCAAAAACCATTTACCCTGTAGACAGATGCATGTGTTCTGAAATGTCTAAATAAGGTTCATGTTCAGGACTGTACACACTAACCTCTGCTTGTATTGCTTCCCCTCCAGATGTGCTCCAGATGTTGTTGAGGAGCAGACAGATGTTTCTTTGATTCCCACCACAACTCTGAATATTTATTCTACTGTTGAAAATGTAATAACCATGCCTACAACCTAAATAAGCACAGACGTTTGAGGTAAATGTGCTGATGGGATAAATATGTCTCACCAAAACCGGAGTATTACGCATGGAAATCATACCCATCTTTGTGGTACTTAAGTTGGTTCGTATTAATAGATTTCTCTGAAAAAGTTGGGACTTGGTCTACAACGAGTTCCTGCAAAACAGATATAAATCATCTCCAAATCAAGTTCCTGATATCTGCTGACAGAATTGATTTTTCTTATCTTTTCTGACAGTTTTAGCAGAGTTCCTTACATATGTTCCTGCACCACTGCTTCAGTCACAATTTGCCAAGTCGGCATACATCGCTGTGACTCATTTGTCATGTAAATTAAACATTATCCTGTTAGTGCCTCTGCTAAATATGAAGCATGGCGTTTGGCTCATTTAAAGTTCTCCCATTTGTCATAATTTATTTGTTACTGAAGCTTGAGGGAAACAAAAGCTGAATATTGAAAAACAAAGTTCCTTATTTGCATGAAAACATAAATGTGTGTTATATGTGATCTTAAAAGGTACTGGTGGACAACATGCAATGACATTATTCAGAGGGATGGCATTTTGAATCATTGTTCATCATCTATATTGTAGAATATATTATTTTCTTTAGACCAACACAATATTAGAAGGTAACACAGACGTCAAAGGATCATGACCGCGTTGCAATTTCAAACACAGCTGTAAAAAGACATGAAATAAAGAATTCTTTCTTCCCCTCTTTCCTTCATTTCGGAGAAAAGAGAGCAAAAACAATAGTACAAAAGAGCTAGATCAACAGAAAGAGAGAGAAACAGAGAAAGTTGTTCACAGCTTTTCTTTCATCAGACATAAAGAGGCTCGGTGAAAAGCAGCAGGATCAATTGACAGGACTTCTTCTGTGTGTAAATGCCAGGTCCATATCAAACAGGCTGTAGGTGAGGCCCATTGAGCACAGTGTTGAATGAAGCGGCTTTCACACCGAGGCTGACTGGAAGAAGCAGATAAACAAAATAACTTGTTCCTGATTTCATGGACTTCAGCTAGAAGCCGATTGTTGTAATGTTCCATAACCTCCGCAATATATGTGTGAAGCTGATTTCTTTAGGTTTCTTTTATTTGTATTGTTGTCTCATTATTTCCATTGGGGGATTAAAGGCTTTATCTCACTTTCTGTATATCTCCTCAGTTGCCTCTACAAATCCATTTATTCTACAATTTCAAAGCAACAACAACCATTTCCATTTGGCTGGATATTTCTATCCTCCTTTTTGCTGCTTGTTTGAGCTCACACCACTGTTCTATTTTCTTTGATACAGCCTCCACATCAGATGAAAACATCCAAGCTTTAGACCTCTGAAACAATAAAGGCTTAGAGCTCTTGCAGCTTTTCAATCACTGCAGCTTCTATTGTTAAAATCAAAGCTGGTCCTTAATTTTGAAATAAAGACCACAAACATCTCCCTCACTTGTTTATGCATTCAGAAAACACACACATTGATAAATTACTCTATGTTAATGTCCAGCGCAGTGTACTTAGCCTCTAGAAAATGTGAAATGTTTCTCAAACACGAAGCTTCTGTATCACCTCTAAGTTGTTATGTATCAAAGTTAGACTCTGTTCTGATATCCAGCTGAACTCACAGAGGGAGGCACAGGCGCGGCACAACAATGAACAAAATGTCAGCTTGTGTCAAGTGGAGTTGACAGTAGTTCATTTCCTGAGAGGGTGTATAGTTCTATAATGACAGATAACATTCCTCTGTTATTTAGGGAATTCGTGAAAGTCATGCCCACAGAGCCTGAGGCATTTTTAGAAAGATACCTGCATATTTGATCATGAAATATTTTTCAAAAGGTTTTAAACTTTGGTTACTCATTTAAATTCAATGTAATCCTTTTTACATATATAAACAATATATTTGTCTAATTCCAATGTTTCAACACTTTATTAACTAAACATACAGTATTATATATATCCTAAACTTAAAGTATAGCTATATCAAGCCACCCTACAAACATTCAGACTGACTCAAAAGGACACAGTACGACAGACATCACAAGTACAAGACGTTATGGAGACTGGAATTAACTAATGCAGGTTCTTCCTACAGGGAGAATATTTTCTTTTGATTTCCTCCGCAGAGTTGACTTTCATAAAGCCTCTCAACTGGCCTTGTTAGAAATTGACAGAGTGGACACAGAAAGTGATTCACTGTACCTGTGTGATCACAGTGATACTCAGACGATGATGAACACCTACTGAGTGAAATAATAACCAGGATGAATCATCAGCTCAAGAGATTTTTGAGCTGAGACCAGTCAACGTAAAAAAAAAAAGGCAAATGTTGGATGCATAGGGCAGTAATCATCGTGTGCTTAACACTCTTTTCCAATTTGAAAAAGTGTTTTAAAAAGTAGCGTATGCAAAGCATGGTTTTGAAGCTTGATCCAAAAAACTGAAACCGCACTGCCAACGTTATCCCTCTTTTATCAATGTATTAATTTGGTGAACACTAATTAATGGTCTTAAACTGGAAGTCCTGCAATCCATCCAACCCCCTTTTGGAAAATTGTCAATAAAACATTTGTTTGTATTTGTTCTATATTGCTACAGTTTGAGTCACACTTCAAACAGGAAGAGAAAGGCTTAAACTCAGCTCTACTGAAAGGCTGTTCAGTTCGTGATGAACAGAGTGATTTTCGGCTAACATCCAACTGAACTGTTGATCGATCCCTGACTTTCTTTTGTTACAACTCCAGTACCAGCACACCTTTCAGGGTTGAGCTACATCCAGTCTGAAGAGCTTCATTATTGTTGACATTCAATTACAAAAGCAGATAGGAGATGGTAGTAATTGAACTGCAAGTTTTCCTTCTCTTTTTCATGTGTACTTTAACATCTTTTTGTTCTACAAATACAAGCGCTTTTAGCTATTTATTTTAACCCCCTGCATTTTGCATGTGAGGATAATTGTTGACAGGTCAAAATAAATAGCAGACAACCAGTCAGTCAGGACTACAGTAAGTTAGCAGTGACAAATACAGTGGTGGAGGGGGCTTTATTACTTCTTCCAGATCTCCTGAAATGCAATGTCTCTTTGTTAAAGACATTGTGCTACATTCAGTGTGTTTTGTGAAACAAAGGTAAAAGAAACATTTTAAAAATCAGACTACCATTGACAGTAATGTGTTTGTAATGGAACAACAATATCTACCAAATATACAATTGTTTTCTAAACCATCCTTATAGACCTCATCCAGCTCCTCAGATAACCCTCATGTTCTCCCAGGTAAGCTGTATACAACAACACTGAGTCTCTTTAACTCTCCCTTAGCTTTATCTCACCTCAAATACAAACATTTTTGCAAGATAAAAGCTATCAAGAAGAAGAAGATGTGTGTGTGTCAAAAATGTCTGTAAAACACAACACAATTAGACAATGCTCACATTGTGATTCAATGCATAAGCCCTTTCTCATTTCTCAGTTTTCCCCTCCTCGACTCGCGTCTTAATCCCGCACACAAGCGAGCGGAGGAGCGGAGGAGCAGAGGAGGGGAACCGAGGAGAGAGGAGTGGAAACAACAGGCATTTGGAGAAATGAGAAATGAGCTATCGTCCATCTGTTTTTAGATTGTGTCCATAATAAAAGACTTAATTCACTCCAGGGTGATAACAGCCCGCCCCGACTAGCCACTCAGATAATGTCAGGACTACAGGATACAGTTAAAAAAAAAAAAAAAAACACCTTCGAAATCTCATATATGAGCTATCATCCCTCTGTTTTTAGATAAGAATAAATTAAAAACTGTCCATAATCAGAGACTCAATTCACTCCAGGGTGATAGCAGGCCACAGTGTACACCTACACACTGTACACCACGTACCTAAACACAGCATATAAGCGAAACATTGAGAAATGAGAAAGGGCTATAGTGTATAGTGTAATTGTGCTGGCATGTTATTAGTTGAGACATCTGGAGCAGATACATTATTATGTTCATAAAAGGTTGAAATGCCGGTGAGGCTCTAACTTTGTTTATAATAGCTGAGGAGTCTACCACAGTTAAACCCTTAACCACAGCCTTCAGATCATCTCATTAGTGCGTTGGGACTGTGTGATACATTAAGGGAGATGTGATGAGATTAAGGATCCAATGAGAACAGAGCTCACTGACAATCAGTCTGCCCCTTGCTGCCTCCTGTCTCTGTGTCTCTCACTGTGAACTCAAGAAGTAAACAAATCACTCATTAAAACTACAACGTTTAATTTCTCCTAATTAATTGGATGAGTCGTCTAGAAAAGGGCATCCATGCTACCTCGATGAACAGCGACACACCAGACTACAAGCTTCAGAGGATCATGAAGGAGCTTCATCTTGGTATCAACCATGATGCACTGGGTGCTATTAAGCAACTGCATTTAATTGCTTTTGGCTTGTTTGATTCTTAACACCCCCTTATCTCCTCCCTCTCAATCATCACCAACACTTTTAATCATGTCGCCTTTGGAAAACCGACCAAATCGACATAAGCAGACATACAGCACAGAGTTTGTATTTAGGGGAGCAACTCAGCCCAATTGTCAAGCAGGAAGGGTTTGAACAAAATGAAGAAAGCCATCATAGATATGGCTATAGTAAATGGGAAGTGGCTGTGGACATTAAAGTGTGGGAACATTTTACCAACTTACTGAGAAAACACAGGACACGGAGTGATAGGAACCTAAATGTTAAGCTTTGTTTTCATTTCGACTGAAGTGCCAAATCAGATCGTAATCATGCTTCACAGAACATTTTTACAAAAATGAGCATAATATGAGGCTTAAACAGTCAATACTGCACTGGGCTAAGTTCAATGACACTTGAATATTCTTTCACCTCTTTGATTATCCAAATATTCAGTTAAAGTGTTAGTCAGTACTGCTCTGTGCAAGTCAAAAATAATAAGTAATAATATCATCCAGTCCAGCTGAATAATGATATCTTCCAGTCCAGCTTATGTCACTTCATTACCAAACTACACAGTTCCTTTTAGAGCGGATACTGATGTACTGACAGTGTGGAGAGCATCATTACTTACTGCTGACATTTAATTACAAAGCAGACAGGAGCAAACACAAACATAGGAAACAAATAGTATTCCTCTCTAGGACTGACTCATGTTTTTCACTGTTTCTATTTAGCATTTCTGGTTTTATCTCTTCTCTCTGGCTGTATTTACTCCGAGCTAATACTGTAAAGCAGCCAACGTGTCAAAGTGTCTACAACCTGACCAATATCTTTAAAATGGTGGATGATATCAGTATGTGTGGTCACGTAATAAACAAAGTGAGAGACTATCTAAACATTCAGCATCTTGAGATGGGCCAGAGCAGCTCCATCAGTGGAAGACAGGGAAACATGCTTGATAACTCTGCGCCATAAATTCGACTGATGGGTTTAAAATGACAGATTATTACATTTAAAACCGACATGTAATCTGTCAACCTACATGACACATGTCAACACATACTGTATAAGCAGAAATAGCAACCTTACTATGAAGGGAGCCAAAGAGTAAGGGTTAATTTTCATCTGCATTGTCAGACTCAATTTGTAAGCGAGACATTATGTAAAATCGTGGACTATATTTGTACCTATTAGTTACATGTATATGTTCAGCTTTGTTGTCCTTGTCCATTACTGTGCAAGAACATTGAGAATAATACAGGAACATTCCAGAATTCCTAGATAGAACGTGTAGACAAAGATGAGATATAAACCAGATGAACCAATATAAAAAAAGTTGTGTTAGTATACGTTTTAAAATAACCAAACTAAAATCTGAATGGCAGGCTGGGATTGTTTGTCACAGTTAGACTGTAGGTAGAATAGACGGAAGAATACTACTGAGTTTTAATTTTAATCTACATTTACTGTTGAGTACATAAAACAATGATTTCACTTGTAAAAAGAAGGATAATTAATAAACCATGAGTAGGTAAAGAGGGTGCAGGTTCAGCCTTAAAAGTATTTACGGTGAGCTGAGGATCCAGCCCGTCTCGTGCAGAATGATGAAAAAACTTTGAGGTGGAGAACCAAAATCTATCTTAGATCCAACAGCTATAATGGCAGATAGGTTTGTGTGTGTGTGTGTGTGTGTGTGTGTGTGTGTGTGTGTGTGTGTGTGTGTGTGTTAATCCCAACATTATTTAAAAAAGCAGCCATTATTAAAATGTAGGAATTCCTAACAGTTTTGGTCTTGTTTGTGTCTTGGAATGTGCAGTTATGACAGTGAAAAAACAATTTAGATTATCAGTGTCACCAAAGGTAAACAACTTCCTCTTGCACACGTCATTCTGATGTCGTAGTTGCAGCATTGGACCTGACAGACTTATCAGCTCCAACTCTCCCGCATTGTGGCTGACAGTTGGAGCAGCAGCTCATAAGCCGGAAGCTGATTATGTGAGAGCGTATGAGAGTATGTGCAGAATGTAGGCTGAGGCAGGAATTAATGCACTCCTATTGGGAGATGAGGAGTTAATCACTAAAACAGTAGAAACAGTACATATAATTGTGTTGTAGTTCTATTTGGCTTACCAACTGCATGCAGTTATGTAATATCCATGAAGCATACGGTAAGTTATCCAATATAACTGAATGTTTAAAAATTAAAACATTGATTACAGCTTTTCAGAGTCATCAACCGCAAGTTCTACGATTACTGTCTTCTTTTGTTTCAACAATTACGAGTATGATCCACACATCTTTGTGGACTTTTTTTGTGCATCAGTACGGAGAGTTTAATATGTCAGAGCAGAGAGAGCACTCACAAACCCTGTTAGACACAGTGACAGATAGGCAGACAGACACAGATGTAAAGCTGAGTGGACACAAACAATCTGTCCGTCTGTAACCTTCAGATCTGGAGAACCATGACATCAAATTGCATCGCGCTCATGTCTCAGTGCAGCGACACATTTCATCAGCGTGTTGAACTGTGTAGGGACTAAAGTTGTTGGACTCGCATATCAACAAAACAGATATAAATTGGATTTGTGTTTTGTTTTGTTTTTTACACAGGGGTCAGAATTCATTTATGTAGAGCAATCTTTTACAAAAGCATGGAGAGAGAAATGCCGTGATCTGTCAGGACTGAATATGGGATGTATCTTTGGAGAAGGAACAAGTGATATGGAGAAAGACATGAGAGGAACAGTCTGTCTCCACCTGTTAATGTGTTATTACTACAGCACACTTATAGAACTGATTGTACCACTAATGGTATCCTTCAGAAGAGGAAAATATAAATGAACTAAACCAGGCAGGTTGCTAATATGTGGAAAGGAATAAGTATTAACCATGACTGTCTGAGCCCAGCAACAGTTTCTTTATGTATATCGAAAGTTCTTAAACTGTAACTAAACTGTGTTACAATTGACTACACATAACACGATTCAAGCATCTTAAAATAACGGTCAACATGATGTGCCTCTCAGTAATAAGTGCTAAAACAACTCATCCATCCAAGCAGCAGAAATGCACCTGTAGCTGTCGATCACAACAAGTAAAACACATTGCATTAGGAAAAGTAACAGGTTACCACTGAGATACAAAATTGTGTTGGATAGAATAACAATAAAAGCATCATTCAAATGTAACTATTGCAAGTGAAGATAAAGAAAATAATGTGCTGCTATCTTAAGATATGAGGAAACATAAAAGATGACAAAGAAGAGCAAAATGTGTAATAAGATACTCATGTGGTTTGATTGCTTAAAGTCCCCTCTCCACTAAGGAAATACCAACACTTGAATACACTTGCCTTTATCCATTTGCTTTGCTGCCATTAAACAATAATAACAGAGGTTGTAATTCACCAAACAGCAGAAAAAAAGAGCCGTCCTAAAAAGAGCAATTCCCAAATCAGTCACATGAGTAGGCTGAATCAGGCTGAGTAGATCAACACAAGTCGGAACTGGCAAAAAATGACATGTTATTATTCCCAACCAAATTCAACATTATCATAATGTTCAGCATGTTGGATAATGCAGTCCAACTGAGCAACTTTAATTGATGAGAAATCAATTTCTGTTCTTTTAGTTACAACGATAGGGCCACAGTGTTGGAGGATCGAGTTCATATACAGTATAGATATATATTTAAACATACAGTGGGGCAAAAAAGTATTTAGTCAGCCACCACTTGTGCAAGTTCTCCCATTTAAAAAGATGAGAGAGGCCTGTAATTTTTATCATAGGTATACCTCAACTATGAGAGACAGAATGAGAAAAGAAAATCCAGGAAATCACATTTTAGGATTTTTAATTAATTAATTGGTAAATTCCTCGGTAAAATAAGTATTTGGTCACCTACAAACAAGCAAGATTTCTGGCTCTCACAGACCTGTAACTTCTTCTTTAAGAGGCTCCTCTGTCCTCCACTCGTTACCTGTATTAATGGCACCTTTTTGAACTGGTTATCAGTATGAAAGACACCTGTCCACAACCTCAAACAGTCATACTCCAAACTCCACTATGGCCAAGACCAAAGAGCTGTCAAAGGAGACCAGAGATAAAATTGTAGACCTGCACCAGGCTGGGAAAAGTGAATCTGCAATAGCTTGGTGTGAAGAAATCAACTGTGGGAGCAATCATTAGAAAATGGAAGACATACAAGACCACTGCTAATCTCCCTCGATCTGGGGCTCCACGCAAGATCTCACCCCGTGGGGTCAAAATGATCACAAGAACGGTGAGCAAAAATCCCAGAACCACACGGGGGGACCTAGTGAATGACCTGCAGAGAGCTGGGACCAAAGTAACAGAGGCTACCATCAGTAACACACTACGCCGCCAGGGACTTAAATCCTGCAGTTCCAGACGTGTCCCCCTGCTTAAGCCAGTACATGTCCAGGCCCGTCGGAAGTTTGCTAGAGGGCATTTGGATGATCCAGAAGAGGACTGGGAGAATGTCATATGGTCAGATGAAACCAAAATAGAACTTTTTGGTAAAAACTCAACTCGTCGTGTTTGAAGGAGAAAGAATGCAGAGTTGCCTCCAAAGAACACCATACCTACTGTGAAGCATGGGGTGGAGACATCATGCTTTGGGGCTGCTTTTCTGCAAAGGGACCAGGACGACTGATCCGTGTAAAGGAAAGAATGAATGGGGCCATGTATCGTGAGATTTTGAGTGAAAACCTCCTTCCATCAGCAAGGGCACTGAAGATGAAGCGTGGCTGGGTCTTTCAGCATGACAATGATCCCAAACACACCGCCAGGGCAACGAAGGAGTGGCTTCGTAAGAAGCATTTCAAGGTCCTGGAGTGGCCTAGCCAGTCTCCAGATCTCAACCCCATAGAAAATCTTTGGAGGGAGTTGAAAGTCCGTGTTGCCCAGCGACAGCCCCAAAACATCACTGCTTTAGAGGAGATCTGCATGGAGGAATGGGCCAAAATACCAGCAACAGTGTGGAAACCTTGTGAAGACTTACAGAAAACGTTTGACCTCTGTCATTGCCAACAAAGGGTATGTAACAAAGTATTGAGATGAACTTTTGTTATTGACCAAATACTTATTTTCCACAATCATTTGAAATAAATTCATTAAAAATCCTACAATGTGATTTCCTGGATTTCTTTTTCTCATTTTGTCTCTCATAGTTGAGGTATACCTATGATAAAAATTACAGGCCTCTTTCATCTTTTTAAATGGGAGAACTTGCACAATTGGTGGCTGACTAAATACTTTTTTGCCCCACTGTACACAAGTAGTGATAGATAGTGTGTTTATAAGAATAAGAAGCATTTTGAATTATTTGATTGAAAAAAGGTGCTTTCTGATGAAATTACCGGCCGTATTTTAATCCCTTAACAATGCTGCTGCTGCTGCTGCTGCTGCTGCTGCTGCTGCATTTCACCATGTGGTCTGCTGTCCTTGATGCACAAGAATTGTAACATGCACCCCTGGCCTCACTGTGTACTCTCAATAAGCTTCACTACACTACCAGTCTACCACATGCTGTTCTACAAGTTTAGAGCAATGTGGTTTCTGCTGCACAGACACTCAGACTACAGTTAATCCGCTGCCTCCCCTCCATACTGGCTGTAGCTCACAGCTGTTTACGGTCAGGGAAACTGAATCACTTACGTTAACAAGGGGAGAGTTTATCAGCCAGCACACACTGCTGATACATAATCTGGCACATATAGACTTGTACATAGCCACAGTTTTCACAATCATCAAAATCCAAGATATTAGCATTAAGACTAATGTGAATTTAGAACAAAGATACACACACTCATAAGGAGTCACAGAGCAAACTCATTTCCTTCCTCTTAAATGTGTGCAATGTGTCTCTTTTGTGAATTACCATACAGATAACAACCACTTATCGAGCTTTACTTAGAAAGTCAGAACTGAGTGACAGACAGACAAAGACAGAGAGAAAACCTTGCTTATTTTAGAATGTGTTACTGACATTTTAAATCTACATTTATCAAGTTATAGTTCTCTAAGTATAAGCTCAGCTTCATTTCAAAAGGTGCATGGAGAAGGAAACATTTTCTGAAGGTAAAATGTCCAGCAAAATGAAAAGTGTAGAACAATATTGCATACGACTACATCCAAAAGAGCTCTTAAGAAAATAAGCAATGCATTAGTTTTCAATGAAGCAGCTAGACTTGCATGTATTATCCAACTTTGACACAATATAGCTGTATAGAGTAGTCGCCATGGAGCCACAAGTCATATGTATTTTCTTTGTGAAATTCTTTTAGAGAAAGAAAAAAATGAAATGCAATTCAAATGAATAATTATGGAGCCATATTTGCATTTGGTGATATTAAGGTTGAGGTGGACCCACCTGGAGGAGGAGATTTGTCTAATCTCTCCGCCACACTTCATTTATCCTCTAATTAACATTTATTCCAAAGGCTAAAAGGACCTCAAACCAAATGAAGCATTCAGTGTGGCTCATTTAAAGTTCTCTCCAGGAAGACAAAAGTGTATGACATTAACACCCTCATGTTAAATACTGACCTCAACCCATCATTCCCAGATACATTATGATTGCATAAGTAACACGCATTTCCTGCTGAAAATGTGTGCGAATGTTTTAAGCTGTGGAACATTTGTCGCAGCAGAAAATGCAGAAATAGCTGAATCATTTAATAGTTGAATGGTTTCTGTAGCTGAAAGTATGCTGAAGTTATAGAGTAAAAAGAATAAAGGTTTGAAGTACAATAGTGGAATCCTGTTGCACAACATTCACACTAATACATATTTGAAGAACAATAGTGGAATGCTGTGGGTGTGTTCCACAGCATTCCACTATTGTAACAAACAGCTTCCAGAGAGTCACAGGTAAGCCTTTCTCCATCACATCTAGATGAAACACTTCCAGGTTTTGCTGTATCTCTTCATTTTCATCCCTCTCTTTCTAGAGATCCCAGGCAGAAAAAGGCTACATGTTCAAGATGGAGCTACAAGCAGAGGCTCAGCAACTCTGCGATAAGTCCTCCTTTTTTACCTCCTTTTTATATATGTTTTTTCTTCCCATCTGACCTTATTAAACACCAATATGTAGAAGTATTGGATTAATGCATCTGGGCTGTAACTGAAATGACCATAAAGCATTTGTATTAAACATAATAATTAACTATTTATTGCCTGATATCATTTGTATATGTGCAGTATAGTAATGTTACACAACAGATATAACAATATACTTATTATGTTATGACTTAATTTGTATTTATTTAAATTGTCACAAAATATCAGCTATAGAAGAAATTATCAGAAAAAAGTCAAAATTTGGTGTCTTTTTGAACTTCTTAGAGATAAATCAACATGGAAAATGTAAAACATCATTTAAATGTTTATTCATAAAGGCTTTTGCCGAATTATGAAAATTGTAGATTGCTAATAAAGAAAAGTACCCCCCCGAATATACCCCTGATGTCACGCGCAGTAAGCTAACAATGTTCGGGTTTTTTTGAGATGGCAAATGCAGGAAAACGTGGATCTCACGGAGAAGACCTGGTATGCCACAAACTAGCTAGTGGCCTTGAGGGCCCGCTAAACTCTATTCTCCTGCACCATTATCATGTGCTCAAGGATCTCATCGCAAAGGGTGTCATTGTCCCGATAATAACCGTTAATGACGTCCTGATTTTCCTGGACCTGGCGTTCGAGATCCCGGTTTCGAGCATGAACTTCTTCTTGCTCATCGACCGGACACTTTTTCTGCATGCCGATGAGCTTTTCCTGCAGGGTTTTGTTCTTGCTGGTAAGAGTTTTTTTCACTGCCTCGACGGCTTCATAACTCTTATTGAACTCCCCGTGAGATTTGAGCTTGTCTTGGAAAAACTGGACGTCTTCATTCAGATTCTTTTGCTCCTTCTCCAAGCTGTCCCTCTGAATAACCGCAGTGTTGTATTTCTGCTGCCAGTGCATTTCGCGAAGGAGTTTGTCCTGGGCCTCAGCGAGCACCTCTTTCAGGAACCTGTGTTTTACCTGGGAGGCTGCTTCACTGACTTCCAGATTGAGGAGTTTGTGCTTGAAGTGTTTCTTACGATCGATCTCTTTCTTGACATCGTCCAGATTCTTTTGCAATGAGTTGTTTTCCGCGTTCAAAACATCCAGTTGATCGAGTGTTGCCAAATGAAAACGACCCTTCTTCAAAACAACAAGCTGTTGGTTGAGATCCACAAGTTCCTTCCCCATGGCGTCACTATCACGCCTCAGGGTGTCGTTAGATGCATTCAAGGCCTCAAACTTTACCTTGAGATGCTTTTCCTTGTGAACCTCATTGCTCAAACCCTGGATCGTGTCTCTCAAAGCCGTGTCCTTCCTCATTAAGTCCTCTTTCTCAGCTTTCGCTTCGTTGAAAGTGTCCTCTAGGTCAACGAAACGCTTTCGCCTTTCCATGAGCTGCAAAATGTCTTTTTGCAGCAAGACATTTTCATGGATCAAGGTGTCTTTTGCAGTCACCATTTCGTAGCAATCTCCCCTCATGATGCCCTCATTTTGAAGGTCTCGACACAACTCCTCTTTCTGTTGTTGCAATAACTGATTTTGCTGGAAAATCGATTCTTTTTCTGCCTTCGCAATTTTGTATGACTCCTGCAGATCCTCTAAACTCAGAAGCCTCTTTGAAAGGTCAAAGATTTCTCCTTGCAACTCGCCAGTTTGACGCCTTTCCTCCTCAATTGACGCTGTTATTGCGTCTATCTCACTCTGCACTGTGCTGTCCTTTTCAAGCTCTGTCCTGAGATCTTTAACGTCCTGCTGCAGAGCCTGGTTCTGCCAACAAACCCCCTCTGTCTCTGCCTTAAACAGCTGGTAACGTTCCTGAAGCTGCTCTTTCCTGTGCTTGAGAAACGTAAGTTCTTTCTCAAGGGAATTGTTTACTCTGGTGATTTCCTCTGTGTCCTGTCCCAATGCAATGAGCGATTTCATTGTAGCATTTAAGCCTTGGATCGCTGAACGCTCCTCATCAATCTGAACATTAAGCGCTCTCTGCCTAGACAGTGCATCTTGATACTCAGCTTTGACAGCATCCGTGCTAGTCAGCTCATCATACTTAGAATTCCGCTCTTCCTCGAGATTCTGTAGTCGAATCTCCAATTGCTTGTTTGTGGAAATCATGCCCTGGAACATGACCTCTATGGTGCAGTTATTTTGGATCTTCTCAGTAAGTTCCCTCACTTCTTTATGGAGGTAGGCACATTTTCGCTTTACGCCAAGTTCCTCTGCCTTCAGAGTCTTGAACTCCTCCCCCTGACATGGAATGCTACTGAACCTGTTTTTTATGGATTGCATTTCCCGAAGTAGGATCTTGAGCTGCTCTTCGATAGCCCCAAGACTCCTACTCACCCCATCACGCTCGCCCCCAAGTTTTTCCTGGGCCTCAGCGAGCACATCTTTCAGAAACCTCGGTTTCACCTGCGAGGCTGCTTCGCTGACTTCCAGTTTGAGGAGCTTGGGCTTCTTACAATCAATCTCTTTATTGACATCGTCCATATCCTTTTGCAGGTAGTCATTCTCCACGTTCAAATCGTCCAGGTGATTGAGTGTTGCCAAATGAGAACGACCATTCTTCAAAACACCAAGCTGTTGGTTGAGATCCACAAGTTCCTTCCCCATGGCGTCACTATCACGCCTCAGGGTGTCGTTAGATGCATTCAAGGCCTCAAACTTTACCTTGAGATGCTTTTCCTTGTGAACCTCATTGCGCAAACCTTGGATTGTGTCCCTCAAAGCCGTGTCCTTCCTCATTAAGTCCTCTTTCTCAGCTTTCGCTTCGTTGAAAGTGTCCTCTAGGTCCAGGAAACGCTTTTGCCTTTCCATGAGCTGCAAAATGTCTTTTTGCAGCAAGACATTTTCATGGATCAAGGTGTCTTTTGCAGTCACCATTTCGTAGCAATCTCCCCTCATGATGCCCTCACTTTGAAGGTCTCGACACAACTCCTCTTTCTGTTGTTGCAATAACTGATTTTGCTGGAAAATAGACTCTTTTTCTGCCTTTGCAATTTTGTATGACTCCTGCAGATCCTCTAAACCCAGAAGCCTCTTTGAAAGCTCAGAAATATCTACTTGCAACTTGCCAGTTTGACGCCTTTCCTCCTCATTTGACACTGTCATTGCATCTATCTCACTCTGTACTGTGCTCTCCTTTTCAAGCTCCGTCATGAGATCCTCAACCTCCTGCTGCAGAGCCTGGTTCTGCCTGCAAACCCCCTCTTTCTCAGCTTTTGCCTCCTTGAAAGTGTCCTCTAGGTCCAGGAAACGCTTTTGCCTTTCCATGAGCTGCAAAATGTCTTTTTGCAGCAAGACATTTTCATGGATCAAGGTGTCTTTTGCAGTCATCATTTCGTAGCAATCTCCCCTCATGTTGCCCTCATTTTGAAGGTCTCGACACAACTGCTCTTTCTGTTGTTGCAATAACTGATTTTGCTGGAAAATCGATTCTTTTTCTGCCTTCACAATGTCGTATGACCCCTGCAGATCCTCTAAACCCAGAAGCCTCTTTGTAAGGTCAAAGATTTCTCCTTGCAACTTGCCAGTTTGATGCCTTTCCTCCTCAATTGACGCTGTTATTGCGTCTATCTCACTCTGCACTGTGCTCTCCTTTTCAAGCTCTTTCCTGAGATCTTTAACGTCCTGCTGCAGAGCCTGGTTCTGCCTGCAAACCCCCTCTTTCTCAGCTTTTGCCTCCTTGAAAGTGTCCTCTAGGTCCAGGAAACGCTTTTGCCTTTCCATGAGCTGCAAAATGTCTTTTTGCAGCAAGACATTTTCATGGATCAAGGTGTCTTTTGTAGTCACCATTTTGTAGCAATCTCCCCTCATGATGCCCTCACTTTGAAGGTCTCGACACATCTCCTCTTTCTGTTGTTGCAATAACTGATTTTGCTGGAAAATAGACTCTTTTTCTGCCTTCGCAATTTTGTATGACTCCTGCAGATCCTCTAAACCCAGAAGCCTCTTTGAAAGCTCAGAAATATCTACTTGCAACTTGCCAGTTTGACGCCTTTCCTCCTCATTTGACGCTGTCATTGCATCTATCTCACTCTGTACTGTGCTCTCCTTTTCAAGCTCCGTCCTGAGATCCTCAACCTCCTGCAGCAGAGCTTGGTTCTGCCTGCAAACCCCCTCTTTCTCAGCTTTTGCCTCCTTGAAAGTGTCCTCTAGGTCCAGGAAACGCTTTTGCCTTTCCTTGAGCTGCAAAATGTCTTTTTGCAGCAAGATATTTTCATGGCTCAAGGTGTCTTTTGCTGTCACCATTTCGTAGCAATCTCCCCTCATGTTGCCCTCATTTTGAAGGTCTCGACACAACTGCTCTTTCTGTTGTTGCAATAACTGATTTTGCTGGAAAATCGATTCTTTTTCTGCCTTCACAATGTCGTATGACCCCTGCAGATCCTCTAAACCCAGAAGCCTCTTTGAAAGCTCAGAAATATCTACTTGCAACTTGCCAGTTTGATGCCTTTCCTCCTCAATTGACGCTGTTATTGCGTCTATCTCACTCTGCACTGTGCTCTCCTTTTCAAGCTCTTTCCTGAGATCTTTAACGTCCTGCTGCAGAGCTTGGTTCTGCCTGCAAACCCCCTCTTTCTCAGCTTTTGCCTCCTTGAAAGTGTCCTCTAGGTCCAGGAAACGCTTTTGCCTTTCCATGAGCTGCAAAATGTCTTTTTGCAGCAAGACATTTTCATGGATCAAGGTGTCTTTTACAGTCACCATTTCGTAGCAATCTCCCCTCATGATGCCCTCACTTTGAAGGTCTCGACACATCTCCTCTTTCTGTTGTTGCAATAACTGATTTTGCTGGAAAATAGACTCTTTTTCTGCCTTCGCAATTTTGTATGACTCCTGCAGATCCTCTAAACCCAGAAGCCTCTTTGAAAGCTCAGAAATATCTACTTGCAACTTGCCAGTTTGACGCCTTTCCTCCTCATTTGACGCTGTCATTGCATCTATCTCACTCTGTACTGTGCTCTCCTTTTCAAGTTCCGTCCTGAGATCCTCAACCTCCTGCTGCAGAGCTTGGTTCTGCCTGCAAACCCCCTCTTTCTCAGCTTTTGCCTCCTTGAAAGTGTCCTCTAGGTCCAGGAAACGCTTTTGCCTTTCCTTGAGCTGCAAAATGTCTTTTTGCAGCAAGATATTTTCATGGCTCAAGGTGTCTTTTGCTGTCACCATTTCGTAGCAATCTCCCCTCATGTTGCCCTCATTTTGAAGGTCTCGACACAACTGCTCTTTCTGTTGTTGCAATAACTGATTTTGCTGGAAAATCGATTCTTTTTCTGCCTTCACAATGTCGTATGACTCCTGCAGATCCTCTAAACCCAGAAGCCTCTTTGAAAGCTCAGAAATATCTACTTGCAACTTGCCAGTTTGACGCCTTTCCTCCTCATTTGACGCTGTCATTGCGTCTATCTCACTGTGTACTGTGCTTTCCTTTTCAAGCTCCGTCCTGAGAACCTCAAACTCCTGCTGCAGAGCCTGGTTCTGCCCGCAAACCCCCTCTTTCTCAGCTTTTGCCTCCTTGAAAGTGGCCTCTAGGTCTACGAAACGCTTTTGCCTTTCCTTGAGCTGCAAAATGTCTTTTTGCAGCAAGATATTTTCATGGCTCAATGTGTCTTTTGCTGTCACCATTTCGTTGCAATCTCCCCAAATTGTGTCCGCATTTTGAAGGTCTCGACACAACTGCTCTTTCTGTTGTTGCAATAACTGATTTTGCTGGAAAATCAACCCTTTTTCAGCCTTCGCATTGTTGTATGACCCCTGCAGATTATTGAAACCCAGAAGCCTCTTTGAAAGTTTAGAGATTTGTACTTGCAACTTGCCAGTTAGACTCCTTTCTTCCTCATTTGACACTGTCAATGCATCTATATGACTCTGCACTCTGCTCTCCTTTTCAAGCACTGTCCTGAGATCCTCAACGTCCTGCTGCAGAGCCTGGTGCTGCCAGCAAACCCACTCTATCTCTGCCTTAGACAGCTGGTAACGTTCCTGAAGCTGCTCATTCCTGTGCTTGAGAAACTCTAGTTCTTTCTCAAGGGAATTATTTACTCTGGTGATTTCCTCTGTGTCAGATCTCCATCCAACGAGCGATTCCCTTGTAGCAGTAAAGAATTGGATCGTTGAACGCACCTCCTCAATCTGAACATGAAGCGCTCTCTGCCTAGACAGTGCATCTTGATACTCAGCTTTGACAT
Source organism: Eleginops maclovinus (assembly GCF_036324505.1). Lineage (NCBI taxonomy): Eukaryota > Metazoa > Chordata > Actinopteri > Perciformes > Eleginopidae > Eleginops > Eleginops maclovinus. The sequence goes on along the minus strand of NC_086366.1, from coordinate 8,324,988 downwards.
CATTTATGCTAGTCAGCTCATCATACTTAACATCCCGCTCTTCCTCCAGAATCTGTAGTTGAAGCTCCAATTGCTTGTTTGTGGAATCATGCCCTGGAACATGGTGGCCTCTATGGTGCAGTAGTTTTGGATCTTCTCATTAAGTTCCCTCACCTCTATATCGAGGTAGGCACATTTTTGCCTTATGTCAAGTTCCTCGGCCTTCAGAGCCTCATACTCCTCCCCCTGACATGGAATGCTGCTGAACCTGTTTTTTATGGATTGCATTTCCCGATGTAGGCTCTTGACCTGCTTTTCGACAGTCCCAAGAATTCTACTCACCCCATCGCGCTCACCCCCGAGTTTGTCCTGGGACGACCCTTCTTCAAAAACACCAAGCTGTTGGTTGAGATCCACAAGTTCCTTCCCCATGGTGTCACTATCACGCTCATTGCTCAAACCCTGGATCGTGTCCCTCAAAGCCATGTTCTTGCTCATTAAGTCCTCTTTCTCAGCTTTCGCCTCCTTCAAAGAATCCTCGACATGCTGACGCCTTTTCTTTAGCTGCAAAAAAACATTATTCAGCTCAAGGAAAGGTGTCATTGTGTTATCGAGCTCGCCTACCATTTCCATTTGTTCGTTACTGTCTGCCATTTCTGTATGATGACTTCAGAGGACAGACTATAATATAATGCAGTAGAAAGTGGTAATACTAATTGTTTTCCAACAGAAGTTGAGGTTTGTTTTGTGTGGTCAGTGTTGGACTGGTAACAGCTAAACCAAGATTAGCTATGCCTTTGAACAAGAACAAAGACTGGTTTTATCGATTCTCATTTGGAATTTGATGATGTCACAAAGCACAATTATCAAAGCCAGAGTGATGACATTCTGATGTATTACATCACCGTCGAGGACATCACCGTTGATGATCTCATGTGTTCTAAAATGGAATGTCTCAGATGCAGAGATTTTGCCATGGCAACAGTGAAATGATGCATTATGGGTAACATTGTCAAGGGATTTTAACAACAACAAGTTGGCTGACTATTCTACTCAATAATAAGGGAATTGTTTTTGTAGAAGACTATAACGTGAGGTCCATGCAACAGATAAACAAAAAAAAAAAATCATATTTATTAAATTTTTGTGACAACAAATTCCAATAGCGCTGCTTTAGCTTGATATTCACTGGTACTTTAGTGTATTTTCAGGTTGAGGAAATTTGGCTGTTTGGCCACAACTGAGATAAAATGAACCGTACTACTTTCTGCCCGTTCGTTGATATGAGGTTATTCTATTTGAGTCTGTTATGTGTATGTAGCCAGATCTGGGCAGTAAGTACACGGCCTGGTCTTTTGTCCAGGCCGTGTTGTCATCAATTGTCATCAGATGTCGGTAATAACCCATGCAATCCACACATGCAAAGCAATCAAACTATAGATGTCCATATATTAAGGTTTGTGTATTAAAATGGAATGACACAGGGAAAATGCATTCAATGGAAGTAGCAGTGAATGAATGTGTATTAAAACTTTAGTTGCTGCATTTAACCAATCCTAGTACAAAGGGCCGAGTAAGGTAGGGAGCAGTATAGAGGTCTGAGCACCCAGGAACCAAACCAGCACCCCTAAAAGTAACCATCCAATCTCCTGGGACTTAGACCAGCAACACTCAGTTTTACCAAAACGAGAATGGGCAACTGTCGGCCCAAAATAAAGGAGAAATCAAATTACATCCCAAATATGTCAGTTCCTCTATGAAAGAAGGACAAAAACTAACCTCAACTACACACCGGAAGTTCTGTGATTGAGTCTTCAATTCAAATAGCGCTGAGCTGAAGAACGATGATAAAAGTCTGCTTTACTGAAGAGCCCTACATAAAGAAAGGGTGTTGGACATTTTCATGGACTGACTGCTCTATCAATCACACAGCAGCAACTGTGAAGACCATGAAGTCAAGCACACAATATTGTTTTGGCACAAACAAGTGTCTGTGAAAATGTCTTTGCTGATGATGTGCAAAGTGCCCAAGTGGACAGAAGACTGATGGTGTCTTATTTAACAAAAAAACTAAAAACTATGAATTGCCCTCTATGCTGCCAATAAGTGTTTGTGCAGGACTGTGTGGACTTCAAAACAGTGATGATGGTCGATATCATTACACCTATGCCTTAACAATCAAAAGTTTTTTTTCTGCCAGTCAGTCTCAGCTCTACTTATCGAGAGCTCTTTGAGAGAGAGTGGGAGACAGACCGTCAATATTCCAGTGCTGGACGACGTGCAAAGGATGGAAAACTGTTGTGAGAGATTTTATCTTCCTTCTTCTTTTGTGAAACCTTCTCACATGTCTCGCTTGTTTAACCTTTCCCACTGTGTATCTGTTCTCTCTCCCTCTCACTCGAGTGCTATATAAATCAATCCTGGCTTCATTACTTTTAGTTGTACAGCAGTTCCATTTCATTTGGCACATCAATGATGCTGCATTCAGATTGTATAACTAAACCTCAGTTAAAAGCAAAATAGAAATGAGACTTTGAGCTTGTATTACTTTGGGGATGAGGTCCGGTGAGATAGATCAAATGTTAGAGGTAATTTAAAGTTGTATTTATTCAATTATTATACGCTTTTTTTGTTCTGCGATGAAATATAGTAAAAGCAAAACTTGCTTCTGCATTACAGCAGTGTCACAATAGTGTTTTAGCCAATCTGGTGGCCTTGAACCTGGTGGTTTGTAGCTGGTATATAAAAAAAAAAGGTTCTGGGATAATTTAACTAGGACAGAATGAACAAAAAACAGCAAAACTATGATTCAGAAGTACAGTTTGTAGCCGAGACACAAACAAATATATAAAAAAGCAGGATCGTACAAAACCGAAGTCACATGCAAAAACACTATCATGCAGCTCTGATGCCCCAAGCTTGTTTCATCCATTTTACTTTTTCCAGACCATTTTCTTTTCCTTTAAATAACTGTATTTGCTCTATGAAAACATTAGTTTAATATTACATTTGCAACATTTCTCGCTTTCTCGTATGGGAATGTTGATCCTGCTGTGTACATTGAATTGAATATGTTTTTATAAACTGCTGGATGGATGTATGGTCTTTTGTAAAGTGAAGGCTCCCAGCATGCATGTGGTTTGTGTTTTGTCGAATTCTGACAATTTTGTACCTAAGAAGTTTCAATCAATGCATCACTGCTGGAGCAAAGTGTGGCTGTGGACTGAATAATGATACTTTTATCTTTTCGTTCACCCAAAGAATAACAGCAAAGAATAAAATGGATACCCTCTCTCACATATTGTGTTGTACTGCAGACAGTGCAGAGTATTTATATTAATAATGGCGTGAGATCTGTAGGGAACACTCACAAAGCCACGCAGCACCCCAGTCTAATGTTGAAATGCATTAGCAGCCCCTCAGTAACACAGTATATTTAGGAACAGACTGCTGCCTCACAGCCAGTAACACTGTCAGCATGTGTCCATATGACCATTCATCTCTACAGTGAACCCAAACAGCCAAACTCAGTCAGTCTCACTGCTGAGAGTCAGGACTATGAGGCAGCAACAGGCAGAGTGCTGGAACAAAGACTATAGAAACACAACTCAGCACAGCAGGAAACCAACCAACATGAAAGATAGCTCAAATAAATTACACAGTAGTTCCACCTTAGACATGCTTCTGCTATTAAACACAAACCCACAACAAGAGGCTACATTACATCAGCCTATTCACAATTGTTTAAATCGAGAGCAATCAGTGGACCCACAATCAGTTTGTAAAGCCTCTTTAGGAATATGTTGTGAGGTAGGCTGGTGACAAACTGTGGCCGAGAAAAGGGAACGACTAGAATAGAAGGAACAAACTCTCACTTAAGAATAATGGAAGAAGGAAGACAACAGATCAAATAAACGTTTCTCCCAGGACACTAAAGTAACGCTCACACATCAGTCGATCCAACAAAAATAATTGCTGACACTTAACCTGGAGAGCCAATCAGTACACGACAGACACAAGCTTGGGATTTTGCTCCAAAAATATGGAAAATAAAAGTTCTTACCGTCAGTACAGAGTTTAAGTTGTTGCATTAAATTACTGCAGGTTTTTTGTTGTCCCACAAACAAGAAAACAGACACACGGTTGGATGTCTTACCTAGAAGAGACAAAGAGAGAGAAGACAGAGGTTTAAATGTTTTACCCTTTAAATCATGGACAGTTTCCTTGTTTATTTTTCAGTTTAGCTGCAACAACATGTCATTGTGTTGGATTGTCAGAGTTTATCAATGCACATGTATGAAAAGAAAAAATGGTCACAATGTTCCAATTATCTTGAATATATCAGCAGGAAAATTGTAATGAGCCTTCACGGGAGTAAATGCTAACATGATCTGAGCCTGCAGATTAAATTGGTCTACCCTCTCCCTAACAGAGAGGCACCTGCAGCTCATCTATCCCCAGAAGAACTAAAAGGTATTTTAATTTCGCTGCCACAGTGGGGAGACCCCGTCAGAGGTGAGGAGATCACATGAGATGTGGCAGAGGATATTAGAAAACACCAGACTAATAGCTTCACACACACACACACACACACCCCCCCCCAAGGCACACAGAGATATTCCTTATGCTAAATAATTACCACATTTCACATTGAGTCTGGTTCTAACCACATGAAAAGTCATCTGCTTCCCACTGCCAATACCAACACATGTTTAAATATGTACTACGAAAATAGAAATGAGATAAGAAAAGAGCAAACAAGTCAAAGTCATTATAGCACCATATGCTCTATAGGTATACACATACAATGTGAATAAATGTGAAGTTTTCTATTCAGCAGTGATAGCTTTTGTTTACAATGAATAATGGATTCATGTCTTAACAGGGGTGTTTATTCAGTTTATTCCCTCCACTTAATTCACTTATAAAAGGTACTCTGAAAAGCACAGCAGTGATGATGAATTATTGGCCAGCCTTGTTAGAGAAAGAGAGCAGGTGGAACAGCTACCTGCAATCGCAGTGAAAAGCAATTGGAGTGAAACAGAGAGTGAGAGCAGATTATCCACTTAAATGAAAGAGTCAGGCTGAATCAAATAACCAAAGCAGATGCTGCTCACACACTTGATTCATTGATTTATTTGTGATGGGGGCTCAGTTTTTAGTAATTTGGAGCACCAACGAAAACAGGTTCTATTACTATATTGATGTTAAGGCTCATTAATTTAAAGCTGCACTCCAAATATGAATGTTGTCACAGCCGGGAAACCAACAGCAATGTTTTCTGTGGCATCTTTGCCAAGCCTAGTTTTACTCTGGTGGGATGAGTAGACCACAGCAGGCTAATGAGAACTGAAGGAAAAAGATAAGACACAATGATAACTGATAAAGCTTGCCCTCTCCGTGGCACTGCATCCAAAATGAGCATTACACTGCTTCTCATCCCCAACACATTACCACAGGTACCGTTGCAATAAAGCAGCACTTAACAGCAGTTGAGACCCTGTTGAGAAACAGGCCTAAAAAATGACCCTCCATTGTAACTCTGGACCTCTTATTCAGTGACAGCTTGTACAGCACACTCAACCTTAACCCAGCAGCACTTTAAACACCCTGACCTTCACATAGACAGCAGGTTCTGCCAGTCTGGTATAATTGCATATGGCTCAAAGTAGCAGGAGGGCAAACCCTTTTTCCAACAGTATTCAGCTGAATAAAAGCTCTGGTTAAAAGGTTTTTTTTAAATTATCTTTAGGAGAAGCACAGCTGTAGTTAATAACACTTACCATGGATGTCTTCCTCTGAAGTGTTTCATTAAGCATTGCTACTGAGCTAGCATACACATTAAACATGGACCTGGAACTGGAACTGGTGAAGATCAATCACACATGTCCTCGTTAGAGTAATTCATTACACCTGTGACTTTCCTAAAGTAACATTTTAAATTGTCTGTTGTGTAAAAACTGCTGGTGTTTCCAATTGTTTTACCTAAATTGTAATCTGCCTTTTTTGTAAACCTTTTGCTTTTTCTTAAAAACAACTTCCATTAAAGCACACAGCTCAACATTATTTAGCTTGTCCCAGTATGTTTCCCAATACAGATAGTAAAAGACCTTGCTTCAGGTTGTCCTCCTACACTCATTAGGTAAATCCTCAAAAAGTTAAAACCACTTGGTTGTTATGTAGGCCAACATGTATCGGCCTTTGGCTTCCATCAGGATAAAACTGATAACATTCAAATAGAGCAGAAGCAGGAAAACAAAAAAAGCTCTACATTTAAAACACAACCAATCATACACATCAACTCATCCTATTGTCATGTGACCTCAGGCCAATCATTTTCTAAACTGGTATTCAGGCAATAAAATATATTTTGTTTAGCATTCTTTAAATTCAGTTTGATGGTCAGTCTGAGAGACCTTGAAAAGACTGTGTCAAATAACATTTGCTATACAGTAGAAGATGAGAAGAGAACATACTTGTTGCCCGACACCTCTTTGAAAGACGAGGACAATAGAAACATGATAGTCTGAGCAAAAGGCACTGGTGATTCTGCAGTCAAACAAAAAGATAGTTTGAATACTGAGCAAACTGTGATTCATGACTATAACATAATCTCTCATCGATATCTTAACGTAAATATGCTCTAGTGCACGTCACCATCCAACTCTAAAAGTATTTCCTGACACCATTTATTTACTATTTTGTGTTCACTCTTCTTTAATAGTTACGTTTCTACTGATCCATTTGTATTGATAAATAACCATTTTATATTTAATAAATGTATGTTTGTTTTTTTTGCCTCAGTATGCAAAGGTAAACCATGCCAGCATTAATAAGTTAATGATGCTTTAAAATGAACTATATCAGAAGGAACTATCTAATGTATCTTTAGTGAGAAAGAAAATCTAATTTAACAGTTCATTTCACAACAGCAAAAAAGTTGCCTGGATATCAAAACACTTCTCAGCTGAGCTTATCACACACATGCACCCTCTTCTCACACATTACTATTACTCTGCAGAAGAGGCGATATTGACAACTCCAATATAGTAAGAGCTCCATCAGCAGTGTGAGATATAAACAGCCCTGATGGGAGCTTTCTAACATCCCCTGCCTGCATTCACTGTAATATAAAATTGATAAACTACAGAATGCCAAATGTGATGGAGAGGCAAGAATGTAAACATTTTAAAGATTTGATTGATAACTCACAGATGCCAAAGCATGACTTATGGACCATTCAAAAAAACCAGTACACTGATTGTTCTGGGATCAGAGCAGAGCTGGAGTAACCACACTTTGTTGGGTTTCATTTGAACTTCAAGTCATGTTCAATTTACTTCCTTAGTCTGATGAGTTTTTCTAGCTCTCTGACCTCCACTTCATTGCTTGGATAAAATTATGTTAGCCTAAGTATCTTGTCTTTACAAAAAAACAAGTCTACATCTTTAAGTAAATACATTAAAAAAAAACAGTTTTAAGGAAATGAACAATGCATGAGCTGTAAACAAGAGAGTAATCTTTAGATCTTACAGAACCACAAACCACAGAATAAGCCACATATTTCTGTGTTTCTAATGATACAACTTCCCATAAAGAGAAATGTTACATTCCTCCATTGTTGAATTGACCTCTCAATATCATGTAATTCCCTGAGGGACAGCTCTGATTTCTCGACTCTCTGGTGCATTCATGTGTCTGTGTGGGTGTCTGTATGTGTGTGTGTGTATGCACATGAGTAAATATCAGGAGGGCAGTCAGGCTGATGAGGCTTTTAGCACGACAAGCAGCTGTTGACTCTCTGTGTCATTGAGGCAGAACAACATCAACACGCCGCTCTTGATCCCATTTATAATTTTCCCTCAAGGACTGATCTCAAAAGACACATTTTCCATGTAAGAGTGTCACACACCCCTCACTCTTTGTCTCTTTCTTTATTAATTTCTCACATCCTCACTGCTGCTGCTCTGTAAACCTCCCACTGAGAAACACACTCTGCAGTGGGGATGTTACGCATAGGGGTTACTTACCTTGATCCAGCCGAGGGGGCGGCTTGCATGTTCATTGTGGAGGTACACACAATAGAGCATGTTTGCTATTCCTTCAAAAGGATGAGGTGAAAGTTTGCCAAGATAGATGTCTTTATTTTAAGATTGGCTTAGCTAACAAATGACAGTCCACACTTTAAATGTCAGTTTGAGAAGAGTGCATTACACATCTTTTACCAGCAGCTCAACCTTACAGGAAAACACGGACATGATAACATGTCCGTGTTTTCCTCATTCACCCACCTCTAATAATCTGACTTAAATACTTGCTATGGATTTTAATTTATATTACATATCAACATGCATTAGATACAAATAAATACATAAAAACCTACTGAAATAGCTGATGATATTTCCATTTCCCAACTTTCAGTTTTTACACTAATTTGCAGATTGTCTGCTACAGGTCTGCAGAAACCCCAACAATTTTGAACAAATACCCCTATGAAAAAGTCTCAAACTTCAGCATAATATTATAACTGATCTGATTATGACATAATGCACATCAAAACTGATCAAGGTGTTCCATACATATCCAAGGGAGCAGGCAGGTCAAAGACAAATATATTGAAGGACAAAATATGCACAACAACATTTTGAACAGAAAGTTGAAACAAGCTTTCTATGGCAACGTTGTATGTAATATGCAAATGCAATGGCACCGCTTGATCTGAGATCTTCATTTTAATTCACCCTGAAGATCGGTGATTCACTGTGACAGTTCTGCTTTAAAAAAAAAACCTGATAGGGAGCGTGGCTGAATCTGTCTGTGGCTTATTATCTACCTGCAGATAATCTGACAGTCATTGCAAATATGATAGCAGGAAAATTATGTAAACACACGCAAGCCTCGGTACAAAGACATGCAGGATTGTGATAATGTGTATGTGAGCTGAATATTCCATTCATCATAGGCAATCATTAGATTCATCATTAGAGTTTTTAATATGTTGATATGGTAGAAAACTGACTGTTTCGAAATACAACACCAGAGAGGACTTCTGTAATGATGAGTAAAATGTCACGACCAGTACTACAGATATTACGGATACAGGTTGTGAGTAAGACACGTTCCAATAATTTTGAACCTGGATGCAGACTTCATGCTACAGATGTACCTAAAGATGTTAATTGCAATTAAAACAAGAACATGTTAACTATGCAGTTGTAACAAAGACAAATATTGTGATTTTTCCAGCTGCATATTGAAACGTCATTAGCTGCAGTTGAGATATAGAGTATTCTATGTGGTTTTTCAGAAATGGTAATGATAAATAAGCTATTATAAAAAGGTAACGGGAACTTCAATGTTCAATAAAGTGTTTTAATTGCATTACATTTCACATTAGATTCAATGCAGGCTGAAATCAGTTCAGTGGCCGTGAACTGAGCAAAGCTCTCAATATGAGAATGACTTTGGAAATAAAGGGATTACTGCAGCCAAAGCTGAACGCAGCCATGTTTGAGAGTGGAAGTACACAGCTTGAGATCAATAGAGCAAAAACATTTTGTTATCCAGTGATATCCCTACAAATCACCAGAGGAACAACATCTCTATGAAGAGTAGTGTAGAATGTTGTTGAAGTCCACAAACTATATTTGAAAAAAACTGAGAGTCCGGAGAGATGAGTTGATAGATCAAGCAGCTGAAAGACCATTATGATACTAACAATAACGACTTGTCAGAAGTATTTGGTATACAAAAAAATTAAAAGTGATTGGAAGCTTGAAAAACATATGAGCTTTAACCAGAGGGAATTGACATCATCATAACATTCGGGACACCAAGCAAAACCTAGTACCCGCAATGCTGATCCCCCAGCACTTCAGCCACTTCAATTATAATGAGGATGTCCACTTTAATCTGACCATATTAAGCTCCAATTAGATTCTCTTACAGCAGCCAACGAAAGAGCATTAGGAGAAGCTTCTGCCACTCCATGACTTGTAATTGCAAAGCATAAAATAACAGTTTTACTTTGTGAGCATAGAATAAACAAAGGTTCAACGACTGGATTGATTTGTCTTTTAGCAAAAAAGCTGTTTTGTAATAAAAAAAATGTGTCATAATAACACCGACTTGACTCAACACTTACACCATTGTATAAAGCAAAAAAAATAACAATGCACAACTAATACAGAAAGGATTAAAACATAGAGTTAAGCTGTTTCATTATGCCTCATTCTCATCATACTACATTAGGACGTGTGTGAAGGCGGCTGAAGGGAAAGAAAATATCACTAACAGATGAAAACATGAAGGGGAAAGGAAGAGGCATAAGAAAAAGTGTGGGGGTTTTCGGTCCTACGACGCTGGTTCCCTTCTTACCGGGGTAACTCTCCATGGTAACTTATGCTGAACACCTGCTCCGGAGCAGGCTATGTTCCAGATAAGAGATCAACTCAGTGAAAGCCCCGCCAGCTGACCAATCAGAGCTCTGTGTGGGGAATTTAAAGCTATAGTCATACTACAGCATATAGAAATACAGTTTAAACTGCCGTATGCAGGAACGATGGACGGCAAACTCGCCGACTGTGTGAAAATGAAAATTAATAGAACCACTGCCCATCTTCAGAGCAATTAGACTATTATTACATTTGTGGCAAGCAAGCTTACTTGATTATCTGCCACAACAGTAGTAACGGGAGCAAAGTTATTCAGAGCATTTCCTACATTCCACGGTACTGTAAGACAGACGTGGATGTTTCGCATTTATCATTCAAATCAACACATCAATCACATCATAATATATATTTCCTTATGTGTCAGCTCCTCGAGCCAGATCAGGCCGTGCAACAATTACAGTGCCGCATACTGTATGAAAAAAAAACATTAAGTTGACGAAAAAAAGTGTAATTAAAGTGTCAGATCCATTCATTTCTTAGATGGGGGGGGGGAGTGATATTAAAAACATGTCAATTTATGCATTCAAACACTTGGTAGTTTTTTTACCAGCTGTTCTTCCTGCACCTCCAGCTGCAACTATGTTGGTTTTATCCTGGATCAAGTGTTTAATTCATGTATATTTAAAGTTTAACTTCTTACTTTTCTAACATGATAGTTTACTTTTCATTCACGACGTATGACGCTCCACTGTCAGTTTGCTTCTCCAGGTTTGTGATTGGTCAAATGTTGCTAACTCCGCCTATTTCACGTGAACGTGCTCATAGCCGGACAGAGAAACCCTGGGTTGACTTACCGAGTTGATAACCAGCGTCGTAGCACCGAATAGTGAGATCACGTTTGTTAGGTTTAATTAAGCCAGACAACTCAAACATATCCAGGGTATGTTGAACTGGATTCGTGATACAGGCCTCTGGTCTCAGCAGACCTTCTAAAAAGGACCTCGAAATGTATCCCACAAAAGAGACAAAGATACAAACAGCTTGCCGTCTGACTCAAACAAAGCATGTTGTACAGGAAGGTGATGTTTAAATGTCTAGAAAACCTTTTGTGTGGCTATATATTGTTAGAAATAATCAATATATTGGAGCAGAACTTTCAAAGATAATTCACTGTTTCTGGACGGATCATATTTGTCCACTTCCGGTAGTATTACCGGATGTTGTTTTTAGCCTCAGATAGCATAAAGCTAATATTGTATTGTATATACGAGTAGAGGGAGAAGGACCAGTGGAGTTACATACTAAACACACCGCCTCTACCTCTCACTCATTGATGCTGCAATGATACTATTGCATGTTTAATACCTGATAAACCTCAGAAGGATTGCATAATAGAATATTGTAGTTGAGAGCTCCAGGACTTCGCTAACAATATGGCGACGGTGACGTCATAAGAGGACCCGCCCCCGACGACGTCAGCCTATAGAAGAGTCCGGAGAACCCCATGTGACAAGCGGCCAACAGGATCCAACCCCCCACTACCAACCAATGAGAACACGAGAGCGGAGAGCGTCTTATTTTGAAGTTGTTTATTGTTTGGTCGGAAAGGGGTGGTTCTATAAAACATGGTTGTATTGTAGAACCGACCTCTATTTGGTCCGGACCGCCAGACAGTAACTACTGATGAGCTCCACTCAGTCAGTGGCCTGTGGACGCGTGTCCCGGGCTATTGAGCCACAGCTGTGAAACTTTTGTAAAACCTACTGCTGCATCCTTTATTAAATACTCCTTTTAAAAACTTACAAGAGGAGGTTTGCTTTCTTTCTTTTGAATCGACACCTGGGCTTCGAATAAACGAACATTTCTTACAATATCGTACATTCAAGTTGGTTTAACATGATCAGCAGTTTTCTCTTAATGCATGTTTTATAAACTGAGTCCCAGAGGGATCCATCTACTGATTCTGACAGTATGTTGTATTTTCCATTTCAAAGATCCAATCCTTTCAGTAAAAATGCTTTGCATTTTGCTGAATCATGTCCGAAGAAAGTGAAGCTTTTACTTTCAATTAGAGCGCTGGAGCTTCACAGTGCAGAGTGAAATAAATGAGCCGCCAAATGAATCAGATGTTCATTGGTCCTGTTTTACAGAGTGGGGTCCAAATACTGTGAACAAGATCAGAGGAGAACTTCTCACCAACCCACAAAACACAGAGTTAGTAAGTCAAGAAAAACTAAGATACGTTTAAAGTGAGTCTTTGATAGAGATTGTGTTTTATTAATGTATTTCTCATTAGAACCAAAAGCGAACATAAGATAAAATAGGGATAAGGACTAACTGAGCTGTAAAATGCAATGTTATAAACACTCCTCCTAATGAAAAGGATAACTAAACCTTAGTGCTTTTACATCTTATTGGAATCAATGCTAGATGAACAAATTCAAAATCATTTATTGATACACACTTACTTTATACACACTGTCTTGTCTTTATATTGCTGCAATGCAAAAAAATCCCAAATTGGGATCAATAAAGTACTTATCTCTATCTTAAACACTCAGACTGCAGCTATGATCCTGCCACTTGTTATACCACTGAGAGTCCAATGACTGCTGAGAGTCCAGCGGAGGACATTGGCAGCGAGTCCAGCAGGACTGAGACAACAGGAAGCTCAGTTCACCTCCACTAACCAAGCTCCTCTCTACACTCACTTAGGGGAGTTAATCCTCTGTATCACCGGATGTTTCTTCTTCCACAGAGTGTGAAAGGATGTCATAGCAACACTCGTGCTTTGCTGACTACAACAAACCGTGTTGTCCTATTAAATAACATGCTTTTATTTTCTGTTGTTGTGTTTGTTCACTACTGAAATAAATCCCTCTGAATCTATTCATATTGTTCATCACCAACTTGTTTTTCTGTTCACAATCTATTAAAAGCTAATTGACAATAATGGAGTCATAACCCACCATGCAATTGGGTGATTGGACTTTAAATTAGAAGGCTTAACGGAATACCCACAATCCCCTGGTTTCATCTGGGAAGCAATTATCGCAACGCTGATCTGTGACCATCACATAAAGAGTATCTGATCACAATTTAGTGGCTAAATGTAGCTTCTGAACACAGTGACAGAGGGTTGAGATAACACAGGAGTTTAAACAGGATTTAAACCACTCTACAGTAATCTTTCCTACAGCCGAACCAAGGCTATTATCAGCTTTCTATATAGCTCCAATGATTTACTGGCTGATAGTTAACTGTCCACAAGAGGGACTGGACTAATAGCTCTCATTGATTGATGGGTGACAGCCGCACTGTCTGGGGCACAACATGATGGAGAACAGCAGGGATCATATCAGAGAGGATGGAGTTAATAAATGTATTGTCGGTTTGGGCTTTAATTCTCAATCTCTTAATCCTCTTCCCGAATGGCTCTCATTTCTTGTGATTGAAATGTGTTGCTAAAGCCCTTAATCTGAAAGACACAAGGCCAGTGATACACATTTACAACCATATCTCTGTGCACACATTACATTGACACACAGGTTCAAATGAGTGACATTGTCCAGAGATGATGATGGTGATGATACATTTCAGCTGTTTCTGTGAAAAGGGGGTACGTCTTCTGTAATGTGAAACCCTGCTTTTACTGGTGATGATAAATATACAGTGGAAGTGATATTTTAAAAAGCTGTCTCTTCAGGAACGCAAGTGTATTTTCCCTGATGTTAGTTTCACAGTTCAGTAAATCTAAAAATTACAGCTTGGGTTGGCAGGCCTGTATACTGTATGTGCATTTTAATGATCTGCAGTTAAATGTGTTATTGCTTCCAGACATTTTATTTTCCTCAATATGCAATTTCATAGTGGAGTCTGACAGTATTTGTATCGAACAACGTTGACTTCCCGAGTGTAGTATTAAAGCTAATGAACCATTGCACAATTGCCTGTCTTCTTTGTCTCTCTGTTGTTGTTACAGACAGCCTCACTGTGAAACCAACAGTCCAGAGTGAATCCCTCTGTTCTCCTCTAACTGCCAATCAATCATCTCTCCCATCCTCCACCTCATCTGTGAATAGAGATTACTGCTGCTGGCTGTCTGTTCACAGCAAAGAAACACACTCTTTTATACGGGACAATTATTATTCACATAACTGCCTCAAGCCATTTGTCAATAAAACATCACACTTGTATCCAAGACAATAAAAGCAGGTGCAGAGAACTAGAAGGAGTGCCACAAGCTTCTGTGATGTCACAACATGTATTTCTGTCTTGCATTACATTTTCGGCAAGTATTGATGACGGGAGATTCGAACCCCCTGCGCAAAGTCTTCTCCAGCACATCCCACATATTCTCAATCGGGTTCAGGTCTGGACTCTGTGGTGGCCAATGCGTGTGTGAAAATGATGTCTCATGCTCCCTGAACCACTCTTTCACAATTTGAGCCGATGGATCCTGGCATTGTCATCTTGGAACATGCCCGTGCCATCAGGGAAGAAAAAATCCATTGATGGAATAACCTGGTCATTCAGTATATTCAGGTAGTCAGCTGACCTCATTCTTTGGGCACATAACGTTGCTGAACCTAGACCAGACCAACTGCAGCAACCCCAGATCATAGCACTGCCCCCACAGGCTTGTGACCTTTTTCTTGGCCGGGCAGTGTATAACACACATAAGCTCAATTGCACAATACCTCTTATATTTAAATCCACAGTCCAAAATACAATTACACTGCCTCCACAGAGACTTCATTTTTAAAACTCCACCTAAATGTCAATAAATGCTGCAAAATAATAGGGGGGGGAATATAATGTTCTGAACGCAGAATCACTGTGTGTAAAGGCCAGCCCCATGTTTTGTTTCTGTGGGAGATTCACTCTGCTTAATGGATGACTGCATCAGAGTATTATCCAGAAGCCTCAGTGATTAAAATTATTTAAATCACTGAAATTAGTATCCATGCTTTTCCCAAGATAAAACATTCATCCAAATTATGCATATGTTTCTAGAAAATGTGCCAGGCTTGCAGAACAGACAAAAAAAGGAAGCCAAATACATTCTAGGGATATAAATGAGCACGAAGAAAGAGAGAGAACCACACATCCTCTCATTATAAGCAAAACATTTAATTTACCATTATAGGAAAAATGGTTTGTTTGCAACTAATGTGTTAAACATCCAAGGAACATACTCACTGTTATGAACCCATGAGGATTTACCGAATCATATTTGAAATCATACTAAAAAAAAGTAGTGACTTTTACTACATGTAATAATAAACACGTATACTAAATTACACAGCAACATAAATAGCTGAACAGCCTCATCAGAAAAGGACAATTCATATAAGCCCTTGGGTGGCAGCATTAGAGAGGCAGATACAAAGTCTGCATATTAAACTGACAGCACTCCAACAACACTCTTTGTTACATGATGCTTTCATAGAAACGTCATGTCAACCCATGAAGCAACAGAGGAAACTCAAAAGTAGTGTGTGTCCATTACTATCTTAAGTACGATACATGAGATGATCAGCAGATAAGGTGGAGAGTTGGAAAATGTGTCACCATGAAGACTTAAGGTATCCTTGAAATATTAAATTATTTCATATTATTTATGTTCATATCCAAACTGTCTATCTCATCAGCTCCAGAAAGTCAAGCAAATATTTAGAGAGGCTTCTCCTCTGTCATATGTTGTTGCTGATGTACAGTATGAGGCCATTCAAAGTTTTAGATTGTTCTCCTTCTTGTGATGCTACATTAATGAATGAATGAGAGAGATAGAGTACAAGAGAGAGAGAGCATTTAAAATGCATTATTTGAGTTAAACACATCAACTTCAATCAACCTTAATAGCCAAACTGATAAAATGTAATGCACATGTTGTGCATGAGGAAGCTGCCTGTTAGCAGAATCAAAATCAGACACACATTGACAGTTTCAAGGAACACCTGCAGTAAAGTATTGCTCCTTGTATTTAATAAAATATTGCCTAAAGTTACTTGTGTCCCTCATGCTTACCTAGCCCTTTTTCTTGAACAAACAGCCTATGGTTCTCCTGCTCTCTCCTCCTGTCTCATGTTTGTGTTGTTGGACAGACACCATCATGTCCCACATGTCCACCATGGCTTTCTGCTGCTCTGCACACCTGTTCCCAATCATCCAATCAGTCTCCTCACCTGCCTGTCTCCCAGCTGTACCTTATTAGCTAACGAGTCTCCCAGCACTCAGCTATTCCGTCAGGACTTTGTCATAGCTTCCTGTCATTTATGTACTTTGTCTGATTTACTTTTAACAGGCCTGTAAAACACCCAAACAACGTTTATGATGCCATTTCCAGCAACACACAATTATAACAACCCAAATTGAACCATTGGCAGTCTCTTAAGTATCAATAAAACACATTATTTTATTTTTTTTGTCATTAAGATTATACATGTTCACATTATACACACAAATGTAGAACAAACATACAGTAATCAAAACAAAAGGCATCCAACTTAAAAGGCACAGAAAACAACCCCCCCGACACCCCAATAGAGCTCCTGCAGATGATGTCATATATGCTGGTCACGTGACGAGATACGACAGGGGCAGCCATTTTGGCAGTCATCGCGGCAGTAAATTGACAGGCACTGGCAGACTGTCAAGGATGGTGGATAACTGCTGTGCACCAGGTTGCACAAATAGGCGTGGGAAAAAGAAAGGTGTATCGTATTATCGCATTCCTAAAGACGCGGAGAGGAGGGAGAAGTGGATTGGAGCGATTAAAAGAGCCAGGAGCCTTCAGAAAAAGACTGAAAGATGGGACCCCCCGGCCGTTGGCTTTCGCTTATGCAGTGATCACTTCATATCAGGTGGGTGAAGGAATACAGTACAATGCTACAAAAAGTTTCTGGTCAGTTTAATTAAATTTAATTAGTTTAATTTAAGAAGTAGCACCCAGTTATTATAGCTAACGGACACTGTGATGTCCCTTTTTAACTCAACAAGTGTGGCTCTGGCGCAGCCTAGCCAGTTAGCAAGTTAGCTTGCTAACTGGCTATTTAATACTTACCCTTGCAGTGATGATGCCGAAGTTTTTGGATGTAAGACTCCACAGTTGAATGTTGTTTACGAAGCCGGACTGACACCATTTGTAAGCCTCCAAGCTTTTGTACGCTCTGAGGGAGTCTCCTGAGTACACTGATGGAAAGCTTACAAGATAGCTGTGGATGTCTGCGTAGCGCAAGTCGGGTACATCGTCTTCAGAGCAGGAGGTTATGCTCTTGAAAAGCACACCGGGTGAATTATATGGGTCGCTTATATTTAATCTCTCTAATTTTGTACTATAAAGCCGAATTTCACTTGAATTAAAATGAGAAGTATACTCGCTCGGTAAGAAAACACTGGCACCGGTGGTCATGTTGACTGCCAAAATGGTGGCTCCCAACCAAAAGTCACGTGACCGCAGGAGCTCTATACTCACATATACAAGTCTACATACACATGCGAACACACATATTCAGCAATGCATAGCATGTAAATACAAAGCTACAACACAGCATACACATGTATATATACAGATACACTTATTGTCCCCTAGCACCCTGCATCCTTCCTAAATAAAACATATTATTTATCTATATTGTAGTTATGAGTGTTTTTATGTGGGTATTTCATTTCAGTGTTAGTGGCACATTTTAGAAAATTACACATTCATAGAAAACTATAAAAACATCCGTAAAAGCGAAGAGTGATTGATATCAGTAGTATATTGTTGTGTTAACAGCATGAAAGCAGAGTTAATCATTACAATCAGAATTATATTAGCCTTGACAGATATCAAAAGGATGTTTAATGATAATAATCATAGTAGAAAGAAAATATCTGCTTAAATCCTCATTAATTTCCTCACAGATTAGCATGCAAAGCCATTCAGGAGTGGGTGTGTGGCTGTGATCTTCGGGATCTCTGCTTACTTACTTCACAGTTTCCATTACCCAAACATTCACAGCATGAGCTGCTCTCTGACTGTTTCCTTTTTTAACCGAAATGCAGTATGACATTAGTGAAATTGGAGCCACTGAGTCAGTCCATTTGCCAGAATAAAACTCCTGAAAGGCTGGAAGAGAAGGTACTTTAGAGGACAACACTAATGTATACAGAAACGCACTGAGGCACAGATCAGTGTGTTGCTGTGTGTGTTTTTCAGTGAGACAGAATAATCTCAGCAGGATGAGAGTCACCACAGGCAGAAACCTGCAGGATGTTTGAATGTTTTGTTCAATTTCAATGTCATTAAATATGTATATTGCCCTTTGTGCTGCACTCTCAGTCAAAGCTGATGTTAAATAGATTCATTTTGTTTATATCCCATCCCTAATTCAACCAAGAAAATCAATAAGGCTGAATTAAAACTAAAATCCATTAAGACCCACATGCCTGAGAGCAGCATGACCTGGCATAATAGATGAGGCATGATTCTACATTTTGGGAGAGTCGCAACATTGATATCATTAATGGAAGATTTGGGGGCTATACATAGAGCTGAGTCAAATTATATCTAGAGTTTAAACACCTGTCTGAAATGCAGATCAGCACTTACAACCATAATCATCACAAGGAAAGTAAATGTGACTGCTGCTACTAGCTGAGCGGTAAATCCTGAATCTATCGGGGTAATTATATTCAAGTCATTGAGCTAATATAAACATATGTAAAACATCTTTGAGTTCAGGGAATATATGCTTTATGTCAACCAAAAATGATTTCAGCATGAAGTTAAGATTTACTCGTATTTCTGAAGAACTGGAGTTTACTTTTTTGTTTAAAATATCAGGATTGTTTAAAAACGAACTACTATAAATCTGAGTTTGAACATAGAAAAACAGTCACATGAGCGTCTAACATCAGAGACGCGTACTAATGGGACCAGCCAAGCCCCCAGCACTAAGCTCTTTGGACAATGAATTAATGGAGGCAATAATAAGCACTAGATGTATTTCCTATTGTAATCCATTTAAAGAACATTATCTTCCTTTTTCTCCTGACTTCAAAATTAATGAACATGAAGACATGATCCTGCTAGGGTAAATTGGTGTAACTATTTCCCCTTTGTGAGTTATTAATATACAGCTGCTCTGCCGCAAAGTTTCTTCGACACTGGAGAGATCTGCATTATGTACAGGAGCTCCTCGAGGGCTGTGATGTTTAAAGAGCGGAATTAATAATAACTAAAAAGAGTCCCTGGGTATATTCACTAATTATTAATTGTGAGCGGTGCAAGCTCAATGTGCCCTCTTAAGTATTTTCTTTCCTTTAGTGTATTTTGTTTCATTTCACAAAAGAAGGATGTGTGTTAATGAAATATCACTAACATGCGCCGGCTAATCAATAAATATTTGACTGATGATAAAAACAGGTTCACTAGGGGCACTTTAAATGTACAGTGGATGAGCTTGTCCTTATAGATTGGATATCTTATTACGGGAAAGTGTGTGTCAGTTTTTTCATCAGCTGTCACTGCCATTCGAAATAATACACAAACACATGCACACACACACAGGTGGAGAAATGGCAAAACAGGTCCTCTTGTTATCTGGCTTTCTAAGATCTATTTAGAAGTGACAAAAAAATGTCAGAAAAGAATCAGATCACTGTCATGGTTACTCACACGAGCAGATGCAGATGGATGCATGTGCAGTGGATATTGGAACGACAGATTGGGACGCAGGTGCCTTTCCTGTCCTATTCGTCCTGACAGCAGTTAGATGATTTTCAAATGGAGCTTGAAGGACTTTGATTTTATTTGGATGTCATAGTAACAGACAGCCAGTGAAGTGGCTGTAAATCAGTCAATTTTCCAATGTATGAGAAGAACGACAACCACAACCCGGAGACTCTAGGTGAAAAAAATCAGCTAGGCCACTATTGGAAATAAAAATAGACTTTCAGAAAGTGACATCCTCAACAGATTGTATTACTGTAATTTCCATTTCATAAGCCAGAATTCGTGAACGCACATTCAGCCATCTGATAAATTACATCAAAAGTGAAAAATGGAACTATAAGTGTCTCAGCAATACCTTAGGCATATTCAAATCAGAAATAAGACACCAAGAAAACATGGACTACCGCAGTTTGAAGCTATCTCAGAAAAAAGATTCAGTTCTGACACATAGGAGTTACCTGAGAACCAAGAAGAGGGGTACATACAAGACATCACCCTCTCATCACTGTCTAATTAGAGAGCGATCAGTGGCGCCCTAATCTTATTCTAAAACCCCTTTCTTATGGGATTGCATTAAGAAGTAGACGTTCTCTGGTGATATACAGCTAACCTAGAGGGATCATTTACTGAGAGGTAGGAATGAGAAAGACGTGTGAAAGAGGAAGTGACAGAAAGGGATATTTTTAAACCCCTGGGCTCCAGTGTGGGATTGCCTCAGGAAAGGCAGCCACTGTGTCAGTAATAGAAATGTGAAGCATGGTTCTGAAGAGAGGAGAGCAGGATCACTTTGGGCTCAGATATTTCTTTCACAGTGGATGATCTGTGACAAGAATGCTTTTCACTTTACCGTCAAAATCTGCGATGTGTGTTAAACTGTCAAAGAAAAATACAGAAAAACTTCACAACTCTCAAACTTCATGTTAAGTGTTTAAAAACAGGGGAACATGGCTCATCTTTTATGTATGGATTTAAACCCAGATGGACTTGAATATGGACAGTTTTTGCAGCAATCCAATCTTTGCATTGACTTTGAAATGAGCATGCGGGCTCTCCGCTGGATTTAAGTGCACACCACTTCAAGATAAAAAAGCTTTCAATTGCGTTTTCAAGGCACACAGGTAGGGGGAAAGACCAGAAAACTCCATCTTAAAAAAGAAAGGTAAAATACTTGACTTGACTAGAAATTCCTCAGAAATTAATCATCTGAAGAAAGACTGCAGTGCAACAATGAACCTCAAACCATAGATCTCATGTGATTTCAGGCACAATAAATTGTTGGAGTCACTTTGAAAAATCAGCTTGGTATGAAGATGTCAAGTGATTGTTCAACATAATTCTTCCACAACCATGTACATCCACTTTATCTACAATGTATATATAAGACACTGCCTAAATGTATCTTATTTAGGCTCATTTGCCATCTTCACCATTGCAACCTGTATATACTTGTAACTGAAAAATATGATATTTCACTTTGATGCACTTTTTAACCTTAGCAATAATGATCATTTCTTACATTTATAAAGTGCCTTTCATATACCCAAGGACAGTTGGGAACACCTTGTTCAGCTGTAGAGTATTGTGAATAATAGAGTTAAATTCCTTGCTTGTGTACACCATAAAGCTAAAAAGCTGTTTCTGATTTTGATTGCAATTCCAATTTCGGTACACCCCTACACTGGGTTCCCTGAACATTTGAAGTATAATCTAAAGGAACATGTTCGACATATTTCCTAAGTGTAACACGTTCATTCCATTTACTAAAATGATTGTAATGTTTATGCAACAGTCAACTCTTTCCTGGAAATTCTCCCTGAGGCAGTGTGGCTTTTAAGTCTTCATAAAAAGCTGTAGGAGGAATAATTACCTCTGAAGAAGTGCGATTCAATGCAGCTCAGTGCATACACACTGATGAGAAGATCACACCAGCCTCAAGTGAGAAGTGTCCATCAAGCTGAGTGAATGTTTATGTTTGCCTCTGTTTAAAGACAGTGGATTTGATTATATATGTGTTTCTTATCTGTTACGCTTAAAGTAGCTGTCCCTAAGACAACAACGATAACTGGAACCCAAGTGTCTCCTGGCTCTCATTTTATTTCACTGTGGTGTCCTAAAGCTTTAGTTAACGTACAGTTCAGGGCATTGATACCTGTATTCAAATTCTTCCAAGTGAGCATCCGTGGTGACATACTGCACTTAAGGAAAGCTACTGGGAGGCAATTTATTACCCTCTGTATTCTCTCCAAATAGGACCAGCAGTGTTCATCCTGCACTGCTAACGCTAGTTTACACTGAGGCCCTCAAGATAGCAAATTGACACTTTAACAGCATCTTCCTCTGTTAACACTATTACAAGAATCTGTGAAGCGACACACATCATCTCTGATCCTCACTTCACAGCAGTCAGACAGAAGAGGGCCAAGCAGCAAGGCCAACTTCACTACTGAACATTTAAAACCAACAACCGACATCTGGGTTTACGCTCTGTGCATTTAGTTCTAACAAGACACTGAGCACAGCTGGAGCTAAACATTATAAAGTGTGCACAGCCATGTAAGAGGCTGGCAGACACTTGTATGAACCGTGGGAGATTATTTCAAGGAGGACAATTGTCAATGTTAAATACAAAATGCTCATCAAGTAGGTGCAAACTGAACAGTTAAAGTACCCATTGTGCCCTGGTGGCAGCTTCAACTCATTAAGCACACAAAAAAATATTCAAATGACCCAATGGGAGAATTATTTCTACAAAAGATGAAAGGTTTCGAAAATCAAAAGCAGAAAGGAGATATTACAAGACTTTCTATGAATCTCTTATTAAAGACAATTCCTTTGGGGATTTGATGTCCTGAACAAACGGTTCTATCACTGTAGTGAAAAACAAGTCCTCTTCATTACATTCCCTCATTAAAGAGAAAGTTTTCATCAATCTTTCAAAGTGTAGACCACTCATGTCTTCTACTAAACACTAGGATGAAAGTCCCAGACCTCTAGGTGTCTCGATGTTATAATGAGTGTCCAAGTCATGTCATTTCTATCCTAGAAAGACAGCTAAACTGTTTGAAAACTTGCTGTTTGACTGTAAAAGCTTTGAAACTGTATGAGAAAATATTAGAAGCTCCCTCAGGAATTGGGTACTAGGAGTAGCGCACAAAGAGGACACTATCATGGAGAAATAATCAGTCAGTTTTGTACTGGCTCTTCATTCGTTCACAACATAATGATCAGAGAGTTATTATGGAGTCTTTAAGAAAATGTAACCATCAGTTTTGGACCATTCCCGTCGCAGAAAATATTTATCTTCAACCCAATTATCATCATTATAATCTCTGACTCAAGGCACAATATGTTTACTCATTAGAAACATATTTAGTGGGTACTGATCACAGTCTGTATGGCTGCTTGGCCTGACTTTTCAGAAACTATAAAATAATTGTATGTAGGAGATTGATTATCATTATGATGTCCTCTGAAAAAACATACAACTGTGATATTTTGATAACATGAGGTATTTAAATGAACCTAACATAGATTGTATATTTTATAAAGACCACCGTTTGAGCTGTTGGACAGCCTTCGTACTCTGTTATATCCAGGTAGTGACAGAAGGAATATTAACTGTTGAAGGCTCATCATTGTGTGCCTCAAAAATTGATTTCTCTGTAAATTATGTGATTTAAAGGATCAAAACCCTCACTCTGCAAAAAACAGGCCTCTTATTACCCACACTGATTACAAACACCACTGCCGTAATATTAAATCCATTCCACTCCACAAAGAAATCCATCTTCAATCAAAACAAACTAAGGCTGTGAAGCATGAATTTCACAATGTGGGCTTTATTTTTAACGTTGACCCTGAACTGAATAAAGGGTGGATTCACTGATGAACAGTTTGAAAAGCTTGGTGTTTAAAGCTATGTCATATTACTCTCAGAGAGAACATGGGAAATACTATTCCAGTTGATTGAAATGTATACATTAACATGACAACCTAAGGCAGTTAAAAGGATAACAGTCTGATGATAATATAATTGCTTAAGATAAATTAAACAAAATCATTCTGCAGCTACATGTTTGAATTGTTGATATAGGATTCACTATCAACAAGCAGGTATACACACCCTGCTGCACCACACAGACAAATGCAATGCTTGCTCCCGCTGACACAAATGTACTTTTCCAGCTGACATGTGACAGTGAGAGAGCTGTTAAACTTGGTGAATTGGTAAAAATAACTGACCCTCCTCTCTGTCCACTAAACCTGCTTGAACAAACCGTCTTTCATTCGAACAAATGTGTGATCGAATCAAGAGATTCAAGCAAATAATGTGCACACCACCCTTTGTTTTCCCTCTCTAATTACTCTTCTTCTGTCCTTCATTTTATATTCTTCCTTGTTGAAATGTTTAATCCATGTAAAACCCACATAGAGTGGAGAGGACCCTTAGTGTCCAATTAGCTCTGTTGCTACAATTGAGGTAGGCTATAAGTAGATTGTTTTTCAGGGATACATTTGAAACAAATAGACACCATAAAGGTCTCAGAAGATCCTATTCCAATATTGCTTCTATGTATACAGCAACAGAGAAGGTATATTGGTTTTTATCAGCCTTATCCCCCTGCAGCAGCAGTAACGTCTCACCACATAAAGAGCTGTGCGGAGGCTCTGTGCAGAGATTGAAATCTGTCTAAAACGCTGGATAGGTTGACATTTAGCAGGCAGTTATATCCTCTCTATCACATCTCATAAGTGTCATCCTTAAAGTACATCAGTGTGTGCACGTACTGACAAATGGATGAGAGACTATCTCACCTTGTTAGGAATCTGCACTATAGATATTATTAATGGAGTATTAAAAGGTACTGAGGGTCAGTGCAGGAGGCTACAAAAGATAAGACAAGCATGCAGTGCATAAATTAATTCGGACGTTACAGTTCTTACCATACACACTCTTTCCAGGGAAAATGATAGAACAGTTTCTTTTAGGAGTTTTATTCACAAACACACCATTGCAGCTTTGATGTAAAAACTAATTGAAGAAGATGTGTGGACAGTGTGGCTCACATCTCTCAGTTCCATGGCTGTACAGCTGGAGCTCTGCAGGCATCCACTGAGACACAGATATCCCTGCAGAGTGGGGACACCCAACTGAAGAGGCACAGCTATACTCTCCTACTGCATCAGCTGGAAGAGATGTCATCAATGAACAAGGAACAATAGTTGAGAATCGGACTGTACTGGATTTTAATGTGTTAATGTCCACCTGCCCACAGATCCAACCAGAGAAAGTTTGGTCTCAACTTCAAAAGGTAAATTGCTTGCACAGTGAGACCATCTTAGTGGGGTTTTAATTAGGGGCATCATCAAAAGGGCAGAACACAGAATGTCGACTTTCGATTTTAAAGGTACAAAGGCAGTTATTGGGGAGAAACCAGTTGAATGACGGTGTCTGGCAGCTTGCCTTTATGACATTGGCTTCTATCCCAGCTGTTAGTTATAGCTGAAACGCATCACTCTGCATAATAAAAGGAGCCTAATTTAAGTAAAGTACGATAATATAGTGAAGTTATTCTGCTTTAGATGTGGGCTGCTGCTCTCTCCCCACCAGTCAGAGAAGGGCTGCAGCACCCCATGAAATATGTTGGCTTTTAGTTTTCAAGAAGCAGAGGGAGTTCTGTATGAAATGAGCTGTGAAATAAGCTGCTGGACACGGGTGACAAAACATTCTTTATGAATTTTAAATAAAGCATTTATTTATGTCAAGCCGTGAGCGCAATGCTGGTATTGTCTTCATATTGTGAGTCTGTTTGCGTGTATTGATGGCAAAATGGGTTCCTGAAAACACAGACAGCTTTACCTATCAAAGAGACGTACTTTGCCAGGCGTTGTTCTTCCTGTCACTGCAACAGTGTGGAGATGGGCGTGGTCCGAAAACAAGGGGGGCGAATGGGCTTTCACTCCCATTTCATAAAGCTTTACAGGTGTAGCTGGAATCGAAATAAAGGCTGACTTGTGTGTAAAGACCAATAGCCCAGGAAATTGGGAGATGGGAAGTGGGCCTCCCTTTCTTTTCAACCCTGGACTGAGTCACGGGTAGTGTGATCCAAACACAAGACGATCTCTCAAGTTGCTGTTGAACATTTATTTACATCCCTGTGATTTTTTTCTTTAATACTGACAATATAATCCATTGGAAAAGACCTTATGGGAGGTACAGTATACAAAGTGTAAATTGCTGAGGATAGAGATTTGCATTTAGCAGAAAGACGGAGATAAATCAGAGTCTCTATCCCTCAGTTAGAAAGGGAGAAGTTGTCTTCTCATGCTAGAATTCACCAGTTGTGTGGGTGTTGTTGTTCCAGATGTATGCATATTTATGAGTCTTGAGAAGAAGGATGATCAGCTTGTTCTCTCTCCCCCTGTGTATTGAAGATAGAGTGGGGCTAGGAGCTCTAAACAAGTGGGTAGAGAGAAAGTTATTCTGTTGCATCCGATGGACACGGGAAAAGACAAGTAAAAGGAATAATGGAGTAAAAGAGAAGATCTACAGAGAGAGAATAAATCCAAAGAGATTGAAGTGAAGTTAAAATGTTAATAAAGTACCCTGTTTAAGGAAATGAATAAAGCAGAAAGCAAACCAAAAAACTGCAACTGTTTGCGTTCTAAAAAGATAAAAGAGACATACAACTTAATACTCAATGCATTAATGCTATGCTAACTGTTCCACAATGTTCCGGTTTATTGAGCCGAGTCAGGACTTAAAGAAACCACACACTCAACAGCGACTCACTCCGCCATCAGCTTCAGCTTTGTTGGATGTCAAAGTTATTACAGTACACATTTAAGCCACATTGAAATACACATGCTTCCTGAGAGTAGCTTAAACTTTTTTCTCCCTTTGTGATTGAATACAATTCGTAGTTCCCCCGGGCAAAATGAAAATTCTGTACAAGCAGTCAATTTTAATCAATAATTTTGTGTTTTGTTGTAACGAGATGAAGGAGGTTGAATAACAATGCACAGCTTTGAAAGCAAAGATGAAAGGGATCCTCTGGGGGGAGAAAAGGCTGATATCTGATCTCTGTTAGTCAGCCATGACACTTCCCACTATACACACACACTGGATGAAACAGAAACTTCCCACTCACACTCATTACGAGAAAAGTGCCACAGGCAAATGCATCTCCTCCCAAAGTCCAACATA
The DNA here is from genome assembly GCF_036324505.1 of Eleginops maclovinus. NCBI lineage: Eukaryota > Metazoa > Chordata > Actinopteri > Perciformes > Eleginopidae > Eleginops > Eleginops maclovinus. The sequence goes on along the minus strand of NC_086366.1, from coordinate 8,297,687 downwards.
CTTCAGCCTGAGGGTTTCTGTATCACATATCATCTAGTAGATACTCCAGCCCCATAACACAAAGCTTCACCTGTCAGCTACAACACAAGGGCAACACTGTGACGGTCACAAAGCTGAAGGTGTCTGCTGGGTTCTGCTGTGGGGGACAGAGAAACTGCATCTGAATCAAGATCAGTTAAATATTGAGCCACCAGTGTAGCTTTCACGTTCCTAACTTGAACTTCTACGTTAATATTCAAATGAAAGCATTACATCCAACCCTGAAAATGCTCTAATGTTGTTTAAACTTTCATATTAAATTCCAAGCAGACAGGGATGACCCTCACAAAAGCTTTAGCCTTTCTTGGTAGAAATGCTTAATAGGGAGTATCAATGAGGTGGAAAAGTGGGAGTAAATTTAGGAATAAACCCGCTCCAACACAATCCAATCGATTCACCTGGAAGTCCAAAGTCATGCAGGGTGTTTTAATCAACCTGACCTTCCTTTAACATTTAAAGCCATAATACATTATTCATTTTCACAGGAATCAAAACAAGTTATGATCATATCATATCTAAAAATACATAAATTATTCTTTATTAATGCCTATAAAAGAACTGCAGTGATTTACGCTCAGGCTGGTAGTTGAGTCATTGCAGACAATATTGTATCCAAGAGAAAATGAAAGAGACTGTATTTACTTCACAGTTCATACTCCTGACTTAGTTTTTTCTCTTTGGGTAAAAAGAGGTCAGACCCAGACAGAGCCATTAGACTTATCTAAAACAAATTCAGCTTTAACGCAGCCAGACCTGCAATAAATTGAAGCACTTTAAACTGAATGTGTAATTTGAAGAACAGCAATGGAAAAGAAGATCGGATCCTGACAAAAACCAACCACTTGGAATAAAAAGGTCCCCAATGTCAAACTACTCAATAGCAGAACCTATGCATTTAAAAAAAGCCACACTTCTCTTTAAGTTCATGATGGAAAAGCAATTATATCTTTAAATAATGCTTTCTTACTTTTCAAACATCCATTCATCAGCAAATGCTAGAAAATGCCATGGTTGATTATACACAGGCATACACACAAAAACATCTTTTGATTTCGTTATGTGTTGATTCATTGAAAGGCTTTATATACTCAGTGTAGTTGGCAGAATTGAAAGCAAAAAGTAGATGAAAGCAAAAAAAGAGGAGTGATTAGTTACAAGGTCTTTAAAATGGTCCAGGTGCCGAGTCTCCTCTTCACCCATTAAGATGGAATAACCTAAAGCTCCCGTACTGCATCACTCTACATATCTCCAGTACAATATTTCATTTACATTTCTTAGTTCACACCCTAACAGTGGCTCAATGGCAAAATAGAAGAACTAAACTCGACAAAGCACACACACCGGTAATACTTTGTATATAATGTATATCTAAATATAAAAACCTTTGATTGGAAAACAAATGCAGAAACTTCAGGAGTTGGTCTGATATATTTTATGATTATCTTTATAATATTAAATGTGACTGGTTTAATCCTTGAGTTCAGGGACTAGGTGCATTAAAAAAGCTTTAACACTTTAGCAAACAACTATGATTTAAAACCCAAGGTCTCATCAACATATGTAATGTGAATGATACTAATTATATGAATCAGGCTGAAACACCAGGCATTTTTTGTTTTATTTGAAGCTGTCACCACGTTAATGAGTGTAAAGTGTGTTTGTGGGTAGCTGTTAAGTGGACCGCTGCTTTCCTCCTGCACTTTCCCTCTTGAACACTCACAGATTATCATCTGATTGTTGGCTATTACCACATTAGTCTTGAATGTATGTTAACTAACATAAACCTACCTTCATTCAGTTTTACTTCTTGCGTATAAGGTACACGCTAATTTAATTTAAAGTGTTACCTTCAGCATTACAACCTAAAACCAAACTTCTGATAGAGAGGCCACTTAGGGGACACATTTCCTCCATCGTCTGACCAGGATAATGAGTGTTCAACCCCAAGACAGGAAGCCAGAGGGACATGAGATCAATAGAGCAGATGACAGTGATCACAGCACACCCAGGAGTTATCTGTTTTGCCACTGCAAAAGTCCATCACAGGTACATTGGTCCCAAAAGATTATTCACTCTACCCATATCATTCTCCCTCACTCTTCCAATGGCTATGACAGGCTGCTCCTTGGTCTTGAGAAGAGGTTAGAAAAAGCCAGTGATTTTAATGGTAGGAATATTTCTACAGGCCAGTTTACCAGCCATAACCCACAGTATGTAGCTTTGTAGGTGTGTTATCTTGGCAGTGGAGGGTGTTGCTCTGTCCTTTCCTCCTCCCTGCTGTGACTCTATTAACCTCACATAGGTTCACATCCACTCCTGACACTGACAACATTTTGCCATACACCCTGCGGCAACTGAGCCGTGGGTGGTACACACAGTATCTACATGTCCTGATGTTTTAGACAGAAAAGAGAAAATAAATATCCCACAACATCAAATACAGTCGGTCATGAGACACACACCTTCTGTTTGATTGTATAACCATTGTTTCATCTCCTCCCATATAGTGTATTTTCTATTTCACAACCTATCTCGACCATTGTCAATTGTTAGGAAGCTGAAAGCTCAGATTGGTCGTGTTTGACTGGAGTCTAATCTGTTTTGGGGACAAGAACAGAGTTCACTTGCTCAGGAAAGTGTCAGGAATCGCAGAATAACTACCAACACATATATATCTTTGGAAAGGCATCCTGAAGAGACAAGGTTCAAGACAAAGAGAATAATAACAGAAATATACAAGTGATGGTCTCTACCTATCTTTCAGTGGTGGCATATGCTAGAGAAACAACCGGTATTTAACCATAGGATGAATTATATGTATTGTCCCTCAGTGTCTCACACACTGTATTTGTCCCTGGTCTTTGTATCACAAAGGCAAAGGGCACATAACTAATGGACGATTTTCTGGTTGTATCAGAGTATTCTGGGTTTTATGGCTCAATCTAAATAACAATGATGTGCTTTTCCAGGCCTTAGGACATATTAATACAAACAAAGCACACCAGCTGTTTCATAAACAGAAGGCTGTAATTATAGTTCCACAAATGACTGTTTTGGTCAATCGAAAAATTGGAAAAACCCCAAGCGTGAAACAGGATTGAGCCACATGCACTGAGTGAAAGTCAGATGACAGTAAACAGGCTGAGTTTGGCTATTTGGGAAATGTGAGTTTTTTAAACTGCCTGTACCTGAATATTATGCTTGATAAAAGCACACATAAAGGAATAGATGCATAATACTGTAATATAAATATTTGTCCACGACAGACAAATCATGGAAACATATATACTGACTCTACACAGACACAATGCTCTTAGAAACTGAATATTGCAAAAGGGAACAATATGGTGTTTGATTTCGCAACATGGCTTCCTGGTAAATAAGCCAATCCGTGTTCACACCAGAACAAGGGTTGTGTCTCCTCTTAGTGCATCAAATATACCCCTGAAGCCTCAAGAAATAATAAACACAGAAAGCTTGCTTAAGGGCGATGAAAGCTCACTTTGACTTCTCACACGACTTTTTCACTTTTGATTTCAGTCTATTTAAATCAAGCCTCAACACGACACCTTCTTCTGTGTGGTCTCTTAGTGCTTTCCTCTTAGTACAGCTCATAGCTGGGTCTTCAAATATCACAGAGTGATTCCGAGAGGTGTAAGAGGGATCACTCTATATTAGTCCTGCTTGCCTCTTTCTAACCCAGAGTTTGTCCTGAGGGTCCTTTCAAACTACAGAAAAAGCAAAGGGGAATAACTTTACACAATGAGGCAGATAATGTTTATGGTGAGTCATGGATGCAGCTGGAAGGGAAAAACCCTGGAGCCATCTCGCAGAGCAGATAAGAGAGAACAAGAGGCAGCATTAAAAATGTATAATTTGCCCCTTTTAGCACATTGTTAGTTTTCCTGAAATCACCTGTGTGATTCAGTCTCACTGCTCTCATTAACCACATTTCCAGCAGCAGCTAAAAAAAAGCCTCCAGCTGAATTAAATAATAACCCTATTCTAATGCAAACTGTGTGAGCAGCCTCAGGTTAGGACCTCTATGGTAAGAATACTGGAGTCATTCAGGGAAAGATATAGCTTACTGTAATAACAATAGAAATGTCAACATTGCAAATAGAATGCCATGGTGCTATAAGGGCAATGCACAAGCTTTGACTGGCAACAATCTGATGTTGAACAGAAAGAGTGAAGAGTAACTAATTATGCTCTTCTGATTTGTTTGAATGTCAGTAAAGCATGATTCATCGAGTTTAGAGACACACACACACACACACACACACACACACACACACACACACACACACACACACACACACACACACACACACACACACACACACACACACACACACACACACACACACACACACACACACACACACACACACACACACACACACACACACACCTGCCAGAGAGCAGCCGAGCCACTCCATCATATTGATTGATGAACCAGCCCTTCACCAGATAAAAACACTCCGACTTCCGCATATTGAGTCTCACTCTGAGCATGTTATTCAAATGTTGAAATGGGGGCACTGCTGTTTTGTCAGATGAGAGGTAGAGAGAACTGCATCATGTCACTACTCTAGCTGTCTTACTCACATGCACGGCCATCATAAGACAGCACATCTCCTCAATCTCCTCAGCACTGTGCAGTCTGTTGTCTCGTGTCCACTTGTCTTTCTTCTGTGCATTTTAGGTCCAATTTTTTCAATTATGGCTGCTTAAATCATTTCAAAATGTGACGATTGCTAATGGTCAGCACCAAGGACAGAGACAGTACATTGTCTCACTGCTGTGGAGACAGCGCTTCATTTTGTTTCAGAGGATTGCAATACATTTGTCCTCTGATTTGTTTTGTTTTATTACACGTATATACCTTATAATCTGATTTAATGGCAGAACATTTTTTCTCTCTTTAACAGTTTTGCTCAAAAGCTCTTTTTTGTTCCAAGACAAGGTGGATTTCAAGTTCTAACTCTTAAGAACAGGACCGGAGAGTGAGGTGGTACAACAAGTTCAGAATCCATTGAGTCTCACACACATCCAACATTAACACTGAATGAGCAAACCTTGTGAAGTGGAGGGATACTCACAACACATTGGAAGAAGAGAAGAGAAGAGAAGAGAAGAGAAGAGAAGAGAAGAGAAGAGAAGAGAAGATGGTGTTGTTATGTTTGTCTTGTTAAGAAGCAGAACTCATTCTGCTGTGCCTCTTAACATCAAAATGCATGTTGCTCTGTGTTGCTCGAGGCAGTCCATGTGTACATGTCTTTGTATTACTGAGATAGAAACTCAAAAACACACATACCACAACTCAAAGACAACAGTGAACATCAATCTGTGTTTACAGTCACCTTTCACCTCTCTGTTTAGAGCACAGTCATTCAACAATGTTTCTGTGAACTCCAAGCCTCTAAAAAAAAAATTGATCCCTCAAAACAATATAACAACCCCTCAAAAAGCAGTCGCTTCAATAAAAAGCCGCTCACACTTGCCCTTGAAACTTGAAGTGTCTCTGTTTGAACAAATCCTCAGTAGAAAGGTTAATGTTAGAAGAAAACTGCAATTCTCCATCGATCTTCACATTTAAATGAAATAAAATCTAAAGTAGTTTAATGAAATAACACAATGAAATAAAACAACGAACAATCACTTCATTTCAGGATAAATTATGCAATTACTGAAGACAATCCCTCAAGCAAATAATATACTGTTCCCCGCTTATAGTGGACTAGAGTGCATTAAAGAATAGGATGTACATTTATTACGGTGGATTGTAGAAGTAGGCATTGCAGCACAAATGATGCCTTGAGATTATCCATTTGTTATTGTTGCAGGCCAAATTTATATCAAGAAATATGATTAAATAAGCTTTACTTCGGCTAGCTGCAAGGTCATTATGTTCTACCTCGTAAAAAGTATAAGATATTGTGTGTGGAGTGCATCTACAGCATACAGATATGATACAAATTCCTGGAAATATGACAGCACATTAATCACAACTCTGTACCAGCTGTGACCTCTGGAATAAAATTAACAGAGAAGTTGTAGAGACTTTGTCTTAGTGTCATCTTTTGCTAATAACTATTGGAGCTCTTGTTTCCTCAGCTGTTACTCTCTGTTCAGGAATATGGAGCTTCTCTATTGAAAAGGGATTCCATTCCATCGGACCTCTGCCGTTTCAGATTCATTGTCGACTGCATTGCCGAAAAGTCACTTATTTGCCCTCTCTTCCCTAGAAGACTTTAACTGTCCTTAATGCAGCGTACACACAGTTCAGTTGTGTTGAGTCTTACCGGTGGGCGTGTCTGGCGCTTGGGGTTAACGCGACCAACAACCGATCACATTAATCTCCCGCCCCGGACACACATACACACGGTTTGATTGGCTAGAGCTTGTACTGGCATATTTGCATACGTGGGATTTGATTGCCTGGCGCTTCCGTCGATGCTTTAAAAGGTTAAACTTTTCTCAACTCTCACCGCGAGCAACGGAGCCAAAGCGAGGCAACAGAACCACGATGCAGTTCGGTAACGCTTGAAGTCACCCCATTCGAAGTCAATGGGAAGGTGCGTCAAGCGTCAACGCAACAGAACCATGTGGACGGACCATAAGTATAGATGTTGTAAACTGGTAGATAACAGATAGGGTGAACGAGGGATATGTTGATGGACAAATAAGGAGAAACAAGCTCAGCAATTGACAAACAATATAACTAATAATATACAATTCCCAAAACAGATTGGAATGGCTTCACCAGATTATAGGCTGTGCTGAATAACAATACAAAAGGGCAATGTAAGAGGATAAAGACACGGGATGGAGCCAGCAGTGAGGTGAAACACTCATGATCTTTTTAAATGCTTTCCCCTGGAGGATCATCTGTTTGACCAGACTGAGCAGGCCATGCATGGAGTCAATAGTTAAGGACACACATCTAATAAGCTAAATATTTGAACTACTTCCTGTAGCATTCAGAGTTCATGCATCATCTCATTGTCCATCTTATTTCAGATTAAAGAATATATTTTTTTAAATGTTGTATGTAGTTTGAGTTCATATCAGCGGAGGATGCCAGTCAGCTGTCTTTCTGTCAAGTTTATAACTGAATACCATTTTATTTCATCCCCTCACACACATGCAAACATTTTCACAGACAGCCAAATATAACAGGAAGTATGCAGGGAGTGAATGACAAAAGAAAAAAAGAAAGAGACGTCTCCTTTACTCAGTTACCTCTCATTCTCAGACTTAATACAACTCTGAGATGCATAATGCATGGTGATGTCTTGACAGTTTAATAAAGTTAAAATGTTTCTGCTGTTGAGCTTCTGACTCATACCGTACTCTGTCACAGGCATACATCTGTCAGAGAGTGTGTGTGTGTGTGTGTGTGTGTGTGTGTGTGTGTGTGTGTGTGTGTGTGTGTGTGTGTGTGTGTGTGTGTGTGTGTGTGTGTGTGTGTGTCAGCATCAAGGCAATCCTTTGATAAGGCTGCTCTTAATGCCACAGAGTCCCTGAAATACCAAACATGAATAGCTCCTCATTCTCTGGAGCACAAAAGAAACACACAGGTACCCGAGTCTTAGAATCACTGCTGGGTCTGGATTCAGTTCCAACTGCCAACCTGTCCTGTGAAGATTTGACAGTTGTGAAATGATTTTAGTAGTTATTAAATGTACCTCATCATTTAGTTATATTGCTCAATGAAAAACATCCTGTATGCTTCAGCTGTTCTCTGGAGGATCATCCTCGTCTTTGCACAGCTGTAGAATGTAGTACATAGAGCCTCTGCAAAGAACTGTTGTGTTGTTTTAGAAAATCCATATAATTCCATACAGTCAGGAATGGAATCTTTTGTAATCCATTAATTCCAGTTAACGACAGGCTTCTCCTCTACATTCTAGAGGGAGTCATACAGTCTGTGGGTGTTTGTGTGTGTGATGTGTAGTTTGGTGCATGTGTCTGCGTGTGTCTGTGTGTGAGACATTTGCTCAATTGGATGCCTCCGCCCAAACAAGCAGCTATCTAATGTCTCTTTGACTGACGGCTGCTTTAGATCGTTTTATGTAACAGCAGGGAAATACAGCATCAGTCATCATCGGATTAATAGACACCTTGAATGTATGAAAGACACACACCATCTATAAATGTCTTGAATATTCAGAAAGAAAAAAATCCCTCAGCAGGAAGGATCTCTTCAAACACTAATTAACAATTACTATGCTTTTGAGTGGGATGATTTGGGGATATCTGGTAAAAGGGGTGGAATCGTGCTGATTTTGCCTTTGCTGTATATTTGATGAGTAGGAACATTATTTGAGATTTCCCTATAATTTTAAATATTAAACAATTTAATGGTGCAGTTGAAGCAGTCCTCCAAAAGCTCATCTTATTGTGAAATAACTGTGAGGAGGAGGATTTAAATTGAATATGCAATCGGTGCAGTTTACTAGTTGACAATAACACTTGTTTATTGTCATTTTACAAGAATGAGATATATCACACTTAAAGCCTGAAAAGCACAACTGTTGACTGGGTTGTCAATTCTAAATAAAAATATGTATATGGGTAAAAAAGGTCAATACATTAATCTTTTAATACCTTTAAACTTAAAAAAAACAACAATACCATTCAAATAAATCACTCTCCCTTCGTCTGCAGGTAAGGATTTTTACCTTCTATACAATATGTTTTCTTTACTGAGCTATAGAGAAGAAAAAAAAAATCTAGTTTCTGCTTCTCTACTTATGTTCTGTCATAATGAATCTCAATGAAAAACAATCTTCTTTACTTTCTTCGCTGAAGAAAATACTGCAGGATATTACTTTTGTGTTGCTCCTTTTGAATGTGTGTCCCTTTCAGACTTATTGACATACCAACTAATCCCTACACTCATCACTGCTTAAAACATGTTCTCTATCCTCTTGTTTTATTCTGCGTACTGGTTGAAGAAGTTGTTAATCGGCCTTGTAAGCTCACAGATCTCCCAGCAGGCAGTTGTCATGCATCACACTGCGAACTGATCACAGCCACACCAGCAGATCTGCCCTGCTGACAGCAACCAGAGCTGCTAATGAAAAACATGTACAGTATGAATGATTCAACTGATGAGGAAAAATAGACTTCATCCACATACGCACACTCAGATATTCAGCAGCTAAGCTTGAAGGCGATAAGATATGAGCAGCTGCTGCACTCCATGTTACTGAGACAGAAGATGAATATTTGTACATAACGATTTATCTAATACATTTTTTCAGAAATCACTTTTCACTTTTTATGATAATGGTTATTTCTTTCCTCTACCCTCTTTCTCTCATTTACTGGGTCTCATCAGAGCAGCACACATCTAAAAAGGAGCTGCTGATTATAAAAGGACCATCAGACCTGAAGAGATGGAGCCCAGTGGGCAGCATTTCACACTGCAGTGGATACACAAGAGGCTGAGGGCCAGACCTCTCTGTGTGTGCTGCTGCTTCTCCTGCAGAGCAACAGAGGATTAGGTCTGCTCTGGCTGACAACTATAAATGTGAATGTGACATATAGGACATGACTACTGTCTGGGATCAATACTTAAAAGCCTTCTTTCAAAAGTGTCTGAGTTTAAAAGCTCAACAGTTTCCGAGAACTACTCTGTGTGTGTGTTGGTTTATTAGATGTTTTTGTCTCTGAGGGATTTCAATGAGTGGGTGATGACAATGTCTTAATGTTTTCTAGTCACATAACACTATCAAGTTATTCAATGTGTGTTTCATTTCCCATGATAACACTAACTACCAAACTGCGCTCTTAATTACATAAATGATGCATACTATACTTATCTACAAAAGCTTCCGGAAAACAAGCAACTAGCATCCAGAGACTTCAAAAGGAATCTGTAGGAGCAACAATTGTAGGTTTGAATTCACAACGCATTAAACTGTTTAGAAAGTGAGTACCAAAGAGGACACAAATTGCAATTGTCCAAAAAATGTTAACAGTTTGGTCAATCTGACTATGCAGTAATTAATCTATGCCTCAGTTTGTCATTTGGACTGAAGAAAACAAAACAGTATTAAGATAGTTTGTAATATAATCCTTACCAGAGGACAGGGATCTGATCAAAGTTGTGATGTACATGTGAATTCAAAAACAAAGCCTGTAAACACATATGTTTAAAATCTACACTATAAAAGCCAAACTTCAGAAAAGATCAGTATTGCACTCGTAGCATGTCATACTTAGGAAGGAAGCCAAATAGCTATTAGAGCATGTAGCACAATGGATGAGAGAGATCCAGTTCAGTTTTATATGTAAAACCTTTGCAATGAGCTGAATAACACATACAGTAGGATTCAGCTAAACATGTGGACAGTGATGTATCTTCACCTGTGGGACAGTCTCTTTGACACCCCTACTGTGTTTCCACCCTGTTCGCACCCTGGCCCCTCATGCTGTGACAGGCTGCTCCTGGTCCTTTGCCATGGCTAGACGCTGTTAATGAAAGTCAGTTGGATCGGTAGAGACAATTTTTATGTCATCCAGCTGAGTAACCTCTGGCAGAGAGTCAGTGTGTGTATTTGGCAGTGGATTGTAAGAGTTCCTCCCTCTCCTGCAGCTGTGTCTCTTTGCACCTCCTTGTGGGTCACATCCTCTCCCGGAGCCTCTCCTGAAATGTCAGCACGACACATTACATTAACACAACAGACGCTGATGCCGTACCACCTGTGGAGAGTGAACCTTCAGTCAGTGTGTCCAAAGACCTGTCACAGTGCCTAATGTTGGTCTCAAAGCACTGCAGGAAACAGCTGCTGATAGGCTGAGAGGAAATATCCACACCTACCACACAGCAACAGCCAATAACAAAAAACTTAACAAATCACACACCAATATACCATTTCCTTTTCCTGTTGTAGAAAACTAACAGCAGGAATAGCTGAGGTGAGTTAATCAATCCACTCCCCATTTCCATGACACACACACCAAAGTGATCTGTGACTGAAGCAACAGTGTATTGTTTGCATTTCACATAAAGATGGTTCTTCTCCTCCCTCCTCCCACTCCTCTTCAACATGTATGTCATCTAGCCACAACATTTTTATCTTTAGCTATAATCAAACTGCAGATCTGATCATATGATGCTGTATCAGTTTACAAGGCAGGAACCTGAGGCTTTCATGCTGCCACCGTGTCCTTCCTTAGATTAGCATCAAACAGCAAAGATAAGTGAGCACGGCCACCCCTCCGACATTATCTCTGTTAGTGTGCTCCAGTTGACGGTCATCCTAACAGAGATAATGTCCAGAACTGGTGACAAAAGTGTAGTTTGGATACACATTGAATCTACCAAGCTGCCAGAAACTTCACAAGACTATACCCGCAGTCAAACAAAGGATATACAGTTTTAAGTTCAGTCAACCTAAAACTGAGACCTGTCGACATCAGGCATTAGTGTGCATTATGTGTACTTATTTCAAGATTCAAACACAAGGTTACGTGAAGCAAAACAAGCATTTGTTTATATATTGTTAGGACTGTAGCTGAATCACAAGCTTCCCAACTAATGAAAAGCTGCAAGGTCTCATCAGCTTCCTGGTTACCGATTATTGAAATCGACAGACAGTTTACGATCTGTCAAATAATGCAGGAAGCTAGGGATAAGGATACATGTAGCACAGAGTAGGAGTCTTTAGCCCTCAAGTTGTTTACTACTGAACCCTTTGAATGTTAAACACCTCATGCGCACATTTGATATTCTGATTTCCACACAGCCACACATTCAGTGCTGTAACGTTTAGATAAGACAGCGTAGAAATGCTGCTGTTGGACAGATAGGCACACAGTTTCATCACAATGTAGTCTCATATCCTCGGTAGTAAAACTATATTTCAGTATTTAAACATCATAGTCACCAGTATGTAATCATGCTTAAAGTGTGTCTATGAGTCACAGTCAAAATAGAAGTATTAAAACGGAGGCCTAAACTAAAACAGTGACTGTAAAAGTGATTCAGCAGCATGGACTAAATGTGAATGATACAAGGTGCTCTTTGGTTCTAATTACAAATAATTGATCATCAAATGTTTTGTCGTTTAATTAAAAGTACAACATGATTTATGGATGCTATGAGGAATTAAGCCCTGAAGGACAGAAGGTAGAAACCTTTTTTTTTTTTGCCACAAATGATACAAACACTCAGAGCAAAATATCATTTCCATTTGATACAATTTCAGGTAATGTGTGATGTGTTTTGTTTTTTTAATAGCCATATAAATAATGTATTTTGCCAATCAGGTGTTTATAGAGCCTATGGTAAAAAAAAAAAAAAAAAGGACTAACACACACACACACACACACACACACACACACACACACACACACACACACACACACACAGTCTCATCCCAACTCTAAAGTGTGGGTGTGTAAATTGTTTATTTGGGACATTACCATATAAATGACTGCGACAGCCTATCATTAAAATATCCTGTGGCAAGAATTGGTGAACGAGTGAGGAAGAGCAAAAGAGATAGGATTTAGAAAGGATGGGAAAGAGCAGGATGAGAAAAACTGTTTACCAATGTGTCCTTGCTCTCTGTGATCAACATCAATTCTCACAAATGTATTCCCTGACCTACAGACCTGATTTATAACAACATTATTTACCCAACTTTCTTACTATTTTAAAGGAGGACACTTCCCTCATGAGTTTCAACAGCTTCCAGCATATACCGTATTCAAACTATCATTACTTTTACTTGTAATATACACATGTAAATGGACGCTCATGTTGGCAAATTTTATCTGGAGTTATTTGCAACTTTCTACAACCCAGTGGAGTGAATCATTGGGACGATCATCTTTGAGCTCCCAGCAAACTGACAAATCTTCCTCCAGCACTTCCTCCAGAGTCAAGGTGATTCATTTGTAAAGAGATTTCATATTCCCCCGAAACTTCTCTTCTTTTTGATCTATGAAATGGGCTACAGTGTATAAAAACAGATTGATTTGGTGTTTGAGTGTGGAGAGAGGATGAAGGGAGCAAGAGGAGTTTCAATCATGTCACTGCAGCGGATAATGTGAAGCACCTGAAGCACATCAAGCCACATCTCTGCAAAATCACAACTTCTATTCATAATTAGTTTTAGTAGGTCTCAGTGAGCCTTTCACGTGACTGTATTCTACAGCACAAAGACATATTGGAGAAATACATGTCATGCAATTCAAATATTCAAAGGCTTCATGCACAGTACATGTAGCTACAGTGTAGCTTAAGTCCCAAGCTCCTCCAACAGTGCAAACTAATATATATATAAATAGAATACGACATACAAGAACACAATGTACAATTAAATATGGTTCCGTTAAATACAATTAGTGTAGTGATAACTATTAAGGTAGTTACATTCTGAGATGCAGACAGATGAATGCTTCAGGTTATGGAGGAACTTAACAGAGCTCAGGTGTTTAGTTGTATTACGGTCTGTGGGATAAAACTGTCCCTGAGCCTGTCTTTCCATTCACTAATTAAGAGAGCTGTTTTCAGCAACGTTAGATATGTAAATATGCTTTGAGCAGACAACTTCAGACGGTTGTTAAAACCACAGGCTGCCGTTCAAAATACTTCAGAACAGGTATGAGTTGACGACAAGAATAGACAGAGATTGAGCTTCAATCTATGAGAGAGAAAATATGTCAGATTCACTGAAGCACATCAGTACAACAGTACACCTGTTTAAAGCTGCAGCCAGGGAAAGAAAAGACAAGGACACACTGATCCTCCATATTAGGATGTACATAAAACCAGCCAGGTCTGACAAGAAACATGCAACAACTAGAAATAAACACAAAGTCATACATCTCCACCAGACTGAGATATTCCTAGAGAGTTGGTTGAAATCCTCTTTCCCAGAACTCACACCAGCTGCAGTGGATTAGTGTGTCAGACAGACAGTGTGTGTGGCTTTGCTGCCGATTAGAAGAAGAAGGAGACAAATGAAGCACAGCATAGTGTAGGGAAGAGCTGCTATAGTCGTAATGAGGCTATGGGAGACTAAATCTAGAGCTATCCTCCACTCGTAGTTTTGTCTGTATCTCCCTGTAATAAGACACATCACCACACACCTCACAGTTTGAGGCTTGTGTCAATGATATGATGGAAATCACTTAACAAAGCAAGATTGCTGTGCTGTATTTAGGTTTGATGAAAAGTCAAATACTGGTTGTAATTTCTCAATGATGCATTCAGTCATTGTCATTAATCACTTACTCATATTCAGGACAACAAATTCAACACACAAATTATTATAGAAAATAAACAGAGCATAACGTGCTGCTGAAATCACTGTTTAAAATGTTAAAGAAAAATAAACAGTTTCTCTCTCCTTGAAGTCCGTCTCTTTTTCCATCGTATTTCCCCCCTCATCATTTCTCACACACTCTTTCCCTCTCTCCCCCTCCCCAGCTGGTACTTCACACCATCCAGGCTGCCTGCCAGCATCAGAGCAGTGTTAAAGTGAATCCAATATGCTTGGTCAGGCTACGCTGTTGTAGGTACTGTAGGGTGATCCCGTGGGAGACAGAAGAAGCTAATTGATTCACCCTCTGCTCCATGAGATGGGCCAAATCAGTTGTATTAGTACAGTCACGGTTGGAGCGGAAAGAGATCTGTGAGGCTAAGCAATATAAATAAAAGGAGATAAGATTTACTCAGACAAAACTGCCAGCAGTGTTGCATTGTGGAGCATTTGAATGCAAGTGCTGCTGAATCTTTTTCACCACAGCACTCACAACAGGCAAGAATTATTGTGTGTGTTCTTAATATATTCAGCTTTTTTTAGGCCCCTAATGAGAACACTGTGGTTTAGACATGACAGAACACGGTAGTGGCATTTCATCTTCCCAAATGTCAAATGCTTAAAAATTCAGACAGCATGAAGTAGATGGACACTAGTGCTCCAAGAACACAGTGACATGTTTTCAGAATTATTCAAATTGCAGCTGGAAAATACATGGAACCATCTTCCACTCACCTAGAGAAGAAGGCACATAATGTTGATGTCCAATTGACTGATTTGTTAAACCAAGAACCCAGAACTAAAACCTGATCATATTCCCTGAAGCTGCAGTGTATTTCAATGAAAAAGACAGAATAACTGGAGACAATGGAGAGGATGATCTCAGAATATTGTGTGTGTGTGTGTGTGTGTGTGTGTGTGTGTGTGTGTGTGTGTGTGTGTGTGTGTGTGTGTGTGTGTGTGTGTGTGTGTGTGTGTGTGTGTGTGTGTGTGTCTGCAACATAGACGCAAACCTTTGATATGGCTCTTTGTAATGCCACAGATTGTAACATCACTGGGCTACTCAAACATGAAAGGCTCCTGGTTCTCTGAGTCACAAGTCACACACAGGTAGTCGAGTCTCAAAATAACTTCTGAATTGGATTCAATTCAAACTGCCAACTTCTTCTGAGAAGATCTGACATTTGACACGTATGCTTGTGAGTTGTCGAATGTATCAGTCAATGAACCGCACAGGGTCACTGCAACTGTCTGTAAGCTGTGAGGGTGAATTTGTCAGGGTTTGATATATCCACCTCCAACAGAAAATAAATGTGGTGTATATTCAGAAGGGGACCTGCATTCCTGTGAGAGAGAAACTTAAAACTGATGATCTCTCGAGCTGTTTCTTTAACATTTCTGCAAACACTCCAACCTCTAATGACGTCTCCCTCCACAATCACATGGGAAAGTCTCACATGTATCTCTCCTGCATTCAGCAGTAGGATTCAGCTGAATTTCATAAACAGATTGAAGAGAAAGGAGGAGAGCCCTGCTGACTCCTGAGGAGTATCCTGTTGAGTCTCTGCAGACTTGTTATCTTGATCACTCCCACTGTCAGACCAACTCCTCTCTCCAGATAAGGCAACTGAGCATGTCAGCCATGTCTCACTATGTTTCAGATGCATAAACGTTACGCTTTAACTGTCACTGTCAAACGCAAACATCTTCTCAACTCTCAAACCATTAAACATAGTTAATAATCCAACATGAAAAATGAATCTGAGTGTAACTGTGTCATGGCATTGGAATTTTTGGGGGTTTTAGCACCACCTAGTGTCTTTCTAGTGAGGAAACACTCATTATTAATCCTGCCTTTTATTTTGATACTTACCTTCAGCTGATGTAACTTCCTGTGATGTCAAATCTAGCTAGAGTAGGAAGTTCATTACTTCAGTTGAGTCAGAACATGCCAAGGTGAAGAGATGCTCATCCTTGAAGGACGTTCTTGCCCTTGTTAAGGCTTTGCTTGTGAGTCAATGTTTATGATTTTGTGTATGAAGGACCAATTTATGCTTTTATGCATCTTAAGTTAATTTGTAGTCAAATTAATGGCAATAAATCTTTTTTGTGTAGATAGAATGTCTGAAGAACTTCTGCAAGTCATGTAGAGCGAGCAAGCTAACTAGTATGTTATTTTCCTCACGTGATTTCTATGCTACACTGTGTATGTATGTAGAAGGATGAAGCAAACACACTTTTATGTACATTTCTGTTTGTTTATTTAGTTTACGAAGGAGAAAAGGAAGAATTCTGTAAACTTGAAGGATGGAGTAAATGTTCAAAACCCACTTCTGCCTCAGAAAGTCATTCCATCATTCTATTGTTAGCTGTCTGTCTAGTCAAGTGAATGGGCGCCTGGTGAGGACAGAACAAACTGCTCAAAGCATCTTCATAAAGAAACAGTGTAAAATACCATGCGAGTATGCAGTATTGAAATGGCAGGCTTTCTATAAAGTGCTTCTGGGTTTGATCACACTTCTAGTCTTATGTACGAAGAAGTTAGGAGATTCAGGAAGATTGTAACCATAGAACACTTCCCTTACAAAATACAAGAAATACGACCCACAATCGGGATGGTGGAGTTTAGGACAATGCTTCACACCATATGTTTTCAAGTGAATATAGAAACTTTTATCGGATGCTTCTACACATTTTCAGCTGGAGCTTTTCCAACATAGCTGGTGAACCATCACTAGGGTCTCTTCTTTGATGTTAAAGGCCTCTGCATTGCTCCAGCACTGGTGAGTCGCCAAAAACACCAGACATAACAACTGGTATACTGAATAATGCAGAGAGCTTGGGGGGCAATATGTTTCATCAGTATTGTATGTAATATTTAATAAATAAGTAGTGTAAATGGACAGTTAGTATTGAAGATCTCATCTCCAGTGAAAGTGGCAAAATGTCAGAGGCTGATTGAGACTGAAAGAGAAACAGCTTAGTCCTGCATGACAGAGCAGAATGAATATGGCTTATAGTTGAGACATCTCACAGAGTGTGCAATGTTGATATTAATAATGGAGTGTGTAAATGGCTGTGCAGTGTAAAAGGATACACAGGACAAGGTAGGCATGCAGTGCGTCCATATTTCATTATGGTGCAGATACAGCTGCTTCCCAGGGGCAATGTTAAAACAGCGTGTCTCAATTATAGGTCAACTCTTACTGTAGGAATAAACATTATAGGAATGTTTGTCCTATACATGTGGTTCAAAAGGGACGCATGATTTACCAGAGCGCAGGAACAGTACCTTCTTCAAATATCTTCATCCTCATTATTATGTGTGGATCATTTTTAGATCACTTTATATTTGTCAACTAGGTGAAGTTTTGATGAGGATACGGTTTAAGAGAATGGGTGGGAAAACATGAGAAAACAACAACATACAATTAACAATGTCCTGGAGCTCACACTCAGCCCTGACATATCTCCCTTCCACTGAGACCAGTGATTTATGGGAAATGAGGCGGATTATTTTTGAAATGCTGCACTCAGAGCAGGTGGGGGGGGTTTAGGGGAGAAAGGTAATGTGTTGAGACTGTAAGCACCAAAGCTGAGTCATGGTATTATATTGCTTTAGGTGGCGTCATGGGGAAAAGGTGTTGTTTGAAAGGAAAGTCCATAGATTGAAGCTGCTGCATTTGGACTGTGAGGCGAAACTACTGAAACTTCACAATGTGGACATGCTTGGAAAACATGTTTTAGTATAAAATGTAACAAGTTATTAAATATGAAATTTAAGTGTCTTGATTATATCTAAACCAATCCAACACTGTCACAAAAGTGAACTCCACGCACATATTTTATGCAGTACTCCTGCAGGACCATGTTTTAGATTACCGTCTTGGCAAATTTATCAGCCATGTTTAGATAATGAGCCTCCCTGTCAGTTGGCTCCAGAGGAACTCCTCCATAAATCCATCTGTGCTCAGTACGAGTTCCCCATCCTGCGATAAGTATCTCGAGAGAACAGTTCTGATGCCGATTCTGTACTCCCAGTGCTACAGTCCTTCTGAACAACCAGCTGTCAATCCAGCAGTCATTAATCTTTCATTGTCATTATACAGTCTGCTCCTCCTCAGTATGAAATATTTACTTTCAACAATTATCAAGCGAAGATTACCTAATATTGTTAGTTAAAATGTAGTTTTGAATGGAACAAGTAGGCAGCTTGATCGAGGATAATGTTCATTAATAAACACAATACTCTTAAAGTTCTAATTTATTCAATACTACCTGTTAGTTTAACACGGGGGGAAGGTTTCTACATCCCCCCACTGTCACACAATCACATTTAATTAAAAAAGTATAACATTCATTTGAAACAACTGATGAGATCAGGGTTGTACAATCTGTCAGCTCTTTTAAGTCACTTTTTAAAACTCGTTTTCTTTTATTTGATTTCATTTTTAGTTTAATTGTATTTATTTTTAATCTGTATTTTTGTTTGATTACTTTTTCTTGTGATTAGATACTGTTGTTTAGTTCACAATGTTTATGTGAAAGCACTTTATAACTATGTTTTGAAAGGCACTACATAAATAAAATGTAATATTATTGTTATTAATTAATCCGTATGACTGGACAAACTCTGTAACAAAAACCATGCCAAGTCTCACCCTTAATGCTACTCCTGTAGATTGATGTACAGCTTCTTCTTAGACAGCTGCAGTCCACAGCCTGACTTCCATTGGTCCATTTCTGTAGCCTCCATGCTGTCAATCCTCTCACACACACTTTGATCCATGAGGGGATTCAGCTGCCTGATGCATACTAACTGAGTGACAGTTAGGAAATATACTATAATAATAATGATTGCAGTCTGTCCACGTCTTCTCCCTCCTGTACATGTTTTAATATGAAAAAAAAGCATAAACATTACACACGGTCTAGTGAGCACACACACATTTAACCTTGCACACCCCCGCTTGGGTTTTAGCTACGAGGCTACAGCAGCTAAATTAGTACACTAAATTGATATTACACTGTTTATCCAGCGTGTAGAGCCTCAGAGCTCCAAAGCTGCAACCAAACATTCATCTTAAATGTTCCCCCATTGATCCACAGCTTAAGCATTGCTAACCAGTCTCAGCTAACCACGATTCCTTTGGCATGTGTTCTACCCTGATGGATAACTAAAAATTAAAACCGCTAACATGGAGCATAGCAGCTAATGATGCACGGTCACAGTGAACATCAGAGACACGGTCGTCATTCAGCTGATATTGAAAAGTTGTTCTGTTCATTATGAGACAATAAATCCATTACTGTGAAACAACAACATCACCGCAGTAAGAAGTGATTCATCATGGTGGCAAATAGCTGCTTTGACCGCCATTGACTTTACTCTAAAAGTACTCTGATGATTTCCATTAGTCATTAGATAAAATGTGATGAATGTGTCATTGTTGTCTGTCAGTAATCAGTGTGGGGCTTTGGTGCAGAGAACCACCACAATGTGAAGTGTGTGACCTTTCTTACTCGTTTAACCTTATGTATGAAAGTAGAACTTGATAAATGGGACTCAGTAAAGGTGTCATTAAATGTGTTATCAATATAAATACTGTCCATGCATCTCTGTTGGTTATTTAACTCTTCAACATACAGACACAGTAAGGTGTTCAGTCAGCTGTTGAATTATAGTTATAATTAAATATCACCTTCACCTCACTGTCTGAGAAATGTGTCAGAGGACAGTAAACCATTTATAGTAACGCAATGTTTCACAGTTGTGTGAGACTGATGATACTCAGGGGATCGCTCTAAATGAGTCCAAGCAGCAAGAACAATACATCTTTACTTCAAATATATATATTAATCATAACAGAGCACACATACCACTGAGATATAACACACACAGACAGGGATGCCTGTGAAAGTATTATCAATTTTAAAAATGTATACGCCGTATATATGTAAACTAACTATAAGCTGTAGAATTTGCAACAGGTTAGAAGAGGCAGAGCAGACACATACACTGTGCGTGTTCTGGCATCCTCACACTGTATACCTGCTGGTTTTTGTAATACATCTTTAACTAGTGGTTTTACTTATTAAATCAAAAGCCATAAAATGTAATATCACAACACTGATGTCATTTACAGGGACTTGGAGCTCCTCTTCAATACCCAGGTCCCTTAATGATGTGAGCAATGCTGCACAATTGAAAGGAATCAAATAATCATCTGTTCATCTACAACCAACTTTTTTCTTCTGGAGAGATTTTAAATGCAGGTATTAAACATATTTCACCACACAACTGTTCACATGGAGTCATTGAATATTAAAGTTCTTAAGGCAGAAGTGGCGGATTTGATGGCAGCATGCAGGGATTAAATGGTAGGGAAGTGAAGAGCGTACAAATCAATGGAGCAAAATATCGTCTTACAAAGTTACTGAATATAACATTATCATCTATGACACACACTGAATTTCTTAACTGATTGAAAGTGTGTGTGTGTGTGTGTGTGTGTGTGTGTGTGTGTGTGTGTGTGTGTGTGTGTGTGTGTGTGTGTGTGTGTGTGTGTGTGTGTGTGCATGCGTGTGTCAGATAGTCTACCTGTCTGTTTCTCAGCATGGAGGCTGCTGTTCGATCAGACAGGCATCCTTGACCTGCTTGACATGGAATCCCCATACTGGGTATAGAGGGCTGAAAAATACATCTTCCAACTTAAGCACACACACACGTCCCATGGACGAGGCAAGCACACACTCAAACAACCTTTTCAGTTTGTAACACAGTCTATGATCCTTTGCTCCTCTCCACTGACAGACAGCCTGACTCAACCATGTGTTCTTTCCTCCTCTCCTCCTCAGAGTACAGCATCAGCTGTCTCTGGTTGTTCTGCTGATGTATCGGTTGATATCTGACTCTGTTCTCCACAGAGACCGGTCTAATACAGTTCTGTGTGTCTTTTCCAGTGGAGGTCTTCTGACTCTGGACTGACTCTGCTCCTTTAGCCATTTGCTCTGATCACTGTAATAAGTGCAGGCAGCAGTTTTCACACTAGCTTGTTTACAATCATGTACGTTACTAATACCTATTCCTTAAAACTGAACTCCACAGCTCCACCATTGACGGATACACATAATTAAATTATGAACAGACCAGAAATACTCTTTTGTTACATATTAATCCATTGATAAGCCAAATAATTGACAAGAGTCTTCACTCTGAGAATTTCATGAAAAGCCAGGACAAACAGCCAGGGAGGGAGATGAAGACATGTGTAACCACTCTGGGTTATTAAATCTAACAAACTTGACTGAACATCACCTGCAGTTGCTCCTGGTAATGCCACCGCATATACATGCTGATCAGTCTCATGTGAAATGTGCATAAATTTCATGGCAGCTGGCCTTGTTAGAGGGAGATGAGAGGGTGGAACAGTGTGATCGAAACTGATGCTCAGCATACCTTGCTTCTTCCTTCTTTCCTCACACTCACACACAAACACACACCACATTACCAGGCTGCTTGCCAGCAAGAGAGCAGTGCCAAAGATAATCCAATAGGTCAAGACTGACTGATCCAATCCATGATGCAGATATCATGGATCAAAGTGAAAACAGATGTGTGTACAAAGTAGCCCTGACTTAGAATCAATGCTTCAAATGCTACACATTCACTTTGTATTTAAGAAAATAAATCACACATGCTACTGATCTACATACATCATCAGAGAGGCAGGCACACTAATATAACCCCAATAGTGGAGTTGACAGTCCAACAGCCCCCACCTGAGTGTTCACTTCTCTACTACTGTACCATCAGCCTGCGTTCAGCTGCTCTCTTCTCTGTGTCACACACTGCTACTGCACATGAAGACAGCTGTCAGCTCAGGTCACAGGCTTCATCACGAGGAGATCTCCTGCTCATGTCAGTTGTTTTCAGGAAGGGAAGTCACTTCACATACCTAAACAACTCAATTCAGCGGCGGACAGACAGATGCACAATGTGTTTCCACTGAAGCAGCGTTTCAAGGTTCAACACTGACAGCAAATCTGAACAAATCCGAAACATTTCACTAGCCCCACAACCACGATGTCTCCCATCATTGCTCTCACTGCGATTACTGCTACACATGAAGGCCAGTGAAGAAGAGGGGGAAAAAGCAAGGAAGGGTTTGTTGGTCAACAAGTTGTATATTATCTTCCTCTTCACTTATAGTTGACACCCTGTGGTTGATACTATTGCCTGTAGACATGATGTGGCGCACATTATTTACTTAGGCAAATACACTACTCAAAGAAATAATAATAAATCATATTTATTTTGGAGATTGAAGTATAGAGAGTCTTATTGGTCTCCCTGGAGAAGGCCTGGTGTCTGTGTGAATAAGAGTAGTTTTCCTCCAAAGAAGTCATGGGACATCCTCAGAGTCACAGAAAAGTTGCTATAGTTTAATTGTTTTATTTTTTAAGATTTACCTTCTGCTGCATTGAGAGCACCTACAGAAGATAGCAATGTTACAAAGTTATGCACATCTGCTATCGTGTGGTGAGATTCTATCTCCATAAAAGAAAGATATTAGAATCACAATGAGAGAAATCATGAAGCAGACATCTCTACTTTAGATGTATGGGACATCTCCAAAACGATTCTTCTTTCACCATGCAGGCCAGCCAAGAATAGGGACTGAGCAATTGATACACAAT
Source organism: Eleginops maclovinus (assembly GCF_036324505.1). Classification (NCBI taxonomy): domain Eukaryota; kingdom Metazoa; phylum Chordata; class Actinopteri; order Perciformes; family Eleginopidae; genus Eleginops; species Eleginops maclovinus. The sequence goes on along the minus strand of NC_086366.1, from coordinate 8,274,657 downwards.
TGTTTTTTGTTTTATGGGATGAAGTATTTCTTCAAATGGGCTTAACTTTGTTTTTTAACCTTTGCCTGTACACAGAAGTAACACTGCAGATTGGAGCTACATTTTCTCATGTGTTTGTATTTATGGAAATGTATGTTCTCAGTTCCCATCTGTGTTGAGTTTTCATCGACGATACCTAGTGCCATGGGTGGACAGTGTTTGGAGGGTTTATTTACATTCCCCACCTGTTTCTGTCACACTGCTCATTTATTTGATGCTCAGAGAAATTGCATATAGTTGTTCTTCTTAACCTGCCAGCAGCAAGAGAAACAAAGCAAAGGTTAAACTGAATCCAATGAAAACAATCTGATGACAAACGGAGAAAGAAGGTGGATTATAAGTAAAGGATTTTGCATACATACTGCACGCTTGCGAGCTGTCAGATATTATTCATGGTAATACAGCAGATATCAGATCTAAGAGAGTGTGTGTTTGTGTGTCTGTCTGGTAAGGAACATTAGGTAACCCGGTGTAATAAAAGACACATCACAATCCATTAAGATGTAGACTGAAACATGGCAGATGCTGTTTCAATGATGCAACAATATGAAATAAATATGCACAGCCTCCCACACATGACTGTAATGAGTAATTATGCATGGACAGGTGGTAGAAAATGATTTCACATTAGCCATTATAACTGATATTTAAGCGAAATGCTAAAACATATGTTGGACTAAGACATTAACATTCAAAATGTAAGAAAGAAAATGTCATAGTTTTTAAGTCTTTATTTTTCTCCGGCTCCGACAAAAGCTTTTACAGCTCAGCAATCAGAGAAATCTCCAGTGCCGGTGAAAACATGTCCCCCTCATTACAGAGAGAGACGCTGATTCATTTTACAGAGTGCAGTTCATGACTTATCACACCTAATACATTTCAAAGATGCTCACCTCTAACGGTCTTGATTCATAATTTATTTGCAGCCCACAGTGTTTCTGTTCCCCAGCAAACCTTGGGATGTGTGTGAAATACTGAATACAATGATGGATGAATGATTGGGATTGATATACTATGAGGGGAAATATATGAGATCACTCTGGGGAAAAACATGGAAACATATGGAGTGTCATAAAAATGGATGACTTTTTCTCTTTTCCTTTTCCATCATACACGCTCAGATCTTGTGGTATGCAAGGATGCAAAGGAGTCTTTACTTTTCAAAAAGAAAGGAAAAAGGCAGAAGAGAGAGGCCGGCTAGGATGGATGTAACAAACGAAACTCATAAACCACAGACCGGTATGGATTTGTCAAGCACTTTCCACTTCTCACTACACCTACAGCAGCATAACTAATAGGTGTGGTTGGGTGTGATCAAAAGTTAATGTTTAACACTCTGCGCGACTCTGACGACGCCACGGCCATTTAGTTCACCGGTACTTCACTGCAGCAGGGTGAGAGGAGAAGCCATTGTAGGTAAGCAAAGATACATTTAAGGTGGTGTTAAGTTACTCGATAAACTCGACCAAGGCTCATCCTGCCAGACAGCACCATGGAGAGAGTCAGAGCAGCAGGAGAGCACAGAGCTTATTCTCTGTAGAGCTTCATAGAACTGGCAGGAGACTGCTGTCCTCACCACAGTAATGAACACCAACATACCAGAACAACCCCCTTCACTTTGTGTCTGTGATTGGTTTCTTCAGTGTGATTAAAATCCACAAGTCACTCTTATCCAAGTATCCTACTTTTTGTATTATACATATGTTCTACTTAAAGTAGAAAACATCTTTATGCTAGACTAAATTTGTTTAGTTTTATTGTTTCACAGCAAACTGAGATTTGGGATGCGTGTTATTCTTCTTCAATACACCTGCACTATGCCAGCTGCCTCTTCTTCTATCTGCCAGAGAGGAGCTTCATCGGGACATCATGTTCTCACACATAGTTCACACTGCGCATGTGTGAACCAAGGTAACAGTAGAGTTTTTGGAGTAAAGGTCAGGGAGCATCCAAAGTCATTATGATATATTGCTTGAGTAAAAACCAAAAAAAGACATTTAGCTTTAGGATAAATTTACATTGACTAATGCATTGGATTCTTCACAGCAGGTGAAGTAAGTTTGTTGCTCCACTTTGCATTAATCAAGTGTCAGAATACAGCTCAGAAAATATCTGTATTGATTTTCTAAATTTGACACCACGTTAACACTACACTCTGAGCTGTGACTTCCAGAGGTGGATCATTTACCGTAAGGTGAAGACATACTGTGATACACTTGCTTTGATGATAATAACTCTGAGAGCTCTAGTTTCCTCTGCTGTTGGTCTGCCCTGAATAATGAGCTCCTTTGTCTATTCCTGGTGTCTTGATCCCAATGGTTTCCATAACAGTCGACCCCCAGCTGATTACCGTGACTCTACGGAGAGCGTTGATTTATGACTGTTTTGCTCTGATTATAGTGAAGCTCTCTGCTGCTACACTGAAGTTCTCAGCTGGCATACCATTGTGTGAAAGCTTCCCTAAAGACGTGGGTTTGATAAGTATTTGCCTCTGGCAGAGTGCCGAATTGTCTGTAGAGCAGAGCATCACTTTCTGGTTCAGAGCAAGTTAAAAGAGTATTGGTTTCCGTCACTGGGTTTTCATTCCTCAGGGAGGACTGGATCTCAAAGCTACTACACTTGTAAAGCGAAACATTTTCTGACAATAACTGAATGTCAATTTTGTGCGTTTGTATATAACATGCATTATCCCTGATCAAACCTCTGGCTGTTTGGATAAGCTGTATTTCTTGAACTTGCTGAGCAGAAAGGCTGAGAGCTCGGCTGATCTCCTGTGGTTTCTCCTGTTGAGTCCTTGTAGACTTGTTAGTGCTTTCACTCCCACATTATCTGCCAGAGCAAATCCTCTCTCCGGATCCAGATGTTTTCTGATAAGAAACGTTAAACTCAACTTATTGCTTCACATGTACAACTTTTTTTGAGTCATTTGTCTCGTGAGTTTTCATCCAAAAGTCATTTAAATGAATAGGGACTTATCACATACTGTAACGTGCCTTATAATTGATCAAATACATTCATAAATAACACCAAACGAGATGTACAGTTTGCATGCTATAATAACAATATGTATTTACATAATTAGTACATTTGATCTCAGATGTCGTTGATACTTCTGCATGGCTTTCTTCCTGATGCAAACCCGGCAACTTCTCAATATATCTTGGAATGTATCCAACATCATCTAAGTCACTGTTCCTCTGAAGCCATTTCTCAGCTAACCAAACATCCAACACATATAACTCTGCCCTTTAAAATGCCTCACATCTTTTTTAAACACTGTGGTTGACTCAAGTTATTAACAACCAGTTAAGTCTGAGCTGATTTCAGTTCAAACAGTCAATAGAAGACAAAACCCTGACAGACACCCAGACTGACAGCTTCTCCTCCTCTTCTCCCCTCTCTTTGTCCTGCTCTGTCCTCCCCCATCTACAGTCAATGGATTGTGTGGTTGCTATCTAGTGGAACTAAAGGTATTATTACCGTTGGAAGAGACTTTGATGAGCAGATCTCAGATCAGCTGTAAGAACATTCTACAGAAGGAAAGTCAGGTACTTTTGGCTTCAGTTAGGCAGCACTGAGGAATAGACATAATTTATGGTAATGGTTCTTAATTCCTGCCTTTTTTCTCATTTTTTGACTTCAAAACTGCACATGACTCAAATAAATTATTCTGATACATTACATTAAACTACTTTCTAGTTTTGAATTTTGATCTACTGAAAAATTAAACAGTATAATTTCGACCCAACTCAAAAAAAATAATATATTCACGGGGTTCAAAAGAAACGTCAGCCAAAACGCTCAATGAGTTAAATTCAAAAGAGGTGCAGATGGTAGAAGAAAAGAATAAGTAGGAGGAAACTGGGGAAAGTGAGATGAATAACAAAATGCAGATTATCAAAAGAAGACTAGAAATGAAAAAATGCATCTTTCAAAAAAAGAAGCCAAACTCTAAATACCCATTTACTTTTTATAAAACTGAAATGAAAGAAATTGAGCGAAATGATGAATGTTGACTCAAAATGAGGGAAATTCTTAAAATATCTTATGCATGACAATCTTCACACCTGGAGGCATTGAATACATGTTATAATGAATGACAGTTTTGAATTTATTTATGTTAAATATCACCAAACTGTTGCAATAGATGCTAATTAAAGATATCTTATCAAAGCAGACATCAGGACGGTGACCACGATGGAAGAAGATGTGAAATGATGTCCTGCTTTAAAGGACTGAAGATAAACCTCTGTGTGTGGAGGAGAGCAGCTCCATCCCTCTGACTCTGACAGAAAACAGGCTGGGATAAGATACAAGAGGACCTGGAATGATATGAAGAAACAAAACAAGGACTGGACAACACCATCCCTCCGGTTTGACAAGAGAACATTTCAAAGAACTGCCTTGTTGTACTAAAAGGCATAAGGTCTAAAATAATAATAATAATAATAATAATAATAAATAACTTAAACTTATTTAGCGCCTTTTATGGTACCCAAGGTCGCTTTACAAATAGGGAGGGGAAAAGGGAAGTGGGGGTTGGGGATCAAAGGACTTGTGCAGTGAAATGTTTTGAGGTGCTTTTTGAACATGGGCAGTGATTGGGCAGAGCGGACGTGGAGTGGTAGACTGTTCCAGAGTGTGGGAGCATTGGCAGAGAAGGCCCTGTCCCCCAAAGTTTGCAATCTGGTGCGAAGAGTGGCCAGCAGGTCCTTGTCAGAGGACCGCAGGGAACGTGACTAAGTGTAGGGGTGGAGGAAATCTGTGAGGTATTGTGGTGAGAGTCCATGGAGAGATTTGTAGGTGAGCACGAGTATCTTGTAGGTGATGCGTGACTTGACCGGCAACCAGTGGAGCTGTTGGAGGATGGGAGTGATATGCTGCCAGGGCTTGGTGTGGGTTAAAACCCTGGCAGCTGAGTTCTGGACGTACTGGAGTCTACTAAGGGCCTTGGTGGGCAGTCCAGACAGGACACCATTGCAGTAGTCCAGATGGGAGGTGATGAAGGCATGGATGAGTGTCTCTGTGACTGAATGTGTGAGTGAAGGCCAGAGTCGTGAGATGTTTCTAAGGTGGTAGAAGGCAGACATGGTGATGTTGTTGATGTGGGAACAGAAGGAGAGAGTGGAGTCCAGGATGACACACAGGTTGCGCACCTCAGGAGATGGGGAAATGGAGCAGCCATCCACAATCAGGGGCCAGATCACCAACTTTCCTGAGCAGTGGTGCAGGGGCCACCACCATGAGCTCAGTCTTATTGCTGTTTAGTTTGAGTATGCTTGTGGTCATCCATTATTTGAGTTCCTGCAGGCAGTTGACAAAGTGTGTGGGTGGGAGCTGGGAGGAGGGGTTTGTGCTGATATAGAGTTGGGTATAATTGGCGTAGCAGTGGAAGTTGAGTCCATGTTTACGGATGATATAACCTAGGGGTAGCATGTAAATAGTGAACAGCAGAGGACCAAGCACAGAGCCCTGGGGCACGTCATGGTTGACGGGTGCTGTATGAGAGTTGGAGCCACTTAGGGTGATGAATTGTTTCCAATCTGTGAGGTACGACCGCAACCAGGACAGTGCTGAACCACTGAGCCCGATGAGCTCACAGAGGCGGTGGAGAAGGATGGTATGGGAGACTGTATCAAAAGCTGCAGAAAGGTCAAGGAGGATGAGGATCGAGATGAGGCCATTGTCGGCAGCAAGCAGAAGGTCATTAGTGATTTTGATGAGGGCGGACTCAGTGCTATGGTGGGTTCTAAAACCAGATTGGAGGGGTTTGAAGAGCTCATAGTGGGACAGGTGATGTTGAAGCTGGGCAGCCACTGCTCTTTCCAATATTTTGCTGAGGAAAGGGAGGTTGGAGATTGGATGGTAGTTGTTGGGGTCGTCTGGGTCAGAGCCTGGCTTTTTGATAGTGGAGATGACTGCTGCCATTTTAAAGCTTGATGGTACCACACCAGAGGCAAGAGAAGTGTTTATGATGTTTTCCACTGGATGGCAGAGGATGGGAAGACAGGCTTTTACCAGGGTGGTGGGCATTGGGTCCAGACTGCTGTTTGAAGACTTGGCTGAGGTGACCAGTTTTTTGACTTGGTCCGCATCCAGTGGAGAGAAGGCGGATGTTGTCCACTTTCTGCTGGAAGAAATCCAGGAATCTGGAACAGAGGTCAGCTGCATCTGAGGGTTTAACGGCATCAGGGTGAAGAAGATGGTTGATGGTGGAGAAGAGCAATTTGGGGTGTTTTTGTTGGTTATTGATGAGTGTGGAGTAGTACCTTGTTTTTGCCTGAGCAAGGGCTTCTGTGTATCTTGTGACGTGTTCTTTAAATGCTTCACGATGGACAGTGAGGCCTGATCCTACATCCTGTGGTCTTTATCCTGCGGAGCTCAGGGGTGAACCAGGGGGTGGGACGAGAGAAAGACACGTAACGCGTGGTGAGAGGTGCTACAAAGTCCAGGCTGAGAGAGAGGGCACGGTTGGAGTGTTCCACCATGCCATCAATTGTTTTGATCAGACAAAAATGCACATCTTTGTCTGATCATACACAACACAGACTCTTTTAGCTCACCTGATTGAAATAAAATCCAATATAATTCAGATTATCAGCTGATTTAGAGTTCATATTCACCATGACCGGTCATGAGTTCGCCACCTGCTGGTCTACAGTGTTGATCAGCTCATCAGACGTGTTGTGATCTAACAGGATCAGACAGGTGTGAGACACACAGGATAAATGCAGCTCTGCTCTGACCACAGCCACTGAACCGGAAACAGTACATATGGGTACCTGCTGACTTTGAATCATGGAAACTGACAGAGAAACACAAAAGAGTGCAGTAGTTGCACTCATGGTCATCCATTGTGGTGTAAATGCAAGTATAAAGGTTCAGTCTGGACAAAAGGAAGTGAACATTCCTCTGACCAATCATTATTTGAAACTCATGCAGCTTGTAAAAGCTTGAAGTATTTCATCTACTTCTCCTTGCTTGTTATCCCTGCCTCACTCTCTCACCAACAGACCCTCTCCTTCCACACTGATGAGCTTCTTTTGTTCGTCCATCTGTCTATTTCTGCCAGTATATTCAACATAAAAGCTAAATGAATGCTGGATTTATCAAATACACCGATGCCAGGTAAACTCTGTTGCAAAGTTAAACGTGCATAGAGCATCACACCCTGGTTAGTTTTCAGGCAACCACATTCACAGCATCCTACAGATCGACACCAGTCCTTACTGCTGCTCTCATAGTGTGTGTGTGTGTGTGTGTGTGTGTGTGTGTGTGTGTGTGGGGGGAATGGGGGGATTCAGGAACTGTTTGTAGTCTGTCAGTGTTTTTTGTGTTACAATGCATCGCCTCACATTACCCAGTGTCTCTGTATTTCAATCCAACTTTCTGTGTTGCTAGTGCTTTGCAGTTTGGGGACAGAGGGATTGACCAGATGGTAATGCTGCTGTACATTTGTTGGTTCGTTAAAATTCGGCTGCAGCTTTGTTTTTCTCAAAAGAGTAACAGATCATAACAGAAAAATGTTTTTACTTTTGCAAGTAGAAATTTGAAGAAAACAAGACCTAGGAACAATCTGTTAAGACGTAACAGAAGCAATGAACAGTTCAGAGAAACCAACTGACTGTATGTCTAACCCCTCACTGATTATTTTATTTGTATGGTTGTGTTTGCACTCCCACTCTGACCAGTCCACACAGTTCTGGCCTCCTGCAAGCTGGGTCACACACTGCTGTGGGAGAGCAGTGTAACCTCACAGCAGCAGATCTGCCCTGCTGCCAACAACCAGACCAGAGCACTGCTATCATATTCAGGGTTACGCATATGCACCAACTCAGAATCACCACTCATTAAATAAGACCAGTATACAGTATGTTGTACTGTATTATTAGTGAGGGGCAGAGAGGGAGACACCAGTGACAATTATATAGCCGTTCTTAGTGACTCAATATAATGTGAAAGCTCAGTTAGTGTTTAGTTTCTTTGGCGGAGGTGGGGCAAATTCAAGACTACATTAAGGAGAACAAATGGATTCAAACAGAACAACTTTGTTAAGTAGGATAACCAACAGATCATCAAACCTGAAAGAAGGTGCTTCAGTTTGTGTGCATTATTTTCTTCCCCTTTCCATTCATTCATTTCATGTAACTCAAACAACAGGTTCACACAACAGTAAATACAAACATTAGCAGGATGGCTCTGGTCTGTTTCTACATGTAAACGGTGTGTTTTTGATATTCTGTCAACTTATAACTGGTGTTCATCTTTGAAATTGGTATGCTTAACAGAAACCTAAGAAAGGTTGTTTAGTTCCTGGATCTTTTTTTGTTGAAAAGGGGCTCAGGAGTTTGACGTTGCCAAAGCCTGGCTTGCTGAAATGTTTCAGCCTGAAGTGTTCTGTTTAAAATATGACCATCTCCTGCAGTATGATGACGCACTCACTCTTCTGTCAGCTACATCACAAGGTCAACACGGACAGCAACACAGTAACAGAGTAACCTGCTGGAAGGTGAACTGGGACATTAATAATAACATGTGCTTTCCCTGCTGTGAAAACGTAAGCATTACACTATAAGACCGCCTTCAGCAGAACCAAAATGCTGTCTAGATACAGGCAGGAGAAATGTAATGCCCGCTGAGCTTAGCGAGTTGTTATTGGAAGGCATGAGATAATCGACAGGTGCATTATGTCTCCTAATGAAAATATAAATTGACTGTGGTATTTTTTGTGCAGCCCATGTTACAAATCAGCAGCCTTTTCAGCATTAATTGACTACATGCTATTAATTGGACATCATGCAACATTGGCTCCAAATCCCTAAACATCGAGTTGGCTGACATTCAGAGAAACACACCAGGTGGCCGGCAGCACCGTGGAGCTCACAGCAGGAGGATGGACAAAATGCCTCAATGCATGAACAAATGCTTCTCTGGTAAACAAACCATCATTGTGGTTATTATGCAGCTTAATATTGCAAGCCTACATTAAATCCACCAAAATTCCACCAGAACTAACAAAAATATACACTAATATTATATTTTTCCACAGACATGTGCATAAAACAGTGCTGAACATGGTAAACTGCATTAAATGTACAACAAGCTTACCCAGACTACACTACACAAATCCTTGATACCGGTGTGAGAGGACCTAATAAACCTGGTTGACTGCAAAATTAACTGCTGTGAGTGGTGTTGTGGATTTAAGCTGATGAAATTATCTGTGAGCTGTGTTTTCATTCCCAGTGCTCTCTTTTTTGTTTGAACAACCATTAAATTAAGTCACTTTTTTTTTTCCCAGGTACAAAAGGGAGCCTCCAGGATAAAGATGATCTGTAGAATGACATCACAATCGGCTCGACAGCGGCTCTTCTTCCTCCGCAGGCTGCGGAAGTTCAACATGGACTCCAGGATACTCTGCAACTTCTACAGGAGCACCATCGAGAGTATGCTGACTGGCTGCATCACCGCCTGGTATGGCAGTTGCACCGCCCTCAACTGCTCAGCACATCACCAGGACGGAGCTGCCATCCATGGAGGACCACTACACCCAGCGGTGTAGGAAGAAGGCCGGTAGGATAATAAAGGACCCCCATCACCCCAGCAACAATCTGTTCTGTCTGCTGCCGTCTGGCGGACGGTACCGCAGCATCCGGACCAAGACCACCAGACTCAGAGACAGTTTTATACCACAGTCTATAAGACTGCTGAACTTCTGAGGTCTGTGAATGTCTACTCACATCTGATTATAGTACACACACACAAACACAGACACTCACACACACACACACAATACATATCTGCCATATACATCTGCTATACGTAATATATGCATCTGTCCATACCTCCTCATTCAACAGTGTAAAGTATTTAAATACTTTCAATGTATTCCACATATGTATATATTTCACATCCTTAAATCTTTGTTGTTGTTATTGTAAATATTCTTCTCTCTTTTTGCACTATTTATTTATCTTATTTGCACCATGTATGTTGAGTTGTTGGAGGAGCATGGGATAAAAGATTTTCATTGCCAACAAATATGTTGTATATGCTGTGCATATGACCAATAAAACCTTGAAACCTTGAAACCTTGGTCTTGTGTGCGCATCTTATTCTCTTCTACCACTACTCCGCATGCTACAAATGCAATCAATACATGCGAAAATAAATACCAGAAAAGCAGTTTCAGTGCTGGAGAACAATTCTGAGGAGCCTGATGCTGAAATCTCTGTTGGGAAATTATGTGATGTATTAATACCATTTCCATCACTTTCCATCAGTAAAAAAACAATGTCACAGTGCCTCGCTAATCCAAAAAACCGTGAAAGGGAATGTAGTTGGGACAAAAGTATTCTAATTGTTAGCAGGCTGAGAAGAAAGTATATTTTAGAATGTAATTACATTCAATTTAATTATACTATCACTTTATAAACACAGAGGGGGTTATCCTATTAGCGTTATATTCTGTAAAGGCAATATATTCAGGAAATAACCACATCAAATCTGACTGGCGACAGGTTAGATTATGGTTGAACAGCACTGGTGAAGAATTGGTTTTGTGCTGTGAGACGACAGATGAATAGTCAGGACAGAATAGAAATGGAAATGTTTGCGTCCTGTCATGACTTGCATGAAACAAAATGTTTCTCTCTCAGCATATTTCTCACTTTTCTACTTCCTTTTGTTTCCCTGCTCTGTCTTATATAACTCACTTGATCTTTCTCCCTTTTCCCATCATGCTCTCTTCCTAAGTTTTCTGTTTTTCCCCCACAATGTCCTATGCATGAAAAGCTGAAGACTTGTTCGACAACAATGTGATAAAATGATTTGTTGTGCTTTTTTGTTCATTCATTTCTTTTCTTCCTCCTACAGTTGTCCTTTTCTTTTCTGGCTGATAAGGAAGGTGGATTCTGCTGCTTTCACAAGGTTGGAGAGAGAACAGAGTTTCTGTGACTCACATTGTGTTGAACTTGATGAGTATCTGACAAGAGAAATGTTGCTGTTGTATCTGGCTGTGACTGAATATGCTGAGGCTGTTGGTCTTTTGGGATGCGAGTGGGCGTTAGTGGGACAGACTGCAAATCCTCACATCTCAGATCCTCGGATTTGAAAGAAATAGAATAATGGAAATAATGGAGTGCTGTTCTGAATTAAATGTCAACATTTCAAGCACAGAACAATGTGCAAATTCTTATGTGAGATGTTTAAACTGTTGTTTTGCAGCAATATGTGAGAAGTTCTTTAAACACCTTTTCAAATTTTTCCAACACCATGTACTGGCTATAATGAGAACTACCGCTATGCTATGGGAGGTTATGGCGCAGTGGGATAGTGCGCTGATATTTGGATCAGGGGAGAGCCAATTCCAGTCCCACTCCAGTCAGCATGTCGTTGTGTCCCGGGGCAAGGACTCTTCACCCCAATGTGCTCCTGTTGGGATTGTCCACAGTATGGAATGTATGTAGCTCACTTTGGGTAAAAGTGACATGTAATGTAATGTCCCTTGACGGTGGGTCTGATATAGATTACATCATTGATATTTCACCCTACAAAATGCAATAAAATAATGAAGAAAGAAAATACGGACCAAGTCTCAGCACCATCACAGCCAGGTCTAAATCATGCTTAAAGTGAGGCCATACAAATGAACTGTTTTAAGCATTTCATCGAATTTTGTCATTAGGATGGCCAGTAACTGCATGAAGACGAGGATATCTCCAGTGTGCACTAAAGAGAGTAATGGGGAAATTAATCAATACATGCAATGAATGTTTGCAGATGATGATATTTCCATCTGCCCTCCTGCATCTCTCGTAACCCCTGAAGCCTCTCCTGACTCTGTGGCCAAACCCACAACACAGCCAGCATGACCCTTATCATCGCAGCAGCAGCAGAGTCTGTCCACACCCGTGGCACAGCACCCAGCACATAATGGAGCTGTGAGAGTGGGAGAGTGAGTGGGTGTTGTTGTTTATGTTATCAGTGTGAGTCTAATTAAAGTTTAATTCAGTGCAGAGCAGTATGATTTAAGTGCCAAACACTGAACAGTATTCACAACCTCTCTGATAGCAGAGAGGAAGGAAACAAAGAAAACAGGCTGCTTCAAAAGTGCTGCTCAAAAAAGCTTCATTGAAAGCTTTCAAAAGCTTTATTCTATTTGTTTCAAACACAATAGATGAATTGTTTACTCAAATAGATGTATTATATTGACGGTGTTCTGCTTCATGGTCCTTTTTGCCAATATTTAAAATAAATGTAAATATATATTATCAGTATATAAAATGAATAATGGCGCTCCTATATACCAAAACCTTTCCACTGGCTCAAAGCAGGCACAGAGACAAAGAGGTGAAGTTAATCTTAACTTTAAAACAAGAGCACAGACTCGTCTCACTTCCTCTTTTGGTGCTGACCTGTAAAGGCTGTTTAAATAAACCGTGAAACGGCTTTATTTTGCAGAAAAGCAGAGCCACAGAAAATCCTACAGTCCTACAGCACAGCAGAGGAGCTCAGAGGCAATGAAGTGAAGCTGGACTGCTGAGGAGAAATAAAGCTGAGCTGTTTACTTAGCTGAATTAATTCCACGAGAAGTTAATGAGAAGGTCAAAGATCATTATTGAGGGCAGTGACCCTTCCATGTCAGAGTTATGAAACCATTACAGAGCTGGAGCATGAACCACAGGAGAATTTTCATGCCCGGGTCTGATTAATAACCATTTCTGGTCCAAACTAATAAGTGTTAGCCTTTATGATGGCTGTAATTAACGATCAGAACAGTGTTAAAGACCAACGTGATATCAAAAGTCAGATACGATTGACATTGCTTTATTAAAGTTTGTCTAATGTGCCTTTTTTCCGGTCTTTGCCGTGCACCAAAAACTAAATAAATAAAGTAATAAATAACATAAAAATACACCATTAGCAAACATTTTACATTTGTCTCAGGGGGCATTACAGTCTATACCCATGCATTAGACCCTCACTTCGGACAAGGAAAAAACCCAAGGGTTGATTGGAAAAAAATTGAAGAAACCTCAAGGAGAGCAACAGAGGAGGAATCCCTCTCCCAAGAAGGTCAGACTTGTAAACGGTGCCGTGTGTATAAAATAAAATGACAATACATTTACAACATACACAAAGGCTATAAGATAATGCGTCTATAATAAGACAAAGACAGATCCAGAAGGATGTCAACAATTCTCCGGTCACAGTCACAGACACATTGCAGATGGAATAAACCATTTTTTGAAATTAAGCAATCCGTTGTCTTGAGTTGAGAACCGTTAAGCAAGAAAGGCAGAAATAATTGTGGCCCTTTATCCTTCTTGCGAGACTTCAACTACACACACATCCTTTTATTTTCAGCTAGTGAAAACATTGAGAAGAGAAGAGCTTTGAGGGCCTATAGCTCATTATATTTGGTGTAGCTTTAAACCGGACTTGAACAAAGCTGTGTCACATTTCCAAATATCTGGTAAAATACAAGCAACAAAAATAAAAGAAATCTAACATGGACTACTATCTTCAGGCAGTTTTCAGAGCAGAGATTTAAAAGTATTGTACAGGACTCTAGATGGAATAATGCAAAGCTTCTTTACTCCATTATTTTTTGATAAACACATTTCTTGGTTGTTAATTATAACACTGACACTATTAAGATTATCAACTCATCTTTCTCTGACACTTCGAGTACAGAGTTCTGACACCACTGCGTCGGTCAAAGTTTAGTGTGATGACTGTTGCAGGATTTTTACTGGAGGCTCATGCAAAGAGTTAATAATTAGTCAAATCTGCATACATCTCTGTGACTCATTTGTCATGCAAATGAACAATTATCCTAAAACTGCCTCTGCTAAATATGAAGCATGGTGTTTGGCTTATTTAAAGTTCTTCCATTTGTCACAATTTCTTGTTCCTGAGGAGAGAACGAAACAAAGGCTGAATATTCAAACACAAAGTTCCTCTTTGCATGACATTAAAATAAATCTGCGTAAATGTGTTTTGATCGAAACATTTACATATTGCCATGACAACTATAAGGATAATATTCAGACGGACGGCATTTGAAATCACTGTTATCATCGCCATTGTAGAATATATTCTGTTCTTTAGGGAACGCACAGTTCACATGATCATCGATTGGCCCAAAAGCAATCAACGCTGTTAAAAGATATGAAGTTAATCACTCTTTCTCTCCCTCTGTCCTTCATTCAGAGAAGGAGAGAGCTAAAGAATTAGAGAGGTGTCTATAGCTCTTCTTCCACCAGACATAAAGAGGCACAGTGAAAAGCAGCAGGATGAATGGACAGGAATTATCTCCTGTGTGTAAATGCCAGGTCCATATCAGAGTGTAGGTGAGGCCTGTGGAGCAGTGTTGAATGGAGCGACTGTGGAGGATTTCACACCGAGTCTGACTGGAAGAAGCAGAGCTTGTTCCGGATTTAATGGGCTTAAGATAAGTGGTGATCATCTTAATGTTCCATAACCTCCAGCATGTTTGGGTGAAGCTTATTTCCATATATATATATATATTGTTCTAATGATTCCCATTGGGGGATGTAAGGATTTATCTCACTTCCTGTATATCTCCTCTGTTGGCCAAAAATCCATTCATTCTCCAATTTCAAAGCACTTTCCAAATATACATTTCTATGTTTTTCTATGGCTGGATGCTTGTTTGTGCTCACACCACTGTTGTATTTTCTTTGATACAACCTCGCCGAAATCTGAAAAAAAAAAACATAGGGAAACATCCAAGCCATAGTCCTCTGAATCAATAAAGCCTTAGAGCTCTCACAGCTTTGCAATTACTGCAGCTTCTATTGTTCAAATCAAAACTGGTCCTACATCTGAAAAACATTCCTGTACACCTCCCTCACTTGTTTTTTTGCTGTAAATAATCTGATTCCACTATTAAGACATTAAAAAGCACATGTATATATAGTCAGTTTCTATAAATACAGAGGTACAGTTGGTTGAAATATTTACTTTTATGTGCATATTGCTAATCTTTTAGACCTGGGTTCTGATTCAAAAATGTATATTGTTTGAAGAACACTATAAAATAATGCCAAGCTATTTGACAAGACCAATAAAGTACATGCTGGATCTGAAAGTGGCTTTATTCTTAGACATTTTAAAAGTATCTCAACATGTGAATCTCCTGTTTCATCTCTGAGTATTGATTTCTACACTTATATATTTCAAAGTCAAACTATGTGTTCTGATATCCAGCTGAACTCACAGAGGGAGGCACAAATGCAGCATAACAATGAACAAATGTCAGCTTGTGTCATGTGGAGTTTAGTTCATTTCCTGAGGGCGGGTGTAGATTTGTAAAATACAGATAACATTTCTCTCTGTTATTTGGGGAATTCATACAATTCAAGCACATAGAGCCAGAGGCAATTTTAAGACACGATCCCTGCATCTTTCAACAGCAGAATCATGAAATATTTGTGGAAAGTTTTAAAACATTGTGTTATTTTCTTTATCTATTCAAAATCATTGTACTGCATCTCACTGAGACACAATATATGTCTTTAAACTAAATGTAACATTAGTCTTCACATGCACTCTAGATGATGAAAGCTGGGCAATTATTTTGTGAATATAATTTCACGAGCATGAGACCGTAAGAGTTCATTCACACTTTTCAACCTCATGCTAAACTGGCCTATGAAAAATGTAACAGCCAGAAACTTAGCGCAGGGTTAGAGGCTTGAATCCAGCTCAGAAACTGAACAGACGTCTGTCTGGCTGCAGACACTCAAAATGAAGTGGGGAACCAAGAGTAGAAAATGTGGGCGCAAACAAGGATTTTAGGGGGCTGTAATCAAAAAGAAAATGTGGATGATATAGAGCATTATTTAATTGCTACATAATTCAAATATGGTCTATGGCAAACTGATTTGGGCAATTTTTTGTACACGTGAAATATTTTCCTAAACTTTATTGCAGCTCAATCAAGCCAACTCCAGATGGACTGAGTGATATTTGAAAGCACACAATCAGAATCAGACATCACAACCTAAGGAGTAAAGGACAACTGAAATGTGGTGATTTTGAAAATAAATGTACTTTTGATTTTCTTTGCCGACTTTCATAAGGTCTCTCAGATGGCCTTGTTAGAGGGTGACAGAGTGGATGGAAAGTGATTCACTGTACCTGTGGGATCACAGTGATACTCAGAAGATGATGAACGCCTACTGAGTGAAATAATTGCCAGGGTGAATCATCAATTCAAGAGACTTGAGCTGAGCTCGGTCAATGTTCAAAAATGCAAATGTTGAAGGGATAACACACCAGTTATGGGTTGGTTAACACGCTTAACAATTTAAATATTAATGGGGGAACAACTTGAAGGGTATAATGTTCTGAAAGCAGGCCAATTTAGAGATAATTAATGTCAGATTGTGGCTCTTTAGTTTAGTTTAGTTTATTTACACAATACTTTTAATAAAAGCAGTAATCTGCTTCACAGTTGTCATAACAGAATGGTTCAGTTTTGCTGTGGGTAAATTAAATGTGTAATCTTTAAATGTAAAACCCCTTCAACTCACAAAAGGTTTTTGCATGGATCAGAAACTAAGCAAACAAAAGTTCTGCAATTAAAGAAAATCTGTGAACACTATTATACATTTACAAATAAACTAAAATCATTAATGAATATCTTTTTAACAGTCTCTTTTGTTGACATCCCTCCTTAAACATGAGTGTGATTGTGTGTGTTTGTGTCAGAAATGTCAGAACACTACAAATAAAAAACAATATTTGAAATAATCATTGTGATTTGAGGCATACTGAAAATGTTTGTGTTGTCTTAACATTAGCCGAGACATCTGGAGCAGGTACATTATTATTGTATGTCCATAAAAGATGAAACGTGGGTGAAGGTCTCATTTTGTTTATAATAGCTGAGGAGTCTACCACAGCTAAACCCTTAACCACAGCCTTCAGATCACCTCATTAGTGCGTTGGGACTGTGTGATTCATTAAGGGAGATGTGATGCGATTAAGGATCCAATGAGAACAGAGCTCACTGACAATCAGTCTGCCCCTTGCTGCCTCCTGTCTCTGTGTCTCTCACTGTGAACTCAAGAAGTAAACAAATCACTCATTAAAACTACAACGTTTAATTTGTCCTAATTAACTGGATGAGTCGTCTAGAAAAGGGCATCCATGCTACCTCGATGAACAGCGACACACCAGACTACAAGCTTCAGTGATCTTGGGGAGCAGCAGAGCAACATGAAGGAGCTTCATCTTCAACCATGATGCACTGGGTGCTATCAAACAACTGCCTTTTTTTATTAATGTATTTAATTTCTCTTTATGTTCCTGAAAACACCCTTATCTCCACAGCTTTTAATACTGCTGCTTAAGGAAAATAACCAAAAAATTGAACATAAAAACAAAGACGATATACAAACACGACAGACACATACAGTATATTTCTTCCTGAGACACGCTAACCTGAGGTGACCTCAATAATTCTCATATCATCACTTCTCACAATATGACATTGTGTTCTCAGATCATTGCAATGTAAAGAGACACAAAACACATAGCATGAACAGTTGAATTAACAGTGAACATAAAAGACCTCTGAGGGAGATAGAAATAGCTGCAGAAGGTGACCTAAAGAGGAAACATTTTATAAGCTCACTGAGAAATCAAAAAGACAGGAAAGAGTGATAATCATAAATGGCAAGCCCTGTTACCATTTCCATAGCAGTGTCCGACCAGATCATGTCTCCCTGAGCGAAATATGTTTTACGCTAGAGTAAAGTGTTCCATAAACTGTCAGTGGAAAGAAGTAGAGACAGTTCTCAAACTCAGAACTTCTTATGAAGTATTGAATCTTGACACCTGAGGCGTCTTCTCACTCAAAACTGATGTTATCAATCAGTCCATCCGAGTTGCTTCAGTCACTTCATTACCAAACTATAGGGTTTCTTTTAGAGCGGATACTGATGTACTGACAGTGTGGAGAGCATCATTATTTATTGCTGACATTTTATTAAAAAGCAGACTGGAGCGAACACAAACACCGGAAACAAATATTATTCCTCTCGAGGATAGATTCTCCTTTATTTGACTTTTACTCATCACCATTTATTGTTTCATCTCTTCCCTCATACTTTTTTCTCCGCAAGTAGCAAACTGTCAACCAGCCAGTGTCAAAGTGTCTACAACCTGACCAATATCTGTAAAGGTGCATGACATCAGGAAAGGCGGTCACATAGAAAAAAGTGGTCTTAACCTTCAGCACCTTGAGATGAGCCAGAGCAGCTCCATCGGTGGAGACATGAGTAGACAGATGCATAAGACAAGGAAATAAATGCAAATAATGTTATACTAAATTAGATCAATGGATTGAAATGTATAAATGTTTAAGTGTAATTTGTCCTTAATTGTCTATCTCTGAGACCCATTTCAACACACATAGAAAGATAAAGCTACCTTACCATAGGGTTAGGGTTTCTTTGCAATCTGCTCCATTACTATGGTTGAGATGAATCTGCACATATTCAGATTTGTTGTCCTAGTCTACTTCTGTGTAAGAACAGTTTTAGAACAATGAAATAGTATTCCACAATACCTAGTTTCTGAACACAGTGAAATAATGGAATCTAATGAATTATAAAATAATATCAGGATATTCTGATGTGCAGTTTCAAAATAAAAGACCTTTGGAATATCATATATGAGCTATTATTTCAAAATAAAAGACCGTTCAAACCTCATCTCACTTCAGGGTGTGTAGCAGGCCACCTCAGAAAGTCGCTCAGAGAATATCAGGAAATTCTGATGTACAGTTTCAAAATAAAAGACCTTTGAAATCTCTTATATGAGCTATCGTCCCTCTGTTTTCAGATACAAATCAATTAAAAATGATCCATAATCACAGACTAATTTCACTTCAGGGTGGTAGCAGGCCACCTCAGAAAGTCACTCAGAATGAAATATCATATATGAGCTATTAACTGTCATAACGTGAGTTAAAGAGGAAATACTAGACGATCTAAATCAAAACCATCATTTTGTAGTGAGAGACTCCCACACGTCACAACAGAGTACTGATATGAAACTGATGTGCTTTCCAAAGATGTGTGAGAAGAGGCAAGTGTCGGGTTTAGACCTGGAACGATTTAAGGTAAGCCGTGTTTACCAAATGTTTCAATATTAAAGCTGAAAAGTCAAGCTGAGGATTCAGCCTATCTCCAAATGATGAAACATCTTTGAGGTAGAGAACAGAAATCTCTCTGGGATTCAACAAGACATACAGGCAGATAGGCAAGTTAGTACGTGTGTGCGTGTACACACACTTTTTCCCAGAAAGTCCTACCATTTGTTGTCTTCTGTCTTTCTTGAGATGTGTAGTTATGACAGTTAAAAAAACATTTGATTTTCATCTATGTGTAATCAACTATTAACAACTTCCTCTTGAACATGTCACTGATGCTGTAGGTACAGCATTAATCCTGACAGAATAATCAGCTCTAACTCAACTCTCCTTCAGTGTGGCTGCCAGTTGGAGAAGGAGCTCATTAGCAGAGAAGATAATTACGTGGGAAGACACCGGTGCAATATGTATGTGGAGGCAGGAATTACTGTTTACTCGTATTGGGGGAAAAACACATTAGAAGCAAAGCAGTGAAACTGTAGTAACAGTAAATTAAATATTGTTGCAAAGATATGCCCCATTATTTCCTGTGTTGACATTAACACATGAGGCTCAGGTAGACTGTGTGGGAAAGTTAATTAACTCAGAAGAGACGGTGGTGCTTCTTATTATAACGTTCCAGCAGCAACACAAAGTCAGAGACTGCAAAGGTTCAGTGGATATTGTCAGATTAAAGTGATGAAAGACAAAGATTGCTCTCTCTGACTGAGAAGTGTCTGTGCAATGTGAGTGAAAACTGTGATATACTATTCATGACAAACGTAAAAGTGTGTGTAATGTATCTACTTTGATTCAACACCAGCTTCTTCTTAAAATTAAGCTCCATAAAACAAATGCAGACATATGTCGGACAGACAACTGTTTGCAAAGAGAAACCATGTTGTGTGTACATGAAAGCTTTATAGGGAAATATGAGCTTAACGTTCCTTGATATCTTAATGCTGTTGAATAATTTGTTTCACACGATGCAGGACTATTCAGAAGGTTGGCCAGGTTGCGCAAAGCACAACATTTATATAAATAGACGGTGCTATACTCTCATCCAGCTTTACATCGGCCTGAGGACGGTACAGAAACGTAATTGTGTGAATCAGCACTCTGGACATAGACTGTGCTGTACCAAAGAATATGTATTGATGTACCACTATGAAAACCAAACTGTAGATAGTTTCTAAGGAGTTCATTATTTTCCTGCAAAGTGTGAACAAAGCTCACCTGGTTCAATGTGAAGTCTAGTTACTATTCAGTATAAACAAATCTGATATAACATATTCCGTGGCATCACTAATGACGTGTAAGTGAAACACAGAATTACTAATCACTTACCAAGCTTTTGCATTTTTTTCTTTTGTTTTGAAATCCTTTGTTGCAAGGATTGTTTGTATTTTATATTGCTGCCCACTTTTTAGGGTGTACTCTTTTTTCCAATGTTCAGGCTTTGTCAAAAAAGCACTCTGCTTTATTACTCACCTCATTGTTTCATACAAATTATTGATCACTGAGTTGAATATTCAGTAGCTGAAATCATCACTGGATTTCTTGCCAGAGTACATTTTTCTCTCGACTTTGCATCGGTATCAACGGTTTAATATGTGCGACCCGAGCGAGCACTCACAAACCCTGTTAGACACAGTACACAGAGAAGCAGACAGACACAGATGTAAAGCTGAGTGGACACAAACAATATGTCTGTGTCTGTAACCTTCAGATCTGGAGAACCATGAAATCAAATTGCATTGCGCTGATGTCTCAGTGCAGTGACACATTTCAGCGGGTTGAACTGTGTAGGGGACTGATGCTGTTTGAGTCCCATGTCAACAAAACAGATATAAATTGGATTTGTGTTTGTGTTTTATCTTACAAGGACAGGGTCAGAGATCATTTAGGTAGAAACTGTTTAACAGGTAAGGTAAGATTACTGATGCAGTCTGGATGGCTCGTCCTCCCTGGTGTAATTAAAGAGGAGATATTCATTTAAAGCAGCTCTAAATACATGATCCATTAGAGCTCTGGAGAGGCGAAAGGTGAAGCTGACCAATGTTAAACAAATGACATAACGTTAAAGGTGTGCTTTTTCTCTTTATGCCCATCCTGCTTCACCTAACCACTTTTCCTTGGCCTTTCTTCACATTATGTCCTTATCTGTCTTTCATTGTCCAATCTCTCCAGCACTCTCCCTCTGATCATATCTTTACCAAGTGTAAACACAATTTCCACTACACTGTTCACTTAGCGGGTCCACTTTCAACAGCTTTTGCTCAAATCTAACTCAGCACCTTTCACATTTTGTGAACGTCAATGTGTGTATGCCAGCTCCATCGTTCAGTCTTCTTAACCGCAGCTTTTGTGTCAGATATCTAAAATAGATAGTAAGAAAAGTAGAAAGAAAGTAGAGAGTAAGAGAGAAAACTGAGTTTCTAACACTGCTAAAATTAATTCATATTTGGAAAGACCATGTTCTTGTAGGCTTTTGACTTAAATATTATATGGAATTGCTTGATTCAATTGTTCTGTGACAAAATCCAATATCGCTATATCTAACTAAAACATGAACTGCTGTTAAAATGAATATACATGTACACCGTTTTATAGAACAACAGGTACTGTATTTTCAGAGGAAATTTGTGAGAAATTTGGAGAATTAAAATGAACAAATGTGTGTATAAATACAAACAATTTCAAGTTAGAATATCTTGGCTAATCCTTTATCTGGCCATTTTATTTCCTAATGAAGCTGCTGTTCTTGATGCACAACAGTTAAGAGTCAGTCTCCTCTTAATAAGCTTTAATATACTACCAGTTGTCCAGCTGCTGTCTACAAGCTTTAAGAGCAAGCCTGCTGCCTACCCTCCATGTTATACTGGTTGTTGCTCACAGCTGTTTACCCTCAGATAGACTGAATCACTGCTGTTTAAAATTGGAGAATTAATCGGCCAGTACACAATGGACTGACAAGGAATCTGGCACACAATGGACTGACAAGGAATCTGGCACACATAGACCCGTACATACCCACTGTTTCCCCAATCATTATAATCCTTCATATCAGTATACCCATGAATGTACATTTGGATTGATGTCATGCAAGCAAACACACAAACACATCCTCAAACAGTATAGAGCCAACTCATTTCAATTCTCCTTAATTCTGAGTCTGTGTGATGCACATATCTTTGGCGAATTACCATACAAATAACTGACCATTCTTATCACGCTTTGTTTAAGAAGAAGTAACAGAGTGAGTGACAGAAAAGATGACAGAACACCTCGCTTACTTTATTTTTTACTAAAACCATTAATATTGCAACTAAATTTGACTAATACGTTCCTCATCAGAAGCTCAGCTTCAAACACTTAAGGTGCATGGAGTAGATAAAATGTTCGAAGGTCAACATTTCAAGCAACACTTGAAGTGAGGAACAACACAAGCATGAAACGGTTTCATTGTGCGTTCAGCCGGTCAGCAGCACACATGAGACAATGCAAACACTGATGTAAAGAGCAGAAGTCCAGCAGCGTCCACCTTCTGATTTAGTGCAGCGGACCAGGTGTATCAACCAGAGGATCTCTCATGTGGTCTCTCAACTGATCAATGATGTCATGTACTTTAGAAAATGATAAAGAGTAAGACTTATTTCTTTGTGGAAATGGATTTGAGAAAATCAATAGTGAGTGTGCAGCTCTGAAGTGCAGACATACATCTCTGTCAAGTGGCGTTACTAAGAGCTTCTTCTCTTTTTTCTCATCCATTTTTTACATCATATCCTGACAAAATATCAATGTGCAAGATCAGAAGAGATCTGCAGCAAATGACTGCAATGCTCAACCCCAACACAGCTCAAGAAAAGATGCAATGCTTTTCTTCTTATTAAAGCAGCTACACTTGCATACAGTATCTAACATTGAAGCTGCAATATTCAACAATATAGCACTAGAAATGTTGTTGGCATTAAAATAGATATAATACATTTATTGTGAGATAATTAGAAAATGAAATGTTATTCAAATGAATATTTATGGAGCTATATTTGCATTTGGTGATATTGAAATGGAGGTGGAGACACCTTGAGGAGGAGATTTTTCTAATCTCTCCGCCACACTTCATTTATCCTCTAATTAACATTTATTCCAAAGGCTAAAAGGACCTCAAACCAAATGAAGCATTCAGTCTGGCTCATTTAAAGTTCTCTTCAGGTAGACAAAAGTGCATGACATTAACACCCTCACATGTTAAATACTGACCTCAACCCATCATTGCCAGTTATATTTTGATTGCATAAGTAATGGGTTTGGACAAGGGTTCTAATGCATTAACCCCATCTGTCTGTGAGTATGACTTGGCATAGAATATACAGCATTTGCTTTACTAATAAAATGTTACCATTAAAATGATATCTCAAGCTTCGGTGCTTTATCTCAATTGTAAAATCATATTTTATACCGCATAGACAATAAATAATATATATTTCCATATGCTCCATATCATATTTAACAATGACATTTAAAAAAGATGAATAATGGACTGCATTTATATCTCACTTTGTCAGTCTTTGTGACGACTTCAAGTGCTTTAAAAAAAAAATAGAAGGTGTGACCTGCTAATCAGGGACAACTTACTTTAACACCACTCACACACACACACACACACACACACACATCTATGGCTAACTTGGTGTATCATGGCTGTATACTGCCAAGGAGACGTTCGCCATGCTGAACCACAGAACTTCTTCCTTACCACCAGGGAGCTATTAAAACCCTCTCAGCCCTACTCAGCATGTGACAGAAATATGTCAGTCTGCAGGGAGTAAAGACCACCCTTGAAGGCCTGATACTCCAGCTGTACATGTTCGCTAAAAGTTACTTCCTACCACCTACGCAAAAAGCAGGCATCTGTTTGCAAGCTGCCACTTATGAGTGTGTTTGTGTCCTTACTGTTCTCCCACGCAGGGAGCATGTTTCAAACAGCATTGAGCTGTAGAACGATGAATATGAAGGTCTGTTTTGCTGAAGAGCCTGACAGAGACCAAGTGAAGGATGTGTTGGACCATTTCATGGACTAAATGCTCCATCAATCACACAGCACAGAGCAGCAGAGAGGACTGTGTGGTCGCTGGGGTCAAGCAAACTAAGTGTTAAGTATGAGGAAGAGTTTTTGCTGAATATGTGCATTGCTGCTGGCTAAGACCTTACATTTTTCTCCATGATGTTCTGATGTCTTTAATTTAGTTAAATGTTAAATGTGAACATTATCAGCCCAATGACAAACTTGATTATCATATGAGGAGATTGTTTTAGATCTGAAAACCTTATAGATCATCCTAATGCCTCACTGGAGAGCGGACTCATTGTTTCATCCCATGGTCATATTCTCCTTATTGAGAATCTATTAACAGTGCTTATCCTCTGTTACAAAAAAACCCCCAAAACAATGCAAATATTTTTGCAGGGAGGCTGACATTAGCAGGAAGCCAAATGAGGGGGGTACAAGCTCTCTGACTGGATGTTAAACCAACGACAATGATGGTCACATTCTGTCATCTAAGCTATCACAATCAGAAGTTTTTGTGCCATGCATTATTCTAAGCCTCAAGTCCAGAGCTCTTTGAGAGAGAGAGAGAGAGAGAGTTGAAAGAGCAGAAGCCAGAGCTAGACCCTTAATATTCCAGTGCTGGAAGACGTGCAAAGGATTGAAAACTGTGCTGAGAGAGATTGTATCTTCCTTCTCCTTTTGTGAAGCTTTCTCACATGCCTCTCTAGTTTTACCTTTCCCTCTCTGTATCTGTTCTCTCTCCAGTGATAGATAAATTCATCCAGGCTTCATTCCTTTTAGTCATGCTGCAGTTCGATTTTAATTGGCACATCCATTATGCTGCATTCAGATTGTATTTTTCTAACTAAACCTTGGTTGAAGGCAAACGAAAAATGAGACTCAGAACTTGTAATTAGTTTTAGGCGGAGGACCATTGAGAAAGATAGAAAAAATGTTTTAAGGCGGGGAAGATAGTACATGAAGAAGAAAGACCTGAATGTATTTATGAAATATAGTGACAGGATTAAAGGATTACTGAAAAAACGTGACTGGGACTGAAGAGCTGCCAAAGACACTCCATTTTCTGGAGGTAAAATATTATGCTTATCTTGGGAAGTGATAACACATAACCCTTTCCCTTTCTCGATGACTATTTTATTTCAGTAAATAACGTGTTGATGGTTTCACAACAACCCTATTCACATTCAGTCCATTAAAATCATTGAAAATACACTTGCAACATCTGAATTATATTTTTCAGTCGAGGGACTGTAATCATTATGTTTAGATTGAATTATATCTTTATGGATAAGTTTGGCCGGCTGCTGGATAGATTTGTTGAATTTTGTAAAGTGGAGGCTGCCAGCATGCATACGTTTTTTGTTTGGAGGAATCGTTACCATTTTTTTAACAATAGAAAGCGTCAATCGATGCATCACTGCTGGAGCAAAGTGTGGCTGTGGACAGAATAAAACGCATCTCATCTTCCTGTTCACTGGAAGAATAACAGTGAAGAAAAACATAGATACCCTCAGCGAGATATTGTGCTGTCCTACAGCGAGGAGTATTTATATTAATAATGGCATGCAGTCCGTGGGGAACACTCACACAGCCATGCAGCACCCCAGTCTAATGTCTAAATGCATTAGCAGCCGTCAGTAACACAGTACATTTAACAGACTGCTGCCTCACAGCCAGTAACACTGTCAGCATGTGTCCATATGACCATTCATCTCTACAGTGAAACAAAACCGCCAGACTGAGTCTTTTTCACTGCTGAGAGTCAGGACTGGGAGGCAGCAACAGGCAGAGTGCTGGAACAATGACTGCAGTGACAAACAACTCAGCACAGCAGGAAACCAACCAACATGTTAAATAGCCGAGACAAAAATAGTTGGCAGCTCTGTCTTAACCATGTGTCTGCTATTAAACACAGAGCCACAGCAACAGGCTATACTACACCAACCCTTTTCATAACTTAAAAGGAGAGTAAGAAAGAAGATCCTTCCTTGATATGGGAATGATGACAGAGAGAAGACAGAATAAATCAATAACTCCTCAAAGGACACTAAATCCATGCTGATACATCAGCTGACGCAAAACAATCATGTTTGACACTTCACTTGCTGAGAAAATCAGTACAGACAGACACCATGCCATGCATGTACTTTCGCTTTATAAAATGTGAGCTCTGTAGTAAATGTAGTTGTTCTTACTGTCATTTTTGAGGAGTTAAAAGCATGAAGTTATGTCTTTGCTGTTGACCCAGCTAGATAAGTACACCTGAGAAAAACAAACAAACGTCTGGATGTCTTACCTATAAGAGAAAAGAGAGAAGAGGAGTTTTAGATGTTTAAACCTTTAGATAAATTAACAGTTTCATTGTATTTATCTGCATCCATATGTGTTTTCAAAACATTTATGTATGGAACAAATGTTAAGAATGCCAAATTAAACATTAAATCATCTGATCCCCACCTCCAAGACACCATTTGTTACATGAAAAAAAGGCAGAAATAAAAGAAGAAATCCTAAAACATTATCTTCACAAATCATAGCCAGGCATTTCATTATTACTCCATATTTTCAAACAAATAATCATTTGTGTTTCCCTGATGTGAAGTTTACACTGCCAGGAGCAACCTCATGTAACACATTGTGTTACATTACATCAGAATGAGAATACAAATTGAATTGCAACACAGATTCATCCTCTGCTCACTTTATCCATGACTGAATTAAACATACTGTAGTTCAGATGCTAATGCTTAAGAAAGGTAGTGTATCTCTAAAATAGATCTACCAACAGAAAATGCCATTAATGCATTTTCCTTTTCACTAAGGTTGAAGGAAAAAGGGAGGGACAATCATTTCATGCATTTCCGAATACAGGTCGTTATCAGAATAATAAAAATAAAGGACACATTATCCTCAACCTTGGGATTTATGAGCCAATACATTGAAATTGTTTTCCCTTGATCACCTCTTAAAAACAATCAGCCAGCTACATTGTGGCACAAAAATACATGAATAGAGCCACATTTTAGTACAGCTATACATTATATAGGTGGGTGCCTTCTTGATCTGCACTTCGCATACAGGATTTAGACCAACAGTGCATCCCATACCCATGTAACCGAACTGAACCGACCCTTATAACCAAAATAAGTGATAGAAATGACTGAAGGATACCAATAAATATAACCCAAAACTAATTAATACTGTAACACAATTCACCACTGGTGCATGGCTCCTATAGTTTCCAGAGCGTTTAAATCAGAATACCGACACATACACACATCCTGCAAAGAAACAGTTGGACCGATTGTGATTGTTGTCTCTGTGTTCACTGTGTGAAACAACAATGGGTAAAGCAAAAGAGCCAGTGATCTGAAGAATGATTGCAAGCTGCACTTGGGAAATTAACAATGTCACATGAGAAGCACTGCCAGACTGAAACTATATCCATACCCAGATAAGACAGCTATGACCAAAGCAAAATCCAGCAACCACATTTCAACATTAAGAATAAACAGTACTGTGGAGAATGTGCTCATATCTCACATACACTGCCTGGCCAAAAAAAAGGTCACACTAATATTCGTTGGACCGCCTTTAGCTTTGATTACGGCACACATTCTCTGTGGCATCGTTTCCACAAGCTTCTGCAATGTCACAACATTTATTTCTGTCTTGCATTAATTTTTTTGCCAAGATCTTGTATTGATGACGGGAGATTCGGACCACTGCGCAAAGTCTTCTCCAGCACATCCCAAAGATTCTCAATCGGGTTCAGGTATGGACTCTGTGGTGGCCAATCCATGTGTGAAAATGATGTCTCATGCTCCCTGAACCACTCTTTCACAATTTGAGCCCGATGGATCCTGGCATTGTCATCTTGGAACATGCCCGTGCCATTAGGGAAGAAAAAAATCCATGGATTGAATAACCTGGTCATTCAGTATATTCAGGTAGTCAGCTGACCTCATTCATAGCACTGCCCCCCACAGGCTTGTGACCGTTTTTTGTTTTTTTTGGCCAGGCAGTGTATTAATACAAGTACTGTTGCAATAGCAGCACTTTAACAGGAGCTGAGGTTGTGTTGAGAACCAGGTCCCAAAAAAATTACCCTCCCCTGTAACTCTGGACCTCTTGACTCTCTGGCACTGACGGCTTGTACAGCAAACTCAACCTTAACCCAGCAGCACTTTAAACACCCTGACCTTCACACATACAGAATGTACTGCCAGTGTGATTAAATACCTCAAAATGGCACCTTCTTCCCTTTTAACCAGAAGCAAAAGCAGATCTTCAGACTTTAACTCTATAAAACTTTAGGAAAAACAGCGATCCTGTGCCGTATCTCAAGACGTTTTATTACAGGATAAATATGTAGTCTCTTTGGGAGAAGCAAAGGTGTAATTAATAAGAAAAACGATGGATCGTGTCCCCTGTAGTGTCTCATTAAGCATTACTGAGCTAGCATACACATTAACAAAACCCTGGAATTGCCCTGCCCTGGTTAGTGTTATTAATTACACCTGTGAATTTCCTGGTGTAACTTAAAAAAGAAAAAGGTGTTTTACCTCAAACACTTTCTTTCAATGTAAAAGTGTGCCCTATTTCAGGATACAAATCTCACCGTTCTGGAGATTTTAGAAGTACGTTTTCCAGTGCCGCTAGTAGCAAGCCTCGCTTCATGTTGTTCTTTATTCACCAATTTAGGTAAAACTCCTTCAAACATGTAAGCAGAACCACTTTATTGTTAGACTAGCATGTTTAGGATTACAATTAATATAGAGTAGACATGGAGCAGGAAACAAAATAACCAGTCATACTGTATACATCCACTCACATATCAGCCAATAGGACACACCTATGGGCTGCGCTTATGGTCATGTGACCTCAGGCCAATCGAGTTCTTCACAGGTAGGTGTTGAGAGTGCCCAAAATGAGTCTTGAAATGATAAAATGTAAGATATAATATTGTTAAATATTAGTTTATAAAATCTACAATTTAGACGTCCTCATTCGTGTCCCCCTTGAAATAAATGTTTGAAATAAAAGATCCACAAAGCTTTCCTCACGCTGACCAAGTAAACACCATCGTCTCTTTGACTGCACTTGCCTATTCAAATAGGGTTGAAATGTGATATGGTGTAATTGTCTCTTGAGAACAGAGGTCAGACAGACCTTGGAGAAACCAATTCATCATTCATTTAATCAACACTTGGTATTGTACATTATTCATACAACACCTGCACACTTCGAGCTATTTAGACCAACTGAACGAATGCAGAGTTGCATAACAGCGTGCAAAGTCAGAGGAATTAAAGTCAAGGTTTAAACATGCTGTCATACAACCCCTCTTTCAGAGAAAGGATGGATGCAAACTTGATAGACTGAATGGCCTTGTGCTGAAGAACAGAAAAAGAACATGTGCAGGATTAAGAGAGGGTGTGATCCCACTGGTGACTGCAGTCATGAAGGACAACAATATGTTTTTAAGACTTGTGAATACTGATGGAGGCAAAGACAATACAGAGGTGTAAACAGGGTTCACATATACACACCAACTGGCAGCTCAGTACACAAGTTAAAGGATTTATAAAAGTTAGTAACCCTCACGTCTATTCAAATGATATGACTCAATCAGCCTTTAGTTGCCAGCGCACATTATAATGGCACATGTGCTGAACAGTACTTATACTACATAATGGAGTTTGTAGAGGCCTCAAGCAAGGAGAGTGTTGACGAGTGTTTCAGGCTGGACGCAAGGTCAATCCCACCTTGACCCCCACTGCAGCCAACATGTCAAATTATCCGCAGGGAAGATACTTGACCTCAATTTGCTCCCGCAGGCATGTCTATGGTATTCAAGTATATGTTGGTTGCTTGTAATAAGTCAAAAAAGGTATTTTAATATGACCTAATACAATTGTTCCTCCTACACTGGTTTTTGTTACAATTTTCTATTCCACCTTACCAACCCCGTTGAGTCTGCGTCAGCTTTCTAAGTATTAACTCTTGCTCAGCTCAGTGTACACCCACAGGGGATTTGTAATGTTTTCTTTTCAGCAATATATTCAGCATGCTGGTACAATGGTTGTAATAAATGGTGTATTATTGGACAACAGTGTGTCTAGCTGGTAGAGCACATGCTTTTGTTGTCTGTTCTTTTAAAGTCTTTTATAAAACAATTACCCAAATCAACAACCCTAAATTAATGTTTCAAGCATCAAGTGATAGCAATATTTGGAGCAGGCACGCTAAAATGTTCCTGAGCAATACTGTTGGCCTAATGAATGCCCATTTTCCATCCATTTATTCACTCCCATGGGTCATTTACCCACAGCAATGAAAGCACAAATATGAAATTGTATCTAGGGCCTTGTTTTCAAGACATACCTTATTTATCTAAACTTAAATATCGCATGTTTTTTTTTTTCTTTCAACACTTGATGTTGAGAATATCAGAATATCATATATTTATTTTGAGGTAAAGCCCCAGGTTTCAGAAGTTATTTCAGCACTGTTTACAAAAAACGTAACATGTAATGAAATGGACAAGGTAAAAGTCAATTGTATACATCACAGTATTCTGCATGAGCCATACATTTTAATCTGATATATTGACAGTATCCGAAAATAATCACCATGATTGTAAGACCTAGGATTAAAAAGAAGTAGAGCCAGAGTGTGGGGGTAAAGCTTTTTCCTGGAGGTTTTAATGAAATTTAAAGGCTTATTGAGACTGGTGGAGACACTTCATAGTCTCTAATACCAGCACACAATCATCAGAAATCTTCTTCACCTTGCTGTGACGAAGAGATGAAGCTCAGTTCAGCCTCCGCACAAGAACTTGCTGGGACTGAAGAGGCTTCAGACAGAAACAAGAGGTCTTGAATAAATACATAATAAAGGAATAATCACAGAGAAATAAATGACTGTCACATTTGGAAGTTGAAAAAACTGCATCATGAATATTTTATATCACTGATTTGCATCACCACGTTCACAGTGTGGAGGAAATATGCTAATATGATTAATTTTGTAAAATACACTTACAGTTGAGAGTATTCATACATATGGATCTTTTTAATTGAACAACAAGAGAAACAGCACAACTCTCTGTCAATTATGGAGAAAAAAATAATCTTCCTCTTTTTTCGTACTTTTACAACTTTGGTTCGTTGTGTCTAAATCTCCCAGAATTTCCTCAGAAATGTTTCACGAAAATAATATATCAGTTAGTGGAAGTTTGTAAGTCACAGACTTACAGAGAGCATATCTGGGTTATTAAGATAATCTCTGTTTATATATTTAAACTAACTCAAACCCTTATCTTTTCGGTCATCAGTTGCTCCGTTGATGTAGTTCGAGGGTGGTGTTTTAATGATAGAAACAAATATTTACAATTTAAAATTGATCTAATACGGCATCAGTTTGCAAAAGTACATCATGCACAACATGAGTAAGTTCAAAATGCTTCAAAATGAATTATGTCTGAAGAAATTAAAGAAAAACTGTATATCATCTCTCTTTATTGAGAAATGTTATTTTTACTCTTAAAGTTTTAACTTATTTCCATACATATTCACACGTAATGAAAGTTTCTGCGAATGATCCATTTTTACAATAAAACATTTAAAAGACATCACCTTTCAAATTGGAAATAAATCTATAGTTTTCTCAGACACAATGTTATTGTTTTACACCTTTTATATATAAAAGGAAGTGATCCCATACCCGTCTAAATGTCCCTTTACTGTTGTTCATTTTAGCGATCAAATATTCAAAGGAGGCAGTCTCTGTCATAAGTTGAATCCATTCTTTTAGTGCTGGTTTTCTTGCCGTTTTCCAGTTGCATAGAACTAGTCTCGCTGCAGTCATACAGCCTGCCATCACCAACCCAAACTGGGCTTTAGTAACCCCTTGTGGCAAAAGTGTTCTGTCCCCCAGAAGATATAACTGAGGAGATTCTAGAAAAGGTTGCTCTGTCCACATAGCCAGGTTTTTCCAGCACTTCCCTCCAGAATGGGAGCACAAGAGGGCATTTCCACATAGCATGCAAGAATGGGCCAATAGTCTCTTTGCATTTCCAGCAATCTCTATCCTGTAGTAGACCCATTCTATGTAGTCTGAGTGAAGTGAATAAATTTACTTCAAATATCTCTCGCGGCCCATCCAATGTTAGATATAATGTTTTGCCATGACTCCTCCCCGATATCACTTCCTTGATCCCTACGCCAAATCAACCTTACATCTTCACAATCCCCACTTTGAATATTAATCATGTTTTTACAGAAGACTGATTATTTTTACTCTTAAAATGAAAACTGTATTTCAAAAAAAGGCTGCCTGGATATCAAAACTATTCTCAGCTGAGCTTATCACACACATACACCCCCATCTCAAACATTACTACTACTCTGCAGAAGAGGAGATTATTGCCTCCTCCAATTCAGTAAGAGCTCCATCAGCACTGTGAGATATAAACAGCCCTGATGGGAGCTTTCAAACATCCCCTGCCTGCATTCACTATAATACAAAATTGATATAGAGAATGCCAAATGTGATGCATAGCCAGAGCATTGAGATACAAATAAGTTGGAGAAAATATTATTTAGAGTGATTGATAGCTCACAGATGTCAAAGCATGACTTATGGACCATTCAAAACACAGTATACTGATTGCTCTGGGACTATGAGCAGAACTGGAGCAACAAAACTTTGCTGGGTTACATTTGAACTTCAAGTCACGTTCAAGTTACTGCCATAGTCTGATGAGTTTTTCTCTTGTCCTTCCACTTCACTGCTTAGAGCAAATTAAGTTAGACTTTATGAATGTGTCTTCTTATGTTAAAAGCAACAAGGCTACATCTCTGAGTAAATTGGTGGGATATAAGGTTTCCATCCTGATCAGGCATGCTTATGTTTTCCAGCAGTCATACCTTGTGAGTTTTGAAGAAATGTTGTATTGTAAATTGGAGGGAATGATCAACGGAATAAACTGTACATTAGAGAGAAGTCCTCCGTAAATCACAAGACCACAAAACTCTCCACGTTATACTGTAAAATGTCTATGTTTCTCATGATAGGTATATGTTGAATTGATTTCTCCATATAAGGTTATTCCCTTAAGGACAGCTCAGATTTATATTGCATTCGCATGTGTGTTTGTGTGTCTGCGCAGGTGAATATCAGGAAGGCAGTCAGGCTGATGCGAGGCTTTTAGCACGACAAGCAGCTGTTGACTCTGTGTCATTGAGGCAGAACAACCTCAACATGCTGCTCTTGCTCCCATTTATCATTTTCCCTGAAGGACTAATCTCAAAAGACACGTTTTCCATGAAGGACTGATCTCAAAAGACACATTTTCCATGTGAGGATGACATATATCACCTCACTATCTTTCTCTACCTCTCTCCATCTTTTATTGACTCTCACTGCAGTTGGCTCAGTAAACCTCCCACAGAGAAACACACTGCAGAGGGGATGTTACTCACAGGGGTTACACACCTTGATCCAATTGAGGGGGCGGCTTGCATGTTCTGTGGGTAGTAAAGCATTCTCTTAAAAGCCTTTTCGCTGAATGGCTTGCTTAAATACGAAACGGGGTGATGTGAAAGCTTTCTCCAAAAATATTATTTGATTTTAGATTGATTTAGGTTTAACTAGTCTATGTAAAAGGTGTGGTTGTACTCTCACGTCTGTCATAAAGAAAGGACTTGCATTTAGCTGTCAGAGGGGCATCTGAATCTGGTAGGGCTGGTGTTATGGCTGCCTGATTTGGCACCCCCCTGTAACTTTGGCCAGGATGGTAATAATCTCACTGAAATCAAGCTGGTGTCCGTTATAAACATCTTGTTTGACCACACAAAAGCAATTTAATATGAGCAGGTGAAAAATTAAAAGAGTGCTTCGAAATATGGCAGAGCTCCCGTTATTGCTGCCGGATTCTGAACCCCCCCATGTTACGTTGGCAAAGATGCTCAAAGTGTCAACACAATCACACTGGTGTTAGTCATTCTGCTTTATTTTTAGCAGACAAAAGCATGTTACTGCAAACGTGTGGTGTATACAATGGCAGGGGGGCTTCTAAATCTGGCAGAGACGGCATTTTTGATGCCAGATTTAGCACCCCCCAGTGCAAATTTGGCCAGGATGGTCCTAATCTTACTTAAAATCACACTGGTGTTAGTAACTCTCCTTAAGAGGTGAATGGAACAAATGCTATTAGTGTATTTATCCAGATGTGCATATCTCTTGAATATTACCTTAATAGAAACCCTAATAACATATTTAATTTAACATAAATAACTCTGGAGGGACTTGTGTAAAGACTTATATGTCAATTATCCGGTAAAGATATGGGTTCAAAACTATAAATGTTAACTAAAACACAGAGATTATGATGATAAATTCCTGAGAAGCCGTTCTGTTTCTCTGGGGAAAAGTA
Source organism: Eleginops maclovinus (assembly GCF_036324505.1). Classification (NCBI taxonomy): domain Eukaryota; kingdom Metazoa; phylum Chordata; class Actinopteri; order Perciformes; family Eleginopidae; genus Eleginops; species Eleginops maclovinus. The sequence continues at coordinate 8,239,932 of NC_086366.1, read as the reverse complement.
TCATGTGATATAAAACCCTGCTTTTACTGGTGATGATAATTATTCAGTCGAATGGATTTTTTAAAAGCTGTCTCGTGGAACGTGTGTACTCCCTGGCGCTAGCTTCATAGTTCAGTAAATACTGATAATTCCGGCTAGATTTGGCAGGCCTGCCTACTACATGTGAATTTTAATGATCTCCAGTAAAATATGGAACTGGTTCCAGACATGTTTTTTTTTCCTCAAAATGTAATTTTCAAGTCTGACAGTGTTTTTAATGTAACACCATCCAGTTACTGAGTGTAGCTTTCAAACTAATGAACCATTACACTAGTTGCTTTCTCTTTGTTTTGTACTGCTGTTGCAGACAGCTACACAATGAACCTAACAATCCAGAGAAAAACCCTCTGTTCTCCTCTAACTGCCAATTAATAATTGTGTATCACTTTTGCTGAGTTCATCGCAAAGCAGCATGGGAAATGTATAAGTCACACTTGATTTCTAGAAGTAATCTGTCAGGAAAATATGAACACTGGTTATTTTAGGCAATAAAAGCAGTCAAAGAGTACACATTACTAGAAATGGAGAAATAAACAAAAACTAGAGAATTGATCATTGGATATATCGAACCCTATCCATCTGGTGTTTCAGCGGAGCAACAACTGTAGACATGTGTAGGAGCAAGGTGTTGTTGGAGTCACTGAGAAAAAAAAAAACGTCTACAACAAAGGTACTAACATGGGGTACAGATTTACAAGTAAAGCTATACACAAGCATGCGATACATTTTTTAATTTATGTTGAATTAGTATGAAAAGTGGAAGAGTATTCTCCTATAAAGCATGCATCGAAATAGTCTAGCAATTGTGCAACCCCCCAATTGAAAATGCTATCTCTATAGGCTTCATATGGGTGGGAATCAGGCTCTGATTCTTGCCTGTTCCTCCCCATCCAATAATACTTCTCATACATAATATAGATAATACAAACAAATTATTGGCTAAGCAAAAATGACACATTTGCTCAATGTCTCTCTCCTCCTGCTGTTGAAATCCTCTGATGACTATGAGACTTTTTTTTGATACAACACTCCGAGAACATTTAAGTTGTAAAAGCTTAAAAAGAACAAGTGAAAAGAGGGCACTTTATAAGCTATGAGAAGGAGGACTTTCTGTACAGCAAAAGCCACAACCATGTTTTGTTTCTGTAGGAGTTTAACTATGCTGATTGGATGAATGCATCAAAGTATTATCCAGTAGCCTCAGTAATTACAATTATTTAAATCACTGAATTAGTACCAGTGCAATTCTCCAGATAAGACATTCATCCAAAATGTTCGCTTTAATACATAAATTATGCATGTGTGTCTACACAATTTGCCAAGCTTTCAGAACAAGAAACAAATGGCAGTCTGAGGCCTTCGTAGAATATACATGAGCGTAAAAAAAAAAAAAGAAAACAACAAAACACAGATTTCATTACACAATCAATACAGAATTTACATTACCAAAGAGAAAAATGTTGGGTTTCACACTTGTTTAAAATTCAAATTAAACACCAAGGAACCAATTTCAATGATTTTAGACCCATGGAAATCTGTTATAGTTACCAGGGAAGAAAAAAATAACCAAGAAAGAGCTAAATGTTGAACTTTCTATTACACATCAGACTCAGTATAGTAACATGAACTCCTGGTATTTCGCTAACTCACAGCTTAAATAATTATCTAAACATCCTGGAAAACGTTCAAGAAAAGGGCCATAAAATCCTACAGAGCCCTCGGGTGGCAGCATTAGAGAGGCAATTATTTAATGTAAAACTGCGCTCTTGCAACAGACTTTGTTTAAGTATGCTACATGAAACTATCGGCATATCAGTTGGAGAGAGTTGTAAAGTGAAGACAAAAATTCTCATAAAACCAACATAGTGCTTTTTAATATTGTTCATGTTCACATCCAAACGGTATCCCTCTCCAGAAGGTAGTGCCACAATTCTGCCAGATTCTTCCTTCCCTGCTTCATGACATTTTCCACCTTCTCATTCTCTACCATCCCCTTACCCAACAATGATAGTTTGCTATCACAAAATTATATTATTCAAATGTCTTCATGAATATGTATCTGCACTACCAAAGGAGACACAATTTGTGTTTCTCTTACTGCTTGTTGTTATCGTACAACAGAACTGAATTTGAGAGAGGCATAGAGCGATACCAACTTTGAATAACTTATTTCCGTGACTTGCACATCCATCACAAAACAACCTGAAAGACTGACCCTCCATGTGTAATATTAAACATGTTATGGATGTGGAAGCATCACATTTTGGTTAATATATCCAAACAAACATCTTACCTGTATTGGTTTGCTTCACATCAGGACTTCAGTTGACATACTTTTTTCCCCATATATGAAAGTACTTTGAGCACCCGGAAAAGCTCTATATAAATAACATGTATTGTTTAATAAGGTATTGCCTACAGCAATTTAGTCCCCCATGCTTATTATGACTCTCCCCCTCCTGTCTCATGTTTGTGTTGCTGTACAGAATCAACCATGTCCCACATGTCCACCAGGCTTCCTGTTGCTCTCCACACCTGTTCCCAATAATCACATCAGTCCTCACCTGCCTGTCTTCCAGCTGTAGCTTATTAGTTAACGAGTCTCCCAGAACTCAGCTTTTCCTTCAGCACTTTGTCACATTGTTTCAGCCTGCTGTCATTTCTGCACTTTGCCTGTTTACCTCCTTTTACAGGTGACCAGGTCCTTTTGCGTTTCTCTTCCCACATTTTAATTGTCGGATTTTCTCTGTGCCCCCCGGCAAAACGACTAAATAGAAATGATGATGCCTCTTCTGCTTTTAACAAAATGATATATCAGCAACACATGAATATTGGAGCGCTCTATTAAGCCTTTAAAAGTCTCAAGTATCTTTAAACTCTTATGATTTCCTTATAATTTAGTTCTGAGTGCATTTACAGGAAGGGTATATTTATTAAGTGTTAGTCATACATTTGTTAGAACTTCACACATTCATAGAAAACTGTGAAACATCCTTTAAAGCTGTGAGTGATTGATATCAGTTGTGAGCAGAATCAAACATTACAATGTTGTTATCCTTGACAGAAATCAGAAGGATGTTCAATGATAATAATCAAGTGTGGGAGAAACATGTTTCTGCTTTAAATCCTCATTAAATTTCCTCACAGATTAGCATGCAAAGCTGTCACCATTCGGGAGTGGGTGTGTGGCTGTGATCTTACTGGATCTCCTTCCTACTCAAAGTTTCCATTACCCAAACATTCACAGCATGAGCTGCTCTCTGACTGTTTCCCTTTTTAACCGAAATGCAGCATGACATTAGTGAAAGTGGAGCCACTGAATCAGTCCATTTGGCAGAATAATCCCCCTGAAAGGCTGGAAGAGGGAGATTTGGTGAACAGACTACTCTAATGTATACAGACACACTCTGATACACTTATTCAGAGATCAGTGTGTTGCTGTGTGTGTTTCTCAGTGTGACAAAGGAATCTCAGAAGGATGAGAGTCACCACAGGCGAAACCTGCAGGAGGTTTGGCTGTTTTGTTCAATTTCACTTTCATTAAATATGTATAAGCCTTGATAATAAACCAGGCCATACACCCTAAAAGTGAGGATTTAAGTTCCTGCAGGATCTGAATGGGACAATATGTTTAGGGCCGCTTTTATGACTTTCCAAGAAAGATTATAATGACACAGACATACAATGCACCTAATTATTTATGATGATAGAGCCATTAGCTCCTATTTCATTCATACTACAAGCATAGCATCTATGGGAGCTCAAAAGAAAACTCCAATCTGAGAGTTGATGCCTCTCAGTAAATCACAGTTCCAGTTATGTTGTCGTTATAGGCAGGATGACGGAGCTTATATAATAAGCCTTGTCTCTCTCAGACAGATGTAACACAGCTCCCAGACAGTCTCTCTCACAATCCTCAGTGCCAGGTTGTCATTTCAAACCTCCACCATTGAGCCCTCTCAACTCCTGTATCTTTCCCGTGGGACAGATTATTGCTCTTTGCGCTCTTACTATTCCCAACAAGGTCTTTACTGTGAGACAGACAGTATAAGTTTCAGCTCTGTGCATGGCATTTAGCAAACAGAGAAAATGTGTTAATTGCGGTTGAAATATCCTACCATCTTCGATACGTTATTGTAAGCCGCAGCAGTGTGTCCTCTTGGTTCAGACTAAGGTCGCTGTTATCTTTAAAGTCTTTACTTTACTACACTTCAAAATCCATATATTATAGGATTTGAGTTTTAGAAAGTTATACAATTTTGAAACCACAATCTGCTGTTTGTAACAACTTTATCCACTTTGGTGCTGTCCTTAACAGACAACAACAAACTCTCCCGGGAAGCTGTGTAACCTGGTGAACAGTAACAGAAACCAGACCTGACCCTTGTCTTTCCGCAACACAATATATCAATTCAAAGCAACAACTACTTTTCTTTACCTCTGCTTCTTTTCAAACTGTGTCTGAAGGTTTGAGGAAAGAAAAGGGAAACCGCAAGGCTTCATGTGACGTAACTAAAGGTAAAATCAAAGACATCACACTGCACAAAGCAAAGAAGGGTGGTATTGAACCATCATCGGATCATGCCTCAGATATCCATCCATCCATTCACCCATATTCTACCACTTAGCCTCAGATAATCAAAAGTATTTAATAAGAATATTTAATAAGAACCCTAAAAACATGTTAATCAGGGGCACTAGATTGTTTCAATTATACTGGATGAAACTTTTTCATTTACACAAGAAAGCATATCCTCTTGTCTGGCATTCTCCGTCAAAGTTGATGTTAAAATGTGTTTTTTATATTAGAATTTCATCTATATTTAAATCGAGAAAATGACTGAGGCTAAATGAGGATTTTTTTTCACTGAAAAACATGTGTCCCATTCGTTTGAAAGCAGCAAGCCCTGGGATAAAAGATGAGCCGTGATCCCACCTGAAGGGAGATTTGCAACATTGATATCAGGAATGGAGGACTTTAGGATCTAAGTGGTGGGCTACATAGGACAGAAATAAAGCATTCAGTGGATCGAAATTCCATCAGGATAGTTAATGCCATGAGTAAGAGAGGAATGTAAAAATGATCATATGTCTGAAATGTAGACTGGTGCTTAAAATACCAATTTTAAGCAGGGAAAAAAATCGAAACTTCAAAGCCTTTTATTAAAAAACAGTTCAATTCATATTTAATCCTAGCTGCTGTTCAACCATTGAAACCAGAGGTAGATACTTTTTCAGGGTTAAACCCAACATTTTGAGTTGTTAAATAACTGTTTCTGTAGTCATACATTATATACTTTGAAATTGAAATTCATCAGGAATGTTTAAAAACCAACAAATCTTAGAAAGAGGTCTGGGATTAAACAAAGAGACACAGTAAGATGAGCCTTAGAAGCAAACAAATTAAATAATGAGACTTATGAACAAACCGACCCAAGCCCCGAGCACTTAAATCACATAAGCTCTTTGTTGTAAGGACGATGAATGAAAGGGGACAATAGTACACGCTTAATTTATTTCCTAGTATAATCCAAATAAAGAACAATAGCTTTCTTTGCCTCCTGACTGAAAAATGTAAATGAAGACATGACCCTGCTTGAGTAAATTGGTGTATCTATTTCCCCTTTGTGAGTTAATCATATAAAGCTGCTCTGCCACAGAGCTTCTCTGCCACTGGAGGGATCTTCATTATGTACAGAAGCTCCAGGAGGTCTGTGATGTTGAAAAACAGGGATTAATCATCTCTGGATATTAACTAATTATTAAAGCTGAGTGGTGGCTGGCTGCAGCGCACGGATCAGCATACAAGGGATACTGAGAGAGAGGGAGAGAAAGCAAAAATGCTGACTAGGTGGTAGAAATCCAGCTGTCTTTACAGATAAATATAAACCTTCAGAAAGTAATATCATCAATTCAGGCCGATTTCATTCCTGTAGGTTCAGTTTTATGAGGAAAAAGTCCTAAATGCACGTTAAGCCATCTGGTAATCTCCATCAACTGTTTCCAAAAGCATCAGCAGTGTCTCAGAAATACTAGGCATATTACGTCCTGGCATCTGTGACAAGTACATACTTGTAATAATTTCAGTCCCTCATTTTGCATTAGCCAACACTTTATTTCTGAAGAATAGAACCAAAATATATCTGATAAAGACTCAAATCAGTTTCCACAGACAATATACTGATACACACTCCACAACACCGATAAACGCACAGATGGTAACACTTGAGCTGCGTTTGGAGTGAGAACAGGTTTGACTTTATGAGCAGAGAACATCACTCCATCAAACAGCCAGTTACACTCCATCTGTATCCAAAGTTCATCATCATGTCACTACATAAACATAAACATCACGCAAACATATTTCCATATAAATCCACAAGACTCATTTCTACAATAACTAGAATCAGACGTAGAAAAGCAAGTGTATTCTGCATTATAACTTGTATTCATGTGTATCATACCTGTTGTGTTTATTATATTATCTTTGCTTTTAAATGACTGTTTTTAAATGCCATTTTATAATGTGTTTCTGCTGCACTATTTCTAAATGCTCATAATGTCTGTCATGTTTGTGAAGCACTTTGACTGCCTTGCGTTGAAAGATGCAATATAAATAAACGTGCCTTGCCTTACCAGCTAGCAGTCTAAGCTATATACATATAAAGGTGATTTATGCAATGGTGTATTTAATTTAGATGTTATTAAATGTGGGTTTTGGTAGCTCATATTCTTAACTTTCAAAGTTAGAATAGTGAAAGAAGCTCTGAATTGCAAAATGTCTGCAAATTACATGTCTATAAAATGTAGAGAGTGTCTGTGTCATTAAATGGAACAGGATCTGGGTTCTGCCAGGCTGAGAGTCTGTCTGCCAACTCTGTCTGGCATGGAAGCATGAGAGAGGCTTACTTGAGGTGAAAAACACTCAGTCTAAAAGGATGTATGTTCAAGGCGTATTTGTGAGACCAAGGGAAAAGTTTTATAGAAGAATAACACATGTATTAATGATCTGCAAGGCCAGAAAGTAGCCTTGGTAGTATACTTCAAGCAAGACATTATTAAGTCATCTGTATAAGCTGTGTAGCAGTTTCATTATACATTTTTGCAGAAGGATGAACAACCAGAGTGAGCTGAGAAATGTATCATTTGATAACACAAATTCCAGCACATTTCACTTTCAATCTGCATATTAAAAAAAACCACAGCAACTAACATCAAGAAAACAGATAAACAATAATCTGATGTAACAGCCAACTGATTTCTCACTACTGTTTCTCCATCAAACCACCTCAGCTCTGTTTGTTACCCACTGCTGTCTGCGCAGAGAGAATGGATCAAGTGAGGCTTCATTTTGTATAATTTCTTCCACAGAGTTTTGATCTGATCTCCTGTCAGTAGACATCAGAGCAGAACAGATTTTCTCCCAGTATAGAGGACTTAACCAATGAAAGAGAGAGATGAGTCGATAAATGGATTATGATTGACTCTCAGAGTAATGGCAGTGCTGTCACACTGTCGGCTATTTTAATGATCTTCCTCTGGTTATGAACTGAGGTTATTCTGCTCTGACTAATATGTGAAGAAATTCAGCTTTTCTTCCTCTCTGATAAAGAGGACAATGTGCTGTAGAGTCTGAACCAATGTAGTGTCTGCTGAGAACACAAGAAAAGGTCTGAATGTCAGGGCTTTCTCTGTTTTCCAGAATGTCAGGTTAACAGCGAGTGGGAGGAGAGGACTGAGGCTTTCTCTAAATCTTCTTTCTATATGTCCAGTCAAGCATCCCCAGATTTATATTACTGCAGTACAATCCAATGCAAAACCTTACGCCTCTTTCTTTGGTGGCTCACAAGTTTGCAATGCAGTTTTCAGCCTTAAAAAAGTACTTGAAAAGCTGAGTCAACACCGTACATCTCACCTTAACTATAAACCTCTCAACACTTAATCTAAGTGTTCTTCCAAAAGGTGATATAACAGTCAGCAAGTTTAGGAAGGATAACGAATTCAACAGCTCTGAATAAGAAAAAGGCTGAAATTATTACAATTATTGTGAAAAGTAAGGGATTTTAGACATTTACTGAGCCCTGTGCCCACTTTATATGACTTGATTTCACTTATAATAGTCCTCTATTAAATGTTGGGTAGGTTATGACATATCTTGCAGTCATTCAGGCAGACAAAGGATTCAAATGAACCCAAAAGAGAAAAATATCACCTTGATTGACCTTAAACATTTTGTGCGAGTGTGAAAACTGTTCCACGTTTACTGTCATTGCTGTTTATACTGTATAAACATCTTGGACTAGACTTTTGAAATCTTGACTACTGACTATATTGTATAAACATGAGGAGTCATACACCGGGATCGATTTTGATTGATTTTCCTGACAAAATAGAAACAATTCTTGCTAAACTCGTGAACACAAGAAGTTCAACAGAAAAGTCAACAGATGCTAAATTCTTGGACTTAACAGAAAGTAGGAAGTGATGTGTAAAAAGTCTCTAAAGTTTGTTCCCTGATGTTTCTTTCTTTCCCATCATCGAGGTCTTGTGTCTTTACACTCTATGAACATGGTGCTACGGACAGGGTTAGTTTTGGTGTTGAAATATTCCAGTTGAATGCTTTTCAGGCTGCTGAAAGCCAGTTGACTAGCAGCCAGAAATACTTGGTTGGTAATAGGTTAGTGAGGCACTTCAGATTGGAGGACTCTGCCAACATTTAATGCTACCATAAGTTGTTAAATGGTAAATAAATACTGTGTAGTCAAGTGTGCAGCTATCTTTTTGCCAAGCTCTAATATTAAGCATCCGTGTGCCAACACCCATTAATTTACTGTACGGTTTAATCAGCTTCATTCTTCGAACAAGCATTGAACAGCACAGCCACTCACTGTTTCTTCGTCAGAGAGTTGACATTATGTCACTATAAGTTTTCCTCACACTGATCCATTACCTCTCATTGGTATTTCATTTCCAGACCGACAGCACATCACTTACAAACTGATAGTTTCTACAAAGCGATTTCAGTTGTGAGCTATAATTCGTCATATTTGCCTGTTGCGTTGTATTTAATATTGCTGAGAGGTAGATATGGGAAGTACTGTAACTATAGTACATTTACTCAAGTACTGTACTTTACAGTTTGAGATACTTCTACTTTACTTGAGTATTTCAATGTTATGCTACTTTGTACTTAAACCCCACTACAATTCAGAGGTAAATCATGTACTTTTACTCCATTACACGTATTTAATACCTGTAGTTACTTTACAGACATAGATTAATTATGTGAAATATAATCAACACTTACATCAGACTTTAGTTACATCTGGAGTACATTCACAATCTACCCTGCTGTATACAAAGTCATTAAAACAAGCTGCCCCTTTACCAGGTTTGATTACACTTTAATGCATCAATTATTAAAATAAAAACATAAGATATATGTTATTGTGAAAAGGACCAATCTGCATAATAAGTACTTTTACTTTTGGTACTTTAAGGATATTTTGATGGAAATACTTTTGTAATTTTACTCGACTAATATTTTTATTGCAGGACTTTTACTCAACAGAGTATTCCTACACTGTGGTGCTTCTATATATCTGAGTATTTCTTCCACCTCTGCTAATAGGACATTTGGTTTTCTTATGTTAGAACTGAGAGACATTTGATTGTTTTACTTTGTCTGCTTGATTCCAGTGAGAAATGTCATTGAAAGACAGAGAAAACAGTCACATCAAGAAAGATGATGTGTTCTAAATATTAAGTCCACAATGTATGCCTCATACACTTTCATCTGATCCTGTCACGTACTAGCAAACATTTCACCATTTTCTCAGCAGCGTAAAAGGTCAGCTTGTTTATCAATACTGGATGCATCATTTGCAGTGTTGGTCCTAATTGTTGTGTTGGTGAATATGCGCATGTGCAACACATGGGCTCTATTAAACTTGGAAGGTCAGAGCTTTATCATTATCAGCCTGAGGATATCAAATGTGTTTTGCTTTGGAAACTTGAATTAATTCATGTTTTTCCCGCCCTGCAACTACCTTGCTTAGTTTTGATTCACCAATCATTTCAACAATGCACTTAGCTTTAAACAGCTCCCTACAGTTTTGCATTGAAGGGAGCACAATAAGAGCATTGATACTTGACCATACTGGAAAACATAAAGAATGAGCTATAAGAGAGTAAATTATGTGTGAAGCTAAGTTGTCTTGACTTTTTTTTTAAACTCAGTTAAAAAAAGTCAAGTCAAAGTCAAAGTCCACTTTATTGTCAAAAATTCCACATGTGTTATAAATACAGAAAATTGAAATACCGTTTCTTGCAGTCCCACAGTGTGAATATAAACATGAACATATAACATAAAAAGATGAGATAAGGGCCTAGATAAAGGGGTATACAAAAAACTAAGTAATATATATATATATATTAATCATCACTTAAAGTATTAATGTCATTTATGTGTCTCGTCAAATAGACCATATGAAAGAATAAAGAACACAAATATATAAGAAAACATCAACAGTTAGAGATAATACATAAACTAGAAAAACACATTTTAAGTTACATTAAAAGTTCGAAGAGAACTGGAAAACCCTCGACTAAGAGGCTGATCCAAAGTTTCTGGTGATTGAATACATTATCACTGTGTTTACCTGGACTTTTTGGGATAACACAGATACATGTTTATACATGTATGGAAGTAATTGAAACTAAAATAATATTTAGGCTTCACAAAACCTTGATACAATCCCCTGTAATATTCAGATGAATGGCAGATGAAAGGAATGGTTGAAGGCTTTGATATGCAGAAAGCCAAGAAGAGAAAGATAAGAAACCAAGATCAAACATCAAGCAGTGGTACTCTCTTTACATTTACCACACACACACACACACACACACACACACACACACACACACACACACACACACACACACACACACACACACACACACACACACACACACACACACACACACACACACACACACACACACACACACACACACACACACACACACACACAGAGATATTTCTCTTGATCTTGATTTATATATCAGCTGAGTTTCAGATCAAAGTGTATAAAAAAAGATGGTGTTGGGTGGTCTGGTAAAAAAAAAAAAATACCCAATGTGGTTTGCCATTAGATGAAGTCATTCATTCAAAAACCTCAGTCCTATATTGACAGTTATCATATTACAAATGAATGAATGAAAACAGCAGACTACCAGTTGGTTTAAAGTGATATTCATAGGTTCACAGATGACATTAATGGACTACAGACAGAGATTTAACGTCATCAGTTCACCGTGTAAATTGATTACAAGCCACTTGCTGCACATTGGACAACAGCCTCCCCATAAAGAAACCTTTAATCATGGTTTGTATATTTAAATGTTGTGATGAATAGTGAATCATGACTTCTACCATAAAACGTATGTTCAGTTTATGGTGAAATTGAAATGGAGGCCATAAGTTTGTGGTCATCCACCTGGCAGAAAATGTTTAATTTCAACCTTTATTAATTAATCAAAATCAAAATAATCTTTATAATCTGACTAAAGGCACAATATGTGTTCTCAATGGTAATTTATATCCTGGGTACAGTGATATACACAGCCTGCAGTCTGTGGAAACTGACTGCAGGCTTCCTTACTCTAAGACATGAGAAATGTTGAGAACTGTTTACAACCTGGGTTTTATTACTGCGCTGAGTGTAGTGAGTCCCTGTGAACCGTTCAGTAAAGTGGTTAACCTGGATTCCTCTGGACATGACCCAGTGTTTCCTTCACCTTAATTGACCATTACGAGAATAGATACACTGCAGTTATTTGGCTAAATGGCTCCTTATGGTCTTTCAGTTATGTCTCTGTAATGTTAAACGGCAATTCCCCAAATGGATTTCTCAATTAAAACCATTACATCTTTTTTTTTTTAAACCGCCACCTAGTTCTCTAAAACAATATCCACATTGCTCACTTCATTAAAATGAAGCATAACATTATTACCAGTGTTGACATTCGTTCTGTGTAAGAATAGTGAAAAAGGTCAAATAAATTAGAAAACAGATTCACCTGTTTGCAAAGTCCTGCTTCCATTAAAACATTTGTTATATACGTTTACATGCGTTCACAAGGGGAAACAGAATTCAGGAAAAAGCCATTCAATGTCTGAAAAAGTATTCTTCATATTGTGGTTTGAAATGTCAGTCTCTTCCACTCCTAATACAGCCCCCCCCCCTGCTCGGTGATGGTACTGGAGTTCAATTTTCCCTCTATCTTTACACATTTACAGCATCAGAGAAGATGCTGTTGAGTTGCTCTTATCAGCCTTATCTCCTGCAGCAGCAGCAGCAGCATGATTTACGCCACATCTCTCACATCTGTCACTAATTGTCAAAAGACTTTCAATAAAGGGATGTGAAGAGGCTCTGTGCTGAGATGGATATCCGTCTCTAACGCTGGATATGTTGACATTTAGCAGGAAGTTTAATCTCCTATCAAAAACTCACTATAGTGCCATCTTTTAAAGTTTGAGGACACACTTTAAAGTACATCAGTGTATGCACTTCCTGGCAAAGGACAAACCATTATCTGTCCTTGCAGGGAACCTGAAATATTCATATTATGAATGTGTTTAAGGGTCTCTAGGTCTGTGCAGGAGGTTACATAAGATAAGGAAAGCTTGCAGTGCAACATAACCATTTGCTAAGAAACATGTTTTGCAATATCATTTAAATGATGTAACAATATTCCTCACTGAGGGCTACACGAAACTTTAGAGGGACACGTTAATCACGAAGACTTTAAAGAGCAGAGGTACAGTTTGGTAATCGATTGAAGTTGCACTCGAGTCGAAGGTTCTGGACATGTTTTCCACCATGATTCAAATATCACTCAAAAACTGAAACCTGCAGTGCATAACTTCATTTGGACATGCAGCTTCTGTGATCTAAAAAAAGTATTGAAGAAGATGTTGGGAAAGTGTGACTCACTCCCCAAGTGTCAGAGTCAAGAGCCGTACAGCTGGAGCTCAGCCGGCTACTTATGAGACACAGATTTCCCTGCAGAGCGTGAGGACACCCCACTGAAGAGGCACAGTTACAATTTCCTACTGAATAGTCTAATGGATTTCCAATTTAGCTGCTTTGAATAAGAATCCTATCATCTGAATTTAAGTACATGTTTAACAGAAGCTAGATTAGTTTAAAGATAAGTTTCAGCAATGAACAAGGAACACATGTTAAGAATCAGACTGTAGGGCGTTAACACGTGTTTAAACATATAATTATTTAACCAGTGAGAAATGTAATATTTTGTATAACTCAAATCCAAAAAAAAGCTTCCTAATAGCGCTTTCATTTCTATGAGAAATGGATCTGTCCAGTCACAGAAAGTTTGGCTTCATCTTCAATAGTCAACTGGCAGAACAGTGAGACCCTCTGAGGGGGGGTTTGGAGTGGGGGCATCATCAAGTCTTCCTTGGGCACATGACCAGGCAAGAAGCAAAACCTCAACTCTATTTTTAGGTACAACAGCTTTTAGCAGGGAGAGAGTGCCTGCCATTTTGCCATAATGGCATTGGCTACTATCCCAGCTGTCATTTATGGCAGCAACTCATCACTCTGCATCCAGAAAGACGGCTCGTCTCTCTTGTAAAGTACCAGATTATAGTGAAGTTGTTCTGCTTTAGATATAGGCTGCTGCTCTGTAGCCACCAGTTAGGGAAGGGCTGCAGCACCCCATGACATTTTGGCTTTTAGTTTCCAAGAAGCAAAGAGAGTTCTGTATGAAATGAGCTGTGAAATGAATTGCCGGACACAGATGATGCCACATTTTTCATGTATTTTAAATAAATGATGTATTTATTGAAACCTTTAACAGCTACACTGGTCTTGTTTTAACCTTGTGTGTGTTTCTGTATGTATAGTATGTATTGATGGCAACACGTACCGTTGTTTTAACTACCAACTACAGACGGGGTTTGAGTACTTTGCCATGCTTTTATATTCGCCCTCAACCGTAAGACTCTACAGAGGGTGGTGAAAACTGCTCAGCACATCACCAGGACGGAGCTGCCCTCCATGGAGGACCTTTACACCCAGCGGTGTAGGAAGAAGGCCAGTAGGATAATAAAGGACCCCCATCACCCCAGCAACAATCTGTCCTGTCTGCCGCCGTCTGGCAGACGGTACCGCAGCATCCGGACCAAGACCACCAGACTCAGGGACAGTTTTATACCACAGGCTATAAGACCGCTGAACTCCTGAGCTCTGTGAATGTCTACTCACATCTGTTTATAGTACACATATATATTATACACATCTGCCATACATATCTGTTTATAGTACACATATCTATATATTATACATATCTGCCATACATATCTGTTTATAGTACACATATCTATATATTATACATATCTGCCATATACATCTGTTTATACGTAATATATGCATCTGTCCATACCTCCTCATTCAACAGTGTAAAGGATTTAAATACTTTCAATGTATTCCACATATGTATATATTTCACATCCTTAAATCTTTGTTGTTATTGTAAATATTCTTCTCTCTTTTTGCACTATTTTATTTATCTTATTTGCACCATGTATGTTGAGTTGTTGGAGGAGCATGGGATATGAGATTTTCATTGCCAACATTGAACACTGAATAAACGTTATATATGCTGTGCATATGACCAATAAAATCTTGAAACCTTGAACTATTCCAGGCTGTATTGGAGAGTGTGGAAGCGGGGTGTGGTTGAACCGCCGACTGCTGGAGTGATGGGAGTGGCTCAGCCGGAGGCCAGACAGTTGATCAGAATCAGGTAATAAGTCACCAAATAAAAGCGTGCTGGTAACCTGGTTCTGGTCTCTTTGCAGTAGGCCGAGTCCTTGAAAAGGAGACTGATGGACACGGAGCCGCCTCACGAAAGAAACAAAGAATAACATTGGTTCCAATTGTTGTGTTGCTGCCACCCGGCTATTTTTAATAAACTTGGTTTGTTTTTCCCAGGTTGCCCTCTCCTCCTGTTGTTTTAACCCTGTGTGAGCCGGAACGCTCACAGGAAGATTTTCTCACTTAGAGATGGTTGTGGTACAACCATCTCCAAACTGGCTTTCACCCCCATGTCAAAAGCTTTACAGATTGTCGTTGGATTTTTTGTATTACAGTATGTAGTTAGTGCAAAGACCCTTTACTGTCATTGAGTAAACTATACTTTTCTAAATCATATTATATGTCTATCTATTGGTTTATTATGTTTCTATAAATAGTGTTAACATTATGTTGCACCTCTTATAGTATGAGTGTTAGTATACACATCAGGGTCTCATCTATCTGCACAAATAAAACGTGTGGTATATTTTTCCAGTGTGCTCAAAACAGCCATAAACATAATGCATTACACCAGCTGCTCCACACAGATCTGAAGGCAGACACATAATTACAATCATCAAAGGCCAAATGCACTTTCTGATTGTCTCTATTCAGAATGGCTGAGAGCTCTGCAACATCTAAACAACAAAATGTGTATCCAACTGCTCAAACGCAGCAATAATTCAATTATTGCTTCACAGCCGCGCCTTAGAAGAATACAGGAAAGGAAACAGAGAGTTTCCCTCACATTTTTCTTCTCTAAGTATGAACAATCAGGAGCCCATTATTCACAGCAATTCCACAGAAAAAAATGATGAGATTTACATAATTGACTCTCAGATCTGAAACCAAAACCTGCATATTTTAGTGTCAGATTGCATGAGTGGCAGCTTCCCTGATAAATGTTTCAAATCGTTAATCTTTTTCATCTCAGACTGAGTGAGACTGAGAACACAATAGCTGAAAGACTGCTGATTCACTGCAAGTAGGTACCACAATATTGACTGAATGCAATGACCCAAAAGCTAAGGTTTCCACTGCATTGAAGACAGTGAGAGAAGAAGCAACTGCCAATTACTTTTTGTGGTTCCACACAGGGATATTCAATACAACGTCCATACAAATATATTCACAAATAATGATATTTGGATAAAAGGGGGGAAATAGCTTGTGAATAATATTGTATTGTGAAGCACTTGTTCTCCTCAATACATTATAGCATTCCCATGGATCATTGCACTTTTATAATAAGCAACACTGGAGGTCTCAGATCATCATGGTGGTCAGCAATAAGGGCTGAGGCTGACATAAAAGTGTGTCATATTTTCAACAGAGCCGAAAAATACCTTCAAGATGTCTCTCGCTAAAAGACCATAGCACACCCTGAATGCTTATGAGTGAATGGTGGATTATCCAGCCTCCGTAATCAGCATTAATCAGGTCCCCAAATAAGGATTAAAAACTACTAAACTAGTAGTTTCCAAATGGCTATAATAGGCAGTGTGTGACCTTTTTATTGGCCAGGCAGTGTATATGAAATTTGTTGACGTAATACATTTAACAAAGTAAGCATTTTGGTTTTCTCAGGGTATGATAATGGGATTCAAATGTAAAGATTTTTAACTTAAAGCGACATATTCTCTTTACAGCAATTAGCATCAAAATGTACTGGTTTGATACAATAATGATTGACGCCAAATTTTAACTGACAGGATGTTGTCAATAACCAACCAGCTGTGTGGAGTCCAGATTGGTATTAAGATTCACTGCAGACGGTGGCTGTTCATCATCATGTGTCAGATAAACAACGTGTCTTTCAATTAAAAACAGACTCAACGTCACCGTAAATAAAGTCACAACAAGATGGTTCAACGTGTATGCTCTCTTCCCCTTGATTTCAATGTAATGCAGGCAGGAAAGTTAAATGCTTCGATGTTATTACATATCCTTTGTTTTTTACGTTTTTTTGATTGTCCATTGGCACATTGAGATGTAAGGAGCAAATTACAGCATGACACGTCAAAATACAATTAAATGTAAAATGTGTGTTTTACGTCATAACAAATTGTAATCAACTCCAAAAGATCATCTTTATATATCCGTCAATTCCCAACATATGACAAAAGTATGTGTAGGTGAAAGAAAGAGAACACTATGCAAGAGTCTCCTCTCCTTCAAAAACTCTGCAGTGTCAGCGGAGCAGAAAGTGTTGTTAGCGTGTTCAGCTGTGCAGGAGACTGGTGTTGTTGATGGAGTCACAGATGTTATGGTTACAAACAACTAAAAAAAGATTGGTGTGCAGACGTGTCAGTTTTAGTTTTTGTCCAGACCATGTCAAAGTGTTATCCCGCCAGCTCATTCAATTTCTTTAAAACAACAGAGAGAGACAGAACAAGTTTTTCAAATACAAGACACCTGTCAACTTCTCTTTGAATATTATATATCCTGAGTTTTGATCTGACCCCGTGACAGAATGAATTGACACTGTAGATGACTGTAAAGGTATACGACTGAAACCATGAAAGAGTTAGATGTATGATTGACTGGCACAAAAATAGCAGAGGGAAGTGAGAGCTCTATCATGCATGTGGCCGATAAAGTCTGAATAAAAGCACTCAAACAGTCCACAGCCTCCATTGACTCTAATGTGTAAGTGTTGTTGACATAACCCTTCATCACAATACAGGGCCAAAGGATAGAGACACACTGTAGGGCACCAGAGACTTGTCAAAGCAGGAAAAAGCACAGGGGTGACTAATAACTTTAACTCTGCTCTATTTAAGAGTCCCAATAAACCAGACAGAGAGCCAGTCTGCACACTACCTGCAACTGGGACGACTGTATCAATGCAGCAGTCATTACTTCTCCAGTCAGGGCTATTTGTAATTCATAGATCTACTTCACAAAGCATTGTACCAAATAAAGAAGAGGTAAATATTAAGCTAACAAAAACAGCTTTCGAAAAGAATCAGAAGATGGTTCTGCAAATGTTTTATGTGGTATCAAAGACATTCAGCATGTTTTGGGAGCTTAAGTATAGACTTATAGACAATAATTTAATAGTAGGAAATAAAAACAGGTAAGATCAGTCTTTTCTGTTTGCAGTATGTGGGTTGATGTCAGAAGGGTCGTTAGAGTCAACTAATTGCACCTGTTAATGTGGCTGCTGGATCAATTAACAGTTGACGGTAACACTTTACTTGAATGGGTGTTCTTAAGACTGACATCACATTGTCATAACCATGACATGACACCTGTCATACACATTAATGAATACTTGTGACAGTTGTCGTTAAGTGTCATTCGGTAAGTTATGTCACTTTTGATGCAAAGGTGACATTGTTTGAGATGTCGTTGTTATGACAACTTGACATAAACCAAGACAACATAAACATGTCATGGCAGACCTAACTGTCAAACTTAAGAAAAACGTTTAGCTTGATATCTTAGCGCGACATTAAACCGTCATATATGGATGTCTGCTATGTCATGTTTATGACAGGTTCTCACCTGTCAGCTACAACACAAGGACAACACTGTGATGGTAACAAAGCTGAAGGTATCTGCTGGGTTCTGCTCTATCGGGGAACTGTGAACCACAACCAAAGCAAAAGCATAATAAATTCCGCTGTTTAAAGATTAAATTGTTTGTGTCGTTTTCTTGTTCGTTCTTTGAGAGTCTACATACTTTTTTAATCAACAAAATAACTTACATTTTTGAAAAAGTACCATATGCTGATATTGAGACCCGAGATATGCTCTTTGTTCTTGTAAGCATTATCCTGAGTGTTTGTAACAGCAGGGGAAAATCAAATGAAGCCTGTGTCTTTCCAAAACCATCTTGAGTATACAAAGCACCCCGCTGGAGAAATGTTCCTTTTTCTTTTCTATAAAAACAAAGAACAACAAACCTATGTAGCTGAAGATAGTAGGAACTCTCATACATATTTCAGTTTCTCATCTGAAGGACGTCTTTGGCAGCACTTACCTGTAAGACAAGAAAAACAAAAAGCACATATTCACTTAAAATGTGCGAACTGCGTCTGAAAAACAAATATATCATCTGTCGTATCAGTTGTCTTCAAACAATCTTAAACACATTAACATTTTATTTGTAGCTGAAAAGCTATCTTTGCATCTCTTGCACTATCATTAGACCCTGAAAACGTTCATATCCATCACAAAGCAGACCTGATGACCTTCATAAAAGCTTAACTATTGTTAGTAGGAAATAGGAATACTTGTTGAATATTGTTTATTGTTTAAAAGGATCCCCATTAGCTGTCACCGAAGTGAGACAAGCTAGTCTTTCTGGGGTCCAAACACAAAACATAAAAATACACAAGATACAAATCGTAATTC
This sequence comes from Eleginops maclovinus, assembly GCF_036324505.1. Lineage (NCBI taxonomy): Eukaryota > Metazoa > Chordata > Actinopteri > Perciformes > Eleginopidae > Eleginops > Eleginops maclovinus. The sequence continues at coordinate 8,220,643 of NC_086366.1, read as the reverse complement.
ACTTGACAATGATAATCTAAAAGCAGTAAATCATTATAAATATCATCAGAAATTATTCAGAAAACGTTATTACATTCATTATTGCATTCATACAGTAGGTATGTCCATTCCTTACTCACACATTTAAATAGTGCATTCTCAGATGGTACTTGAAAGATACTTTGCTATTCAGTTTACATATATATTCAGAGGGCAATTATTCCAAAGATTGATAGCATGATAATTAAATGTTCTCTTCAAAGCATTTGATTTTGGACTTGGTAACATCATCTGGCCATCATTAACTGACCTAGTAAAATGAGAATGAACCTGACTATATTGGACAATTTGGTTATATAAGTCAAAGGGTTGAGAAGAAAAGACAGTGTTCCTGAAAAATGTAGTCGTATTGTATATAAGTGAGGTAATGCGGAAGTAATTTAAAAAAGGAAACTGTTCCAACATTATCTCATCACGTCGTCTTCAAAAGCCCTGTAGGATGTTTTAACAACAAAGACCAAAGAAGATTTTACCAGACTTTGAAGACATAATTTATTTTCAATAATATTTATGAAAAGGACTGCAGTGATCTGAACGCAGGCTTGTAGTTTTAGTCATTACAGATAATATTTCAGCCCAGTGCACAGAGAAAATGACAGAGACTGTATTCATTTCACAGTTCAGACTCCTGATATTATTTTTCCTCTTTGAGGCAAAGGACACAGCCAGACACACAGAGACATCAGACCCAGATGGAGCCATTAGACTGATGGAGGTATTCTTATCTAAAAAGTCTCTACAGTGTATGCAGGGTAATTCCGGCTACATATATAGCAGCCAGAACCACAATAGACAGACCCACTTAAAACTGAATGTGTAATTTGAAGAACAGCAATAAAAAAAAGAAGAGCAGAACGTGATAAAGACTAACAACTTAGATCAAAAGAAGAAGAAGAAGAAGAAGAAGAAGAAGAAGAAGAAGAAGAAGAAGAAGAAGAAGAAGAAGAAGAATGGGAGGATGAAACCCTCTTTATTAGTCACATACATGCACACAGCAGAGCACACACAGTGAAATTGGTCCTCTGCATTTAACCCATCCTAGTACTAGGAGCAGTGGGCAGCTATTGTGCAGCGCCCGGGGAGCAATGGGGAGGGGGGATTGGAGGTGTCCGGTGCCTTGCTCAAGGGCACCACAGCAGGGCCTAGGAGGTGAACTGGGACCTCTCCAAGTAGCAGTCCACTTTCCATATTTTTTCAAGTCTGTTCGGGGACTTGAACCGGCGACCCCACGATTCCCAGTCCAAGCCCGTACTTACTGAGCCACTGCTGGAAAAGGTCCCTAACGTCAAACCACACAATAGCAGAACATAGACGTTTAAAAAAAAGAGGCCACAGGCGTTTCTCTATTACTCTCGATTAGGCTACTGATAGTAAAGTACATATTTAGAAACAATGCAGTCTTACTTTTCAATGATGTAAATCTATTCAACAGCAAATGCTAGTTTAATGCTTAAGTGGATTAAAAGTATACACACAAATACTTACAGACACCATTTATTTTTTTGCATCATCTTTTTTATCTTTAGTCTGGAACTAATCTAATGAACACAACAACTAAACTCATAGTGAACTTCTTTCCTAATAAATTGCTCTCTACAATTCATTTAAATCAAGGTGAACACATTAGCCACTTTCACTGCAGTTTAAACAAAATGTTCCAGTTCATTCAACGAGCAGAGGGAGTGTAAGCTTTGCAGAGTTTCCTTGGTGTTCCCTGTGCTTTTCTACTAAAGAAAAACCTTCAAAGTAATCGGTGGGCATCACCTGAAGTGTCCGAGTGTTCTAGAACTCTGCTGTTTCTCAGTTCAATACAAAGCCTATCTTGATCACTATTTCTAAATGACATTTCAGCTAAATTTATTCTGAAATAAATCCTAGTCAACATGATAGCATTAAAGTTGATAACTAAATCATTGTACAGTTGGTTATACATAAAAGGGACATTGAAGAAACAAGAACCTCAATTCCAACTAGATTCTACCTTGTATGGCTTCATATCACATACTGTGAACAGCTGTAGAGTGTGTTTACATACAAATAGTATGTATTACATTGAAGAGACACAAAGCAAAGCTGGAGACCCTGACACAGACAAAAATGTAGCCCTTACAATATATGTCATTCTTTCTACCTGTGCTCATTACATGGTCCACTGAGTTAAGCCTCTGCCAAGTCCAATTTACAACCCCATTCACACAGTTTAATTTCCCCTGTCAATCCGCAGTTGGACTGGTTAGTATCGATTGGTTAAAATGGCTTCTTGCTGGTCCAGCACAGAACATATAACAAAAAAAGAGGTACACCTTTTGGACTCCAAAGGTAGAGGAGTAAGAGAAGTGACTGGGTAATCAAAGAAGTGTATCGTTAAAGTGTAAAACCATTATCCCGGCTCAAAGATTGTTTTTCCCTTTCCTAGTAGTTTTGCTGCATCTCCCCTCTGAAAGGAGCAACATAATTAAGTCACATTGGAAGACTTTACTGATGAAATGTGTCCTTTTTAACTCACAGTTAACTGAAGATGAATCATCTCCTGTAACAGACGGCTTGTTGCTGAGACAATATCATATTGAAGACCTCTGGATCCTGGGGACTGTTACTGAATCATGAACAACACAGCGTTTAGTTTCTGTCACTGTTGGTTTGTATTTACACAGTTTCATCTCCTCCCGTATCCTATCTTCTCTCACAATCTATATTCACCCTCAGTAACTGGTAGGGAGCTGACAGCTCTGATCAGTTGATGTATTTTGCTGGAGGCTTGTACGTTTAAGCGGAAGAGACCAGAGTGCGCTGGCTCAGGTAAGAGTCAGAAATCAAAGAATATTGAGCACATACATCAATCCTGAGCAATAAACAACAGAAGGAAGTGACGGTCTCTGCCTATCTTTTCATGGCAGCGTATGTGAGTTACTGTTGGAGTGTCCAACATAAAATATGTTTTCTTGTCTTTTAGTGCTTGAAATATTGTATTTGTTTTATTGCTGTATTACTGTATTTGTGTTATGGCTTGAATTGAATGTCAATGCTGTGCTGTTGCAGCCGTAGGACATTGTGGTGGGAAATAAACAAGCAAGCTGCAGGGCTATACTGTTTCTACAGTCTATTGTTCCATAAACAGAGGGGTGTAATCACAGTGCCAAAAATGATTGTTTTGGTTAATCGGAAAACTGGAAAAACTCCAAGCATGACAACGGATTGGGCCACATGCATTAAGTGGATATCGGATGACAGTAAACAGGCTGAGTTTGCCCTGTGAGGCATTTTAGAAAATGGATTTGTTGAAACTGCCTGTTTGTCTGTATCTCTATATTTTACTTATATATTTATATTTATAAAAACATACTTCCATGAACTAGAGAACCTTTCCTCACAGGCAATCATGGAAACATCCATCCTCCCTCTATAGAGGACAAAAACTGAATATTGGAAAAGCGAAAACCAAATAGTTCTCATCTGATTTCAAAACATTGTCTCCTATTGAAAAAAAAATATGGGTGTTGACAGTCTGGAGAACAAAGATGCAAACAAGCTTATATCTTATGGTAGCACCATACACACGTTTAACTGAGGAGCATGTAAAACGTTTTTTTGAAAAATTGCTCAACGTCTACTCGTGCATTTGCAGAGAAACGCAGTCTGGGAATGAATCCAATTAACTTTACATACCTTTAAGACCTGCATCACTGGAACTCAAAACCAGAGTGACCCTAACCCTCCCTTCTTTCCGGTGGAGGGTGTGAATACAGTGGCAAGCTTTGGGACAAACTCCCTTCTCTCAGGCCGAAAACGAAAATACCGTAACTTTTCAAAACAACGGTTTCAAATGCATCTCTTGGTCAAAAAAATAAATAAATTAATTAAATACAACTCCAAAAATCTGTAATGTCATTTCTTTATTTGCAAACCTCTTTTATTTGTAAAATATGATGTTTATAAGCTAGTTGGTTTTCGCACTAGTCTGTAAATATACACAACTTTGAAATTAAATTCACACCATTTTCTAGACACAGTTACTGTACACTCCTGAGTAAAACAAAAAAAACGAGGTCACATCTGAATGACGATATTTAATGGGTATCTTGATTTACGCAGTTCACCAGTCTAAATGTTTGCAGACTGTTTGTTCACAGCATGTTAAAGGAAGGACACACACAGCGGTGAGTCCGGTCAGGAAGTGCAGCAGGTGAAGTCAGGTGCGATGCAGACTCGCTGTTGGAGGGCTTGATGACCCACTCCCTTTCCCACCCTCCGTGGGAATGCGCATACGGAGGGGTAGTGTGTAGGAGATAGGGTGTAGGGGGCGGTTTGGAATTGAGCCTTTGACTCACAGGAGGAACAGCAGGTGTTACTAATAACACTAATGATGTCTCTGTTCCTTTGAGTGTCATGAAACCAAAGCAGCTTAATTAAGTATTGTAATAACTCCTGTGTCTCCTACTGTGGCATGTTTACCGGTCTTTAGGGTGAAAGGCAGATTGTTGCTATATTTTTGTGTACAGTACGTGTGAATTTGAAACAGTTCTCATAGTATTATTCTTTTATTTCAAAAGCCATGTTCATGCTTCCCAATAGACAACTTTGATTTTTTTTATTTTCTCAAACAAGTCCAGCTCTACCAGTTTCATTAAAAATGCAATGAACAGCAATACAAACACAGTTTCAGTGAAAGTATTCTCTCATCCACAGTAAAGACATAAGTGTGTGTGTGTGTGTGTGTGTGTGTGTGGGTGTTCTGTATGCAGTCAGTGATGTTGTGTTTTTCTCTCCAGCCTGCTGTGTCTTTATTAACCTCTTTGTGCACCACATCCACGCCTGCAACTTTCCTGACACTGAGGCCAAACCCACAGTCCCAGCATGACCCTTATGAACAGGGAAACATGGCCTGTCCGAATATGTTATAAAGCAGCCAGCACATGATGTAACCTAGTGTGTTCTGTTCCTGTGTCTGTTGGTGTAGAGTATTCGATAAAACATGACTGAGTGCATTGACATTGAGTAGCACAAACAAACTTCTCTGACAGAAACACATGCAGCTTCTTATTTGCTGTCCCAAAAGCTTGTTTAAAAAGCTCAGTACACCTATGTATGTTTCACATGCTTCTTTATTGTGGTTTCTTTTGTCTTTGTTTAATCAAGGCTTAACCTGACAACTGTGTCCTCTCTCTGAATACACACATTGAACAGCTGAATCTTTGGACGGAACAATGAATCCACAGTGTAGATACAAAGTTATGAGCCAATTATTATGTGTGAAAGAGGGTTGACTGTGAACCATGCCTTTTGACCAAAGATATTGTTACCGATTAAAAGATATTCCTTAAAACAATTTGACCGTGTTTTTAAATGCAACAATAAAAAAATAAATGAAAGAGATCTCAGTGAAAATAGCTCCTCTAACGTCAACTTTAAAGAGGTTTGCTCAATTTCTAGGAAAAGACATACTGTATTTGGTAATTACACTGGTTGGCCCTTTAGGTTCCAGTCTGAATATTAAGGTCCTCGATCACAACATCACTTGTCAGCAAGCAAGAGTTGCACAAATGACTGTGACTGAGCGGAGTGGGGGGGTAACAATACACCCGTCCCGCTTGTCTCTTTCCAACCAAGAGTATATCCTGGGGGTCCCATCACACTAGAAAAAAAGAATAACTTTACACGATGAGCAGATAATGTTTACAGTGAGTCATGAATGCAGCTGGAAGGGAAATCCCTTGGGCGTCCTCTCAGGGCAGATAGAAAACAAAGAGGCAGCATTAAAGATGCATCATTTGCTGCTTTTAAGCTCATTGTTTGTTTCCCTGAAATGACCTGTGTGATTCAGCCTCACTGCTCTCATTAACCCCATTTCCAGCTGCTGATAGCAAAAAAGTTCCTCCTGCTGAGGAGAGTATTCTTTGTTTTGTTCTAATTCAAACTGTGAGCAGCTTATTGTAAGGAGGGTGTATGCCCTGGGGACTGGAGTCATTCAGGGCAAGCAGTAAAATAAATACAAATGTCCACAATGGAATCTCAATGTAATGCGCTCCCTCAGTGGTAAAAAGCAGTGAATTGAGCATAATTTATTCAAATCCTTGGCTTTTAAAATCATCTTGAAATGGGAAATCAAGTCATCGCTATAGGTGTCAAATGTATTAAATCATCTTAAATATTCTGTCAGGGATAGCAAACTGTGAATGTATTGTATGTTCTAGTGGTCAGGCTTCGTAGTTTCCACCCATGTGGCCTGGCTTCAACTAGCAATATAGGAACATGTGCTTATGTAAATGTTTAAAGGATTTTAGGTAGAATGCAGTACCTAGTATATTGCGCAATAACTTGTATCAACACATGTTTGACAACTGACTGTCGGTGTTAATAAAAAATAGGTTCCCAGTGGGCCCCCCTACTGTTGGCTTAATGGCAAGCCTCTTTTTCCACTTGTCAGGACAAACACAACAATCACGTAGAGTGACATTTTCTGATTTATGAGTGCTTCATAATTAACTTATTTCTGTAGGACTATAATGTCCATACCCTGGAGTCTCACACACATCCCACATCAGCACTGCATCAGCAAGCATTCAGGAAAGAGAGAGACTCACTCCACAGAGAAGAGAGGAGAAGGACGTACAGTATATAAAAATGTGTTGTGTTATTTGGTCTAGTTAAGAAATAAAACTCACTTGCTGTTCCTCTGAACATCAAAATGCACTTTGTTATTTGATGCTGCTTTTTGTTCCAGGCAGCCCATGTGTACATGTCTGTGTGAGTATAACAGAGATAAGAAACGTATCTGCCTCCACATCCCAACAGTCATACAGACAACAATCTATGTTTATGGTAACCTTTGACCTCCCTTTATAAACCACAGCCATCGACAAGCCTTTAAAAATGCATCTCTTGAAGCAATCTGACAACCTGCCAAAAAACCAATCACTTTAATAACAAGTAGCCAACACTAGCCCTCCTGCAGTATTTACTCTTTAGGTGCATGTAAAACAAACTTGAGTCTGTGAGTAAAGCACCTAAAGCCAGTTAAAACAAGACAATAACATCATTTCAGGATAAATTATCCCATCCAACCCTGACTGTACACACACACACACACACACACACAGTGTCCTCAAGCTGACCATCAACTGTCCTCTGCTTGTGTGTAGTGCAATAAAAAAAATCATTGTTAGTTTATTAAGTACACAATGCAGTGTAGTAGAAAATAGTTACCAATTCTCTGTAGACGGATGCTGGAGAAAATTAAATATAACAACACTATTTTCAATAATAAATTATATTGAGGAATATTGTTTCAAACATTGCACTGCAGCCAGCTGGCAGGGTCATTATTTTCTAACTCTATACAGTATAAGATATATTTTAGAGTGGATCTACAGTACAGTGTTTTCCAATTCCTGGAAATGTGACAGCACTTTTCTTAAAAAAAAACTCCACCAGCTGTGACCTCCAGAAGATGATTTACAGAGAAATTGAAGATACTTTTTCATGGTTTTATATGTTGCTAATAACTCTTAGAGCTCGATTTTCCTCAGCTGTTACTCCCTATTCTGAATAAAGAGCTCCTCCATTTAAAGTGACTCCATCAAATCAGGCTTCCTGCAGATTGGACCATTTCAGTTTCATGTCACTTGCACTGCTCCAAAGGACACTTCAACTCTCATCAGCAGAAGGCACTCACTGCATTTAAGAATATATTATTTAAGATAAAGCAATGGCTGAATTGTGGGATGGAGAAAAAAAAATGGCCAAAAAAACAACACTTCACTGGTTTTTACAACTTTCACAAGTTTCAAACAGCTTGGATCACTGCTGGATACAACCAAGAACTCACAAATAAAGGTTAGGGTGACATTACATATCTCACTTTTTCTGGCAAAACTAACTTCTACATTACAAAGAAAAAAATACCTAGAGCAACACATTTGGCGAGACGGTGTAATCCCAGCATTGAATAGGGCAAACAAGCTGAAAGTAAAAAACAGACCTAGCAACACAAGAAGCAGTGGGTGTTATATTCAGAGGCCAATTATTTTCATCCCGACTCGATAGACAGGCGTAAATATCAAGACACTCAATAGAAACAAACAGTCCTGCAGCGCGGTGAAACTCTGACACATGACCTTTTAAATTGTTTCTATTGGAGGATCATTAAAGTTAGATCTTATCTGTTTGACCACACTTGTCAGGCAAGCAGGGTTAAAGCAGCAATCTAGTAATTCTTTAAAAAAGACATATTGTATCAAGATCCTGTAGCATTCAGAGTTGGTGCATAATTTCATTGTCGAGCAGATACACTTTAAAGAGGGCCTTCTATGTTTCTGATTATAGAATATTTTTCATTTAGTTTCAGTTCATATCAGCTCAGGAGGCTTTTCTGTCAGGTTTACTGCTGAATCAAGGTAATCTAACACACAAGCATACATCTTTTTAAAAAATGACCAAATGAAACAGATCTGTGTGAACTTAACTACACTCCATCTGTTCTGAAGTGCTTGCGTAGCTTTTCATATTCAGGAAGTTTCCTGATGTCACAAACATGTATAAAGGAAACGTATGGCAATTCAACTAACATTAAGCATTAGCATCAATTGCTATAGCTCAATGACTGAAGCACACTAGCAAACATAACTTTTAATATGATTAGACTCTTAAAAAGATATAGAAAAAACCAAAAGATAAGGAAGTAGCTACAGAGAGTGAATGACACAGGCAAAAGAAAAACTGTCCTTCCCTGAGCTCTTTATTATTCTCAGACTGCATGTCACAACTCTGAGATGCACAATGCATAGTGATGTCTTGACAGTTTAATAAAATACATAATAAATGCTCCTGCTGTAGAGCTTCTCATCCAAACTAAAGTCTGTCATGAGCAGATATATATCACGGATACAAGACAGAGAGGTGAAGGGGAAACAGTTTTCAGACAGAGTCACAGACAGAAAGGAGTAAACATGTCGTGTGTGTGTGTGTGTGTGTGTGTGTGTGTGTGTGTGTGTGTGTGTGTGTGTGTGTGTGTGTGTGTGTGTGTGTGTGTGTGTGTGTGTGTGTGTGTCAGCATCAATGCAATCCTTTGATAAGGCTGCTCTTAATGCCACAAAGTCCCTGAGCTACCAAACATGAATTGCACATCGTTCTCTGGAGCACCAAACAACAACAACATACCAAAGTCTTAAAATCACTGCCATCTCTGGATTCAATTCAAAGTGTCAACCTCTCATTTGAAGATTCCAAAAATGTACACCTGTGTGTGTGTGAGACATGTTCTCAGTTTGATGCATAAACTCAAACAAACAGTTATCTTCTGTCTAATCTTAAGTCACACAAGAGTAAACACAGCATCCGTATATGTGGAAATGGTTGGATTTAAAAGTGATCCGACAATCTCTCTGTTTGCAGTTCATTCCAACATGAGGCTACGTCGTCATCATCATTGCGTCAACAAGCAAATTAACCTTGGAGGCGGGATAGACTGTTCAACTAAACACACCAAACCCGGAAATACCCTGAACATTGAGGTAGTAATCACCCTGTAACCTTGGAAAGACATCTGGTTAAATGGAGGAAAACCGGCTGACTTTGCCTTTGATGCATATTTGATGAGCATGACAATTATTTAGATTTCCGTATGATATAAAATATTAAAAGCTTTAATGAGCCAATTATAAAAAGGTGAGCTTATTATAGAGATATATAGAGTGCTGCAGGAACGAGTCCTAAAACCCGGAAGTTAGTATTTTACAACTTCCGGTTCCCTCGTCTGAGAGTCAATGCAATTTCTCCATAGGATTTTTGAAAATAGCTCGAAATAAGGTCTGTGGTTTACACAAATTTAGGAGACTCATCGTGTTTTGTTCTGTGACATTAAATACATCAGCAGTGACCCCAGACGGACTACAGAAGTTGTTCGAGGACGATGTACGTCATTACGCCGAACACGTAAACACTCCCGCTAAGTTTATTACCCCCTGTTCTGCTTGAAATACTTCCAGTTAAATTCAGTGTGGCTAAAAGGAAACGTTTTGTTAAAATATCCGGCTGAACAAAACGTGCATTTATCAAACAGGTTCATTTTCGAGAGATGTTAGTTTTTACAATATTCCAAAAGCCTACAGTATGGAGAAATTGCATTGCTTTTTAGTCGAGGGAACCCATGCGCAGCTTACTTACGGGTCGGCCTACAAAAATACATCATCCCTGAGGCGCTCTATTGTTTAAACCTTTAGTGAAGAGGAGGATGAGAACACATTTAATTGGTGAGGTTTATACTAAATATGATCAACAAAATATCAACAAAGCATTCAAATGATGTCTGAAAGACACCGACGGGATGAGAAGCATCACACATTAATGTGCATTAAAGAGCATATGATATAAACTCAGTTCAACAGTGTGAGTTCTCCTGAAATGTCAGGCAGCAGAGACAAACATTAGATTTCAATTATTTGTCAATCTGTGAACTCTTACTGACACTGCCAGCTTAATTATTTTTTATATTCCCTTTCACCAACTCCTCTTATTTACACTGACTTCAGCTCCTTGTGAAAATTGAGTTTATTCTCCACAGGCATCATTAAAGTTACCTCATTATTCCCAGCAGCTCCTTAAGCACTTGTCGTCCTGTTGACTGAACCAATATTACTTGTTTTATGGAAACAATCGCATCACAGCACCGATGGTAACAACATGCTGGCATACAGTCTTGAACAATAACAGTATGAGTAAAACAGCATAACACTTTTTATTGTGTTCGAGAGAGATCCATCACCCCCCATCACCTCACTATTGTGTCTAAATACATGAGGAGACAACATAGAAATACAGCAATCTATTGCACAATAGAGTAGTTAAATGAATAAGAAAACTTTGAAGCAAAAACACTAACATTGTCTGGTCAGGATTTCTTAAACAAAGGCTGCTTAACTGAACTATATGGTAAAAATAAAAGTCAGTTCCTTTATTTCAACTCATATAATGGACTTCTGTCATAATAAATATCCACTGGAAAACAAATGTCATTCTTCATTTTAGAAAATGCTAAGGATATTTCTCTTTTTGTTGCTCCCTCAGTGATTGCCTTCCTCTTCTGCAAAGTTGGCTGAGGAAGCTGTTAATCTGCCTTGTAACTTCAGAGATCTCCCAGCAGGAAGTTGTTATGCATGTTATATAATGAGCATTGATCACAGTCACAAGCAGCCAGAGCCACTAATGAAAACCATTTACAGTATGAATGATTCAACTGATAAGGAAAGATGGATATTTTCCACATAGACATCGTCGGATCTTCAGCAGATCAGCATGATGCTGATTAGAGATAAACAGCTGCTGGACATCCTGTTACTGACACACACAGGGGAAAGAGACAGTGGGGAAGCCTCAGGGTCTAATCAGTAATTGAGCTTTGATTGTGTTTTTTGTTATGGTAGGTGACGCAGTAACCTATAATAATGTGGAGGAAAATAAAGCAAAAATACTCTATGTATCTTCCAAAAGTCTACAAATTCAAACATATTTTATCAAAAAGCAGCACTGGCTTGAAACTATCTTTACAACAGATCAAATGAAAAGGCGCATGAAGGGTGACAGTGAATTCATCTGACTCACACTCTGAACACCATGCTGGTACAAATCAAATTAAAATTGAATATATGAAAAACAAAAGTCCCCTTACATGCTGTATTACTATAGCTTTGAATAAATACATGTTGGTTTCTGCAGTCCAACTTGCCCAGCCTGTTCCTGTGTCCAGTGTCTGATTGCTCAAGACAAAATACTGCAGCAGTAATAAAGCAGGCCCCATTCATGTTCAGATCTCACAAGTGCTCCAGTACTCCAAGGGTGCAGAAACGGTTGCACCTCTAACAAGGGGAGCAGAGAGTGCTGTACCTCACTGACATCACTGTTCACTCAAGCTTTCCTGCACACACATAATAGTAATCTTGTCTCCTTAACTCATCATGCAGCTCACAGAGAAGCACATATCTAAAAAGGAGCTGCTGATTATAAAGGACCATCAGACCTGAAGAGATGGAGCCCAGCGGAGCAGCATTTCACACTGCAGTGGATACACAAGAGGCTGAGGGCCAAACCGCTCTCTGTTTGCTTCTCCTGTAGAGCAACAGAGATGCTAGGTCTGCTCAGAGTGACAACTATAAATGGGAATGTGACATATAGGACATGACTACTGACTGGGATCAATACTTAAACATAGAGTGCTTGCTTTCAAAAGAGTCTGAGTTTAAAAGCTCAACCGTTTCATTTCTTTCTGTGTTTTCTGGTCAAATCAGATGATTTTGTCTCTGGGGCATTTAAATGAGTGGGTGTAATGGATGAAAATGTCTGAATGTTATCCGGTCACATTACAACACCAAATTATTCAGTGTGTGTACTTTTCCCATGATAACACTATCTACCAAATTGCTCTCTCTATTACAGAAATGATGCATACTGTATTTATCTACAAAAAGTGTGAGGCTTCCAGGAAAAGGAACAAATGGCAGCCAGAGACATTCAAGGAATCAGCAGGAGCATAAAACCACGAATACATAAATCCACAATGCCCATTAAACTGAAACCCTGAGCAAACACTTTCTTCAGACTTTACTGCTCAGCACTTTTTATCATTTTTTTTGTCACTGTGGCTCAATCTGGGTGCATTTCGATCTTTAACACATGAGTGACAGAGGCACTAGAATAGTGAAACGCCATCTATATTTTAATTCACTATTACTCAATGAGTTTCATGGGACTTTTGCTCCAATTGATTTTGATATTTTCAGGAAGTTGTTAACAGATGATGCAATGTATCTGTATTCTTTCCAATATGCTTAGCTAAGTTAGGTACATATCAGTATATCATATCAGTAAAAAAAGAGATCTCCACTTGTCTTTGCCTTTGTGTTTCTAACCTCTTCACAGCTTTCATTCTTTTTGTCTCTTGTCATCTATTAAAATTAGCTCAGCTCAAATAGCACAATGGATGACAGTGATAAGGGTTAACAAATGTTATCTGTAAAACTCTGCAAAGAGCAGAATTAAAAGTACTGTATCCGCTATCCGTCTTGTATCTTTACCTTCACCTGTTCCCACCCTGGCCCCACGCGCTGTGACAGGCTGCTCCTGGTCCTTTGCCATGGCTAGAAGCTGCTAATAAAAATCAGTTGGATCTGTAATGACATTTTTTATGTCATCCAGCTGAGTAACCTCTGGCAGAGAGTCAGTGTGTGTATCTGGCAGTGGGTTGTAAGAGTTCCTCCCTCTCCTGCCAGCTGTGTCTGTTTGCACCTCTTTGTGGGTCACATCCACTCCTGGAGCTTCTCCTGACATGTCAGCACGACACATTACCTTAACACAACAGACGCTGATGCCATACCACCTGTGGAGAGTGAACCTTCAGTCAGTGTGTCCACAGACCTGTCACTGTGTCTGCATGAAACAGCTGCTGATAGGCTGAGAGGAAAAGAGTGAGTCTTCTCAAACACAACAACAACACAACACATCATTTCCTTTCCTTTAGTAGCAGAGGTGAGGAACTTAATCCACTTCTTATTTATATGTCAAACACACACCAGGGATCTATACCTGAGCCAGGAACAGTGCAGTGTTTGTGTTTCACATGAAGACGTTTCATCTCCTACTTCTTCCACCTTCGTCTATTGTACATTTGCATGTCCCCACTCAATAATCATGTTCTCTATCTATAGGGAAACAGCAGCTCGGATCACGTGATGCTGTTCTTTAATATATTCAAGTGGTGATCATTAGCTTAACTTAATTGCAAGGCTTGAAGCTGGTGGCTGTACTAAGCCTGGAGTGCAGCCACAATGTCCCTCCTTAGATTAGCATCAAACAGCAAAGATAAGTGAGCACGGACCCCCCTCTGACATTATCTCTGTTAGTGTGCTCCAGTTGACGGGCATCCTAACAGAGATAATGTCCAGAACTGGTGACAAATGTGCTAATTTGATCAGCATTAATGTTACAAAGCTGCAAAAAACTACACTAGAGCCACCTTAAAACTCATCCTATTTCACCTCAAGTGTTAGGAGGGTTTCTTTATGTTACCTATTTTACTAAAAAAGAACACATGTAAAGTTGAAGCTACAAACTCTCATCAGCTTCTTGGTTACCAATCGTTGAAATCGAAAGGCGGTTTACAACATCTCGATTAATGCAGGAGGCTCAGGATTAGCACTAATGTATCAGAGTGTAGGAGTCTTTAGCCCTTTGGTGGTTTACTACTAAACCCTTTTGATTTACACACAGCCACACACTCAGAGCTGTAACATTAAGATAAGACAGCGTAGCAACATGAGTTCCTTGGTCTGATGTCATCAACATTATTTCATACATCATTACTTCACACAAGAGTCACTATTATGTTCTCCTATCTTATTATTTTACAATGTGAACAAGCTAAAGTAGGAGCATCCTGCAGCTAAAGAGACACAAGCGATGAAAACACTGGGTTCAGCACCATGGACAGTTCTTCAAATGAGAACAAGAAAAGCCGTTTCAAACTAATATTGTTGTGGAGCAGGAACAAGAGACTGTTTGGCTTTCATTACAAATAATTAATCACAAAATGTTTTGTCTGTTAATTAAAAGTACATGATGATTTATGGTTGAGTAAGGAATTAAGCAACGAAGGACGGAAGATAGAAACACTATCCTCACATCCCACACTCAAAGCAAATGTCATTTCCATTCGACAGAAAGTGAGGTAATGTGTAATGTTTCTTTGGTGAAATACCATATAAATGATTTGCTCATCAGGCTGTTAAATAAGCCTAATTTTGGAAGAAAAATGTATAAATGAATAAGGAATCTGTTCCACAACAGACTAGGATGCAGAAATCAATAAAACATCTGCAGATCCAAGCTCTTAATTAGTAGTTAAGGAGTTCGTTTGCACAAATGCCCCATTAAAGAAGTAGCCTTTGGTAGCATAGAGCACATACACAATCAACCACAATAGCATGCCTTAAAAAAAAAAGATCACCACAAAGTCTATGTGGAACACATACACACAAATAAACCTCATTCCCACTCTAACCAGTGGCACTCTAATGCATGATGAGTTTCTTGGGGGAATTACCATATAAATAACTGCCTCTGCTTATCTTTAAAATAGCTGGTGGTAAGAATGAGCCTGAGAGAGACAAATACAAAGAATACATCTGGCTCTTTTGGGAGGGTGGTGTGAAAATAAATGTCACATCATCTTAATATCAGGCTCGCTTTATTGTTCTGAAACATCCATCATATCATCGAGAGAAAAAATTGCTGAGGACAATTTTGAAAATAGGCTCAATAATGTTCCCAATTCACTGCATAAGTTCATCATCAGGGAATCGAAGCCAAACATGTCCCACTAAGTATTGTACTAAAGCAAACTCTAAGGGTTTACTAGGAGGCTGTGTAGCTTCATCCCACACGATCCGACTCACTGCGTCAGGTCTTTTTCAAAAGGAGATGTTGACCTACAGTGTTTTCCTGCTGCTGCCTTTCTGTGAGATGGAGCGGCTCTACTCAGACTCAAGTTTCTCTCTTTACAGGTTTACAGGTTAACAGCTACCACACTACTTCATTGTTTCTTATCAGCCTTCCCCCTGCAGCAGAAGTAACACCACATCTCTCTGATCTGATGCCACTTGTTCCCAGAAACTCAAGATATTTCTGTCATGTACCTCAGTGCAGAGATCTTAACACACATGGGAGTGAGACATGGTATAACTTAGTGGGGGAATACTGCAATATTTTGTATTGAATGTTATGGAAACGTTTTGGGGGAAAATACTGTTTAAACTCATTGTAAAGACAGAAAGTGCATAGTTCAGGACTGCATAAGATAATCGTAAAAAAGCAGAATGTGTGTATCAGAGAGCTGCCAACGAACTTTGTCCACTGAGGAGATAAACATATTTCCATGGCGCTCCTGCGCTCAAGGACGGCCATTATCCTAAACAAAGAATACATTCTAGTTTGAACCAGTGTATGCCTTCATTCTGATAGTGAAATGCATTCTCTTGCATCAAAGATGGAGTAAGGACACTATTCAGGGAACTAGTTGTAACATATTGCTGTATCTGATGAGTACTTCCTTTCTTGCAAGAAGTAAAAACATGTATCCTGATTATTGAAACTCAAGCCAGAGTCAAGTAAGATTTTCTAACACTTTTGGTAGAACGAGACTAAAACACTTCCCTTCTTTATAACAACAGCTTTCAACATATCCTATGTATTATACTATTAAATGTAATTGCAACAAACACTTGTAAATAGGAGCTATATAATCTGGAATTCAGTGCATACTTCTACAACCCAGTGGAGAGGATCATTGGGACGATCATCTTTGAGCTCCAGCAAACTGACAAATCTTCCTCTAGCACTGTGTCAAGGTGACTTATGTGCAAAGGGATTTCATATTCCCCTTAATCTTCGCCGCTTTTTGATCTATGAAATGTGCTACAGTGTATAAAAAGAGATTGATTTGGTTGGCTTGAATTTCCAAACAGAGCGCGGAGAGAGCAGGAGGAGCAGATGATGTGATACACCTGAAGCACATTAGGCTTCATATCTAAGACATCACAAGCTCTATTCACAAATTAGCCTTGTTCCCAGTGATACGAATGTCATCTGCAGTGAACAAACATTAGAGAACCATGTGTCGTCTTTTTCCAAAAATGAATTGATCAAGAAGACAGCCGTCAGCGGTGATTAATGTGGAAGTTTGCTTTGAGAAAACAAATTCAGATGGTTGTTGCCAAAGTGTTTTGACACACAACGTTTGAAAAGCAACAGTAGCCAGGCTGGCATTCAAAATAAAGATAGAGTCAAACTTAACTGAAACAAATAGAACATTTGTATATTGTCATATAAATCTCTGAATCTTGGTAAATTGGCATCAATCTTTCCAACCCCAACCTTTCACTATTTACTGGAAGTCAGCAGATTACAATAGTCCAACTATTCTGCGCTAAAAGCAACATGCTCCCTGAGCAAAAAGAGTAACGGCAAATAAAAATGACCATAATAAGTCAAAAATTCAACATCCAAGTGGCTGGCATCCAATAAACCTTCACTGTAATATAAGGACTGCATAGAGTCGGTCAGCAGAAAGGGCAGAATAACTCAAGTAAACATGGATTAAATGTACTGCACTTGTGTTAGGAAAAGATATCAAGGACTCATGGTGCGAGTACATCGGGATAAAGTAGATGGAAGAACATAGAGCAAGTAGAAAATCAAACCATCTGTCTGGCAGCAAAGGGGATGAGAAACATGATGAAGACAATGAGTGAAAGTTGTATCACACCACAGTTTGTCAATGTCCGAATCCATGTTGTCAAAGTCTAAATGATACACATGAAGAAAGTGAACTGCTATGAATATCAGATGAGGTATTCTATTCTATTAAGCCATACGTGGTAAATGTGATAATGACACCAGGATCATTTCCCCAGCATGTTCTCTCACTGCTTCTTGCCCCAGGAAGGCAGGAGAATATGAATAGAGTAGCGCTGCTCCTTAATTACAGGGCTAGGGGAATTTTCATTAGTATTACCTGTAGGTAATCTGCAGTAATGGTCGCTACAGAAGTGTTTTGCTTGGAAAAGGCAAAGGAAATAATGTTACAAAGGGTTTGATTCTGCTTCCCTCTCTCTCTAGTTTCGCTGCATATACAGTAGGTGGAGAGCTTAGTACGTAAACAGTCACCTTCCTTCGCTTAAGCGTTACCAAGGTGTTACAGTGAAGCAGTTTCAGGGGGAGCTCTCCAGCTTTACAGAGCTTGTTTCTGTTCTATTTGCACTCAGGGTCAAATTGTTTTTTTATTATTAACCTGGCCTGTGTGTATGTGCATGTTTGTTTCACTTGGATAGATAGTGTGCAAAGTGTCAGATATGACGCCACTGCCATCGTAGAAGCCATTTAGCCTTTACCTGGATGATCTGAAAAAGCTAATGTTATCATATCAGAGAGTGGATCTTCAGAGATTGCAATTAAAGTGAATATCTCAAATCACTTCCCGGCTTTCATTACACAACAGATCTTGTGGGCTGCTGTCCTCCCACACTCTAAATCCCTTTGAGATCAATTAATTCACCTACTGATGGATGAAGGTTTGAAACGCCTGAGAAACCAACTTTTTAAAACAGAAAGAAATCCAGAATGAAGCTTTATAGCAAAATGAAGAAAATTGATAATCTGTAATTTACATACAGAGTTGTCCCTCCCGCCAACCCCCCCTCAAGTGTTGTTGGACAATCTGCCACTGAAAGAAGGTCATTATAGGCTGCTGAAGAGGAACCAATCTGTTTCCATAAGGCCACCTTCACATGACACAGGTGAAATAATGTGACATCAGGTATAGGTATGTGTGTGTGTGTGTGTGTGTGTGTGTGTGTGTGTGTGTGTGTGTGTGTGTGTGTGTGTGTGTGTGTGTGTGTGTATGCATGTCTTGACTCTGCTCAGCTCCAAAGCCACTGTAATCCATGTTGCATGGAGGGAAATCTAATGAGGAGGTGGAGAAGTTCCCACAAAGGATCACACACTGATTCAAACATGCACACAACACAAGCAGCTTACTGCAGATCCCAGAAGCAAAAACAGGTGTACACATCAACCCTTAATATTTGCTATTCACGTCACACACAGTGCAGAGAATAAAGATCACTAACATGGGGATTATTACAAAGCTACGAGAAGCCGCTACAGGGTGGGGTACTGCAGAGTGACACGTACTGGAGAACATAAACCTTTACTGCCTGGAGAATCACTGAAATCGGCAGAGCCCTAAACCCTCTTTCTGATGGGACTCCATTTGCAGCAGCTAAAGTGGTTGATTGGGATATGCTGAAACTCATAGGCTTTAATCCTGTTGTGTTCATGGTGTTACATCGCTTCAGGAAACACAGCAAGTGTAAGAGAGCGAGTAGGGGAACAAAACTTCCCCATTTGCTCAATAGGAATAACATTTTGCAATTTGTCCTTATAATTGAATGTAACCACCCAGAGATCAAATACTGTTTTAGTCTGAAGTGATTTAGAAGATAGATCCAGAGTAGACCAAACAGCAAATAACTGTCAATAAACAAATTGGGTTTTTTGAAAAACTAAAATCTAGTATTCTGAAGAACAGGTCCAGGTTGAAGAGATAAGGCTTAAAGATAAGTAACATAACACACAATAGAGCATGGTATTTAGGCCTAGTTGCTGGGCAGATGCATATTTCAGGATAAAAAAAATATATGTGTCCATTGTAAAGCTAAGAGACAAATCTGTTATCAAGGGAGGATGAGGTTCAATTGTTGACGGCAAAAAAAAGATGTCAGACTCACTGAAGCACAACCTAAACAACACTACACCTGTTTAAAGCTGCAGCCAGGGAAAGAAAGACAAGGACACACTGATACTCCACATCAAGATGTACATGAAACCTGCCAGGTTCTGACATATTGA
The DNA here is from genome assembly GCF_036324505.1 of Eleginops maclovinus. Lineage (NCBI taxonomy): Eukaryota > Metazoa > Chordata > Actinopteri > Perciformes > Eleginopidae > Eleginops > Eleginops maclovinus. The sequence goes on along the minus strand of NC_086366.1, from coordinate 8,201,152 downwards.
AATATGCAACAACCAGAAAATTAGCACAAAGTCTCCAAAGTATCGAACCAACTGCAGTTTCACTAAAAGCTTGCCGAGATCTTCTTTCCCAGAAGTCTCACTAGCTGCGGTGGATTAGTGTTTCAGACAGTGTGTGTGCGGCTTTGCTACCGAGAAGTGGAAGATGGAGAAAAATGAAGCACAGCTAGAAGTATGGAAGAGCTGTCTCAGTAGTAATGAGTCTCTGACAGACTAAATCTAGAGCTATCCTCCTCTCATCTTCTTGGCTGTTTCTCCCAGTAATGAGACACATCACCGCACACACCTCACAGTTTGTGGCTTATATCAACTATGACTGAAGTCACCTATAGAAAGATATTTGTGCTGTATTTGGGTGTGAACATTTGCTGTGAAGTTACCGGGATCAGGGGGGTACACAGAGTCAGGTACCACAAATGATTTGCAGCAATGTGAAACAATTTGCAAAAGTCTCTGCTCTAAAAAGAAATGTCCCACTGCCAGCTTAAGATTCCGGACATGCAGCAGACTCTACATGAGCTGAATACATAGATTATGTGTGGGCGAGTTAAGAAGACAGAACGAAACAATAAAGGGAGACTGTTACAAACAATAGTGGTGTCACAATTAATTTCGCAATGATGCATTCAGCCACCATCTTTAATCCTTTACTCATATTAAGGACAAAAGAGGGGAACGCATATAATATATAATACAGAGCATCACTTACAGTACTACCATCATTTAAATATGTTTGAATGGCTTACTTCCCTTTCTGTCTTTCCATCATATTTCCCACCTGATCCTGTCTCCCACACTGTGCCCCTCTCTCCCCCTCCCCAGCTGGTACTTCACACCATCCAGGCTGCCTGCCAGCATCAGAGCAGTGTTAAAGTGAATCCAATATGCTTGGTCAGGCTACGCTGTTGTAGGTACTGTAGGTTGATCCTGTGGAGACAGAAGAAGCTAATTGATTCACCCTCAGCTCCCTGAGATGGGCCAAATCAGCTTCATGAGTACAGTCACGTTTGGAGTGGAAAGAGATCTGCAAGGAGGAAACTAAAGTCAATGTGACAACTCTTGGTTTTGTAGTTCGACAAAAGGTAAGTGGAGTTAGCTACAGTATAACAGAGTGATGTATTGAGCAGGATTGCTGATGGCCATTTACCTGCATCCTCAGTTGCATAAACTGGTGCATATTTGGCACCTGTTGAAGTTCCCTAAACATCATCTCAAAACATGACAGTTTGAAGCTTGCTAACCAGCTTGATATGACTTTAAAACACCAGCCTACAGACCATTAATGACAAGCAACATGTTATCAGGAGAGCTATCAGCCTCCAAACTCTCTTTTTTCACAGGACACGAATAATTCTGTAGCGTATTGTACAAAACTGCAACAAGAAGGGCACAAGCCAGAACTCAAAAAGCCAGACAGTAGCTTGACCTTTCTGAAGCGGCACTAACAGGAAATCAACTCTCTGCCAAACAATCCCAAAACACTCCAAGCTGCGTCATAGGCTGACACATGAATACACATACATACACATACATCTGTGTCAAACTCCTACACAACAATTGAGGGGGGGGGGGGGGGGGTGCGGATTCTTGCCTTGCAATCCGAAGAGGAAGACGACGCTGGGGATCCAAACGCTGTAAATCCAGAAGTAATGCATGGCGTCCTTTAATCAGGTCTCACGCGCCTCCAGACGAAACTTGGGTGTCCTGGCGAGGGTCGGTGTCCACGGGTAATATCTTGACCACGAAGATAAAGAGCTATCCTCAGGGAATTGTGGTTCAAAGTGACTCAGTTCAGGAGCAGCAGCAGAAACAAACCGCACAAGTGCTGGAGAACCAAACACTGGACTGGTCTCACTCAGCCGGGCTGGTGAGCGCGTATAGTCTGGCCTGCACTGCCATCTAGCGCTTTTACAAGGAATGGAAAATTAGTACTGAGGAAGAATTCAAACTGCCGTTCATTATTAGCTGAGCTCAATGAGCCACTACACGCATTATAACAGTCTGTTGTCTCAGGAGGGGTTTGGAGAGCGTGCCTGGAATAAATCATGGTTAATTAATGTTACCATGGAGATATCTTTCAAGGAGGCTATGCTGACTAATATAGTTAATCTGTTAGTAAAGATGATTACAACAGTCTCCCTGCAAATCAAATAGATTACCACATATACATTAACTATATTGTGTTAATTATCTTGATTTGATAAGGGACATCCAGGCAATTCCAAGATTAGTTATGTGTTTCATTAGGACAATGATATGATGTCCATGTCAACATGGTGACATAAGATGACATCAGTGACATAATTCATACAGTTAATCATTGTCATTTATTATTCATACCAGTTTGGAATATGTTTGTGAATCAAAACATTTGCCGTGGTTTATTCTGAATATCTTTAATAGTACTTTGCATGACCAAGCTAAACATGTTGGAAAGGCCCCCACAATCAAATATTCATTAATGACTACCACATGAGTTGTAACCCATAACATATAGGGTGCCCTTGATGTTAAGCACCGTTTAGCATTGTGTAAGGGAGTAAAGGGACTTGTCAGGCATAAACAGCGTCCTCCGCTTCTTACTGATGATCTTTTTGTGGCTCCACTGCATTACCGAAGGCATAAGGGTTATATCATTTCATAACATTGAAGATTTACATAATGAATAATGTTAAATGTTGGTCTGGATATGTTACCAACAGTCTGCAACATACAGCAGTCATGATGTGTTGTGCAGGGGCAGATATGTCTGTGAATATCTACACTGTGTATATGTCTTGCTGTCTTTTTAACAGCTGGTACATATTGTCAAACTCAGAAGAAGTGTCCTGAAGCTTTAATGCAAATGCACGCCTAATTTCTTCTGCAAGCTTATAAGTAACATGGACGTACACTTGCTTTAACAAATTAGACCTTTTGAAAAGTGATTACAAAAGATAGACATCATTTTCTTAATATAAAAAATACCATTTGTAATTTAATCTTAACTTTTGTCGAATGAGAACATACAGCCAGTTTCCTTGCCTTACCTTTCATACACTGTCCTTTTTTTATCATCATGTAACTGGTGTTATTAATCAAGGTCTTGAGAAGGTACCTTTGTCTGTAGCAACAATGTAACCAAGAGGGCCAATATGTAGAGGGGTCCTAAGTAAGAGAAGGTCAAAAATTAAATACAAGCCTGAACCTGAAACATTAGCCTTGATCATGAGGCATGGTTTCAACACGTGATTTAACATGTCTGCTATTAAAGAGCTCTGCTTACAGCCTACGGAAAATGTTCAACTCCTTATTTTATCCAAGTCATTTTCAGATCCTAAGTTTCCGTGTCATTATCCATGCAGCTGAGGTGCCCCAGAGCAAAACACTGCCACTCTACCAGCTACAAGGGAGCTTTTGTGTAATTAAGAGCTCTGTCACTTCCAACATGATATTTCCTTCGGGAATGAAGAGTGATTTTCAGGGGCTGTGATTGGAATTTACTACTGGATCAGAGTGTTCCTCGTGGACACAGGGATGGACACCTAAGCTGAGGGTAGAATAGATAATAGACTGTGCAGCTGAATGACGGAGCCACTTAGTTTAATCACTGTTTCTATGGAGTGTAGTGAAATATGTTTGTTGGTTTGGTCCAACATTCTGATCATCAGTAGGTTTACCAGTAGAGGCGTTAAGCTTTTTTTCCAATTCAGGAAGGAGAACAATTAGTCACAGAAGTCCATACTCATATTGTTTTAGTTTATGTAACCATGTTCCTGCATAGGGGGAAGTGTTGAGCTCCTAGACAAACTTGAGCTGCATTTTAACGTTAGAATCTAATGCAAAATTTCCCTGCAGCGTAACTGTCTTCACTTCCAATGACAGGGTGGGGACAAGAAGATGGATGGAATTGTTGCTTCACAGTTTTGTCCGGTTGTATGTCAGTGGTTTGCTGCACTAGCTATGCATTCACATCTGCATTAACATTACTCCCCATAATATGTTTCTCCTGGAGAAGCAAAAAACACATTCCACTGAATCTTCTTAAATGTGAAACTTTTGGGGATTTTTTTTCTTGAGGCTTTTTTGGTCCCTTAAGGGGAATTCATTGTGTTTTAGAGATGGCAGAACACAACAGTGAAATGTATTTTCCAAGTGACAAACACTTAATAATTCAGAAAGCATAAAAGAATGGTGCAACAACTTCCCCAAGAACACAGTGTACATAGCGCTGAACATTTACCATTAGTAATTTCGTAAATGTTGCCGAGTCATGAATAATTCAGCACAGATAAGCGCTGTGTCACTCTGCTGTGAAATACATAGAAGCTTTAGAAAAATAAAGCGGTGAATGTTTATGCATGTATGTTAAGTTTCCTTCTTGTATTAGTTCATCTGTTGTACTCTACTGCGGTGAAAGTGAGGAGTTGTTTCATCTAGTTCTTTTTACCCAGTGTCAGTATACTAACTGTGCTAAAGGGGCTATCATTTTGAACAACGACAGCCCATCAAAATGTTATTTTGCTCTCTTTGCAGTTAGGGTGGTACAATAGGGAGTGGTAGAATATATGCGTATGACAAAAAAAACGATACAATAACAAATGAAGCAGATGACGGTAAAGGTTGGCAAGGGAAAAATAAACAATGGAATAAATCAATACATCTATAGGAGCCATGGTGATAAACAATGATGGGTTAAACCTATTTTTTTCATGTTAAAGTAAACACTGCGACAGCCACAGACCAGACGGGAGACATCCAAATATGTTCTTTAGCATACTGTACATGATTGTTCATACCACTACGACTATTATGGGTTTGTTCTGTGTAAGTATGTACATGTGCATGTTATCTTTGCAAAAGCTGAGCACCGAAGAGCACAGCAATAAAGAGGAGAAAATATCCGTCTCATAGCATGGCTTGTGTAGCAAATTATATCATCTTTTCACCCAGACTGGATACTATCCCTTGCTTTTTACATGCCTTATTTATCCACGGTTAGCGTTAAATACCAAACCATTGTGACCAGTTGGTAATCTCATTTAATTGCAGAATAGAATTAATCACTTCCTGGTGTGAAATTATATATTAAAACATGGTTATCACGCAGTTAACATGGTGAATTAACCAGTCCATTCAATTTCACACTTGCCAACAAATCAAAGCATTCTGAGACATGTAATTAGTATAGGTGAAATTGCTTTATTGCATACTGTCAAAAGGGTAAAAAGCCCAATGATTTGCACTTTGCAAATCTTTTTTTTTTTGTGAACCCCATTGAGATGTCTTTTCGCAGTTTATTTAAGGCGATGAAGGCATTAAACCAGGGACACTGAGCCGAGCTGAACTACAGTAATGGATTCATGTTACTTTTTATTCAGAGCCACACTCCTTGGATAGTGAATAAAGAGCAACTGCTGTGGAAACTGTTGAGTGTATACCCCCCACCAAGAATACCCTGTTGAGATGCCAAAGGGAGGTACTTTCTCCAGCCTTCTGTTCAGCACCAAGGATAGAGACAGTGCTCTAATGATAAAAAGGTATGCTTGTTTTAAAAGGGGCTCAATCAAGATTGTTGGGTTGTTTCCTCTCCTGTAGTGTGTTATATATATTTTATGCACATTTAAGTCAGCAAAGGCTAAAATCCCAGGCTTTTCTCCCACACACTCCCCCCTCCCTGCCTGAAAAGCCTGGATTGGACAATGTTTAGTTTTTTTCATAACATAGTGACATCTCTATGGAACACTTGCGCTTCCATTGGCTAGCACTCCAACACATTGTACTTGATTTGCTAAGGGGCGGTATATCTCTGAACAGTTAACCAATCACAACAGAGCCAGCCAGCTAACCAATCAGAGCACACTGGGCTCTGGTTTCAGACAGAGGGTGAAAAGAGGCGCTGCAGCACAGGCAGTATGAAATAAAGAGCTTTTTGAACATTAAAGCATGGAGGCATGTCCCACTAGGGGCACAAAATACAAATATGAACCCGAAAATTGACATAATAGGGCCCCTCTAATCTATGTACTTATTAAGTCATGCTGATATACAATAAAACTTCCAGGACGTTTATTCTTACTTGAAATTAAATATGATTTTCAAGAGCTACTTGATCTTAAGCATTAAGAATCATAGTTATTATTTGTTTTACTCCCCCGAGAGACGTCAGCATAAAGGTCTACTCTTTTGAAAAACTAATTTGCTTCGCCAACCATTCATCACACCCCCAGAACTTCAAGTGGTGATTATGTTTTATTAAAAATGTATCAAATGACAAGTGAGCAATATGACAGCGTGTAAAGCGGTGCTTCACATTGATGAAGCTACTTTAGAGATAATAACATTATTTGGTAGTTTCTGATTTAGTTGTGCACACTCCTGCAAGGGCAACTTTGTGAGTTTATGGTATTGAGTTTTAAAAGATAAAAATACTGATATTCCCTAAAGTATCAAGAAACACAACTCTAAATGAATGTCACTTCTCAACTGCTGGATGTGTAAATAAGCCACTGCTTGTTCATTTTATCAATTTAAATAAAAGGTTATGTTATGTCAGTGTGGTTTCCTACAGCCCCAAAGTGGCAAAACAATCTCTGAACAACAACTGAAATTCAGAAGCTCTGGAAATCTTGGAAGTTTGGTTTTCTATTCTTCTCTTATTTATTAAGAATAACGAGATGACAGTATTCATCTAGTTCCACTCCAACAACAAAACAGGTGGAGCAGCTGAACTACATAATATCAAATCCCAGCCAAAATCTGCTCCAAATATCTGAAACCATTCTTGCATTATAGCAGGCTGGATTTCCACCAATTCCCCTTCTTTTCTCATGATAACAACCAATCCATTGTCCAGTCTGTCGAGCAGGGGATGGCTGTCGACTACCTGTCAAACGGGAGAGAATCCCAGGTAGGGCTGCTGCAGACTCTGCTCACTCAGGCAGCAGAAACCTCCCTCTGGGATGTGGATTCACTGCCTGAATGACACTGTGATGCCCGCACCATCTGCCTTCCCACTCTGGCTCTCTATTTTCCTTGTCTCTGTGTGTTCAGTGTTTATTCAACAGGCTTCCTGGTTCTAGAAAACTTCTCTCCTCTCCTCATCATGTGATTGACTGTGTCACCTGCCACCTGCAAGCACAGCTGTTCAGCATTTGTTTATCAATGCTCAGGACATGCAGAGGTTTTTTGCAACACTTACAGTACATTGTGTGAGATGCCAATGTTGACAAGACTGTGTTGTTCTGCCCAGTTGTTCTGTTGACTGATGGGGACTCTATTTACGGAGCATTTCATAATTGCTCGATGAATCATGCTGAAACTTGAAAGATATTGATTGAATTTGGAGGTATGATGAACTTTCTATTCCATCAACCTAGCTAAGGAAGACATTTGTTTGATTTATTAAAAGAAACCTAAAACATGTTCTCTGATTCCAAAGATTGCAGTTAAACCAAAACATGTGTTAACATTTTACATTACATTTATTTAAACATACAATACTCATTTCAGTTTTAAGTTCGTTTAAGAAACTGAGAACTTTTTTTACTTGGAAGTTTTAAGAAACACTGAATACTGAATCCAAACCACAAAAAGTGGACATTAAGTATATGAGAATTAAAAGAATATGAAAGAGCAATGAAGAAAAATAACTTCCCCTCTGGAGTGTGTCTCCATTCGGAGGAAGTCAGAGAAGGTTTGAGCTTTTATGACGGACTGAAGCAACAATATCGGAGATTCCTGCAGGAGGTGAATAAAAGATTTAGAGCTGACTTTCTACATGTTGAGAACAGCTGGAGGGAAATCAAGGGACAGCTGATTGAGCTGTAGTGAAGTGAGAACAGCTGCTGAGCTTTAAGTAATACAAGAAAAATGGAGGCAGCTGAAAGCGGTGATCAGGAAAAATGAATAGCCAGTCATCAGCCTCAAGAATAAACTGATGGCTCTGGCTCTGAAAGTCTGCAGATTGCATTTGCAGACTCTGGTCCAAGGCATGAATAACAATGGCCATGAATAATATGAGAAAGAGAGGTGTTAGGGAAAAAAAATGCAAAGACAGCAAAAGTGCCATTTTGTTCATCAGTTATGTCTCTCACAGTAAAGTTGTGAGCAAGACAGAGAGCACAAAGAGCTGAAACTCACTTTAGAGTTCACTACAGCCAAGAAAAGTTGCACATTAGGGTGATAATTGGTTATGATAATTGGGTGCTAATTAGTAACACTAGGTGACACATTTGACATTGTCGCATTGTTTTCACATTGTGAATTGAAAAATGCTCGAAGGATGCAAAAATGGTGTCTAAACAAGTCATTGGATTAACAATACTTCTGTCAGTGTCACTCAGGCTGGTATTCCTTATTCATCTCACCCTCCATGCACCAGACAGACAGAATACTATATTCAACATCATCAGCTGTCTTCTAGGGCCTTGGGGAAGGTAACAAAGGGAGGAGAAAGAGGACAAACACACAGAATATGGTAGATAGAGATCAATCACCGACTGGAAAGCTTAACAATCCTGGCCCTCAGCTAGGAAACTGATTTTATGACAGGTGGCAAAGCCTCAACACAAGGCCTAAATGTTATTTCATCATGCTGTGGCAATATCCTCTCCTCCCTGAAATGCAATCATCTTTTTTATCTTTCTTCTCATTTTAAAAGAAAGCCCTCACAGCGATGTAACATGTAGTGAAAGAAAAGACTGTGACTCTACCACTTATAAAGGGGATGAGATGGAGGCGGTTATGATCTCCCACTTCACTTCAACTGTCTCCCCATAAGTGTTTCATTAAAAAGGGGTTATGTTACCCAGAGGGAATTTTCTCCCACTCACTTCATAGAGCTGTACAGTCTCTAACAGGGAATATTACCCTGAATGCTGCAGGTAATATCTTGCTATATGATATGAAGGGCACAGTTTGGGGTTCTTTTTTTTAATCCTTTGGATGCCGACCCGGACATTGAGGACTGCTGGTCATATTGACATTTCATAATTAAATCAGTATAGATGCTAAATATTGGAGCCACAGCAATATTAGGCACCTTGTACTGTATATACAACTAAAAGATTGATCACAAAGTATTAAACAACCAAAGTAGTTTCAAACAAGCCCAAGTCATCCCAGTACCCGTGTATTTGGAAGTGAAAACACGTGGTGTTTCAGTGGCTATTTGTACCGTAACAATAAAACTTAAATGCTGAAGCACAGAAAAATAAATGCAGAAAAATATAATATTGAATCAAATTAAAAAGATTTCATTTAACTTTGAGTCATTTCATGTAATGACCCTCCTCTTGACTGTCTGCCAGGATTAGTTATATACATATATTTTTAGTTTGACACGTTCATTTTCTAAACTGGAAGCTCCTCTATTCTCTCTCTCCAAGCATTTGTAAACATATAAAACTGTAAAGCTCCAGTAAGAAATAGACTTCAGATTTTTCTCCTTAAAATGTTGAGCATGATCTCTCACACAAAATGTCTTGATCCTTAGCGCTGTGTTTTTATCTAGATATATATGGTGCCTAAAGCTAAGTCAGGCAGATGCAATGCACAGCACATTTTGAGAGCAAATATGTTTGCATTTCAATCTGTGTAGGGGATATAAAGAACAGTGCGTTTCCCTTTTTTTCGCAACCCACTTGCAAATCTGACCTCTTTCTTCTCCATATACAGTCCATGTTTAGCACATGTAGTTTCACAGGAATGGCAGGGTGAACTTTGGGTCTTCTCTCCAGGGCACATGAGCCTACTGGCTGTTTCCTAATGTTGGTCCCTAGAACATTAGAGAAATGCAAACAAGTTTACTCGGAGTTGCTTAATGCTTCTACATCTTTTATCTTTTACTTACAAAGCAAGGCAATATAATATTACATGAACACTTTCAGACAGCACAGTTGCAATAATGTATGACATTTATATAAAAACAAATGCATGAAAACAAGGCAATACAAAAGACAGAGAGTATGAGTACAAATGCAAATGGGAAAGTTTAATATGCATGTGCAAGCACTTCATGCACAATTAGGCAAGAAGCATTTCCCAACTGGATGTGTGAGAGAGTACATTAAAGCCCTCTCATAAAGAGTTGCAATCATCCATTGAGCTGAACAGGAAGGTTTCCTTGTTGATTTTCAAAATGCGTTAAAAAGATAGTGTTAAAGGGGGACAAGGAAAGAAACGACCTTATTGATAGAAGACATGTCCATTTGTGTGACACCAAAGAATGCAAACTTGCAACTTATCCATTAATACATTGTATATATAGTTATATCAGCAATAAAGTTCAAAAATATAGCCATGGTATTTATGCCACAGTTCTGAGGCAACAAGGATAAGATCAACATCCAGACAAAGACAGGATTCAGTACAGATTTCGAGATGTAATCCTACATTAAATCCAGAGATGTTATGCCAAAATGAAAATACATACACTTACAGTCCATGCAGCAGTGCAGATAAAGGAATCATGAGGCAGGCAAGGGTCAAATCAGGGAAGGATCCAAATGAGAAAACAAATCCAGAGAGCACGGCTGGTGTAGGAACAGGCCACATGTCACAGTTCAGGAACAGGTACCATGACACACAGGAACAGTTACAGGTTCAAGCTAGGGTTCGAGGTCAGAGGAGCATAGCTAACAAACTTTCAAGGATTGAGTGGAAAGGGTCAGGTTAGATGTCATCAGGACTGATGAGGAAAGTGGGAACAGGTGAGGAGGTGGGTGCAGAAGGTCAGGTGCCTGACTGGAGGAGAAGTCAGAGGGCATCTGGTGGAGAGGAGGAGAATGGCAATGGAATGGTTAGAAGAAGTAGGAATGTGCATAGAGGCAAGGACAAATCGGGGATTACATGTGAATTGAATGATTTAATGATGCTTGATGATCTTATTTTAGTGTGTTACTTAAACGTTCACAGCTAAAATTCTTCTTCTTGCAGTCTCATTGCCCATAAGATGTCCTTGATAGATCAGCTGACACAAAATCACAGCAGCAGAAAATTAAATGTAAGTTTATCAATATTTCATTTAAAATTATTTTCTGTAACTCTGCCTTTTTTCTTCAGATTGCATTACATTAAAATGAAGTACAATGTATCTCCTTCCTTTAATATCTCATTTTATGAAAGAACACAATTGGTTTTTACTTTAAAGTTGTTGATGCACATTTCGAAATAATAAAAGTTTGGACTCGCTTTTTTATTTGTCTTTAACCCTTGATCAAAATTGAAATTGTTTTTCCGAGCAATTCTCCTCCTCTTGACTTTAAAACTGTCCATCACGGTGCTGAATCTATTTTTATCACCTTTTTTCCTCTTTCCCATACCCTTGTGATTCTTTCCCAGATGGACTGCTCTGACCTCTGACTCAGAGGTTAACAACATCTATATAACTTCTGCAACTCCATCAGAACAGAAAGCAGCATTGACGTCAAACAAAGTTTCGCTTCACTGCCCTTGTATTTTATTCCTTATCTGTGTTATTGCATATTATTGAATTCATTGTGTTAATACAATTCCATTGGCTTTCGCTTTGAATATGTTATACATTTGTTAAAACACTTATTTGTTGTTCCTTCCTTTGTTGTTCCTTTTCTATAAATTCGGGTGAAAACATTAAAAAAAGTCTTGAAAACTGGCATGAACTAAGCAAACAAATGCTGCAGCCAACACGGGAAGTTCCTCAGAGTCAGACTTGGAAAAAGTTGGGCCTCTGCCATCAGGAATCGCTGACTGGGAATATTTTTGCTTAAATTACGGAACCGGCAAGTCATTGCTGTGTCATTTTGCCTTTGTTTTCCTGCATTTCTTTAGGCATACCTGGTTGCTATCCAGCCTCGATGGCTTTCAGTGTCCATCACTAATGTAAATATCCCATATAATAACCACATATGATGATTAGACACAGCTCTTTTAATTAAGTGTCATTTTTTTCATAATTTGAAAATGTCTGTGTTTTTTTGTAAAGGTGAACGAAAGATGGTATGTTCTGGTACTAGCATCAGAACATTGACTCTGATTATACAAATAACAGTGAGTGTTCATACAAGGCTTCAGTGTTTTGTGCTTTTAGCAGAGGCAGAAAAGCCTGACAAAGACAAAAAGAAAGAGATTTAGGCAGTGAGCCAGTTCCACAGCTTAGGGCTATTATGGGATGGCTAGACAGCACTAGAGAGGAGAGAACATTTTATTCAGGGCCATGTTATGGTTGTCCAAAGTGATTTCTCAGAAACCACATTGTGCATTCAGCCTGCAAACCAGAGATTCTTGATTGGCCATATTCAGCTCCATCGTTGGCTACCTCTCCGCCCTGCTGGGAAATGGGTTTGTTTTTTTCCTCACTCTCTCTCCCGCTCTCTTTATTTTTTTTCCCCCTGTTTGCCATTTCATTGGTCAGTGAATTCATTGTCTGTGTTACTAAAATGCATCTACCTGTTTAAGGGATGCTTATACAGTACCAATCAAGAGTCCCATGCTCTTTAGACTTTGTTGGTGCTTTAGTTAATATGACAGCATGGTGGTGAAATGGTTTTCTCCAGTGCTGGTTGGTTAGATTAATGATGATGGTTATTGCATCCGTTTTATTTAGTATTTTGATTGGTTGGTTCACAGATGTTTTGTGGCCACTAAGCACATGGTAGCATTTTGACAGTTCAATAAAATGAAAAGATCTTTGCTGCAGTAAGCTTGGGCAGTAGTGATAAATAAACTGTCTAAACTGGCAAAGCCATCTGTGAGGAAATCTATCATAGCTAAAAGTGAAATAAAATATAATGACATTTGATGGATTTAGGGGAAAACTTTTCATATCAATTGATAACAATACAAGGAAATGACCAAGCAATACATTATATATATTAACTATAGTTTCTAATTTAACAACAACAACTTGTAAGGTAGGTCTTATAAGAGATTAAAATGCACACACTAAAGGATGTTTTTCTGGTGTTGTGTTATGTAGCACATGAATAAGAGCAATGCAGGGTGTGAAAACAGTAAAAGAACACACATCTGTAGCAATGAGAACATGGAGAAAAAAAGGGGAATACTGGAAGGCAACTTTCTTTGATTCACCATAATTCAAATCTTATTCAACCCAGAGCTTTACCGAGGAGTTTGCACACACACACACACACACACACACACACACACACACACACACACACACACACACACACACACACACACACACACACACACACACACACACACACACACACACACACACACACACACACACACACACACACACAAAGGTGGTGTCATGTGCAAATAATGAGCACAATCCTCAGGAGCTCTGGTTCACTGCCCTTTTTTTCTCCTGTCTTTCAAAAGGCCTTTCAAAAGCCAAGAGAAAGGTCACCGCTGTTGATTTTAATGTTGAAATGCAGGTTGGAGAAAGAGTAGAGGAATACTGATGGGAATTTAGATGAGAAGTGAAACCACCACCTTTGAGATTGCATCAGATATGAGTTATGTCAGTTTCAAATTATTTCCCCCTCCATTTGAATGAATTTAAATGAGTCCATTAACAATTAATTCACAGACATTAGATACCTTTGTCTTTATAATGATGTCTCACGATGTACTGATTTAGACTATGATAGGATTCAGGACAGTTGAACATCACATTTCTGCAAGTACTGGCGGTATTGAGTGCATACGCACTGCCGCCTAGTGGTTAATCTAAGAACTGCATCTGTAGATCAATCCAACACACACACACACACACACACACACACACACACACACACACACACACACACACACACACACACACACACACACACACACACACACACACACACACACACACACACACACACACACACACACACACACACACACACACACACACACACACACACACACACACACACACAATCCAAAACAAATATTGCAAGTGTGTAAAACACATGCATCTCAGAAGCAATGTGCAGTATAACTAGGTTACATCTACATTCGTTAAAAAATAAAGAAAAATCAATTTTTACTTGGAAGACATTTCAATTGTGCAGTATTACCCAATTTGTGTTGGGAATAAAATGGAAACCAGAAGAGCATAAAGAAACTAGCACACTTGCATATTCTTCATATTGTTATTCTGTACCGCTCTCGTCTTTATGGTTGTCTTAACAGCCTGCAGGAGCACTAGAGGCAGAATGAACGAGTTTCATAGAGAGCTTGCTGAGCAAAGCATGAAATATGTTATTTAAATGAGCAGCAGTTCCTTCTGAAGATGATACCTACATGAGACAGTTTATGGAGAATCTCCACACTAAGTGTAGTTTATATACAGCAACATATTTCAGTGTTTTAATCATGATCCACTTGAAGAATTCTAAATATTCTTTGATGATTGCGATTAACTATTCAGCATGTTACCATCATCTTAAAACCTTGAACTTTAGGCAGGGAAATTGTATCATGCCAAATAAAACATGCAACACACGAACAGACGAGCAGAAGGCAGATTAGAATGTATTAACAATATTTATTCACTACAAGTTCCAGTGTTATTTTTCCTATTTCATGTCAACCCAACAGTAAGAACAAGATGTATTTTTATACATATTTACAGGTTTGTTTTACTATTGGCAATATATCACATGTCATTATTTATCTATGTACACAACCCAAGTACCTACCACCTTGTGTACCATGTGCTGACCTAAAGTCACGGTAGAAGATGAGATGTTGTTTTAGTCTGGGTTAAAGCCTCAGTAGATTCCTACTGATTGTGCTCTCTTTCCTCCATTGCTCCTGAAAACTGGAGGGCAGAGTTAGAATAAAATAATCTCAGTTTAGCTTTTCCAGACAGAAATGTTCCCTGGCAAGAACAAAGCCAGAGATGTTGAAGAAGAGTTTTCTTTCTTTAAAGTTGTCAGCCAGTGCTCAGGGTAGGGACACTAGGAGAGATGGTGAGTGAAAAATACACAGACAGAATATTTTATTCTGAAATCACTCAGACAAAAAGGATGGGCAATGATACCTGACCTTTTATAATGTTACCTGTTAAAGCCTTACTGTATTTATAAAGCAATTTGTGTGTTTATGTGTGTCCCAGGTTTTTAATGGAGGACTGTAGCTCTGCCACACAGCAGACAGCCTTAAGACAAAACAGAAAGAGAAAACACTTTGGATAAATGTGTCTGTAAGAACACTGGGCAGGTGTATAGCTGTGGTCGGACCGGGGTCAAATGGAAGAAGAAATAAAAACACACATTTGTGATTGATCTGCACTGGTGCACATTGACAGAATAATCGATGAATAAAAAAAATGCAGACATCAAACTTCAAGCCATGTATATCATGACTTTTAGGCAAAAAAAACAGGGGAAATTCAGGGTTACATTTGATGCAGGTTGTTGTTGATGGCAAGCCTACATCACTGCCAAGAAACTGTGGTGAAGTAAAGAGGAAATTAGTGTCTACCTTTCCATCTACCATAACACCTGGGCTAATATTTATTGCTCACAATAACCAACCATGTGTTGGGAATAAAAACATGTTGTTCATTTTGGCTTCCAGATCAAGTTTATTGTAATTTCCAGTTTAATAACTGTATGTTAGTGTAATATAACACCTACTAGAAGGGGCACACATTGTTGTAATGACCCCCACAGGTCAGTAAATTCATCTGGACTAAATAATACAAATTAAAAAAGAAAAATGTCTCCACCATTAATTAAGGGATTACATGTGTTAAAGGTGGAGCACTTTTTGTAAGTTATATTAGCACCTTATTTGTCTCAATACAAATTGAAATGTCAATACAGCACATTTAATTAATAAAAGACGCAAAGAGGAATTGCTTTGAAGAATAAAACACACTTTCCAATACTGCATGTACTGTAACAAACACATAATTGCTGTATCAAATATTGCATCATAGCTCAAAGAGAGTATCGTGCATTAAGAATATGGATTACTGAATTTGGGAACACTGTTGGTGAGATTTGGTTAAAATAAAAACAGCAGGTCAGAAACACAGTGCTACTTTCTAACATCTACAGCATAGTGTCTACTATTTATAGCAAAATGTATGGCCATGTGTGTCGACCCATTTGTTTTCACCTCAGGTCCTGTAATGAAATGGCAATACGTCATTAAAAAAAAAACAAGATAAAAAACATCCCTTCATTGAAACCAATAACACTCACAATGAAATCCAGATTGTTGCCTAATTTAACAAAACAATTATTTCAAAATTAAGACACATGAGTTGCAGATGTATAATGTATAAGTCAGACATGAATTTGTTTTCTTTGATTCACAATCTAGCCTACTGTTGTAGTTACAATATTTACAGTAGAAAAACAAAAGATGTTAGCCTTTGTCAAGAGGGGGGTGGGGGGAAAAATCACCTTTAAATATATATATCTGTCTGTGTATCTGTCTCTTTATAAAGCATTTATGAAATAAGACATCCTTTAATCTTCTCCAAGCAGCACTGATGTGACATGAACCAGATAAGGACAACAGCAAGAATGAACACAGACTATGACAATTATCCATCTGCAGGTTCAAAGTTTGATCGGGGCGGACAGTCGCTTTCTGTTGTACAAATCCAGTGTTTGTGCCATCTTCAAACATCCCCAGTATGTTGTATGTGCATGTATGTTTTGATATATGTTGTATGGTTTAAAGCATTTTATTAGTAAGACTGAGTTATTGTTCATAACACAGAAGTTTTGATATAAACTTGTTCTGAAAAGTGCGAAAATGTAATTAAAATGTTTGCATTCAATGAATTATGTAATGTATTGCACCCAAAACCCATCTCCCTAAGCTTCTAAGGCCATTTCCCCCAACGTTATTTCATCGTTATACCTTTAGGTTACTCGCAACAGACTTTAAAACATTCACTTTTCAATGCATACATTAATCCCCATCATCACTACCATTCCTGGTCAATCGAAGTTTTGAAAGGAAATTATTAAAAATAATATACACTTCATTGGTTATCCCGAAACAAGAGACACATGCATTTAGTGGGAATCCGAGCTCGCTTCTGTCTGACCATGCAGTATGGACACACTGAGATGAAAATGCATTGTGTTGCTTTGAGTTAAAACAAAAACATAATCATCACAATGATCCAACCCTGAACATAATCTGGGAATCCAGGTTCTGCAGCAAATTTCACTCCAGTTTTGTGAAATAATCCAAGTGGTTGAGAAATAGTTCCCGCCACACCTGCCAATAAAATCCATTAAATGACGGGGTGATCAGATCCCATGTAGTACTCTACTACAAAAGAAAGCGTCCCGTCCATCAAAGAATTGGCATTAACTGAACTCTGGACTGTAAAATCCCAGCTTGGTTTGAGAAACAGATGTCCGGACATACAGAAAGACAACATTGTAAAGGGCAGCGGGCTGCTTCAGCCCATATTCTGTCTGTTTTTCATCAGTGGATGTAAAATCTCCCAAACAAATGCTCATTTAGTCTTGTTGTTCAAAGCAGTTTACCAAAGATTTTACACCAGCGAGCCTGCTCTGTTCTGGGCGGGCACCATGACAGGCACCGCCCCCATACGCTCCAGGGTGGCCTGGCTCACCGCGTAGGAGTGCGTGTGCTGCCCATGTGCAGACGTCACCACCGGTTTTAGACTCACAGAGCCGTTGCTGCGCACCATGGCGGTAGGGGATGGGGCAGAGTTTGTGGTGACCACCAGAGTCTTTGGTGGGGGGAGGGTATGGCTGCCATTGGCAAACGATGTTGCCGTGTTGGGTTGCGGATGGCGGGACAGCGGAGCTGAGCCTGGGGCTGTGACCACTGTACTGTGGGTGTGTCCTGCGTTCTGGGCCTGTCCGTGTCCATGTGCACCGTGAGCAGCAGTGGAGAAGGTCTGGCGTGTGTCCCCGTTGTAGCGCGTGTAGGAGTTGGTGTCGTAGTTGGGTTTGGGGTTGTGCCAGTAGCGGCTGTTGTAGGTGTTGGTTGACGTCAGCGTGTCGTTCTCTGAGGATGAGGCGTCTGCATGGAAAGCCTTCACTGATGACGACCTCTTGGGAGGAAGGTCATCTTCTCTGTTAAGAAGATATAAGTAGTGCTTGTCAAGATATCAGTGATATTAATAGTGATAGCTAATTAGTTCATATTTAAATATTAAACATTAATCCTGTTTTGGTGCATTCAAAATGAAAAATGATCCACTATGTAGTCAACAGTTAAATAAACTGAGAATCTCAATTCCACTTATTTATTTATTATGCCTTTGGATCTTTCAGGCTTATAAACTATAAGTCTACATATAACATATAGTCCAACACACAATAAATCAAGAAAGTTCTGTTCACTTTATTGCATCATAATATGACAATCTATAAATCTATGCATTTAAGATATTTATCGTTTAAATATACAGTAAATGTCTTTAAATTGAGATGACAAAACGCTGCTTTTAAGTTGCACTTACTACTAATATAAATTGGTTTTCTAAAGAGTAACTTTGGGTAGATAACATGTCTCCAGATATTTTTGGCAGAGATGTTCATTGTGATTTTGACATTAGTGGGGGGAAATAAGAGCCGTCAGGGTGGAATGGCGCAGCATTGAAGTTGAGCCCAAAATGAGGCAGATGTTATCCTAATCAGCCAAAGCCTTAGATATCTACAATTGCAGCCCATTTAATCAACTGACAGAGCTTCACAAACTGTTTGAACAGACAAATTACCCTTCGATGATGGAAACGTTGGCTGTCAGAAGATAAAATTAAACTGAATTCTCCAAACTATAAATCCAATTAACTGGTCTGGGTGTTTTTTTTTGTTTAACTATAATCTGTGTGATTGCATGGGCTGACAGTAAGCACTTTACAGTAGGAAACACAAAGCTGCTTTTGCATCTTTATCGCCTGATATAACATCAGAGAGGCCCTAGATGACGCCCCTACACTGCCAGAATGTAGTGTCCAAGTTAACGATCACTGTTTGAGACACTTTATCAAATACATCAATTAATACTGTTCTTTACGCACTAGAGACTTAAAAAAGACTTTGATCACAACTGAACAAAGCTACAGACAAAAGTCAAACCTGATCTCATTTGGGATCTCCTCCTCGTCGTATTTGTTCTTGTTCTTCCAGTAGAAGAGCGTCACTGCCACTAACAGGCCACAGATGATGACAGCTAGCACTCCTGTAGCGATGGTGCCGGCTATCAGGCCGACACTCTGAGGCTGGGCTGCAGGAAAAACAGAGACACAGGAGGAGGTTTTTACCAATGTTTTCCAAATATTTGACAGTAAATTCAATATTAAGTCACCCAGGATAAACCCAAGCTGAAGCACAAGCCCGATGGGTTGTAGGAAACTGAAAATACAGTTATTTGCGGTGAGTTTGTGAGGATGTAAATATAATGTGTTGATTTTATTTTGCTTCCTTCTCTCTAAAATAAACAATGTTTATTCTTTCTTTGCTAAAGAAAGACATACACTTAGAAATTCCGTGCTTATTTGTGTTTTATTTCAAATAATTGATACGTAAAGTAGAAACAGCAATGGCAGAGAAGAGTTTTTAGTTTCACATATTCTTTCTGAGCATTTACATCTGCACCATGTTGGCAATGACTCATTCCACTGTTGTCTCTGACAGACAGACTCAGCACTCTGCTGTCTTTCTGCCTTTATTTATGTGACTCTGAGCCTCCTGTCACACACTGTCAGATAAAAAAACAACAACTGTGTAACCATGCTACAGCTCTCTGTCAAACCATCAAAACAGTTTGACCCCATGTGACCCGAACCGACTCTCTGTCTGCAAGATGTTCTGCTGTTGTCCTTTGTTTGGTTGATTTGTTGGTTGCTTATGTTTCTGTCTGTCTGACAGGTG
This sequence comes from Eleginops maclovinus, assembly GCF_036324505.1. Lineage (NCBI taxonomy): Eukaryota > Metazoa > Chordata > Actinopteri > Perciformes > Eleginopidae > Eleginops > Eleginops maclovinus. Next base: position 8,181,323 of record NC_086366.1, on the reverse strand, counting down.
TCACTCAAGGAAAATATTTCTAAGTTTCCATGTGGCAGATTCTGAGAGAGACGAGGTTTTTCCATCTATAAATGTGCATCCCTTAACAAATGTGTCAAAGTGTCATGAGCATAACAGTGTCACATGCAACAGGAGCAGCGTGTTCACTTACGTGCTATGACCTGCAGGTTGAGCAGACACGTGCTCTTGCCAATAGCATTGCTGGATGTACACTGGTAGAGTCCTGAGGTGCTGGTGCTGATGTTTCTCAGTGTTACAGTGCCCTGCATCTGGTCTGAAGGACACACGCAGACATAGTAATAAAAGTCACTTCATCAATTATTATTAAAGAAAAACTAAACATAGGGAATGCAAATAAACATCAGAGTTCCTTTGGAATGACTAAATAATAGTTTAAAAAACTGCGACAATACATTCAGTGAACTCCTACAACCTACCAATAGAGGGTGCTATTTATCTTTAATATGAGGTTTGCAGTTGAAGTAAACTGCCTACATTTAAAAACTGCAGGTTCCTTTCTTTTACAAATGACGGATGGGTAGAGTCCCAAGTACTGAATCATAGAGCCGTACACTTCTGGATCATTGCAAGGCCTCAGAGGTTGTCTGATCTCTACCAAATAGCATTACAGCTGTGTGTGTCAAACACAGAGAAAACAGTAAAACTGACCAATGTAGGATCTCATTTCAATGACAATCTAAATTCAAACACCAGAAGAAGAAGGGGTCTCTCCCAGAATTAATTAGAGGATTTAGTAGTGAGTTTTAAGTTTTCAAAAGTTGGCTTTGATATTAATTTCCTCATAGTTCTCATCTAAATATCTATAAAAAATGGTCTCTAGATATTTGTTATAGAAATGTCATTAAAACATATAATTCACTTGTATTTATTTACTGAGTCATTTGCTATGATTGTCCACAGATAAAACATATATAGACTCAAAGTTGTGGAAATCTGCTATCTGCAAATGATGTTATAGTTTGTAGTTTAGCTTCTATTAATCAGTAGTACACAGATAAAGACAGTGACTGATGATGAAGATTATTTAGCTGGAAAGAAAGGAGAGTCCACTACACAATTGTTCTCTGATGCTGAAAACCAAACCAAACTCAGATAGAAAGAGTTGCTATTCAGCATGAGAGAATAAGGAAGAGCATAACAACATCACAGATTATCCGGGTTAATTGCACATACGCACTCCTGACGCATTCATTCACAAATTCACATGGTTTGAATCACTCCATTTATCCATCATCCTCCCTCAGCAGGATCAGTGGGTTCGGGCCTGGCACATGACAGGTGGCGGTGATGGTGGGATTGTGGCTGAGGCTGAGCCACGCTATGTGTGTGAGATTTACCAGCGAAGGTGGGGCAAAAGGGAACTCCGACGACCAGCCTGTTTGTAATACCTTGCATGGCGTTGTGCGGCAGCTTGGGCAGCGCGTCCAGCTTCTCCCAGGAGTAGGACGGCGTGGGAATACCTTCCTCGGAGCTGCACATCAGCATGATGTCATTGCCTACATCCAGGGTGCCCTGGATACGACATGCTGGCACCGAGGGTGGCACTGGCAGATGGAGACAGTGGGTGGCGTTGTGTTAACCACTTTGCAAAGCAAATCTAATGTTTTTCTGACTGTAGAAAATTCAACATGTTATATTCAAGAGCAGAAGACTCATCAATTCAACAGTGCTTGCATGCTGTTTCACTGCAAATTGTATTGAAGGCCTGTTTAAAACATTATTTGCTTTCTTACAAACTGGAGAGCTCTACAATTGGCTCTCTTGATAAAAACCAATCAAAAAAAACAAAACATATTTGCATTATTTCTTGTAAACATGACATAAAACATGTTATTTTCTTCTCTTCATTGGCTCAGTCAATGCAGTGACCAACACCTAATGACATTTATTTGCAAAATATGCATTTTTAAACCTGCTTACATGTGAAATAAGATCGTTTTTTGTCTTTTTTTTAACATTTATCAAAGAAAATGTATGTAGTAAAACAAAGCAAGTTACCCAAAACGGTGAGCCCAATGACGCCGATGTTACGCCCCCCTCTGTCTGGGAGATTGTTGACCAGGCACTGGTAGGTCCCAGTGTCGGACAGCTGGGTATTGTTGATGAAGATCGAGGCACTTGTACTTGGCATGGTGGCCGAGAAGCCCACACGCCCATTGAGGTGGTTGGCGAGGCTGAACACCTGGCCACCCTGGTAAATGATCACCTGGAGAGAGATGTCATGGGAGGGGATGGAAGAAGGAGAGAGAAAGTAATGGAAATTGATAGAGTAAATGGTAAGGGGGGAGGCAGAAAGCGACATTGGTGGCATGAGTTCAGCGAGAAATGAGGAGGAAGAGAAAAGAGAAATATTATGAATTTACAATTCAGATATGTTTATTTCAAATAAGAGAAGGACACTTAATATGCTCCTGTCGTCAAAAGAAATGTAGAAGATAATGCCCAACTCAATGCATTTTGTCATTTTCAATACACTTTATTTTTGTGCATCTTGAACATTTACAGTAGAAGCCTGTTACAGATGTCTTTCACTAGAGGGAGCCCAAGTTCCACTATGAGGCTGAACAGCGGACGGAGAAAGTTGACTAAACAGACTAAGTCCTAAGATACAAAGAAACAAACAGACAGACAGACAGGGAGAAAACCTTTTATTTGTAAGTGGTTGTTTCTAGCTCACTGAGTAAATGTCAGAGTAAGACGTACATACTAAAAATATGCTTTTTATGGTACTATAAAGCTCAGATAAAAGCATCCACTAAATGGTATGCATAATTGAAAACATTTCAACCTGGAAACATATAAACTGCAATCAGATGAATGCAGCAGTAGCAATGTTGGAAGGTTTGAGCACAAAGAAGGATAACCATCAACTAATTAAAACATAACTTTGACCCAAGTGAAAAATCACAGTAATAAAACCCTTTTACGGGTGAGGTAAGCTTGTCTCAGGTCCACATAAAACAGCAACAAAGGATCAATTCATTCAAAAGCTCAGGCTTTTAGACTCGGTCTGAACAGTTTGGTTGTGAGGCAGAGCCACATGCAAAACAGCTCTCACCCCTCAGCTGGGCTCACACAAAAGATGAAGAGGACCCACGCAAACACATGGTATGTGCACACAAGTCTGGCACTCACACACACGTGCACTAAATCACACACGGACACACACACGTACACACAAAGCATGGAGGGGAATCAGAGCGGCTATTCACTTTGGTGAAAAGAGCCCTCATTGAACTGTTCAAAGAACCAGGCAGGGAAACAACCGGCACCAGTGTGTGTGTGTGTGTGTGTGTGTGTGTGTGTGTGTGTGTCTGTGTGTGTGTGACAGTTCTAAAATCCTAAAATTGCAGGAGTGTGTATGTGTCTCTGTCCTCCACCGCTGTTTAACGGTTGTAAATTGTGCGGCTGCAATTTCCTGAGTGCAGTACGCTCGCTTTGTCCTCTTATGTGCAGATGAATAGGCAGCTCCTCAGCTGTGATGAGAGCCTGCAACTGCATCTTCTATATGTGTGTGTGTGTGTGTGTGTGTGTGTGTGTGTGTGTCAGTGTGTGTCAGTGTGTGTTGTGTGTGTGTGTGTTTCATTGTATATGAATATAATAATGGGGAGTGTCTCAGTTTTGAGTTGTCTGTGCAAGTGTGTAATTGTTCTGCCACACTCTAATAACCATGTGGTCTCACATATATTTTTTCTGTCCACTTTTTCCCGGTCTAATCCATGATATTTTTTTCCGTTTTCAGTCTGTCTGTCTCAACTCAACTCTCTGTTTCACTCTCTAACAGACTGCACCTGTATGACCCGGCTCTACACTCCTGATGACCTAACTATATAATCTGCTTGCTCGGTGAAAGTGATCCAATCAATCATCCTCACCCACAACACACTGTGCGTGTCCGTGTGTGTTCATGAGTGAATTAACGCAGGCCTAAAATTGTGATGCATCTTACACATAAAGTGGCATAGATCATGGTTTTCTGACTCCCTATTAACTCTATTTTTGAAAAAAAATCAACAAAAACCCTTTCAAATGTGTATTTTCCACTTTAAAACATGATACACTCCCCCTATTTTCCTATGTTTCTGTCCATATCTATTTGTATATAAATCACATCATCATTTCGCATGGCCTGGTTGGCTTTGTAGCTGTGCACTGGGAAAAAAAGAGGTCATGGCTGGCACTCAGATGGCGGCCGGCCCTATGAACTCTAGCTGGACTATCTGGACGCCCCGCTGCCGGCCCAGTGGTAAACCTCTGCTACATCCTTTCCCTCCTAAATCCCTTCACACACACACCCACCCACCCACACACACACCCCCACACCCACACACACAGCAAGCATTCCCTCACACTAACTACATCCCATTATCTTGCTACAATCCAGCCTGTAAGTGTGAGCCACAAGTGGATGCACACAGGGAACCTTCATATCTGCGCCATCACTGTGTCAGTCACACAACCATAGCCTACTTACGACTGACCGTAAGGACGCTGTTGGCCCCAGAAATGAGGGACACTGCCATCGCCTCAATAAAGCCTGAATAAACCTCTAAACCCCGATAGCCTCTCGTCAATTTACTGACTGCTACTAAGCTGCTACTGTTATCCCTTTCTATCCTCCGAGACATGTTGTGAAACAATATGGGCCCAGGTCCACTTCACCCTCTCTTCAAACAGCCCATACACTACGTAAAACGTACTTTACCCGTGTCATTTTCCCAAGCACACAGTGCAGTAAGTGAGCACATTCATCGGCCAGTTGCTATGTTTTCTATCTAGTGCATTCAAGTACGCTAAAACAATGGCCTTTTTGTTGATCGGGTCAAGTAAGTTCAAGTTTAGTCAGCCCAACATCATATCTCAACAGTTGCCAAGGAGAAAAAAATGTTTTAATCAATGAAAGTAAAAACATTGAGGAACCCTCAGGGAAGAGAGCACATTTAGAGATAATCCATCTCCTCAGACAACAGGGGGAGAATAGGTGGGAAAAATAAAGAAATAAGAGTAAAATATAACAATAAGATGTACTGTATCCATATTATCCATGAGCCAATTATCCCTAATCAATAATATATCCATTCATACTAGTAAATAAGAATGGGATATATTCATTTATGTTTCATATATGATCTCTTTATGTTTATGCGCAACGTTAGAATAGGTGGAGGTAAGAGTTAACTTTACAGTATATACAAATCTGAGAACATGCATGCAAAGCAAATGTGTGTATAAGGAACATGTCATAACAACGATTGAGTTTCTACATTGTCATAATCATGCAGTCACAGTACTACAATAAAAAAATGTATCAGTGAAATTATTCCCAGAAGCAATCCCAGAAATGTACAGAAGATTACCTGATGTACTGTACATTTGGAGTGCATTTTGGTCTCAAGTGGAAGTCAACTTCACTGTTATATAGTCAATAGAGGACTGGCCATATTTGATATTTCAGGTTAAGGGGTTCAATTTCCAAGGCTGTGAGTGTGACCTTGATTTGGCTAAGTGATATGTGTCCTTTGACTGAAGGTGAGGGTTCAAGTCCTAAAGTCAGCAAGAATTATTATGCTCAAGTGACCTTTAAGAGAGACACTTTAAACTCTATTGGTGAAAATGACGGTTGCTGACTCTGCATACTGATGTCCCTGGAAGTAGGCAAGCAAATAAAAAAAGAATTTCCTCCGCACAAATCAATGAAAAGTATCACATTAATGTGTGTGAGAGAGTGTGTTGAAGCTAAGTGTATGAGTTGTAATATTACCTCTCCATAGGGGGGAGTTACAGCCTCGGACAAACAACATGTCTCTTATGGCTTTGTATGAAATAGGTCTTTGTTCATTTTCTTTGACATGAAAAAATGTTTAAAAAGGGCTAGGGGAGGCAACAATGAGAAAAAACAAGGTCATGTTTTGAGGGTATGTGGATGCAGCGTCATTTGAGCCATCCTCACTTTGGTTTTTAGGTTAAGATAAGGATCAGAATGTGATTTTCTGTACCACAGATTCTCTATGACCTCAATTTCAACAGAGCTTGATTTCTCCATAAGTCCAATTGTTTTACAAAAATCAACATGGCAGCTTTTCGGGGAATTTAAAACGTATTTAGATCATTTTTTCCAGACTCAAATTAATTTAGAAGTGATGCAACGGCACATCACAAGTTTTCATCAGTCGTGTTATTGATAAAACTTCTCTTTTCAGCGAGAGCTGAAGAAGAGAGAGTAAAAATTGGATTTCAACTGATTTCAGGCAAAGCGGGACAATACTGAAATGCCACACTCAGCTAATCGAAGACATGTTCTTTTAAGGAGTTGTACAAACATTTGTTTACACCTTATCAGTTTTAGTTATTAGTATTACAAGAGTTGGAGAGGAGAGAAAAACCTGGAGCTTTTACTAGAGCAAAAAGAACAAAGATATCCATTGTTTTAGAGAGGATAAACAAAGGTTTTGATGCATAAAACCATTGTCTAATGTATGTGTGTGTGTGTGTGTGTGTGTGTGTGTGTGTGTGTGTGTGTGTGTGTGTGTGTGTGTGTGTGTGTGTGTGTGTGTGTTCAAGGATTATCACACACCTAGCAATGCAGAGGAAAGAGGTCAAGAGGATTGATCACCACAGCGGCATGATACACAGATTACCTACGCAAAAAACAACACATGCACATACAGTACATACACACACAAACAAACAAACACTCCTCTGAGCTGCCGGCTACATGTTGTAATCTGGACCTCAACTTGTTAGCTACACAGTAGTAAACCAAAAGGACTAGAACCACAAAAAATATCATATTTAGAAAGAATAACAAAAGAAACATAAGCATTTTTTTCTTTCTGTATTTGCCGTCACCTGGTGAATTTGAGTTCAGTATCCCACCAATTTATGAGGGAAATGACTAGCTTTTAAATGCTCCTATACGCTGACCAGCTGGCCCTCTAACTGCTGCTGAGTTGTGCTGGAGAGGTAGTGTATATAGATAGATAGAATCGGAGGATGAAACCCTCTTTATTGTCACATACACAGCAGAGCACACACAAATTGGTCCTCTGCATTTAACCCATCCTAGTACTAGGAGCAGTGGGCAGCTATTGTGCAGTGCCCGGGGAGCAATGGGGAGGGGGGATTGGAGGTGTCTGGTGCCTTGCTCAAGGGCACCACAGCAGGGTGATGCAAAATAATTCAACTGAGCTAAGGGAAATGCAAACTGACAACATTTAAATCCTCTGTAATGCTGCTTTAGACTGCAATGCACAAAGTTGGCACTCGTTCTCAACTCATAAACACAACAAATAAAGATCACACTTGATTCATTAAGTTATATAGCCTAATTAAGATTAAGCCTGCAAACCACAAGGGGAAGTCGTTAACAACTTGGCAAACCAAAGCACCGAGCAAATACTGGAATAATCTCGGCTTTAATAAACAGCTAAAGTTTGCAAAGTCTGACAAGCCGGTACCTCTCAAGAGTGCTAAATAAGTTACATTGCCACTTGTTATCTGAACTACAGTAGGTAGTCAAAGTTGAGCACAGGGAGATCTGAGTGGATCAAGTGCACTCACCAAAGTGCTTACGCCGGTTGTGAGGGTGTGGAAGTGTACAGAATTGTGTTCAGTAATTGTTAATGGCTTTTAGCATCAACTGTAAGCAGTTGTGACATTCTCTTCCTCGAAAATGACCTTGTACTGTCGCCGCACGCATTTCATCACTCATGTTTTTACAGCTCACCAAATTCACATACATAACCTAGCAAAACTATGCTGTAGCTCACACAGTATTTGTTTCTTCTTCTACTCCTTCTGTACGTCACTGTATGCATATTGCATTTAAACGCACGCTACAAGACCATGTGTGCATCACACGTGGACTTTTATCCATTGTTCGTAGGTACACATTAACACTACAACACGTGCGAGGGTATAGCGGGAGAACACAATGATTGTTATGCAGGCTTTTACATGGATCCACTTCCTACACCTAGCATCTAAAAGTCACATTCATTCATCCATGAGTAAGTGCCTATGTGTTCCTGTTATTTTCAATGCCAAACCACAGGTGTGCTCATTTGTATGTGCATGTATGGATATATGGAAACATTAATGGGTGTTTTCACAATTCTATTGAGTATCATGATTGCATGTATGTGTGACGCCAGTAAATATAATGAAGCCCTGCATGCATATATGTGGATATGCAGTGCATTTGGACCAGCAGTCTGTCAAATGCCAGTTTGTGTGTGTGTGTGTGCGTGTGCGTGTGTGCGTGTGTGCAGACCAGTGTTTGTGTGTGTGGTGAGAACAGCTGCGATATAGAGCCTGTCGTGGGCGTTGGGTAATTAGTGCAGAAGATGATTGTATTATTTGGACGGCCGACCAGCGCCAGGGTTCAAAGTAAAGGGAGGCAGGTGAGCTTGTACGGCCTGCAGCTGCATGTTAAACAACTCAAATGGAATCACAGAAGTCCCGCAAGGGGAGAGGAAGAGTCAAAGAGATAGAGACGAAGGAAGGGAAGGTGAGAAAAAAAAAAGAAACAGAAAGGAAATAACAGTAGCAGGCCAGGAAGGGACAGATGTATGAAACCAGTTGGACACAAATTTCAATTAAACTCTAAATCATGCAATGTTTGTATGTGCCAATTAAAACATTGCCAACAAATTGCCAACAGTTAAATGCGCATCACTGTGCTTTTTGTCGAAAGAAAGGTCGAGAAGTGCTACATGACAATGCTGTCATACAGGCTACATTTAACTAAACTATGGAAAACACCTTAAACTAACTACCACTACATCTATAAAACTAGCTAATAGAGTCATCTGATGTCTATACCTACGACCCTAAAGGTGCGTTCAGATGCACCGGAAAGAGAAATGATTTCCTCTGGGTGCGACATGGACTGTAATGTAGCAATTATGCAGTCTGTTTCTTTAGACACACGTGCCACTGGCCACTGCATACATGTGCAGTACTTTGATTATCATAGTGACCTATGATCATTAGGCATGTAACTGTACTGGATGTCCCTTCAGTTAAAAGAGTCTCTCTCTGTGGATGCATTGTTCAAATTTCTCAATTCTCAAGATTTTTGTATTCTCTTTGCGCTGTATCTGAGCACACCTTAGTACAGATCAAGTCTTGTGTACCTGCTTTGACTTTATGGTTGGTGTTGGGAAGCAGCACGGACATCCACATGATGCGTATGCAGTAACATTGCATTAGAACACAAGTTACACGCATCTCAGTGCAGTACACATCTCAGTAAGTAACTAAACATTGTACCTCACTTCTGTCTACTTACAAAAAAATCTCTCATCACATTTAATAACAACCGAACCGATTGGGGAACTCTGAAGCATGCACTGATGCAGAGTCACAGTGAGTGGGTGGGTGCATCGGTGAAAAGCACTCTACCTGCTCTGGCTGGTTGGCATTGGACAGTGGTATGACCATCCAGATGATGTTGAGGTTGTTGAGGGCAGCGCTGGTGGTGAAGGAGCATGGCAGGACTGCTGCTTGGCCGCGGGCCACCTGGATACTGCTCTGGGACACGGTCACATCCAGCGCCCGCACACACACTGCAGGAGGAAGGAGCCAGTGATCAGTGTCTTGAAACAGCATAGATAAGCACACACAGCACCAAGGTGCACATAGTAAAACAAGAGGACAGAATGAGATCGAAAACATAGGAAAAAGAAATCCCACTAGATAGATCTTGCACAATCTTTCCAATCATATTTTTTCACTTTTAGAAAGTAGTCAGTCCTCCTTCAGGCTATTTCAGTGCTCGCTCTATAAAAGTGATGTGCATTTAATAAGTCAGAGAGAGAGAAAGACACAGACAGAATAAGTGACGTGTATAAATACCAATATCCATCACGTGTGAGTCTCAGTGAATCCAATTTCCACCACCTTACATCTTTACAACAAAACAAACATGAATTCTGAACCAAACTCCTCTTCTGAAATCTCATCAGCTAAACAAACCTCTAGACCACATTGTGAAGGGATCAAATTAAATATGTAAAAGTTAAAAGCGGGAACACGATAGGCTGTCTCCTGAGTTATTCTTTCCCCTAAAACAACTTGCTTCTTGCTAATTTCCTGGGACCGCAGCGTGTATCAATACATACTAAATGAACATGACATGTGGGAGTTGTAATGGTTATTTCTGGTATTATTTGTTGCTTCCAGTGCGCACACAGCATATTAAACAACCATGATAGCTTGTTTTCTTTCCATGCAACAAAGGTATATGCTCTCAAACTAAGAAGCTTTTCTCATCTGCACTTTGCTGTCAGCCTCAACAGACCCAGAAAGACAAATATCTACATGCAGCATCCTATTTCTGGAACAGCTAAAGACATTACAGGCAAAATTAAGTTAGACTTCCCCCGCAAGCATGTATCCATGTCCAAAAACCCCAATGGGAAGTTATCTTATCTAAACATGGTAAGGAGGAGGATGGCACTGATATGATTACAGATAATTGATCATGTCCTGTGAATCGTCCTTGTTAGTGATAATTTAAGATGATGATCTTTCCATAAACCAATACTAGAAACCACCAGCCTTGTGTGGTTACGTAGGAGTCAAGCCAGATGTCAAGTACAATCAATGATTACTTCCTACAACGAAATATGAATCCCATCATAACTCCGATTATCTGTTTTATTTTTAGATCACAAAATGTATAAGAATTTAAAGGACATAAGTGTCGTTCATGCCTTATTTGGGTTCTGAATGTCAGCATCATACTCAAGCTGACAGACTGCCTGTTGCTCCCTCTCTGTCCGTCGGAAACCTGCAGACTTCCTACGCTTCCCTTCTGCTGGCAGACACCACACACCCGGCAGGCCCACTGCTGGCACAGTGGAGATAGGCAGTGCTTGAACTGCTCCGCTCAGTTATGGTTCATATGAGAAATGTTCATGAAAAGAAGTGCCATACATTATGCAAGCAATATTCCTTAAAGGCAAAGAAATCCACTTCAATGTCAATATGTATGATTTACAGTAATATAAGTCTTCACTCAGTTGCTTAAATAGAAGATATGCGTTGAGTAACTTGTCAGTCCTCTCAGAGTGTACATCCCAACTCAGCTAATGGGCTCCCATTACCGCTTATGACGCCTACAAACTCAGGCCATCATTATATATATAATATAATAAATACAGGGTTTCAGGTCACCCCTCTAGTCTGATCTTCTTATATCCTCTGTGTACACAATGTTCACTTCATGCGCAAAATCAACCTATGCTCTTAATCGAGGATTTACTGAGAAAAGGGGGAAGTTCACACAAAAGGTTACGACCCTAACAGAATGGGCTATGTATCTGCAGCATGAGATCAGTGTAAGTGTTCATTCTCATGGCCACATAGATATTAAATGTGCTAGATTTAGTGAGGGGATAAAGACAGAAAAAGATTAAAGACAGGAAGGAGAAAAGAATGAAAGAGAAAAACTATGAAAAAGAAAGAATGAAAGAGGAGGTCCTTGAGGAATGAAGATAGAAGGAGCATCTTATCGTCTCTAAGCCTCCTCCAAGGCAGCAGTCTCTCAAGCGCACAACAGCTGGAGGGCTCATTTCAAAACACTGGATTAGAGAACCTATGCGCACAGAGCCTGTAAGCTCCCATGGCCAACCAAGAAACACACACTAACAAAAAAATCTCAAATAAGCACACAAACATTTACTGTACATATAGTGGTCAAATAAGCACACATGTGATCTCCAACACAGACACACACAAGGCATCCCACCCATCGCTATACAAACATCTTCAAACTCTTAAGTGAATGTCATCTGTGACATGTACTGTATGGTAGCCCTTCAGGGATACATCTAAAAGACAGAGAGGGGACCCGCTCCACAGCTCATCATCTGAACTGTTGCTTGGCATTGCCTCATTCTTGCAAACACTACTTCCAAAGCTTTATGCCAGTTCTTCAGCTCTGATCTGGGAGCATGTCCGTGTAGACAACTACCCTTCTAGAAAGAATACTTAAAGGGTTTGATATGTGAGGGATCAACGGTGGGAGTCAGATGTGGCCACCAACATAAAATGTGTTTTCCCCACAGTATTACATGTTTCGTGCTGTTGTGACACAACAAAGTTCAGCGGTGCTGTCCAAATTACATGATTTGAGGCAAAAAAATAATAATGCTGATTCTAGGAAATGCTCTCGAAGCAGGGCGGATACAGTATGTTACGTTTTCCCTCTTTTGTTCTTTTCCTGCATGTTTTTTTCTGCCTGTCTTGCCAAGGGCTGCACGCAGAGTTCTGAAATTGTCTTCATGTCTCCCGGGCTCATAAGCACATGTAATGTAAATGAGCTGTCCATCTCATTGGGTTTAACATCCAATACTCTCCATTTCCCTCACCACGTTTTATTCCCTCTTGCTCTCTTTTTCCAGCCCTGAGCTGCCTCCAGGCACAGCTCAGCAGGACTGAGCCTGGCTGACAGGAAATAGCAAAAAACTAAACAGTCATTCTTCACTGATGCTGACCCACCATTGCCCAGAGTTACTGTATGTAATAGATGAGGCTTGAGTCACTCTAATTGGGTCCTCAATCAATGACTGACAGACTGTAGTAGTTCCTCGTTAATCCAAACCGCTGTTTTCCATTCTGATAAAAGATTCAAGATGATTTGGTCGACAACATTTAGTCACTCAATTACTACAATGACATGTGATTTAGTTGAACACAGTATGCTGACTGCAGCAGCTCTTTGAATGTAAATCAGGAAAAACTACCACCTCATTGTTAAGCCAGTCAGTTTGCAAAATGTAGACAGTTGACGATGTATCAGGTTTTATTTTTTTACTGCAAGCATTAACATACAAGACTGGATAATATTGACTGTCTGGGATTGAATAATACATGAAATACAGGGCCAGGGAAGATGTGTATTTGCTCATTTTTACAGGTAAATGGAAAGCCTCCAAGCAAGTTTGTCCTCTTGTATTTTTCATTTAGCATGTTTTTGCCAATAGTAAAATGATTCAGTAAATGGATCACTTTTTGGGCAAAATAAATCATATTTGGCATTCATTTCACTGTAACACAAACAAATAACATAATCCAAAATAGATGGACCCAGTAAATAATAATTACATCAATGATTTGACAAATTCTCCAAAAAGTTCTTTAAGCTTATGAACATGTTTTCTTTTAAAATGGCTTATTAGGACAATTAAGCATATGCTAAAGACAGGGGTTGAAGAATTGCTCATATATAAAAAAGGTAGGAAGTAACAAAGGACAAACAACAGAGCAGTAAAGGATGGGTAGTGGGTAGAAAGTGTGAAGTGTATTGCACAATGTGGAGGAGGAACAGAAAAGCACAAGTCAAGGATGCACAATGAGAAGGGAGGAACCAAAGTCAGATAGGGAGGTTCAGAGAGGGGGATTAAATCAGAGAGAGCAAGGGGAGGGTAGAGGCAAAACGGGTGGATGCTGTTGTTTCTAGAGAGCCCTAATTGATAAAGTCACCCCCAGGCAGCGCTTGCAGTGCTGGTGGAGGGCAGGAACGAACCATCAGCGTGGATCCGTTAAACTGCTCTCCCTCTTCTTTCGAGAGCCAAGTGTCAAAACTGCTGTTGATTAATGCATGAGAGAACCATACACCTCAGAGAGCATGGAGATATGTGTAAGCGTGTGGTGCAAGAGTGTGTGTGTGTGTTTGCATACACTCTCAGTCAAGATAGGGTTCAGCCATGATGGCAAGGAGAACAAATGCTGGGTGAATGCAACACTTCCACTCTCTCATACACAGACAATCCCTGCTTGGCAAGCCATTTGCATCCTGTGTTATTATTCATGTGGCTCTTTTATTCATAGGCTTGACTTTTATTTCAGTTTCAAACAGATGCCCTGATGCTGTGATGAACCCCTGGCACAGCTTCAGTGGGAGGGCTGGAACGAACACACACACAAACGAACGAACACACACACACACACACACACACACACACACATACACACACACACACACACACACACACACACACACACACACACACACACACACTTTAAAGTGAGATGATGGATGATGGTTGTAAAAGAGTGGCACATGTGAAAAGTTACATTTTAATCCTCTTTTTTTTACACAATACTTAATGTATCCCTCTTTTCAGGCAACAGTGAGTATCCAAATACTTCAACTCGTCGTAAATGATCATTACTCTGTGTTCATGTTCCTTGACAATAGTATTGTCATCTTTAAAGAAGAAACGGACATAGACATCGCAGTCAGCTGGCTACATGCGTGATAGCCACTTTTTGTCAGCTGCGTTTTCTCCGAGCGTGAGACCGCTCTTAAGGAGGGAGAGGAGAAGATTGAGGCAGCGACGAGAGATCGAGCATAAAATCTTGTATCTCCTGCTTCAGGCGTGACAGTTGGCAGCTCTGATCACATTTCATGTTTAATCTGCATCCTCTCTTTGGACTCAAACGCCATTTGCGATTTGCTTTCGTGCTTTAACCTACATACTAGAAGTGAAGCAACTGCAAGGACAAAAAGCATGAAATCAAACACAAGAATGAACACATCCACACATGGATTCCTGTGCAAAGACACCTGTGCCCACGCAGAAACAACGCTCTGTCCCATTCCTTTAGCAGGATACCCAGGGGCCTTATGATGGGCTGTGTTCATGTATGTACGGACCCTGTGATGTTGCGGCTGCCCGTGAGGCACCAGGGCGAAACCAACAAGCGAACAAAGACATCCGTGTGAAACTCAGGTGGCATGGTTGTGTACCCATCTGCTCGGTGGAAACTCATCAAGCACCATGCTCAAAGCACTGCTGAGGTAAAAATAAGTCACAGAACAACTAAGTTTGATACTGAAAGTGTATAACTGTATACCTGAATACCTCTTTATAAGCTGTGATGACAGAATCTGTAGGAATGGATTCAATTATTAAGTATTTTCTTTCTGCATCGCCTGGAAAGCCTAAAAAATGTTTACCAGATTAATAGAATAGACATTTAGTTTTTTTTATTTTCTTGCTGAGAGTGAAGCCAGACAGTTCATAAGACATAACAGTGTATAACAGTTAGCTTATCTTAGCATAAAGACTGGAAACAAGGGGGAAGCAGCTAGTCTGGCCCTGTTCAAAGGTACATTTTTTTTTTTTAAAAGCACCAATGGACAAACTGTGTTGTTTGTCTAGTTTATAACTATTTGTTTTTACGTGAATGAAGGTGCTATTGGGAGTGTAAGTTATGTATTGCTGTCTCCACAGGAAGTCAATACCACAACTTGCAGTTTTTACCCCTTTTTTATAGTGTTTGTACAAATGAAACAAACAAGATAAATTGTTTTGTATTAGGCAATGTCAAAGGTGTAAGTAGGTTGACTTTGTTAGCTGGGGCACCTGTTTCCCCTGTTTTCATTCTTAATGCTGAACTAGGCTAACCGGCAGCTGGCTGCAGCTTCATAATTAATGTATTGCCTGTAACAATATTCAACAAAGTAATTCTCAGCAAGAAACATAGCAAGCATATTATCCAAAATGTCAATCAATTTCTTTGAGCTTCGTTTGCAAGCTTTGCTGTCCATATAACATCTCATATCATATATACTCTTTAACTCAAGCTATGTGTGACTGGGATAAACCTATTACTCACTTCAGATTTTGATAGGGCTGTAAGAGGATGTTACAAATCTAGTAAGCAAACTGAGCCTTTAGGCTGGCCTTTTTACCAGGTCTACAGGGAGCATATTATAAAAGGTCCTCATTCATATTTCACAAAGAAGCGAATGCTGGTCCTGCCTACTGTGCTCATACCAAACAAACGAACTCTGTGAACTAAAGCTGAACAATCACTTTAATTTCCCACTGATAAGGGCCTCGGTCAAATTGTGTGCATATTTCATTACAACTGTAGGCACAATCAAAGCTACTGACTATAGAAAAATGCAAAATTACGATTTGCATGCAGTTGATTGGTCAATGAATCTATATCTGAACTAAATCTTCTTCAGGTTACCTTGTCTGATTGATAAAAACAAGATTGTGCACAATTCATTTATTGGGTGGGGGATTTTGTTGGGTCACAGGGAACTCAGATGATGTCAGTTTAAAAAAAATTTCCTCACATGATTTTGACCACACAACCCCTCCTGGTCTTCCATTTCTCTTCCCTCCATGTTTCCCCCCTTTGGTCCTTCAGACAAAACTTCAATCCGATGAAAGAGCCCTCAAAATCTCTCACTCATCCTCCCCTTCATCCCACACCCCGCCCCTCCCAGTTGACCTATTAGCTACAACAGCCAACTCCCTAAGAGCGCCCTCTGACAACCCTACATAGCTTAATACTGTCCTCTTAACTGTACTGCGTCTGACTTGCCCAGCTTACAGCGATCCTAATGTGTTACTACTATAATCACAAGGCCTTATTGCCCACAAACAAGCTATAGCATGTAGCACTGGTCACACTATGTTATTACATCCTCAAAATCATGAATGGACAGTCAAATGTGCAGGAGTTCAATCTCACTTTATCTGAACTACTCTGAGATAATTCTGGAATGCATTGCAAGACATTTGCAGGACAGACGCAAAACACGTTTCTAAAAAAGTGTATATCACATGAGTAGCAGAATGTCCCCACTTGTGACGAGGTCTGTTTTGAGACATTGCAGCTGACTACTGTAGGTTTATTTGTGTTTCTCTGGCATCAGCATATACCATGAGTCTACTACACTTTCGTTAAAGTTGCAAGTTGTATCTAGTTTTAAAGGTAGATGGCAAAAATACCATAATTTAGTGCAGACAATTGAAAAACAATTAGGAGCAAATTACAAGTAAAAACATTATATATTGTTACATTATTAAAAGTGTCATGAATGACAGTATAAAGACCGACAGCTAATGCAAACCACAGTGGAAAGTCATTATGAACAAGCAAACTGGTGATCAACCAAACTAGTGAGATCGTCTGTGTGCAATGAGCGAGCAGAAGGTTAAAGTAGGCCACTGCCCTCGTGCACAGATAAGCCCGGGCATTGGAAGACTACTGCTAAAGCAGCAAACAGATGGCTCTGCACATGCAGCCCTGGACACTACACAAACATACACACACACACACACCACAGACACATACACACACTTTGTCCAAAAAACATCAAGTACCAACTTCAGTGGAGTACACTAATCGCAAATATTCAGCTCTAACCAAAAACATCTCTACCGTGCTCGCTCATACAGCAGAAAAAACATGCTGTTTTGCAAATTGCCAGCACATGTTGTTGGGTGTGTTGTTTCAAATGACAGCTGAGGAACCAGACCTGGATTTCCCCTAAGAAACAGATTATTTTCATGTCAGCCACCAGCCCCCCTGCAGCTTTCATGTTGTCTCTGTGTGCTCCATTCCCTGTCAGACATGCATGTTTGGCAAACCTGTCACCGTGTCTGCACGTATATCTAAAATCCTGGCAAGCATACTGATCTGCCGGTGAGTTGACATGATTGGCAGGGGGGTTCGGTTTGGCTTTTTTGCAGCTGACATCCTCAAGTCTCTTTTAAGTGAGTGACAACAGTGTGTCTATGTCTGGTATGTAGGTAGCTTAGAGGTAAAAGTTAGCACGAAAGCAAATGTAAAAAATGCAGTATTCCTAAGTCGAAGTACCATTGTTGACTTGATAAGAAAAAGAGGGTTACAAAATCATATTTGTAATTATGTTAATTACTAACTACCAGTAAAACACAATGAGAAATGTAAATGTCCTATATAAAAAAGTCTGCAGATGTTTTATTTTGGAACCCGGGGCCCTGACACTGTTGTGTTGTGGAAAAGCAGCGTTGTTTACCCTCTCTGTACTATACGTCAGCAGGTAAGGCTAGTCTACTGGCAATCCTCCAATGTCTGCACGACACAGGTTAATACAAATACAGTCTAAGCTTCTCAGTCAGCCAGCCAGAGCCTCTGAGTGCCAGCCAGCATATAATACTAGAGTACTATTCCTGGAACCAGCGTTTAGCCTAAGGTAACTGTGTCTCCTACCCCTTAGAAAGTAATTGGCTTGTAGGCAGTGATTGCTGTCTTACTTTACTTTGTTCTTTTCTTTGTTTCTTTTCCCCATCATTCTGCCTGGTTTGATCTGCCTCTTTGTATCTCTCACTCTGTCTTCCTCTCCTCCAATACCTCTCCAAATTAAGACGGTGTTTTTAAACCCGCCAACACTCGCCATGCCACCTGGGAGCAACAGCGCTTTTGTAGCTGATTTGGTCAGGACGGTTCTCCAGCAATAAAGGCCCGAAATGATTCATCCCCCGTATGAGTCCCTGTGTGGCTCACCTTCAGTATGAACCCTCGCTCAACTCTGTGCCGCTGATGTGTATTATCGGAGGAAAGCAGAGAGAGTCTCTGCTACGGTTCAGTTCAGCCACATCTGATTTTAAACAGTTCAAAAAAGGTTCAAATTAAAAATAATGAATTGTACTGCTGACTATGTGATAAGTTTTATTTTATATATATATTTGAGTCAGTCACTCAGGAATGGAGTCTATCAGAGGACCGTGGGGAACAGAAGAACCAGACCAAAGCCATTTCCCAAACGAGTTACAGCTACTTCTAATATCTGGATTTCCTTATCTTTCTTCTTGTCGCCTGACCTTCCTTCATTTTTCACGATTAATAAAAACAAAACACTCTGTATATAAGATCAACCCATTGACTCCGACACATGCACACACTGACGCACACACTCACACTTGCTCTGGAGTTTTCTTCCCAAGTTCCCAAAAGGTTCTGTGATCTCCTTGTGGACAGCTGCTCTGAGCTGACTCCACCATGACATACAACCAGCCAAGTGATGCATGTTGTTATTTAGAGGAGGAAATAACAACAGATATTGATTCCCTTCACATAACCCATTTTTCTCTAAATTAAAAATGGTTGTTGTCTCTCGTCTTTCATTTGCGCTGTCCATTCACAAATCAGCACAGTCAACTTTTGATTAATTATATTGAGTTGATCCAGGAACCAAGAAGGGTGGTGGCCTGAGATGGATTTTGTTTTTGTTGACATTTTCAGTTTTGTGTAGACACGTTTTTCTTGATGAACAGTTCAATGATGCATGGAAGAATTTCTCAGTGGTAAATAAACGAGGCCAGTCATATGATTACAGTACATAATCTTTTACAATAATAGAAGCTCAGCCTTCCTCTATTTAATTTATTACATCACAAAAAATAAGAATACATGCAAGTATTTATAGATTTTATGACAGGAAAAATAAAACATCAATTGATATGAAGTTAATTAAGGGCTGATGGTCCGAAATGGAAATTCCATATACAGTATATGAACATCAAACATTTGTTATTGATATTTACAATATAATAACTTGCAAAATCACTGCATAGTTTTCTCATTTGATTTATATCTCAACCAACTCTGGAGTACTCAATAAGATGTAAATAATAAAGGGAAGTACATTTGAAAAGTATTTTAAGGGAATGTTTTAAAAAATTGCATCTCTGTGAGGAATGTTGGCCTTTCTACCCAGAACTCTTTGATGTGTGCTTGTGCCTACGTGTTGACCAGCATGATTGATGCTTTATAACAAATTCTGCTTTTGGAAGTTTGATGTAGGTCGAACGCTGGCTCAGCAAACACCGGGAACCAGCCTATATTCTCATTCTGCACACTGTTCAAATTTACATCCCATTTCATTCAGGGGAAACTTTACTGTACTGTAACCCACGCACGCACACACATACACAAAAACGCATACCTCCATCTTTCTTCTACCATTCAGCAAAAAAGGGCTCGAGAAAAAAAAAATCAACACAAACACGCTGAGTCGGCGCTATCAAAGCAACGGCTCTTTTTCAGACAGCGAAAGAAACAAGAAGTCAAAAGCACCAAACTTTGATCACTCAAGAGAAGTTTTCTTTCAATAAGATTGGTCAAAAGCAACTCTTTTAGCCATTTACCATCTTTCAGTACATTCACATATAAAATCTCTGGGTAAAAAAAGACATCTATAAGATGATGCTTAACTTTTCTGACAAACCTGCTGTACCGTTGGCGACACGCATCTTCACATGGTGCTTCGATACCATCACATTGTAAAACTTAGCCTACTTTATGGACATTTGTGTGTTTCTATACATAAGTGGTTGAATACTCAGTATT
This sequence comes from Eleginops maclovinus, assembly GCF_036324505.1. Classification (NCBI taxonomy): domain Eukaryota; kingdom Metazoa; phylum Chordata; class Actinopteri; order Perciformes; family Eleginopidae; genus Eleginops; species Eleginops maclovinus. The sequence continues at coordinate 8,161,151 of NC_086366.1, read as the reverse complement.
ATTACAGAATTCACAAGTTTAGGGACCGAAAAAAGCATACAATGACAAAATGGAAGTTCAATTGAAGACCCAAAGGTTGCTCACTGTAGGATTGTCGCTCCTGCACCGCACTTTGGGAGTTAGATAATGCTTTTGTCAGTCAGTGACCTCTTCTTTTTAACAGGCAATGTGCAAGTCACTGTGTGTGTGTGTGTGTGTGTGTGTGTGTGTGTGTGTGTGTGTGTGTGTGTGTGTGTGTGTGTGTGTGTGTGTGTGTGTGTGTGTGTGTGTGTGTGTGTGTGTGTGTGTGTGTGTGTGTGTGTGTGTGTGTTTGCATGTGCTTGACAGAGCAGAGCCCCAATGCCGAGCACATCTGCTCCGGACGCCCCTGGCACTGCCATATGGCTGGCAAACACGCCTTCTATTACTCCTCCACAAAGAGAGAGTTTGCAGTGAAAAGAGAAGATGGGTGAAAATGAGTGTGCGTGCATGGCCGAGAAAAAGGCGTGTGAGAGACAGAGCGAGGGAAGGAAGGCAGAAGAGAGTAACAGCTGATGAGTGAGGAGATGCACGTGCTGCCCATTAGGCTCAGCAGACAGATCAAATCCACCTCCAAACGCACTAATGTTTTAAACAACCCAACAGTACAATTATCGTTTATCCACACAAAGCCCAGGTTAAACACTCATAACTGAACTGACACCAAGTCACAGTTTTTACCTGACTGTGTTATATTGATATGAAAGTGATGTAAATTTCCTTTCCTCCTTTAACCTGGTTTCAGAGATGCATTCTTAAAACACATCATGAAGCCCTTCCAAAGCCCATTTCGCAAACTACAGATAAAATAAATTAAATTATTTACTCAAAATAAAGACTTGAAGGACCAGGGATACAGATTGTAAAAATCTAGGAAATAGTTTTTCTTTTTATAGGGCTGCTTTGATAGTGAAGCACCTGTAGACTTTAGAGGCCGGACCGCAAGGCTAGTACATGGATTATTTCAGGGTGCTTTGATAATTGTGGCTCTGTGGGGGTTATAAAGGACTCCCATAGCGAAATGCTTTCACTGATAAAAAAGTATCCAAACATACGTGGAAACCCACTACTGATGCAGTATGAATAAAATGGCTTGAGTCCGATTCTTCCCCGATCCTAAATTATTGCTATTGAAGAGATGTGTTAGTCAGTGTTGCACATATTAAAGCCTGCATTACAGGTAAGAAGTTGAATAAAAAACAACATGTGTCCATACTAAACGTCACAATAATGTTTATACTGTAAGCTTCACAGCCATCCCCCATCTCCTTGAAAGAACATTCGCGTGTCACCATATCACCTACAACAAGAACAGTTCAAGCTAATTATTTTTAAAATTTCAAAAGCCCAGGAATGTACTGACGTTCAGGCCTGACATGTGATTCTGTTTAAGTTTGATGTACAGTACCAGAGGCACCAGGTGTTACACTCTTTCTTCCTGCCCTCCTTTCTCTTCCAGCGCCTTTCCTTTTCGTCCCATCCTCCTCTACTTCATACCATTCTCTTCCCTCTCCTCCTCTGCTGCCTGGGGCTTTTCATGAAGGCTGACTTAATATAAAGAAATCAATACCTTCACTGCGTTGGCTGTCGAGGGGCAGGTCAGAGACTTTGTGGTGGGGATTGTGGTGATGGTGTGGTGCAGGAGTGGGAGGGAGGGGGGGTATGTTGCTCGATAAACGCAAGCCCATTGATCTTTTCTTCACGTCTTTCTGTGTGCGAGCGTCCACTGAGACTCCTCAGGGCCTGACTGACAGGCAGTGAGCTGGATGTGGGGATAACGGAGTGCGAGTGTCCATGTTTGTATATAACTGTGGTCATGAGCATCTTGTTTACATACTGAATAACAGCTTCTTATATTACCAGTGGTGGGAAAGCATTTAGATCGTTGCCATAGATAAAGTACCAGCTGAACGGTGTAAACAAACAAAAGAAAAGTCCTGTTATTTTACTACTACTACTAAAGCTGCAGAAGTATAACCTCCCAAAAGAATCTGCAGCAGAAAAACTCATTGCTGTGTTAGCTATTATTTTCAATAAATTGCAACTACCATTTGAATTGTGTGGCCAGGTCCTGAGCAGTTATTGATCTTTACATCATGTGTACAGGCATTACCAACTAAGCAAAAAACTGCCCCCAAACGTACAGATTCCCCTAATGGTTAACTGTGTGGCAATTTGATAAATAACACATTTTTGGATCCATGTTAAGTCATCTCCTACTGATGGGCTGTTTGATATTTAGCTATGCATTATATTTTAAGAGTTAATTATGTAGGTACAATTGTATTTGAAAAGGTTAACTACAACTGTCAGATACCGTAAAGGTAGTTGAAGAGAACTAAGAATAAACAGACTGCGTTCATATAAAACTAGACCTGTGCTGGCGTGACCATTTGAACGGCACTCGGCCAGAAGGTCAAGGATTGAACTGCTAACTCTTCAAAAAAGTTATATTAGCTGTCTTGTGTTGTTGCATTTTCTTGATGATGGCAGTGTTAGCAAAGTTGTTGATCAGCTAGTATTTAAACATCAGTATTGTTATCGTATAATATAGCATGCGTAACACTACAGCTGTACGGCAGTGGTCACTTTAACTTTAGAGTAGCCAAATCATAAAAATATACATAACCTACATAACAGTGCTGAACCTGAGTAATGCACTTAGCTACATTTGACCACTGTACAGTATATTACTACTGTCCAGTTAAGAGTAATAAGGATCTTCAGGCTCCCAGAGGTGGTCTTGAGACTACAAATCATTCTTTGTGATTCCTTTACCTGTTTTTCCAAATACATTACTATGTTTGCTAAGGTCCAGCCCTTGGAGGCTTATAGTTATGTAGCTCTTTTCAGGGGCTGGATATGGGAGCCATTGTACATTATCCATCCATGATCCGTCTTGCACTCCCTCCAGCTCTAACTCCAGCTCTGTCACTCGCACTATATCCCGTCTATGAAGGAAAATCCATAAGAGCTGGCCAGCAAGACCGTGGTATTATTAATGGAGCTTAACATCCATCTAAGGGGGGTTTAAAATGTTGAAGGCTTGATGTGTTAGCCTTAATGTTTCACTCAAAGCAGAGATAAATGGTGTTGTAACAGAAATAGATAACTGGCAGCTGGCTCAATATTTCAGAATGTGTGGTTGAAAAGGACACAGTAGGTAGGGTGTGGCCCTAAATGTCCCGCCTTTTGGCTAACAAGACTTTCACGAGGAGTGCCAGGTTATTTATAATTTAGAGAGTGGTGACCTGTTACGATTCATTCATTGATACAACAGATTGGAGGCGCAGAAAGTTAATTACACACGCCATCCTCTTTCTTTGAGATTCTTTGTTGGAGCCTATCTATTCTCATGTGCACACAAGCACACACATACACACACACACACACACACACACACACACACACACACACACAGGCACAGGCACAAAAAGAGCACACCCCTCAATAATCAGTTGAGCTATTCACTACTCGGGGCTTCATAGAGAATGAACGTATTCATCACATAATTACTGTGGAGGCAGTCACACACTTCATCAGTCTATTCCTGTCTCAAAACGCCGGAGAGAACAGTGAGCGCTTACGATTTCCAAAAGATATTATGAAATTCTTATACCTCCATCCAAGGAGAGTAAAAAGAGAGGAGCAGGATTTACGAAGCATCAAAGTGACATCTTGACTGATTCACAAGTCTGTACCCGGGCTGTGTAGTTGAAAGAGGAGGATTCGAGGAAGGCGGAAGCTCGCAACATTTGAAAGGTTGATAAATCTTTAAAAAAAAACTCTCCCATTCTAAGAAATATCTTCAAAAATATTACTGTCTTTTTCCACAAGGGAAGATAAGTGACGATTGGGAGAAGCATCAGTTTGAAATCAGATGGTTTGAGGAAGCCGTGAAGGCAGAGGTCTCTGTAAGGGATTTGATGATTTACGGGGAAGGATATAAAAGGGGAAGCATTAATGTCAGGTGATGTATGGTGCTGAGGGCGAGCGGGCCGAATGCTCACTTTAGGAGAATACTGGAAATCAATGCTGATGTAAAAGACGTGGAATGGTGAATGTGGCCATGCTCGACCCTCTGAACATGAAGGAGGCCGGAGCTACTAATAAAACACAGTGATTAGTGGGATAGGGGTCGAGTGCAGATGTCAGCAAATATAAATAGTATCTATAGGATATTAAATGGGTCTAACATAGACTGGTTAGTGGATAATCGCCCAAAAAATAATTGTGGCCCAGTCTTTTTCAACCTTTCTGGATTTGACATTGAATGTTTTAGTTAAACCCAGCAATATATTCTGTCTTAAATGTGTTTGTTAGTGCTTGTCCTATCAAAACCAGCTGTGTGAATGTAGAGTAACTACCATTTTTACACTTTGGATGCCTTATTTACCTTAAAGAAGTGAGAGAAATTCCTCATCCTACCAAGAGAAAGTCCTTCTGATAATCCGAATAAACACAGTTGTACTTTTTTAAACTGGACAATGACATCATATATAAAGCATCACTTATCAGTGCATGTAGCAGATGGTTTATACTTGGCGGGGGCTTTTTTTTTTGTGACAATGACAAGAAGATAAGAGAATGAGGAGAGGAATAGGGGAGGAAGTATCATTTAATAAAGAAGATAACTTATGGTTCATTTCATCTTTCCCAAAAATGAGCCATATATGGTTGCCCACTTACTAAATGAATAAAGACTGAGGAATTCTCCAATGCAGGAAAGCAAATCAAAACTATATAAAAAAGGGGCTCTTCCTAAAGTTTGGGACATCATGAAGCCTGCATTTGACCTGTACTTTCAACCCATCCTGAAATCTTTGTCATTTTCAGTTTTGGATTGTAAAGATAAAAAACAAATACATATATGACTGCACAATATTCGACATGTGCGCAGATATACCTCTGCAATTTTGAGATTTGAGGACACAATTCCACATTGTAAGCCTCCACCTTTAACATACTTTATTTAGAGGTCTGTCCTGCATTAAGCACTTGTTTTCTTTCTCCTGTTTTTTCCAATACTAACTTATTTTACAGTCAATAAAGTCAAATTTCCATTTTTCCTCTGTTCATGCTCTCAGTTCTTTTGATCTTTTGTCATTTAGCCTTTGTGTCTTATTCATCTTAAATTGTATATTTCCCTTTCTAGTAAAGTCTTAATGAAATATTTGACATTCATTTGGAAAAAAGATGCAGCACTGTTTGATTCGACCACATCCCTTGAGAGCCAAATGACACTAATGGCCTCATTGATGTAGACAAAAATTACAAATTAAGAATTAAGACAGGTATTGATGAAATCATTGACTCAATCCAGCGAGTGACAACGTAATTTCATTATGTTCGGCAGCTGTTAATGGCTTCAGAGAAAGTAATAGCACCATATTGTTGTAGCTCTTTGTTGTTTTTTCCTGTCTCTCTGTGGACGGCTCAGACATCAGGGGGCAGCGCGGTTGGTAGCGCTGTGTGAAATTTAGCTCTGGCACCAATGAAAGCTTTTCCATCGCAGCATCATTTACATTCAAATTAATTCCATCAAAAGCAATGACGAGCGTTCAATGAGCGGCGAGTGGGGCTAGCTCTCGACTCCCTCTCCTCTTTAGGGAGAGGGGAATAGAAAGTAGAGGGGGGGTGAAGTGAAAGAAAAGTAAGGTAATGTGAGATTTAGATAGTGAGAGCACCATCTTATTTGGGCATTTGAATTAAATAATTCGAACAAAGAAGCTCACAAATTAGCTATTCGAAGGTTAGGTGCTAAAAAAAATGAAAGAATGCGAGTACATTTCCAGAGTTTGTCTTTAATCCTTCATTCCCTGATCATGTATTATCCCTCCACCAGAACAATCATCACTATTGATCCATTTAAATCAATACTAGAGCTTTAAACTTAACCAGTGCTACCCAGAGACACACAGCTTTGGCTGGGAGCAGCCCAACAACCTGCCTGCAGTGGCATAATTGCATAGCATGTCAAAAACACTAATAAATAAATCAGTGATTACTTCCCTTTGTGAAGTGCTGCATCCCATTATTGAATATTCATGTAGGTAAATACATTCGTGCAAGCTTCTCTCCTGGGTCTTACATTTCGCCGTTTTTTTTGTTTGATGTAGTTTTAAAGCTATCTCCTCTCACTGTGCGGAAAGCAACACAACAGAAAGGTTTGCAAAGACATGAGTGCTCTTTATGTGTCATGCATATGCATTTTTAAAGGCTTTTATCATCATGTATAAGACTTGTTTCAAATGTATGAAAATCAGTGGATTTTACTTTGCTTTTTTGAACCTCAATAATCAATTCTATACACAAATTCAAAGCTGATTGCAATTGACAGGGGGTTATTGATTCCTGATCCCCTGAGGCCAATACCCGTGTAGCGTGACATACACAGTGTAATTTCCCACTCCATTGTCTCTGTGATATCTCATCGGCACGAGGACCAAATAATACCACCTCTTTGACCTGCTTGTCTCCATTATCTGTTCGTGCACCACTAACACACTCTCGCAGCTTCACTCTCCCACTCTCCCCCTGTCTCCTCTCATATCTTGATCGCATGAGAATGTTTGCGTCCTCTCTTTCTTTTTCTTACATTCTCAGCTTTTGTACACGAGCATGCGTCTGCGCAGCCACAGTTTAATGCACGAGTCACAGACGTCTACATACATGCAACACACACGCACAAACATGCACATACACCATTGATGGCAACTTAGCCTGCGTGATTGCTGTGACTAAGCTGCTTAGGGGTTCTGTCCCATCTGGCTTTGGTGTTTGCAGCATCATTCAAACCCTCTACCCCACCCCACCTCACCCTTTTCCCCCATCCTCCTCCTCCTGTTTTCTCCCCCGTCATCCACTCTTCCCAAACACACACACACACACACATAAACACTCATACACACAGAGGGAGAACAGAGGCGGAGCAAAAGGGATGATAATCCTGCGTAATCTGGGTTTACCAACTATTAGGGCTGTGCAGTGTTTTCTTATGTAATCTAATCATCCGTAGAAACGTGCAGTCATCCACCGCGGAGTGAACTTGTGTGTCTCATTTTGTACGTGTGTGTTCAAAAGTGGAAGCCAGAAGGGATGCCTCCTTGTGCCACCTGGACCATGTGGGCGGAAACACACACACACACACACACACACACACACACACACACACACACACACACACACACACACACACACACACACACACACACACACACACACACACACACACACACACACACACACACACACACACACACACACACACACACACACACACACACACACAACACACACACAAACACATGCACCGGCCAACGTTTCACAAACACAGATATAGATTATAGAGTAATGGCGCACATATGCAGGTTAGTACTCACATGTGCTTAATCCACATGGGTGGCAGAATATGTCAAAACCCCACCGAAACACACACACTCACTAACGCACACACACAGTCACACATACAGAGAAAGTCTGTAATTTAAAGTTTAGTGCCACATCAGGGGGCTTTCAGACTCCAGCTGCTCTAATAAACCTCCTGCCTTCTGGTGATGAAGGAAGCACACACACAGAAACACAGCAAACAAACAAAAAGTTTCAACCCTAAACGTAGCAGCATCTGCCGACTTTGTATAAGTACATGGATGCGGAAGTTATAATCCAATGCGAAGGAAGATATGTTTTTATAGACCCTGTTCATACTGATGTGTCTCGGTGAGAATTGAACCTTTTGTGACCTTTTTACTTCATCATCCATAAAGATGGAGAGAGCTTTGTTTGATTATTGATGAGCCGTTAATTGTTATGTTAACTCCACTAACCTATGTGTAATGATGGCTAAAATGTCACGCAAGTTTTGCATTCTTAAATTAAGTCCTTCAGAGGAAATGAGTGTGCTGCCATACACAGGTACGCCGGAAGAGCTTTGAAAGACTCAGTAAATATTGCGTGCGTAATCTGATACATAAGTCAGTCTTTAGTGCACCGGGGTCACGCAGAACATCCGGAGTGAAACAGATTGAGAAGACAATATATGATTTTGTGACGCAGCCTTACAGCATATGGATAGAAGGGATTACGTTTATCTGAATCATGCAACACCGATCTAGCACAGTGCACATGGACTCTGAGAAGATCTAGGGATGACAGAGAGAGAAAGGGACAAATCCTTAGAATACTTTTAGTCTGTTACAGAAAACATACAAATGTCTCATTGGACTTCGCACGGATGATCCCGAGAGGATTTTGTCATAGGTAATGCGTTGGCATAAGAGACAAACATGTAAGTGCATGTGCAGCGATATCGCTCCTCAGCCAGGTCTGCACATCTAGAGAAAGAGCTCTCTGCACTTTTACTCTAAAAACCTCCAGAGGATTTCCCAACACGACCATTGCAGATTCTATTTCAGTACGAGATGTCATTTTCTCTGTTTTCTCGCTTTCTGTCTGCCTCACTGGCTCCACTGGCTTGTCTTTTCTACCGATCACATCCTATAATATCCCTCTTTCTCTCTTACACAGGGTATATGCACCTCCACAACAATCACCATACATAGGCTGAAAAAAAGGTGTGATTCTCCTGACCTAAAAGAGGTGTTACTAACTCAGCTGGGGGTCCAATCAGTAGAACATTGTGTGATATCAACGGTGCCATAGTGGGGCACGAAATCCAAGACCACACGGTGCATTTTAGTTCTCATTTTTTCCAGCTTCACAGATAGAATATTCCGGTTAAACATGTCAGAATCTAGATTTTAGTTTTTGCTTTAAATGATGCTGTATGGGGATGATTTGATTTGTGTTTATGACACTCAAGTCTTATTTAAATTGCAATTGATTATATTCCTCTCAGTCCAAACACACATTTATTTAGTGTTATTTTCAGTTTAATAGAGAACTTTCAATCTAATAATTGCATTTTTATGATAAACGTTGAGAATTCCTGATAATGCTCTCCTTTAATTGCTAAGTTGGATCTTATTCTTATAACTGTTTTAAGGCCATTAGTAGTAGTAGACCCAAGAAGAGAAAAACTACCCAAGTAAGACAACCACACATCCAGTAAACTAGAAGCAGTGCACATTTTAAATAGTGCCAATAGTCAAACAACCATATAAAACTATTACAGGATTGACAAAAACCATCAGCCTAAAATTGTGTGAATATTGTAGAAAGCATATTTAGGCTCATGATGTGAGCAGCTATTGTTCAGGTATCAACTGTTTCAGTCTGTAATCAGCATTGTGGAAAACTTTGCCTTTTCAGAAAATAGGATACCGTGGGTTAAATACTGACAATTAAAAAAGGGACAATAAAACAAACTCTGTCCAGGTCAGTACCTTGATACAAGCCATGGGATCTCTATGGGTTGCCCTTTCAATAAAGACATTCAGCATTTCTTCATCTAGCTTTAACTGTCCCCTGGTGAATCAGTGATCTCTGAATATCTTCGAGTAATTCAGCATATCTGAATTTGAATTATTCCCAATTCATTTTTAAGAAATTGCAAATAAAGCAAAGGAAGTTGATGAAAAACGACATTGCCTTCCACTACTGTGCAGTTCAAGAAAAGGAAGCGGAGAAAATATGGGTGTGGGGGAGTGAATTAGTGGCAGGAATAGAGAGAGAGAGAGAGATGAGCCACCCATCATGCTGAGAGAGGCTCACATAATGAATGATTCATGCATTCATCTTTAACGATATTTGAAGAACCTTCGATTTCTCAAATGGATCACTTCACATCTCCCCCACTTTCCTAGAAATTAAAATGTCCTGGGTTGATATTTCTTATGAGGAGAGAGAGCGATGTGTATCTATCTTCTCACATCCATACTTTAATATATGTTCAATTCACACCCTTTTTTATCCGACACATATTGCACAGGGCAGTGGCAGCGCTATAAGCTAATTTAAGCGCTAACCCTGGAATTATTAATAAATTAAACTTCATATAGGACCCCTGATGGATAAATTTGCATAGACTCATCTAGATATGATGGATACAATGATAGATTACCAGGGGTTGAAAAATAATTATGCCATGTGACTTGATAATGTGATAATATACCTGCCATGAGGAGAGCAGGACTCTGGCAAAGGCAGTGTTTGTGCTAGCTATTGAACTGTATTAATCATTCCACAACAAGTGAGTGAATGAGAATAGAACCACAACAGTATGCAATTGTTGAGGGCCAACTTTATCACCTGAAAGTATAATGATGTGTACAAGTTTTGTACTTCAAATGTTACCAAAGCGTGCCTCTGTTTCGCTGTTCTCTCATTTAAATTCACATTGGTCCCATGGGGGAACTAGCCTAATGAAGTTGTGATTACTTAGCTGTCTGCGTGCTAAATGAGCAAATAATGAGAAAACCAATCAGTGTGGGTACTATGTGGCATCCTTCACTTGTAAAATACAGACTTGTAAGAGCGGTGACAGTGAAGCTGAGGAAATCTACTAGCTCGGAGCGTGCTGTTGCTCCCTTTGCTGCCACCACGATCAATTTAAATGGGCTTCCATATGGCGCTGAAGAATCAATGAGAGATCATTGTGGATTCCTCTCAGCACTTAATGTTGGTGGGGAGCAGGAGAGCCTAAATGTATACTGGAATTCCTCTGAGACGTCTCTGAAGAAATGGTGACTATATATGTATAATAACCAAAGCCCTTTAGTGGAGGTTCAGGGAGAGAAAAAAGGGGGAGTATGGCTACACTCTGAGAGTTTTGACCCATATCTGTACCACAGAACTGTCACAGGCTGGTAATGAATGGCTGACCTTGGTGGAAACTCGTACCTACACCTTGTCTTGGGGATAGTCCTAGAAAGATAGTGTGTGCGTTTGACTCATCCAAAGAGATGAAGGAAGCGCTGGAAGTACTGAGGAGGAGGAGGAGGAGGAGGAGGAGGAGGAGGAGGAGGAGGAGGAGGAAGGATGGCGCCCAATGCCAAGACATGAGGTAATTTTATCCCCCCCTCACAGCGTGTTATATGTTTATTCGATGGCAATTAGATTTTATATAGCTGGCATTTTCTGGCAAGTAGCTAAGCTCGTTAATCATACACTCAGGTAATCAGCATGCTCAGTTGAAGCACATGTAGTCATTTTAATGCACGTGTCAAGCAAGAGAAGGGGATTGGGGAGCAGTCCATGCTATGCAGTTGTGACAAATGTGTCTGTCTGTTGTTGCAACACTTTGTCAGCAGTTGTCATTTACAGGTAATGTAACCCAAATGACAAGGATCATGGAAATGATGTAAAGCTTAACGAGAAAGAAACGTCACATTGTGTTTTTAAACAGCTTGCCCTTTTTTTTTATCATGCATTCGTTAACTAAGAAGGATAAAGCAGTTGTGAATATCATCCCTTAAAATACTTCCTCTGATGGAAAATAAAGTAAAGGAGAAATATTCTCTCATCTGGAGCTCGTCCGCGAGGAACTCCTCACTCGTCATGATATCGTGCAAATACATTTTCTGCTTGGATCGACAAGAATAGAAGTTTTGTTGGTTGCCTTGTATGGTTGAATATAAACTGGATTGCCTCAGGAATATCAATTAGTGTCACCAATTCTCTGAAATTCTGCTCGGGGACATGCTGATTTTCTTTTCCTCACTCAAAAAACAAGCAGCAATAAAGATAAAAGCAAGAGATGGGGGAGGCACGAGGAGATATAGTTCCTCTCTTTCTGTTCATCTAACTTTTACAGCAAAGATAATAGGCACCTTTATGGGTTGCATTTAGGACACTATGTATTATCATTATGAAAATACAAAAAGTCCTAAACCTTAGCCATAAAGTCGAGGGAATAAGGTATACCCATAAGATGTAATTTAAATGTATATTTACCTTTGAAACATGAATGTGCATCACAACGAAAGACAACTACACATTGAATGTATCCCTATGCCAACCTGAGTGTTGTGGGAAGCATGGGCTGTGTTAGTTCATTTTAAAGCCAAATAAAACCACATGAAAAGAAACATTTATTCAAGAGGGAGAATGTTCCACAGCCTAACCAGGGAGTAAGCTCCAAAAAATATATACAGCCTGCTCGTAACCGTTAAGAGCCAGAAAATGACTGCACTAAGACACATATTTACCCAAAATCCACAAACAACCTGAAGTGCAATAACGCCAAAGCCTTGACAACCTATACTTACTTTAAGCATAATAATAATCCAAAATGTCTCCTTGCAGCACTTTAGAAATTATTACACAACAAACTACTGAACACGTGGTGCACACACACACACACCACAGACAAGTATCACTGATTACACACTTCATTGACACATTACAAACTCTGCATTCAGAGGCCACTATAACAGATTTCATTCAGACATTCCCGACTTTGCCTGCTCATATCCAAAACAAAATTAAGGGCGAAATGAGCTACTATGTGAACAAATGAAGTGAAAACACCCCAAAATAATTGAACAATCAAACCAGTAAAGGGTAGGAATCTAAGGAAAGTCAGTAGAGTTTGGATGTGTGAGAAAGTGCTGTATAGTTTTATTGTAAAAAAAACAAAAGGAAAGTACCAAATGCCACATTGCAAAGATGTGTTGCGAGATGAGATCTTCCCACAGCTGGTTACTTACCAGCACATCTAAGTGTATAATCACCTGTCTGATGCTTTACATTAAATCGGCTTCAGCTTCAGTGGGAACTGATTTTAAAACGGCAGCATTCCTAGCAGGCACTTACAGAGTTAGTGGGATCGAAAGACGGATCCTAAAGACAGAGGAGTCTTACAGAGAGCAGGAGTGAGAGACATTAGCCCTGGGGACGGACAGGGGGATGATCAGCACATGATGCAGCCCTATTTGACAAGGATACGCTTTGTAAACTTAGAGTCTCACACACACACACACACACACCCCCACACACACACACACACACATACAAGCCTTGAGACACAAAAAAGAAAACCTAAAAACACAAATGTCTTGTTCAGCAATCACAGATGGGAGATCACATGTGAAAAACAATTCCGTTCTTGTTTTGACATATCTAAATGTCCTTAGAAATAAAAGACATATCATTTGGGATAAAAACACCAAGTTGGTAAAACAAAAAGAGTCAAGTCCATTCCCTTTTTTGCCCTCTTATGTCTCTGGTGGGACGAAAAAGAGTAACCAAATAAGGGAGAGTGATAGACACTGAGGAGATGTTGTTGAACTTTCCATCTAAATATAAAAACTGACAGTCGGTTCCACGTTGCAATTATCTCTCCATCACACACTCGTTTTCACACATGAATCCCAGAGAGGGTATGATTTAGCCATAAGCCTCGCCAAGGATCGTTTTCAACCCAGTGGAGGTTTAAATCATACAGCTTCAAACACATCCCACGATAGCTCCGAGGAAGGACCATAAACACTTTTGCTATGATAACACTGGGTCAGATTCAAGGCCAAGTATGGAGACATGCGAGGTCTGCCCAGAGACAAGCACTAAGATACTGTTGACCGTAAAGACTTACAGGGTGGGAGGGCGACAGACTCCAACATATTAAAGACAAATGACAGAAATGTGTGGTGGTAAAACAGACCAGATGTTCTTATTATTTATAATTGTGTTCACAAAAATCCTGATTGCACTTATCCAAATGGGCTTTGTGTATTCATACATTCTGGTTATTGAACATTAATCTAGTTCTGGATCATACTCCCACTATTTAATCAGTAATTGACCAAAGAAAACAGAACAGATGCTTTTCGTTTTCTCGTTTTAAATGTAACCGCTCAAACACAAATTGCAAGCAAGGCGAAACTGCCAGAGTTAAAGCACATTCATTAGGCGGGTAACCTAGCGAGCCTGGTTTAGATGAGAGGATTTAGGAGCCTGGTACAGTCTCTGAATATAGAGTTGGTGTAATTTCCATCCAATCCCTGAGATTTCACACTCGCTCCTGTGAAAAATCACACTTAAAGGGGCTCCAGTAAGCAGGGGCTTAATTGGCTGTGACGTGAGATGCATAATACCAGCTAACTCTCTATTTAAAACACAGTGATAGAGCACACAAATACATTCCACACACACACACATACAGGCAACTTCATACCAATCATACAAAATTACTGTATCCGCACACACACGCACACACACGTGGGTAGACCACATCTGATCTAAGGATCTATATGCAGCGAGAAAAAGCAGTTTAGAGGCAACAACAAATCATGCAAAAAGATTAAGTCACACCTTTCATAGCCTGAAAATGGCAGGAGAGGGGGAGGGAGAGAGAGGTGTGTGTTTGTTTCTGTGAGTGTACTCGATTGGAACCACGAACCAGTGGGTCAACTTCTGTTATAAATCAAATTAAACATGTAGCACAAAGAAAACATGTTTGGCCCACAACAAGAATACATTATAAAGGCCATTATTCCCTCACAGCTGCTAGCAGCTTTGAATCCTGTAGAGTATGCGGAGTTGTTTACATATTTGCAGATACTTAACCTGTAAGGTATTCACACGCTGTACAGTAAAGCCCTCATCAATCGTCGGTAACTGTGCCTGCTCGTTAAACTGAGCGAAGCTTGAATGGCGCTGATTTATTGCTTTCCTTTTTGATTGATTACATTCAATGGCTCTTACGCTTTGGTATGAGCTCTAAATGATTGAAATAGATTCTGAAATACAGCGCCGTAGTAACACGTAAAGACTCTGTGTAATGCAGCTGGTAATTACATACTGGTAATGTTCTGTCGATTTAAGACTAGCATGAATCCTATTTTTGTATTCACGGTTCACTTTAAGCTGATTAACGAGCCAAGTGAATAATTATTTTGGCCCGTTAGCTCCTTCAGCTCGTTAGACATGCTCACAAGGAATATGTCCTCTGGTGTTTGTGTTTTGCATATTAAAGGACATTTATAAAACATGTTGTCTTAATTACGGGGGAAAATGGGAGGTCCTTGAATTGTTTTTGATTATCTACACTATGTCTTGTGAAAAATGCGTTCACAGAGACTACATGAAACAAGCTTAAAGGAGGCAATTAGCAAATTGAGCCGGATGTCTCAAAGTAATGATATGCCAATGCAAATGCTATTCAAGGGAGACATAAGATGAGAATGATAAAAGACGCTTTCTTTAGCCTTGTGGTGCTGTAAATCTTAAGAGATATCAGGTAATGGAAATGGCTTATGCTATTACAGGCTAATTACAGCCGGACCACCGGAGCAGCGAGATATAATACATAGCTGCAGTGATCATAATACACTCCTAAATTAGGAGGAGAAATCACCTTGACACCTAATGACTGACACAAGTGCCATTTACTGGTAGGGGTTGTTTGTAAATTGCTCACAACAAACATCCGAACTCCCTGTCCCGTCACTAACCCGCTACTACACAGAATGATACGTCTGGACACATAAATCCAGCGGTATGTAGGAACGTCTGGGAAATCGTTCCGAATTAGCACAAGGTCTTTGAAAGACAGACAGACAGACCAGGCCTCGGCTTGGTATTTCAACATGACAAAGATGAAACTGAATACCGCGTCTTGGAATAGACGCTTCACTTAGCGGCACCTGGAACTTGATCCCTTCACTTTCACTGGGGTCAAAGAAGTATCTGTCACCTTCTCTGTTTCTTTCTAACAAATCTCCATCTCTGACACACACACACACACACACACACACACACACACACACACACACACACACACACACACACACACACACACACACACACACACACACACACACACACACACACACACACACACACACACACACACACACACACACACACACACACACACACACACACACACACACACACACACACACACACACACACACACACACACACACACTCGTTTGTAAGGTCTGGCCTGGTGCGTAAAACTCTCAAAATAACCGTTGACACGATTTTCTGCACCATTCAAATGCCACAGCTGCTGCAGTGTAAAAATAGTACCGTCTTCTTGAGGTGTCTCACAAGAAGTAACATGTCAGGTGCTGATTGGTGATAAGACTGGATACTATAAAGTAAATCACATGCCGCTGAATAGCAAAGACATGCAAAGTGGGGATACAATCCTGATAAAGCTGGTGCGATGATGTGGAACCTTTAAGATAAATGTCAAGTGGAGCTCATTCAGTGGAGTGGAGAGCAGTGGAGCTTGTGTTCATCTTTGATATTCTTCAGTATGCGTGGTTTGACATAGCAACAATTATTTTTAATTTCCTACTATATACTTAACAAAATGTACATCAAACAGTTGATTTTTTTAGACTTTTCTCTCTTTCTCAGTCGAATTGGAAGTGAAGGAAGCTGAATAAATGTCTATATGTGATGAGTAGGTGGGTAACATGGTGTATAGGAGGTTGTATCGCACCAAGGAGCTATTAGACATCCTCCTGGATCAATATATTTAATATATGTTCACATTACATGTACTATTTCTGTCATATTGATGTTTCTATTATGTTGTTTTATTATGTACACTCAACATCTTTTGAACCTCTGCCTGTCCCTCTCAATTGCTCCTCCTGAGGTTTCTTCCATTTTACCCCTGTTAACATTTTAGAGGGTATCATCTCCTGTACAGACTGTAAAACCCCTTGAGGCAAATCTAGTATGTGTGATATTGGGATGGGTGAGTAAAATGTACTTGACATGATGGTAGGTGAAACAGGAGATAGCTGCAGAGAAGCATTCAGGTGTGATGTGAGCAGATCGATGGGCCAAATGACCCGCCACAGGCTTGACGTCACACTGTGCGCAGCAGAAGGCGGAAGAGGAGTCTGCTCAGCCAGGTGTTCACGTACACACAGAGCAGGACTGGGCCGCTGAACAGCTGGGTTAGGTCACAACCTGCAATGCCACTACATCCAAAAGGGCAGCATAAAAAACTGTAGAGTCCCGCTACAGGAAAGTCCAAGCACAGGGGGGCAGAGGGAGGCCAGAAGTCATTGAGCTGGACTGATTTGTACTGAGTATTATGATATGATATTATCTAATGTCTGGTAAGGCAGGGATAAAAATGGTTATCTTTGACCTCGTTTTACTACACCATGAAAAAAACTCCCCCAAAACTAAACAAAAAACTTTGACTTAAGGTGATTTTTAATGGCTTAAATATACTGCAATAATTATGTTGTTTAAACCCTTTAATTATTATTTTGGGTGAATTTGCAGCATACGTCAGTTTTGGATCATTTCACAAAGAAAACACTTACTGCATGTCTCTAAATAAGTGTGAAATCTCACATACTGACAATAAATGTATTGATTAAGAAATGATAAAGTTAAAAATCTTTAAATATATAATGAAGAAAAGACAGAATCCTCAACATGCAGTGCAAACTTTAAATTCAACAGGCAGATTTTAATATTCATCAATAAATTAAATCCACTTTCCTTCAGAGTTTTATTGTCACAGCATAATTATGCAAAACAGATCCAAAATATTCAGAAAACAACCGCTTCCAATGTTTTTGTTCAGTTACTAACATGCCTGATTAGTTAACCAAATATGCAAGACAATCAGCTCAGAGTCAACTTTGCCTCCACCAACACAGCACAAAGTTAGTTTGAACTTCCTGCTACTTCCTCAAGGCATCATTCAAACAACCAAAATAACAACAGCAAACCCGTGAAAAAGGAGTGAAATAATTTCCCCCTCCATTGTTTATCTAACCTACCCTTTGAAGCTGGTTCTTTATAATAATGTACAATGCACCTCTGCTTCTCATTAGGGTAAAGCGTGGCGTTACATCCCTTGAAAACATTTTGCACTGAAGATTAGTTTATAGCACCATTCACACATCACCTCAGCTGCGTTGGGAGACCAGTAAAGGGCGGGCTACAAATAGACTGCAGCTTCTGCTCTCTGTGGGACTATAACACACACACAAAGTGATGACAACTCACAGCTTTAAGTGCAAACCTCTAATGTTACCACTGTTTATTGCAAAACCTGAGAGACTGCGCTCAGGATATATGGATTTAATATACACCCAAAAATATTCAATATAAGCCCAATGCATAGAGTATGCGGCTGGGGAAATTAAGCCTCATCAACGGTTGTTGTACAAGAAAAAAAATCTCATAATTAGTTTGAGCTTGAATAAACTGAAACAGGATCACAGTGGGTGTGATCAAGTGGAGGATGAGTGTGACTTCCTTTCGTGAGAAGCTGGGGTGAGATTTGTCAAACTCAAAAAAGCCACAGTGGATGTGAAAATAATCATCCGTGTGTGTGCATGATAGTGTTTCTGTTGGTGTGCAGGTTACACATCTCTGCATCTGTAAAGCTTTATCTGCAGAGCAACAGAACAGGAGGAATAGCCCTTAATGTTATTTGTTATATTCAAATGAATCAAAAACAATGTAAGTGGTCCCACAGCCGAACAAAAGACGATGCCAGTCTGACTGGAGGGAAACTAAAGTGTCGCTATCATAGTGTGAACCAGAGAGGCTACCCAGAGCCATTAAGCCAACAAGAGGACAAGCACTGCAAGCCAAGCAGAAGAACTGCCTGGAGCAAGGGAGACGACTGTGTGTGGCTGTGGGAAAGTGTGTGTGTGCATTGGTGTAATGTGTGTGTTGCGTAGCCCACTGATAGTGCAGCATTGCTCTTTTTATATGTAAGTAGAGTTCTGTGAGTGAGCAAACGAGCTATAAAGGCCTGTAGAGTGACGGACATTTACCTCAGACCTCACTGTAGCAGTATTGTATTTTATTAGCAAAGGCGAGCCAGTCACGGAAGGAGGGTGGTACTGGGGATCAAATAAGGACTTGCTCTTAATTTCTCCAACCTTGTCGAGTGATGTGTAAGAAAGAAACTGGTGCATGAGCTGATACCGAGCTGGCACTGACAAAAACAGAAGGTTTAACAGTCATCGCTTCCTCCGTCCAACCATCAATGCATCCGTCCGTCTGTCTCTGTCCTCAGCTGTTTCTCTATTGTTATTTTCAGGCACTTTCATCACAACACACACAACCAACTGGCCAGAAAACATTGCACACACACACATAAACACAGTTCTGTAGAAAAAGTATGCATATCAGACATGAAAAACCTTGAAAGAGCACCTAATTCACCGTTACCAACAACTCCTCTTATAAAACCTGCTTAGGTTCAGTATAAACTTGGGGACTTTGTGTCAGACTCTGCATGGTTTCTTTCTCTTCCCAATATCACCATTAATCTGACATGGCACAGGCCATCTGTAGCTGACATCAGGAAATCACTGCTCACATGGCGTCTGTGTGTCTTCGTTAGTCTGTGTCACTGAAATGCTGCAGGGGGGAAGGAAGGAGCAGTGGCTCCCTATCTTTCCTTCCTTGATGAAAAGTAAAGAAAAATCAACATAAAGTAATTTGCATTTAGACCAGAGAAGAGCTGTGGTCGAACTTGCTCAGTGGAATACTTTATTCCCTCCTCAGGGAGTCAATCATTGCATCAACTTAAGCCATGAGTCAACATCTGTCTAGTTAGCGCTGTAGGACTTACTGCAATGTAAAAATAAAGAGTCATCAACTGTGTTTTGGATTATTTATCAAAGAGACTCAAAGATGATTTAATGAGAACAAGAAATAACAATGATAAAACCTGGAATACAGGATGTTTATATCAAAAATAAAACAGCTTTTGGTGATAATGCTTAAATTCTGGCTATGCTTTGTCTTTGCCTTACAGTTTATGACATAAATCCTGTGTAATCGATAACTGCCACAACCTACAGTAGAACTACTGAATCACACATGCCGTTACCCCTGACTATAAAAAGAGTGATGGCAGTGGATGAACAGCCTGTATTGCCTTTTCCTCTCCCTCCCGTTGTGCTCCTCTCATAACACAGCATAAGGGCAGCCCGTTACCATTGAGGCCTGATAAATGGCAGACTTCACCCTCTTCTGCTTCCTTTTCATAAACTAGGAAATAAAGCTACGCTGGTATTGAACCTTCCCTACTGAGCCTGCTGGGTCAATCTTATACCATTAAAGTACATTCTGCCTCCTTGCTTTATTTTAGTACAGTAGCAAGACATATGAGGTTGTAAATGGCTTCATCTGTTCGATTGTGATGTAAGAAATAATGTGCAGTAACAGGGGTTTCTGTACTCCAATACACAAGGGTCATTTAACTTCAGTTAGTAATTAAATGAAAGTTGATTTTCTGTCCATACCATCTTGCATGAAATAAGACTCAGTGCAGTCCAGGTTAAGTGAGCCAACTCCCTGTAAGCTGCTATCATAACCTTCTGCTCCCTCTTCGATGAGCTCATCACATTCGAGAGCTGATTAACGAAGACAGTATTGGTATTCTAACGGGCAAATAAAAGCTGCTGCTTACCAGCGAGAACTGCTGATTAAAATGAGATGTCAATTGTTAAACTTCATTAATCAAAATAAAACATTTTATTGGACTAGGATCACACTAGCCTCTTTTGTGTTTAGGCATATACACATACATACCGTACACGCCTCATGTCAGTCCTTTTGACTCTACCATTTGATTTTCTGCTTTCTACCGCATATAAAAGATTTATTAGAGGGGTTCCTCAACTTTTTCCGTCCAAAACCCTTAGTTTAGGCAAGAAAATCCTGGCGAACAAAGCATTTCTTCATGTTTCAAATCTCTTTTCCTGAGGTTGCTACATGGCTAGAGGACACAAAAAGTGCTCTTTCTAAAAAGTTACAGAAGATAAATGAAGCTGCGTTGATGTATTTGGAAGACATGGAAGGGATTTTATATGAAAGAATAGTTTGACATTTTGGGAAAATGCTGAATGCTGAGTACACATGTTTATTCATCTAGCCAGCAGGTGGTTGTAAAGATGAGGAAGGGACATTTTTTTTATCTGTGAGGCTGCTTTATTAAACCCTAAATCGATTTTTTTTTTTTTTATTGTTTCAATGTCTATATGGGGATGAGGGGAATGGATTGTATCATACAGACATCCTTTAACTGAGCAAAGACAGATTACTGAAAGTAAAGGTCAACATAAGGTCAAACTTCACACAGATACATATAAAAATGTCATTTTCTGACCATGGTAGAGGGGACACATTTCTACAAACAAATCCATTTCTGCAAGGACCAAGTGGACTAAAGCAATATCTCCGGCGGGCGAAAGAAACATATTTCATATTATTACACCACTTCTCACTCATGCGCGGGCCGAGCCGAGAAACTGCACATTTCTTAGCGCTATGGTGTCTGTGTTTGAATTTCCAGCCAGGATCGACTCTTGAGGTGCCGTGAACCACCCTCGGTTTCACTCAAGTCTGAGCTGTGACTCTACACGCCAAATACTAATAGAGTTTACATCAAAGATTTCCCTCCCGCTGTGACAGCCAAGTAGATAGATACACTCACACACAATCTCTGCCACCTCCTGCCCTTTCCTCCCTCCTTCTCTCCTTCCCTCATCTCCCACCTCCGGGGGTGTTGGTAGCAGGGTGGAGTGTCACCTTGCTCTGCACCCAGTGGCTAGCTGATGATTTATGGCTGAGCAAAGCAGGGTGTGTATGGGAGATGAAGTTGGTGGATGGCTAGGTTCAAAATCACTTGTGGCCATGTATGAAAGTGAACCATGATGAATTAATCTAGCTGCTGTATGTCAATCAAAATGATCTTCCTCCGGCATACAGTACGTTTTAGATGCATCCAGAGGCTTAAGGTAGTTTTCTCTTCTGTGTTATTTTTCTACATTCACACCCATGTGTTAGACTGAAGATATAAGGTGCTGCTCACTCTCCTTTAGAAGAAAAATGCCGTTGAGAGTATTTATATTAAATCAGATGGTAGGTAATGTATTTTACTAAGATTTAGTTTACTCAAAGTTTGAAAAATAGCCACATGAATTAAAAAGTTAAACACAGCAGTATATAGGCAGACTGCACTTCTGATGTAATGCCTTTTAGCATATGTAGTATATCAACTAACAATTGCAGGCCATTGTGCAGTACTCGTTAAGGAAGAAACAAAGAAACAAAAGAAAGTTGGATGTTTGTGGTGAAAAATGGGTTGATCTGGACAAAAAAGCCCCATTCTTCATTGTTCTGCTTAATACATCTGTCAGTAAGGTTCAGTGCACAAAGACACAAGTGTGAAAATCAGGATAACTGACATGTAGAAAAATAATGGAGTAATGGTATACCACGATAGAAATGTATTTTACTTGCTGTGAATTACCTGCATGTAATGTAATAACTCATTTAAATGCATGTTTTGCAGATATAATAAGGACAGTCACAGAGAGGTTCTTGTTTAGTATGCTAATATACATTTATTCATTATGAATAAAATTATACTTATATGCGGTAGAGGGAACCCCTGTGATGTGTGGCTTTCAGTAAGGAGCCGCTCCCTACGGCTCACTGAATTACTGAAGTCGCACACAGCATATAAAACAGGATGTCCCCTGGACATTTACAAGAGTTACAGTAAAGGAGGATACATTTCTGTTAGACTGTAAGGAATACCACTGGGAACAAACCCTATGGTATTACATTGTGTTTCTTTTAAACACAACTACGTCTATATTATTGTTAATGGTGCACGTTTTGGTTGCGTTTAAGTGGCATCAAGTGATTATCTTTCGGTTGAATATGAATGCTTCATCACACCTTATGTATTTGAGCCACAACAGCATGAGTGAGCAACTTGCAGTGGCCAAGAGCACCCATCGACCAGTTGTCCGTACTGTATGCATACTGTATGAGTCATACAACAGCAAGTCACACTGACAGATTGTGCTTTGCTCTCCATCTGAGTCCGTTCATATGTCAGTGATTTCACAGCTACACAATTGTTGCTCTGCCATTTCTGTCATCTCCAAGTGACCATACTGTTTGTGATGAATAACTGGAAATCTGTTGATGGTTCCAAAGGGACATTTATTTATGTCATTGCCTGACACTTAACCAGGAAAACAGTATCAGTACTGTACTTAAAGGATAATTACAGTATGGTGTTATATGCTTTGTTTTACCATTGAGAGACTATAAAATAACAATAAATAGATTGTTGTTGTTTGTGTTGTCTCTATAAATCGTATCCCTCTGTGCCATCAGCCCTCTATTGCTGAGCAAAACAAATTAATAATAAAAAGCTCGATTGAGTCACACTTTTGCATTGAGTGACATTTGTTTATTCCTTACCATCAACCAATATATTTTTTGTTGACTAAATCCCATATACCCCTTGCTGCTGTAAATATTCCCTAGAGCACCACATGTGTATTATTCTGCTGCATTAAATAGTTCCTAAATAAATCATTATTTATTTATTTTTGGACATTCTTTTAGAGAAACTTTTCATTTGTGATCCACTTTTCAAGATTTCTGACTTAAGGGTCTAACCGGGCAAAGTGTGACAGGTAAATAAGATTTAAGTGCTGATGTTTTTAAATTACATAAAAAAACATCAGCCTTATCCTTTTTAAAAGGTACAGTAGCTTAATATTGTAATGCTCAAGTGTCAAATCCATGCTGTCCTATAGACGCACCTTGTAAAGTTTGACTGCAGAGCCCATATAAGTTATGACACTTCAGTAACCCATCATGTGCTTCATAGCATCATATAACACTGCTGGCTGACTTCAACTTGTATGAACCCTACGGGCTTGGTTCTGGTAGGACACAATCTCTACTGAAAATTTGTTTTCACAATTTTTCTCTCACAATTGGTTCACAAATATAGTGAACATTGCGGTAAAGTCAATTTGCAGTTACGGCTGGAGGCAGGAAATAGCTACAGTACATCAATTCTTATTTTTTTCATAGTCCTCCATCAGGATATATCAAAGCTCTACAACTGGCCCACTTCCCTGCATGAGGCGACAATAGCGTCACCACGGAGTAATGAATCAAATTAAGTGGAATGTCAGCTAGGCTAACAGAGCTCTTCTTCTCCTCTCAGCATGAAAAGGAATAGTTTCATGCCTCCAATTTGTCTTTCCATGCCCTCGCTGGCATATATTTTTGCGTTTCATCTAAAAAACAGGGAGAAAAATTATGCTTCTGGCAAAAAACAGAGTAGAAGAGGCGAGAATCAAATTGGAAATGTAGAATCTTTATTCATGGAGTCAGAGGTAGAGCTGTTGCATGGTGTTGAGTAGAGCCTTACCTTTGGGTGTGATGTAAATATATGCAATAACATAAATTATATCCCAAAGGAAGGACCTGCAACTCTACCTCTTTCTTTCCTTTCCCCCTCCCTCTTTCCCATGTAGATTAAAGTACATAAAAGTGATATGGAGGGAGAGTGATGCTTTACAGTGACAGAAGAAAGAGAACGACACAGCAATATGTTGATGATATGGTGATGAGCAAGACAGAAGATGAAAGTGTGAGTACAACACAGAGAGAAGGAAAGCAGGAGCAATAATTCTGAATGAATAAATATGCAGTGAGGCTTGTATACAAGTGTGTAAGTTATAGCTCTTTTGTGCCTTTGGTGTAATACAAATAGTATGTTTTACATCTAAAGCAGCCAACTATGGCCTCTGGACACAGGAAGTAAACAAACCAATTTGTTTTTGTCAGTGTTTAACCTCCAGCCAACTTTTATTTTATTAAGTGTACAGTACATGATTACTTAATGCAGTTATACAATTATACTAACTTGCTGTAATTTGTTAAGAGATCACAGCAGATGTTAATGTTTGGAGGTTTCTCACACTCCATTTACTACGGACAGAGAATAAACCCAAGAAAAGGAAGTCTTTCCTCTTTTTGATGTTATCCTTGACCGCTGCCCTGGGTTTTTGGTGTTGTGAACATACAGTAGGAAAGGATGCGTTGCTTTAAAAAGCATTGTGGCTGTAGTCACTTGTTGGATAGTAATACTGAAAGGAGAATTTTAGGATTAATTTGAGACAATCTACATCACATGGGCTCCATTTA
The DNA here is from genome assembly GCF_036324505.1 of Eleginops maclovinus. Taxonomy (NCBI): domain Eukaryota; kingdom Metazoa; phylum Chordata; class Actinopteri; order Perciformes; family Eleginopidae; genus Eleginops; species Eleginops maclovinus. Next base: position 8,136,251 of record NC_086366.1, on the reverse strand, counting down.
ATTCACTTAACCTACAGTACATACTTCTTTGGTTTGGTTTAGGAAGGGCCATAGATCTTTGATTAATATGATAGTGTAATGTCTGGGTGTTTAAAGTGATGATTTACATTGAGTCATTTAGTCATGACGGCTGGTTGTGCATCATTTCTAAATCAGCAAACATATGCACCATTGTAAGTGACTAACACAAATAACTTGCCTCAAACCAGACCATCCATTAGAAAACTACTAACTACAGAATAGTCTGCTAAAAATAACAATTATTGGAATAACTTGTAATAAAAATGTTTATTGTTTATTTCAAAAGTTTAAGCACTGGGAACAAGATGTCCCTCGTTCATTTAACGGTAACTTCTTAGTTTATGTGACAGGAGGTTGTACGTTTCTACACATTACTTTTGAAGTTGCACAATAGGATCAAAATTGGCTTCCAAGTTGGGATGTAACAAAATCCTGCTCACACATCCACGACTTTCATAATTTAAAATGACCGCATGACAACTTTATCTCTCAAACAGATGAATGTAAAACGATCTTTTATTGTCAAATCCGCCGCAGACATTCTGCTCAGTAAAAGTCAAATATTCACGTGAACTAACAATAAGCAGTCCATAGAACGTAAGAAACAAAGATGTAAAGAAAAGATGCGTTCACTCAACCTGCTATTGTAATAATAATAAAAAGGTTGTCTTCCTGTGTCTTATTTTCAGATTGTTTATCAAAACTAGGATTGATACTGCCTAAACAAATCTGGAAATAGAATATTATCCTAAAGTTATACACCCACAATACTAATATTATAGAGATTGAGGTAAGACGAAATGACAGATGTATATTTGTTGCTACAAATGATCAACCGCGTAAGCAGTGGCTAAATCCTGGATAGAAAAAAAAAAGGTTTTAAAAGAAGCAGAGAAAAGTGGTAGAGGGATAGAGCAGAGAAGAGGGAGAAAGACTGAATAAAAATGGCAAGAGAGTGAGATTATCCGTGGCATTTCACTATGTTTCTAATCCATACTTTATAATAGTGTCGCCCAGAGCCAGACCGTAAATCTGTCATACACAGAGGAGAGGAACTATAGGAACACTTAGCAGACAAATGAGCAGGAGGGAAGAGAGGATATTACACTGTAGACTGTGGTAATCTGTCTCTCTCTAGATAGATAAGCATGAATGCTTCTATGGGTAACAAACAAGCTAACCACTATTCTATCATAGGTGAAATGGGACTATGGTAAGTCATTTTGTGTCAAATATTACCCAATTTAAAACAAAACTGTGCTAATTCATGACTGAACTGATTCTGCTAATACCCCTCTTTTGACCCTCCTGCTTTCACTTCCTCACGGTGAGTCTTGGTACCATTTACAAAAACATTTGGCTTGAGGATTTTGAGAGCGCTGTCTGTTTGAGAGAGGGTCTATTTGCATCGCCAGTCGAACAACTGAAAAGGTGCTTCCAATGTCTTTGGGGCACGGCGAGAAGATGAATAAGAGAAGAGGCATAAGACTTGCTCTATATATAGCAGGTAATCTGTCATCTCATTTTTGTCATATCCCTTCCCCTCGTTTTTGCTTTGAGGAATGAGGGATTGATGTTCCAAAGATCAGAGGAAGAAAGGAGGGAATCTTAGAGGATTGAACAGAAAAGAATAGGGAGAGAGCGCAAGTCTGTGTGTTGGGAGGAGTAAGGAGGGTGCCTGCGCTGAGCGACTGATGACTGCTGTTTTCAGAGACCCAGTTGCAGCTGGCCGAAGTCCAAGCAGAATAGTTCAACTACAAGTAAGAAAAAAAGTAAAACTATACATCTAACACTTCAGTGTCAAAAGATTTCCGCTGATTCCCATCATACACTGCAAAAAAAATCATTTCCTGTCGACCTGCAACTATGCTGCCCGGAGTCAGATATCTCTAAAGTAGATATTGTTTTGAACGTCAGATCTGACAGGTTGAACTCCCTGGCAGACAGATCAGCTAGAGACAAATATGACTGACACACACACACACACACACACACACACACACACACACACACACACACACACACACACACACACACACACACACACACACACACACACACACACACACACACACACACACACACACACACACACACACACACACACACACACACACACACACACACACACACACACACACACACACACACACACACACACACACACACACACACACACACACACACACACACACACACACACACACACAGAGAGGTCTTAGAGCTTTGTTTGATAAGGTTCGCCTTGTGGTCACTTCAAAGCAGAGATGAAGGAGTGGATACTTGAGGAAAAAAGATGGAGGGATAAAAGAGAGAATGGGAGGAAGGAGTGAGGAGTTAGAGATGAGGCAGAATAAAAAGAAGCAGCAACAGAACACAAGAGCTGGGTTAAATGAAAGAAACAAAGAGGGATTACTCTCCAAAAATAAAAACACAAAAAAAAGGGAGGAATGAATACATGTAGCGGGACACAAAGAAAAAGTCGAAATAAAAGTGGAATGGAAGATATTCATGTTCGCACACACATCAAAGTTGCACACCTGGGGCGATGAATCAGGAACATTGGTGAGGTTTGGGAGGCCGAATCTCGCCCCACTGTGCAAGTCCTAACTAAAGCAACTTTTCTTTTGATGATAGAATATCTTTTCTGCTTTCAATCCAGAAAACTCTGATAAGTAGATATGGTAAAGCCTGGAGGCTTGCACTAATGCGTGTGGGAGAGCGAGGGATCATTAGAAGAACTCAACCATTTGCAGACAGTTAGCTAGCTAGCTCCATCTAGAAACACTTTCCCTGAATAATTCACAGAGGTGTAAATAAAATATATCCATTGGCCTTCACCTAAAAATAAAAAAAATAGAAACAAGATAGCTGCCATGCTGAGTAATGAGTTCTTCTAAAGCAGATGAGTTCGAATATGACATGCAAGCAGATGGGTAATATAAAAATGAGCTTACCTCAAAATTCAGTTATTCACATTGATATTCGAGGAGGTGGCTGTATTACTTGATTTAAAGCAGAATATTTCATTTATATAGCTGCCTTTGATAAGACGGTAAAACATGCCGTCTCTCTGAAACCGCAAAAATTGTGACATCAGTGATGTCCAAAAGCACCATCATCGAAAAACAATAACTGTGGAACATAGTTATCCAGGGGTGGTTGCTCGGCAGGCGCATTACTTCCCTTTAATTGTGCCAGAATAACAGATGATAGCAGAACGTTTATTGCTTTTCTCCTGCAGCGAAGAGAGCAATATTTTCTGCATAATGCATAAGCGCCAGGACAAGGACCAAATCATCCCCAAAAACAAATAGCCTCATAATGACTGGGGCGGCAAGCTGTGTGTGTGCTTTGTGTGTAAGCTATCAGTTCTCCTCACAGAGATGACTGAGTGCTATACACAGGCAGATGGAGGGCTGAAAAGACAAGAAATCAAAGTAGTACCCAGTAAGGAGAAGATGAACAGAACAGATGTATTTTCAATGCGTCACACTGTTGATGCAATGTGAAAGTGGTCAACCTACGTGACAAACCTCAAACACTGACTGAGCAGAAATCAATACGTCCTCCAAGCGATTTGTAATTGTTGCTCCTGTGATTATCACTCCAGGTGGTTTAAGTATGGATCATGATCCTGCTTCTGGCACACAAAAAACATGTTATTTCTAAAAGGTCAACCAATAAAAAAACCTGTCTCATTTCTCCCATCCACCCTTGTATTTCCAAAATAATGCAATACATGGTCTTAAATGGGACCCCGGGGATTGTGAAACTCCCCTAGCATATACTGTACATTAACAGACCCTGAAATTCTGCAATTCAGAATAGAAAAAGCGAGAAAAAAAAGGTCACCGCTTTTCAAGACTTTACTTACCCTTTGCCCCTCTTGCATAATGAAACCGCTGATCCCAAACAACCTCTCGCTGCCTTTTGTCGAACAGAGAGGTGCTATCCAAAGATTTCAGTTGAATTTTCGGAAAGAGCTTTTATATGTCTGATAATATTCTCCTTCCTGCCCGTACAATTTTATTTCAGGACCCTGCTTTCATATCTGTCCAAATGCCAAGGTTGAGAAAGTTAAAAGATGTTTCCTTGTTGAGCCCTCAGAGACAGACATCTAAGGACAGCTGCTCCCCCTCTTCCGTCCCTCCCCCATTTCTTTCACTCCTTGCCTTCCATACTCTGTCAATCAAAGAGAAACGTTTAACTCTACTCTTCCAGCCCCACCTCTCCGAACTCAACATATTTCCTCCCTCTCTGTTCTCATAAAGCACTCTTACTGTCCTTTTCTTCTAGACAAATCTTTTCTTTCATTTCCTTACAATGAATAATTGTTCTATTGAGGCAAATGGGTCAAGTGTGAAGTGTCAGTAGTAAGTCAGCTAAAAAGGAAGGCAGTCTTCGTGTGTGTGTGTGTGTGTGTGTGTGTGTGTGTGTGTGTGTGTGTGTGTGTGGGTGTGTGTGTCATGTATCAGGAGTTTCCTCTTAGCTCCTATTACTCTGACACAACAGTTTCTATATTAGCCGCGTGACGCTAACCGCTGCCTGAGCCTCAGGGATTGACCTCATCCTACCCACAATGCCTTCCTCACCTTACACACACCTCAGGTTGGAGCGAAAAGATTTCTTAAATGTGAAAATGGAACTCCCTTAAATACATCCTTTAAATATCATTGTCATGTTGTCTTGTGTTGAACGTATTCTGCTACTTTGATATAAAGCCTGTAGCTCATATAAAAATGTGTGTGCAATTGGAACCATATAGGCTAAACAGCGGTAAGACATCACTTTAATCACTGACCTTGTTAAAAACAAATGCTGTGTTGTCCCTTTGTCATGGCCTATATAAATGGTACAGTTAGTCTCTACCAATCTGCAACTGTCCTTTGAACCAAACTCCCAAGTTTATGTCCTGCAGGTCTTCAATTCTTGAAGGTGTGATGATTAATGATGAGCGTAGTGAACGCTAATGAGCATCCGCACTTCGGCTGTGCCCTTTTTCTTCCGTTCTTCCTGTGGATGGCATCTGTCCACCTTACACATGTAGAGAGAAAGTAGTCCTATCCCTGGCTGGAGGGCACAGCAGGGAGAGCTAACATACATTATATTCTTGGCACATCCTGAGAGAATAGGATAGAATAGAATAATGGAACAATATAGAATGTCAGCTTTGGATTCTATTATGGTGTGTTTAAAGAAGTCATGTGACGTATGGTAAATACATGTATTTAATTTCCTGCTGGGAGTTGGGAAAAAATGTGAAGCAACATTTATCTCATTTTAGCATGACGATTGCAAATGTGAGAAACAGCTAACCTGGCTTTGTCCAAAGGTACCTAAATCAGCGTCTAGTAATTCTAATGCACGAGAACTGACACATTATATGTTGTGCAAAAAGTGTAAATACAAAAAGTCTTACAGGAAGGTTAAGGTATTAAGCCAAACGTTTTCACAGGCAAACTTTGCAGTCCGACCCTTGAGAAGAAAATGAATAAGCGCAAGTTCACCTGTGTTATGTTTAACTCAACTTTTATGAACGTAGAGAAAATATATGGGATCAGATTTCCGAATATAAAGAGACAGATATCGGGTTATTGTAAATATTGTCATAAGGCCCCCGTTAAGAGCTGGCTATAAAGACAGTCAGTGCAAGGACAGGTTAATATGAATTGGACATATGATCACACTGAGGCCTTTCAATAATTGTGGCATGCACTGTTAATTCCAAGTGGTGTTTGTTTCGACTTTAATTGGATTAAAATGCATTTAATAGAATTGCCAACTGAACTTTACAATGGGGTAAGAAGACTTGGGTTCTTTAAGGTAAGATGTCACAGATATGTCACACTGCTGTAGTCGTGTTATAGCACAGCAGCTTGGAAAGGTGTTAGTGTGTACTGTGTCATTCCACTCATGCTCACATCCCTGACCTCGTAAACACAGGCTGTGGCGATGTGTGCGTGTGGGAAAGTGAGGTTAGAGGGTCAGAAAGGGAATGAGAATGTGTGAAAGTGTGTGTGTGTGAGAGAGAGAGAGAGGGAGAGAGACAGAGAGAGAGAGAGACAGACAGACAGAGAGACACAGAGAGAGAGACAAACAGAAAGAGAGACACAGAGAAAGAGAGAGACAGACAGAGACACAGAGAAAGAGAGACACAGAGAGAGAGACACACAGAGAGAGAGAGAGACAGACAGACAGACAGAGAGAGAGAGAGAGAGTGAGATGACTGACAGACAGTCAGTCCGGAGAAAGTCGTCCTGTGTCATTCATCCTTCCACCGGAGCCATCAGAGCACAATGACGTACCGGGATGTTAACTGTACTCACTGCAGCACCGATTTCCCAAGATACATCATGTCAGGAACAAGGTGCATTATTCAACTCCACAAAGCAGCCTCTCTGAGGTTTTTACTGCAGGAAACAAAGTAGTCAGCATTTAGAAACTGCTACAGGGGCTTGAACTTGTGAGACTCTTTGGTGTGGCAATGTGGAAAATATATCTCCATTACAAGTACCCAGCATTATTGCCACCGGTTTTCCAAGTTTATGTTAAGTAAAATGTGTCTTTTTTTTGTCTGTCTCTCTCTATTTTGTGTGATATACACAAAACAATCACACGAAATGTCTACACTTTTTATCAAGTTAAAACTGATGATTACCAGGACGGATTACCCCAACGATCTGATGTACTGGCTGAGAGGTAAGGTGTCTTCACATGTTAATCTGAGCAGACAGATTCCTGAGCACAACAAAGAAGACAGGTCATATTTCCAAATGTTAGATTATCAGGCATCAATGATTGATAGTCCCAATACTGAAATTGATGATGTTTATGTTCTACTGAAAACAGGTCTCTTCATAATTCAGGTTTTCTACACAATTTGTATTTGCCTAAGTATATTTTACACATAGACAATAAATCAGTAAAAATAACAGCCAATTTTTGACATTTTCAAAGGCCGAGACAGACTTTTATTATGGTTCAAGGACTTCTTGCCTTTGTCCCTGTGTCTTTGCACTACATTCCAGCCGGTTGTATAGTTAATGTAAAGGATTTTCTTGAAAAACGTACATAAATTATGCTTCCCTCTATGCATACTCAGTCTTCTGTCCTGCAACAGCTCACCTCGTAACATTAGGAACATCCTTTCAATCTCCGATAAAAAGTCATTTTCACAAACTTGCATTCCTGCAGTGGGTGTTCAGCCCCTTTGATGTTCCTCTTTTTGAACAATGGGAGCTAGCACCGAAGCCCCATCTAAGCCTGCCGCCCTCTCCCTCCTAACTTTCCTCTCCCTCCATTGTCCTCGGATCATATTCTGTGAACTCTCATTACAGGGGTGGTAATAAACTCTTCAGCACTAAGAACCTCGTTATTATCCGTCAACTGTGGACTACATCTCTAAGCTGATTAGCCAGAGCTGCCTTTTCAGCATTTCAATTAGGAACATTTTGAATAGTCAAGCAGAATGCCTGCCTTATATTCATTTCTGACGTTCTTAGAGTGCTACGCAATGTCAAAATGGGAGTAATCCAAGAAACACATTGCAGCAGTGAAGCTAAAAGTGCAACAGAAGAATGACATCAAGGCATATTTTAACATTGAACTCACAGGGAATCACAAAAGTAGTTATCCACAGCAATCCAAAGGCATTTCCACCAGCAGAGAGGCATGCAGTTTTAGTGTAAATGACCCAGCTGGCAATCATATTACTGTCATACACACACACACAGAATGTATGGCGTGCTTCAAAAACAAAACAATAATGACTATCATCATTACTGTTCAATTAAACCAAGACAATTAGCTGAGAGGACAACTATAGCCTCCAGATGTAGACGGTTTGGTTTAAGATGATATGTTTATTCGCTTTAGCTTTGGTTGAAGTTATCTACATCTGCTTCTAAATAAATGTCCGCTTTGATAGGACTACAAAAAGGGTACGAACTAATAAATGTGTCAATCAGAGAAGCTGGCTCTTAACTTAATAAGCTGCAAAACTAAGTCCCCAGCAGGCTGTGGTCACCTACATGCTTAATCTCACTGTTTGACTGTCGCTGTTGTCACATGTCATTTCAGAGGAGCTTGTTGAGAAGAAGTCTCACATAGAGGAACTTGTGTCTGGGAAAGAATAAGAGAAAAACGCGGGTGGATGAGTTTGTGACTCCTAGCACTAATGGATTTGGGTCAGATGACGAGGATATGATCTGCTCAGTGCTCTGTGTGTGTGTGTGTGTGTGTGTTCGCATGGTTATGTGATGTCATTGGCTGTTGAGCCAAAATATGATGATCTCGGGGTATTATCGGTATCTGTTTAAGGTATCCGGCTTTATCAAATACCCACTTGACACAGGAGTCACCGTGTTTTATCATTCTGTCTCTGTCTGACTCTCTCACTTTCACTAATCCATTCAGTCATTGTTAATCCAGCTGTGTGCTGGTACAAAAATGTGCTGAACATGGCTGTCAACCACGTCACTGAGGTGTGGATGTCATACCTGTCCGTGTTTTTGTGCCTACATTATCATTGCTGTGAGCCACTCGGGGACACGTGCAGTACTTTTAATTTTCACATTACAGCACACTGAAGCCCTTAAGTGAAGATCATCAATGTGCATGTCTCTCTCTGAGGTGAAATGTTCTCGTCATGTTCTCAGTTGGGTTAATAGGAGGCCATCTTCACTTAGAGCGTCAGTCTGAGAGAGGCACATGAAAAAAGGGATACAGTCATACACACTTGAGTGTTTCTGCTGTGGTCATGTACCATTTCCCAGAGAACAACGGCAGTGGGGAAACAAAGAGTCAAGTGCCTTTTCCCAGGGTAGCTAAGTGATACTTGTAAAGGAATGAAAGCCAGGCATATTTTTACAGTCGCAATTTCACTCATTAGACCCTCTGACATAAAAGCAGTATTTTAGAGGTGAGAAATGACACCAGGTGGCATATTTCACTCGCAAACTGATTCAGATCAACAACAATACACTCTTTGGATCAAAAAGAATATAACGCACATGTGATCAACTTTTTTATCCTTGTTGTTAAATTGTCTGTTTAATATAGAAGTTTAATGTTGAGCTGCTGATTGCTTCACCTGGGCAGTTCTACATTTGTCTCCTACACAATAGCCTTTGCACACTAGCAAAGGCATTCTTTAATTTGATCAACGTAAAAACAATTTTGTATTTTCCTAGTTAAAGTTATTAATCAGCAGAGAATCAGTTACACTTTAAACCCTATTCCTAGCAGAGTGGATTTTTAGGAGTTTCATTAGAAACTAGAGGGTATAGTCTGTTCTCATGACGCCCAGATTAGGATTTGACAGCCTGTGGAGAGTGGATGGTGTGGGAGTGAAATGGATAAAGAGACAAACACTCAGATTGTAGAGACATCCAGAGATTTACACAAGCACAGACGAAAAGCGAATATTAAAAAGGTAGGAGGAAGGGGAAGAGATCATGGATCAAGACCCATTACAAAGAATGAGCAGTCATATTGAGATTGAGTAGAGGAAGGAGAAGAAAAGGTGATGGAGATTGAGTGCCTGAATAGGAGAGGAAGTGAGGCATCACAATTAAAAGATGCAGCTGCGACGGCTCATCGTAATATATAGAGAAAACAGGAAGAGGAAATGCAATGGTGTATACACTACTAGAGTGACGGATATAGGGAGAGATGCTGAGCACTAAAACGTAGTAGAGGAGACAGCAGATGGTGGGGATTATTCTGGACTAAAATACTCTGGGATCTACAGAGGGAAGGACGCAGACATAAACCGTTACAGACTCCATCTGCCAGAAATAGACCAAAAAGAGCTGTATGTCCACCATCAGCATAATGATCAAATGTTGCCTAGATGGCAAAACCCTAAGCGGCTATGAACAACACAATAGGTACTTTGTCAAATCTCAGTTTAGATAATGCTGCTAATACTGTTGTGATTTTAGTTAAAAAAAAAGTTGACATTGTTCTAGTCACATACTACCTGCAATAAAAAACACATTATAGGTCCTTTTATGACACTTAAAGCCACTTTAAATGTTGCTTAGCCAGCACTGCAACTCTCAGATGGCGTTTATGTTAAAACATAATATTAGACATTAACATAAATCAGTTTTTTCAGGAATGGGTGAATGTTGGCATGTGTTGAAAAGCACTTTGAGTGCTCTGAAAGGTGTTGTTTACAGTAGATGCAGTTACCATTTTGCAGCAGGTGCAAGTGTACGGAAGTATTGAAGGATTTGTTTGTGTGTGATTACAGCTGATACTATAAGACACCCCTAATCCACATTTTATGTTCACCATGATTAGGATAACAGGCTGCGCTAAATGTGTGTGTGCAGTGGGAAAAAAACATCAAACTGGTTCACAAATCTCCCCAGTAAGGCGTCAATATCAATCCACCCACAGTCTACAGTTTAATGCCTCCCAGTCAAACCACCCCATCAAGACCAGAGAAAAATCTGGAAATTAAAGACTTTTTTTTTTTACCTTTCCCTGTGTGTAGATCAAACCTCGAACCTGCAGGGGGAAAAAAAAGAGAACATAATTACTGTTGTGTTTGAGGGAGGCTGAGCAGATCATACAGTGTGCTGCAACACTGATCAAGCAATTTGAGGAAAAATCAACAACATCATTTTCTCTCAGTGGGCAGACAGAACCCACACCATGATCTGTTCCAGTCTGCGGCTTTTCTCAATACTCCTCTATCACTGCCTATTGAGCCGTGTCACTCAAGACTTCCCTGCTGCAGCTAGTCATTGTGAGTACATTTGAACCTCAGCATTAGTGATAGCATGGCAAGCAAATTGACTTAGTCTGCGTGTGTTTGAAAGAGAGCGTCCGTGTTTGTGCGTTATGGACTAATTATCTAACCAGACAGAGGACAGTTAATTAAATCCTTCCCCGGCACTGAGCATAAAGTGATTATTGTGACTGGGTGCATAGCTACCAAAAACATCAACATGTGACTAGTACATCAAAAGTGCAACAACGTACTTCATAACGTAACAGAGACAGACACACAAAAAGCATTTCTCCTTCATGCCTGCTTAAATTGCAAACAGGCACCACATTTTTGCGTCATCACCTTGTCTTGTTAGCATCCGTAAAATGTATCATAAATCTTTCTATCATCATCAGCTGTTTCAAATAGCCTGTGCGCCCAATAAAATAACTCTCTCTGCCAGGCAAAATAAAATCAGATGGCAGCTGGATTTACCTCAATTGACTTCCATCGGACAGGCTGCCAATATCATCTTTACTGCCACCGTCATTACAGTTGGCAGTGATGAACACATGTGACTTCTGCTTGTATGGCGGCAGCTAAACTAAATAAACTTCTTATACTTCAATGTTATAGTAAGAAAGAATAGTTACAGATTACTGCAAGGCCTTTTAAAATGTTTTCTTTAAGTGCAAATTGTGATTAATTATTTCAGCTCTGTGCAAAGGGGTTTGATAATGCCCACTGTCCACAGAGGACAACACAGAAAATACTTTGCAGATACATTTGCATCTTCATTTTGATACATCATAAATAATAGATTCACTGGGAATTCTAATGAATGTTTTATACGCCTCCCAGTGCCATTCTCTGCCTACTAACGCTGCCAGTAGTAAATTCCCCAAAAGAACATTTTCTACCCAATTCCCCGAAGCACTCTACTCTCAATTACTGGTTTCCAGTCTGAAGCAGATGCCCAACCAACCATCTCATGTGTGGATGATGACCTGTTGTCTAGTTGGTTTTACATGTGCTAACAGATGCTCGCCGTATCTGCTGCCTGATAACAGGATCTGCTCAGTCGGATGGTCCAGCGCTGGCTGCGAATTATCAGTAACATGTTGCAAAGCTACAGTGAGTGTCATCAGCGATAAAAGCTTTTTGCCACGATGGAGCCACTTGACATGGCTTCTCCTGGGAAAACATGCATTTAGCTTTCGATTCAGATTACAATCTCTTTGCTTTCCTAAATAAAAGTACTTTCTCAACACTCCATTTAGATTTTGAAATATAGTTCACATGTTGAACAATAAGTCTTCTTTTTTGTAATGCACAATCAAAAAATCCTCTATTTCTTCCACAGAGGGGGAAACCACACTCCCTCATTGTAGCTTCTTTTGTGGAATTGTGAAAAGAGGAGAGTCGGGCAGTTAGGCATGACCTGTGCCGGAAAACCTTTAAATCTCTCAGGCAGAGAAGAAACTGACCACCGGGGCTACAGGAAGCCTGGAAACAACAGAGCTGCTGTGGCATACAAATAGGCTTAACAAAGTGTTTCTAAGAAACACAGACACCTACACACACACAAACACACACACACACACACCAATGACATCATGCGCAAGTCTATGTCTGGGGTTTTAATCCGAAATATATTAAATCACATTATCAAATCTCATTTAGCCATACCGTAAACACTCATTGTAGTTGTCCTCATGCTACCTTTTCAACACAAGCAATGCCTCAGCCTTATGGTTTTCATGTTAGCCGTTAATATAACATTTTGCAAAGAGCCGAATGCTTGTAACCTCAGAAACATATGATCATGTGCTTGTTCATATTACAACCCCTTGATGTGTGACAACATATAATTCAAGATCAGCAAGCCATACTCACCAGAGTGCCCTGCACTAGTTTACCCATGTCTCTGCACATTAGATTTGATTCAATTATAGGATTTTGAGTTTCTTCCCAATGCATTCAATGTTAAAAAAGTAAAAGCACACTGATAATGGCCCATATTTTCAGCATGAGCTGACTGCAAGAGCATACGTGTAAACTGAGGTTGATGCTTAGCCTTTTCATCTGCTGACAGACCCATCAGCAGCATAACCTTTACACTGTATGGCCTAAGTGTCCTGCACTTGGAGACCCACAGGAGCGATAATTTCATCAGTTGTTATGCAGTGTGGCCTGACCAATCTCATTCAGAAAAGTTTGCCAGCTGGAGCAAAGGCTCATAGTACATCCCTGTGTCCAAAAACATTGTGTTCACATACAACTAAACTGAACCCACAAATATATTTCATTGAATTATAGTGTCCTGGATTGTAGTTGTAGATTTATACACACGGTCACCATTCAAATATAAATCAGAAAAAGAAAGAAGCAACAAAGCTACCTGGGTATGTCTGGTAAAAGATCAGATTGTTACATTACTGAAGCCATGGACATAAATGTAGAAAAGTCAACAAGGGCATTTTTTCACACATTAGTAACTCAGGTGAATGTCCTGTTTTAGTTTTATCCAAATCGACCTCCTCCCTTAGTAGATTTCCACACACTTTGACTATAAACAGAAGACAACGCAGATATATTGTATGGGTACGTACGTGTTGTTCTGGATAAATAACAAAAAAGTGTACATATTCAATTGTTCAGTGGTTGATATATTGTATCTGACAGAAATATATCTGAAGAAAAATGCCCCTCCCTTAAGGACCAGGTTGGAAAATGACTGAATAAATGATTGGTTGAATATGCCTCTCCTATCAGGAATAGTGGCAGAAAGGGATTTTAAATGCATGAGATGTAAGGTTTTTTTCTGTGTCTGGCTTCCAAGAACAAACAAGTTAAAATACACATTTGACATGTAATCAACAGACTGTATCGTTCCCTGTCTGAATGACATTATGCTCCATCTCTCTCTCCCAGTAAAACGGTGTGATTAGTCACTGCGTGAGTCTACACCGAGCAGGTTGAATTTATTTTCAACCTCTGAGGCACTTTACAGGATATTTCAAACCATTACACAAGCTCAACAATTTGCGGTCGCTGCCAAGCGCCCTCAAGGGAACGTCAGTTTCCATGGAGACCAAGCCACCAAAGCTGTAGGCCAGTCTATCGCCACAAGTCAAAAGAAAAAAAACTGTAAAATCCCATTGATGGGCAAGTATCAAAAACCCTTTCTGTAACTGTCTCTTGTGTACTGTCTTTTTTTTCCCCGCTAGACATCTCAGATTTTTCTCAATCTTTATTCTTAAGCATCTGCCCTTGCGTTCGCCCACGTTAATAATTCCACACTTGCATTTCCTTGGCAGGTTCACTCAAACCCTGGAGGCATTTGTAAATGGAAAGATGTTTAATTTTAAAGAAAGTTGTAGAGTAGAAAACCAAGTCAGAAGAGGGAAACCTAATTCAATAAATAACAAAACATTTGTTTTGACAGCAGCTATACTTGGCTGTTTAACGTTACTGCAAAATTTAACCAAGAATAATGGATCAAAGTGTGTTTGTAAAAGGGATTCCTCATAATTGCAAACCTAGGTTGCCTACAGAGGATTTTAGCTTCTCTCAGCTCATTAACCCCCCTGCCAGGGAACTTCACTTTGCTGGGGATGTGAGCGGCATGTCAAAAAAAATAAAAATAAATAACCAATAAAGAAGATTAAAGCTGACCATGAACAGCTCCCTGGATACTAAGTCCTGCATCAGCAAATCTCTTTTAAAAAGAAAATAGTAATGCGCCTCTAATTTCCGACCAAATTTAACCAGGAATTCAACCCATTCCTCACCCAAGACACCAACTACAAACAAACTCCTCCAGAAACTTGTTGGAATAAAGCAAAAGTAGAATAAAAGAACCACATACAAATACTAGCTGAGAAACTGCAGCTGGCTCAAAAGAGATAACAATTATTTAAGTTAGTTGGATAGATTTCTTATATCAACTTCTATGAACATAAATATTTTCTATGATACTTAATCACATTTACTTATAAATATATAAACTTAAACATATCACTATATATCTTTAAACATATGATTGTATTTCGAATTTCCTGAATTCCTTGTTTCTAGATCCGTCTAAAAACAGCCAGTAAAAGTAGAAAGGAAATGACCTAAATAATGACCATAGTTTAAGTATTGATGCAAAATCATGGTGTAAGTAAGCTTACAGAGTTATGAAGCAGTCAAGGAAGCCAGTCCAAACAAATCCAAAAGGGGCATGGAGGAAATCAAAAGTCCAAGAAGAGACATCGTGCACTTCTAAAAATGTGGGCGAGTTTGGTTAATTAGATTTACAGAAACCTGCTGTGGGCCAGTTTGTATAGTGAGTGGCTTATTAGGGAATGAGATGCAGGTGAGGTGGTTAGGCTGTGAAGGGCATGAAACTAAAGAGGGATTGGAACAGGTGTGTAGATGGGTGGGGCAGTCAGGTGATGGGAAAATGGAGTCCGAGGAGATCTAGTGGAAGGTTGGAAATTAGAACGGTAGAGGCCTGGGGGAAAAGGAACTGGGCTGCAGACGAGGCACACAGAGAAGGACACAATAAAACAGATCAGTGTGGGGCAGCTTTGTCTGTATTCAGACACTTTTAAAGCAGTAGAGACAGAGATTTTATTGATATATATATATATATATATATGTGCTGTTAAAAACGATTTATGTAGTGACCTGCATGTGTGAAAAGGTCAACATTTACTTGTGGTAATTATTATTAAAAAATCAATTGTATACAGTCAGAATTTTCTCCCTCATCCACAGCTATACTTCCATGAGAGCAAAGAGAACAAGTAAAGTATGAGTTGGAAACTGAATAAGTACAGCTTCAAGGAAAAGAACAATGTGTCTCCCAGAGGTAAACCTACGCTTGGCTCTCCTGCTAGTGTGTACAGCCAGAAGACGATCACCACATAGTGAGCTGAGCAGCAATGATTTAGATAACATGCCCAAACAATCTCCCTTAAGAGGGGAAGATTTAGTTAAAACCAAGCAAACACATCCTTGGCATATATTCACACATGATTTCATGACCCACGGTGTTCACACCTGATTCTCTCCCCCTCCTGAGTCTTAATCAAGTTGTTTGTTTCAGGAAGGCATTATTAGTTTTTTCTCTTTGATTGCGTAGATGTGAATGCCTCTGAGTGAGCGTGTGAGCCCGCTCATGTGTGTATCAATCATCAAAAAACACACACTGTCCTTGAGAGTGCTGCAAACAAATTTAAACATAAGTAACAAAAGCCCCTCATGGCGTTATCACATTGATCATTTTTCATCGCCAGCTCTTTTCATTACAATGCAGGCTGCAGCAGAGAGGTTGTTAAAGGATGTTTTCTTTTATAGAGAGTGATTTGTTTGTTTTACGTTCCACCTCACTAGCCTCCTGGGCCCTAACCTACATTACAGCACAAAGACTATATTAATCATTGATCAGACCTTTTAATATTGCTCATATAATATGTATACACACCTGAATAAAACAAATGAAGAGTTCTGTTCCAAAAGATTGAATCTCCATGTTGTGGCAAATTTATTACCTTAACTATATGAAGTCAACTCTATTCACGCTTTTTTTTAAAGTGCAGAATATGTTTTAAATGGGTGTGATTGGGCCATTTTAAATGTGTCACTGGTGCTAGGAAAATAATGATTTAAACCCAACATATTTAATGAACACAAATTCAAAGACTCTTTTAAAAATGGGAGATGGCGTGTTCAAATGACTCATTTAAGAAAACCAATGAACTATCAGAACTCAAAGGCGCTTACAAATCTCATATCTAAGGCGATTGCAGAATAATCATTTCATCCAGACGTTCTTTGTCACTGAGGAGAGAAATGTCTCCAGAGGTCAATTAACTCACTGTGTGAACTGAGGACTCTCGGCGAAGATTAATATGTTAATAAGCCAAGATAATAAAGACACATACAAACGCAAAGATAACACACATATGCACATCAGCTGGCCAAGATGATAAAGACAACGACAGCAAAACACAAATCACACATGTGTTTATCTCTTTTTATATTAAACACACATACATACTGTACATATTTCCCAGCAGACTACTGTCCTTTAATCACAAGTTGTGATTTAATTGGAAAAAGTGTGAAGGAAAAGCAGTTAGAGGGGCTCACTCTGGCACGGATACGTAAGAGCATGAGACTGCTGGAGCCAAACTAGAGGATCCATATGCTTTTATCCAAAGGTCATTTTACACTCAATTTGTAAGTGGAGATAGCCAGACTATTTTTATTTCTGTCTCTCAATCAGGCCTCCATCACATGTCAGAAACCAAAATAAGATTCCTTGTGCAGAATAGCTTTCATTCGACTAAATTTGACTCATGGACGGAAATAAAATTGAGCAAAATAAGCAGAACAGAAAAATCTTGAGTGTACTGCGAAAAAGACTGTTAGATTCCTCTAAAAGCAATCCCCCCCACAAGACTAAGTTGACCTTAACAGTGTGTTCAACATGTACTTAAATTCAAAGGAGTGTAACCTTTATGGAAAACATGTATTTGCTTTCTTGCAGAGAGTAACATAAGAAGATTGGCCACTCTAATGTTTAAGTATATCTACCTGCAGGAGCTGGTTAGCTTAGCTTAGCATCAATACTAACACTTAGAATCGGAGGATGAAACCCTCTTTATTAGTCACATACATGCACACAGCAGAGCACACACAGTGAAATTGGTCCTCTGCATTTAACCCATCCTAGTACTAGGAGCAGTGGGCAGCTATTGTGCAGCGCCTGGGGAGCAATGGGGAGGGGGGATTGGAGGTGTATGGTGCCTTGCTCAAGGGCACCACAGCAGGGCCTAGGAGGTGAATAATATATATTTATAATATAATTCATAATTTGCATGTAATTTGCTTAACCTTTAAAACAACAAAGCATAAAAAAGCCAGAGCAGTCATGTTTCTGATATTTTTGGCCTAGCTTAGTCGCTTCAAGGATTCATTTCATCACTGTGAGGTTGCCAGGCATTCAGCAGAGACTCCGGTCTTTGTACTAAACTAAGCCCTGTTTGTTGAGCTTTTATGCCTCATCAGTATCGTTTTCAAAGTATATTTTTCAGATTGACAAGAGAAAATACATCAAGGAAGAGGACCTAGTGGTGTGTTTAAACTTCCCGAGCTCCAATAAAAGTAGCGCACCACTTCCCTAGGCTTATCTATGGGGACCGCATGAAAAGCTCAACAGGAAAAGCAAAAGTGCATTTTGAAATTGACAAAAAAGGTATTTTAATTTTAAAATAGCAATGAGATTATGCATTACATATTTTTAAATGTGTTTACTGATGGTCTTGTCAGCTTCTCCTTTTGGGAAAGTCTCCCCTTTCAAAAGGAAAGGATAAAATAACTTTCAATACCAAACAGATTAAAACACCTGGCTCCAAGCAAGTTTTTTATTAAGCAAGCAATTTATAGATGGCTCTGAAAAGCCCACTTTAGACACTCAGGTGACCTCACCTGAGCAGGAAGTAAACGGATGTCTTCATAATAGATGAGGCTGACCGAGGGTAACTGCATCCGTGTAGAATGTAATCATTCGCACAGGCTTCATGAGTGTTGTTCATCCACCCATTTATACATAATTAGTTTGTTTAAGCTGCAGGAAATCTCTCACAGATGCAAGTCAGAGCAAATGTTGCTTGCGCAAGCACTGTAAAGCACAAACACACATGCATGAACACATGCGTATAAAACCCACCTCTAACATACACACACACACACACACACACACATACCTGCCCTAACATACATTGCACATACAGTTTTACACCCCCACAGGTTTGCACTAGCACAGGGAGTCGTGCTGTTAGGCCCTTCGGCTATTCAGGCCCTTAAATTGGTCCCAGTGAGATGTTGGCGCTCAGACCACAGGGCTGACCTCTAACTCTTCGCCTGCGTATCAAAGAATTTGTCTCTGTCAGAAGGATCAATACCTCCAACAGCAGCTTGAGACCTAGCGCCCATGTAGGAAAACTGTTGTAGTGTATTAGTTTACCCATTATAATAATGGCAAAGGCCATCTGCTTATTGTTCTCCCCAGAGCAAAGGTTTTATTCTAGGGAACTATTTCCTCCAGTCGGTTGGGGAAATTATCTTTGGATTTGATAGGAAAGCAGAATCGGGTAATCTGTTTATTTAATAGCTAGCATGGCCAGCACTTCAAATTTCTTCCTGATTTGGGACAATTTCTTTAAAATATCTATATTACATGACACTTGTAAATTATTTTGGTAATGACAAGTGTAATTGTTTGTCCATCTGTCTTAAATGGATGTTTTAATTTGTTGAACACTTTTGAAAAAGGGATCCAGATCTCACTGGGAATACCTACAGTATAGCTCCCAGTCGGCCATAAGACATTTCTGTAAAGGTTTTTTTATTTCCTCTTTGAATGTCATTTTGAATTGTACGCAATATCACCATTTTTTAAACATAAAAGGCAGGATTATATCTTAATCCAATCTATAAAAAGTCCTCCAGCATTCATTAATGTTGCATAATGGAGTCTTCCCATCTCATTCCCACAGACTGATTCCTCTCCGGCTGCTGAGATGCCAGTACAGATGGGATGAATCGGGATGAGGCCAACAGCAGTGTCTGCAGAGCTAAACTCCTGGTAAATTGTGCCAGCGCAGAACCGCACCACGTTGGGGCCTGGCTGCTGTGACGATGGAGTCCTGGCAGAGAGAACAGGGCCCCTCTTGTTTTGGCAGGGGCATGTTGACAGGAAACATAATGCATTCACATGATAATGAGCCAGTTAATACATGCCCCTCGTACCGCCCCGCATTCTCTCCCTTACATACTGTACTGGTCTTAGACAGGGGGCAAACACACACACACACACACACACACACACACACACACACACACACACAATCTACTGTAGCTGCTGAAAAACACATACACTCGTAGCCTCACAAGCATGCAGTTACAAACCCCTCAGTGTCTGGTGCAGAACGGCCTGATCGCCGGTCTCATCACCAAGGAGACCAGCACTAAGCGGGCGCCTGGCAGAGACAGACTGCCATTTAGCATTTAGGACCCCACAAAGCTTTCAGACAGAGTATACAGGCCTGTTTCAATGAAGAGAAAGAGACGGAGAGAGAGATTGGTCACATGGACGCAAGCAGAGAAATAGATAAAATTGAGGGGAGGACATACATTCATTATCAAGTGCAGAATAACAAGGAGAAACAGTGATAGAGTGGAAGATTAGGTAGCAGTGAGCAGGTTAGAAGTAGATAGAAGAAGCCCCTGAAAACATGATGATTTGCTATGATGCAGATAGGTGACAGATGAATAATGAGATTTTATTCTCTGTTTTAGACTGAAAAGTGTTTTACAGCGCTGACTAAGTAACTGCTGAGAGTGATGTGTCTAACATAAAACACCTCTGAGCGTTAACAGGCACATGTGTGATTTCAGCTCACGTCACAAACGAGGGACGCTATTAATACTCATGCTCACCTGAGTCTCCACCAGGCTGGGAAGAAAAAAAGCTGCGTTAACGAAGTGTAAAAACAAAGTTATTCTCGTTTTGTGTTTTTTTATTCATTCACAACTCCCCAAGCTGGGCAAAAGGAAAGGGAATAGAAAGAGGGGAAATCAAGCTTTTGGGTTTTTAAAGAGCCCTTTACTCTATGAACTGAAAGCAGAAGATCGAGGTATGACAGGAAACAAAAATGTGTTAAATGGTTTAAGAGAGAGGGATTTAGGCTATGGTGAGCTCCAGATGTTTTGGAGATGAAGAGAGGAGGAGAGGCGAGGGGGGTGAAAGCTACCACAGTCAAACAGCAACAGAGAGCGGAAACTACTTTAGGCCCAAATTGAATAGATAACCTAAGGTTTTATAAGGTTGTCTATCAGCCTCATACTGAGCTTTACTGTCTGGCCGGCTTATTTCTTCTTCTTTTAAGTTGTTTTCATCAGACGTTCCTCCTTGTTTTTCATCATGTTTTTGACCCCAGTTCTTTATCTCTGGTCCCAGCATCTCCTAACTCATTCTCAGGTTTAACCAGGTGTGAAATCTTCCTGAGTGGCTTAGTTGGTTTCTCTGCTTCCCTCACCCAACTCCATCTAGATTCCACTGGTCTCCAGTTATTCTCCCCAGTCACGTTCTTCCAAGATTTAAGCTCAACCCCCCTCTGTCGTGATGCTTTGATAACCAGCTCTGAAACACTGTATCATACAGCATGCCTCATCTCATCTGCAGGGCCAATTTGCAGTGTTAATTTTTCACCCTAATTCAAACAAGGATTAATTAAAATGTGACTCTCTTTTCTCTCCCTGCTGAGCATGGTGGTGGTGTAATCTGTGTGTGCTTCAGCTCTTCTGCGCAACCTGTATTCATGGGCTTTTATCTAAGCAGCGTTTTATTATAACAATGGTGAATAGCGTCTCATGTGGCTGTGCAGGCTCACTGATGGCAGTCTCAATGAGCTCTCTATTGTAACCATCATCATTTTTAACAAAGAGTATTTTTTCCATTGTGCCTTAATATACAACACATACTCCACGTCTCTTTTGTCACCCAGTGGTATAGTAATAAATACAAGCTACATCTCTCTCTGTCTCCAAGGGCATTACGTTGCCCTATTCTGTTAAATTACAATGCACAATAGAGCAAAAGCCACACATTCAACTCTGGCTTTCGGAGACCCAAATTCCATTGGGGAAATCATCTTCTAAATAATAAGAAATTGTTCTGGAACAGGACAATGTCCCATATTATTGAAGCACCCTCCATCCTGAATACAATAGTCACTGATCATCCCATGTCATCGTTAAAACCCTGCGTTTCATCTCACATCTTTAATTACGGGAAAATGTCAACCGTTTACAGGCCAGAGAAGATGGATCACTTGATATTCTGCCATTGATTATGAGAAATGTTTATGAAGCTTTAGAATTTAACTCACTGGTCCCAGTGAGAATACTCTCTGTCCTGCTCTGTCTGAATGATCACGCCTTTTCCCCAACCTGCAGTTTTTCTCTATATCGATATGATATAGTGCAGTTCTATCATCTCAGAGCCCTTCTGCCATTTTTAACTGACACCACTATGGAGCATTGACACAGTGAACTGTAATTGCACGTCATTGTTGCTTTGACATAATTACAGTTGTGATCGTGCATAGAAAGAAGACGTCTTAATAGTCTCTGTGTCTTAATAGTCTAGCTAATTCGATTGTTTGACATTGTGTGGGCGTGTACATTTAGCATGTGTGTATGTGCGCACAAATGTGTGTGCATACATTTATGTATATAGGAGCAGTTAACAATAAACAAATAACCACAGGAGACTAATTGTGGGAACAGCAGGACAAAAGCATACCATCCCCCTTTTTCAGCCAGCTTGAACTCTGTGAATGTTCTGGCATAGCACACACATTCACACTTTATTTTACTGGAGGAATGTTTTCAACATAACTCAGAGTTATTTTCAATTTATTCTGCATGTAAAGAAAATTAATGAGGCATTGCATGTCATCTCATTCATTCTGAACTCCTCAACAGAAAAGTCACTACTTAATGGTCTTATTATTTTTCAAAAGTAGACTAATGCTTTGATTCTAGAAAGGCGGTCAATGAACAAACACTTTGTTAGGATGAAAAAGATTGTCTCAATGTTCTTTAGTTGAAATTGTTAATAACTTATTAAGTGTAGGAGCCAAAATGCAAGTTTCTTAGCCTCTCAGCGGCATAACTCATAGGGTTTTTTTGCCGCTACACTAAGGTTTAATTTTTCAGATAAGAAAACAACGGTGTGCCACAAGGTTCATTCCTAGGCCCTTTGTCATTTTTCAAGTACATTTTACATTTTACTTGTACCATACAAAAGTACAGTATGACTTTAGTCTCACAGCTATGTCAATGAACCCCAATTTTGCTAAATGTTGCTGTTTCATCATTGCATGTTTTTCAGGCTACCAATCACCACAACAATCACCTTCAAATCATAATAAAATGGAGCTTCAACAGTATTAAACAAAATTCTCTGTTAAATGGCTCTCAGTTTGAGCTGGATCTTATATCAAATACTGCAGCTTCTGCTAGCATATATATATATAGCAAACAATCTCACACAATCATATTTATCTCATCTCACCATCCCTTATGTACCCTGTCACGCCTTCTGAACACCGGGTGCTGGCTGACAGACTGTCACCAACATTTAAGAGGAAATTAGCGGGCAGCAGAGCATGTCCTACCGAGCCACATATCTTTGGATCCATTCCTCCTTGCAAAGATAAACCTGTGTAAATCTTCAAATCCAATTCAATGTTTATCTTGGGTAAGATACACTATCTTTGTTTACTTTTATTTGAAGAGAAACAAACAGATATCAGCTCTTCAGAACCCAGTACAGAGCTTTCTTTTCCATCGACACACTCACTTCCTGTGTGCTGTGTGTATGCATTATGCTTCAAATGTGTGTGTTGTCTCTCTGTTTCTCCAGACACAGTACAATTTATTTTCCTGGCATTAAATGCAAAGTCCTTTAAGACATTTTTTTTTTTTTTGGTGCAGGGAAAGGATGAGAGAGAGTGGACCACATGTAGCAAAGAGCCATTAGTTAGATTTGTGGGATGGACTTAACATTGGAACATCATCTTAAAAATGTCAAACAGGTGGCATTTTGGTAGCGGACGCCCCCTTTGAGACATTTTTAAGATGATGAAGTGGCTTTGGGACTCTTCAAAGACAAACATTCCAAATTGAATGCAGACTCCTTGGCAAACATATCCAAGTGGATTTTTATAGGAACAACAACAACGTGACATAAATATGGAGATATACAACAGTTCTCATGGTGTTAATTGTAACTAAGTGTGGCTTGACAATGTCCATCTCCAGCCTTGGTTTATTCATGGGTTTGCACGCAAGGTCTTGTTCTTCTGTCACTGAACTGATCAAATAAAGCCAAAGCTATCTATAAGCCAGGGTCACAGACCAAATGACAAACATAATCTGCCGCAAAGCCCGTCTTAGCAGATGATTTGGGCCTTGGCTCAATAGTTTACACATTGTTCCATATTCACAAATCACCTCTTAGCAGACAAGCTGGGTAAGGATCAGCAGCTGTAGCTCATCAGAGGAGGCAAGTAAGCAAGTCACGGTATCCTTGGCCATATAAAGCAAGCCCATTTAATTTGGTAATGATATAATAAAAGCAGAGAAAAAATATGTCTAAAAATAAGAGGAAGCTGTATGTGACTGCAATAAATGGAAGGTTTAATCTATGAAATAACTCAACAGGACATCATTACAATTATTTGCTTAGAAAAGTATGTGTGTGTATAAGTGTATGTATTATACTTTGATTGAAACTGCACACATTCATATTATCAACATTCATTGACAAAAAAGTGGGTGTATCTTAAAATGTATACCTTAAATTAAATGATTGATTATCATATTTAAGGGAGTCCTAACAAAGTCAGTGTCTGTGTAATTCTCCGAGGTTGGTTTCCTGAATAGAGTACTCCTCTGTTTCTACCCTCAGCAGCTCTCCCTTTAGTCAATGTCATGTAGGGCAAATGTGCAAGACCAGCACTCCATTATTGTGTTACACTTATTTAAAGCTCCCCCCAATAGCTGGGATCTACTTAAAGGCTTTTTGTAGGATAGTGGACTAATAGGACACAAAAACACACACACACACACACACACACACACACACACACACACACACACACAAAAACACACAGTGTGTCAGTGGGCCCTGTGACAATACTACTATCTGGCATTATCAGTTAAGTCTGTGCATTATCCTCGTGATATGAATGCATGTGGGAGGGTGGGGTGAAAGTGCTTTGCGTGTGTGTGTGTGTGTGTGTGTGTGTGTGTGTGTGTGTGTGTGTGTGTGTGTGTGTGTGTGTGTGTGTGTGTGTGTGTGTGTGTGTGTGTGTGTGTGTGTGCCATTATGTGTGGGTGGGTAGGTAGGTACATTGATGCCTTAACATGTTTGTGTGTGTAATGGTGAATTTGGCCTTTCATATTCTGGCAAAACTATCTAGGGCCGAGTGGATTTGCAAATTGAGCACATTACAAATACAAAGCAGTGTGCAGTGCACTGGACAGTATTGCCCTGCCCCCACCAACAGTCTACAGGCTGTCAGGGAGGCCAAACAGATAAGGCAGTGGAGGCATGGATTAAGGGTTAAAGGGGAACAGCAGCATATGGTGCCCCCTTGATATCCATGCCCCTTATATAGTTGTTAGACTAACACCGCCTACGTGGTCTCCACGAGAAGCATGTCTCACTGCGTGTTAGAATACATTGCTCATCTCTTTTTTCTTTAACCATTAAAGTTTAGAATATGCTCTTAAGAAGTTTTAGTAGTCAACGGGTCACTAAGGTGTGAAATACAGGCATATAAATCTCAACAGAATGTTATAAGCACACCTTTAGCTATGAAACATTTCTATAAAGGTTTTTTCTATGCCTCTGGTCTATGTGTGTGTATGTACATAGTAGAATGTGGGGGGGGGTTGTTTATGTTAGTGTGGTGTTGCAAACGTTTAATTTGTAAGTGCCTGATTGTGTGTGTATTCATAAACTGGGCAACTGTGCGTTCCCCAGTTTGCCAGAGTACCACCTGTGCCCCCTTCTGTTCTATTGGATACTACAGCGACAATGTTAAAGGGAAGTCTGCTGTAACAATGTACAGATGGGACCTCTCCTGCTCGCCTTTTTCGCTCCCTGTCTTTCCCTCCCTCTAACTATTGCTCTGTCTCCTTCTGACTCTCTTTTCTTTCTCTCTCACTGTGCGCCTTAACGTGCCATTCTTCCTGGCTGTTCACTCACATCACATTTGACATGCTCATTCATTGTCTGCGAGGACAGAACAAGCGGGGACCACTTTTCAGTCTCATCCTTATCCCTGGAAAGTAATTTGTGTGTCGACAGAGTGTGTGGGATGACGGAGAAAGAAAAAGCAGACAGAGAGATATTTAGAGTGTGTGAAAGCAAGGCACAGAGGGATCTAAAGAGTGGAAAAGAGAGACAGTGAAAAATAGTGAAACTGGAATACAGAGTGATGGGAAGGGAGGCAAAACACAAAATACAAGGACGCAAGGAGGTTGGAGAGAAACACAAAGGGATTTAGGTCAGGATAAGGGAGGGAAAGCAATGTTCGACAAGTATCCTGAAAGAATCACACCTAAGAGTGAGTGTATGGCTCTGGGGCGCTGTACAAAAGAGGGACTTGTAATGAATCTACGGAAAGCTGATGCACAACATTTCCTACAGGGAATGTCCAAAGCAGTTAACACACATTTACTGAGAGTTAAAGTGTGTCACACCGAAAGCTCGCCTTCCAATCCTGCAGGGGCATCTGTGGCAAGTGTGGTGCTGAATGAACATTAAGAACACTGGGCTTTGTTGAATTGCCCATCCACACAATGCCCCAGACATCCCTTAGTAACTCCACTGACAAATTCAAACTCTTTAAGTTCAATGTGTTTAATGTTAAAAACTGTGACAATTCAACTTAATAATCTCAACATTTGTGCTCATTTTTAGATCTAAAAAGCTAATGCTTGGTTTCTTTTTCTCTACATTTTTTAGTGGGGGTTAAAAATTACTTTATCCATTGCAGTCCACTTCGAGAAATCCCTTTAATTTCATTGTTGTCATGTGGCTATATTTCAGATTGGCTAATATGATTGAGTGCAATAGCCAAAATGAGTAAAAATCAACCTTTTTTTTCCTTTTAAATGTGTTTGATGTGAATAGATTTTAGGAGAAAATCCATTGAACTAGATTAAAAGAGCAACGACACAGAAGAAGAAACAGCAGTGTTTTACCCCAAATGCCAGTTTATGAATTACCTATGGCTGTGAAAAGCCCTGGGCATATTTAATGCAGGAGAATCCGTTCCCTTTTTCACTTTGTTCCCCTGTATTTTATTCACTTTGCAGTATTATGCATTTCCATTAGCAGATATGAGTGTCAGGAAGACGGGCAGAGGGTTTCAAGTTCTGTTCATCAGCTTACCCTGACCACAAAGATAAAGGAGATTCCACTGAGCTAACATGCAGCTGTCATAGGGATACTAAGTGGTCAAGGAAATTTCCTCTGACATAATGTATGTTTTGCATCAAGAAGGTTGTAAATGCTGGTGGGTTCATCTTTTTTATAAACCGCTGACTGTCTGACCCTTTTATTAACTCAAAGGAGGGAAGTCATTTCTGTAGGTACTCTCAATTCGGTACATTACAGAAAAAGGTAGCCATTACAGATGAGCACAGACAGCATTAATGTGCAACAGTGAGCAATTTATACAATTACAATCCACTAGAACATGATCATATGACTGTGTATTTGGAGGGCCTGTGTAATTATCCGGTCAAGATAACTCAATGGACCACCATGTACTAAAGCAGGTCACAGGGTCTGCATTATCTCCCAGTGTGACATAGGCCAGGACAGCAGCTGGGTTCATCATGTGCTGTAAGGTCATTTATTGTTGTGTGGATCAATTAACAATCCATTTCAAATTAGTGATGCAATGCCAGAGCCCATCAGGGAGCACAGTTAAAAATACCTTTACAGTATATAGTCCTTGCTTCAGGACTCACTCAACCATGCATCCTTCCTCCGGGCATGCTGTAAACGTAGCTCCCACTGCAACTTTTCATAGCTGTCTGTCATTATAGAGGGCTTGCCTCCTCTGGGAGCATTGTGATATTTGCCTATGTGTTTTATTAAATGCTGTAGCGCTGGAAAGTCTGGTGTACTTGTTTCAGATGAATGGCCATATCAAGCAAGATGAATAATTTGAACTAATAAATCCCTAAAATGAATATACGGTAGTAATTTGTACACCCCTTTCCTTACCTTAGTTACGTAAATTGTACCACATGTTGCTTTTTTTTGGCTTCATGGAATAACGTAATACTCTCTATTGGCAATACCTACTTACTTACTGCAAATTGCTTAATCCATTGTCCAATATAATTAAAAATGATCAGTTGTATTTATATGTGGTGATTATAAATATGGGCTGAAAAAAGGGAAAAAGTTATAGATTTTGTGATTTTTCCTAAAAAATCTGATTGACTGGTCTCTGTTGGCCAAAGATGAGAGCAAAGAGAATAAACAACATACCCTCAGGAAACCAGTTAAGAAAGTTAAGGGAACGGGTTATTAATTCTGGATACTAATAAAGCAACCTAATTGAATCATCATAACCTTCTAGGGTTAGGACAAATACGTTTTTCTATTTTAAAGATGGTGATTTTTCAGTTCATTTACAAAAAGGTTTGACTGATCAAGTCAAAAAGGTACTCATAAATCTCATGCATATGAATGACCAGCTGAACAGACTGAAATTTCCTTTCATCCTAACAGCGAGCTGAGTGGAAAGGGTGAATATGCGTAATGAACCTAAAAGACAAACTGACTACACCGGACTAGCCGCTTCCTGATTCGATGATCCAAAAGATGAGGTCATTACAAACCAAATGAATCCTTTTGGGATTTACTGTCATTTATTTGCCTAGGGAATATGAGATCCCAGACACACACACACCCTGCCCTACTTGTGGGACTAATGTGTACACAGGAGCATTGATCTGAGCTCATAAAGGACTGCAATGATAAACACAGCATCCATTCTTGGTAATACCAGAGATCACCTTAACAACCCTGATTGATAGCCGCTGCATATCAAGACAAGATGTGAACAGTGTGGGATGGATCTGTTGCGAACATGACAGCAGGTGCCCTGAAAATAGAGTGAACAGAGCTAATTTGAACAGATGTGTGATGTTAAATCAAGTAAAACAGACATGTTTTACTAGTGCAACGTGTAACTTTTTAATACTGGCACATTCATCTTTTTGGTTGAACGTCAACTATGTTGAAAAACCTTTAATTAGATGGAGTTTCAGTAGGATCACTTTTTGACAACAGGTTCAAATGTGTTTTTTGTGATATTGCGAAGGATCTTGTGCAAGAGTCTACAATGAAACAATGACTATTCTATTCGAGTGTGTTCTATGTGACTGTCATTTAAGCTGCTGACTCAGACATGACTTTACACAGATTCAGGTGAATATGGAAACATGGGAGACTATTCACTCTCTTCTTTATTCTGAACATTATAAGTAAGCAGCAAATTAAAGTTACAGGGATTAAAGCATTTGTAAAAGGTTTTCCTTATAATATATGAAACTCATCAAAATTTGATTATGGCGCCCTTAACGTTATATCTGAATGTACCAAATATCTCCTGAGTCACTTAGGGGACGGAGGAGTCCTGTCAGCAAGTGTCCTGTCAAACCTCAAGAGCCAGCGAAGCAAAACTGCTCATTCCAAGGAGGATCTCCAGGTTGCCACGACAGGAGGAACACATCCGCTTTAAATATGCATTAGCCCGGGGCTCATCACAAAAACACACACACTTAAATTAAATTAAAAGATGTTTTAATCCAAATAGTATAATCTGTCACAGTATGTTACTTCGAGCATGTACAGTAGATTGACTTAAGGTTTGTGGTCTTGTCATAGATTAGTTTTGGCTTTTGAAACTATACCTGAAGTTATAAAGTGGAGGAGTTGCCATTTGCAGCTTTAATAAAAGTATGATTATTACACTTAATCCATTGAGAAATAATTTTGCGCCCAGGTCAATTATGTTATGACTCAAGCATACTTAGAAAGAACTGGTTACTGCAGGTTTTCATTGCAACTTCTCGTCTTACAATAAAAGTTGAAATGCTTCAATCACAGAATTCCTCTACAGATGACATCATTTTACAAGTTTTCCAAGCGTGCCTCCAGATCATCTTCTGTTTTGGAAAGTGACACCCTACTTTCCAAACACTCTTTTTAATCATCTAACCCAAATGTATTAAAAACTCTTTCAGATTCACCAGCAGCATCGCCTCGCTCCCACACTCTCAAGATTCCCTCATTTGCCACTCTGATTAAAGGTACAACCAACCCCAAAACCTCAAACCCCAAACCTCTGTGAGCTGACCACATCAGATGTTTGCCCCAGATGCTTGGCCGACTGCCGTGCCGCAGAGCTGGACTCTTTGGGACCTAGATTAATGTGTGCTTAAGAGACCATGGGACCAGGCGAATGCTGTGCTCTCTTCCTCCAAATATCTGCCATCATTTATTCATTCACACTCCCAGGTTGGCCGCTGCTGCCATCATCTGAGGACCCCGGCGTCTGAAGTTCTCTGCGCCTCTGTCGCTCAAACACACACACGCATAGGCACACACGCACATGCACTTTGCAAGCAATCCCAGAGGTCTTTTAATTTTTTGAGAAGCTATTTTTAGTGAGAAAAATAATCGAGGTGGAAAGTTCCATCTGTCCAACACTCTTGTTCCAGCTGCTCCTTTTTAGTAGCAGGCGGAAAGAGGAGGGGGGAAAAAAAACGCTACTTATCAGATAAAACTGATACAGACGGGATTTTCTATCATATGCAATCTGCATTAGCAGGATTTTGAGAGGCAAGTTCTTAGTTGGGCGCCAGGTTTTTTAACTGCAAGATCACCTGAGGTTAAAACACTGAGAGGACTTTATAATGGCATGCAGAGCTCTCTCCACTTCTCTCCACACATTTTATTTTTTCTAAGCTTGTATCACTCTGTTCTTTCCATCCCTCTCATTATCATTTTGACCTGCAACTGTTAAAGAGAAGAATGGACTGAAAAAACAAATAAAGTGGCTTTCAAGTAGAAATAGAAACACACCAGTAAACATGGTTTTGGTGATTGTAGATGTATGTTAGGACCTGCTTTACATTTAACAGGTATGTAAGTGGCCACATTTAGCATTTCCCTCCACAGCTGAGTGTCTTTTGACCTGAAAACCATCCCGACTGCTACTATGAAATCAGTGGAACTGATTCATATTGAGTGACACATTGATTGAAATCCAATCTGCAAACTGAGCAAAGGACACCATGTAGGCAACAAACAGACCAGACCTGGTAGAATGTATAATATCCTACTTTAAGCAGACCCTTAAAGGTTAACAAGCTCACAGGGAAAGTGGAGAAGGGAGCTGTTCTAAGTTCAGCTTTGATGCAGACATGAATGCCCTGAATGTCAATGAGCTAAAGAAACGCTCAACATTGCCTTTTTTTATTTACGCTCGAGTGCCCCCTGTCCTCACTGGACTTTTTTTCAAACAAACAGGACAGTGATATGGAAGCCTGGCAGCTTATCCAAACATTTCACCGTCACAATATATACATTTATTTATGCAAATTTGAAATGTTCTATAAGATCTGTTATGCACACAACCAAAGCACACAGTAGTTGTTCAAAAGTTCTGAGCCACCACCGCCGCTTGAATTTAATTTGCTGAATTGATTGGACCTCCGGATCACTCGCTGTAACACCCTTGAGGGTTGTTCTGGGTAAATCGTTAAATCGGGGCATCATGGACAGAGCCGCTCTGTGTTGGTATCACCATGGGGGTTCGTTGTGACAACAGATGAACCAATCCATTTCTCGCATAGAGCCTCTACTGTTTATTCTTCAAACTTTTATTAACTTCCTTCAAATTGTTCGAGCACTACAGATGCAAACTGCAAGACTGTCTTTTACTGTGCAGCTGTATTTCTAATTGAGAGGAACGGATGCAATATGCATGCGTGACTGGGGAGGGTTGATGGCTAAAGAAGGAAATGACATGTCCTGTAACTAACGCTGAAAGTACAAACATGGCCATGGCTAAAGCCTGTCCTAGTCACTTGTGAATTTTACTTCATCTTGTCATACTTTCTCATAGTTTTCTACTCGTTTAAACTTTCCTCATTTCACTATGTTTTACTGTCTGGTGTGCGTCCACAGCAACACATGCTTTAAAGCTAATAAAGAATTTTGTCATTAAGTTTTCTTTTTTATTGTTTTTCTTAAGTTGAACCCGTAAGGCCTCATTGTGTAACATCCATAACAATTTGGTGTCCCCTAACATAATGAACTGATCAGATCAATGAAGTGACAATGTCTGACATGCAAAAAGTGGAGGTCAGTACACACAGCCAAAACAAGCAACCACAATCAATACTGACTTTGCTGCATCAGAATGTATTTATAGAAACACAAACAGCTCCCCACCAAGACGCGAGAGGAGAGAAGAAAAATTGTCCAGCAAATGCAGCTCCTTTCTGAACAAGCCGGCCTGTTATTAAAGCTGGGCAGTTTATTTCTATAAAGTCATTTGTAGACTTGAACCTTCACTTATTGTTATTTCTAAAGGCTTTTTTTTTTTTTTTTGATGGACATGTAGTAAAGAAAATAAAGAGTGAGCACACACCACACTTTCTTGTGAACCTTTTTGCAGACAATCGGTCTGAATGATTCGAATCAATTTAGTGTGTGTGTGTGTGTGTGTGTGTGTGTGTGTGTGTGTGTGTGTGTGTGTGTGTGTGTGTGTATGTATGTGTGTGTGTTCCCCTAAGTAAAGCTGACAAGACGACATTCATTCACTCACTTTGGAGGTGTACACCTAAACAAGTGAGCAGCAGAGTGAAACACATGGACAATCAGGAATAAATTCAATCTCACACAATTGTTCTGTCCAAATTGACATGTCAGGCTTGTGTGTGTGTGTGTGTGTGTGTGTGTGTGTGTGTGTGTGTGTGTGTGTGTGTGTGTGTGTGTGTGTGTGTGTGTGTGTGTGTGTGTGTGTGTGTGTGAGCATGAGCTGAGAATGTTTTTTTGTTTCCTGACATGAGGCTTTGAGGGAACTGGGTTAGAATTGTCTTGCATTTTTTGCTATGCTTAGCTCTTTTTCCTAATAAATGTGCATATGGGTACACTATGTGAAAGAAAGTGTAATTGACTCATTCATTTATAACATGAATAATGCATTCTTATTCTTTAAACTGCAGCATATGTGCATGAATAATGATGCTCATTAATTGTGTCATTAGTCTTTTTTTAATGTGTTTTCTTCTCTAGTAAAACTGATTCCCAAATGCCTTTCACAAGCTATAGGAAACCTTATGGTGTTTATAAGGACTTACTTACCAAACATCCCAAACACATCATTAACAATATTTTATAAATATGACATTATTTTATACTAAGCTAACTAAAACATGTGAAAAACTAGAATTCTTAACACGTAAAATAAGCTTAAATAACTACAGTAACACAAACTTGTGCCCAGCACACATTTGCATAAAATTCCCCAAAGAAGAATTATGGTTATATGGAGATTTTGCTTCGGGATATTCGTCTCCTTAGCTGCCTAGGAACAATGCTTCTCGTTGATCAGTCTGCCCCGTTTCTATTTCAAAACACAGACACTCTCCCCAGGTGTCACCTTTTAATATTCGCTAGTGGCTGAATGTTTTAAAACCTTGTAATTTTAGACCTCGTGTTCAGGCCCGTTTCTAGGATTTTGGGGGCCCTAGGCAAAGAAGTTGTTGGGGGCCTTTAAAAAAAAAATTTCCGCAATTCTGTGCGTTTTAATCACAAAAGAGGTCAAACATACACTGAAAAGTAGCCTTTATTATTTTTTTTATTTCCTACTGAAACTGCTGCTTGCGGCCCTTGGCCTCAGCAAATGCAGACACAATCCCCTCCAAGTCCAAAGACCTGCGGACGTCACTCTCAATTGACATGAGTGCCAGTCCAGAGAGCCTCTCTTGGCTCATAGTTGACCTCATGTAATTCTTTATGCGCTTCAGAGATGAAAAGCTCCTCTCTCCGGAGGCAACCGAGACAGGAAGGGTCAGAAGTAGGCGCAGTGCAATGCTTAAATTGCTGTACAGGTCCAACAGCTTCTCACTGTATATGCAGTCCAGCATTTTAAATGGGCACCTGGATACTTCATCTGGAAAGGTGTGGACAGCAGAGTTGATCTCCAATGCCAAGTCGTCTGCATCAATATCATGGAGGGTTTGTTCCACTTTCCTGCATCTCTCATGCAATTTCCCAGTCTTGATTGTGGCCCTCATGATATCAATGCTGAACAGGAAGTCGTACAGGGCATACACCCCCTCCAGTCTGGAAAATCTGTCTTTTAGGCTGGTGATGGCAGTGTCAACCAAAGGCAGGAAGAAGTCCCTTCTGAAGGCCTCTTCTGGGGTCGATTGGGTTTCATCTGTACTCTCGTAAAGGAACTGCCTTTTCTTTTTACGTTGCCTTTTCTCAGGCAATTTCCTCTCAATTTCCAGATCTTCTGCAATCTCCATTGCATCCGTTTGGCTTGATGCGAGTCCATTTTCCCTGAAATCTTCTAGGTACTCTGTCACTCCCTCGGTTTCTTTTTTCAGTGTTTGCATTGAAACATCCGGGCTCTGGAGGAGCTTGCTCATATGGTTAACCTGATACAAAACGTTGTACCAGGTTATTGTGCACAGAAGAAAGGACCATGTTTTAAGCTCACCATGTAAGCTTTTTGCTGAGGACATGGTCTCTGAGTCCCCCTTCTCTGTAGCATATGTCTCCAGTGCTGACAGTCCGTCTAGTATTTCAGGTAGATGGTACCGCACTACCTTCACACTGTCAATTCGGGCCTCCCATCTCGTCCCTGAAAGTGGCTTAAGGGTGAGCTGCTTCACATGCTGCTTCAAAATTGCCCAGCGGTGCACAGAGGAACTGAAAAGGTTGTACAGTCGTTGCAGCATACCAAAAAAAGACATGGACAACACTGAAGACTTGGCAGCATCTGACACAACCAGATTTAGTGTGTGACTGCTGCATGGGATGCATAGCGCCTTGTTGTTCAGCTCTAAAATTCTTGCCTGCACACCCTGTTTGTGGCCCATCATATTGCTGCCATTGTCGTATGACTGCCCACGGCAATCTGAAATGCTGAGGTTGTGCTTCTCCAACTGGTCAAGCAGGATTTCACTGAGCCCTTTACCAGTTGTGTCTTCAACATGTACAAATCCCAAAAAATGCTCAGCAATAGAAACAGGTGTTTCACAGTTGACAATCCTGAGAACAACAGAAAGTTGTTCCTTGTGGCTGATGTCAGGAGTGCAATCCATGATCACGGAGAAGTATTTTGCTTTGTGCACTCTTCTTGCAATCTCCTGTAGGATTTTGTCTCCGACCAGCTGAATGATTTCGTTCTGAATGACTCCACTCAGGTAATGCACCTTTGTCTCTTTGCATTGTATTCGTCTGATGTGTTCATTCATTACCGGATCAAACTGTGCTAGGAGTTCCACTTGAGCCAGAAAATTCCCATTGTGGCGATCATACACGGTACTGGTAGTTCCTCTCAAAGCCTGGTTGCGTTCTGCCAGATGGGAAACTATGGCAATCACTCTCCGAATCACGCCTTTCCAGTGTTCAACTTCAAGTTGCATCAACTCCATCTGTCTTTGATCAATCAGTGTACTGGTTTGCAGTCTCCTCTGAAGGTCGTGCCACTTTTTCACATTGTCACAGTGCACCTTTGTGCACTCGTGTTTTTTTAGGCGATAGGAAAGGTTCTTCCATCCACCGTAGCCACAGGTCGTTAAGGCATTGTCACGCTCACGCTTCCCGAAAACAGTACAAGGGAAACAGAACACTCCATCTGTGTGGATGGAATACACCAGCCACGATCGATGTATATTCTCACCATTTTTCATGGTTCTTTTGTAACTGTCCTTGGTGAATCTTCGAGGAGGATTGTCTAAGTTTTGCGGGAATTCAATGTCCATGATTTGCACAGGTCCTTTTTTGACTATTTCACAGCGCATACTGCTTGTTAGGACACTGGGCCAACATCCTGGGTCATCACTTAATGTGGTGCTTGCAATACCTACAGGTACCCCAGTTCTGGATGGTGGGGTGGTCTCTGCCATGTCAATGTCATCTTCCTCTTTGTCCTCCTCATGAAGTGGAGATGGAGTTGATGGCACTGTTGAAAACATATAGTTGCAAATTAATTTATAGCACAATTGCCATGTGGTAAGTACAGCAACTAGGGAATGGTGATCTACTTGTATAATGCTTTAAAAAGAAAGGGTCATTTTAATACACTTTCATAGCACATGGGTGTTAGGTGATAAGTTGAAATTGTGCGGCTTAATGCACCTTCTGTTGAACCACTGCTGGGAAGTGGTGTGGATGCTTCCACTTGCTCCTCCTCAAGTCGTGATGGAGTTGATGGCACTGCTGAAAAATATGTAATTACAAATTAATTCATGGCACAGTTTCATGTGTGAAGTACGACAACTAAATGCTTAAGGTATGGTGATCTACTTGTGTAACGCTTTATAGCAAATGGTCATTTTAATACACTTTCACAGCACATGCTGCTATAACTTTGGGTCACTATGATAGGTGATAAGTTGAAATTGTGCGGCTTAATGCACCTTCTGTTGAACCACTGCTGGGAAGTGGTGTGGACGCCGCAATGTTGTCTTCCACTTGCTCCTCCTCATAAACATGTGACGAAGACGATGTTGATGGCCCTGGTGCAAAAATAAATAAATACATAAATAATATTCTTTTTATTTATATTGCACATTTTGCATGCATTGATCTCAACAACTCAGTTATTCATTAACATTAGTGAATGTCCCACATATTTGAAATGTCCAGAAGACTCTGTGGGCAAGTGGAATGAATACACACAACTATGACTTGAATTAGAAAAATGTAAAGTCATTTTGATAACATCAAGTGTGTTGATAGAAGGCACTAATAATAGGTAGAAAAGAACGTTACCTTCAGTAGCACCAGAGACAACACTTGGTAGAGCGGGATGAAGAAATTTCAGCAATGCCCCTTGGAGAAAGAATAAGTACTGTATGATTAGCTTGGTTATTTTTCAAATGCTTTTGAAATCCTATCATTTTACAGTCTGATAATTGTGGTGAAATAGATATTAAAAGCATTACACACAGTTCCTACTAGGCGGTTTAGTGGCGGTTTCTATACGACTACAGGTGAAGCACTGCTTCACCAAAAAAAAGTAAAAAAAATAATAATAATAAAATCTTACAATAATCCCGTTTTCACTGGTTTGAAAACAGAAATACAGTCACTAAGACGAGCTGTTTTCCTGAAATCAATTCTGTGAGTGGCAACAGCGCCATCCCCGCACCCGTGGTGTGTCTGTGTGTGTCTGTGTACTGTCTGTGTCCCATAGAAAAAGCTCAAAGCTATCGGTACAGTTTTTAACGGTGGTCCAGTGGTATTTACAGCTATCATGGAGACCAACAACAACAAACAGCAGAATAGGTTTAGAAAAGGATTAATTGACACTAAAGTGGCTGTTTTCTTCATGTGGCTGATCTGCGCCGGGATGTTAACCGTTAAAATGTAAATAAAGTAAGTAAATCAACCCAATGGTATTCTAGCAAAATTATTGTAAACTCCCATGTTAATCTCCTATTAAATAGCTAGCTACTACAGGAATAACTATTTCACTGGTTGTCTCAAGGCCAGTGGCGGTGCGTCAATAGTGGGCGCTTGGGCGCCGCCCACCCTGACTTTTTGAGTTAAAAAACGTTATATATACAACATAATTGAAATAAGAAATGTACCGTGTTTATGGGTTAAATGTGTATGGGAGACCACTGTCAAGAACCGCTAAAATGTGTCCGGACATAATATATTGCCATTCGCCTTTTCTGAGAATAGGCAGGTCGGCTACCGTCCGTGGGCGCCGATAACATGGGAGTCTATGGGAGAGCTTATACTTTTCTCAGTCATTTTAGCAAGGATAGCTTTTCATTGGAGGATGAAACTGAGATCTGTGGGCGCAAATCTTTGCGCCCACAGCCAATGGCATTGTTTCTTAGTTCAATGTGACATTCTTAGATACGCGATTGGACTATTTCGGCGAATCAGCATCGTTATCATTCCCTAACCACAAGCGTAAAGAGCAGCACCGTAGCTAGCTGAAACTTAGATTGAGTGAATATGGCAACATCGATGGCTGAGAACTCCGTGCAAGCTCTACTTAAAACACCGTTTCATCGACTATCAGATGTCGAAAAGAAGAAATTGAAAGACTTGGGACCCGAGCGTCCGGATTTAAACATTCAACAGACGACCACTGATCGCGGGAGAACCTACACTCGGACTTTCTCCTCAAACTTGTATGCTAAGCGGAATTGGTTAGCTGGTTGTACAGTGAGCAATGCCTTTTTTTGTTTCCCTTGTCTGTTATTTCAAAGTCCTGGGACTGAAACACTTTGGACTACAACCGGGATGAAGGATCTAAAGCACTTCACACAAAAATGTAAGAAGCACGAATGTGGCCGCAGCCACCTAACCAACTGTCTTAAGCTAAACCTCTAAAAAAGTGCTATTTAAACCGTGCCGCCCAACTGCGCCCCCCCCAAAAAAAATGTTCACCAGCCGCCACTGCTCAAGGCTCTAACGACTGAAAACATATGTGAAGTTTATTTAGGATATTAAGAGGAATTAATCGTTGATCAATTTGGCCAGCT
Organism: Eleginops maclovinus; assembly: GCF_036324505.1. Taxonomy (NCBI): domain Eukaryota; kingdom Metazoa; phylum Chordata; class Actinopteri; order Perciformes; family Eleginopidae; genus Eleginops; species Eleginops maclovinus. The sequence goes on along the minus strand of NC_086366.1, from coordinate 8,098,084 downwards.
GATAACGTTATGAACTTATAGTGAAGTCAAAGGTAGCAGTTTAAGTTTGGTTAGCATGCTAGCATGCCAAACCACTGGTTCCTAGCTAGTCGTCGTTACAACCTCGCTACTCTAGCAAAATATGGTATACCCTGCCTGGCACAATTTTCATGTTGATTGTGTATATTCTACTTACCGGTGTCTTGTTTTCTTTTCTGCTCCTCTTCCCTTTTCTTCTTCTTTTTTTGATTGCCGGAGAGATAATTTCGCTTCATTTTAATTTTTCACTTTTCACTTGCACTTGACGCTGTCGCGCTAATGCATGGGAAAGGGGGGCCCCCTCGAGCTGGGGTATTTCGACTACAATGTGTCGTTGCGCTTTTCGGACATCGCATGCTCTAGGGAGGCGCTGTTGCTGCCCTCGCAGTCGCAGCAGAGCCCTTCATATACAGATGACTGCTTATTATTATGAAGCTATTTAAAATCGTCATTGCTGTTGAATACATGACCTGTCTTATTGGTATGCATGTTGTTTGATTCATGTTGCATTTGTATCAGACTTTTCTTTGAATTTTGAAAAAAAAAAAAAAAAAAAAAAAAAAAAATCTTAACCTGTCGTCTTTGGGGGGCCTCCTCCTACTCGGGGGCCCTAGGCAATTGCCTACCATGCCTACCTGAACGCGACGGGCCTGCTCGTGTTGTGTAAGACGCGCCAAAGCGATATCAGGCACAGCAGAGCGCATTTAGGATAAGACGGGCACAATCAAAAGTGCTTTTGGGAGAGATGACATCGCGACCATCAGGGAAAAGTCATCCTAAATCGGTGCTTTAGTTTTTTGTGGAAATGCCGGGGATTTGTCAGCCTGATCCAAACATACAGTATTAAGGAAGAGGGAGATCAAATGGATGTGGCACGCGGTATTGGATAGGAGTTGAGCCTGTGGCACAATTTAATTCCAAATACATCTGTTTTTGTAGCACTCATGCACATGTAGCGTAATACTGATTTGTTCACGTGATAGAAAATAGTTAAGCCTTTTGGTACATTTCACATAACGTATTTTTATTATTATTATATATATGTGTGTGTGTGTGTGTGTGTGTGTGTGTGTGTGTGTGTGTGTGTGTGTGTGTGTGTGTGTGTGTGTGTGTGTGTGCAACCTTGTGCTTGTAGTTGAGCAGAGGTAAACAAGTTTTCAAGTGTCACACAACTTACCCTCCATGCAGAAAATGATCATCCAGGCTATCCATAGGTCCGAGTTATGAAACTTCACCATGGTTCGTAACTGATCAGTGACTGGTCCTCAGTTTCAGCCCAGTGCCTTCTTCTTCTTCTTCTTCTTTATGAAATCTCAGCTCCGATCACAGTTTCCTTGCAGAGAAGTAACTGTCCCTTCTGATGGCACGAGGCATGAAAGCTGTTCGGGGTATTACGCTGCGCACACCAGCAACATTTCCCAGAAACAACGTCAAAAAGTGTTCACAAAAGCAACACAGAGAGCCTTTCTATCCAACGGGCACTTGCCTCTCCTTGGGCTCTTTCCAACTCCTCCTTTCCTCTCGTTCTTTTGGTAGCTGTTCACTCCAACACTGTTTTATTTCCTCTCGAGTCAGTTTACGCACGCTAGCGAAAACTCAATGTCCACCTGCTGGTGAACAGAAATATGCCCACTTGCTGAAAGTGATTTACAAACAGATCACAAACTGGCACTTTTCCCGTCGGATTGGTGAGTCTCTCCAACGCGTCTTGTTGCGCTCCATGGTTTCTCGTCTGTTCTGCTGCGGCTGATCCGACCTGGGAGCAAATCACACAGCATTGGAAACCAGAAGACTTCCTGTTTATATTTTCCAAAGTAAAACATCCTCGGAAGTTTGCCAAAGGACACCGGGTCAGGTCATCGGTCAGAGTTGAACCACATCACTCCTTAATACCTACGTGGTGCACACACGTTCCGGCATTCATAAAATAGTTCCTCAAAAAAAAAGTAAAGGGCAATTTGACTAATTGTGTCAGAAAAATGAATGTCATTATTTTTGCAAAGTGACAAAAAGGTCTACTAAAATTAATTCTCTGAACAAACCAAAACGTGTATAATGTCTATTTCACTCCGAAGTGGCACAACGGCACTTGTCTCTACTCTAGTAAATGGTCTTGCCAGAAAAAAAAGACCTGTACTCAGTATGCCTTTACTGTGTAGGTCAAATCCACCTGACTTCCTGTTTCAGTCTGAGTGTGTCTGTGCGGCTTGATGGTGATCAGCGGAGGATGATTAAGATGAGCTTGAGCCAGGCTGTTGCTGGGAGACCGCTGACGCCAGACGAGACGGAGAGAGAGACGTGCATGCCCCCCTGCGGTGCAATCACAGAACAACAGAACAAAACAGAACAGGATAAGATAGAATAGAATGGGATAGCATTTAATAGAGTGAACGAATACAATTAGATAGAATTCAATAGAATAGTAAAGTAGACAAGGAAAAAGATAGAAAACAATAGAATCAAATATAGTTGGTGTTCTTTATAGTGACAATGTTTGTTATAATCTGGATAAGCCACGTTATTTGAGCATTTTACAGTACACAATGTGAAGCACATTATTATTATTTACATTGGGATCGACATTATTATAATATGAGACTATAAAATGCACGGCTATGTGCAATTTTTTGTGCCACAATTAAAATAACCACTTTAATTAATGTTGCCATAACAGGCCCTTTCTTTTGAGTCCTTCCTATTATTTGAAAAGTTGATATGTAAATATCAGTACAATGTCACTGCGAGGACAGTTTCAGTCAGGTGATTGTTTCACTCATCATAAGCAAGAAGAGAAAGAGAACGAGCATGCACAACACAGACTTCAGATGTACTAATATGACAGGTCTTTGTGTGTTAACCCCTTTTTCATCTTAATTTATCTAATCAAAGCATGTCATTTGCAGCAAACTGAAACTGTGAGAAGTGGCTGCAGGCTAAGTAACTACTCAGCGATTCTAAGGAGCTGCTGAGAGGATTGCATCAAACAGCCTGTGTTCACTCTGATCCACTGATCACACTCGGCTCACCTCAGCACTAAATCACTGCTTATATCTTTCACTTCACAGGTTGTCTGGTCATGGCGTGGTGTGTGAGCTTTCAAAGCTTTCCAAAGAGAAACCTTCTGACTTTAGTCAGAAATACTCTGACGAAAGTATTTTTTGAATGTTCTTTCCTAATTTGATTTGTAGTTTGAGAAAGGTATACTCAAAGGGGAAAACATGATGGGTGAAATGCCCTGTACATAAATTCCTCTATTCCTTCTTTTACCCTGTAGCTGTTGGAAGAAATGCACAGACATTAAGCTGTTGCAGCACAAATCAGATACAAGAGTATCTTAAGGATATCCAAGGTCCTTATGTAAGACGTCAAAAAATGACAGCAACAAAACAACCTGAAAAAAACATCTTACAGTGCATATTCAAATTCCATCCTATGTCTAACCAAAATATAGTTACTTTAACATTAAGAGAAAGGAAAGTGGCAAATACTTACACTTGACAAGCTGAAACTAGAACATAGTTAATATTTTTGCTAAATAAATTCCATATAAATTTAACAAAAATCAAAGTAGTAAGATACATGCTCTGTCAATCAACTAATCATTTCAGCTTTAGCTCTGTTTGTGCCAAAACACTGTACTTCAGCACTTTATGGGATATAATAGCTGATGTTTGTACCAGTCTGATACCTTTTTTCTTATACTGACTGATGTTTGTCATTCCCTTTACCAGACGCTATGGACAAATTCAAATGACAGATGCAAATCTGAACACAACTAAATGCAAAGTCATGACAGTGTATAACAGTGATAAAATATGTAAAAAGCATAGACAACACACGGCATTCTAAATGTAGACACACACTTTTGACAAATGAAACGTCAAACATGAGAGAAAACGTTGTAAATCACTCCACTTCAATATTCCCTAAAATATTATAAAGCTTGAACATGATGGATAGAAAGATGCTTGATGTATTATTGATTATTTTCTGAAACCGCTCACCATTTCTTTTTTTCTTGCAACCCCATAAAACATTTAAAAGACCTGAAGGAGATCCTTTAATGTTAAATATTGGAGCTCTCTTGTCATGTCTACATCACAGTAAAATACTTTGAATATTGATGCAATATAAACAGGTTATCCTTCATTTAGTGCAGTATAATATATCTTTTGAGTGGTTGTATCCATCATGGATATATTACATTTTTTTTTAGATAAATACTGTGTATTGTTGCACAGAACAGAACAACGCGAATGTTCACAGTGTGAGCCCTACAGCTGTAAAATAAACGTATTGAACCTTAAAACATTTTTTTTTAAATTTCCCTTTTAAATGCTGCGTTAGTCTAACTTATCACTAATACATTTATTTTAAACTGTTACTTTTCAGGTTATGTTTTTACTTACAAATGAATTTTAATCTAATTTTATGTGTTTTGTTTTAAATACTTCATAGTAAAAGATGCAGGGAAACCTTTAATATAAAAAAGCTGCCATTCATTAATGCAGCAGTATTAGCTATTTTACATGTTCCATAAAATGTCCACATTCAATTGTTTATTGTACTTTTATCTGAGGAGAATCTATTTATGTGTTGTCATTTTAACTAATGTATTAAAAGCAGTTACATTTATAAGCATATTCTGTATTTGTTGTATTCACAATATTCTACAATGGACTTCAAACTGTGAGCGACCTTAAACATAGAGAACACTGCCACCTGGAGGTGAAGAAACACACTTTAGTTGATAGGAGAACGTAATGGGGAGGGGAAACACACTCCTGCAGGCTTTTTGTTGTCAGAACATTTATTTCTAGGAATCAGGAGATTTGTTTACACAAGACCAGCATGTTTATGTAACACAAAAGAAAGGACAGATGTAAAAGTTGGTACTATTGCACACTTGTAATGAACCGACAGAGCAGTCCGGTCCCAGGATGCATCACTCCTGAAATGACAAAAAGGACAATGAAGTTACTGCAGACAGGATACATGATTTATTCAATAACATCCAAAGTGCCACAGCATCTTTTGCATTTTTAATGTATGAATCTTTGTGGCAGCAGAGTGAGCTGTAACAAGCACCAAAATGACCTTGATTTTTGAAGCAGTAATCTTATAAAGCAGACTGTTCACTTTGATTGATGTGATGAATAACAACTCTTTTGTGATTCAACTTTCTGACTGGTATTTCTTCTCTCCTTAGGCTTTGTTTGTTCCTCTTTTGCATTAAATAAAATTCACAAAAATGTGACAACATTTATCTGTTTACTCTAAATGAAGTTCATAAAGGGCGTTCATCCCATACAATATGACATACTAGAAGTGGATCTGAGTTCGACTGGAGGTTAATAAGTTAAAGTGTATCAGCCCATATTGGAAAGTTTTCACTCGTCAACAGTATGAGCTAAAAACAGCAGTCATACACAATGAGAGGAGGGAGTGGTGTGTCACATCTCATTACAAATGACCCTGCCGGTAGGACCGGTTGTGGAGGTTTCATACCAACGAGGCATTCATTCAGGTGCTTAGCCTTTAAACTAATATGTGAGCTGATGTTACCAGTAGAGCTGCATTTAAATACATGTTTCTATTCAAAAGAAAGTATTGACAACTTCAATAGTGTAACATGGGAACAGAAACTGAGCACTGAGAGGGAAATAAAAGTTGTCTATATGGTTGTCAAAGAAAATCCAACACTGCTTGTTTAGCTGTGTTAAGTATGTAAGATAAATAACAAGCATCTCTAAAATGCAGGTGCAGCATTGGGCATACCTCGTCACTGCTGGAGGATGAAGATGAGGAAGAAGAGGAGGATGAGTTGCCTGATTTTTCACCCTCCTTGTGTTCCTTTTTCTTCTTGTCCTTCTTCTTGATGTCTTTGTCGTCTCCATGCTTCGACCCATCTTTCTTGTGAGATGAGTCCTTTTTGTGAGAGGAGTCCTTTTTGTCAGATGAGTCCTTTTTGTCAGATGAACCCTTTTTGTCAGATGAACCCTTTTTGTCCTTGGAGTCATCCTTAAAAAAATGGCATAATTTGACTTTGATCAAATAATTCATTGTGTTGATTTAGTCTTAAATATTGTGCTTTGTTCCTGTGGTCAGAATGAATAGAGTTAATATTGTGTTGTGACAAAGTGTAAAATGAAATGGATTGGATGAGGTTGATTTGAGAAACTATTTGACATTGCTTTCAAAACACTTAACTTAATACGTATATTGATACCACCGTGATGGACTACACATTCCTAACAAGTTCCTACCTTTTTCTTGCTCCAGGGCCAACTAATCTCATCGGAATGAGCCTCCTTTGCTGTTATCACTTCTTCCACACCTATAGCAACACAGATACAACAGGTTCAAATGATAAACGACTTCCAGGATAAAATTAAAGTGATATAACAATCTAAAGTAGTGTCACCAAGATTCTGCGTGACAACATCTAAACTCTTATCACAGCAGGAGTGCAGCTATTAAAATACGATACATTTTGCACAGGCTGTCAATATCAATATCAAATAATATTTCTGGTTTGGTGCAATAACTGTTTGTCTTCAATTCCAGAAGTCTTCTTTGACTTCTTTGACATTTAATAAGTCAAAGTAAATGTAAGTCTACTGTACCTGCCATGGTGACTCCTGCTCGTTCACTTTACCAAACAGGTGATACGTCCACAGAGATTCACACACACACACCCACCCAGGAAACCTGATACCACACCTGAATAAGGTGACCTAAACTAGCCACGCCCCCAACACTTGATATCAACTCAATTACCGAGGGGCAGATGCGTTCAGGTGCAGACGGAGACTGCGGAGTTAGAATTGATATTCACATTAAAAACATGCCCAGTGGTGAATTAAACATAATATTGTGTAAAAAAGAAATAATTGTACATTTGATGTTCGATCCTTTTACATGTTTGTTTCCCCACAGACAAGATTCAGGGTTTCTTTACGTTTAACTTTAGTTTGGTAATGAGTCGATTTTGCATGCAAATAATACGCCTACGCTACTAGTTCCAGGTATTTTTGTATAAATCATACGGGGAACAGTGTCTTTCAACAACAGTCAAATGTTGTGTCACGGAAAGTAGAACAGCTCGAAATTCATGTCAAATTATTGTTGACGTTACATTGAGGAGCTCTCCGGTGTCACCTGAGGACATATCAGATCCGTGCATGATAGACACTTTTGAATCATTTCTGAAAGAAAGACACTCTGTTATTTTATGTACAATATAGATACAAGCAGAATGAGAAAAAGATCTCTAATATAACACATGAAACAGAACAAACTGAGCCTGATACAGAGAACGAAGCACAGTGTGAGAGAACATGACACATGTTTTTTCGTTTTTGATTTAGTAAATTGTTTTGTTTTATTTACTATTATTTCTTACATTTAAGGTTCTGTTTAAAACTTCAACTCACGACTTTTTAAAATATTGTTCAGGTTACTTAGAGTTAAAAAAACACAATTTCCTAAAGCCAATAATTATAACGTCAAATTGTGTTAAGTCTGTGGTGGGGTTTATTTGTCTGTCAACTGCCGAAGTGGATTATGCATACATTTATTCATGTTATTACAAGGAGATACTGTAATGTCAAATTGTACTTAGTCGTGTTATTTACCTTATTTATATTTTTAGTCTCAAGAGCTAAGAAAAACTTTTCATGTAATTAAACCCAAACAATGTGTGCATTATTTTTCCAAGGACAACTATATATTTATAATTTTAGCAAGATTGATCAAAATCAATTTGCACTTTTATGTATTTTTTGGACCTTAAACTTTGATTGACTGAATACAAATAAAAACACTGCCATCGTGTGGTGAAGGAAATAACGTTTATTTGACAGAATAACTCGAACATTTTTCGTCAGAACATTTACTTCTAGGAATCAACACATTTGTTGACACAACACCAGAAGGTTTACAGGACACCAAAGAAAGAACAGGAAGTATAGTTGTTTCAACAGGAGTGAAGAGACGGAGAGAGAGCAGGCCGGTCCCTCAGGATGCATCACTCCTGAAATGACAAAAGGACAATGCTGTTACTGCAGAAACGATACATGATTTATTCAATAACATCTTAGGGGCCACAGCCAATGCTGTATCTTTAATGTATGAATCTTTGTGGCAGCAGCCTGAGTCAAAGCAGGCACCACAATGACTTTCATTTTTCTATCAGGAATGTTACGGAGGTATGACAGCAGCGTCTTCACTTTAATTCATGTGGTTAAAAATAACAACCCTTTGTGACTTCCCTATATCTGACCGTTTTTTTTCCACCCACGGCTTGGTTTGTTCCTCTTTTGCTTTAATCATTTGCATGGTAAACCCAATATTAATACACCTGTGACCAACATGATCTGCTCCCTGTATAACGCTTAGTGAAATGTATTTAGCCCAAAGGTGTCAGACAGCAGTTTGGCTGCAAGTTAGTAAACTTAAAATTAATCTGCAGATCTGGGAGGGTTATCTTGACTTAAGTATACACTATAAATAAAAAGTAGCACACAATTGAGAGGGTGTGGTGTCACAGCTGATGCTCATTGCAGCGACGACCTGTTGTACTTTTTCTACGCAGGTCAACCTTTGGAATAAGGTGGGACAGCTTTGTTACACACTGAGCTGCATTTTGCCTTCTCACATTTATTGAGCAACATGGGAACACTTTCACAAACTGAGCACTGAGGGGTAATGAAAATTAAACACAGAAAGGCCATGTTTAATAAGATGTAAAAAATAAAATTAGAGAAACAAATCTGACATCTAAAATTGGACCTACCTCGTCACTGCTAGAAGATGAAGAAGAGTCGTCGCCTGATTTCTTCCCATCCTTCTTCTCCTTGTGTTTCTTATCCTTCTTCTTGCCATCTTTGCACTCCTTGTCCTTTGACTTTTGCTTACTTCCAGACTTGTCCTTGCCATCCTAAAAATGTCACAAAAGGTCACTTTTAATAAGTCATTGATTGTGTTGGGTTAGCCTCAAGGATTGTTTGATTCTTGTAATGAGAATTCATAAAAATAGAGTAAGAATTGTGTTGAGTTTTATGCTGAAGAGCTGGAAGTAAAAGGCAGCAGATGAAGCACAATTATAAACAGCTAACTGCTAAAACACAAGGAAAAGCATACCACACGTATGAACATCAAATAAAAAACTCTTACCTTGTTTTTCTTCTTCGCACCTGTACGGATGATAAGGGGGTGAAGTATTAGGTTTGAGCAAACGTGATATAAAAATCAGATTTATTTCATGAATCTGAACTCTTGCATGAGTACAGCTACAAATATAATTCTGTGACTGCCTTTTTCAAACATACATTGAATAATTAGTTAAGATGTAAGGAGCAAATCCTGCTCTTAAATTGCCCGATGACAGAGACACACGCATTAACATTCAAACCATTCCTTCTAAAAACCATGAAAGTAAATGTTAGTCCTACCTGGGCAATCCATTGTGACTCCTGTTTGTGCGCTTCACCAAACAAGTGGCCACAGAGACTGACAAACAGGTAATTATATAAACCACACAAACTACAAAACATAACCTCACCACACCCCCAACCACCGCTCCCTTTGTTATTGTAACCTGATATAAACGTATTTACTGCAGGGCAGATATGTTCAAGTGCAGGCAGAGATATTAAATTTAGGAATGCACAGTACAAAGTTGTCAATATTATAAATACAGGAGAAGTTCAAATAGAGTACTTCTTAAAGTGAAAAGTTGAAAAGCCCTTTTATGAGTGTTTCTATAGGCCTACATGCCATTGGTTTTTTTTTATCACCTTTGCATTACTTTTAAATAGCATTTTTATTGAAAATTAATTGAGTTCTAAAAGTTCTTGGTTGGTGATAAATCGATCTGCCAGTGTAGTTAGATTATCTCAACCCGTTTTTAAAAGAAAACAACTTGTTTCAAGGTTCATTTTGTGGGTGTACAACAAAAACAGTACAGAACAAGACATTCAAAACTGCGGCACTTCCAGTAGTTTTGGAAATGTACTTGCACTTTTGAACACGTATTTTAAATTCTAATATAATTCCAAAATAGTTATTTGAAAAGTAACATTTTTTGTTTGGTACTTTGTCTTACTAACATAGTGTTGTATGTTGCTGGGGATAAGAGGTGCAGCCTGGGTAGAAGGGTGTGACTCTACAACAGTAGCTATACTTAGAAGGAACAGTGCGTATTTCCAATAATGAAAACTAGATGTTAGAGAATGCAGAGCATCTTGTTTTCCAAGTCATACTGTATGATTATCTCTGATTCCTAAGAAACTCTCGTCATCTGAGGACAGATTGGATTCATGCAGCTCAACACATTTAACAGCATTCTGAAAAACCCTTCGTAAACAAGGGCAATGGTACCTGAAAAGTTGCAGTCTGCATGCAATGAACATATAAAACATTGCAAATAACCCAAACCCTAACTGCTGCATTTAAATAACATGTCACTTAGCTCTGTAAAAGAGGTTAGTAGCCAATCTTAGTAAAGTACAGAAGTGTTTTACCCTTCTGTAAGTCTATATTCAATAACGAACTTGCCCTCAACAACCGCAGAAAAATAAATTGAATGAAATGTACCTCTCTTTAAAAATGTAGTAACAATACATATAAATATATTTGTAGTTTCCTCAACACGATATAAAGGAAAACGATCAATCACTATACAACAAAGCACATGAGACAAAACACGATCTACAGCATGATTACTGTGTCTTACATTGTCTTTTTCTGAGAATAAATGAATATATCTATTTCTATTTTGGCATTAAAACAAAAATAAATGCAATGAAAAGTAACAACATTCTCCATATTTTTTAATCCTTAAATATAAATTCAATATGTATTTGAACTTTAAAGTATCTTATTATATACAACACTGTCACCTTGTGGTGAAGATAATGCACTTTTATTTAGAACTGGAGGGGGAAAAAAACAAACAAGCCTTTTTTTGTTAAAACATTTACTTCAATTAATCAGCAGTATACACAGCACCAGCATGTTTCAGTGACATCAATGACAGGACACAGAGAAAGCTTGGCTCTATTGCACACTCAAACAAACACATTAATTTAGTTTATTCAGATCACAAGAGACTGACAGAGCAGTCCGGTCGGTCCCTCAGGAAGCATCAATCCTGAAAGGACAACAAGGACAAAGCTGTAACTGCAGGAAGAGCAAACACTTTACAGCATGTACTAATGGTGTAGTATGTACCAATACATACATGTAGGTTCAAGCGAACAACATGTATGGGATGAGGGGGTAACAATGTGATCACTGAATAAATACTATACTAACTATACTCCAACTACCAGGTAAGTCCACAGTTGACATTGTTTGGCTTTAGGACGTTTTTGATACAGGTTGAAAATGATCAACATGATGTTAGTTTTTTTGATAGATGTAGATGTGCTGATTTTGAAAGTTATGAATATATACAATCGCTGGTCATATCATATTTAAAAATATAATGTTTACAAACCCTGTAGTGAGAACTTATTGATGACAGGGCATACAATCATAACTCACCTTAGCTGTTAGATGAACACTCCTGGGTTTCAGATCAGCGGCATTTACTGAAAGAAAAAAAATGTAATAAACAAAAAAGAGTAATATATACAATTTCCTGCCTAGACTACCGTTTGTCTAGAGTTTACTTCTCCTAATTTTGTTGTAATATATACCCCTTCACATACAGTTAAAATATACCTTTATTATAAAACATGTTTAAGTTTCCAGATCTTTCTCCCCTAACATCACACGCTGTTCCATTGTTCCTATCAGTACACACTGTATTTGTTCACTTGAAACAAGGCTCCCCGCAGCTCTTCCAGCAGAGTGCACCTAAATGAAAGCCATGAGCTTAAGGACAGAAAACTACCAAGGGAAATGGAACAGACAGGAGGGATTGATTTGCAGCCTTTAATCGTGTAATTGCTCAACTACTCTGACTCCTTTCACTTTTTTTGGCTGCTGGCCCAATGTTAGCACAGATACATTCACTAGGGTGTTTTCTAGGGTGTTAGCCAAAAAGGAGACAAGGCATGAGGTCACTCAGCAGTGTGTTCTCTTTCATTGAGGTAATTGGGCAACACACCTGTTTTATTACTCTACTATCTGACCTGTTTGCCTTCCACCCTGGGCTTGGTTCTTTCTTCGTTATTCATTCATATAAAATGTGCCAAACGTGACATTTCCTGAATAAAGCTTCAACAAAGTTAAACAACTTTAGCCCCAAGGAGTTGAGAAAATTGAGCTTGGCTAATAAGCTAACGATGAATCTGCTGATCTTGAAGGTGTTTCACTAACAACGCAAGTTATAAATAAAAACTACACACTCAAATCTGGCACTGTCTGTAAGACAAGTTCCACCAGTCTTGTTTCAGACCATTATCTATGCAAGCTGACCTTTGAAATGAGGTGTGAGAGGTATGCTTCCTGCTCAGCTGCATTTTATCACATTTTGCATAAAAAAGTCTAAATAACAACAAACTATGGAAGTGAATCATGGGAACTTTTTTACAAAATGAGGTCTTTCAAACTAATACCAGCAACAATAGACCTACCTCATCATCACTGCTGGAGGATGAAGACGACGAGGAGCCTGATGAATGTCCCTCCTTCCTTTCCTTCTTCTTCTTGTCCTTCTTCTTGTGGTCTTTGTCGTGCTTGTCCTTGTGCTTTTTGTCAGACTTGTGCTTTTTATCAGATTTATGCGATTTGTGGGACTTGTCGTCTTTGTCGGATGTGTGCTTTTTATCAGACTTGTGATCTTTGTCAGACTTGTGTGTTGAGTCGGACTTGTCCTTGCAGTCTCCCTACAAATGGCAAAAGCTGACTTTAGACAATGATTGTGTTGGGGTTTGTTAAGGACTGTGCTTGATTCAAATACTTATTGATCAATGTAGAGTAGCAAAGAATTGAATGCAGTGTGCAAATGAGCTGGCAGCACATGAATCGGATTCATCAGACAAGCAACTCATTTTTCAATTACAACAAAAACATCTAAAATCAACAGTCAGTGCCAAATAATTGCACTGTATGCATTATATCTGCAACGTGTGTTTGTTGGATTTAAATATGCAAAGTTCCTACCTTGTCCTTCTTCCAGGGCAACTTAATCTCATCCTTCTGAGCTTCCCCCTTCTTCACATCCTCTTCCCCCCCACCTAAAGCTGCACACAAACAAAACAGATGTCAAACACAATCTGAGTGACACATCAACCTCTTTGGAGAGCAGTTGTAGTAGATTCTGCTTCTAATACATAATGTAAATTGATAACCAATTAGGCTGTCAGGTGGAAAACGTGCTAAAAAAAAAGCCCTGCTGCTCTTCATGTTAGCCTATAAAGGCTGTGAAATGCTGTTGAATTAAACCAAAACAAACAATACATATAAAGTCAACATAAATCTGTGCCTACCTGACGCCAGATCGAAAGACATTTTTGTTGCTGAGCTTTTCCCAACAAGACACCTTCCCTGCTGCTTGTGACACAAACAGGAAACTGGATAAACCGCACCTCAATCACGTGACCAAAACACGCCCCCAGCCACTTTACGAGAGGAGCTACTTTCAACTGCAGGTGGAGATATTTAATTTAAGAACTGTTTGTTTAAAACACAAACCATAAACCTGCAGAGAAAGATAACTTTTATTGAAGGGTGGAATGGATACAAGTTGAATGTCCTAAGCAGCAACATAATACCTGAGTGCATTAAACTGGGTGAGGTTGCGTTTTATTGCAACTTTAACTTTTATTTTTTGGACTTTATTTTTTCTTTCAAAATGTACATAATCTGAGTTTAACGTGTACCTTTATCATCAATACCAAACGATACATTTAGCACTTAATTGACCATTTCTCTGATTTGAACGTGATATATTTCACAACTAATTGAATCCTTTTTAATTAAGGTGAAAGTTCTAAAATCTAGAATATTTGTTAGGAAAATCGCACCAGTTCTAACTATAAGTCTGTAAATGTTAAATAGTTAAAAGTTAGTATTGGGGGACAAGATGCACTTTTGTGATCCAATGTAGGATCATCTGACAATATAAATTGAAGTTACAGAACATAGAACATTGTGTTTGTCATATTGTTACCAGCTCCTGTTATTTTTAAGTTCAATAACATCACTTCCAGGACCAACATTCTGAAAATGTGAGAGGAAGCACCTCATTATAGCGTGCAGGTTGTAAAACTGCTAAATGTTCAGCCTTTTAAAAAAAATGTATAACCAATGTTTCTGGTGAGTATCTCGCTAGTATTAAAAACCGTCATATAAACCAAACCTAAAACATTATTACTTTAGTACAACATCTGACGGTGGGATTATTCCCATTTCCCTCTTCATTCAGAAGCTCCAGCACAATGTAAATGTCCACATCCGAAGACGCTAAACAGCTACAGTGACCATCATCTCAGTTCTCGCTTCGGACCTGCAGACCCTGGGATTGGATGGAGTACCTGAAGGCAACATAAGAAGTAGACAGCAAACAAAACAAATAAAATGGTGTTTTTTTTATTCTGCACAGCAAGGATTTTGAATTATTTCATGTGATTATAAAATGACGATTCTGCCACAAATGTGCTTAGTCTTACCAATTAAAAAAGCTAATTAAGGGCTATTCATACTTTTTAATTCAATTCATTTTTCATGGGGTAATTATCTTCCTAAAGTTGAACAGTTTGTTGCGTAAAATGAAGGCACTTAAAGCATCATTAGAGCATAAATCATCATAACATCCTCAAGGGTCATGTAAGCTGTGTCAGTAACATCTTATTTGATCTATGACATCTCATGATTGGTAAGGCCTAGGGCCTTTCAATAGGTCACTAGAGGAGAGGTGGGAGGTGGAACGGGTCCCTGCATCTCCGTACCTCCTTGGGCTCCCCATCAGGGACTCCATGGGGCTGGGAGGTCTGCGAATGGTAGCCCTATCCCCGAAACTGAAGGAGGAGGCAGGGAGAGAGGGCTTGGAGGCTGCTGAGAGACTTGGATCCAGCTTTACAAGGGGTTTGGATGGGAGTGACACGTAGGAGACATGAGCACCAGAAGGAGCCCCAACTGGAGCAACAACAGGAGCATCGGAAGGAGCACCAGCAGGCTTAGAGAAGCTGCTACATGGACCTGAAAGTCCGCCCCCACCGGAGCCAGGAGTTTCCATTTTTGGCTCGCCGCTTATTTCACCAAGAGGGCTTCTCTGGAACGTATCAACAGGACAACATGAAGGGCATTGTATACGGAAAATCAGGCCCATTCAGAAGAAGGCGACTCCACTGTGTGACAACTATTTTTGTTTTACCTTGGGGAAATATCTGCTTGACTTGACAATTACTTACTTATCTATACATTTTAAACATTTGAACAACAACATTTTACACATGTGTGTCTTTTTTACAACATACTTATTCTTCTGATGTTTATGAAAGCACCATTATGCACCAAAGCAAATCCCTTGTATGTGTTATCCCCATAATATTTAAGGTTTATATGAAAACCAAACTTACCATCTTTTCAGTTTCACTTCCCGATGAACCTGAACTCTGAAAGCCAAACAGGAAATAAATCAGTAATATCACCTTCACATTAGAAACTGTCCCATTTCAAGAGTAATGATTTACCTTTTTCTTGTCCTTCTTGTCTGCCTCGTCCTTTTTATTTTCCTTATCACTGCCCTTGAAACTATCAGATGAACTGGAGCTCGAGTCCTGCACAAATGTAAAAGAATCAAACGCTCCATCGTCTTTGTTTCATGAACTGAAATAAAATACCATAAATGTGTTTTTACGTATGGCACACTAAAGTACCTTCTTTTTGTCCTTCTTCTTTTTCTTCTTCTTGTCTTTCTTCTTCTTTTTCTTCTTGTCGTCATCACTGCTAGAAGAATCTGAGTCCTTGATGGATGTAAATATAAGATGAATAAGAAGAGAAGAAATTTACAATCTGATTGTGTCCCATCCTTGTGTTTGGAGCAGTGGGCTGCTATTATGTATGCAGATGGCTATATTTGTCAAACACAACATTTCACATAGCTTTACCTTTTTCTTATCTTTCTTGTTCTTCTTCTTCTTTTTTTTATCCTTTTTCTTCTTTTTCTTTTTCTTCTTCTCATCACCGCTAGAAGAATCGCTGGAGGAGTCAGAGGAAGAATCCTGGACAGAAAAGGAAATTATTCATACAGTAATAATTACCTGTCAATCGTTCCACGATTAACCAAATATCATCAATAGTACGAGTTGTCAATTATCAAATTTTGTAATTCCTATTTTCAACCAAAAACTTGGAATGGAAAAACAAACGGGGAAACGTTCTCACCTTCTTCTTCTTTTTGTCCTTTTTCTTCTTCTTATCTTTCTTCTTTTTCTTATCTTTCTTTGACTTTTTCTTCTAAAGTTACAAAAGACATACACTAATGATGAGTTGTGCTGCTGTTTATCTTTCTAAACTTGGGGGTAGATGTATAATTCAAATAGTGGCGATCATACGTGTCAACTCACCTTGTCATCATCACTATCAGAGGAAGAGGAGGAGCTATCATCAGAAGAGCTGCACTTCTAGAAATGGATGTCAGGCAGTCAGTCTCAAAAGGGCATTTTTGTCTTTATGAGCATCAGAAGTGTGACGTTATTCCATTAAAACAATAAGCAGTGAAAGATACACAAGAGTTATCACATGTTTTACCTTCTTCTTCTTCTTCTTCTTCTTCTTTTTCTTCTTGTCCTCTTCACTATCAGAGGATGAGGAAGAGCTGGAATCCTGTCAAAATCAGAGAGCGGAAGGATGAAATAATAATAATCACAAGTGCAACAGAGTAATAAACAAGAGGTGTTTAAGGTACAAACCTTATCCTTCTTCTTCTTTGTCTTCTTCTTTTTCTTCTTCTTCTTCTTCTTCTTCTTGTCATCTTCACTATCAGAAGAAGAGGAGGAAGAGCTGGAATCCTGTAAAGAGACCGAGAGAGCAGAGCATAAGATGAAACAGCACAACGACAATAACATTTACTACACGGCTACAATCTACTCAAACTACTTGACTCCCAATATTATTGAAATGATTTTATTTACTTGAAATGATCGTATTGCTTCTGATAAGATAATAAAACTCTGTTCCACGGTGCTCCAACGGCTGGAACTCCGACAAGAAAAACATCATTTTAAATGAAGGCAGCTCTGATTGATGTTTTCTGTGACGGTCCAAGTCT
Organism: Eleginops maclovinus; assembly: GCF_036324505.1. NCBI lineage: Eukaryota > Metazoa > Chordata > Actinopteri > Perciformes > Eleginopidae > Eleginops > Eleginops maclovinus. Next base: position 8,080,839 of record NC_086366.1, on the reverse strand, counting down.
GTTCACAGTTTATTTTCCACTAACACATCCTGTCGTGGCTTCCTTCCCTTGTTTGCCATTAAGCCATTTAGACGCCTTCAACAGACAGCTATAACGAGTTTTCCTTCCTTTATATTTGTTTTACATTTTTGAGGACTTGCTTGGCCTTCGATGGTGTGATGATACAGTATTATGATGTGCGTTGGCCGGAATTTTGCCCCTAACTTTTCACACAGTTAACAAAGAAAACAGGCCTTTACAAATAGTCGGAACAAATTAAACAAAAGAGGCAAAAATAAAATATAATAATAAACAACTAAGTTATTATTTGCTTTGACCTGAAGTCTGCACATCGTGAACTGTACTGTACTATATTATTAATTTGGTTTTCACTGACTGTGTTTTTGCTGCTCCAGTCCTCATTTGCTGTATGTTAATAAAAATAAAAGTGAAAAAAATAATAATAATAATAAACAACTTAGGTGGTCTTTCTTTATTTCTTTGTATGTATAGGTTTTTATAGCTTTCACGGTAACTTAAACAGTTAAAAAGGCTGTGCCTCGACAGCCTCTTGCAGACAGGTTGCCCCTCTCTGTCTCTTCAGAGCATGGTGCACAGGGAATTGTAGTCCTTTATACAGTGTTGACTACAGGTGTCACAATTAGGTGGCCTTTTTAATAAAAACAAAATACTGGCACTAACAAGCACTAAAACTCTACAGAGGCCATATCGTGTTCCTGTCCACGTTTACTTCCTGTCTATCTGCTTCTGCTGATTTATCTGACGTCCAGCGCTCCTTCTTTTAACCTCTTTTGCCTTCTCTCTCATGATGCTCCTTTAGTCATTATAGTGCTTAACAGCGGTCTGTACTACTGAAATGTCCAAATTGACCAATCAGAATAGAGTATTCAACTGAGCCATGTAATAATGTAATATATGTAAGTGTTGTGGCCACAAACCTTGTCCTTCTTCTTCTTAGTCTTCTTCTTTTTCTTCTTCTTCTTCTTCTTGTCATCTTCACTATCAGAAGATGAAGAAGAGGAGGAGGAGCTGGAATCCTGAAAAGAACGATAAGAACGATAAAATAATATTAAACAGCACAAATACAAAAAAGGTTAAATGAAGAGGGGAAGGCACAAACCTTGTCCTTCTTCTTCTTCATCTTCTTCTTTTTCTTCTTGTCATCCTCGCTGTCTGAGGAAGAGCTATCAGAGGATGAAGAAGAGGAAGAGCTGGAGGAGTCCTACGGATGAAAACAAAAAACAAATCCTATTAATATCTAAGAAACAAATACCTTGTACGCGTATGTTTTATACGAATAAACTATGATAATCACAAATCAATTCACTAAAAGTCAATATACAACATACAGCCCATTGTATTTGTTCAACTTGATTAGAAAAAATGTTTAATCAACTATAAACACATTTTTTACAGATTGTTTGTATACCTTTTCCTTCTTTTTCTTTTTCTTCTTCTTGTCTTTTTTATCATCATCACTGCCTGAAGATGAGCCAGAATCCTGGAGCGAAAGACAGGATATATTCAGTTCTTTATCCCGTTATATAACTACGTACTAATATAACTACTATAGTTAACATTGCATCATACATGGTGGTGATAATGCACTGTAACACCAGTAAAAAAAGGGTATTTCTTTATTTAATTAAAGGAGGTACAGTCGAATGCATTCTCTTTTTTATCACCTTTTTCTTCTTCTTCAACTTCTTCTTTTTCTCCTTGTCCTTCCCTCCTTCTCCCTCATCATCACTCAGGTTGCCTTCCTCAATACAACCAGGGAATGCTTTTGCTTCCTCTGATATACAGAAAACATCATTACAACCAAAACAAAAATACTTCAAATGAACCAACCAACGCTTAAACAGCACCCTTACCTGGCCAGACAATGGACAGTTTGTCTTCTCCTGTTGCTTTAGGCTCTTTCTTGGCCTGTCATGAGATAAAAAGGCGCTAATTATGAACTGTAGTTCCATTGTGCAAATATGTCTGGCATGCAGAGAGTATTTGAGAGTGTTTCACCTTGTCCGCAGCTTTCTTCTTATCTCCATCATCACATGGTTCTGCAATTTCACCATCTGCAGACATTCAAGCATTAGTGTATCAAGGGTCTAGTCACTATGAGTTTTTTTCTGTTACTAAAAAGTGGAAACACTCACAAAGTGCTGAGAGAGATGGAGCAATGCAAAGCTCATTTTGCTGTTCATCCTGTGAAAAATCACAAATAAAATCGATCTCAAGCGTATTGTTTTTTCACCATATGTACTTCATGCAGAGATGTGTTGTACATGCACATGTTAAACACACACTTGTTGACAGATCATAAACATACCTACAGACCCATTCATTGTCTCTGCAGTGGAGTATAACATAGCTTTGCAAAACTTGAGGTGTTACGAAATTGTGCTGGGGCTATGTATGTTTCATGCCCTGACAGGTACAAAAGCATTATACGCATTTTCTCAGAAGGTGTGTGCACTGCTGGGGAATCTGGTTTGTCTATAATAACAACATGCTGCTCACCAGTTATGCTCTAAGACATGGAGATATTCTTCATACTTGATAGCAGAAACAAAAAAGAAAAATGTGACCTGACTTAGCATCTTTTTAAAGAATGAATTTATTCCGATCTTTACATGAGTTAACGAGCAGCTTCACCCCTGAAACAAACAAATTATTATCGAGTCACCTCAGGCTTTTTTCAAAAACAAAAAATATTACCTTCTTCTTCTTCTTTTTCTTGTCCTTCTTCTTTTTCTCCTTATCTTTCTCGCTGTCAGAAGATGAAGAGCTAGAATCCTGTGTCAATAAAAATGTAATAATAGAAACAATTATAATTCTTGCATACAACAATTTTGACATTGTTATTTATTCAGTAAACAACATATGTAGAACACAATTATGTGATTGGCATTAATGGTATTACCGTCTACTTTCTGCAGAATCCCCCAACTCTGGATTTACTCAGTACAGAGCCGCAGTCAGTACTTTACCTTTTTCTTGTCTTTCTTTTTTTTCTTCTTCTTGTCTTTCTTCTTCTTTTTCTTTTTGTCATCCTCGCTGTCAGAGGAGGAGGATGATGAGGAAGAACTGTCTGAGGAAGAGGAGCTGGAGTCCTTTAAAAGAAGAACCAAAAAATATGTATGTGTCAGTATTGCTCATTTCCAATTGCACTCAGGAATACAGACAGCTGACACCAACGATGTTCATATTGTAAATGTGTATATGAAATAAACCATACCTTCTTCTTCTTCTTCTTCTTTTTCTTCTTCTTCTTTTTCTTTTCATCCTCACTGTCAGAGGATGAACTGTCAGATGAAGATGAAGATGAATCCTGGGAAAGAGAGAGTACAATAGATATTCAGAAATATGAAGGTTCAATGTTTTCAAATGTTTGTTTTCATTACTTTTGACTAAATGACGTCTGCTAGTCCGACAGCACAGGTTTGGATTTGCTTGTATGCTGTATTCTGGACATTTGCACTTACCTTCTTCTTCTTTTTCTTCTTCTTCTTCTTTTTCTTCTTCTTTTTCTTTTCATCTTCACTGTCGGAGGATGAACTGTCAGATGAAGATGAAGACGAATCCTGGGAAAGAGAAGAGTACAATAGACATTAAAAAAAATGACGGGTTAATGTATTCAAATGTTTGTTTTCATTACTTTTTTGACTAAATTACATCTGTTAGTCCAACAGCACAGCTTTGCATGTCTTATACGCTGTATTATGGACATTTGCACTTACCTTCTTCTTCTTTTTCTTCTTCTTTTTGTCCTTCTTCTTCTTCTTTTTCTTGTCTTTCTTCTTGTCATCCTCCTCATCTGATGAGGTGAAATCCTGAAGCAGGAAAATGGAAAACAATATATAATGACAACTTTAGAAGCAAACTGTTTGTTTTTAAAAAGAGTTCATTTTGCATGTCTCTCACCTGTTCTAGTTGATCATCGCAGCCTGAAATCATTTAATACAAGAAAAAAAAGACAGTTTTTGAATAAATAAAACAAATGTACATGCATTGTCAGCTGAAACACATTTTTATACTCAAATGGTTGATTAAGATAGCAGTCTAACAATAGAGAAAACTATCATACAGCCGTAAATATTATGCAGTACAAGTCAATGCCATTTAAGTGTTTCAAAAAACAAATACATTAAAAAAATGAAAATCTTGGATATGTTTACTTTTAAAATACACTGGAAATTACCATACTTGAGATAGTAAATATCAGAATGTGCAGGCCCAGGTTTGAATGCAAACCACAGATTTAAATCATCCTTTGCATTTTGTGGGAATATGATTTGGAATACATGGTTTAATGAATGAATGGAACCTGAACATGTATTAAACTCATGAGACTTCATTTTTTGTTTCAATGAAAAAATACACCGGTTTCATAAACATGCTGTATTTTACTTACACGTGATAACAGTGTCCCAGACATACTCTCTCTGGTCATCCTTTTTCCTCTTCTTCTTCACCTTCCTGTCCTCCTGTAAGGGCATTTTTAGACTTTTACAACTTCCACTGTTGTATGGGCATATACAGGGTGCGATTTGACAAAAAAACAGAGGGGGGATGTTTTTTTTAATTTATTCATAGACAAGAACATTGGACTTTTAACTTGCATAGCTAGGGAGAAAAAAACGCAAAAAGTAGACAGGCCCTTTTTTCGGGTCCGTGGATTAGTCCCCATCACAACATGGCAAAACTTTTAATAACCCATACATGGATTTCTATTCAACGTCACAAAAACATGCGTACGCACTAACAGGCAGAAAGCACCATAGAACAGCATCAATGCTCTCCATGAAAAGACCCTCCAATTAACTTAAATCAAACACTCAAAATAATTCACTAAATAGCACAACGTGCTGTCAACACTCAGGGACAGGTCTGGAAAACTAGACAAAGTAAACAGTCGGCTCTGGTGACAAATTTGTGGTGGCTTTTTCGTTTTTCCTATCGGGGCATTGTCTGCAGCATTTCGGCCCTCTTCTATCCACAATTCTGCAAATGGGTCCTGTAAAGTAAGATGATATGCTGCTCTGAACGCGTTTCATGTTTGGTTCAGCGCTGTTTTTCCTGCGAAGTTCCCGCACAAAAATGTTACAATGTTTTTGTGTTCGATGACGTTCAGAAATATGCACCGTCTGCCAGAAGGCTGCTGAATAGCCTACTCTGATGTAAAGACACTGAAGATCGTTAGATTTCAAGAGTTTAAGTAGGCTAGCAGTTAAGTTGCATTCATCGCTATCAAGGGGGGGAAATCCTTGTCCCCACCGGAGATAAAAATAATTTAGCAGAGGTAGGGATAGGAAAACCAGAGGCGGGGAAATCCTCACCATCCCCCCCTACAAATCGCACCCTGGGCATATATTATGTTGGAAGCTTGTTTTCAAATGTATATAAAGATAGAGTCATCTAGGTCAGGTTTGGGTGTCACCTACCACTAGTTATATATTAACAAATACCCTTCAATTCAGGTTGATACACAAACATCCACACCTACTGTGGACATGTAGCCAAAACCAACACATGAGAAATAATGTGCACAGGCTGTGCATACGGCTACTATTACAAAGATACTGGGTGCATAAGCACTATTATATGTAACCATGCATTTAAGCCCGTATATATGTGTAATATTTGGTGCACCCATGTTAAACAAAGCGATGTAGTTTACATATGATTGTTTTGTGAGGGTTTTCTGTTGTAGGTACAAGAGTTGTTCCACATATTGTCAATGGGTGTGTTCCTCTCTGTGAGATACCCCCCGCTATCAGATCCAGGAAATCAGAGCCTCTGCCTGTAGCCCTGGGTACACTGCATTCCCGACACAGGTACACTTTTTTTCGTTAATGGTTTTTTATGATAACCTGTCCAGTCAGAAGTTACTCAACGGGTGGTAACACATTTGTCAACTGCAAAATTGCTTCTGTCTCTTGTCTTAAAAGCTTGCAGGTGCGGATTAGCTTGCTTTTCCTGGGTTTCCTGCTTTCCACCCACATGCACAGAACATTATTGCATGAGCCTAAATCTACATTTTACCAAGCAAGACAAACGGTGAAATAGTTTAGTAGGTTATCTTTGGTTTGGAGCTATTTCTAAAGTTGTAAATATTGACATGTGAGGCCTGGGGAAGATGAATGTTCTTATCTTCAAACTTGCCAATAGAAAGAATAATGACCCATTTATTTATTACTAAATACGGTGACAGCTATTCCACCCTAAATATTCTCACTACAGGCTTATGGTTTCAACAACACCCTCACCTGAGGCAGTGACATACTTGGAAGAGAATATCGACCCTATGAGCTGAAATTGTTCTTGCTCGTGGCCAGGGACTTAATTTAGCAACACTGCAGGAATGTATGTGAAGGATATACATAAACTGCACTGTAAAACCATCATCTGCAGTCCTGTTTAAAGGAAATATGAATATCAAGAATAAAAACTGGTGTGTGACATGCCTTGAGCAGCACCTATTCCATAATCACAGCTTACCGCACTGTCACTGTCTGAAGAGCCACTGGAGGAAGAAGAGAGGAGGAAGATGAGGATGAGCCAGAATCCTATTGAGAAAGAGGCGGGGGAGTTAGGGAAGTTATACTGTACTCTGTGTAAACATTGAACATGATTAGTTATGCATTTCTTTGTTGGTGAAAGTGATAAATGAAAATCTAAATGAATGAGTCACTAAAAACACTTAAAGCAAGGCTTTGTTAGCAAGGTGGTTTTACTTGCAGCAGAAGGGAGGGGCTCTTTAAACACATATTAAACACTACATAGGCGTTTTACCAATATTACACCCAGAAGCACACACACCCATTCAAGTTATGCAAAAACGACAGTTGATCTGCATTATAAACAAATAAATCCATTCCTAGTTCCTCTCCGGTTCGACTGGCTGTAGGTGCAGTCCATATTGAGCTTTTCTCTCTCTGTCAGAAGTCAAAATTTATGTTTTTTGTGTAGCTTAGGAATAAGGCAATGCCCTCAACTGATTAAATCAATGTTTTAAAGATATGATTTGATTTAATAAGACATGAGAGTATCCTAACAAAATCCAAACAGTACCTTTTTAGAAAATACTCAATGATGGAAAAAATATAGATTGAACATGGTATAGTCAATGGTGAATATGAGCTTTTGAGATACATACTTTCTTCTTTTTCTTGAGCTTCTTCTTCTTCTTCTTCTTGTCTTTCTTGCCGATACCCTCATCCTCGCTGTCCGAGGATGACAGAGAACTGTCAAGTGAGAACATCTTTGTGTGACAAAAAAAAGTGAGAAAGCAGAGGATATTTTGTCTAGCTGGAATGGTTACACATAAGCAGCGATGCAAGCGTTACAGTCACACTTAATCTCTTTACTTTAATACAAATAATCATTGCAACTCTCCATGGAACATGCAATTGTAACTTAATTTAGCCAATGGATAAAGCAAATTGAAATTTGATGACACCACGACTCCATGCATCAATTATTCAAATGATGATTCTGTTTTTCCAAACACCTCTCCTGCTCACCTTTCCATCTCCTTCTCCGGCAGGGAGTTCATTTTCACTCTTGGTTCCATCTACCTTTCCCTGGTCTGCAGGCTCTGGAACCTCAGCGAGCGGCTGCAAACCACCAGGAGGGACGGCTACTGGCTGCTGAACACCTGCAGCGCCTGCTCCAGCTGGAGCCACACAGTAAAGGGTGACAGAATTAGAGATAGACATCAATTAATTAAATCCCTTTTTGTTGTTTGTTTAGAATCCTAATAATTTAGCTTGAGCAACCTTATGTATTATTTTCTGCATGCTGGCTGCACTTCCTTGTTATCCAACTTCCTTAAATGGACAGCCAGATTAAACATTGAGGTCGAAATCAAACATAAGGGGCTAAGTCCATGAAATTGTAACTGTATGTTGATTACTTTGTGGTGCCCTTTGCCATCAATCTAGCAAATTCACAACAAATTCAGAAAAAAATGACACACCCTTAACAGTTCAAGGAGTTTCTTGTGGTGTTTGTTAAGTGTAAATATGCTAGGCTATATCTGTCATAGAAACACCTATACAAAACAGTAACGCACAATTTGGATCATTAGCTTTTATCCTGAAATGATAGTTGTCCATTGATTTAATGAAGAGACTATGCATAACGTTTTAAAGCCCATATTCAAACTAGGTAGATTACTAAACAAGTATAATAGTGAAAACAAAAATAAGAAAATGCATCCTACGTTTTGGGAGGGTGGACTCCATCGAGGTCCAGACTTCTCCTCTGTCCAGTGACCTGCCTTAAGACGAGGTGTTTGTAAGCATAAGACCTTTATGGGTGGGGAAACAGTACAAGTGTCAAGACATGCTGAATCAAAGACATGTACCTTCTTAAGTTTCAAAATAAAACCCTCTTTGAAATAAAATATAAAATATAACTTAAAAATACATACATTTTAACTACATGTTGGGTGCCAACTCTACCAATTTGATTTATAATTGGTGTGATTTGCTTCACAACAACTGACAGATTGTACACTTATGTTTCAGATACTATATTTTTACATGTTTTCATAATGTCTGTTTTATTTTGAAAAAGCCACAACGGTATACACCCAGTGTTATTGTAGGCTATTTTAGCTGCACTAGCTGATTTACCTGCGCAAACAGGTAATGCTGGTTCCACTGCCTGTGATTACAGGAACATACCACATCCTACTATTAGCGTGTCAAATTTTGCTAGTTGTTAAACGGGACGGTGATAACATTTGCAAACGTTTTTACTCAAATTAACAATCATATTGCACATCTTGGATAACCTTTACCTAACTTTCCTTTCTGCGTACTTATCTGTGTTGCTGAAAGGAACGTTTTACCTTTAATCTCTGATAATAATTTAATAACTACAACTAGTGATAAGGGTTGGTTCAATTCATATTATAATGCTGTATCTCCTCCCAGATGATGTCATGTCAATTCGACCAAAGGGTAAAATAAAATCCCACTTCTGTTTTATGTTCCTTTCGTGTTTCCGTAACTAAACCGATGAGTAGTTAAGTTGCCCAGAAACAAAGAAAAAAACCGCTTAATACCGGAAATAGAATTGTATTTCCAAAATAAAAGGTACGTAAATTAAAATTGAATTAAGGGGGGGGGGGGGGGAAAAAGAAAGATACTGGATTAAACATAACCACAATACATCATTTCAAATACACAACGGGCCCATTGTTTGTAAAACAAGAGAAATATAATAGATTAATATAGCTGATGAAGTTGAAGCTGATTAAGACTATTATTTTGAAATGTATACGCAAAACGTAGTGTTTCAATAAGGTAACTTTACATCTGTGTAACGACAGTGAAATAAATTTTGGAAGTAGAACACTTTCTTCTACTTTTTTCTCGCCTTAACAAACAGAGCATATGTCACTAGTTAAGCCTTATAATGTCGAACAATTCTATCTTAACATTTAAGGAAACATGACGGTGCTACCTTTTAACCGTCATTCGCGCGTCTCTGCTCTTCTGTTATGGGACTTTGCCAAAGAAAACGTGTGTTTTGTGATTATGAATGATCAGTTCTTTGACAGTCATTCTGTAATTAGAAAACCAAAGGGGAGCTATGACTGCTATCTACTGTAAATGTTTGTCTGGTCATACTTAAATTACCATGCCGAGCCGAACGACGTGCCTGCCGCTCATAGTGACTCTGCTGGCGGCGCTGTGGTTGAGTTTGGGTGGGTGCGGTGTCTCCGGACCTCCAGAATGTGATAATGGAAAGGTAATTTAAACTTCAATACAGTAAGGTTTGGTGTGTGTCACTCATTAGTTTTAGGCCTTAAAAGGATCTCAAATATTTTTTCTCTGATCTGTTTATTTTATGATGTTACTCTGAATATAGGTAGTTTTTTTATTGAGAATATTGTTTATTGACATTTAATCTCTATTTTATTTGTATTTGACTCTATTCTTTAAGTAATTCTTGTGTATTTCCCAACTTGGGATAAATAAAGTATCTATCTATCTATCTATCTATCTATCTATCTATCTATCTATCTATCTATCTATCTATCTATCTATCTATCTATCTATCTATTCTGTTTTGTTTTATAATCATTTAATAAGTGGAATAAAATAATAAATAAATATAAATTCCATGTCTGTGTGACAGCTCTCTTTGGAAATGGACCTGTCTGGGTATGCTGTGTTTTGGAATGGGCCAGAATCTATTTGGCCAGAGTCCACGCAGGTAAATATGGATAAAACCAACCAAACCAGTTCATCATCTGTTTCAAGGTTTCAAGGTTTTATTGGTCATATGCACAGCAGATACAGCGTATATGTTGGCAATGAAAATCTTATGTCGCGTGCTCCTCCAACAACTCAACATGCATGGTGCAAAAGATAAATAAAGTAGTGCAAAAAGAGAGAAGAATATTTACAATATTAACAATAAAGATTAGGGTTCTAGAAATATCTTCAAACCATCACTGGCTTGGATGGGTTTCTTCAGAACCGATGGGTTAAACAATCATGGCAAAGTACAAGTAGTAGTATTGTTCTGATTAATCCTGTACTCTGTACTTAAACCTACTTTGCATGCTCAGTTTGCTGCATCAGTGGTTAAACCAGTGTCTCTTATCTCCAGAGGCTTCCCAGTATTGACACGGTGTATGATCCAGAGGTGAGTAAACGCTTTAGAAAGCATATCATTTGAGAGTTTACCCCAACCTTTGAACCTCGAACAGTATGCCTATAACTGTTTCCTAAAATCAAAGCCCAATGAAATAACACTCAGTGACACATCCAGATTCAAAGTCTACATTACTACTACAAATTTACAAAAAAGTGTTTGGTGTTGTATTGAAATGTGTTAGTTGTGTGCAGCAGATTGAGGTCACTAAAGTGTCAATAACAAATTGGGGCAAAGTAATTCGGTGTTGGTCTCTGAAAAGGTGTTTATAGTATACACCGGCGATGGAGTGATTCAACTTCATTTGACCAGGTTTCTTTTCACTGCAGCCAGCCATGAGATCTGCATGGATACACCTATTTTCTACAACCATACCATTCCCAACAGGTACGTATAATACAAATGCTCTGAAAGGTGGTGAGTTGGTCAAGAAACACAAAATAGGAGATACTGTCACACTCTAATGTTTAAAAAAGCCGGAAACCTTTAGTCACAAAAACTCACAAAAGTATCATTATAGCCCTTATCTACGTTCAGTTTCTGTGCTTTGTTATACTGCAATAAAGATATAATGTACTGAAGATGTTAATATGTGTGTTTGTATCTGTGTATGTGTGTTATAGTGGAGCCTACAGACCAGTAAGGGCAGAGAGCGGAGAGTACTTGTACTGTCCTCCTCAACGTTGGCTCAATAACTTGCACGTAAGTTTCATATGAAAATCATCATTTATAAAAAAAAAAAGGAGAAGATATATGATTGAGATTATTTCAAGCACTTAGTTTTACTTACTGTCATTGTGTCATAACTTTAAGTGTAAACCTAGTCACGTTTGTTTGTGTTTATTTTCCTAGCATGGAGCTACTGTTCTGCTCTACCACCCCTGTTCTCCTCTCCGTGAGCGTTTACTTCTGTCTGTCCTAGCCCGCTCCTGTTTGCCAGACTCCATCATGACCTCACATCCACAGCTCAATAAACACAGGGTGAGACAAATAACCCTTTATCTCTGTTCTGTTACCCAGCAAAGGCAGGAAGGGACAGTAAAACGCCAATATTTTTGTTTACTTTTCAGGCTGTATATCTTCTGTCCACTTTTGAACAATTTTGAACTTTGCACACTTGTCTTATACACTAATGATACTTTATTCATATAGTAACTTTCCAAATCAGAGTTATAAGGAGATTGACTGAAACCCCATACAATTTATATAGGTGCAAAGATTACGTATCATAAAACCTCTTTTTTAACAGAACGTAATACACAGAAAATGCGATAAATTCAAAGATTTCAAGAAGTGTTCAAACATTGAAAGATAAAACTAAATATAATAGAACAGCACAGAAGAACAAATATTATACCAGAGCCTGTTTTCACACGCTTTCTCAAACTGAGGCACTGTCTCAGCTGCTTTGATTTTTCCATGGATTTCAATCCTCAGCATCAGAGCTATAATAGTAAAAGCATGACCTCCCCTGTTTAACTGCCCAACTTCACATGACAAGCACAACTGAAGATTTAACTCAATTTGACTCTTTACACAAATAGAGAAATGTGTCACTGACTAGCAAGACTAGGCCACAGTAAATGTTTTTATACACGCCTTCATTTCAGTGAAAGAAACTAAAACACCTCTGTTTGAGGAGCAGCAGGACAAATAGGTAGCCTTTTTGTCCTTGTTGTCAGACATACTTACAGTATATTGACTGTTTGCTCTGTGTTCAGCCAATTGCCTTGGTGTCATGGGGTCACACTTTGGAGCTGTCCACAGCGGCCTCTTCAGACATCTGTGATTGGCTGGAAACCACAGCATCCACAAGGAATACGTTTGGTGGCGTGAGCCAGAGCTGGAAATACAACCTGCTGTTAACCCGGTCAGCCGAGCAGCACCGGCAGCAACGTGCACTTCCAGGGGAACACTCTGCAAAACTGAAGGTTTGAAAACTTGACAGGCAGCTTTTTACACTTTATTTATTTTCATGGGGTAAATTTATGTGAAAAGGGTAGTTTCAGAACGGTTGTAGATTGTATCTAAGATGCTGTTGTTGTAAATCCCCAGGAGTCTGTGAAGCGATGCTGTGAGCAGACCATCTCTTCTCTGCTGAGTGGAGCGATGGAGACACAGCTAGAATCCAGCATGAAGAAGAAAGGCTTGAAGCTAATTAAAGAGGAAGGAAAACGCAGGCAGATAAGAGATGCCAATAAAGGAAACCTGGATAATGTTGAGGATGAAAACGAAAGAGGATATACAAAACAAAACAATACCAACAGAACCTCCATCAGCAGGACAAGAGACATTCAGAACTACAACAACACTCTTGGACCTTCAGCAGGAAACAATGAAGCTCAGTCTGAGGTCCAAAATACAAAGCATGGCCTCACACCCAGTCCTTTATTGGGGTCAAATATGTCTGAGACTTCCCTTAGAAGTGATTCTTCAGGACTAAGGGCTCCTGAGACTCTACAGACAGCAGCACAGCAGACCAGTACTACACATACTGACCCCAGAAACCCAAACCCTTCGGCTGGGTTGGTTGTTATTGCCGAAGGTGCGAACAGTGAACATAACAACACCGTCAGGCCCGAAGCCCAGGACATTAGCTCCAAACATGAAGGTACAGCCAAACACAGAGACAAAAACTCCATTAAACACAGCCTCAAACAGAACAAGATGGGAAGAGATGACACAATGAAGGATAACGAAGCACTAGACATTAAAGAAAGAGAGTTGGAACATAAGCATTCACACTCTCACCACACAAGTGAAAAGAGTGGCTCTGATTCTGTTTCAAAATCAAAGTCTCCGAACCCACAGACAGTCAGTTATCTGCCCAACGACTGTGACAGCTGCAAAGCAGGGGAACACTGTGAGTGCAGCGAGGGGTCCGGGGCCACTGCTGTGAACTTCGGATTGCCCAGAACCCCGAGGACGGAGGAGGCGGTGTGGGCTGCAGCGGCTCTGGGCTTCCTGCTGATCCTCCTGACCCTGTCGGTTCTTCACACAAGGCTGTACCGCCACTGGACGACCACACCCAGCCTCTACTGGCACGACCCGCAGCGGGACTATGACAGTGTGGCAGGTAGGAACACCGCACTAACCACAATACACAAGACCAGTTTTAATCCATTTAAACTTTCATCCTTCTTGTTTAATGTAGGCATTTGAAAAAAGTAAGCTTATTTTGTAGGGAATGAGGCCTTACCCTAAGTGAAGGAGTTCAAGTATCTCGGGGTCTTGTTCTCGAGGGAGGGAACAATGGAGTGTGAGATGGGCCGGAGAATCGGAGCAGCGGGAGCGGTACTGCAGTCGCTTTACCGCACCGTTGTGACAAAAAGAGAGCAGAGCCAGAAGGCAAAGCTCTCTGTCTACCGGGCCATCTTCGTTCCTACCCTCACCTATGGTCATGAAGGATGGGTCATGACCGAAAGAATGAGATCGCGGATACAAGCGGCCGAAATGGGATTTCTCCGCAAGGGTGGCTGGCATCTCCCTTAGGGATAAGCTGAGAAGTTCAGTCATCCGGGAGGGACTCGGAGTAGAACCGCTGCTCCTTCGAGTTAAAAGGAGCCAGTTGAGGTGGTTCGGTCACCGAGTAAGGATGCCACCTGGGCGCCTCCCTAGGGAGGTGTTCCAGGCACGTCCAGCTGGGAAGAGACCGAGGGGTAGACCTAGGACCAGGTGGAGGGATTATATCTCTTCGCTGGCCTGGGAGCGCCTTGGAATCCCCCAGTCAGAGCTGGCTGATGTGGCCAGGGAAAGGAAAGTTGGGGGCTCTCTGCTGGAGCTGTTACCTCCGCGGCCCTGACGGGTAAGCGGGAGAAGATGGATGGAAGATTATTTTGCGTGCTATTGCGACGTGGTTTGCAATATTACAGGGATTGACCATGTAAAAAAAAAAGTATACACATTATCGGTATTATTATCATTATTAAAAATATAGAGGATTTTTTGAGTCTTTATAATATCATTTGTAGGCCAGGACTTCCCTGCAGCTCAACAGTACTTCATTCAGATATTGTCACAAATTCTGCCTTTACCAAATACTTAGATACTGCATGAGTCCTTTTTACATCTCTATAAAATGTGCAACCCTAATGTTCATCAGGTCTTCCTCTACTTCCCCTGTCTAATGAACACAGGCCGATAGAAACACAAAGATAACCTGTTAAGCTGCTGCTATTATGGTGACTTTTGTTCATATTCTTAAGCAGCTTCATTCACGTCGGGTGTTTCTGTGTGTGCCCTATAGATGTGATCCGCAGGAGGCTACGGATTGCCAACAGACGGCGGAAAAGAAGCCGACGACAGGAGTGTGTGCTTCTGCCCAGCTCCTCCAGCTCAGACGACCATCCGTAGACAAAAGAAGGAAACACCCCCAAGAGTGAAACCCAAGACTCATTCCATTGAGAAACACATACCCGTGTTTTGCAAATTAGGTTCGACTCAATCTATCTTTTATCAAATAAGTGACTTGATCATCTGAAAGCTGAAGCTGGAATGCCACATAGATCACAAATAACCTTTTTATGGATGGATAGGTAACATACAGTAGTCCAAAACTACAACCCCAAGTCACAAGCTTAAACGATAATTACACGAGGCTAATGTATGTTAATGTAAGCTGACACAACTCTATTCAGTCCTTTGGTTCCAGATCAATCCTTAAACCCCATCAGGGAATCCCTAGAGTACAAACATTTACATTAAAGAGTCCAAGTTGTTTTAATATCTCTGATCTGATCCCCTACACATCACACACCACAAACGCCTTACTTTGTTCACTCCAATGCATCACACTCAATTTAAATTCTCCAGTTCTGTTCTTGCAAATGTTTTGTTGTGTTTTCATCGTGCTACTTTTTGTCAATATGCTGTCTTTATAAATAGTTTTATAGTTATATGACATTTCTTTTAGTTGTGATGTTTTACTATGTGAATATGGAAGTTGCTGTTCTAAGCAACGCTGTGTGCTGTATTTGTTATTAAATGGTACAAACTTTTGAACGGCTGTATTTCGACAGTTTGGACTAAATTTGAAGGACGACAATGTATTGCTTTACATAAGTCTGTTGACTCCTGTTTGAAACAGCTGCACTGGATGTCAGAGCTGACTTTTGAGGCTGATACCACTATCAATATTCTAGTCTTGAAAACGGTTATTAGTTATAGGAGCCTTCGATAGGAATCTGTCAAATGTGTTGTTTTAAAAGACAAAAATAATTGATTAAGACGAAAAAAATAAGTAGCAAACTAGATATGGTTTCTTATACAGACTCGAAATGCTATAGAGAGTTGTAGTGGTTATATATATATACTATAATAGCCTGTGAGGTTGTCATCAAATGTAATGAAACAATTCAAACCTTTAATCTAGGTATCAGGTAGGGAAAAGATGCAATTAAAGGTTCAAGAACACCACAATCATTGCTTGTTTTGCTTCTTTCTGATTTGAATGCAACACAGAAAAGTATTTTATGACCTCAGCATGGTGCAGTTGTTCTGTATTTGCTTAAAATGGCCACAGCTTCATCTAAATGTTTGCATTTGATTCTGAAAGGTTTCTCAGTAATAGCTGGAACTGTCCTTACACAGTACAGAGCTGTAAATACACAAGTTAGCCTCCGTACAGTGAGAAAAAACGTGCTGACACATCCAAGACAATCAACTTAGTTTTACTATTTTATTACAAATGTACAGCTTATGAGTTTCCATTACGATTGACCTTTTTGAGTCATTGTTTTCTCTACTTTATACAGTTTTGTACGTCTTCTGTTAAAACATAACTCTCCTGTCACCCATCTCCCAAAGTGTAGAGCTGTGAAGAAACACAGGGACATGAACAGTACACACCACTGCTTGAGTATCAGCAGTGTGTGTGTGTGTGTGTGTGTGTGTGTGTGTGTGTGTGTGTTTAACTCACTGGCTGTAGGTTTAATGTTTGTACTTTGTAGAAGGCTTGGTCCAACTGATAAGTTGAGGGTGTGTGTTTAATGACATGATGGAGGTGTATAAAAGCGGGTTGGGCTTGATCTGACGGAAGCCTTTAACATTCATACTAGAGGCACCCTACGTAGTGTGGACTATCTCCGGGAAGGACTAGGCCATGTGCGTTGTAGACCCTCCTCCCGACATTTTGAGATGACTGTAGTGCTAAGCCCAAGTGTGCTTCAGAGCTTTCCTGTTTCCCCCATCCCCAATCAGACCCTGCATCCTGCACCTAATGTACTTGACCTAAGACCTTTGGGAGAGTGCAGTACATAGTGTAGATCCCACTTCACCCAGATGGAGTTTGAAATAGTGCAATATAATGAGATATCGCCTCAATTCAACTCTTCTCCCTGCGGATTCTAGTAGGATCATGGTATGTACAATATATCTACATAAGGGGGGGGGGGGGGGGGGGTAATACCACAGCGTAACCATACTCACAATAATTAAAACTCTACAAGTACATCAGTGTCAGGACTGAAGAGCCGAGTGAAGACGTGGACAACAGATCCCGTAGCCTGAAGCGCACTCGGGGAAACAAATAGACATAAATATCTCGCAGACATAACCCTAACATATAGCTTAATATAAAATATAGCATGAAAATATATGTTCATATATATGGCTCTAATCTAAAACTTGGGCAATCATGATTGAAAGGGGCGAGCGTTTCTGCTGACCACCTTGCAAGTGTTTGCATGTGTGTGTGTGTAGGAGTATTTGTGTTGTTTCAGCAGTCAGTAACTCAACAGGAGATGATGATAATGTCCCAAGGCATTGGATATGAAACGATGATACATTTCATGAGTCTTCTGGACATGATTTGCTTTGACAGGGAACAGAACTAACCATCCATCCTCCCCTAAGGATAAGTATGTGCGACTGTGTCAGAGGAACACTGACAGCCAAGTAATGAAAAGAACGGGGGGAAACATGGATAAAGTGGACATGGAAGTGCTGTAGGATGTCTAGCATCAGTCTTTCAAAGTGTTCGGGGCTAATTAAGGTCTAATTGCTTTTTGTTAAATTGGCAGAAACACAAGAAAAAAACAATGAGATGCAACTACTGTTTGAAGGATGAGGTTGGTGTTGCAGGTAGGAACATGTAATGTGCAGAGGCTTTTCTGAGGCCCGTTTATATAATATACCAACACAAGAACAACTGACAGTTAAGGCCACAAACACTTTGAGAAACCGGCAACAGAGTAATTGGAGAAACAGTGAATCTAAACCAGAAGAGGACGGCCTTCCTGCATCCAGATGTGACCAGATGTGTTCGGCACAGTACAACAGGCTTCAAACCGACTGTATGCTAAGTGCGCTCTCTGTTTGGAAAAAAATAAACAAATGAAAAAAAACATTTTTGTTCCCAATGCTGTGTCACATTAGTTCAGAGACATAAAAAGTGACAACTTCTGTAGCCCGGATCAGCAGGTCCTGACAGAGAATAAAACAGAAAACTGAATGTAAGCTCGGTTGTGCTTGCCAGGCAGGAAAATGTAAATAAACATAATGCATGGCAAAGTACATCATGCACATTTAAGGTGGTTAAATCCATTGCAAGTGAGTGTATATTCTCAAATGACAAACTAAATGGTAACGTGATCAAGTGCTTTCAACAGGGAGTTCTTAAAGCAACACACCAGTATGTGTACCATCTTGATGTGGCTGATCATTTGTTACCATGCATGCAAGCGATGGCTGCTGTGGTATACAGGCACCCAGGAGCACACCCAATAATTATTATACTGCTTGGCACATCAAAAGTGAATTTCAGATGAGATGATTCCACTGGCTCTGATAAATGAGGAGAATTATAAACACAAGTCGTGCCCAAAGACAGCTGAGGATACACGAGAAGAGATCCAGGTCTTGTCATACTGCACCACGGGGCTTTTGATCTGACAGAAAACCAAAACTGAAGAACAAAATCTCCCAGAACTGTCTCTCAGAAAATGAGTGCTTGACAAATGTCGAGGATACAGGTGACTTCTTCGTGTGTGTGTGTGTGTGTGCATGTTTCCTTAAATCCCAGCTGAGCACATACTCCCACCCGTCTCCCTATTCCACTAAATGAGAATCACATGAGACAATAAAATACATGAACAGTTAAATCAAGATGACAGTCAGTAAAAATATCAATACAAAAAGAAACAATAGGCAATGATAATCAACAACAATAAGTCACAATTATTCCAGTGTAAGTGTTTTGTTTTTGTAAGTCAGTTATTTTTGTCCTTGGTGCAGACCAAACCCATCTGCATATTAAAAAAAAAAAAGAAGAAGAAAGAAAGATAAGAGAGAGGAAAGAAATGAAAACATGCCAGGTCATGCTGTGTACCACCCAGGGTGCGACGGGTTGAAGTAAAACTGGAGCCCCCTGAAAATGTAACCCAGGAGGAAGCATCTGAGAGCCTGGGGTGGGGTAGGTTGGAGCCAGTGGGGGGTCCTTCTCTGCATCCTAGCACATCCTGTATTGGTCGAAAGAGGATGCAGAGAGAGAGTGAGGAAGAGGAAAGAGCGTCTCCTGCAGGATGGAGAGGCGGCGATGGTATGCAGAAGGTTGAGGTTGGTGCGTCTACTTCCCTGTCTCTCGCACTTCCTCACTCCCTGGTTCAGGTAAACAAGGACAGGGGAGGGATGATGGCTGACAGGTGAGAATAAATAAAGCGGTAACATCTCCCGGATCCAGTTCTCTGTACATCACCACCATTGTATTTCACATCACAGTGGTTTATTTTACACATCTGATTTCAACTGTTTACTCAGGTTGCAGCAGGCTGTAGCTCCCATGTTGGATCCTTCCACTTGTCCTTCCCTACGTTCTCCTTCCCCGCTCCTCTTTAGTGTTTCTACTAAACATTCAGCATCTTTTTTTCCATCTTCTTCGCTATCATTCATCCCCTCTTCCCTGGTCCTCCATAGCCCCCCCCCATGCATCCATCCTTCCTCTCTCCCTCTTCCTTCTCCATTTTTCCCATGCATTTGTCGGGTCACTGTTTCTTCTCACGGGTGGTGATGGTGACCAGTTGCTTGGCAGCCTTGGCGATGTCATAAGCGCACTGGATGACCTGCTGAGTGAGGAGCTGGTAGTCCACCGCAGGGCCCCCGGGCTCTGAGGGCCCCGCCTTACGGCACTCCACCTGCAACCGCGAGGCACTGGAAGCCAACAGGCGGAGGGAGCAGTGGACTGCATCCAACGCCGGGCGCTACGGCAGAAACAAAGGGAATCAAAACACAACTCACAGATCAAGGATGATCAAGAGAGCAACAGCTAGATGATAAAAGACAAAAAGAGACACACAAAGAGAGATATACAACTAAAGTATGTTCAACTTACTTTAGGGAAGAGTGAGGCCATTTCAGTGACAGCAGAGTGGATCTTCTCTGAGCATGGAACAAAGCTAAAGAGGACACATTTGTTAAGTAATTTACAATAAATCGCATTTAATTGAACTTTACAATAAACAAACAAACTCAAAAAAGCAACAATCCTCTAGTTAGCTTAGTTTTCATGAGCTAAACAATGTTAAATGCTGCAACCACGGCTTCAAAAAAGCTAAACCTGTGAGTCTTAACTCTTATTTATTATAATTATTGACCAAAGTACAGTTAAATACTGCAATCCTGAAATGAATGGGGAGCTTGTTCCACCATTTTTGAGCCAAGATAGTAAACAGGCATGTTTTTTGTTCAGGGTAGCTTGTAGTAGATGACAAGATGATTGATAAAACAAGGTATTCTCTTACTAAATGCTGCTTTCAATGAGACATTTGACTATACTTCCAATGTATGACCCCACCATGAGTGCAAAGGCATCAAGATGGCTGGATTATGGTATCTAGACAGCCACATCGACAACTGCATTCACCTGGTGTTAATAAGCCTGTTTTATTAGACCCTGTGAACTTTGTTGTGGATATTTGAGCACTACAGGGCTCCCGTCAGAGAGTATTGAAAAGTCTTCCCCTCACATAAATAATTGAAAAACGGAGAAAATGAATGAGCAAGTTTATCATCAGTGACTTCTATACATTTCTTTTGCACTGCAGCGATGGCCAGAACTTAAGAGTAGCACGAATGGCATAAACATGACTGGGAAACAACATGTAATCACAAAATAAAGCTCTGTAATTCAAAATAAAAGGTATCTGAACATGAAGAATTCTAAACAAAACGTATTTAGGAAAGAAGTTGATTCTGGCGCTAGATGTTCCTGTAACTTTATCTAATTAAGAGGAAAACCAGGACATACTCAGTATTGTTTTTTTAAAGACATTTTAGTGTCACTTCACTCCGTCAGTGGCTCGTCTCACACCTACCTGTCGTGTTTGAACTCCTGCGCAGCCCTGAGGAGCTCCTGGATGTTCTTGGTCACCTGCTCAGTCTTCAGTATGACATCCTCCGTGCAGGGCAGGGTGGGGTCTGCGTCTCCCCCTCCTCCCTCCTCAGAGTCCTCGCTGCTGCGGCCCATACTGACAGGAGAAACACACATTCAATTCACTTTAATTATCACCTTGGACTAAATTAGAGAGTGGAAAGGCACTGAGGACTTTAATCAGCTTTAAGGTCTCACCAAATTAAGATTTCAGCATCTTTAGAGAATGCTTGTTTATTTCTCATTAACAACTTCGGAAAAGATCATAAACCCCGTATTGGTGTGGCACAAATTTAAAGCACTACAGAGTAAGAAAACACAACAAAGCAGCAAATAGAGCAACCCAACATATCCATATCAAAACTCATCTTTGTAGAACACTGATATTTACATTAGATCATAGTTTGAGGGCTTTAAATTATTTACAATATCATTTATATCCCATGACTGACAACTTTTGACTTGATCTCAGAGCTAATTTTATATTATGGGTGAATATATTTCAGAATAAAAATCGTGTCTGCCCTTAGAATACAATTCCTAAATATGAAAAGGACATATTCGTATCTGATACTGGCAACTGGTAATACAGTTTCCCAAAGAAGATTACACGTCTCTTTGTGTGTACAATGAGTTGCAGAGAGCCTGACCTTAGCGAGAGGTCGTATGTGTGTGTGTTGTCATAGTCGCTGTCAGTGCCGCTGCCGTGCTTCTCTGATTTGGGGACCTTGGAGAGGGAAACAAGGCAACAACATGCATCATCAGGACAATTATCACCTTTCTCAACAAACCTCCAAAGGTGTTCACTCCTGTAGAGCTGACAAACACTTCCTCCCACAAAGTACATGCAAAAACAAAAAGATATATAATGGCACAGATTTTTAAGATTGGTTCCGAATCACACATTCATCAAATAAAGTTTAATTTTGGTGGCTTCTCTGAAAAATGCAGATTTTAGTTAGTTGAAGCAGTACTGGGTCGATATACAAAGCAGTTTTTAATAGAAGTAGGAGACTGATTTTGGCAATTTAAAATCAACTTTTTACTGTAAAGGGGGATATATAGAGGTGGGAAAGTTAGTCCATAAACAACCACTATGAACGGTAAGGCCTCACCATGTATCTCCCCACCTCTGAAGAGAGATGCTGGACCCCATACATCGAGTGACCCCCTGTACTGCCCTTCCGCGCCTGTGAAAAAGAGGGGAACACAAGGATGGGGAAAGGAAGAGAGAGATGGAGGGATAAGGATAGGAGGAGAAAGAAAGACGTGTGGACAAAGAGGTGGAGAGGGGGATGACAGATTAGCAGACAGAGATGGGTGAAGAAATAGGAAAAAAAAGAGTGTGGGGGACAGAGAGAAGAGATGTTTTTATAAACAGCAGAAAAAACAAGATGAATGAGCCAGTGAGAGCAGCGGCAGATCAACTCGGCAGCTCACCCATCATCCCATCAAGACTGCATGCCTCTATAGTTATCTAACACTGGAATACAGAGAACACTGTCAACTAAACTAAGTGGTGATGAACGGCTATACATCACAGAGCATCTAATCAGGACTACACACATATTCTAGTGTTGATCTCCAGTATTAGAATGCATAATAAGCAGAAGTGGTGCATAGCTGCGTGTGAGGGAATCCTACATCTGATGAAATGGCAAACAATGCAATGACAGACAGAATGCTTACATCCAGAGGATGCACGGCTGCACTGCAGTGAGCAAGGGACAGACAGGTGAAGAGACAGACAGACAGAAAGAAAACAGACAAACAGGTAAATCTTTGTGTACGGAGATGGTGAATTGGACTCGAATCTATGGAGGTTTCCATAGAGCGGTAGACAGTAGTGGTGAGTGGATACAGGATAAATGCAAGTGAAAGCTATAAAAGTTCATCTAGTGGCCTGCCGTATTATCACCTTTACCAGAAAACGGAGCACAGGATCCTTTCATTTGTGCATGTGTGTGCATATGCGAGTGATCAAAGCAACTCCTAGTCTAAGCAGCTGTCCAGAATCAGCAGAGCTAACTGGGAGGTCAAAAAGGGTGAAAATGTGAAAGGTCAAAGAGCAGGCTACATAGCGGAGAAATCAGAGGCAAGACAACCAAACAAACAACACAATCCCTATTTTCCATCTTTCTCCTTCACGTCACACTTGTGCACTTCCCCTTTAGAGTAGGGCTGGGAGAAATGAAGAACACTAAATATTGTGAAACCAAATACCATCATGTTGATATTGTAACATACAGCCCAAATGTGCTAGATGTCCAAATGTAAACGGGGGTCATGCACAAGTGGACTTTTAGAAGAGAAGGATCGGGAACTGAGATGCAGGGAGAGATAAAGTCAGAGGGAAGTAGAGAGATCAGGATTGGACAATCGCCGTCAATCAGGCCAGAGAGAGCCAATCAGGGCCACCAGAAGGAAGGTGGGAAGTGGAAGGGGGGCCGGGGTAGTTCTAACTTACGCTGGGTGTGTTGAGTGGCTGCAGGCGGGCTGCCAGGGAGTCCAAGACTGGGGGGCCATGGGCCGTGGGGCCAGGGGCCGCCCCTGGCTCGTACATTGAGTAGGCCTGGCGGTCCCTTCGGTGAGGATGGGAGTGGGGGGTGGCGGAGGAGGGCACCGTGAGCCCTGGAGGATCCGCTCCTGTCCCAAACCCACTCAGGCCCCCTATTCCTCCTCTCATACCACCCCCTTGCCAATAGCCACCTCCCCCTCCTCCTCCGCCTCCTCCTCCTCCGCCGGGCCCTCCTACCCCATGGCCAGCTGCCCCCCCAGCCTGCTGGCCCCCCCGCAGCGCACCGTTCTCTGTCTGCATCCGTGTGATCTACAGGAGAGGAGCAAGGGAGCAAGGAGGGATGAGAGGATGGAGGGAGGGACATGGGGAGGTTGAAGGGAAGGGAGGGGGATGTCAACTGAATGGTCAAAGACAAGCATCCACAATCACAGTCAGGTACAGTAGAAGCTCATAGTAACTCATATTAGTAATGGGGAGGGGGGGAGTATGTATCACAGACACTTGAGTTGGTTACATGTCGAGGCAGCGGTTAGGTGTAGGACAGGAGGTGGGAGGGGACACACCTGAATACACACACTGATTGTTTGTAGGGGTCAATGAGGGGAAATTGGGGCTCACTTACACTGAGGTACTGTTCATTAGCATCTCATTTGACCACAGTATTTGTTATCTGCAGTTTGTGTGCCTCGATGCTTCACTAAATCCTCAGTCAAGTGACAAAAATAAACACACGAATGAATCATGGGTCACATGAGCTGACACTGGCAGTCGCTAATGAATACAAGGAGCTAATGATGATGATTCAGGGAACCAAATGAATGCTATCAAGTGAAAATGGTCTCATCTAGAAATGAGAATGAAAATGGACTCTTGTTCCCCATGACAATGACGTCAGATTTATTTAGTAAATAACACTGAAAGGTGTAACCAAACACATCTTACACGACAATGATGAAGGAAAAGGGACTTCCTGTCAGGGAAAACACATCAGCTTACAAAGATAATAAAATATTCACTTGTCTCTCCTTCATCCTGCCACCCTCCCCTATTTCTAGGTATTAGCCTGTATCTGATATCGTGTTCACCTTTCTAAGAAACAATTACGTCTACTGCCAGTTCGGGCTTCATCCCATCTCTCTTTCCTGTATCCTGTTCTCTAAAGTCATTACATAGGATATACAAACAAATAAAAATAAGCTAAACTGACATTTCTCTGTTGCTCTTTTGCATACGACACCCATCTGACCTTAAGAGTGTGATTGGTCTGACATGCTCCCTACCTCCTTCTGGAGCCGCCGCAGCTCCTCGCTCAGGTTGTTGTTGACCTTCATCAGCTGCTGCACCTTGGCTTCTGAGGAGGCCAGAGCCTTCTTCACCTCCAGGTACTCCTGCAGAGTGATGGGGCCGTCCGACAGGTCTGAGGAGTCCATGCTCTGAGGACATACAGGCAGGCGGACAGACAGACGGGTAGAAAGAATAACAGAAACACAGACAGGTGGACAGAGAAGCACAGACAAAGTGAGGACACTGAAATCATGACACTGATGAAGCTATTGAAGAGTAAAAGGTATATAGTTTAACAAATTAATGTAACTCGTTGCTGAGGCTGACACCCTTCTATGTTATATAAAGAGAAGTAATTTAGAGCAGAGGTAGTGGGAATGAATTAGTGCTTTTTGAGCTGAATAAAACACTGCTAACAGAAAAAGTGTGAGCGAAAGAGGGCTGGCCTGCAGCTGCTAACACACATTTAGACAGAAGAGCCTTATTCTCAATGCACCATGCACCATACCCCCCCCCCACCCCACACACTTCCTGTGAACACATTTCCATACCACTCCCTAGAATGAACCATATAAAACATATTTGGTTGCATCCACCTCCTATCCAATCCATTTCTGTTTCCCTATCTTCAGATAACATCATGAACGATTGACTACAAAGCAATTTCATACAATCACAAAATGAATGCATATTTTTGGAGATGGGAGTGGAACCTCTGACTTGCGGTTCTAAACAAGTACCACGAAAAGTAGATAGTTACTGGTTCAGCTGTTTTCATTTCTACCACTCCCACTCTGCACCATTTCCCCTCTTCCTCTCCCTCAATCTCTTCCTTTCTTCCCTCTCCCTACACACAGTACTCTCCCTCTCCCTCTCTGGAAGAACAATGCCTCTCTGACATGGACCCAGAATAGCGGATGATGTCACACAGGAGCTATGTGGCAGCTCTGACTGTAGCCACTCCCTGCAAAGCATGCTGGGACAAGCAGTCATAAAGAGAAAAATCTTTGCTAGCTGATGGAACTACTTGTGTTTTAAATCTGAGAAACTGACTACATTATTGAATAACTTGTAAAAACCAGTAGCACAGAGTTGTACATTTGACCTTCAAAGCTAGCTAAAAAGTGTGCATGTGGCAAGACACATAGCTCACAGGTTTCCATGATAAATAGAGCGTGTTCGAGTACCATACCTTTGCACGGTTGCTGCGTTGTGTGTTGTTGTTGTTCTGGGCGGTCAGCTCGCTGTCTGTGTCTTCATCAGAGGCTACGCTGTCGTAGTCATGCTGGTCATCATCGATGCCCAGATCCAACGTGTCTGACAAAGGGAGATTGTGCTCATTTAATACACGTCTCAATATACAACGCATCAGCCCTCCTCTCCCTTGGGGATGCTCAGTCTGATGATGCTGCTGACGGATTGCAACCAGCTCTGTATGCTGGTCTGGCTCAAATGTAACTCATGAAGAATAAATCCTAAAGAAACCACCAGTCTTTCCTTCATCCTTTCACAGTAGTTGGAGTGGTGCCCTTTTACCAAGTAGCTGCTTGCCAAGATGATCACATTTGCTTCTGAAGGCCTCAAACCTCCAAATTGTGCAGAGAGGTGTGTCAAAAAGTCCAATAACTGTCCTATTTCTAACCATATCTGCTACTAGGTTAAGTTATATGCACTTTTTTTGGCTCTACTTAAAAAAAGCTTAATAATTGCATTCAGCCATAATCAATACGTCTGTTTCTCCCAGTGTCTTACCAGTAGGGCTGCTGAGACCTTTTCCCTGCTGTCTCCTCTTGGCGTCACTCAGGATGTCGATGATGAGCGTGGCAAACTCCCGAGCGTTGAAACGGGCGAGCTTCTGACGGCCCTGAGAGGAAAATGAGTCAAATATTAAGACTTGCGTAATAATATACACACACTGGCATGCCTGTCTGAAAGTGTCTTGAAGTTGTATCATCAGTTGTGTTGAATACAGATACAATCCAGCCCACAGTCAGCGGTTCAATGCCTTTGTGACTGCTGTGGTCAACGACCATGTGCTGTGGAAAAACCCAGTCATGCTCAACACTCGCAACACACACACAAATACACACCATCATAAGTGTGCTCACACGTACACAAGCATGAGGAAAGAAACATTAAACCATGCAATTACACAAGCATGCTGGCATCCATTTAAGAGAATAAAAGGATCACTTTCAAATGAAGTGCTAAACCATAGCTATTACACATGGCGATCCGGCATTCATAACATATAATTAGTTGTGCTGGAAGACAACAGAAGGTAAAAAGTTCAACTCTGAATGTGTTTCAGTGTGCTGTTCTTCTGTTTCCCACCATAAATAGACAGCAGTTACTGACCACAGTGAAGGGACCAATCAGGGTGGAGCAAATTGGGTTATGGGGCGTGTTTCTGCTCGTGTTTAAAAGTAAACGTTTACACTAATAAGCCACACAGATGAGGAACTGTGTAAGAGGACATATGGGATTTCAACGTCCTCACAAACACACACACACGGGGGAGAGGGGGGGACGACACAGATGGATTCCATCTTTCCTCCTCGTTCACAGCTGAAGAACATCCCTCTCAATTTCACACTCGCTTTCAGCTTTTCCTAAAAACACACATACTGTTTAGGCTCCATATCTTTTTTCCCCCCTTCTTCTTTTCTCAGTATTCAATTGAAATCTACATTTTAATAAGTGTGCATGGATTTTTTTGTATCAGTTAATACACATGTATAAGAGTAGATGCATATTAGGTTGTGTGTGTTTACCTGGTTGCGTGTGGCAGAGTATTCAGGGTTGACAGGAAGAAAGGGCACGGCGCTGCGTTCTGTTACCAGAGTGCTGTGGTTCTGGGTCGTGAGCCACACTAGAGACACAAAAATAAAGCAAAAAATAAGTCTTTGGTGTGTGTGTGTGTGTGTGTGTGTGTGTGTGTGTAACATTTAATATAGGCAGTCAGCCAGTCCATCCACCCACACATGCATACAGACATAAACAACGCACAGTAACAAAATCACACTAGCTCCTAAAACTGAAGTTCAGCCCCTATAATCCAGCGTTGTGCTCTGAGCCCTCCCCCTTCTGAGTGTGTACGTGTGTGTGTCTTTGTTTCCTTGCCACTTACCTGCGGTGCTTCAGTCAGAAAGCACACTTTTGACTGCTACTGCTACTGAAGGAATGGGAGAGAAGAAACGGAAAAAGAGAAGGAGAGCGAGAAAGAGCCAAGGAGGAGGAGGAGGAGAGAGACTGAAGAATTTCTGAGGCACTTCCTCACTCTCTCTCTCTCCTCCTCCCCTCACTCACTCTATTTGGCCTTTCTCTTTCACAGTCATTTTTTTATCACTCTGTCCTTCAAATTCACTCGATGTTCCTATCAACATCCATTTTCTCTTCCTTCTTTTCTCTTTTATGTCGATGACGTCTTGTGTAGGTGTTTTATATTGCTTTTGACACCTAGTTTTCAATAGGAAACAAAACACAGAACCGGTAGTGTGAGGAGGAAGGAGACGAGATTCACCTGCATCATTCTCTCTGCGATCCACCTCGTCATAGACATCCATCGCTAGCTCCTCAAACAGCCGATTGTTGAGCTGTTAGACACAAACAAATTAACTCGGGTGAAGAAAAACCTGAAATGAGAACCTGACTTACAGACACCTGATCTTTTTCTCAGTAAGTTATTCACACTGGATTGTTACTTCAGTCACTTAAATGTCGATAAGCAATCATTACACTTAGTTTTGGAATTGATAGCATGCATCGGATGTGAACAGATGGCCCAGAGTAGATGAACATTAATTTGCCAAGTAAAAGAAAATCTGGATGTTACGCCAACACGCTTTAAACCAAGTATTTCTCTGTTTACATAACTTCAAAGGACACAAGAAAACTAGCTATTAAAACCTACAGCCTTGACTTTGGCAATTCTATTCATGGTCTATTAAGAGTTGTAATGTGAATTTACAATAAAGCCATTATTTTAAATCTCACAATTCAATTCAACCCAACTCACCGCTTGGAGCTTCTTCTTGGCAGCCTTGGCCAATTCTGAGAGGTCCAAACTAAAAAAACACAGAGGACAACAGTCAGACACGTAGCACGAAGATAAGGTGGAATAAAGAGACGGAGGCAGAGGGAGAACGGAAGACGTGGACATGGAGAGAGGAGCAAGAGGTGAGAAGGTGGGAGGGTGATCTGCTGAAAGGGGAGACAGGGAAAGGGAGGGCACATGTAGGGTGGGATGCTTTGGGGTCAGATCGAAGGAGCTTAATGTTATTGGGGATTGCCTTTTGAAGACAAATTAACTTGAAAACGATTTCCTTTTTTTATGTTCTCCGAGAGACATGGTGCATTGTTTTTTTTGCTACAGGTACACACAGTTAAATTGCAAACTATAAGCAAATATTTCTGTCAGCCATAACTATATGTTAATGTAATCTGAAATATGTTAGACTATAATGATCTTTAATTACAAAGATGGAACATGTAACATAATTATAACTGCATTATCTGACATTTCACTTAATGTAGAATTAGCTTATTTCAAGACAAACGCTGGTTATTTGTGGGCCCTATGACACTATGACTCTTCAAAATTAGCTTGTACAGCTATTATTTCTTGTGATAACACATAAAAGCATAACATTTTTAACAATTACTGTGAAACCGCTGAAAAAGAGATTGGAGCTCACTGATGTGTACAACAGGGAAATCTACAAAAGACACAACAGCAGACAAAGGGGATTGGAATGAAGGAAGAGATACTGGGAAAAAAGGAACAAGGAAAGTAAAGATACCTCTGTGTCGGGCACTTAGGACGAGCTCTGGCTCCACCAAGCGCAGCGAAATGGAGAAAACAGAAGAGGAGTGAGAAAAAAAAAGCAAGAAACAGACAGAAAGAAGGGCAGAGAAGCCACATCAAAACAGCTTTAATTGTTAATATCAAGAGGAACCATTTACCAGAACCGAACAGATGCAAGTGGGGTTAGATGGCAGCCAGACTTACTTTAGTTGTATAACATGTACATTTGTGAGAGTATTTTTAAAGCTACATCTCCGACTGAACTGAGAAAACCCAGCGCCCATCAAATATGTGAAAGAAGCAGAGCCAAGTGCTACTCAACTTGATTCATTCCAACCTGACTGTGCACTTCTTGATGCTAATCAAACCTGCAGTGTGTGCTTAATAAACAGAGCACACCACAAGTATTTAAATCATCGGGTTCATGTAATAGCTTGGATCGACAATAGCAATAAACCCCCTGCTTTTATAGGGATGCCAGAGACCTCCTTTAATTAACTCCTTATTTGATAAGGGTTGGATATACTATGGTGACACCCTCTGGTCAGAATACTAAACTGCATGAGTATTAATTAATGAATCCATGCCAGGAAGACTGTGAAAAGAAGCAGTATGGGCAAGGGGGCTGCAAAGTTCAAGAAAAATATCAAAGATACTTCATGCAATCAAACCACACATATTCACATTGATACAAAACAATAGTGTCAGGGCAGTACAATTTGAAATAAATAACGAATTGCCATTTGTTGACTGAGACTGCGACTGCTTTGTGATACATGGTAATGGATGAATTGATCATTTTTTTATCACGATTCTCATTGTCATTGAAAAGAATATCAAAATAATCATGGTGGGATTTCAAAGAGGACCTGTACCAAACAAATATGTTTTGTTTAGTCTGTAGAAAACCATTTATAGGCTGGGATATTCCTGCAGCCCCACAGTACTTCATTCAGAATATTGTGAAGGTTTATATTGTGATTTCGATATCATTTACATTATTTTTAGACCCAAACAATGTCAAGGTCCATACCTGTCTGCCATCTGAGGAATGATATAATGGCCATTCTTGTGATCTGAGGGAAAATGAGGGAGAGGAGAGTAGAGGAAACTCAATCATTTGGTAAAAACAACCACTTTTTTTCATTGAGGTTAGCTATGCATAAGGGCCTTCAATGAAACACAAACATGTGCAGTGTGTTACCTGGGCGCCGTCCACAGAGGTAGAAAGCTAATCTGTCCGTCAGTTCATACTGACACTCCACCAGGCGCTCTGCTAGCTCTATATGGCCCGCCTGCCTGGAACACAAAAACAATTCAACCTTATTGTTGTGTTGTGAACTGTTTCTCCCACTTGTCAAAAATCTATTGATTTTGATGCAAACTATGTTGATAGGCGTGTTTCCACTCATTTGTACCTTGCGTAGTCCATAGGTGTGCGTCCGTTGATGTCGGGTGCTCCGGGGTCGGCCCCGTACACCACCAGCAGCTCTGCTTGCAGGATCTGGCCTGCCTTGGCTGCCACATGGAGTGGGGTAGTGCCTTTCTCCTGGAGTTAGACACACAAACAGAGTCAGGAGGCCTGGCATAAACAGAGTTTCAGAACAGCATGGCCAATTGCTAGATAGAGTGAGTCAGCAAGTAGATTTTTTTCCTGACCGGGTGGAAGAAGTTGGCCTGAGCGCCAAGGGACAGGAGCCGAAGACACGTCTCTAAACTCCCCGTCCTCACACTTGAGTGAAGTTGCTAATAACAAAAAGATAGACAGAGAGGAGAGATAAACAAAGAGGGTCAGGGTGGACAGATTAAACATCATTAAGAGACAGAAACAGGCAGAATCTCCTTTTAGCCCAGTGGAGCTCTACAACATTATTATTATTATTAGAGGCCATTATTACATCCTGATGTCTCATTCACTTCCTGCCAGGTTGAACAGTGTGCACGAGTGTGTGTGTGTGTGTATGTGTGTGTGTGTGTGTGTGTATATACAGTGGGGCAAAAAAGTATTTAGTCAGCCACCAATTGTGCAAGTTCTCCCATTTAAAAAGATGAGAGAGGCCTGTAATTTTTATCATAGGTATACCTCAACTATGAGAGACAAAATGAGAAAAAAAAATCCAGGAAATCACATTGTAGGATTTTTAATGAATTTATTTTCAAATGATTGTGGAAAATAAGTATTTGGTCAATAACAAAAGTTCATCTCAATACTTTGTTATATACCCTTTGTTGGCAATGACAGAGGTCAAACGTTTTCTGTAAGTCTTCACAAGGTTTCCACACACTGTTGCTGGTATTTTGGCCCATTCCTCCATGCAGATCTCCTCTAAAGCAGTGATGTTTTGGGGCTGTCGCTGGGCAACACGGACTTTCAACTCCCTCCAAAGATTTTCTATGGGGTTGAGATCTGGAGACTGGCTAGGCCACTCCAGGACCTTGAAATGCTTCTTACGAAGCCACTCCTTCGTTGCCCTGGCGGTGTGTTTGGGATCATTGTCATGCTGAAAGACCCAGCCACGCTTCATCTTCAGTGCCCTTGCTGATGGAAGGAGGTTTTCACTCAAAATCTCACGATACATGGTCCCATTCATTCTTTCCTTTACACGGATCAGTCGTCCTGGTCCCTTTGCAGAAAAACAGCCCCAAAGCATGATGTTTCCACCCCCATGCTTCACAGTAGGTATGGTGTTCTTTGGATGCAACTCTGCATTCTTTCTCCTCCAAACACGACGAGTTGAGTTTTTACCAAAAACTTCTATTTTGGTTTCATCTGACCATATGACATTCTCCCAATCCTCTTCTGGATCATCCAAATGCCCTCTAGCAAACTTCAGACGGGCCTGGACATGTACTGGCTTAAGCAGGGGGACACGTCTGGAACTGCAGGATTTAAGTCCCTGGCGGCGTAGTGTGTTTCTGATGGTAGCCTCTGTTACTTTGGTCCCAGCTCTCTGCAGGTCATTCACTAGGTCCCCCCGTGTGGTTCTGGGATTTTTGCTCAACGTTCTTGTGATCATTTTGACCCCACGGGGTGAGATCTTGCGTGGAGCCCCAGATCGAGGGAGATTAGCAGTGGTCTTGTATGTCTTCCATTTTCTAATAATTGCTCCCACAGTTGATTTCTTCACACCAAGCTGCTTACCTATTGCAGATTCAGTTTTCCCAGCCTGGTGCAGGTCTACAATTTAGTCTCTGGTCTCCTTTGACAGCTCTTTGGTCTTGGCCATAGTGGAGTTTGGAGTATGACTGTTTGAGGTTGTGGACAGGTGTCTTTTATACTGATAACGAGTTCAAAAAGGTGCCATTAATACAGGTAACGAGTGGAGGACAGAGGAGCCTCTTAAAGAAGAAGTTACAGGTCTGTGAGAGCCAGAAATCTAGCTTGTTTGTAGGTGACCAAATACTTATTTTACCGAGGAATTTACCAATTAATTCATTAAAAATCCTACAATGTGATTTCCTGGATTTTTTTTTCTCATTCTGTCTCTCATAGTTGAGGTATACCTGTGATAAAAATTACAGGCCTCTCTCATCTTTTTAAATGGGAGAACTTGCACAATTGGTGGCTGACTAAATACTTTTTTGCCCCACTGTATATGCATGTGTGGGGTCTCCCACTGCAATCTATAAATATAACATCCTTTGTGCTTATACATGCAGTTCAGCATTATGATAATGTCCCTACAGGCTAATTACGCTGATTCCTCAACCCCTCTGCTGTGAAGTACTGAGCACTCACTTTACTGAGGTCCTTGGTCGTGACGCCATCATCATCGCGGCAGGGCAGCTTGTGCACAAAGGCAAGCATCTGGTATTTGGCTCTGATGAACTCTGACTTAGTGGGACTGCACAGGAGGAAAAGGAAATATGTTTTTTTTTTTTAACAGTTATTATTAATAACATTATTTTTTCACGCTACGGTTTTTTTTCATTAGAAAAAAACAGGCGAGAAATAAACAACCATCAGGAAAACAATGCAGCTTTGCTTTGCTCATATTTTGAACATTTCACAGTCTGAATTGAGCTTTCGCTTTTTTTAAATAGATATTCAGTTTGGCATTGAGAAATGTACGGACACATTCTAATTTAGTTGTTTTTTCATTAATAAATAATAATGTTTACAATAAATAGTCTCTCCTGGGCTGACTGCCAGCACATAACAAGGCTGTTTCAGTTTCATTTGCAAGAGTAGGGTACAGCAGCATAAAAGCACTGTTTTTACACAAGGAATGCTGCGATGAAAAAGACTCCCTGCATGACATGGAACATACACATTACTACCATGCGATAAGTAGTATACATTCAGGACATTTTAGGAGACCGTGCGCAATATGCTTCCAGACATTAGTGAAATGGCACATCCATTTTATACATGTCTCATTTCTGATCTCCACTCTCATAGCCACATTTCAGCCTAAGAGAAGTATAACAAACGATAAAAGATGCTGTATTCCTGTGCAGCAGAGATATAATTTAAGTGGTGGTACTTTTGTCTGTGTATTTTGAACCTTAAGGGAGTATACTTACTGGACTTTGTCCTGGGGGTTGGGTTTCCTACGACCACTCTGTACCTGAGCAGGGTCCAGAAGACTGTGTTCCCATATGGAGTTGGCCCCATTACTGGCTAAGGTCTGAACCATCTGAAACACACAGATGCAGCAGTGACTCACTGATGATTCACCACAGTACAAGACCAGTATATACTGTACATATATAATATTCTTGCAATCCAAGTCCCAAAATTGTACACTGTTTTTTTAGACAAACACAGATGGAAAACCTGCTGGAATGGATTTGCTTCCTTAGAGCTGAGTCAGATTTCTGTAATAGTCCTCACCTTTGGAGTTAGTACTCTGGGCCTTAGGGACTACATTTGCTTTTACTGAATTAACCTTTCCATCACTCTTGTTTCACAGCCTTACCTGCAGTAGTGCGGGAGGCCATCCGCTGTGCCTCAGGTGCTTCACTATGGAGATATGGCGGCCTAAGCTGCGGTGGACTGAACAGCATTCATCACAGATCAGGACGCCTCGGTTAATGCTGGTCCAGCCCGGGTCTGACAGAAACAGAAAGATATGAATGTTATTTCAAGCCTTATAAGCATGTGTGTGATGCTCAGACTGTTAAGCATTGAAGGTAGTCTTAAGTTCTTTACCACAAACGGTTTTCTAGTCCAGGCTCCATTACAATTATACAATAAAATCCTGAATGTGTAAGTAGTATACAAGGTGATGCCTTAACTATAGTTCATAACCGCAGGATACTGCAGTACATTTGTGCTCCACCTACACATCCAACCCTGCCCTGGTTTCATTCAAGGTCAAGTCAAACACATGCTCCTTAATAGCCCTTGTTTCTCATTCAAGGTCAAGTCAAAGATATACCTATTTTAGTCCTCCTTCCTCAGTTTCTAACCTGCAATAAGAAGTGCTGAAGGAACTAGGAGAATATGTACAAAGAACAAAAGGCAAAAGATGAGCAGAAGCGTAAAGGTTACTCACAGTGATCTAATTAAGTTTATAGGCCAAGTCCTTTAAATGTCACAAATTAATGTGCGATAATATATACACCATAATATTTATAGGGAACAAAAAAAAGCAAGCTTGCATTTCAGTAGAGGACAAGCATTTCTGTAATTAATCAAACAGCTGTGTTGGCAATGGTGTTGTAATTAACTGATTTTTGGAAATAAAACAATATTCTCAGAACAAACACAATTTTGCAAAAGCAATCATTCACTGTATTTAAGAGATCAACAATCATATATCAAGATGACTATAAGAACAAGATAAAGGCTGTATAGCTATATTGGTGACAGTTTGAGGATGCCCAATACCTGGACAAAACAGGATCATACACACACTGAATATTTAATAGACAGGGTTGTACTTTATCTCCATTTAGCCTAGTATACTCTACTAGAGGTGGCTCAATGCTGAACTGACTCACCCTATTGGTATACAAAAGTGCAGAAAACAATGTGGAGGAAGTAAGGCTGAAGCTCAAAGAGAAATCAAGGTCAGGTTTTGTATTTTTTTTTCTTTTATTATAGATACTGGTGAATAGGGCTGCGCAATTATATGAAATGTTTTCAAATCGCAATACTGGACTCGATTGATACACATACTCTTAAGAAAATAAATCATACCATAATCATTTCAATATATTTTTCAAATGTTAATAAAAAAAAGCCTACAATATCATTAATCAGATCACAAATGCAATATCACACCCCAACATTTCAGTCCTAAGCAGCCTGATATAACACAGTGGTGTCTCACTAGCTGCGCCAAATGTCAGATCACCTAGATTTCCACAGAAGG
Organism: Eleginops maclovinus; assembly: GCF_036324505.1. Classification (NCBI taxonomy): domain Eukaryota; kingdom Metazoa; phylum Chordata; class Actinopteri; order Perciformes; family Eleginopidae; genus Eleginops; species Eleginops maclovinus. Next base: position 8,044,867 of record NC_086366.1, on the reverse strand, counting down.
CTGAGGTTTCCATAATAACATGTGTTATTTGTTTTAGTCTGTTCAGTGTAATAATGCCTAGAGGAGCGGGTTTTTTTTCTACTAAAGACGTTGATTGTGAATGAGGTGAGGAAGGGAGGGGAAGCGGCTGAGGCCAAGACCAGTCTACAGACACTGGCTGCCTTGTCAGAGAGTCAGTCTGGGTCATGTTTATGTCCTCAGGATGCTGACGTGATGAGCCACTCTCAACCAATACAGTCTGCAACATCAAAACAAATATATGCACACTTGCATGCACATGAGGCATTCACGTAGACCCACATCTACTAGGCTATCTGTGTTAGTCACTCTCAGGCAAGGATGAAACAGTCTGGGCTCAGGGTATTAATGGAGCTAAAATAGTCCATCATCAGATAAACAGACATGCTATAAGTCTTTTTGCCTGCAGACAAACTATCAGCATTTGCAAAATGGCTTTGATAAGCACTACGGCCTAGTTTAGAACAGTAGCCCGTCAGCTATAAAGGCATGACTGTAGCAATTTAATTCATTAATCTGTGCAATAAATATAAAAACTCCCACAGGTTACACTATCTGTTTGCCTCAAGGGATCAATGAGGCTACAAAATCATGCTATTAAATCTGAGTACACCATTAACAGAAAGAATCAGCCAAATCTGCAGCACCAGATAATTTATCTTAAATTTGCGCACATGTTTTAATATAATTCTCACTTAAGCCTGTTTAAAACGTGTATTACAATGAATATAAAGTCTGGAAAACTCTCGCTGATTCAAACATTAACTATTGATAGATAAACACTAACTGTTCTAGCATTTACTGTTATGTTTTTACACTAAAAAAAGGGGTACATTCATATTTCACACTGGAGGAGTTTGATAAGCTGTAATTAAACATATTCATATCAATGAGCATCATAGTTCCACTTGTTGGTCCAAGTCACTCTTTGATTGATTGCAATTTATACTTAGTCTTTATTTACTCAAAGGTTGGATTTTCTAACTTGACCAAACATCGGAAGGAATTGGACACCACTGTCAAACTGCTCTAAATGCTACACAAGATTCCAATTTTTATACAATTCCATCTGTGCTCAATAAAAAAGTTTACTATCATGACAACATGATTCATTGTTGCTATAAACCGCACAGATTGCTACGGCGTGACATAAAGCCTCCTGAGGCTTGGCTTGGACAGTGAGGATCAGTTACCCTTTGAAGCTATGCCATTGAGTTATCCCTTAGTATGACACAAAGCTGGGTTGTAGGGAGGTGTCCTGTCACCCGCGGCTAGGTCAGCACTTTGCAGAACGCACTGCGTGTGTGTGCATGTCGTCATAAGGAGGGGCTACATGCGAATAGCAGAAGAATTGTACAGATAGAAACAGGTAGCCCACACGAACAGAAACAAGCTCTCCACAATTATGAGAAATGTGTAAGGAAAGACATGTCAAGCGACACACCCTAAAAGATACACACAAATATCTGCCTTGTCTCATACAGGATTTATTTCACAGGGACCTCCCGCATTGAACTCTTTGTCAATTGAAATAGCTATCAAGAAAATGTTTTTAACTGTGGTTGGTTAGTGCTGGTCAGTTTGAAGCAGGAAATGCACTTGATGGGGCAGGAGAGAAGACAGCAGGGGGTTAGCTGTATTAGGTGTTAGGTGTAGTAGCAGGAAATAGGTTCAAGTCATGAAACAGAGGCTTGTTATATAGTCAGATTTGGAGCAGTGAGAGGTAGGACCCTAAAGCTTATGACAGTTTTACAGTTTTACACACACACTGCTATCAGGGGGGAGCAGCTGTGAAGAGGGCAGCTGTTGTAATGCATGTACACATGAGTGGATGCAAGCAACTCTCACTCACACACACACACACACACACACACACACACACACACACACACACACACACACACACACACACACACACACACACACACACACACACACACACACACACACACACGCACACAAATAATTAAGTGCTTAAAACTACACATGAGGGCATGTGAGGCTACATATGCCAGCTAGAGGCAAAGGAGGGGAAACCGATATTGATTTGGCATCATCTCTACCTCACATTTGGACAAACCCAGGCAATACTGGGGCAAAGGATTAAGGAAACCCTGCAAATACAGTTGTCAACCCTATATTATGCACAACAATATAGGTCAACATATTAATAGTATCTGAGAGGTGATGTCTTAAAATAATAAAAATATTCTAATTCAAGCTGAATTGGACTGACTTGGATAGCTTTCAATGGAATGTATTCCAGTAGCGTTAAATTCCCCCTTCGTTAGTGACAGTTCTAGTTGTAAACTGAAAGGAGACCAAAATAATACAGTAAAATAAATAAATACACAGTAACGTAACCGAAGCTACGTTCAGTTAAGTATGTATGCTTTCCAGGGCTTTTCGGCAGTCTACATAAACTATGAAAAACGAATGTCAGATTATGTTAAAACGACTGGATGGTGTCTGAAGCGTTAGCAATAACTTGCTGTTTAGCAAAAGTTAGCTAGACTAGCTAGCTAAGCTAGCAACTTTAGCCAGGTACACACTCTAAAAAACACCACAAACAAGAACCAATAATAACACAATGGTTTTTAAATTAGTAATAACATTGTAAGGTTATATTCCGGGGTTCGCAAAATGCTTTGTAAAAGTCAGCAACACACTGATTGACAATAGCCTGCTCGTTAGCAAGGCTAAGCTAACGCATTTAGAAGTCTGTCCCGGTCACGAAAATCAAAACAAACGTCTCTACAAGCAGGAAGGCTTCATAAACCGGACACTCAGATCTTCCACTGCAGCAAACAAACTGGTAGCTTTGCATATGGTCTTGGTCAAATCATCATAGATATTTATCTTCACAAATGAACGTTGAGCCGCTATTAGCCAACGATTTTCCCATTGTGATAACACGCCTATTTTCACTGTTTATTTTGGGCCTAATCGACTCCTGAAAGCCCTAGCCGCTTTCCTGCTCTGCAGAACCGCTGACAGTGACAGCAGCTCCGGCCCTGTTGTCCCATCATATCGCCATCCCGACGTATTGTTCCACATATGTTAGTGGTCTAGTTTTTATTTATTTTCCCCCTCCTTACCTGGCGCACTGCAGTCGGCGCAGACTTCTGTCCTTTGTAGCTTTCTTGACATCTTGAAAATCGCTGAAAATGAGAGGTGGATACTGGCGATGATGTGGTTGTTCGCCCGTACTCCCCCGAGCTACCGACCGACGTCTGCCGTCAACCGATGCGGCCCCTGAATCCCCGGAAGCCGGGTGATGTGATCGGTTTTCCCGGCCAGCTGACAGTTGGATTTCCCGTTTGTACCTGCGTTGTCTTCGCCCACGTCCAGTACTGAACCCAAGTCTGGAGCTAAGTAATGCAAAGATATTTAATCTGGCTGAGTATGAAGCTCATTTCGGAATATTTACTAAATCTGTTCGCTGCATTGCCTGCAACTCACCGGGAGACGGCAGCTCTCTACCTGTCAGTTTCCGCACACACACCCTACAGCCCCGCAGACTACCTATGGAGGGGCAGGGAGGGGAGAGGGCAAGATAAACCTGTCATTATGTTAAGGTGAGGTGCCTTTCACATAAACATGATCGAAAATAGAGTAAGCTTTCAAATGTTTTTAATGTATGTGTTTAAAATGTAAACACATGTCCTAACCCATATAGCAAACTGAGCATCTATTAACATGATTTTTCATTTATGTATCAGGCATATACTTCATTGTCTCATTTATACAGCAATATTATTTACTGAATGTTGGATCTTCAACAGCCTTTTTCAACAAAGAAACCTCATAGTGACATATTCCTTCATCAACACATTAGTTTATTTTATTATTTTTTTTTCACAAAAAACGATAGGCTCAATTTTTAGATATGGTAGCTACCATATTAAAATTATGTGGGACATTTTTATTTTATGTGTATTATTCTGCCATATGGCTAATTACACAACACACACAAACAAAACATTTCAAACACAGAGTCCATTCAACATTGCACCTAGACAGTCGTACAAAGGCAATATAGATATGAATAAAATAAAACACACTGTATATGTTACACAAACAACATGTTATGCATGACATGAATCACGACAGGATTAAGTAATACATGTTAAACTTTGATTTTTACTTTGAATTGATTTGCAGTCTAGCCTAAACAACTCGTTATACCTTTTAGTATATCACTACTTTGAGATTCGTGCTGAGGGTATGCTACGTATCTTCCTTTCTGTCATTTGTGTGTAATTTCTGCAGTTCTTATACACTAAACATGTGTTTTATCACAACATCCCTGAAAGCGGATTGGCTGAGTGTGCGCACATTTCATTGCAGCTTGTCAGCAGCTTTCTCAGTCACCACCGGATGGGAGGAGAGGAGGAGAATAGATGTGTTGGAGTAGGCAGGGGAGAAAGATAGAGGGAGGCAAGAGGTGGATGAACGGGTTGTTAAGACATAAAGGTGTAGCCTAATCTAAAGAGACAGCCAAACGACGGGGTTATTTCCATAAATGTTTTTCACAGGGCTTTGCTGTTTATTCTTAGCAGAGCAAGCCGGTAGTCATTCACTGTCTCTGACGCGTAAGGCTGCCGTTGGGCACCAGCACCGATAAAGGATGATATGTTTGATTGAATAGCGTAAATATTAACAAAGTATACCTTACATCTAGAAGAAACAGGAGGAGGCAAACTATGATCCGAAGATGATTTCTTCAAAGAAAACTCCGGAGAAGAGTCGTTTTCCTATCCACTATTTGGTGTGGCACAACAAACAGCGACAGCTGGAGAAAGAGCTGGCAGCGAAAGAGCAGGTGAGACGGTAAAGAGGGTTATCTCCCCTTACAGGCACAGGCCTGTGTCTTTATTATAAGCGTTTAAATGGGCGTGTGGGTCCATATAGATTTAATAGGTGGTGGTATAGGTGCCATCCATGGAGCACTTCATTCAAGAACATGGTCAATAGCGCAGTTAATTGTTATCTGTGGGGTGGAGGTGGACACTTGTAGACACCCTCAGACTTGCATTGCTTGCACACATTTCTTTTTTGTCATTCATTTAGGAACATTACTGATTTTATATGTACAGGACGTGTTATATTTTCTGCACTGGGGCTTCTGTACCATTTCAATATTCATGGGAAGTTGTCACTGTAGAGTTTTATTTTTCCCTGGGAAAATTCCAACTGCAAATGACCGTGTGATCGTGACCCTGATAGTGTTGCAGTGTGTGTATGTGTGTAAGTGCATCTGTGTGTGACAGAGTCAGTGATGCTTTATGCCTGTGCAGCATTATTGCATGATCTACTCAAAACTGTAGGATCTGTACCTTCCCACCAGCACCTAGTGAGTGGGTGAGACAATGCAGATACTGAGCAAGTGGGCGGACAGTTGCCAACCACCACAGTAAATACAGTAATGGGATCATTATGGTATTGTATTGGACTTCAAGAGAAGGGCTTTGCTATAATCAAAGGCAGGTAACATAATTTTTAATTAATAGTAAAATCAGAGTATAATCGTATGGTGAGGGACTCGATGAAATGATAAGAAGAACACTATTGTCTGTGTGTTACACAGAGAGACTGAGTGTGCAAGAGCATAAATATGAATTCCATCTTTTTTCGCAAATGTACTGAAGCACTACCCATTATATAAGATGTCATCTGCAGTTCGTCAAACAGATTTCTGAGTGCATGCAAGCAGCACTCTCAAGACATCACACTTCCACACACCTGCTTACATTATGCACTCTTACCTTCTCGTGGTAAAAGAACATAACCCTTGAAGCAAGTTCCCAAAAGGCAGTTATCAATTGGTTTACCACAAACCCCAGTGGTAGAAATGTACCATTTAATTCTTGACCATAATTACAACTATTGGGAGGTAAATGGCCATACTGAATACACCTTAAAGAGGCTCTAAGAACAGACTACAACCTCCAGTATTAAAGTGAATGTCGGAAAGGTGAGATGAAAATGAAGCATTTATGATGTTAAAGCAGAGGAGACAGTCACAATTTTTTTCAAACTTATAAAGCCTTGCCGTTGCTGAAAACTAATTATAATAGCACACTGGCTCAACAATGAATTGGAATGAGTTCAAGTTCAATACTAAATGGTTTGTTATTAGCCAGTAGCTACGCTAGTGACATGACTCAAATAATGACTGTGGTCAGTTACAAGTCCAGTGCTTAAAAAAATGTTGAATGCATTTCATACAATTTAAAACCGCATGTTTGATATCTCCAGAGGAATCATTTTAATGACCTTGGCAATCCCTACATTTTTTAACCAGTTGTGGTCAAAATTCAAAACTGGTCAAGCACTTTTGTTGATGGAAGATGTCTCTAAAACTAGTGACCAAATTGCTAATAGCCTCAGCTATGGATCATTTATGATGATGGGAAAAGACAAAATATGACACAAATATAAAATGATTGGCTCATAAGTAATATGTCCCGCTCAGTTCTCTAAACTGAAACGTTTTTGTGTTCAGGTACCACGGATAGACTCAATAAATCATCCCACATGTCCCCATCTTTTCTTTTCTTTTTTAGGAACCCTTATATAAATATTTTATGATGCCAATCAAATTGTTCCTCTGCTGTAAAATTCAATCTTTATATCATATTTTATCTATTAATCAATTAAGCTGACAGAACAAATACAAAAATGTTGTATCTCAAGTACCAAAGTACAACATCCAAAAAGATTTGATGCTGATCCTTAGTAAAGCAGCATGATTAGTCCCCCTTCTCTTGTGCTTGTGTAGAATAAAGACTCATTTGTTTTGGGATTCTTGTAGTAGATCTGTCTCTACCAACTATTTATGGCAAACAAACGTAGATATACCCTGTCATTTTGATAACGACATCAGACACTGTATTAAAGATGAACGCTGTTTGACCTTTCAAAATGTAAACTCATACCCTAAGAAATGCTGTCAAAACAAGCATACAAATAAAGTGTGACAGAGGCAAATGCTTTTTTTTCATGCCAGCTCCAGAGGCAATCTGTTTGACTTAGATCATCAACCTCGGTTATCAGCTGTGTGTGAATAAAAGGAGATCAGAGCAAGTTGTGAAAAGAAAGGTTGTAAATAACAGAATTGGAAAGCGAAAGCTGCACCTATTGATTTATTTGACATGCAGGCATTTAAATAAAATGTAAACCATGGAGTGTATATAGATTTTCCAGCCATAGTTATTTTGCAGACATTGTTCCTAGTTACTTATACAACAACAGTTTAATAGATGTGTTCTACTTAACAACAATGGCTCCCTCCCATTGCTGATGAACTTCTATAACTGTAACTATTCAAACCTATTTTATCTTTTGCTCCCTTGCTTAAAACGTTTGTTAGTTTTCATGGGTTTGTGTGTGGGTGTAGGTTCCTGCAAGAATACATCATGGTTTTGCATATATTGTGAAATGCAGTGCTTTTTTGCATACCTAAAAATTTGACATCCTACACGAATATCGTTTCATAAACTCATAAAATGAGTACGCTGTTAGTATCACATCCCTGAACTTTATATGCTATCCTGAGTCACTATTGTCTTTATTTATGATGCTGCTAACCCATGACAGCACACATCATTATGCTACAACACCGAGCTCCTGTCAAATTTACCGTTGACAGGTGTCAAGAGGCATTGCAGGCAAATGATGTAATTCGAATGTTTCTTGTTAGTTAACTATCATTCAAATGTGCAGCTGCAAAATATATACCGTAGTAGATCTGGACCCGATACATGCCAAGTATGTCCAGGCCCTAGTTGTCCTGACTGCTGTGTTGAACAAAGACATTTTTCTCACAAGCACTACACAGTTTTAAATGCACAACATTGAAATGCTGCTAACATAAAAACAAAATGAGTTCAAACATGCTGTTTTATAACCATATTCTACCAGATAACATGACTAGTAGCTAAGCTGCAAAAGTTGAAAGTGGCTTTGTGTTTAGTTTAGTTTAGTGTCAAAAGTGATGTTGTAGAAAAAATTGATTAGCTATATGGAGATGGTTTCCTCTTTGTCATGTTTAGCTCTCACGATGGGTCACAATGTCCTTCACACGTGTCCAACTTTGTGTGGGAAGATGCTGTCCGACCGGTCATTAAGATTCGAGGGATTTTAAAGATGTGCTCTGCTCCTGATTTCACATGAGATCTCATTGTGGCTTCAAACAAAACTGCTGAACATTGGAAATGGACATAAAGTGTGACTCTTCCTTGGTATTACTTTGCTGACATTCTGTACCAAGAGACAAGTCTGGCATATTAAATCCAGTTCCTGCTGACCTTGTTTATAGTAGTGTTTATTAAAAATCATAATTTTCTGGTTGACAGGATAGCTAATAGAGAAATTCATACCTATTTACTTTGATTTATTATGATATAAATATTCTTTATTCTTTATTAGGATCCCCATTAGCACTAGCATAAGCGTTGGCTATTCTTCCTGGGGTCCTCACACACACACACACAGAACAAACATTAAACAAAACTAAAAGCAAAATAGAACAACTCATTTCATCATATGAACAATGGTATATGAAGTGAAACAAAAATGGTCATCACATTTTAGCCATCATCACAAGGCCAAACCACAGGCACAGTTACATTTTACTCTGTAATGCTCATATAATGTTTTAGCAACCTTTTAAAATGTACTTGAGAATTTTCCTGAATTATGTGGACTGGTAACGAGTTCCAGCTGACCATGGCTCATATATAATATATATAATATGTGTATTCTATTTTCTTTTTTTATTGCCAACTCTACTTTAACTTCTTATTTTTATACACACTTTTTAAATTACATTATTTATTTTTTTTGACCTTTTTTTCTAACATGGAGCAACCATTATGAAACCCAATATCCACCTGGGATAATTCTAGTGGTCTGAGGGTGAGAGATTTCTATTGTAAGCATCAGCAAAGAGATAGGGGTAGCATAGATGGAGAAAGAGAATATGAGAATTACATATGCATAATAATATTACAATACAGTAGTAATTCTGATATCGCATGATAGGAATGAGGGTATAACATTGTGACAGTATTGTGCAAGTTATTTCATGACAATGGTTGGTCTCTGAAGAGTTCAGTCCACTGCAGAATAATCCTTACTAATTTTACTGACCTATGCGTTATGCTACAGTAAAATGAAGAAAATCTACAGCCATCTCCATATCAGTGGTTTTAAAAGCCCTCCCCGCCATTGGAGAAATGATGAAACTCATTTTGTTTGTGCATGAATCAAATATCCGGCCCTGTCTCTGATCGCACTGTTACTTGTAAATCCTTCCAGCAGAACAGTGCAATGAATGGCTGGTTGATTTAGTTTTTTAAAATGCCTTCCTTTAAACACTTGTGTAGGGTGTACAACTACATAGACCAATCTTCCAGGAGCAGCATGTAATAGATTGCATGTGTGAGTGAGTAAGGGGAGGAGAAAATGCTGCCACAGCAGGCTACAGTGGAATAATTGGTACATCCGATATCGATATTACATCGCAGAGCCAGAGAGGACACTGAACATAGTAACAGGAGGAGCGTCTGAATGAATGCCAGGGAAACACAGCTGACCGCAGGGAGAAGTACACAGCGAAAGATACTAAAAGATGAGCTGAGTAGTAAAACACAGAATATCAAGGAGTGGGTGATAAACAGGGCATGAGAGATACATTTTTAGCTGTTTTCACCAGATTCCTATAACAAGGTTGATATGAAGGAAAGTACTAACAGTGAGGAAGGAAAAGTGAAAAAAAGAAAGCATGGAGGCAACATTTACTGAATTAGGAGTGGAGGCAGGAACAAAGCGATGACAGAGAGTATAGAAGAAGAGAGGAGGTGGGCAGGAAATAATGACTTTGACCATGAACAGAGTCCGTCTGGCTTGCAAATAGACGTGAAAGCGTAGTGTGATTGAAAAAGAACAGGTCCATGTAGAGATTGATGGTCAATCTCAAGACGAAGGCAGGAAATAACAAAGATATCTGCTCTTTTTCTCCGTTGCTGTTTCCTGTCCTCTCCATGACTCTGTATCTGACCTTAGCATTTCTGATTATAATGCTCTCGGCAAGGTGCTAATGTTAAATCAGCATTATAAAATCTTATGAGGGGTTGCTGGCATGATTGAACAAAGCCACAAATCAAGCCTTATGGTTCAGCACGTTTATTCTAGGCCTGAATCTTTACCCCGACCATCTGCTATCTAATTGCTCTCCTCTCTTCTTCTCTTCTCAGTCTGCTTCTCCCTGTTTCCTCTAATCACATCAACCCACTGTATGAAGATTTTCTTATCCCCTTTGCCTTGGTGCCTTACCTCCAACATGAATCTATCAACCCTCAGTGTGATGAAGCCCAAATTGTGATTGCAGTGCAGCAAAACCACAAAGAGATGCCATGAGAGTTGAGTTGGGGTCAGATTTAGTTAAGTTGCTGCAAGCTTATTACAGAGTGAAAGAAAGATTCACAGACAAGACAGTATGAGTAAAGGAAAAGGGATATTGGTGTTGAAAAAGTGCAGCTTTTAGGCTAACAGTGGATCAATCATAATGTTAAAAAGTCGCTCAGTTTGTCTTCTTTCTTAAAGGCGGATATTAACCTATATGTTTTGTCCCCTCCTCTTCATGATTTGAATATGGATAAACAAAGCAGCCCCAAGTGGTGAGTAGCTCATTTAGTCATATGTGTTTTCCCGGATGATCACAGATAATGCTATTTCTACAAACTCATTTACCCAAAACCTACATTGTGCAGCACTAAATGCATGTTGTCGTGTCTTAGCAGCATTAGCAGAAATTAAGATGAGGGTTTGTTCTTTCAATTCCGAAGCTTTTTCTTCTCTAGAGGAAAAGTAAGCCACACTCAGAAGCTGCCCAGGAAGATTTCTAATATATAAAAGCAGCTGGTTGCATCAGGTGCAGTAATATCAATGCTAATTTGGATCATTAAGTAGTTAATCTGGGAGGTGAGTTTTTTTTAAATTTATTTTTGAAAGATTTCAACAATTTCTGGTACTAACTCTATGAATTTTCAACCTTGGTTTAGAACTTCATCTTGAATCAATACACTGAAGAGACTGGGAAATGCTATGCTGTTACAAGCCATTTAACCTTAACCAAGGCACTTTGTGTCTCATTGATGAAGAAATGTAAACACATAAATCTCAAGCAGCCATGATAATCCTTTAATTTGACCTGCCAAGTAAATGCTAAATGTTCCTGAGAAAATGAAACTGACTTCATTATCAGCAGAGGCTTAGTGCAGCCATCTCTTGCCAGGCCACTGGGTTTACCTGAAATTGCTTCATAATTCACATACTCCCATACACACACACACACACACACACACACACACACACACACACACACACACACACACACACACACACACACACACACACACACACACACACACACACACACACTCAAACACAAGTAAGGACAGCTGTGGTGTTTCACTCCAGTAGTCTACGGCCGCTACCTTATGTGATTATGCTCTTTTATAGTGTTGGTATGCGCTGTATGCCTCAAACAAAAAATATTTACCCTTTCCATCTGAGAGTGTGCCTGCATCTCTGCGAGTGTGAGGGAAGAGAAAATGTGCTTTTTCATTCTCTCTCTCTCTCTCTCTCTCTCTCTCTCTCTCTCTCTCTCTCTCTCTCTCTCTCTCTCTGTTGCCCTGCATGCCTCTCTTGCATTTTGGGGAGGTCTGTCACATCACTGGAACAAACAGGTGTCATCACCTTGAGAGAAACATAAGAGGAACTTTCTGTTGCCATTCTTATACAGTACGTCCATCAACATCACACCCTTTGTACTTTTTTGGAGCTATGTGTCTTTGTTGCTGTGGACTTGTTTATCCGTCAAGATTAGGGTGACAGGAAACTGAAATAAGAGTTGTGAAACATTGTATAGAACGAAATGTAGGTCGTTTTAAAAAATGTATTTGGTACAATTGCTCTTATTTCTGCTCGATTTCACAGCGCTCTAATGCACCTGCACCAGGGAAAATGGATGGCTGTGTGGAGATGTGGTTCGTTACTCTTCTGTTGGGGTTATCATCACCATTTTTTCTGCTCACTAACACCGGTGACGCAGGTTTTTCTCCCGTACTTTTATTTCTGACTCAGTGCCACTTTGAAAATGGATCAGGGTTTCATGGCAGTATAGCGTTTGTCAAAGTCTCCCCTGCATGTAAAATCACAGAGGCGAGACAGCAGGCAGGGGGGGAAGGAAAAAGTTATTTTTATACTCCTCCCTCCCATAACCACCCTCTGCTCCTGTGCACAAACATTTGGGCAAAGCTGCTATATGCACAGTGTTGTGTGTGTGTGGGGTGTTTGTATGAAAGATTGATGTTGGCCTAAGTACCTGCCAAGCTGCATCAGGCCAGGCACACACTGAGCAAGGGAGAAAGGGGGAGAGAAAGAGGCAGGGAGGGGGAGAGAGAGAAGGAGCAGATGCCACAGAAAGATGTGCCTATCAATAATGCAACCTCCACTGAGCGCGCTATTGAGGGAGGCATGATGGGAACAACTTAAAGTGAGAGAGGAAAACTAAGAGTTTGATTTGAAAACATACAGTAGGTATGTGTATACGAAGAGAGAGAAAAAGGAAAAGGGGAAGAAACAGATAGAGGCATAACTGAAAACAAAAAAACATCTGAGGAACATCAGTAAAAAAAAAAGTTATAAAGTAGTGCAGGAGTCAAATATAAGTAGAAAGCATGTAAGATTATAAAAGAGATCAGAACCAGAATCTAGTGTATGGCCAGGTAGATGAATAGAGGTCAGGTAAAAATGGTATGTAACACATGTAGAGCTGCCAATGGCGAAAAGTCTGACAACTTATGAATGCATAAAATGGAAATATGTCACCATAACGAGAATATTTTCGACTCATAATGGAACAGAATGACATGCCCCTTAATGGGGAGACCATCCGCAGAATCTCAATCTCTTCTTTTTCTAATGAAAATAAAAATGCTGGGTAGTGTCGGCATGCTAATGAGGATCTGTGTTCCTTGTAAAGCAAAAGGTTGCTCTAAAAGAAAGTTAATAAATTAATTCAATTGGTCAAAGAGCTGTTCTCCAGTAGCAGTAGCTCAGTGTTTCTCTTTACAATAATTACTGATTTACTAATATGGAATAGGTCAACATTTTGCTATACTAAAAATAATGTTCCAATACAACAAGGCTGCATAATGTTTTAGCAAACTTATTTTCTCCTAAATAATGTTTTTTCAAGTATCACACATGTAACCCTAGTATGTATCTATTATGAGGAGTGCCATTGTATTATATATCTTCTTTTAGTCAATTAACCAGTTTTGTATTTAACCCAATAAGACTATAAAGTTTGTAATTGAACAAAACACCTTAAGCTCACCAGAAAAGATCTACTGACATAATATGTGTCAGCACCTATGAGACCGCTGTATGGCGTCCGGAGTGATGTAATAGTTGAGTCAGAACTGGCCACTGAGGGATGAACATGGATGACATAATGTCCCTAACTACAGAAGCACACAAGGAAAAGTTGTGTGTGTGTGTGTGTGTGTGTGTGTGTGTGTGTGTGTGTGTGTGTGTGTGTGTGTGTGTGTGTGTGTGTGTGTGTGTGTGTGTGTGTGTGTGTGTGTGTGTGTGTGTGTGTGTGTGCGTGCGTGCGTGTGTTGTGTGAGAGAGGGTACATGACCCATTCGTTGTAAACAACTATTTCCTCCAGAGAGCTCATATTCTGTTACAGTAATGGGGAAAGGGAACCCAGTCATTATGATTTAGGTTTGTGTGTGTGTGTGTGTGTGTGTGTGTGTGTGTGTGTGTGTGTGTGTGTGTGTGTGTGTGTGTGTGTGTGTGTGTGTGTGTGTGTGTGTGTGTGTGTGTGTGTGTGTGTGCGTTTGTGCGTGCGTGCGTGCGGTTTGTTTTTGAACTGAATGATGTTCTTGTGAATAGGTAATTATGTCAGTGTGTTGCAGTGTGTAGTAATAGGATGAGTGGTTTGCAGTGGTGCTCAAGTGTGTGTGTGTGTGTGTGTGTGTGTGTGTAAAACTGTGAGAGAGAGGTTCCTATCTGTTTGACCACATCTCCCTTCTTTTTCTGAACTTCATTTAATATTAATTGCCTAGATTGTAGCCTTCTGTGTGCTGTTTTAACTTTAACCACCATATTCAAACTTCGCCCAGTATATTTGATGAAAATTGACCAAATGAACCCCAGCTAATAAATGAGGCCGACTTATGCTCTGATTGGGTTCATAGATGTCATCATAAGAAACGTATTACTAAGTGAGGGTTAGTGATGGAGACCTTTTTGGATCCAGGTCATATTTCAGCTTGCGGTCGCCTCGCTAATTCATACTCCAGTGAAGTGTTGACAAACTCCTCCCTGAGGTTTATGATGCTCTCAGTCAAGTTTCTGACTTTGAAGAAGCTCAAAAAAATGAATGAGGTCGTTTGAGAGGCGTCGACAAACTGCACTCAACATTACAGGCTTTAATTTGACAGGCTTACTTACAAAGACTCGCATTGAAAATAATGGATGCAACAAATAATAATGCGTGCCTAGTGGTGTAATTCCTCCAAGCCAAGCAGATAGGTGGAATATATTCTCCTCTTCTTGCTTTTTGTAAATCATGCTTTTACCAAGACAGCAGTTACATCATGGATGAGCAGAGGGAAAGCAGCCTCAGTGGATTGCCCCAGTGTTTCCGTGTCATCCTGTGTTATATATATCACATACTGGCAGCTTCCCGTTTTCTCCCTCTTCCACCTCCCTGATAATGCTTGCTCATGGGGGAATGTTATGTTGGGCCTCTGTATATTAAGGAGAACGGTCTAGACCAGCTCTCAAGTGTCAAGTGAAATAACATCCGTTATGATTTGGCGCTGTATAAATCAAATTACTTGACTTACCTTACCGCTATTCTTCCTTGATTTTCCATCCCTCTCTTTCAGTCTTTACCACATGTTTCTGTTGAAGCTGCAGCTCCCTTGTCTTCATTCAGTGTTTCACCCTAAATTAATTATAAGAAATGGAGTACAGCTGTAAAATAGGGTTAAACTGATAATCACCAACATTACAAGCAAGAGTGCCATCAAAAAATCCGAAATGAAAGAAGAGCAATGTTCCTCCTCTTTCTTTCTTTGTCTTTCTTCCATTCTTCAGTTCCTTCATCTATATTCAATGTTCAATCAGCTTTGTTCCAGTCTGTTTTCTTTCTCTCTTTCATATGCTTACACCATAATGTGAATATTCCAAAATGTACTTTCGTTTGGGCGGGAAATGTTTTCCAAGGTTACATTGTCCTTTCAGTTGTGTGTTGGTGCTCGGCAGTCTCTTTCTCTTGTGTTGTTTGAAAAATGATTGACAACTTATTTTAGATTTTTCTTTTGGTGACATGACAGCTCTCCCAATTTTATGCTGCCCAAGCACATGTGGTCTGCAGACACACCCAGATAAGTGTCTGTATCTGCACCGTGTTTGTTATCTAGCACACTCTAACAAAGCTGAATGCTCTCTTTCTTCCCCCCTTGTGTTGCTATGACGCTCCCACCACCTATTCCCCAGTCTCCGCGGCTCATGAGGGACTTCCTCGTGTTATTGTCTCCTTCAGCTCCGCTCTCTTCCTCCTCTCTTCTAACTCTCTTTCTCCATCTGTTGTCTCTCCTCTCCCCTCCCCATATCTTAATTTCCATAACCATCACTTGCAACAGCAATCTGTCGCTCTTTTCTTTTTCTCACTTACATGTTACAGTTGATGCTGACAGGCTGTTTCCTTCAATAGAAATGTGTCATGCTACAACACTCCCCTCAATCTTTACTGTTTTTCTGCAGACTTTATATGGATAGCAAAAAGCTGTTAACCCGGGATTGGATAGTTAATGATCGTATAGAGATCGTACACCCATTAACACACTGAAGCCATGATATCATGTTCTCTTTATTGAGTTAAGTTTAGTTAAACTTAATCCATTTAAACATTTTTAGAGCCTGTGAATGCCTCTGTGTGTGTGTGAGCATTTTTCCATGTGAAATTTGCATTCATATGCTCTATGACGTTTGTGGGCATCCCGTGTGTTTTCCTCATTTCCCTTGCAAATATCCAAAACAAAAACCTGCATTAGTGACTGATAATGTAACTGCTGATAATGTCTGGCTCCACTCACAACATGTTCTCTGAGACTAACAGCTAATCTGTGTTACAGTAGATACCAGTTGTTTTTCTGAACTGGTGTATTCCAAGTTGCCTAAAAATTCACCCGTAAAACATCCCGTCCTTCGCTCTGATTTAGGGATTTATGGATCAATTGAACACATGCCTCTTCCCTGAGTTCACTTACTGTATATCGGATATGAATGACATTAATATTATAAACATACATAAACTCAAGCCCTCACAATGTTCTTCCAATATTCCTAGAGAGCATTGTAGCTTCCTCAAACTTAAAGTGCTGACTCTGACAAAAGGTTAAACCTGTACTGGAAGGTAATCCTTAATTAGAATTCAAGCCTGCAGCAGACTGACAGAACTGACCTTGGATCAGCCAGCATCCTGAATGCAGCAATAGTTGAATTGGATGGCAGATCTGATATCAGTTCAGCACAATGCAGAGAGAGGCGCATGGAGAAGGAATAGAGAGAGGGATGGGGGGTTAGAAACAAATATATCATCAGGTGTACAAGCACCACAGCAACCATTGACCATTGTAATCTGGTCAATGGTTGCTTTGTGAAAAACATTCTCAGTCTACCTGATCAATAATGACATGTTTCCCTGTCTTTACTGTATACAATCAGTGGCAGAGGTGCCAATAACGAGTTAATCCTGTCAACGTGTCTAGTTTAATGGTCCTGGGAGCACAATCAATACCCCCGTTAGACTGATACTTTCCAATAGTGGAACAATCATTTTTCGGTTTTCCCTCTCACATAAATGTCAGTAATACTCTGAATACAAGGATTTATTAACAATAGTAAATCTTAAATGTAATATGAAGCTACTGCCAACAATTTAGCTAAGCATCACGACTAAACACCTCTTTTATTATATCTATAAGGTTCATGTTTAATTCAGTTTCAGATCAGTATCAGAGCTATCGTATGATTGATATGTCCGACAGTTATATAATACCGCTGATAAATGACGTCTTGTGACTTGCTTCTAAATACAGAGTGCAGCTGAGAGCTGAAGTAACGCCTTAAGCATTAATTATACTTCATGTTCATCAATGTTGTTGTCAGACAGTTACATTTCTAGGAAAAAAAATGCTAACTGTGGAAAGAGGCTGTATACTTCAACTCCAGGTTATGAACGATGTGTCCTTATTTATTTTGCCTGACAGTTATTCAAACTGAAAATCTTGTCTGATCTTTTTTAACAAATACCAGACACTCAGTGACTGATTTATATCATCGTATCTACATTTGTACTCGGTGTATTTGCATGAAACAAAGACTGGCATAGTGTTTCAAGAGTGTACTTTCCACAAAAGCAATGTTGACCTCACTCTGATCACTCTGCCGTTACAGTCAACTCCTAAGGGTTCAAAATTTGAAGCAGATAGTATTTTCTGTGTTTAGCTAGACCCAATCCACCCAAAAATAAGTGCAGGAATGTAGCACCCTGCCATGTTGAAGTGCTGACAGATATATTAGCACCTGTCATTGTGTCTCTTTCCATCTCCAGTCAACACATTCACGCTTGTGTCTCTATTATGTTTTTATGTTTCTCTCTCCTCACATAATCAGAATATTTCTTTCATCCCACAGAGGGGAAATGTATATGTTAAAACAAGTACAGAGCCAACGATAGATATTAATTAGGAAGCATGCATGAAATATTAAAGATAAAAGTAGAACTTACACTATTTATAATTTACAAAATACACATCCACCAGTAATAGTTGTGAGATGGAAGTGTATATTTCACTCTCTCTGAGATAGAGAGAACTAAAAATAAACACAACTAACCCCAATTTTCTCATTCCCCTTCCTTACACTGTCCTTCCTTTCACTTTCTCTCCTTTTTCTTCCTTCTCCCCTTCCTCTTCGTCCTTACAGACGGATTTAGAGTCTCTGGACCCTCGGGGCCGGACTGCGCTCCACCTTGCTGTCACACTCGGCCACCTGGACTGTGCCAGGATCCTGCTGCAGCACGGCGCTGACGTTAGCAAAGAGAACCGCAACGGATGGACCGGTGAGTCAGTGTGTTCCTGGATAACTTCATGCAGCATTTGTTTTATAACATGACATTGTCAAAGTTTTTATGACAGAAATATAGTAAACAATAAGACCATGTTGGAAACAATTGGTTTCTTACTAACGGCTTATTTCCACAGTGCCCATTAACCATTTTGCCTCCATTAGAGGATAAAATGAAATGAGTTTTGACTATTTTTATTTTTATATATTATCTATCATAAGAGATAAATGTGAAAGCTATCTTTAGTTTGACTGGTGAAGAGGTGCCATCCTTACAATGCCAAATAAACATAGATTTGACACAATCCAGCCTCAAATGTGGTATTTCTTAAGGTATTATTGTTATTTTACATATACTTTTTTATACATACTTTTGTAAATTATATAATAAAAAATAAATAAACAACCAAATACATCAGGAAGGAAGAAAGTAACTACAGATATTCTTTGATTGTTTGTAAGAATTGGCATTTATTGATGTTAAAATGCTTTAATATCCAAACGGGGGAATCAAAAGTGATATTGAGTGGCATCAGAAGGGGAGAACATGCTGCTTGGTTATTTGGCAGTGTTTTTTTGCTTGTTTTAGTGAGTTTAACAAGTGAAACCTATAGTTGTCACCTCCAGGACAAACCAAATGTACAAATGCTCAGCAAATGTTCAGTCAAAAGCAGTGTTCCGGTTGCAGCGCCTCGTTCACAAAAATAGGTCAATGATGTAATGATATTATTTGCCAAACACTCGATTTGCAAAATGGTTCGTGACATTCCATTCCGCTGGCTCTGTTTAACATTGGCATAAGGTTTGTTTGTCCCCTGTTGTTTTTTATAAATACTAACAAGTCATGACGCTTCTCCTCATCACCTCTCTCGAAGAACAGCAGCGGCTTCTGCCAGACTCCCCTTATCTGGTTGGCACTGTGCAAAATGTAGTTTAGCAGTCTGGCAATGGGAGACTAATGGAGCGTGAAATCAATACATTTTTAACCTTGAAATCGTATTGGCTAATTGAACACCCTGTATTGTTAGTCCAATATCTTCCCCACCATTTTCAGGCTTGTAAATGCTTGCTGTCAGTCACCTTTTCTGTTGATGGTGATGAAATAAGCGCTAGAAATTGAAATTGTTGGTATGGTTGTGAATGTTTATTGGAAGTTCGGGGTTATGTAGCAACATTATCTTTTGTCTTTTCTTTTAACTGTGTGTGTGCTCACGTGTTTTCTGTTAAAGGAATAGAAAAGGAATTGTTATACAACCGTTCAAGCTTGGAACAGCCTGTAAGACTAACAGCAAAGTGCCCATCTGATGAATGATTGGCGAGCTGCAGTGATTTATCGAAACCGGCTTTTCCTTTGGCCTACTTCAGTTTTGGCAATTCTATCTGCCCCCCTTTTAAATCGTTCATGCACATACATTTTAGATGAGGTCTGAGCGATGGTCTCTGTTTTTACTCGCCGTCTCTCGCTCTCTCATTCAGTTCTCCAGGAGGCGGTGAGCACAAGAGATCCGGAGTTGGTGCGTCTCGTGCTTCGTTACCGTGACTACCAGAGGACTGCCAAGAGACTGGCGGGCATCCCCGTCCTGCTGGAGCGTCTGCGCCAAGTGGGATTTCACAAACACACACACACACACACACACACACACACACACACAAACACAAACACAAACACAAACACACACACACACACACACACACACACTGACACGCATATACTTTGATGCACACATGGAAAAAGATACTCCCATGATAAAACAGCATACACACAAACAAGCGTGTTCAGTATGAAGAAGCACATACATTAGAATAAAATAGATAAAACATACAAAGGCACATGGGGGAGGTTTGTAATAAGAGAGCATTCATTTGAAATGTAAATGAATCTTTTTGATATTTATCGTTGTTTTATGATTAAATATGCAGGATTTGTTTGGAGGTATTTATAACTTTGTTTACTTTCCAACAAGGGAAATACAACCCCTTGTCTCTAAATACATTGAGTTTTCCCATAAAGGGGTAAGAAGTGCCATGCTTAAAGGCACAATAGCAGCCATTAGAAAGCTGAGACTGTAAAGCTTGAAGGTTACTGGTAAAATTAGCATTATATAATCCTGGTAGTAAAGTGCTGAGGTGCAGCAGATGGTGTTGCAGTAGTAGAGGATGCAGAGAGCAGTGGCAGAGATGGAGGGAACTGCCTTCACACAGTCTGTCTCCCTGTGTATCTCCTCCAGCTGGCTCCTCGAAACACACACACACACACACAAAATCCCACACACTCATTCTCTAGCCCACTCACATGGTAGACACAATACCCTCACAATCTGACAGAGTGCTCGCTCTCAACCACACAAGCACTTGCAAACATCGCACACCGTTCCTCTATCTGCTGCTGCTCCCATTCACATCACTCTCCCTTCCATCGCTCCATCCCTCCATTCCTCACTTCTATAATTAACCCGCACATTCACATCCACTTCTCCGTGCCGGTCCCCCCCATCTTTGGAGCAGACAATGAAGGATCATCACTGCTTTGCCTCCGCGTTGCTATTCCCCTCTTTTTCTGTCTATCCATCTTTAAATTAATCCCTTTCAATCCCTCCAACTTTCTGGATCTATTCTCTTTATCAATGCTTGCTGCTGTCTCATTTATCTTCCTCTGTTTCTCTCTCTTCCTGTTTCTGTCCAGGCCCAGGATTTCTACGTGGAGATGAAATGGGAGTTTACCAGCTGGGGTGAGTCCAGTCTTTCATTCCACTCAGTAAAGCAGAACAGTACCGACGAGTCAGAAATAATCACGTTATCGTCTCCCTCTGGGCCTGTTTCTTCCGGTTTTACTCGGCACTGATGCTCACACACTTCCTGCACAGCAGAACGTACGTGAGGCTCCGAGTTAAACAGCGTTTGCTTTTTATCTTGAGTGCTTCACAAAACCACAAGTGGATGTCATTTCAGTGTTAGTCTCTAAAGTGGACTTCTGACTAATTGCATGCTTTTGTTGTTACAACCAAATGCTGAAATGTAGCACAGAGCTCAAAAACTGCCAACAGGAATCAAGTAAAAACACCAGAAAATATACCTCTGGCACTGCATTCTGCACACAGTCATTAAAAATGGCACAGTTTGATTAAAAGTGTGTGTGTTTTATTCCTTAGTGCCCCTGGTGTCTCGTATCTGCCCCAGCGACACCTACAGAGTTTGGAAGAGCGGTCAGTGTCTCCGTGTTGACACCACGCTGATGGGCTTTGAACAGATGACCTGGCAGAGAGGAAACCGGAGCTTCATCTTCAAGGGACAAGGTCAGACGTTAAAACAAGCATCTATAAACTGATCTTTAAGTACTGCATTTAGGAAATAGACTCTTTTCTAAGACTCTGGAAAATAGCTTAGTCGCTTACCCTACCAAATTGGGCATTGGCTTATTTAATGTGTATTGTCTCTCTGTCTTTGGCTGGGTCGCTTCATCTTCTTTTCTACTCCATTTCTTCCTTCTTCATCTCCTCCTCTGCTTTTCCTTTCACATTTGCATTTGTACAATGAAATAACCCTGCTTTCAGCATCAAAAACCTTGCTGTAATATCCTTTATCTGCTCTATTATGATCACAATTATAACAGTGGCGTAACATTGTAGAAAAACAAACCTCCAGGATAATCTGAATTCATTTGTCAGAGTATGCCAAATTTTACATAACACATTCCTGTATTTATGAACCTCTCAGGGATCATGAAATGAATGTGGGATGTAGCAAATATTCAAATAGAGACAGGAGCACCTGCACCTTTGCAGAAGGATCCTCTTTCTCTGCCTGCCTTTTTATAGCCTCATCGCACAGCTGTTTCCACTCATTGGATTCACCATTGGCTCCTCTGCTTATTTCAGCAAGTTCCTCTTTTGTTTTTGTCGTTATTCTTCTATCACCACTTTGAAATGCTCCTCTTCTTCCCCTGGACCTTTTCAAATCCCTTAACAATGTTCTTTCATTTGCTCTTTCCTTTCTTTACTCTTTCTCACCACACACACACACACACACACACACACACACACACACACACACACACACACACACACACACACACACACACACACACACACACACACAAAAACACAGTCTCTGAAAATCAGTCATGATCTTTTTTGACTTTCGCTTTCATTTGTTTGTGTCATGCAGCCACATTTGGCATCCTTGTATTGTAATTCTTCCCCTGTGTCAATTTCCAATCTGCCTCTCATGCTCTAACATCGTCCTTGTTTTTCCTCTTCCTGTCTGTCCCCCGCTTTCCTTTCAGACTCCAGCGCAGAGGTGATGGAGGTCGACCATGACAGGCAGGTTGTGTACTGCGAGACCTTGTGCGTCTCATCTCTCGCGGCGCTCTCACCCGGCCGGGGGAACGGTGGCGCCTGCAGTAGCAACGCCGCAGGTTTGGGCCTTCTGGGGGCGATGCAGCCCAGCGATGAGCAGGTAGCAGCCAGGCTGTCTGCCCCCGTGGTCACCACCCAGCTGGACACCCGCAACATCGCCTTCGAGAGGTCGGACGCAAAGCTGACACACACGGAATATAAATATGAGAATGTGAATTTAGAGTTTAGTGATGCAGAAATCTTCCAGGAGACCAAAACCAATTACATTTTAAGTAAAAAAGCACAGCTTTAAAGTCAGATTTCAAGCTGTTTTGGTCATTTTGTGGTGCAAAGTTTGATGATGTAATTCATCAATCTCCGATGCAGCTACAACAGAAAATCTAAATTTCAAGAATTGACATCAGGTTTTTGTATAACACAACTGAGAATCATTTTAGTCTCACCGTTTTGCGTTTATGTTAAACAACCGATCAAGAAGAAGAAATCTTCCATAGAAAAAGCACAATGCTCATGTTCACTATGCTCAGTATAGTCTCTGTACAACACAATGTAATTCAGCTTCGGGACATTCTCTGCTCTGAAAGCTGTCTTTCTGTCTTTTCCCTGAGAGGAGAAAATCACTCTTTTGTTGTGGAATTTCTTTCACTGTTTCTGTCTCACAGCAGAGTGGAACAAGTTCAGGCTCTTTCTCTGGTGGCTGTCAAAAGGCATTTCACAAAAAAGTAGGAAAATACTTACAGAGTCCCGGCAGTACTATAGACTGGATATCAGTACAGGAGGAAGTGGCAGTGGTTTTCTTTAAATCATTGCATTTTAATCAAACCAAAAGTAACTCATAATTGATTTTGTATTTGAAGAAATTTGCCAGTAGTTAGTGTGATGTGGAGGTTGTGAGATACAAATACCTGTGAAGTGAATCTGACTTGTGACACTTCATAAGGCTCAACACTACACTGGAAGTCAGATGCACCGATGACAGATTGAGAGGCAGATAGCAGAACGTGAAACAATGGAAGAAGCAGACACAGTTGACGAGAAGAAAAAGTAGGTAACTCGTATTCAGTCAATGAAGGAGCATTTTTTATTATGCTGACGGTACCCTTTTACCGAACAGTTTCACACAGCGTGACAACGACGCAAAATTGGAATGCAGAGGGGAGAATATATGGAGAACATTTAGGCCAACCAGAGGCCAAGAGGAACAAATGATCCCGGTCAGGGGGTGAGACAAGACTGATTTGACAGACAGAAAGAGAGGTGAGAGAGAAGGAGGGAAAAAAGACAAAAATGGAGGATGGGAAAAAGGATGGAGAAAAGAAAGGGGGGTGGGACAGAGAGCAATAAGGGGGAATATACAATACATGGAGAGAATCAGGGAGAGAAAGAGAAATGAGACAATGGGGGACAAAATATAATGTGCAGGTAAAACAGGGTGAATCAATAGTTTTGCAGGAAAGAGGAGAAAAGAAATAGACTGCAGGGAGACAGCGGTAGATAGGTGAATAATGGAAAAAGAGATGGAGTGAAAAGAAGTGAGTGTTAACAGATAAAAAGGACAAAGAGTGGAGGACAGAGAGAAGTTAGCAGGGGAGAGGTGGTGTTTGGGTGTTTGTGTGTGTGTGTGTGTGTATGGGGGGGTAATCATCCTGCTGTCAGACTTGTACTTCAGTGTCACCTCTGAGCATTTTCCCTGCTCAGCATTCCTGTCTACATGCCAATAATGTATTTATGATGCTTTAGAGCAGCCACTTTGTCAAGCACCACGGACAGGACATCTACCTCTGGAGTTAATACGTCTACATGCAGCCAAGCAGAAAAACAGCTCTGCAGTTTGGCTTTCTTTAAGGGCCAGGTTAAGGAGTGCAAAGTTTACTCTGCGCTTAGTAACTGAGCTGATATATGACATCAAAGTTCAGACAGGGATGTAACTTTGTCTGACATTGGATTGGTTGGAGAACAAGACGAAGGCTATAAATTACATCACGTCTCATTTAGCTGAACGGTTTATCCAAAGCAACACACATAAACTTCAAGACTGTAGACATGCGTACAATTTGATATTAAGTACATAATCTTGCCCAAGGACACTTTGACTAGAGACTGCAATGCACCACTGACCATCTTTTTAAGTGGCTAAATGCTTACGTCAGTGTGCCTTTTAATGTAAGCTAACACCATATTACCTTAGCATGTTAGCATGCTATCATTTGCTAATTAGAACAAACACTATACTGTATCTCACTACAGCTGAGGATGATGGAAACGCTTTTAGTTGTGCAGGTTGTGCTATTGCCATGACATTTGGGTGCGACATTGAAAGCATTATTAGTGTCCCAGGATGATTAGATGACCATCCAAGAAGTTTTAGTAGAAGATAGTATTTTGTTCATAAACCAGAGTATCAGACACATTTGAAATGAGACCTGATTATGGTGCTAGATATATAGTATTTCAGAGATTTACTGAAGTCACCGCAATTCATCCTGAGGGAACATAATGTCTGTCTCTGACTGAAATCCGGTCCTAAAGGAGCTCGGTGAAGGCAATGGATCTTGAAGATGGGATATGCCTCACTAACTTCTGAGCAGACTTCCTAATTGCACGCTGAACTGCTGATCTTCACTGACGACAAACAAGGACAGAAGCAGCAATATTTTCAGGCTGTAAATCCTAGAGAAAAAACAAAGCTTGTGACTTGCAACATAACCTGTATTTGTGATTTCCTCTCATGTACATATATGCAGATTTGCGTGGGACAGCCAATAATCTACAGCAAGTATGGTTTTAACTGTATGAAAGTGGAGACCGCAAAGAACTGAGGTGTTGAATCTCTGTTTCAGGAACAAGACGGGAATATTAGGCTGGAGGAGCGAGAAGACCGAGACGGTGAATGGATATGAAGCCAAGGTTAGAAGGACAGCTGACTTATCTCTCACACTACACAGAGAAACCACTGCTGTTGGAGCTCAGTTTAATATTTCCTGAAAGCCCACTTCACTTGAGGAGTTCAATTTCCCTGAAAAAATCACTGCCAAGTTTGTTATAAAAACAGTTTGAAATAGTGATGGATAAAGTTCTCTTCCTGAAGTCCTTACTCTCAAATGAGGAATAAATCATCAGCCCATTAAAGAACAGATGGCCAGTCAAATCAAATAAAAAATACTAAATCCATCTATCATGCAGACACAAGCATTACCTTGACCCCATTTGTGTTTATTGACCCCCTGGTGGAATCGTGTGTCAGACACTCAGGACCATCTGTCACTAAGCACTTTCTACAGTAAAACACTGCTGCCCTGAAAAGCATCTTTATTTGTGCATCATTGATTTAGAGCTACAAACATAAACAGACACTTCCTGTGGAGCTGCTCTCTTGCTGGACAATGTTATCTCTTCCTTCCATTTCTCCATGGCCCGGTGTAGACTCTGCATCAGCAGCCTGCTAAATTTTTAATGTGCAGTTCCTTTTTTGTTGTAAGTAGTGGGAATGCCAGTATTGTTTGTTGTTACATTTTGTATACATTTGTTTACACAGTGGCCAATTTATGCTGTAAAAATGAAGGCACTCTCTTATTTCTGAATTAGTCAAATAAAACATATTTAAATAATATAATAATAATTAAATATTTAAAGGAATAAATAGTTCATAATGAATTAATAATTATTATCAGTTATCATTTATTTATTATTACAGTTTTTATAATATTTTTTACAACTAATATTTTATATCATTTGATTCTCCGTTGGTTCCAATATTTCACCAAATTCCTCTTCTATATTCGTCCTTATTTTATTCAACATTATTACTATTATCATTATTACAAATATTATTATTATAATAATTATAATGATGATTATTATTATTGTTATAATTATCATCATTATTCTTATTATTTGTATTCCTATTATTTTACATTTTCCATACAGTAGTGTGGTCCTTAACAACAGAGCACTTGTAAATTGTCTCTTCCTCCTTCAGGTGTACGCAGCATCCAATGTGGAGCTTATCACCAGGACCAGAACTGACCATCTGTCAGACCAGAACAAGAACAAGACAAAAGGTAAGTCGCCGTACTGCAGCGCCTTAGACACTGCCATCCATTTTTCCATGAGGGGGTTTATCATGTGCAGGTGCATTACAGCTGCAGCAGCTGAATTTCTCCATTATCCCCTCTGTGCCCTGTGCGATAAAAGTCACTGATGAGTAATCCCTCTCACCTGAGCTCAATGAGATCACCCCGAGGCTCCGGCTAACAGCCTGTAACGTTTGCTCTGTGGCTCCGTCTTGTTTTCTGGTTCACATCATAAATCAAACAGGGTTAGCAGCCTTCCCTCCCGGACTGTCGCTGTCGGCAAGTATCAACCATCAAATGTTCCTCCGAGGGCTCGAGTCTCCTGGGTCACCATCGCCATCTGCACTCTGCTAATACGCAGGATGGAAAAGATTTTGGAGACGGTACAGGGACTCCAGAATGAGTCACTCACTCCATTGGCCCTTCTCTTGTACAGCATTCTGTCAAAACTGTCGAATACGTTGAGTCTGATATATATCCTAAGAGGGACACATACTGGATCTTGAGTCAAGCTGCAGCTGTAGACAGATCCAAAATATGAACACCACCAACCACAGCACAACAGCGCTGTCATCACTTGTAACAGATGGACCTTTGCTTTGCTTTCAGCACTCAGTCAGTTTCTGGTTAGTGAGGACAACCGCACATCAGTTCTCTCTGAAAGTACAAGCCACACACTAACAAGCTTTTCTTTGCTGCTCATATCTCTCTCATATCTCAATGAGCAGCAGCTGCTAGTATTCCCATGTCGCTCTAAAACAAAGGGTTCCTTTAAAGTATGTGCCTGAAATGGTTTGCTCTCCATCAACCATTATGGGATCCTAGACAAACACATTGGTTTCTGAAAGTAACAGCTGTTTAGGTTAGGTTTCACAGGAGGGATACTTGTACTTGAAGTAGGGAGGGGCTCAGTCAAAGTCATTTCAGCAACCAATCAGAACGCATTACATATGAATCCAAAATGTGGTGACGGTTGGTTGTCACTGTCGGTCCGATTGCTCCCACACAGTCCTCATGAACAGATTAGCTGAGTTTTTTAAAGCTAGATTCTAGATGAAATATCTTTAAAATGATATTATTCATATGTTTAGTTAAGGAGCAAGAGCAGGTTGTTTGAATATAAACAACTGGGTATGTTGTTTCAATAAGTTGGAGCTTGAACTGATATTCAAAGATTCTGGATTTTTTTAATGAGGGGGAAATAGGAGATGTCAATCAAACAAGGTCATTTGGAAAAAGAAATATCAGACACAAGTTATTATGTATGGGTCTTAATATGTCTGGAGTGATACTTTAAAATCCAAAGTAGGCAGCTTGATCCTCCCCCACATTTTTTTCTAATTCCAAGATCAGTTTTCTCTTACTGCTTCAGTCAAAAATCCCTAAAGGCAGAGTGGGATCTGGCCAATTTAAACCCACAGGAGCCAAAGGGGCCTGCTGTTCTTTCAAGACTCCACTTAAAGTACAGCGATATTATAACTTTTACTGAACTAATGGATTGTAATTCTTAATTTACCATTAGCCACCATAAATTATAGGTCACACAGCTATACAATACTGTACCTGCGTGCATTAACCTGAGCGAGGCTGTGCTTCAGTGCTCATTAACTTTTTATAATAGTCGTTTGCAGTTGATCAAAATTGTTTTATGCATTTAAAGTCTATACTAACCATATACTTGTAACATGATTTACACTATAGGAAGATGACTCCGAAAAGGCAGCTATACTTATACATAGTGTTTATACACTGCCCGGCCAAAAGAAAGGTCACAAGCCTGTGGGGGGCAGTGCTATGATCTGGGGTTGCTGCAGTTGGTCTGGTCAAGGTTCAGCAACGTTATGTGCCCAAATAATGAGGTCAGCTGACTACCTGAATATACTGAATGACCAGGTTATTCCATCAATGGATTTTTTCTTCCCTGATGGCTCGGGCATGTTCCAAGATGACAATGCCAGGATCCATCGGGCTCAAATTGTGAAAGAGTGGTTCAGGGAGCATGAGACATCATTTTCACACATGGATTGGCCACCACAGAGTCCAGACCTGAACCCCATTGAGAATCTTCGGGATGTGCTGGAGAAATACAAGATCTTTGCGAAAAATGAATGCAAGACAGAAATAAATGTTGAGACATTGCAGAAGCTTGTGGAAACGATGCCACAGCGAATGCGTGCCGTAATCAAAGCTAAAGGCGGTCCAACGAATATTAGTGTGTGACTGTTTTTTTGGCCAGGCAGTGTATGTTTAACCCTTGTGCCCTCCTCAAATATACATTCAATCATTTTCAGGATTTTAACCCTTCATTTGCAGTTTAAGTATTTGAATTATTTATTACAAAAAAACACAAAACATTAATTATTTACCCTAAAATTAATAGTGGTTGTAGGGGGCTTTGGTGGTTATGAGAGTCTTGGATATGTCAAAGATAAGGAACAAAATTGATTTGATTGCATGAGTATTTGTTTGTGTGTCAGATACTCCCTCTGGACACCTTGGTGCCCAAAAATGCCTCACTGACTTTCATTAAAATCACATTTTTTATTTCACTGCCATTACAGTATCAAACCATGCCTTTTGTATAGTCAGCATTTGTTTTTGAAGAAAAGTAGTGATGTTTGATTTATTTTATTTTTTTACTGTATTCCACCTGATTGAACTATTTTCCCGTTGTAGTCCAATGCATGAAATCCTTGTATTTTTGCCAGTTATATTGTGGAGCCGTGTGACTACCAGGAGGGGCCCAAGAGTGATGTGTTTATTTGTGTATGTAAACAGACAGAGTTAAAGACATTGGATTTAAAAAATGTTACTCAAAAGAAAAGTACTTGCAAAAAAAAGTTGAGAATAATATACAAAAATGCCATACGGCTAAATGGTGACTTCCAGATGATTCATCTTTCATGAAAGTGATAAACTGCAAGTATAAGACGCAGTGATGTTTGGGATATTATTTTAGAAGGACTCTCCTTTTATTTATCTGCTTAAGAGCTTAATTCACTTCAGTTACTGTTCAATACTGTGTGGTTCTCTTCCTGGCTCAAAGTTGATGAAAGACTGCAACAGAAAATGCAATAAGTTATCTTGAGCAAAACATTGCAGAGCAAAAGGCACCACAGAACCCACCATGGAGATTTACGAGTGCATGCTTCATCATCCCTTAATAAACAAGCACCAGCATAAGCCAGCTTTGGGTTCTCTGCAGTGACAGTTCATAATGCTCAGACTAACAGGACATTTTAACCTCAGTGTAACTCATCACTGCTGTGTGTCTCTGAGCAGGTGGGAAGACTCCTCTGCAGAACTTCCTGGGGATAGCTGAGCAACACATGGGGCCCAACAACGGGGTAAGTGAACACTTTGTTCACATTAAATTCCAATTTTGATGATTTCCAGCATCCTTGTGTGTTCAATTGGTTGAGAAAATGTCATCAAACTTTTAGTAATAAACAAAAAACACAGCGGCTGAGATAAATGCAGTGATTAATGAGTGTTGTTCCGTCACAACCATAATATGAATCCTGGTCCTCTGTGTCGACAGGAGAGCGTGCCAGCAGAGCAAAACAATATGTCAGCCTCTCATAAATTGATTATGTTTTTTTTTTATACTGGAGAGCTTCTATGACTCATACCTTCTCTTTCTGTTTTATGTTTTTTTTACTTGTTCCCCCTCACTGTCATCTCTGCTCTTTTCAACTTCATGCCTCTTTATCCTCTCTGCACAACACCGAGACACACTGAAGTGTTTGCACGACAAAGCTTTTGATGTAAAATAAAAATGTTACTAGAGATCTCTTCAATGGCTTCAAAGCAGGCAATGCCAAATCATGTCAAAGGCTCGAAGTGTGTGTGTGTGTGTGTATCTACTTTGATGACACAATTAAAGACTTGCAATATGAAAACTACACTCTGTTTCGGCTGGTGATAAACTTTATTGATATAGCAGATTCTTAACAATGATACAAAGAGTTTTACAGAAGGAAATAAAACCAGTGAGAACAAGGCCAAAGGACATGAGCACAGTGGAAGTAGATAATAAAATGTATGAAGATGAAAATAAATAAGCATAGAAACAGTCTTGATAAAAACATTGATCTAACTTTTACAATGAGAAAAGTTTAAGGTAAGAGACTTGGTGTGTAGAGTTCAGTAGGCAGAGGGTTACATAATGAAGAGGATTTAAATAATAATAAAAATAACACAAACCATGTCCTGAGGAACTACAATTGCTTCATCTGAGAATCTGTGTGCGGTCTGCAGATCCAACTGAAAGAAAAACGCGATAATATGGAAATAATTTCTCCCCTGTTCTCCGAGTCGTGTGCATCCTCTGCCTCCTTCAGTAATGGTGGCCATCCTTTGACAAGTTAACCAAAGTCATACTTAACAGTCAACACTGAGCTACTAATTAGAGCAGTGAAGCAACAGACGCATATTATAATGATGTAAAATACTGGAATGAGAAAACTGCTTTGTCATGTGCTCAAGTCCTTTTCTCTTGAGCAGACTTTTCTTTTTCACCGGGCTGCTGCAAATGTCAGTAGGTAAGAGGAAAGCCTTGAAATCCCAGTGGTGGTTGGGTTTGTGATTCCACCACAAAAGAAAAAAGCAAATAGAGTTAGTTTGAAAAGCCAGAAATCTCTGCGCTTTATAAAGTCATCCGTTAGAGAAAGATGTATTCCAACACGATGCATCACAGAGGGCCAGCAGCCAAACCCTTTTAAACCGTGCAATTCAAAATGAACATCTTATTAATATTAATAAACCACTGTAGTTATACGCCTTTCTCTATATATTTTTACTTTAACTTCTTATGTTAATATAGATAGTGTTATTCTATTTGTAGGATATTTCAATTTGAACTTTTTATGTTTGTTTAATTCTTTTTTATTTATTTAATGAAATGTTTAATTTATTTTTTGATTGAAAATTCTTACTTTTTGCATTTTTATGTAAAAAAATTATATATATTTTTTTGTTTCGTCTTTTATTTATTCTTTTATAAAATGGAGCAACTGTCACAAAACCTAAATTCCTCTGGGACAAAGAAAATATCTTATTACTGGTATTCATTATTCACAACAATAATACTTTTTATGGCTTATTGAAATCGTTACTATATTTACAATGACAACTTTTGGTTACATCAGGACTTTTAAAAATGTATCATCGACTTCCTGCAGGCTCTGGTGACGCAGATGTCGAGTCCCGCAAAGACCAACCCCGAAGCGCTGACGGCCGAGGAGTACTTCAACCCTAACTCGTCTCTGACTCAGAGGGACATCGGCCACCAGTGCCAGCTCACCACAAAGACCCAAAGGTGACACAGACAGACAGGAACACAGACAGGCAGCCGTGCTTACAAGGGGAGTCACCCCCTCTCCTCTCAAGGCCAAGTGCCAGAGCTGACAAACTGATGGACAGAGAGTAGACAGCCTCTCAAACACAAACAGACAGCTTTTAAATTAGCCGTCCATGACAGCTGACCACTGAGATCCTGATGGGAAATAAACACACATATTTAATTAGCTCAAGACACATGATCTTTCCTTGTTAAAAAATGTTCTCATCCATCTGCCAGACTGCTGTCCACTCCTCTGCCCTGTGTTCCTCTAATGGCCCGACTATTTTCATTGTCAGTTCCATTGTTGTTTGACATTTAATAAAAAGTGACAGGACATTATGAGGATGAAGTGTTGGAGGTTTCAGAGCTGCGTGTCAGTGCTGTGCTCATTATCAGAGAAGTTAAAATATAAGCATTGATTCGCCTCAACTTGAACATGACTCAGCAACTTGTCGCTGACGTAATCAATGTCTCTGTGTAACTCTGGCCAAAGAGCTAATCACTTAAATGAAGACTTACATTTCTTCAATTACACTAAAGACAGAATAGTATTTCATCAACAACTCTGGTCACTGGTC
Organism: Eleginops maclovinus; assembly: GCF_036324505.1. Taxonomy (NCBI): domain Eukaryota; kingdom Metazoa; phylum Chordata; class Actinopteri; order Perciformes; family Eleginopidae; genus Eleginops; species Eleginops maclovinus. Next base: position 8,012,277 of record NC_086366.1, on the reverse strand, counting down.
ACCTCATCAGTATCCTTGTATGTGCGTGCATGTGTGTTTGTGTGTGTGCGTGTGTGTGTGTTTTGTTTCCAGGTTTAAAGCCAAGTTGTGGCTGTGTGAGTCCCATCCTCTGTCCCTGGCGGAACAAGTGGTGCCTATCATCGATCTCATGGCCATCTCCAACGCACTGTTTGCTAAGCTGCGTGACTTTATCACTCTGCGTTTGCCGCCTGGCTTCCCCGTCAAGATCGGTGAGTGCCGGCCGGGAGAGTGAAATGGATGGAAGATGGAAGGACGGACGGAGGGAGGGAGGGAGGGTAAAATGATGGCTAGTCAAGTGGAAGGGATGATAGGAAATTAAAACAGATCTAAGAGTGACGGAAAGAAATGAAGACAGAGGGATAAAGTGAGCCAGATGGACAGAAAAGTTAACAATTTTAGTACTTTTACTTTTAATAATAATCATAATTGTACATTTTATTTAGCAAGCACTTCAGGTGTGTGTCCAGCAGTGGCTCAGTCAGTAGGGGCTTGGACTGGGAATCATAGGGTTACCGTTTCAAGTCCCCAAACAGACTTGAAATATGGAAAGTGGACTGCTACTTGGAGAGGTCTCAGTTCACCTCCTAGGTCCTGCTGTGGTGCCCTTGAGCAACACCTCCAATCCCCCCTCCCCATTTGCTCCCGGGAGCTGCCCACTGACCACTGCTCCTAGGATGGGCTAAATGCAGAGGACAAATTTCGCTGTGTGTGCTCTGCTGTGTAAAATAATAAAGAGGGTTTCATCCTCCGATTCTAAGGTGCTCAAAGATGCTTTACAGAGATTAGATAAAAAGTATTTGAGCAATAAAACCACATTTATCACAAGGACATCAATCACACATTAAAAACTAGTCTCAAAAGGTGAGTTTTGGTCAGTGTTTTGAAGGTGAGGTCAGTACAGTCTCTGATTTGATGTGAGAGTGAGTTCCAGAGGGGTGGGGGCAGAAATGGAGAATGCTCTGGTGGTGGAGCAGGTCAGTGAGGTAGGAGGCGTCCTGGTGGTTGAGGGGGCTCAAGTCTTAAGTATATCATATGTTTCATTGTAATGGAGCCTGAGATTTTAATTGACAATTAAGTTATTTTGCAAATGTCAAAAAAGCCTTGTAATCCTTTGTACTAAAAATAAGAGAGATAATATCATGGCATGAATGGTTGTTTGGACGATGAGACTGATGCAAAGATGCAAACAGAAAGTAATAACATTAAAAAAGAAGCGGTCCTAAGCCGCAGCCCAGCTTTGAATCTGACCTTCTACCTTTAACAGCATTGTGTCCGCTCTTTCTCTCCTCCTGTCTATTTTCAGCTGTACTAACAAAGGCAAGAAAGCCCCAAAAGTATCCTTAAAAGAAGGTAACATTAAAATGTCATCATCTCCTGTTCTACTCGTCTCCTCTCCCTGCAGAAATCCCTCTCTACCACATCCTGAACGCCAGGATCACCTTCAGTAACCTGAACGGCTGCGAGGAGGGGACGGGCGTTCGCACGGACAACGAAGTGGGGGTGGAGAGCGACGGACAGAGGGACCCCACGAGGACAGACACCCCGTCTCCAGGCAGCGACTCCTCCAGCGTCTCCAGTTCCAGCTCCACCAGTAAGACCACGCTCCCATTCACTCAGTGGTGTTTTACTGTTTCCTTACACATTCTCAGCTGATAGCCTGACATACGAGGGTCCGCTCAACTTTATATTCTGCAGATTTAGTTTCATGAATCTCACGACATCATTTACTGCATAACCTGTGCCATACTTTAGTCCACAAACTGTCCTAACAGATATTAAGTTATGTTCCTTGTGTTTGAGATTGTGGCTGAGTCATCATTCACCTCATCACTTAATTTAGAATCCCAATAGCGACGTTAAATCTGCAGCCATGCGAAGGAAAGAGATAATTTACTGTGTGACAGCAAAGCTCTCTGGGAAACCTTGATGTTATCTAACTTGAGTTATAGTCCTGTGAAAATACAGGCAGTTGAGGAGTAGTAATATATTGGCAAGAGTGAAAGGAAAATGACTTGATACACGTTTATAAACTCTTCCTTCCACTCAGAAAATACCTGTTTCCTTCCCCTTTAGTGTAATGTCCTTTTCTGTTAGGTAACACACCTTTCCATCTCTTGCCCTTTGTCTTCCCCCTGTGTGCTGCAGTGTCGTGTCGAGCCGGAGAGATCCCCCCGTGTGTGTTCGAGCCCCCGCCTGGATACTCCATGCTAGGGGGCAAACAGAGAGACAGCATGAGGGATGAGGAGGAGGACCTGCTGCAGTTCGCCATACAGCAGAGTCTGCTGGAGGCCGGCTCTGAATTCGATCAGGTGAGCTGACTGAGAGGTAATCCTCTGTTTCTGACGATACAGAAACTCACCAGTCAGACATCCCATAACAAGACCTGCTTGTTAAGCCCTGCCCCTTGGTTACTGTAGCTACATCAAGCTGTCATTCTTACATGGCGCACAGGGTGGGAACTAAAGGGGAGCCAGGGCATCTCTTATATATGGACAAAATTCAAATTTTCCATGCACTTATATATTTTATATTTATGTCATCATGGATCGAGCATGGAGGTGAGTTATCTCATGTTTAACAAAGATAGTAATATAATTTTGCCTTCAAAGCAGGGCGACACATTTACTAAAACAACCCACCCCCTCTTACTTAAAGTACCTAAAATAAAAGCACTTGTCATGTGTAATAGCCCATGTAAGAATCATTTATATTGAATTGCTTTTTTATAATTATTGATGAATTATTTAGTCTACAGCTAGTAAAGGTGAGGGTCATTTAGTTTTGTATATACTGCTTCAAAAGGATATGTTAATGTATATTTAATAATTCATTTATATTTGGTATTATCTGATTAATCTATTTGTATCCCTAAATGTTTTATCTGTAAGTAACTCAAGCTGTCAGATAAATAAAGTTGAATAAAAAGTACAACATTTGCTTCCAAATTGTAGTGGAGTATTAATATAAACGTTATACTACTCCTCCACTAGTTTGGTGAGTGAAGTCTACAGTATAATGACTTTTATTCACATTTTTTGATATTTTCTTGTCATTTCATGAAGTAAATATTGGTGCTCCTGCTAGAGAGGATGTATGTGGCGCAGCTGTGTGAACGAGACTTGTTGAATTGTGTTGCTTGCTTTAGTAATGGCATTCATTCTCGCTACATTATATACCTTTCTGCGAAGCAACGCCCTGTTATACTGCGTTTCTGTGAAATATTAATAGGTTCTATAGCCGTGACGTCCTAATGATGGTATTAAGAGATGGATTCATTCAGGTAGGATACTTCTGAAGGCGTAGGTGTGAAATGCACCGCCCGCTGCTGGTATAAAGTAGCAGTATCTCTAAACTGTAAAAAGACAAAAACCACAAACATGTTCTCAGTGGCACATAATACAATTTAAAATGATAATAGATGCAGATGTACTGCCAATGGAAATCTTAATAATGTTTGACCAACGGACCTGCCAATGCCTTGCTATGGCTGCTATGTCATTATTGGACAATAGCTTTTCTTAGCATTCGTTCTTTAACTTATCTGCGATTGTTTTGAACATTTAGGTTCTTGCACCTGTAGAAACAATGACATTTCCCACTGTGAAATACCCAGTAAAAGTTAGAGCAGTAAATTCACCAATAAGTCAAGTCAGATGAATACAAACGCTGCATTGGAAAAAAGGCGGCCACCTTTTTTGAAAACATTCAATACTTAACTAAAGTCAATATGAAGAATACATGCCTGCTGTATTAAACTCTGCCTCAGGATAGGTGTTTGTATCCCAGAGATCCTGCTGCTGGTAGTCCTTGGCCTTATTCCAGAGGAAGACAGATAAGTATAAATAGTCTCGGTGAGACGGGTCACAGAACATCCTCAGTGTTTTCTCCGCCTGCATACAGGGATTGAATGTAGAGGAGGCAGAAGCAAAGTTGCAGCTGAGGATTCGTGCTGTAGTTTGTACAAAATTCCCCTTCCAGTGTTTCAAACTGTGATGAAAAGCATTTTAATTACAGATCTAATATGGAAGCAGGGAAAGGTGTTAAATGCTGCTAACATTGCACGTCAATAACATACTATCCCCTTAAACACACCATACATTATAATTGTCCAATGTTTGATCACAGTTTCCTTTATTTATACTACAGTAAAAAACAAATGTAAGCCTGTGAGATCTGTTTCTGTAATAGTTGTGTTGCCCAGATCATGGACAGTGTGCTTTTTCAACTCAGATGTTGTAGGTGCAGCATAAATAAACGAGAGGTAGCCTTTATCTACAATGTATGTTTATTTACGGTTGGATTTTTAGGGAGCTTGCAATATGCATGGAACAATGCATAGTAAAAGAGGAATTTTGAGAATATAGAGCATTTTCTTGAAGTAAAAGTGAACGTGGAAACGTCTTGGGTGTCAGAGTTCCTAGCATCACTTGAATGCACCAATATACAGTATGTGTCCTATTTGCAAGAATCAATGAATATTCATATAATATTATTGTTTACTGTAATATGACCTTGGAAAACTTCTAGTTTCTCTGATTTCATAGTGAATTCAACCTGGAAGTAAGATTAAATAGTGTGTAATATTAGAACAGGATGTGCAATTTGTTTTGAAATCATGCAAAAGCACCTTTAATTGATTGTTGTTGTATTGTTCAATACTCTTAGTACTGAAAAGTACAACAACAATCAAAGTCCTACATTGTTAAAATACAATATACTATATTGTATATTAACAGTAGGGGTTTAACAGGTGCGTATCAATATTAAAAGCTGTATTAGTGGTTCTTAAGAGCCAGGGGAAGAATGGATTAAAACTTGTTTACATTCAGTTGGTTCATAATTCATAATCAGCTGGCAGTCTCTGTGCTGTGTCTGAGAGCTTCTTCAGCAACAGAAGGGAGGATGCTTTTGTTTGAGATAAACCCATTCTCTTTATCTGTCCACTATCCACTTCCTGTGCTCGCTCTCTGACTTCCTGTGCGGCCTCCTCTTTGTGTCTAGGTGACCATCTGGGAGGCGCTGACCAATAGCAAGCCAGGAACACACACGCTGTCCTGCGACCCGAGTCGTCTGGAGAGGTCAGTCTCCGTTTCTCGTATTCGACATACTATATCATGATTCTTTTTTGTTGATATTTTCACATGATATACTTCCTTGACATGATATTGTGTCATATGATGAAGTATATATCTTTTAATCCTCTACACTTTTTGCTGTTAATCCTTCACTAATATTGACTTCCTCTCACTTCTGTCTTATTGTTATTTTTCAGTGTTTTGCTTTCTTCCATTGTATATTTTCCCTTCATCCCTGACTCACGTCCTGTATTCCTGTGCTGTCCTCCCGTACTCTATTCTATTATCCATCCTGCTATTCTCCTCTCATCTCCTGTCTGCTGGGCACTAGTGTGTGTGTGTGTGTGTGTGTGTGTGTGTGTGTGTGTGTGTGTGTGTGTGTGTGTGTGTGTGTGTGTGTGTGTGTGTGTGTGTGTGTGTGTGTGTGTCTGTGTGTGTGTGTGTGTGTGTGGAGAGGAGGGGGTTGTAGAAAAAGGATGGGACAGTTTCCTGCTTTCACAGTCGGCAGTATGTCTGTTGACTTTACCGTGTTATCTTAACCAGGCGCAGCGCTGGTATTGTTTTCACTTTGTGAGTCTGTTTCAGGGCGAAATGTAGTTTTGGAGACACCTACTGTAGCGGGAAATACCACAGAGGCATTTTTTAGATATCTGTCATTTGTCTGTTTGTCAGTCTGTCTGCAAAAAGTCATAACAAGGTAAAAGTATAGATATCATATAAACGTCTTTAAAAAAATCTATAGTTTCATTGGTCCTGAAAAAATAATGGTATAGTATGGTATACATATGTCAGTAAATAGGTCATGTTATAGTATGTTTTAAAGAAGTCACAGTATAGTATGCCAAATCATAGTTTGTGTATGTCATGAACAATGAATGTATAGGGTGCCATAAAAAACAGCATAGAAAGTCACAAAAAGTTTTATAAAAAAGTACAATATAATTCTGTAAAAAGGTCACGGCACAGTATGCCATCAACAAGTCTTACTATAGTATGTCATAAGTAAAAAAGTTTTGTATGTCAATGACGTATGATGTATGACACTTGTGTAATCCAGGAAGTGAGATTCTATCAGTCCGAGCCGCTTCTTCAACCTGTAATTAAAGGTTTTTTTAAAATAACTTTTTCAATTCAAACTATTTTGCACTCAATACCAGTTACCACTTTAACCCGTGTTTTTCCCTCACACCAGGACCCCCCAGCACAAGCCCCGCCCGCCCTCCAACCTCTGCTCCACCCCCTCCAAGAAGCAGCCGTCCACCTGCAGCTATGACGAGCAGCTGCGCATCGCCATGGAGATCTCAGCTCGGGAGCAGGAAGAGGCGGAGAACCGGCGGCGGCAGGAAGAGGCGGAGCTTCAGCACATCATCGAGCTGTCACTCATGGAGAAATGAGAGCTGAGAGGGCCCCAGCAGGGGTCTGAGTGGAAGGGGTCTGGACCAAGGACTCATGGGAGAGAAGGGCAGTGCAGGCTACTTTAAAAGGAAAATAATCCACCTTTTATGGCGATTGAAGCAATAAATTCCTCAGTGTATGCCATATTGACAGAGAAAGTTGACTTCTGCATGTGGAGCCGTGCTGGCAGTCCCTAAATGTACCAGGATGCATTGCTCCTGATTGTGCAGGGTCATTGCCAACCATATTTTCTTGCACTGCTCATGCAGCCTCTCAGTTGTTCTCAGTCGTTTATTCTGGCTCAAATAGCGACGGCTGAACATCCAAATCAATACTGTAAATGTATCTTCATCCATTTGATCATTTTGGGATGCCATGTTTGCTGTCAGTAACGTAACTTGTTTGCAATTCTGGCAAAGACAACAAGATGTTTTATTTTCGATTGGCATTTAAAACCACCCCATGTCTACCCAGAGAACTACAAGCTGAAATAGCCTTCCTGTATTTCTTCCTTGAATTTAACTACTCCACTCCCACTTCAAATTATGCCAGTGGATGTAGAACAAATACAGATTTATCAGCCGTAAACTCCGATTTCTCTCTCAATATAGCACGCACTAACTGCTTCAATTGCCCACATTTACCATCAACACTGGTTTGGACGTTCCCATAAATGTGGCAAATGTAACGGGACGTAAACACCCAAATCTTCTCTGTGGTTTTTAGATCATGAAAGAGCCTCCTTTTTTTTATTCTCCCATTGCCTTAGACCAGACCTTTCCCATGATGCCTCGCGGTGAGGCAGCTGTCGGGCCTCAGACAGCCAGAGAGGGACTTCAGTTTCCTCTTTCTGGTGCCACACGGTACTTTTTTGTGACCAGTGCCAGTTTACAAACCAACAACGCATCCAATACAACAAGTGCAGTGGAATGCCTTCTTGGATACCTGTGTGTGTGTGTGTGTGTGTGTGTGTGTGTGTGTGTGTGTGTGTGTGTGTGTGTGTGTGTGTGTGTGTGTGTGTGTGTGTGTGTGTGTGTGTGTGTGTGTGTGTGTGTGTGTGTGTGTGTGTGTGTGTGTGTGTGTGTGTGTGTGTGTTTCCAAACCAGCTCTCCGCACAGGGGTCAACAGATCACCTTCAATACTGAAAATGTAAAGCCGGCTCTCTGCTCCGGCACTAACACGCACTATAGTGTGGGAGCACTAAGACCTTATTGGTCGGGTTGAGTGTTGACAAACCATTTGACTTCCTTAAAAAATGGACTGGTACGTTTCCTTTTATTATTTTTTTCACAAAATCCAGATGTACTGTATTTAGCTTGTTGGCGGATCACATATACGACTGTTACTGGATGTAGATGAAGAGTTTGAGCACAAGCTATAACTCTAGTTTTAGCCTGACGTTAGACAGCAGGAGCACAGATGTGAGAACACTTTGTGTACTAACTATGATGTATGTGACTGTGAACGAGTTGTGGCCGGCCTGTGTGTGTAACGCAAACAATAAAGGGACCTGATAGCGGTTTTCAATCGATCGGTGGAATAGTTACAGAAAGCGTTTTTTTTCTGTATCTTGCATCCCCTCACCTTACATGAGCGGATCTTTTCTGTATTTCTGTGTAGTCACGGTCGATGTTTGTACAATATTCCAGCATGGTCTATACCTATGTGAGGTTCATTTTGTCTAGCCTGGAGACCTGCAATCAAGCTTTAGGAGGGGGAATGTGCCCAAAAATAATCAAGTTTTAATCAAGTCTTTTCGCAGCAATTTTAGGTTTTATCGCCCCCGAATAGAAATGTAGTTCCATAAACACAACCTGCTTAAGCCAAAAAAACAAATGTCAAATAGCACCACGAGCAAACGTGAACCTTTCCGTTCCTGGATTTGGAAAGATTGTTCCACATTGCTCTCATAATTGTAAGTAACTTCATGTTGCAGGGTTCAAGGCTAGCCCAACACTGATGAACGTGTTTTGTTGCAAGGGACGAGGACGGACAGGGACGGCTTGTTTATTCCTTTTCCTTTTGGATCATCTTTTGAAAGAAATGTAACACTCCAATATCAGCACAAACTGAGGACAACCACCTCTGCATCCTCTCAACAATTCCCATTCAGCTTGCCTGGTTGATAAAACAAAACAAAAAATGTTAATTTTTTTACTTTTTAAAAAATGTTGCAGAAAAAAAAAAGATGCAGAAATGTTTTCATGGTGTGTTCTGGGAAGTGAGTTCAGATACTGATTCAAATAAAGAAACATCTTTTGGAACAGCATCGCATGAGTGGGTTATTTTTTAATCTATTTTTAAATGACAGCTTCAAATCCCCTGACCCCCACGCGGAGACTTAGCTGCAGCTTTTCACTGTAAGTTAGTCTTACGGTCCCTTTGAGTGAAGGACGGCGACAAAGGCAATTAATTTCTCACGAGATAGGGAGAGCTGCGGCACCGGAGAGAGCTGATCTGTTTTTAGCAGTTTCCACCTCCATCATCCTCCCTGTGACATGGATTCCCAGCACTCAATCGCAAAGGGAGGGTTTTGCTTGTAGTTATTTCAGGCTCGACACAGAGGAAAAGGACTTACAGACTCTAAACCCCTCTAAGAAACACCGCCCCAGGCTGCTATGGGGGGTGGGATGAAGGGAATGGATAAGAAAATGAAGTTATATTTTTAAATGAATCAGCAGTATTCAGCTGCAACTTCTCCTCCGCCCTGACTCAGCTCCACATTATGAATAAAATCAGGATGGTGGGAGCACTGGGCCCCAAGTGTGTGTGAAGGGAATTTGTAAAGAGACAGAAAAACTAAGGTGTGTGTCAGTATCCAGTGAGGATGGAGGATATCCTCACTGTAACACCATATGGTCCCCTGTTGCCCTTCTGACATCCATTTTGGACACACACCCACCCTGGACATACACAGTTTACCCTGCTCCCCTCTGGCCGGAGGCTGCGCTCCATCAGGACCAAAACCTCTCGCCACATGAACAGTTTCTTCCCCTCAGCTACCGGCCTCCTTAACAAGGCCCGAGACCCCCACTTACACTGACCCTCAGCCACATCATAGACTTCATGCATCACATTAATTCAAAGGATGTAAGAGGTGTACATGTTTTGTCAGTGTTCTAATTTGTTACATTTCTTACCAGTGTTTTTTTACATTTTTTTTATCATTGTTTGAATTTGTATGTATGCACCAAAAACACCAGGACAAATTCCTCACATTTGTTAACCTACTTGGCAATAAACCTGTTTCTGATTCTGATTGAGAACAAATTCAGCTTTTTAAATTCATCCGCTCTGTCTACTAAAGCATTGTGTGTGATTAAGGGTGTTTGGTTTTCCTTTTTTCTTCACCTACACCAGCAGAGAAAAATTGCTGGCAAAATGTTCACATTGAGTTTTTTAATCACCTGATTTTTTAAAAGTCAGATCAAGTGCTTTAATGTGGTGTGTGTGTGTGTGTGTGTGTGTGTGTGTGTGTGTGTGTGTGTGTGTGTGTGTGTGTGTGTGTGTGTGTGTGTGTGTGTGTGTGTGTGTGTGTCAGCAGGGGCCCTGGTGGCCTACATCTCAGTATTTAATTACCCACATGAAACAGTAGGTAAAATGTCAGCCAGAAATAAGCTGTGCAGAGCGCCCGTGGAGATCATTTCCCCCTCGGAGACAGGATTGACTCGTTCAAAGAACCGTGCCACTAAAGACATGACAGGTAGAACATTGTTATATTAATTATTGTGTTAAGGGCTTGATTTTCAGCCTTTAAAAGTGGTAACATGGGAGGTGTGTTAGAGACCAATAGAGCTTACTGTTTTTTAAAGTGCTTCTCTGCTTGGCCAGCAGGTGGCAGTAATGTCCAAGATAATGTGGGTAAAACGTCAGCATCTGGAGCCAATAGTCACCTGTCTTCTCTATATAAATGAGTGTGTGTGTGAGAGATGAAGCAAAAGAAAAAAATCAATACAAAAGTCACGGAACTCAAGACAAACTTAACATATTTATTTCCTGCTAAATGAATCAATAAAAAAACAAGATATCAGCTTTGTCCTGGTTCAATTAAAAATCTGAATAAAGACACGTCCGTCCGCTTTGAAAATAAACACAAAGTGGACTGAGATCAGTGCAAAAACGAATCCTCCCCGGGGTAAGAAAGAGATTTCAAATAAAAATAAAAACCATCAAAACAGTAAAGTGCATGTTTGGAGAAAAAAAAAGGAGCCCCTCTGGTAGCTTTAGAAACTCTGGACAGGCAGCGAGGGAGAAACACTGAACACTAACACTTCTTAAAAAATAGTCGGACATAAAAGGAGTTTGGACATTCATATTTTCATTACTGTACATTAAAACCTGAAGTCCAGTTACAACACATCCAGTGGTTTACATGCAGACATATGCTCGTCATTCGGTTCCTAAAACATACATGGGAGGTTTACACGGGGTCTCCAGTTGATCCGCTACACATTCACACACATCATGCACATCCAGAGGTCACATGGTATTGTAGAGCACAGTGATGGCACGCTGCTTCTTCTCAGCGGAGCCTTTGCGCCGTCTCGACGAGTGTCCCCTCCCCTGCTGGCGAGTCGGAGCGACCGTACCGTCCGGCTCCTCCCTCTCCCCCGTGTCCTCTTTGGAGGGGAAGCAGAGGGACGGCGAGGAGCACGACTCGTCCGGATCCCTGCCGCCACGGGACAGACCCGCCTTTTGAACGCCGCTCAACACTTTCTGCTTCTTCCAGGTGTCGTCGTGGTGAGACATGGAGAAAGGGTCCTGGGGGTGGGAGGATATGGACCTGGAGTGTGGCCTGAGGTCGAGGTCGCTGAGGTCATTGGCCGACAGCTCCAGACAGTCTAGTTTGGCTAAAGACGCCGACCTCTTCATGAGGGACGGGGGTGTGAGGCCCGCCTGGCGGATACGAGCCTCCAGCTCCATGGCTCTATGCCACACCATCGGCTCCAGGAAACTCTTCTCCTCTTGTTTTTCTCGGTGGCCCCTCCCCGCTTTAGAAGGTCCCGGCTCCGTCTCCATGACGTCTCTCTGCGCCTGAGGCGGCCCCGCTTCCTGATCCGGGCTGTGTGCGGTCTCCAGGCCGTCGTGGAGGAACGCCTGCAGCTCCCGGAGTGTCTGCTGGATCCTCTCCAGCTCCTGGCTGCCTCGAATCAGCCTGCTCTCAGCGTCGCAGTCGGGGCCACATCCCCCCCTCCCACTCGAGCTGACCTCGAAGGTCTCGTCTGCGTCCGACTCCCGCACCGTCACCCCGTCCACAGTCATCTGGTTTGGACCGGGCTGAGGCTGCTGGCTGTGAGGTCTTTGGGGCTGGGCTGAGGTCTCCAGAGAGGATTGTTCTGTGGGGGCGGAGGATGTGAGCACGATGATGGGTGTAGCACCAGAGACATGACTGACGTTAGAGCGGTGGGAGCATGAAAGTTTGTCTGAGGAGTGGAGCTCAGTGTCCGACTCTTCTCCGTCTTTGGGATTTTCTCCCTGAGTGTGTTCTGTGAGGTCCTGAGGGAAGCAGGGGGGAGTGTGTTCTGTGGGACACGGTGACAGTCTGACAGGGGGGTGTTCGGCGATGGGGGAGTGAAGCGGAGATCGCTGAGACGCCGCCACCTCCATCTCCTGCCTCAGCTTCTGCTCCAGCTGCTTGGTGGCCCGCCGCACTGAGCCCGCCGGCCAATCGCACGGCAGCATGGAGGGAGACTGCGGGTGTGAGGGGGGAGTCAGAGAGCCGTGGGTGAGTTCAGAAGAAGTCTCCGCCTCCATCGGATGCTCTGGTTGGGTGAGCTGAGGGCTGTGGGAGGAGGGAGGGAGCGATGAATGAGAAGAGGAGGAAGAAGAAGGGGTCGGTAGGGAAGGAGAAGGGTGGCTTATGGCTTCTATCTCCGTGACAATATGGCGGACTGACACTCCGTTGTCATGGTGAGCTCGGTCAGGGCTGTCTTCAGACTGTGGAGATAATAAATGCAGATAATATTAGTCACAGTGTTTCTGTGTTGAGTGTGACACTTATTAGAAATGATTGTACCGCTTTCTGAACGATACAGAAGCAGCTTTCTGTTCTAAATCCTCAGGACTCTCCGCACCCAGCAGGTGTCACTGTGATTAATGCCGATACGGGGCTGTGTTATTCCCTCAGGTCATTCACCACCTTGCAGTCCTTTCAGTCAGACTCTAGTTTTAGTTTAGAGCAGCTACACACACACACACACACACACACACACACACACACACACACACACACACACACACACACACACACACACACACACACACACACACACACACACACACACACACACACACACACACACACACACACACACACACACACACACACACACACACACACACACCTTCTTATTTTTGTAAACATTCTTTTTTAAGTTATCATAAAATGTCTTTATTTGCTCCTTTTTTTTACAACTTAACTCCTCTTGTGTTTATGTAATGTAGGCACCATATTGCACCAAAGCAAACTCCTTGAATGTGTAATCCTACTCGGCAATAAACTCACATTTTTTAAATTCATTTATATATTATTTCTTGTGCAGTTCACAGCAGGAATACACACAGAGCTGTTTGGCAGCTTTAGCAGGGTAAACTGTAATGGGCAGACAGACGCTGTTAGATAAACCCACTGTTGTTGACAGACAGTCAGATGCAAGAAGCTCATCTCATTCTTGTCTTAAGTTATGAGGCTCATAATTGACAAATACAACACATTGACAGAGCGATGAATCTGAATCAAACCGTACCTGACTCGTCCCGTATCCCTGCTCCTCTTCCTCCTTCTCCTCGGTCTCTCCGTTGTCCTCCGGTGACAGGGGTGTCTTTAGTTGAGCCTGCTCAGAAAGTGTGCGGGACCTGCCATCATGAGCCAGGCCCAGAAACTTTTCCCTGGCGCTGAAGAAGTCGATGCTGTCTGTGCTGTGATTGGCCGAGCCGTCGGCCTCGCCGCAGCTGTCCGAGGCGCCGCCGGTCTCTGACTCGCTGGGGTTGTTGTTGTCATCGCTGGCAGCAAGCTGGAGAAGGCGGGGGGTGGCAATAGCGGGGCTGAGGGGGGTGTGTTTGTCGCTTGTTAAATCTGACGAGTCTATTGTGTCAGAGTCAGCGGATCCCAGAGTGAGAGGAGAGACTTCCTCGGAGCTGCTGCGCTGAGTCAGATGGAGGGGCAGCTCCCCCGGTTTGGGTGATTGGGGCACATATATGGACAGATGTGTGGGAGGAGCCCGCTGAGCCCGCTGGGGTTCAGGTGTGGGCGGTAAGATGTGGAGTGACGGTGGGGGGTGGTGCAGAGCGGCGGGCACGGTGACCGCCACGCTCGCCGAATTGTCCGGTCTTTCCTCCGGGAAGACGAATGCTGCCTGGGGTCTGGGGAGGGGGAGAAATGGGGAGTTTTTGCAATCCGATCCCTCGTCCTCCTGACCCGGCGAGTCACACACGCCGTTGGAGTCCGTGTGTGAGTCAGAGGTGTGTGTGGTTTTGGATTTGGCAGAGTTTTCAGCACCGAGCGCCTGCAGCACGGCCGCGCCCAGGAAGTGATGTAAGGAGGGGGAGGACGTGGTGTTGTTGTTGTGAGAGTCGGAGCGGCCCAGAGACGATGGCTTACACATCGACTCGGGGCGATCTGATAGGTCACTGTCGGAGTGTGAGCGCCATAGCTTATTATGCCTCTGTTTGCTGCGGAAACAAAGAAAAATAATGTGTTGTTAGCACCAGAACGCTCTCTTATTCACTCTTTCTAAATATAAATAAATTCAGCTACTGCTTTTTGTTGTTATTTTTATTCGTACTGCTGATTTGTACTCTTATTGATGCTCTGACTCCTACAGGGGCTCATCTTATCTAAAAAGATGTGTGTATTGTGAACACACCTGGCCAGCAGGATTCCCTGATACTCCTCCAGCTGTTTCATGAAGGAAGGGTTGGGTTTGGTGACGGCCCGTTTGTCTTTCACATACTCGAAGGCGGTGTCCAGGTCCCAGCCGTACTCCTTCATGGCGTAGGCGATCACTGTGGAGGCGGAGCGGCTCACACCCATCTTACAGTGAACCAGACACTTCGCCCCAGCTTTCCTGAAGGAGAGAGGGAGAAATTGTGTTGGAGAGAAAGAAACCAATGAGGATTTAACACGTCTGAGTGAGTTTAAGCGCACTTTGCTTTGGCGATGAACTTGTAGGTCTCGTTCCAGTACTCCAGCAGATTGGTGGCCTCTTCGTCGTACACTCTGATGTTGTGGTACTCAAACACCCCGGGGAAGAAGTTGTCGATTTCCCTGGTCACGTTCAGGATGTAGAGCACGCTGCAAAACAGGCAGGAAGAGGACGGTTGACAAGCTGACCTTTTTACTGTCCATGGAACAACACAAACCCCACAGGGCAGACATTGTTGCAAACTATTTCGGAGCTAAATACTCTAAATCAATAGACAGTGTGTTTTAAAAAGGAACAGTACATCTTATAAACTGGTGAAACACAACTGGGGGGAAAGGCTACTGACAAAACATTGCAAATGGATTGTGATATTTCTGTTAAACATTAATTGATTTAGCACAACTAATTCATAGACTCCAAACACATTAACTCTTATGTATCAACCTTTGCAGCAATGGCCAGGGATTGTCTCATTTTAAGACATGAATCATACTCTTTATTTATTAAAGGTTCCTTATTGACGTCTTACCCGCTGTTCTGCAGCTCCTCCAGGTTAGAGGCATTCCACTCAGAGCCCTGCAGACACAAACCCAGTTAATATCAAAGCGATAAACAACAAACAAACAACAACATCTGGAAAGAGTGAGAACCTTAAAGTGATTGCTAAAATATGAGGGATGTTGTGAGCATGCTTTCATTACATTACTCATTGAAACACAACTTTTACTTAGACTAAAGGAGATTAAATGGTTCTTACCAGATAGACGTGTTCAAAGATTTCCGTGGGACTGTCCATCTGTCCCAGGATGAGGATCATCTCGTTGTCTATGAACTCCTTGAACTCCCTCAGGTTGCACACCATCTGCATCTCCAGCTCTGTTCGGATCTGGGGAAAAGTGGCACTTCGTTATCTAAAGCTACATTTCTAAAACCAAGACATGTGCTACACTTCATTAAAACTATCACTGGATTCTTCAATGTGCCTCTTACCTCCTTACAGGTGACGTTCTCCAGGTCTTTCTGCATCATGATCTCTCGGAGGCGGGTCTTGATCAGCCGCTCTGTGCGCTCCCTCTCTGTGGGCCTGCACACACAAACACCTTGATTAAAACACACTTGAAATAAACCCTTTCGGACACAAAGAGCCAGCTTCACAGTCACAGTAACGACACGTTCCTTCTGTCCCCTGATTCGTTTTCACTATACTCTCAATGACACGACTTTGTCCCGCGAAAGAATTGCCACTTTGTCCGATTTCTCAGAAACTGGGAGAGAAAATGTGAGAGCGTGTCCCGTCAGCGATCCAAAACAAAGCCCCCTTGTTACGGACGCCTGTTGTTGTGCCTGGCTCTGTTTCTAACTGCTCTGCAGGGGGACGCATTTAGCCTTTGGACGTCTCACTGATGATACAAACAAGTGGCCTAATTACCTCTCTGGAGAGCAGAGCCAGAGTTTGTCTCCTAGATTCTCTTTCTTATTTTCTCCTTTAGCTCCTTCTGTAACAGAGTGTGGGTTTCACAGAGGGGCAAAGGTGTGGATCTGTAGACTAAAAAGCTCTGTTTAAGAATTGGAAACAGTCATCTTGTTTACCTCAACTTGTCTGACCTTTTCACAGGGGAACAAGAGAACCTCATGCCAACAAATATGGGTTAGTTACCGACATTCAATAACACATAAACCTCAAAACATGCCCCAACATGCCCAGAGACAGCTTAACGGAGCAATCGCTGGTCAGGGAAAGACCCGGAATAAAAAGCACACATGTGACGACACAATAAACAGCACTAATGAGTAACTGAAGAGCGGGAAACTCCTCATGGAATCAGTGATCGAGGAGCAGCCTACGGGAAGTCATGGTAATCACCATGAATCAAAACGCAAACAAAAGCAAGATCAAACCTCTTCCCTGAAATTTCCATCCACAACAACCACTCGGCAGGTCACATGGCTCTGGCAGTCAACACACAGGTACGTCATGTGTGTGTTGGAGCTCATATAATGTGGGTGGCACATCTTTGTTACGATAAGTGCAAACACACCTTGAGTGAGAAGTATTTTCCAGGCAGAGCTTAACACGGGAGTTTCTAGTTAGTCAAGTCGAGTTCTGAAGAGGAACTTGACTTTTGTCTCCTTTCAACCCAGGGGCATCAGGTGCATGCAGCAGCAAAATATATTCGGTAATCCCCCCCCCCAACACCCCCAACCTGCCCTCTGCTACCACCTGCTTCTGTCTGTCCCTCTGTCTGTCTACCTATTTGTCTGTCTGGTTTCGATGTTTTTTCCAAATGTAAATCAGACTCAGCTATTTTTGACACCGGGGGACCTCTAAAGTGTGTGGCGCTCTAAATAGATAGCGAGGCGCGTGGCTAACTAGCAGTGGGGAATTTCCCTATTATTAGTAGAGACATAAATCCAGCAGCCCGTGTCATTCCCGTCACTTTCCAAGCTCCCTTGTGGATATCTCGTTAACTCAGTCACAGATATTAAATGTCTGTGTGTGACAGCGTGTGTGTGTGTGATTATGCACACAGTTGAGGGTTTTGATAAAGCGTGTCTACATGTGTTTTTGTTTTTGCCGCTGTGTGTGTTTTTGCTTCTTGTTATCCTGAGAGGTTGCAGACTGAATTTGAGATTGCAGACTGAATTTGACCCCGCGGCTCCAGAGTGAAAGGCTTTGAAGAAGGAGCGTCTGCTGCAAAAAGTTTAGCAACGCCGCCGGCTCATGGGAAGAGATTATGCAACGGCGTCTAGGTCAAACATAGTAGTGGTTAAACCCACTTCCTCTTACTTTAAGTTATCTTTACTTTCGATTCTGTTAGCAAAATGCTAATTATTATCAATAAATAGGAACAATAAAAAACATTTTAAACTTGAGTCCTTTTATAAATGTGTTGTTTTATAAGTAAGATTGTGTATTATCACTTATGGAATGACATGCAGTGGTGGGTTGTGGGCATCCAGGCAACACACACTTTGATTTCCTTATTCCCCCGTGCTTTCACAGACCACATATAACATACATGATGTAAAAGCAACATTTAGATTGCTTTTACATCATGTATGTTTTCAGTCCGTGGCTTTAATTATGGTTTAATTCTCATTTGGTTTATGTCCTATCTGTTTTGTCTAAATGTATTTATGCTGCATTTTAAATATTTATTGATGTACAGCACTTTGTTTTTTAAAGGTGCTTTATAAATAAAGTTGGATTGGATTGATTTGAACCCTTTCAGAGCGGTGTACTCACTCCACAGGAATGTTGCACTATGGGTGCTGAGCTCCTCTATGGCATACAGAATCAAGACGTGTGAAAATGACTCCTGGATCGCCTCACAAGCCAAACAGATAGTCCATCATGAGTGTGAACAGTGTGTGTGTGTGTGTGTGTGTGTGTGTTTGCATTGGTGGTGTCTCTACTCACAGGTCTGTGAAGAGAACCGGCGAATTGGCACGGTGCGACTCGACGTCCTGCATGGCGTTCCACTCGTTGATGCAGAACTGGTTGGAGGACACCCGGCTCTGGTAGTAGCTGACCCAGGTCAGGAACAGGCTGCCCGGGTAGTGGTTGTGGCAGCGGGCCACGTCGCACGCTTTGTGGAGCGACTGGAGGGCTGACCTGAGGGAGGGGGAAGACGGTCGATCAATCAGATGTTATGTATATTGGCCAAAATCACAGAGTATACATTTGCCTCAGGGGGGCCACCTCTGTCCGTCTGACTCTCACAGCTTACAAAAACAAAAGTTGTCAAAGAAAACCATCGGGAGAAAATGGAAGAGAACTCTGGGAAAGCAAGGGATCGCTCTCCCAGGACGAAGAGAGATAATACAATTACAACATCCACAATCCAAATGACAACAACGTGAATAAAGGTGGATCCAGGAGGAAGTAAAAATATGCCGGTGCTGCCAAGAAATGATGACGCGGCGAGATGATTTACACTTGAGCGGTTTTATCTTAATCATGATAATAAGATGACACTACCACTGGGTGAGATTTGGCATTGCTGCGTTCTTAAAATGATTGACAGGGTGAAATAACTCAAATTAGGAGAGGATACAAACAATTATGAGGAATAAACAAGAGGAAAGGCAAGAGGAAGAGAGGAATTATGTGAGTAGGAGATAAATCGATAGAAATACAAGCGAAGAATGACTAATGATGACACAGGAGACATATAACAAGGGAATTTGGTTGAGTAATTGGTGAGAGAAACAACAGACGTCAGAAAAGAAGAACCGAAAGCAAAGAAGTAACGCATTACGGAGATGTACACGCAGATAAAGGAATGCATCAGGAGATATTCAAGGCAGAAGGAGGTCAAGCGGAGAGCAAAATGAGGAAATGAAGACGAAATTAAGAAGGCAGAACTGGCAGGTGAGACAGAGATAATGAAGAGACTGGGAGGCAAAGCGTTAATGAGAAAAACAAAGGGAAAGGAGAGTGCAGATAAGAACCAGTGACAGAGATAAAGGGGCTGGAGGTCAAGGTCAAAGGGGGGACGACGAAGGATACAGAGGTTTTCAGCCTGGAACAATAACATTATAAGCGGGAAGCTCTGCTTACCACATGGCCTGGACCGAAACCGGCTTGAAAACATGAACCCTGTTCACCGACGACACACTGAAGCCACTGGGATAAAGAAAAACAGACAGAGATTAGATATGTGGTGCCCGGTAATTACTTCAAAGCCATTTTACAACACCAACGAATCCTCTTACGATAAAATGACAAAATAACAGAGTCATCTGAGCTTCAGTCAGTTTCCCCATGGGGGGGGGGGGAGTTAGAGGAAGCAGGGAGGGGTGGTGTCTTACCCGTCTCCATCCAAGTGGATCAGAGTGTCACTCCACAGAGGTAGAACCAGACCCACTGTACAGCAGCTGGGGGGAGAGCAACACGTCAGACAACGGTTCAGGACACACTGGACATCATTCAGGGGTGTGTGCAACAAAAGGAAGTCTATGTGACGTACATTTATTGATTTATTGCTGAATACTGCAGAGTATCGTGCACGAAAATGATGGGAGTTACAGGCTAATAAGAGAACATTCTGCTTAGCATTTTCATTATTGCTCATGGTCACATAAATTGTTGTGTTTGGTTGTCCGATGTAAAATAAATGTACATATTATGAAAATCAAGACAATAAAGTCGTCCCTCAGCTCGATAGTTTCTCTCTGTTTACTTGAGTTATAACTTCTACATTTTACCCTTAAATTGAATTTAATATACCTCTCCATGCACTCAACTGTATATATTCTTTTTGAATGCTGATATATCCCTATTTCTATTTTGAGATGTATATATATGTTTAGTCTTTTAATTTCTAATTATGTGAAATGCCTTGTTCTGTTTCATGCTGCTGCAATGCAAAATGTCCGAGCTGATCTCACCTTACGTCAGGCGTTACCTCTTTCACTATAAAAACACATCTTTGATTCCATGTTCCCCACAGTGGTGTAACGTTGCACTCACCTATCAGAGGAGACAAAGTCAATGCCGAGGACGATGCTCTCCTCCGTGTCCTGTCTGCCATTGGTGGAGACCACCACCATGTAGCGGGTTACCTGAGGGTAGGAGCTCTCCAGACGCACAGCCTGAGGGAACAGAGGGGGAAAATAAATATAAGATGTTGCAGGGATGCATAATGGCAGGGTGTGTGTGAAATACTTTGAGTACAGTTTGCTTTATGAAAGAGTATCTTTGTCAGTGTAGATAGGGGTGTCCAAACTTTTTTCACAGAGGGTCAAATACAGAAAAACCAACAAAGGGCTGGGCCCCTCACTAGAGGTGAGGTATATTGCCGCATAAGTTAAGTTCTAAGCTAGCAAAATCGATCAAATGTAGCAATTGTGCTTTAAGAAAAAAAACTGCCGACATCACAGCTCTTCATAGGGTTTCATTTATTTAGTTTGTTGTCATTCCTTAAAACAGGAGCTTCAGATTGCTCAAAATAAGGGGAAATATTAAGGGTATATTTCCAGCTTGTTAGATAAATAAGTTATTTGGCTTTTTTCTTATCAACTTAGATTTGTTAGAACATGTTTTCAACCCATGAATACTACTGTGTAAAATATGTTTACATATATATTTAAGAAGGACAATATAAGACAAGCACAAGTTTCAGGTGTGGGCCCTGGTGTAAACAGACCAACTGTTTTCTTTTTAACCAACAAGTTTCACTTCTTTATGTTTGCTAACAAAGAAGTGAAACCGCCCCTTGGCCTGGAGTGTAATGTCCCTGATCACAAAGCCACGTTGCTAGTATGCAAGAGAGAGTGTGTGTATGTGTGTGTGGGTGTGTGTGACCTACCAGTCGGATGTTGTCCTCCGGCCGCAGCACAGTGAACATGGTCTGAAGATGTTTCTGGAGGTCACCTGGACAGAAAGGGTTTCAACATCCTCATTGAGTTTCATTTCCTTTTGGACAACACTTTCATTCTGAGCCTTTAAACGTTGATTCAACACCTAGGATAACGTTTCATTCACCCTGTGGCAAGTTTCCAGTGCATTCTAACTGGATTCTCTTTTGCTGAGACCTACATTCAACCTGATCTCTGAATACTTCTGAGGAAGTTATTTCTGAAACAAAGCTTCTGATGCTATTTATAGTGATCATCAGCCTCATAATCAAACCACAATCTGGGCCCCACATGGCAGGCTGCAGTGAACTGACTGCACTGAGCTGGTGTTGTGAAACAGTGGAGATAAAAGCAGCTGGTCTCGATAATGCTGGGGAGGAATGTTGAATTTGAAAACAAGCTTGGATTCAATCTCAAGTTTTTCTACGTGGAGGAGTTCCTATCAGAGGCTGATAGTTATCGCCGGGAGAACCTGAAGCTGGTGGGAGTGCAAGTCTTTACCTGTGTGCTTGTTCCTGCGCTGGCTGATGTGCGGTGCAGAGTTAGGCGTGGGGCTGTTTCCCCGGGGGAGGAACAGGGCGGCACCTTTAACAGTGAGAAAGTTCTCACTGATGCTGCAAGGGAAAGGAAAAGAAAACATGAATAAAACCTCCGACACAGGGACTCCTGCCAAGTTAATCATATTTGGTGTGACTGTTATTCTCTTCCTTGCACTTGTTGACCCAAAACTAAGCAAAAGATGGGGACAGAAGGGTGTTGTCACGGGCTTATGTCAGGGTCACAATGATCCACTCGTCTGGCCTCTGCCGACAGACCAACGCAAGTAAAGAAAAAACAAAATCCAAGCCCCTATTTGAACTCGGAACAAAATGTTCTCCTCCACACAGCTGGATTACACACACAGGCTTACTCACACAAGCAGCTGCCAGCAGGGAGGGATGGATGGATGGGGGGGGGGGATTGTGAGGAGACCCAGGGTCCGAGAGGGAAGATGAATCCCCTCCTCCACAACATTTGAGGGGAGATAAGAGCAAGTCGTATAAAAAGAGGGTCCTCTGTAGGAAGAGGTAATCGAATTATCTGAGCTGAGGAAGCATAACAATGTGTGTTACAACTGGAGGCCTAACAGCGAGTGTGTGTGTGTGCGTGCGTTTGCAGCTCTGGTGTGAAGGTTTAAAGCCTCACCATGGCACACTAACCTAAGCAACACCAGATCCCGATAAAACAGGTTGGAAGACGTACTGCTGCAGCTGGTAATGACCGTAGTCCAACGACAGCCATGGGAACCACAACTTTAACGGTGCCGGGCCAGAAGTGTACCAATTAGAGCGCGGGCACTTAGGTAACGCTTCTCCTGTGTTTATTCAGCGGATGCAGAGCGCACCGCAAAGGCACCATTGCAACGAGAAAGAAAAAAAAAGGTAGGAGAATCCATCATAATAAGGAAAACGCAGATTGAGTGTATTGGAGGGTTATACCATAATTAAGACCCCTAATAAAGCTGGCAGGAACTGAGCCTCTCCAGGAACACGAACCACATTCCTGAAAGCTAGCCACACATGGGTCTTGAGAGTTACAGATTTCTAGAGAAACGGTTGCTTTTTTGGCATTACAACTGTATTTTTCTGCCAGAACAAAAAGAGGATTTTTTACAGAGGTCAAATAAATGGGAGTGTATAAGCAGACTGCAGTTTTTTGATAATAAAATAAAGGAACACTAAAAAGGTGGATAAAAGTGTTCGGCAAGGACACACTGATCCAGAGAGTTAGTCGACCGGTTCTGACAAACTTCAAATGAATTGTTTCGTAGCCTCCGGGGCGGGAAAAATATCCAAGGAATTGACAGACGAACAAACAGTGAGGATTAATCATGTGATGTTATCACAGCCACATTTTTATATCTTAAAAGTTGCACAAGTGCTGTGTTGGGTAGTCTTTCATACACTCCATGAACCCAATGCTCTACAGTTTCACGCCGTCTGCCATTTAAACTTCCTGTCGTGGCCTTTTCCTCCGTAACTTCATCTCTCCATCATTCCGGTCGTCCGACTGTCCTTCCTGGGTTTCGCTGAGGCCGTGTACAGGATGAGGAGACGACACAAACAACACCGCAGCTCAGCGCTGAGCTAATTTCCCATAACCCTCCCACCCTTGACCCAGCTGTTTCCTCTCCGCTCTCCCGTCCATCACTTCCTCTTTTCTGCAACTCTCACAACTTTTCATTTCTCTTTTTCATTCCTGCTGCATCATCAGACACACACACGCACATACTGTACTTGGCAATGACCATGTATAGCTGCTACTGTCCAAAGTCATCTGTAATACAACACTAAAAATCGCACGTGCAAACACATGCTTTTACTCGTCCACACACACACCTTAGGAAAGTGGAATCCAAGCCTGACAGTTGGAGAGGTGTGGGGTGTGTGTGAGCGTGTGGGGGGGGGGGCTGTGAACGACTTTTAACTGCATTTTTCTAAAAATACTGTAGTCCTTTAAAAGTCCCAGCTATTGATAGACTGCTTTCAGAATAGCGACGACTCGCCAGAGAAGCTTCTCTTTGAAAAGACAGCCTCCTGCAGAGGTTTAACTCAGAGTTGTGCAACCATTAAAAAACTGCTCTAGGGCTGGATCACTTTCATCACGCCATGCTTAATTTAGCTTATTGTGTTTATATTCTATTCATTATTCATTTTGCACTACTTATTATGTCATTTTCTATTTCATTATTATGTTCTCTTCTGTCCTTTTATAATATGCTGCACTGTTGGAGGAGCTCGGGACCTAAGATGCTCAATGCCATACCTCCACTGTAGCGACTGTGCACATGATAATAAAAACCCTTGAACCTTGAACTTGTAAAGACAAAAGATATGACTGAAGGGACAAAACCTGACAGTATGTTACATGTAGCTGGTGTATATTAGCTTCATTGAGCCATTACCGTCCAGTGCTACGGTATGTGCTACTGCATTAAGCTCAAAAAATCCAAACCTCCCCAAGATTTTCTTCTGTAATTATTGGCCAAAACTGACACATAGATACGCACCACCACCCGCTGATTCAACACTAAAGAACAATTTTCAATAATGGACAGATCGTGTCTCATAATTAACCATTTTAATATTAATTCTTAGCATTTACTCAAGTAAAAATACCTCGTTTTCACTCAGAGGATTTTATGTTTATTTGATATTTATGATCGTAGACTAAACATGTTGACTGATGATTCACCAATAATGCTGCTCAACACACAAATACTATATATTTTAAGACTAATACTGGACTCATTCTGCAAATCTCTGCATTCAAACCCAGTCATGATGCTAGCATAGTAAGTAATAAAGAAGAATGTAGTTCTTAAAACAGATGCACGTATCACGCCTTTAAATCTGACTTGAGAGCAAAAATGTACAAATATAGAATAAAACATCTGGGGAAATAAAAAAAAGGGGCCAACAAGTTCAACTAAATATGATTTCACGGAGTATGTGAATTGGGAATGGGGAGTGAGGGGTGGGAGATAAAGGGAGAGGACCCAGTCAGAGTGTATCAGAGGGTGGGTGGGTCATCTTTTGGCACTCAGCCACGCCGGGTTTTGGTCTGGAGTGAAGCTGTAGGTACTTGTTAGGGCAACAGTCCCAGACACAATCATCACTATGTAAGGACCACTAGATAACTGGGTGACCCCCCCCACCTACTGCCAGTGCCCATATTAGTCACTCTCTGTAGGAGATTGGGATAAATATAGGGCCTGGCTCTGTGGAGGGCCGGCCCAGCTAAGGCCTTGTGAGTTAGAGACAGATACAGCCCATGGGAAAGACAGGGAGTTAGCCTGTGTGTGTGTGTGTGTGGTGTATGTGTGCGTGTGTCTCTACATGTCCATAGGTGCATGTTAGGCCATGCTGAGGCACGGAAAAAGAGTCACAAGCAGAGGATGGTGACAGATGGATGAGAATGGGTGCATCTGCAGCGTAGTGGTCCCTCTGTTGCAGATAACCTAATTTTCCATCCTTATAGGGTTTGATTATTGCAATGTTGTCCAAGAAATGATCTAAACACACATTATACATTCATAGCAGATTATTGGGCAAAGCATTGAACACAAGAATGGGGGATGAAGAGTGTCAAGGCTGATGAAGAGAAAGAAATAACTACCAGGTCATGCAAAGTCAACTTATGGCCCAGACCTGTTGTCTTGTGCAGACCACTCGTTTCCCTACAGTCTCTTTGGTAATGCAGAGAGCAGGCCATGGTCCAAGCGTCCGCCACCTCGGTGAACTAAACATACCTGACCCAGGCATGCAGGGCTATTCTGAGCAGGATTCAGATTTCATGTCAACTTAAAGTTGAGACAAACTACAGCGAGGAAAACACTTCTGAAGGAGCTCAATGGAATTGCTGGTCAGACAAGGACATGGAGCTTGGTGGTGAAGCACAGTGGCTCCTCCGTTCGTGGTAGACAAAGGGAAATAATGCTTTTCTGTATCAGAGGTTTTGCACCACTTGGTTGGATTATCAATTGTGCTTGGGCAATAAATGTCATCATCTGCTATTTATTTATTTTAAAAGCGAACCACTTCTCTGAATAACAGACCATTTCTGTGGACCTAGTGTTTAAATATAAGCAACAAAAAAAAAAGAAGCATCAATAAAAACATTTTAATCGGGTTTAATCAAAATATTTAATTATATCTATATTTATACTTTAAGTAAGAGTGTAATAAGGTCATATGTACATCGACTGGGTAATTCATGCTAAAAAATAAATACAAATATGCATGACCAGCTAGTGGCAAGAGCCATATATATATATATATATATATATATATATGTTTCATGGTTTGTATTGGAACTTTCTTAAATTGCATTGTACAATTTAAATAGAAAATGTAAATGTAATTAAACGCTGATGATGATCCCGATGCAAAACATCCAGGACACGTGTAAAAAACACTGTCAGGCTTCTATGATACACTAGGTAGCTCCACAGCTGGTCCGATCCTGTGGAATTTACTGTAGGTAATTGAACAAACCAAGTTATGTAGGTTATTGGATTTTCTATGCATCACACGCTCACACACAAACACACACTAGTAGTGACCTATATCCAGCTGCCCTTATCTCTGTTCAGCTGCTCAAGTCCCACTCCAAAACACTCTTCAGTTTGTCACGTTTCCGTCTTATCTCTTTCTTTGGATATCACGTACGCAACACAAAACACACAAGTGCAGCGGAAGAGAGAGGTTTACCGGTATTCCTTAAATTGGTGGGATAACGATGGTGTTTTAGCTGCCATTTAGCCACAGGTAACACTTAGCTCCATGGAACGCCTCGAGGCTTGTAATTACTCATCGATGCTGGTTAAACATACACATACAGGCGTTCACACTATAAACAAACAGATATGTTCACAAGCACTAAACATGCCGCATGTACACACACTAGGATATAGAAATCAAAGGATGCTAAAAGTCCCCAGCTTTTGGATGAGTGCCAGTTTGAGCTATACACAAAGAGAGGGGTGATAAATACAATCGGCAGCTATCGGGCAATGTAGCCAACAAAGCCAGGAAGTCAGATGGTTCCCACATCTGTGTGCGTTTACTGAACACACACGCGCCTGCCACACTGTCTTGTGGTAACATCTTCCCATAAACTGTCTGTATGCAAACCCACGATTGGGAAAAAAACACAACTATTTCCTTAAACACAGGGTGCAGCCCTCATAAAGACTAAAGGTTCAGTTTACTCAATAACCTCACTGCACAATCATGTGTGCAACAGCTGACAAACAATGCAATCGAGACACAGGCTGTCCTTGACTTTCCTGAAAACTGCCACAGAAGGCCGATTCTCATGCAGGGCATATCCAATTACTGACTGCACGAAAATGGTACAAAACAACAGGAAAAACACTAAACACTGGAACGAAACAGATTGATCTTTTGGAAAATTGGGTAATGTTGATTTCATTATCTTTTAATCCAGTTGGAGTCATTTTCTACATTGATTTCTCTCCAAATTTGCTAAGCTTATCTGAGTCAGCTTCACATACAAACACTGAAAAACAAGACACAGCCTTTGATCTGTCCTGAAGGGCAAACATGCATTTACACAAAGTCAAGTAAATCCTTTTAAATCTCACAAGCAAAAAGAAGCCTTTACTTCACTTTGCCTTGATGTCTGCAGACAATGGAGATCACAGATAAGATGCATTTATACTTACTACGACAGATCCAAGCAAAAGCAATCTCTGAATTGGTTTTCATAGAGCCAGTAAAGTGTATATTTAGTTCAGTGGACTGACCCTTGGAACACAGGTTTCAAAATAAGTACAGAGGCTTCGGGTTTAAGGTTAGAAAATCTTGTCTGATCAGTGGTTAATCATTTCCAATGTAGGCTATTATTGGGCTACAATGAAATCTATTTGCTCAGAGTTATATAAAAGAATATTTAGCCTATTTCCGGGTTTCCTCAACCAAGCGTCAAGCAAGTGGATGAAAGCAATTTCTTCAGGTCTGTTTCTAAGAAACGTACTATAATTTTTAAATATTGTATACTCAAATAAAGAAATTCTGACCAACAGTAAGGCTTTTGTGTTATTCTTCAGAAACATTGTAAGTCTCTAAATAGTGACATTTAAAACATGTCTAAATTACGTTAAGCTTTCTTAACAAAAATTATGGTCATCATACCAAGCACTGACAAGTTCAAACAAACAAAATCCCAGCCTTGGACAAACAAAACAAAAAAAAGGGAGGGACAGAAATGCCCCACCAAAACTCTTAATATGGTGATCAGGTGATTTGGTTTTCCAAAGTGTGTCTGCAGCAGTGGAACAGGTAGGATGATTCACACATCATGTCTTAGTAAGGCGAAAGGAACATAAGATGAGCCATTCCCTGATACGTCACCAGGAAATGCATTCAACATTGATGTTGCAAAATAGTTACACATGCTCGATTACTCATAGTGTTACAATGTTAAACGTTTGGCACGTTATTACTACTATTTCCAAACACTTGAAAACCATATTAACATAAGTGAATATGGTTTAATTTCCCTCAAGTGTGAATGACACCCTGTCACTTCAAAGCACATTTACTGACTTTCCCTGTCACTACATTTATTCATTTGTAATGTATAAAACATTCTCAAACATAAGAATATTCCAGAGTTTGTTTCCCCTCCACAACCGGCCACTTATTTACACTTACAGCTGGTTGATCTGATTGTTTGACACCACCGCTTCGTCGCTGAAGTATGGCACCATCTTAGCCCCGCAGCATGAGCAGAAGCTGACCGCCGACGAGCTCTCAGATTCGGACACCGCGCCGAGGGTCATGCCGGCGGCTGGGAGCGCGGAGGTAGGAGGGTGTCAGGTGTTCTTGTCCCGGGAGAAAACTTTCACTCCTCTCCCATTGTCATGTGCTCTGCCATTTCAACACGCCTAACAACTTCCTTTGGTGTGAATAGCGGTAACAGTGTAGAAAAATGACGAAATATTCCACGAAGTAGTCACTTGTGTCCAAATCGTGCTTTCGTCGCAATAAATTAAGTTACAAGTTGAAGCTCGTTTTGCTGCTACTTCCCGGCAGTGGCGTCCAAAGGTCCCAATCAAGCGGAAGCGAGACCCTTACTCTATAAGTAACCGTACCGTTTTCTAAACATTATAATCCCCTGTACAACAGACGGTATCCTCTACCAAGTACAGTACTAAGACATATGACTTCAGTCAAACTCTCACAGAGGAAGTCATGGGAGGGAGGAGTTGGAGACATGTGTTTTGGGGAAAAGTGGGGAGCCAATAAGCACAACAGGGAAGTGCGACTGCCCACAGCAGCAGCCCTTCTGCATCGACACTTGCTGAAGCAGTGCGTTTGTACAACACTTGCACCATGCGGTATTTCCTTCAGCAGGTTATTATTCTAGTTCCTCCTGTCTGGCTGAGGGTGTGCGTATCAGAAATTGCACAGTATTGCTTGTTTAAAAGCTGCACTTGGTACATGGCACATGGTGGCCAATCCTTGGTGAAATTCATAACACTGAAGGTCATAACCATACGTTTTAAACAGTGGATGAGGAAGTTTTGAGAGCCTTTACTTACGCAAAAGTACTAATACTAAACTGTGAAAATGCTAAATTCCTGCATTGGAAATGTTTCTTACAGTAAGTCAAAGTAACTTAATATAATCAGAAAAATGTATTGAAAGTAATACACGTAAAATGTTTACCTACGCTAACTAAGCAGCTCTCAATTGGCTGGATTAATAAAATAAGCTGTTATTGTAGAAACGGTTGGAACGGTCAATTTATAACAAGATATCATATATTATAAACTTCTGCGTCACCAGAAATATGTTAATTTCCACCACTGGTATTAATATTATGGTTATATTCTTATAGCGATGTCCAACAGCTAATTGTGTGTCCAGGTACAACAGGGTCAATAAGAGATGTGATCATTACACTAATAAAATAGAGTCAATTAAACCCACATGGGGTTTTGGTTTGGCAGTGAGCTCACCGTGGAGACTCACTTGTCTCCTCTCCACCCTTTTCTCCAAACACACAGACCTTGTGGTTGAGTTACATAAGGAGCAAAAATACAAATGAGAAACAGGCTGAAGTCATACAGACTGAGCTGCTGTTGAAGCAGGCTTTCAGTATCAAGGTAAAGTAGAGATAAACCTGAGCTGAATCAAGAGAATCTTCGGGGTAAATCCCTGATATTATCATGTTGTTTGAGTACATCACCTGACGTACTGCATGCTGTGCGATGGACTCAACGTTTTGGTGTGTTTTATAGCCTATTAAACATTTTTTCTACTGCCGGGCCGGCATGTAAGCTGACAACAATTTGGAAAACACTGTAAAACTTAAGCCCCCCTGATCATATTAACACCAGCTTGTGCCAAGAGCTGAAGAACAAATCTAAACCATCTGGAGCAGAAGACCTCTACGCAGTGGAGCTGAGCTTTATTATGATGTTTATGGAAGGCCTGCTTTATGATTTGCCTGTTTTTCACAGCCTAGCTGTTATCTAAAAGGAGTTTGACTGAGAAATGCGGTTATAAAACATAACGTTGGCTCTGTGTTCACAAACTTATCTCAGTTATTCACTGAAACATGAAGGTTATGCTTGTAAAACGTAGGTCTATGAACACCCCTGAGCTGCGGGATTATGGAGAAACTGTAATGACAAGTGGACCATAGAATATGAAGGTCTAAACTAAGACACTTTCTTGCTAATATATTTTTATTTCCATGGACAATGATGCACAAGTACCCAGCTAAATGTGATGCCAATAGACATGCTTCTTGATCAGATGGGATTCTGTTACCTCCTTAAAACTAGAACCCCTAAAGGAGGTCCTTTTTACCCCCAACCCGCTGTTTTGTTTGTTGCTAAATTAAAATCTATATTTCTATATAACTTTTCAACTTGGTATTCAAAAAATCTGAAGCAATTTTAGCATGAAAAACCCACTATCTATGATTTATCTAGATATTTTTATTAAAACTTACCTGAGAATCAGAGAAATACATCTAAATTCATAACGTACAACACCTGTGTGAAAAATAACCCTTCTGCGAGTACTGACACTGTTGCGGCAGGGGGTAAAATGAACCCATGGTGGTTATAGTGTCAAACGGCAGCTTGTTATGTTGCCTCTTCCTCCGGACTGACTCTGACATATTACGGTTACTGCTGGGAAAAACTTGTCTGAAATATTTCCTCTTCTCATTTTTCTCATGTCAATTTACTGTTGTCACAACAGACCCTCCAACTGTACGGGGGAACACAACAACACTAAAGACACAAAACATAACAATACAGGAATG
Organism: Eleginops maclovinus; assembly: GCF_036324505.1. Taxonomy (NCBI): domain Eukaryota; kingdom Metazoa; phylum Chordata; class Actinopteri; order Perciformes; family Eleginopidae; genus Eleginops; species Eleginops maclovinus. Next base: position 7,981,430 of record NC_086366.1, on the reverse strand, counting down.
TGTCTATGGCAGGATGCTGCAGGGATTCTGTAAGTTCATCTAAAACTATAGAAAAAGTTGTCTTAAATTGTCAATTTAGAGACAGGAACACGTCCACTTTGTTATTCTAATATCCTTTACAATTATGTGGTTCTGTTTAAATATACAAAGGAAAAACAATCCATGCATGGCTTATTTATAACAGTCAGGATATTAGCTTCTTCCTAAGCAAAGCTATTGTAGTTTATATATATTCAACCCCCTTTACTGATAAATCAGCTTTAGAGGATATAATTACTTACTTATAATACTAACAATCCCAGGAGGCTTTAGCTATTCCATTGGACATTTTCAAGCACATAACCAATATGTTGCAAGTGTTCTCAGACACCAAACACATGTTTCCTGCCTGGCTAAACATGATGACATCCCACATCCTCCGTCTCACCTTCCAATCAACAACTCTTGCATCACAAGGCAGGTTGTCCAATGACTTTTGCCAGCAACTGTGACCACATAATCCACCTGACATGCACCCATACACACAGCGGCTTTGGGTGCTCTATCATGTGGTTCTGTTTAGTGTCGTCACATCTACCAGCACTCAGTGGGAACTTGTCTGTGGGTTGGTTACTCGAGAGTCTGATGTGGTTGAGCTGAGACCTGGAGTTGCACAATCATCCTGATGCTTGCTGGGAATGTGAAGAAAACATTCAGTTCAAAAAGTGCTGTAGTTGTTGTGTTGGGTATATTTTAATCTCTGTGGAGAGTTGTTTACTATATGCCGAGCTGGAGATGTGGAGCTATAAGAACGGTCTACAACACAGCTATAAAACCTGCAGTATAATTGTCTCCACTGTAAAAAATATTGAACTAAATGAAATTACAGTAGAAGCTTCTATTGAGGTTTTCATATTTTATGTCCTCACCCTCATTTTTAATAGACAGCTAAAGACACATCATTTTAGATTAGCTTTTTATTAGCGACACCCTCCTTTAAATGGTCTTTTAGTCTTTATAATTGAACTACTTTTATATTGTTTTATTTATTTTATTGGTCTTTAAAGGGATCTAACTGTTTTAATAGCAACATTTCCTTTGAGGTTGCTCTTCTACCAAATATTTTTGACCCTTTATTATAATTATGAAGGTTTTATTACTGTCATCCTTTTACATGTTATTTCATAGGGTTTTATAGCCTGGTTAAATAAATGTTAGATAAAATAAATAAATAAAAATCATTGCATTGATTGACTTGTCTTATTTTCTGAGAGTAATTTTGAAATCGTTAAAATGTTATATTTTTTTGCTATGCTGCATGTATCTGAAAGTATCTCAACATCTGATCTGAGGGGAATTTATTGTTGTTGGTTTTTAACTTGTGATGCGTTCCATTTTGTAAAGCACTTTACACAATAAGTGCTACAAATAAAGCTATATTGTTATTATTATTATTGTTGTATTTATTTTTTTAGGCATTTCTATTGGAAATGCCTCGAAATGGCTCTTAGCTGCTGCAAAATCACTGTAAATTACTGCCAAGAATTGAATGTTTTTATGTTAGAGGCATGACTTAAGCTTTGACTACTCCAACTATTCGATACAGCTATAAAAAAAATGTATTGAAAACCATGCTTTGTGAACTGCCCATCGTACTACAGAGTTTAAACAAAATGATGTACTTGTAGCAGTAGCTCAAACACCTAGCCTGAAAACCTTTAAACAAACAACATAAGCATAGTTCTCAAGATTGAAAGCAAAGCAAAGAACAGCTGGACTGCAACGCCTTCAGTTCAAATGTTTGCCGACCTTTCAGCCCCCTCTGTTGAGATAGGAGCACTTAACCTTGGAGAAACAGGGAGCTCTTTTTTACAGCCAGATAAGACGGACAAAGACCGAACTGTGAAATGAAGTAGCCTGTTTACAGGCACCAAACATGTCCTCAGCTGCAGCTCAGAAGCAATATGTGTTTTAAGGTTTGAGACCTTATAGAAGTAATCCTCCAAAAGCCGCTGGGTCAAACACTTTGAGAGAATATTATTAACTATAAAAAAAAGATATACATTCAGTATTGAGGGTTTTGGTTGGTTTTAAGGTGTTTTTAAGCTTATTAATGTTTCTGTTTCTATAATATTATCTCCAATTCTAGATGTGTTTGAGACATCCTGACCCCTATTCTATAGCTTATTGGGATGTCCCATTTCACCATATGCATGAAATCCTTTATGTAAAACTGAGCTCTGTATACATGTCCTTTTTCTGTGGTGGGAAGCCATCCATGTTCTCACTAATCTAGGACTGTTGTATTCTATGTTTAACTGTGGGAAGACAGGAGGCAGGTGTGGTACTGACGGTTGAGTGTAAATGACAGAGGAACAGCCCTGAAATGTAAAGAGGCAGGTCCCCACATGAGGAGATGCAAACACAGATGGTGTTCTTGGCGCTGGGTGTTTGTTACTACACCTGCCCTACTTGTTCTAATAGCAGCCTTATTAAATTCATGCTAATCCTGCTCTGCTTGGGTGCGTATGGGTGAGAGCAAATGCATGAGTCAATAAAGTAAAAGTTGGCTTGCACCACACATGATTCTGATCAGTGATTTCAGAACGAATAACTAGGTGAGTTTAATGTTGAGTAATGGCTCATTATCTGGGAAGTTCCTCCTGCAACCTAAGCTAATTGAGCCAAATATTAAAAGTAGGGCTGCTCTATTTGTCAGAACTGTGTTGCAATTGCAATATTCAAATCATAGAAAGCACAATATCAGTTTAAGAGGTTCTTTAATGCTTTACGGGGTTTTCCCTTTCCTGTTATATCGTTTTGTATTAATTTTTTATGGATGTCAATGATCTGCAAATCCTATAAGAAGAAGGAACCCTTAATCGTACCACAGAGGAGAAATTTACATTCTGCATTTGACCCATCCTAGTGTTAGGAGCAGTGGGCTGCCATATGTACGGCGCCCATAGGGAGTGTATTCACAAGTTCCCTAAAGACGGAGTTTCTCACCCACACACTCCCTCTGCCTGAACGCATACATTATACTAGCGCTCCAACACATTGTACTTCATAGGCTAAGGGACGGGAAATCTCTAAGCCATTGACCAATCAGAACAGGGCCTGCCAGCTACCCAATCAGAGCAGACTGGGCTCTGGTTTCAGACAGAGGGTAAAAAGAGGTGCTGGCAGTATGAGAAAAAAACATTAAAGCATTTAAACACACCAAAGGCACAAAATACAAATATGAACCTGAAAATTACCAGAAAAGGTCCACTATAAAGGCTAAATACAGTGGGGAGAACAAGTATTTGATACACTGCCGATTTTGCAGGTTTTCCCACTTACAAAGCATGTAGAGGTCTGTAATTTTTATCATAGGTACTCTTCAACTGTGAGAGACGGAATCTAAAACAAAAATCGAGAAAATCACATCGTATGATTTTTAAATAATTCATTTGCATTTTATTGCATGACATAAGTATTTGATCACCTACCAACCAGTAAGAATTCTGGCTCTCACAGACCTGTTAGTGTTTCTTTAAGAAGCCCTCCTGTTCTCCACTCATTACTTGTATTATTTGCACCTGTTTGAACTCGTTACCTGTATAAAAGAGACCTGTCCACACACTCAATCAAACAGACTCCAACCTCTCCACAATGGCCAAGACCAGAGAGCTGTATAAGGACATCAGGGATAAAATTGTAGACCTGCACAAGGCTGGGATGGGCTACAGGACAATAGGCAAGCAGCTCGGTGAGAAGGCAACAACTGTTGGTGCAATTATTAGAAAATGGAAGAAGTTCAAGGTGACGGTCAATCTCCCTCGGTCTGGGGCTCCATGCAAGATCTCACCTCGTGGGGCATCAGTGATCATGAGGAAGGTGAGGGATCAGCCCAGAACTACATGGCAGGACCTGGTCAATGACCTGAAGAGAGCTGGGACCACAGTCTCAAAGAAAACCATGAGTAACACACTACGCCGTCATGGATTAAAATCCTGCAGCGCACGCAAGGTCCCCCTGCTCAAACAGCTCATGTCCTGGCCCGTCTGAAGTTTGCCAATGACTATCTGGATGATCCAGAGGAGGAATGGGAGAAGGTCATGTGGTCTGATGAGACAAAAATAGAGCTTTTTGGTCTAAACTCCACTCACCGTGTTTGGAGTAAGAAGAAGGATGAGTACAACCCAAGAACACCATCCCAACCGTGAAGCATGGAGGTGGAAACGTCATTCTTTGGGGATGCTTTTCTGCAAAGGGGACAGGACGACTGCACCGTATTGAGGGGAGGATTGATGGGGCCATGTATCACGAGATCTTGCCCAACAAGCTCCTTCCCTCAGTAAGAGCATTGAAGATGGCTCGTGGCTGGGTCTTCCAGCATGACAACGACCCGAATCACACAACCAGGGCAACTAAGGAGTGGCTCCGTAAGAAGCATCTCAAGGTCCTGGAGTGGCCTAGCCAGTCTCCAGACCTGAACCCAATAGAAAATCTTTGGAGGCAGCTGAAAGTCCGTATTGCCCAGTGACAGCCCCGAAACCTGAAGGATCTGGAGAAGATCTGTATGGAGGAGTGGACCCAAAATCCCTGCTGCAGCGTGTGCAAACCTGGTCAAGAACTACAGGAAACGTCTGATCTCTGTAATTGCAAACAAAGGCTTCTGTGCCAAATATTAAGTTCTGTTTTTCTGATGTATCAAATACTTATGTCATGCAATAAAATGCAAATTAATTACTTAAAAATCATACGATGTGATTTTCTGGATTTTTATTTTAGATTCCGTCTCTCACAGTTGAAGAGTACCTATGATAAAAATGACAGACCTCTACATGCTTTGTAAGTGGGAAAACCTGCAAAATCGGCAGTGTATCAAATACTTGTTCTCCCCACTGTATATGGTAAAATATAATTTTCAATAAAGTGTTGTGGGGCTGCAGAGATATCCCAGCCTACAAATCGGATTCTCCAGACCTAACAAAACGTATTTGGAATAGACAGCATGATCATTTCAATACATTTCAATAAAAATGAGTTGAAAACGATCATTCCTCCTATATTGTGATTGCAATACCAGTTCAAATAATCCTACGGCCATTTTTTCCCCAAATTGTGCAGCGCTAATTACAATAAGTATTAAATTACAGGTTTCTATTTTTATCCAAGCATTATTACAGACCAAACACACCCTTAACCTTCTGTAATAGGAAATGCTCTTCAGCAGATAAACAATGGACAGTAAAGGTCAGAAAGAGAACAGCTAGACCCCGCCACTCTCTCTTCTCACATGCTTTTCTCATCCGCAGTCAACTTTTGACTATAGTAGATACAATGCACCGACACACCTCTAACTGAGGCAGCAGATGGTGTTGCTTCATACACCGCAAACAAAACAGAGGACCTTCACCGACATTTTTAGTGGTTTATTACATGTGGGTTTTAACAATGCTAATGCTTAAAGGCAGATGTTTCAATCTTGTGATGCTGCAACTTTGACAGCCGTGCCACGTCATATGATTTTCCCCTACGGAGTCACAAGGAGGATATGAAGTGCCTCTATTGTTCTGCTGCCACAGCAGAACAGCGCTCACCATTTCTTCCACTATTGAAAGATAGATTTAAAATACAACAAAAACTGCAAATGTCAGTTTCAAAACTCTGGATAGAAATAACAGTTTCCTTGACAATCAGTGTCAGTCCTGAGGCAGCGGCATGTGGCAGAGATTCATTATTGGACCGCAGTAGGGTTATACCTCATGGAAGGGTGCAGGGGGCACGGACAGCTGTGTGTGGGTCTGGACGAAAGGAACGTTGACAGACAGAAGATATAATAAGAAACAGAGATATGGGGTGTGAGTCGGTGAGAAGTCAACTGAATAACTGAAAGAGAAAAGACTCTGGAGAGGAGCGAGGAATCCAGAGGGAGAGAAATATCACCGTGCTTAAAAAGCCTTCAGTCTCAGCGTCTCCTGCTCCAAATTTGGCCTGCTCTGTTGCTTTTTATCCATATGCAGGGTGGGGACTTAATTGGACCTCAACTCTTATGTAACACACATAAGGGGTCACTCAGTGTGGCCCCTGGCTGCACCCTGCATGTCATGTGAGTGTGTGTGAGTGGATATGTGCTAATGCTTAGCAAATGGCGAGCTAGGTAAATAGTAAAATAGAACTATAATGATGTGAGGCCTATGGGGAATAGACTTGGTGTGTGTGTGTGTGTGTGTGTGTGTGTGTGTGTGTGTGTGTGTGTGTGTGTGTGTGTGTGTGTGTGTGTGTGTGTGTGTGTGTGTGTGTGTGTGTGTGTGTTTGCAAGCATCCATGGGTATGACTTCACCAGCTGCTGCTGCTTTGTTGTATTACCTAACAGATAATTGGAAGCACATGTCCTTCTGGGCACTGCTGGGCGTGTTAAAAGCATTAAGGAATGATTTCAGTTTTCATATATGTGTGACATAGCATAAAATCTATCTGTTATTCCAGGTTTAAAGCACTATAGGTGCTCCACAAGGGGCCTATCTTGGGCCTGCTGCAATCATAAACTTAAATTATAATCATATGGGCTTTCGATATTATTATAGCTGCCAATGAGGTCATGCTTTCAGACCGGTCTGTCCATATTTTGAGAGCAAGGTTCTTAAGAACATGTCTCTATAATCATCGGTTGAATACGCTGCCAAGAATCAACTCAATAACATTACAGCTGTGTTAGCCAGTTCATTTATGCATAATGAACATTTCTTTAGCCTTATAGTTAGTGCACATTATCCTGCTGTGTGGATGAACTCCAGACCGGAGACTTTGACCCCCCTAATGGCTCCAGACCAGCAGGAGCCTGAGCAGCTTTTTTCAGATGCGTTTCATTTTGCCAGGCACGGTCTCGCTGGACTCACAAACTGTGACAGGGTCCGAGACACGCCTGCGTGAAACCTGAGTGTGATCCGGGGCCAGTCAGAACTCAAGGGTGAAGAAAAAAGATGCAATAAAAGAGTTGAATCTCCGTCTGAAGAAGTGAGGCTCTGCTTTGCTTCATAGCAACAACGTTCAAGAGTGGGAAGTGGGTTTAGGGTTTCTGAGAAACATCATAATGCATGTGCCAAGTACTCAGTTTAACCCTGTATCTGATGTCCAGGCTCCTGACAGGATGGCACCGTTTCACTCACACTCAGCAAGATATAAACAGTCCAGTCTGCATCAGGCTCAGCTCTACCCTAGGGCTGGGTTATATATACAGTATATTGATTTGAAATTGATATTGTAATATGAGACTCCTAGTTAAGGCTGCACAATATATAACATGTTCTGAACATATCTTAACTGTTGCTTATTACTAATGATTATTTATGAAAGTTTCATTGTTCAAACACTTTGTGAAAGCATCAAAGGTCAGCCCTACCATATTGTAACAATAACGATATACAGAATGTTGGATTTTCTTAATATTGCACAGCCCTAGTTGGAGTATATAAGTCTATATCTGCAGTCATAACAAATAGTAACTAAATAAACGAGTTATCACCGATAGTAAACATTACAAGCTTGACACAAAAAGTAGATATGATAAAGATAGGCTGTTTAGTTTGTACTTTAAAGATTGGTACACTAAAGTGCCTAACAAAGTCCATTTAAGATACAAAGGTGGTATAGACTTTATTGTTCCCTCTTTAATGACTGTGAGCTTCCGTCTCCACACACTGTGATGTAAGGGAAAACTTTTAAAGTGGTTATGTCGAAGGCTTCTCAGAGTGTTTTCAGGTTTAGTAGTAGCTGGTTAAAGGCAAAAAGTAGATCCCACAAACACAAAGCAGATGTGTTCAGCAGTGTGCAGTCTGCATAGCATTCGAATTCTGGCGAGGGCCTTGACCCAGGATGCAGCACAGTGACGAAGCCACCTGAGTCATCTCAACAAAAGAACAATGACAGCGGTGACGCACTCCTCTTTTATGAAGATACAGCGACGCACATCAAAAGCTAATCCTCTACTTCACCACAACCACCAGGTAGAATCATGCAAATTAATCCCAGCCTGTGACATCAATGGACTGACCACATATTGACAAAACACACTCACAAAGATGTCGTTTGTTTGCAGCATGAAAGGCTATTCAAGAAAAGTTGGAAAACTATTCAGGCCAATCCTCACCTGACATAGTGTACTCTCAAACCACTTTAAAGGGCAATTCACAAAAAATTAATTGGTTGTTTTGAGAAATTGTCTTGACTGACCAAGGTTACTAGTAGAAAATGGAAACATACAAATGTGAATATGGTTGTTTGTATGACAGGAAACAGGGCTTTTCATGTTGTTGGCATTAATAAACAGTTTTTATGTGCACTAAAAAAAAGGCCTTTTGGAGTTGAAAGGTGGAATCGTACTGAAATGTATAAAATGCAACAATTCCATAAACGCTTTAAGAACTGTATCAGAAAGGGGGTTCATTCATTAGAGAACCCCATAAATCTGATGCACTGTCTCCCCCTAGTGGCCAGAGTCTCAACTCACAGTTTCTAGTGATGCTATTGGATGGCAATGTGTGTGTAAAAACAGAGTTATTCCAGGAAACCGGAGGGAGAGTATGACAAAGCAGGAAGTGGTCTCACCTCCTGGGATGGGAGCGACGGTCATCCTCACCACTGCCCGACTCCTGCAGAGAGACAGACGGAAAACAGGAGAAAAAAGGAAGTTCATATCAGTCAGCGGCTAGCATTTCAGAAAGGACACACTGTTTGATGTTGACCAAAGAGTCTTTGGAGGCTATTTTGCATCAAACGCTGAGTCAGACTCAATTAACCTTGCATTAAAGACTGTTGGATTGGCTGGCGGCGACGTCAGGCCTTTCATCACTGACTTCAGTTACAAAGGAAGGGCCAGCGTGGCATTTCAACTGAGGCTCCGAGCAGGGACCAGAGATAAGACAGAGTGTCCGTGCCCTCTCCTCTCTGTCTGTCTTTTTTAAAAAAAATGCAATCATCCTCCCCCACCAATGCAACCAGCACAGCTCTCCACACACACACACACACACACACACACACACACACACACACACACACACACACACACACACACACACACACACACACACACACACACACACACACACACACACACACACACACACACACACACACACACACACACACACTTTTAATCCCAGCCTGTTTCGGTAATCCCTCACAAAACTGAGGGAACTTTCTCTTTGGCTTCAATCTGTCTGTCGAGCCAAAACACACACACACACGCACAAGAAACAGATACAGTATGGATGGACACTCAGTGACACGCAAAGACATGGGACAATCAACAACAACAAAAAAACGCAGATTCTAATTCTGGTGCAGATAAGTGATGATGGATGAGGAAGATGAGGTGAAGAAGTCAGGCGATGAAGAAGCCTGAAGAGAGGAAGGCTGGAGTTTTAGTGCCCGCTGCCACAGATGTGATTAGGACCCCCTGGAGGGAGAGCTGGCTGAAAGATGTCCTCTGCATCAGCAGCCTAACAGCCAGCACTCAATACTAAATATGGTGACACAGGAGAAATAGGAGTTTCCAAGCTGCCTAGCTCAGCAGATTTCCAGGTAAATGTGATACCAGTATAATGTCGCTGCAAAGCACTTAAACGCACGGTACTGAAATATAAAAAGAGACGTATACTTCAAATATCACGATCAATCAGATTCACAGTTGCTCTATTTTTGAATAAAATAAAATATATATAAAACTAAAAATAGAATACTTAAATTTCTATAAACATTGTGCAATAAAAACATAAAATAAAATAAAGATTTGTTTTTAGAAACATGGGATTAAAATGATGTACAGCACCATAATAAACCTGGCTATAGTTGGGATATAATGCAGGCTGATCTCCATGGTAACCATACCACAGCACAGATATGTAGGGAGTGGTCCTACAGCCAATAAGAACGGGGGATTTGTCATGCTGCTAGGCAGATTATCGTACCACTGTTAAGGGGGCTGCTCCTTGATGTGCTAGCTGTATTAATTGATAGGTTAAGAATATGAAACCTGTGTTTAATTTGCCCTGATATATAGTTCAGGAAGAGCAAGATATGCTGATGTGGCAGTGGCTTTCCAGCTGTGCCTCTCATGATTATTCATCTTTCTTTTTGGAGCTCATTCCCAGCTCTTTTCTGCTTACACTGCTCTGTTACGTAGCCCCTGTCCCAGCCCCCCCCCCCCCCGATCCAACCTCTCACACATCTCACAAGCACGCTCACATGGCTGCTTCCCATCAGGAATGGGTCTCATGACAAGCAGCTGGTAACCTCAGCCTGGGATCCTTTCACAGCCTCAGAGCTACACACCCTCTCTGCTGGGACTTCAATTAAGATTCATGTACATGCTATTCCTCAGACTGTTCAAGATTTCTCCAAAAGCCAGAATTTTAATATGAATAAAAAGCTGTAATGCCTTCAAGTGACATGTGCTGCAGCCATTTGAACTGCCATAGTGATGTTGTTTTTCTTCAGGCTTTATAAAATGTCCCAGACCCTGCAGGCTACCATAGTTCTAAAATGTTGTTATAAATATGTTATGATGTTTTCCGACCGTCTCTCAGCTGGGGATTTCCCTAATCCATGCTCCATAATTTGCATGGCTGCCCCATGTAATTCCCCGTCAGAGAGGCCTTTAAACTAGTCAGTCCCTGCAAAACATTGAGGTTAAATTAAGGGACATGCATGGGGCTGAACTCTTGTCATGTAGAGTTAACCAGAGGTCATGATCTTCTGCCACGAGATGTGTCTTTTAGGACGCCCTCTCATGAGACCCTGCAGATATCAATGTGGCCAATTTATCATATTCCAGAGTGATGGCATCTTATCTATGGCCACCACACCATCGCCCTGCCTGGGTCAGTGCCAAGAGCCTGAAGTGGGAAGCCTCAAAGTGTCAGAGGGGATAATAGGACTGTCCCAGTGCATCCAACAGGGTCTGACAGGCCTGCCACACTAACCTGCTTTCAGATCAGCTCCTCTACATTCACTGTCACTCCACTAACTTGTTATAATAGAAACAAATTTGAAGATGAGATGCTGGCATGACTGGTAATTTGGACACTGGCACAGAAGACAGCATATCCCATGTGTAAAGGCATAGAATAAAACCTCCCCAATGACTACTGTTAATGCATATTCAAGCTGGTTTGTCTGGTGGCTTCTCTGATATAACTTCCTGTGGAGGAAGTGAGTTAGCAAACAAGCTCTATCTGCTAACTAGCTGAGTTTACAAAAATGTGACCTTTTGTATGACACAAAGGTATTTAACTTGATACAAAGCTAAATAGCTTGGAAGATAAACGTGTATCCCCCTGCAGGACTGTGAGACGTTGTGGTTACAGTATGAAGCTAACAGCTAGCCACCCATGTACAGTATAACTCGCCCGAGCATAAGTCTTCTTGCTCTGACACACCAACCGAACTGAGCCGAAATGTCAAACCAGTTCACGGATACTTACCGACACGCAGGGGCTGCTGGAGGTGGTGCTCGGAGTGGGAGACCGCTGGACGGTGACCAGCGCCATACCGGCTGCTGCTGTTCAGACCTCGGTCACCTCGGACAGTGAAGCACCGGTATCCGAGACATTATTTCTGGCAGGAACGACAGTATGCCTAGTCCCCGATGGTATTTCTTAGCTCGTTGCCTAGTTTCCCCTCCAGCATCAAGCTGAAAATAGTCATAACACATTTCCGGTTTCTTTTCAAAATAAGAGTTTGTGTTTATTTTTGAGTGTTAATGTTTCACTACATTTACCATAGACTTTAAAGTTATTTAAATAGCGGTCCAATGACGCTGGTCATAAACTCCATGACCCAGTCCCCTTGTCCGAGTCTCCCTGTCTGAGTCTGTTAATTTATTGTATTCATTTCTTCCTTGGAGAAAGGTTTTCTTAATTTGCTAATTTCCCCAAAATGTTATCTTATTAGACTCCTCTCATAGTATAAAAAAAGTGTTCCCTCAATAAAACAATAAACAAATGACACTTGAGAGTAAATTAGAGGAACAAACAAGTAAACTAAACCCAGATACAGCCACAGGAAACAGTGTCAGCTGCTGCTGGTTTCCAGCCTCAACAGGACACTTTATTGGACGCTTTGGAGAGAATAAATCAGATTCAGATTGGTTGTGCAGGGTTAATGCTTTGCCTTTTGGTTGTTGTTATGTCTCTCTAGTGTACATGAAGTTTAAAAATTAATAAGCAATATTAAAAGGTGGCTTTTTTTTTTATTGACCATATCTAACAGATTGAAGTAGGCTACTTTTCAATTTAATAATGTTGCACACAAAAGATAAAACTACAACTGGGGTCTATTTTTCAATTTGTATAGTTATATGTTGTTTTGAATTGCCATATTTATATATAAAACTTGTTTTTATTTTTCCATTTCTGCTATTTATTTGAATTTGAATTTGTTTCACATTTGTTGTTTTATATTGATGTTTAAATGTTTCTTATTTCTTACAATTATTGTTCATATTTAAAATACTTAATTCTAATTCGTTGTTGTTTTTATTGTAGTATGTATTTTTTTATATTTCATGTCTATTTTTGCATATTTGTAGTAAAAGTGTTTATATATTTCTTATTTCTAACAGTTGTTGTTTACTATATACTGTAATACAATGTCTATGCTTTTACATTCATCCATTTATATCTTTGTGATTAGTCTTTCAGAAAAATATAATCCAATAATTATTTCTGACCATTTTCAGATATTTAGCATATTGTTATGACTATTACACACATTTTACATTTATTTCCTGAGATTATTTACATAATTTTGGGACCTTTCTTCATGCGTTATTGGGGTTTATTTTTGGGACTTTATTTATATTCAATTTCCAGGCACCTAGTCAATAACCGAATTTGTCCTTTTAAGTGGATAATTCAATGCTTTTATTTTGACAGATACATCCTGTAGGCGTAAAGTCTTTGGTTTAGCTTCACACTCAAGGCCGCCTTGCCGTTCTTTCACGCATGCGCAATTGGACCAGCTGTCAAATGGGTTTACTGGCACCCCAATTCATGCAAGGTTCAATACCAATTCATCAGTTAAACGGACAAAATACAGATCTAAACCGTATGTGACGCAATAACAGTTGCTGTATTGTGTGTGTGTGTGTGTGTGTGTGTGTGTGTGTGTGTGTGTGTGTGTGTGTGTGTGTGTGTGTGTGTGTGTGTGTGTGTGTGTGTGTGTGTGTGTGTGTGTGTGTGTGTGTGTGTGTGGTATTAGATAGGTGACATATAGCACCATGAATAATGTATGAGAGTGTTTATTTCTGTATACCCTGGAGGTCTTATCCAGGGTGTGGCACTGGAGAGGACCTGACCTTACATCTCCGTGCTCGATGTTTTTCTGTTACCCGTCTCTCTTGGGAGATGAGATGTGGGGGTTGGGGTGTGAAGGCAGGGGGAGGTGTGTGTGGAGCAGGATGGTGAAAGTCAAAAAAGGTTGATGAGGTGAACGATTGAAGAGGTACACCTACAGCACCTTAACGAAACCCATCTCTAGGAGCCTTGAAAATCTTGATTTAGAGTGTAATTGGAAAAACAGCAAATACCTGTCTCCCCTGACTCTTCATGGTCACTGCATTTAATTAGTAGAGGAAATATTGGTGAGAGTGTTGGGCAGAGAGAGGAAGGTGAGGATGGGGTGTGAAGCTAAGGTCTGGGAGGCTCATTTTGATTCCCTTCATTGCATTATCTGGGTCATTGCCTCCTTCTCCTTTTCCTCTCTCTGTCCTTCTCAGGTTCTTTCCCCTCCTCCATCGTTTTCCCTTACTGTGCTTCTATTGATCATCCAATAAACTTGTGTTAAAAAAGAAAATGAAAGAGAGCGAGACAAAATACACCTGATTAGGAGGTACAGGTTGTGTAGAGAATGAGAAAACAGTAATTGCATTGCACTTGAAGAACATGGAAAGGATGTGAGGGTGTTTGATGGAGGGAGGAAAGCCTGATAAGATACAAAGAAAACACAGAAAGCACATGACATAAATGATTGCAAATATAAGAGTGACAGGATGATTGATGACCACATTCCCCTCCTTCTTACCCATTCATGCAGTTTGGGTGTAGCTGTTTCGGCCACGCTGTATGTATGTGAACGACCAGCTGTGCATATTAATCTACCTCTATTTGTTTTCTGAATGAAAGGGTCATACCCCAGCTCGACTAAAGTGGAAACAAACTGTGTATTTGTCTCAGTGTGGATAGCATTTCAGCAGGATGGAGCTCACATGTTTGCCTTCAAGGTCGATAACACAATATCCAAACCACATCTACTAGAACAAGGTGGATGATAAAAGAGAAGCTGAAGAGAGAGTCACAGCGAGGGTGAAAGAGGAAGGGAGAAAAAATAGATCCTCTGCACACAGGTAACCACGACAGGCAGGAAGAGACTGTGAAAGTGCGTGTGTGTAGGAGCAAACAAGATTAGGATTAGAGTAGAGGATGATACTTCAGGGACTTAGTGTCAAGACAGAGACAGTGGGAATAAAGATAATCCTCCTTGTAATTAAAGCTTTGCTATCCACAAGAGATCACAGCCACCAGTGTGTGTGTGATTTGGAAAGGTTGGTTAAATGGTTGTGTACATTGTAGAGCAGGCCTATTTAATTGGCAGATCTAGCCAGATGCCAGGTCTAGCCAATTCAAAAAAATAAGAGAGTATAACAAAATACAAATGCTATTGTTGTTCATTAGCGTAACTACTCACCCTATTGACCCAAGCATAAAGCGCTAACATCAGTTTGCACAACTGAAAAAGCAGATGCGACCAACAATCCTTCAGAACACAAGGCCTACTCATTTCATGTTTGTGTATTACATTTAAATGATATATTCAAAGGCGAGACAAAGTTAAAAGCCTGGCACTTCGTTTTCTTTAAATCTGGGCCTTTTTAGAAAAAAATTGATATTGTGGGATAATTGTTAATGTTTTCATCCACTACAGTTTACAATTGCTCATTCTTTAATAAATTCAAAATGAAGCAAAAATTGTTTTGTTAATGATTCTCTCACATGCTCCCCTTCAGTTATACATCAACTCATCACATTTTCCCCTCACATCAGTCTTGTTTTACCAAAGACACCAGATACAAGTCAATAAATCATGATGTCATCGATCTAATCCCCCACCCCCTTGAATCTGGAGTCCACACCCTGAGCCACTGACTCTCCTCCTCGCTATGGACCTCCAGTCCCCCCAGTGGTCAGCTTTGGTCAAAACAGGCTGCTCTGATTCTAAGGACATGATACTGCTTAGAACCAACAGGGGGGGATATGACCCCATTAAAGATCAGCCAGACTACATTGGAGAACAAGATCTTGAAATGCTCTTAAAGGCAGATGAAAGAATCAAATGCTGGTCTTAATAACCCATCAGATGTTTACATTATATTTCCTTTTATTGTATTTCAATCCTATATTTAACCTTTTTTCTGGCTCTTTGATGCTTTGAAAGCTTCAGCACAAGGGGTTTAATATGGCAAATAGGCAGCTCTTTTCATAAATCATAGAAGATCAGAGATATTTAGAAAGTTTTAGGGTCCTTCAGACACTTTGAGATATTATGGGTGATTATGGGGTTAGGGGTTCTATTCTAGTTTAAAAAGTTAAAAAAATATAATGCAAAAAAAAAAGTTAAACGCTTGAACAAATTTGAGCAGGTGGTACATTTTTGTTTTAGTTCTTTAGTAAGTGCAACCAGTTGAGGGTTAGCCTAAACTCCCTACCCCTAACCCAGTTCTCTAGACAGACATTTGAAATTGTCCAAGCAGGAAACAATGATCTGTTTTATCGCATACTTTAACGCAATGAAAACTGTCCAAGACATTCAAAACCATGGCCCCATAAAGTGATAGCATTGAATCATTTGTGCCACTTTCTTTTAGTTTAATTCATTGCTCCTGCAACTTTTCAGTACTGTCTTTATCTTATTCAGTTTCAGAGGCTTTTAAATGACCCTACTTCTGGTCTATTATCCACCTTGACCCCTTATCTTTCTTACCCTGCTGATCGCTGATCCATAACATGTTCATAGAGTATTCCACGTACTGTAAGAAATGAATGTGGATACTGTTCATCAGTCAATTTGAGCCACAGCAGGCCTTGCTTTAGCCAAGAAAAATACAACAATAACGGCTAAAATCCCTTAAAGCAAAATTCTATCTACTCACTCTGTATCATGTGTTTCTGTTTTCTTATGATCTCTTGGGATGAAATGGTCGTTTCACATGACACAGAAGCATATTAAACACTTTTATACATGAATATGGCAAATGTATATCAGAGTTACTATTGAGAATATTTCACTGTCTCTTTCTCATCTCCTCACCTGTAATGAGAAGACAACAGATCAAGGACCTGCTGCGTATCTTGGCAACTATTATATGAACTAAGAAAGCAGGTGAAGCAAGCAATGGAGAGAAGAGAGAAAGAGAGACTGTTTCAGAGAGAAAGAAGAACACACTGCAGAGATAAGATGGTATTCTCTGCTTGTGCAAAATGAGTTCATTAGGGGAGTGAGAGATGGCCATTGCTGGGAATCAAGGTTTCTGTGTGATAAAGGCTGGGAGCGACAGATCGCAGGGAAAAAAGGAGTTTCATTTCCTGTTATTCATAGGCAGCGGCAGTATCAGAGGATCAGCACAGAGGCTGGATAGTGGAAAAAATGGAGAGGCAGAGAGAGGACAGCGGAGCAAGTTAGAGAGGTAAATGCCAGGATTTTTCTGTCAGAAAAAAAGAGTGACCCTCTGGATCCCTGTCAAAACATATTTATATCAGAACTGAGGGGAGAAAGACAGAAAGAGAGTTGAAAGATATGTCAAACTAAGCTGCTCTCAGGAAAGTGAAAAGTCAAAGCCATGAAGTCCTTTATGAAGGGTTATCTCTGTTCAAAACGCATGGGGGATTTCTCAAAATGACAGACAGATTTGGGAAAGTAAGCACATAAAAACACATAGACAGCCTAGGTTGGCTTGCTTAAACTCTTATAAGAAAGTAAAAAGATATGAGAGCTGGAAAAAGAGATGAAAAGAGCTGCAGGTCTTGATAGACACCTGATAGGGAAAGAGGCTGGCAGCAGGCAGATGCTGAGATGACAGGTAGAGCAGAGGTGGAGGGATACGCTGGCTGTGCTGCGCTGTTTAATATAGATCTGCAGCGATAAGGCCAAGCACAGACGAAGGGAGCTCAGAGGAAATTGCCACAATAAAGCACACGTATAGGAAAAACTCCTGGCTCAGTGTGTGGATGCTCACATGATTATGTGCACGTTCAGGGAGAGGGCTATTCAATCCCCAAAAATATATCCTTTCTCAGTTTCATTTCCAACCTGACAGGTAGATTTGCTGATGTGTAGAAAGGAAGAAGAGGAATAATAACTTCTCTTAAAAGTTTCTTTTCACTACCTCAGGATATTCTGTACTGAGGATACATGATGTAAAACAGCACATTAGAATCAGAATCAGGTACAAAGTGACAGTTTACATAAGGAATTTGCTTTGGTGTTCAATGGGGCATACATACAAATACACATAATACATATTAGGCTGGGAAAAAAAGAGCAAATCTAGAAGTAGTAAACTGTACAATTAGAAAACAACGTTCCAAGAAATATACAAAATATACAAAAAGTCAGTACAACAGAAACAATTAAAAAAAACCTTTTAAAGGATGAACATCTGTTCTACATTCGCTATACTCAGATGAGTTAGCGGAAGATAATCTTCGCAGCAATTCTAAAATTAAACACATGCCTTTTCTGTTTGTGTGTGTGTGTGTGGTTGTGTGTTTCTGCAAGACCACGAGACTGTTTGCTGAAGCTGCTGATTGCAGATTTCAGTCGTGGGATTAATCAGCGGTGACAAGGAACCATTGTGATTTGCACATTGTGTACACACAGACATGCACGCAGACACACACATTGGGGTTGACAGGGGAAACAATGATTGTCCTGACAGGTTGAAACAGCCACCGTTTAAAGAGGCTCAACGCAACACATGATTTCAGCCCCGCTAAAGCCTCATGCTGTTTTGTAAGTCTGATATTAAATCAGCCGAGTCATAAAACAGACAGAGCATGCTGTAATTGTTTTCACATGTTTATCACAAATCATGATGAGCAGTTGTGTGCTGGCAGTGGCAGCTCATCATGCAGTCACTAAGAATGACGAATAGAGTCGTTAACCTCAATAAACACAATCATTATACAGTGACACAGAGGGGAAGAAAAGCCCCGCGTTGCCCACTTTGTCATAGCATTTCCACAATTTGGATTAAAACCTGGTCCTGAAACTGTTGCCACATTTTTTTGGCCGCTGTTACGGTAGTTTGAAGCTCAAAAGTGCTTACTTAATATCCCCTATTCATCTCCTCCTGTTTCTGTTAGCTTCTTCATATCTTCTTGTGTCTCAATTTCTGGGAATCGCACGTAGTAGTTAATAGTTTTTCTTAGTAAAAGCTTCCTCTGTAAAGCATTAAATAGTGTTGCTTCAGCCCTCTTCTGAACCTCCTCCTACATTCCTGCCTGCTGACATCTTTGGCAATAATTTTGTTTGAAACATTACTGTAGAGCTGGACCCTTCGATTATTTCAAACAAATATGAGACCTGTGGCTTTTTAATAATTGTTGCAACACATAAGAGGCCCATGCTTTTCAGAACACTGTACTCTGAAGCTCATGATTATCAGTAACACAAAAATACATTCTTTGACGCCACAAAATACCACAACCCTCAGATTCTGCATGTTTCTGTCTTACTGACAGGTCACAGAGTATAGTTCACCTAAATCCCCTAAAACCAGCAGAAATAAACTAGTTTTGGCTTTTTTTCTGAGCTTTTCTGATATATTAGACAAAGAATGACTGAATAAAACATAATTGCATAGACAGACGCTCAGGTCGAGAAATCATTTTCAAAGTTGCCAATTATTGCATCAGTCTTGAAAGTAAATGTACATGTTTTCTTAATAACTGGTCTGTATACATTTATTGCTTTTTTATTATTAGTTATTGGCATATTCTCATTGTTTAGCTGTAATTATTAAACAAAAACAAAACAAATTCTATTCACAGAATAAATGATTCAAAAAATGACACCAAAGCCTTGCTTTATTTTGCCTCTGCTTTTAATTGATCTATTCATATCTCACACTGCACTGTACAGTAACTTTTATTTGTATTTTATACCTGTGTTGTTTTATATTAACTATTTCTGTGTTTATTTATGCGTCTTTGCTTTTCAATTACTGTTTTAAATGCCATTTAATAGTGTGTTTCTACACTATTTCTTAATACTCTTAATTGCTTTGAATTGCCTTGTGTCGAAAGGTGATATATAAATAAACTTGCCTTTCCATTAAATATCGATTTTAAACAAAATACATGTACAGTGGGGCAAAAAAGTATTTAGTCAGCCACCAATTGTGCAAGTTCTCCCATTTAAAAAGATGAGAGAGGCCTGTAATTTTTATCATATGTATACCTCAACTATGAGAGACAGAATGAGAAAAAAAAATCCAGGAAATCACATTGTAGGATTTTTAATGAATTAATTGGTAAATTCCTCTGTAAAATAAGTATTTGGTCACCTACAAACAAGCAAGATTTCTGGCTCTCACAGACCTGTAACTTCTTCTTTAAGAGGCTCCTCTGTCCTCCACTCGTTACCTGTATTAATGGCACCTTTTTGAACTCGTTATCAGTATAAAAGACACCTGTCCACAACCTCAAACAGTCATACTCCAAACTCCACTATGGCCAAGACCAAAGAGCTGTCAAAGGAGACCAGAGACTAAATTGTAGACCTGCACCAGGCTGGGAAAACTGAATCTGCAATAGGTAAGCAGCTTGGTGTGAAGAAATCAACTGTGGGAGCAATTATTAGAAAATGGAAGACATACGAGACCACTGCTAATCTCCCTCCATCTGGGGCTCCATGCAAGATCTCACCCCGTGGGGTCAAAATGATCACAAGAACGGTGAGCAAAACTCCCAGAACCACACGGGGGGACCTAGTGAATGACCTGCAGAGAGCTGGGACCAAAGTAACAGAGGCTACCATCAGTAACACACTACGCCGCCAGGGACTTAAATCCTGCAGTTCCAGACGTGTCCCCCTGCTTAAGCCAGTATATGTCCAGGCCCGTCTGAAGTTTGCTAGAGGGCATTTGGATGATCCAGAAGAGGATTGGGAGAATGTCATATGGTCAGATGAAACCAAAATAGAAGTTTTTGGTAAAAACTCAACTCGTCGTGTTTGGAGGAGAAAGAATGCAGAGTTGCATCCAAAGAACACCATACCTACTGTGAAGCATGGGGGTGGAAACATCATGCTTTGGGGCTGTTTTTCTGCAAAGGGACCAGGACGATTGATCCGTGTAAAGGAAAGAATGAATGGGGCCATGTATCGTGAGATTTTGAGTGAAAACCTCCTTCCATCAGCAAGGGCACTGAAGATGAAGCGTGGCTGGGTCTTTCAGCATGACAATGATCCCAAACACACCGCCAGGGCAACGAAGGAGTGGCTTCGTAAGAAGCATTTCAAGGTCCTGGAGTGGCCTAGCCAGTCTCCAGATCTCAACCCCATAGAAAATCTTTGGAGGGAGTTGAAAGTCCGTGTTGCCCAGCGACAGCCCCAAAACATCAGTGCTTTAGAGGAGATCTGCATGGAGGAATGGGCCAAAATACCAGCAACAGTGTGTGAAAACCTTGTGAAGACTTACAGAAAACGTTTGACCTCTGTCATTGCCAACAAAGGGTATATACCAAAGTATTGAGATGAACTTTTGTTATTGACCAAATACTTATTTTCCACAATAATTTGAAATAAATTCATTAGAAATCCTACAATGTGATTTCCTGGATTTTTTTTCTCATTCTGTCTCTCATAGTTGAGGTATACCTATGATGAAAATTACAGGCCTCTCTCATCTTTTTAAATGGGAGAACTTGCACAATTGGTGGCTGACTAAATACTTTTTTGCCCCACTGTATGTGATAAGAGTGTGCACTTCTTATAAGAAGAGTTAATAAATATGTCGACTTCTGCACAGGTTCAGCATCAAACTGTGTACAAAACTGGACCGGCACATAAAATAAGCAGCTGAAAGATGACAGAGGTTATTTATTTCCATATATCTTTATTAATATTTCCCATATATTTATATATCTTTATTCTATACAGGTGTATTATTCAATACAGTCTTTTATTGACATACATAGATCTTACATAAGCTTGAGAGGTACGAGAGAGAGAGGCAAGAAGAGTTGACGTCCTTCATAAGATATTTTTGGCAGTTAACAAGACAACAGGAGATCACATTACACACACACACACACACACACACACACACACGCACATACTTTAAGTATGGTATATACACACACACACAGTATGGCATGCACACATGAAGGGGCTGAACGCCTCTAATCCTTTTAGCATAACCACTCAAAGGTGCACCGACACACTAATTAAGGTGCACACACACACAACACTCAAACCCACACAGGAACTAAACTCTCTCTCACACACACACACACACACACACACACACACACACACACACACACACACACACACACACACACACACACACACACACACACACACACACACACACACACACACACACACACACACACACACACACACACACACACACACACACACACACACACATCCATGGAGTGAGACAGGTATTCACAGATTACACTAATACCAGACCGACTAGTAAATACACATGTAGATGTACAGTACTCGCCATATTTTAACTCCTGCTCCTACACACACTCTCGGAAACACACACACAGGCACATGTGCATGAACACACAAACACACTATTGTTTTGGTAGAAAGTAAAGAGCAGTTACGCAGATTTTCAGACTATGCCATTGACAATGTTATCAGCTCCAATCCATATTTGGTTTCTATTACAGTATGACAACAGTGTGCCGTGTGATTAGACCATCGGCACTGTGTCAGGTCATGTTGTCATACTGAAGTGTAGGAGGTCAAAATGACAGAATTAAACTTTATAAAATAAATACACACTTTATATTGCAGGTATAGAATAAATACACTCGGTTGATTCTATCTGTGATCCGTTTTTTTCCCCACTGGACAATATAACAGTCTTTGTTCACACACACACACACACACACACACACACACACACACACACACACACACACATACACACACGCACGCACACACACACACACACACACACACACACAGACGCACACACGCGCGCGCACACACACACACACGCACACGCTCATTTCACTACCAGACAGTGTTTCACAGTGTAGGGAACTCATTGCAAATCCATCACTTGTCCAAGATGCCACCAAATAAACACAGGCTGACAGTAAACACAACATAAAGACAGCTACGATATGGAAACATCTTTAGAAATATGAACAGAACAGATATCAGATATATTTGGCTTCAGAAACAGATACCTGAATTTTGCTACATATCAGAATGCATAACTTAACAGCATGACATGAATGCAACCATAAAGGCTGAGAGAGGATCGAAATATCTGTCCTTCTTCAAAGGATTTCAATGTGTAGTATCTGCAGTTTAGTGCCTACATGATGCAGATATGGTATGATACTTTATATAAGCGTATAAAATATGTGATGTATAACCTGAAGGAAGGTCACTTTGACTTAGGTGACACCTGGACAAATAGAGAGAGGACTCTGATGCTTAAGATACTGAAGCTAAACTCTGGGCTTTTTTACACCAGAGAACTCGTTTAAAAACTGAACCAGCATAATAAACCAAACTAAATAAACTACTGCAGCCTGGATCCGCCTACCTCCATCACTACTTTAGATCTGGTGTGAGATGACTAAAGAGAAGTGTGGGAGATGTGTGAAAAAGAGGCAAAGACGGTGAAAGGTAGCCCCCTTGTCCTGTGGTTTTGCAGTTTGTCCAGAAGAGGGCGCTCTGTGTAGAGAGAGTGGCCCCCGGTCTGTTGGTCCGGGTTTGGTCAGACTGCGTTGGTGATAATGTAGTCTCTGTATTGGTCTCCGCTGGGCACTGGAGTGATGCTCTTTAACAGACGCTGTGGGTAAAGACAAAGAGACAGACACAATTTAAACTGGTTTTAAATGTCTTCACACTAAACTGAAAAGGATTTAATAACAGAGCAGGTCGACATATCTTTGTGCCACTGATTTTATTGCAGCATATTTGTCAGATATGTTAGAAAAAAGCAGCCATTACCTTTTGAATATCTCTGAAATAAATTAAAGTATGTAAGGAATGGCGAAGACAGCTGTATTCATCTGTACCATATTTGTACAGTTAACATTTAATAGCTAAACATGCCTATTTATGGATTGTGGGCACTAAATCAGACAGCTATTGAAAATATCCCTTGCAATTCCCCAAAGCTTATGTTGTTAAATGTTTATTTTCGTCCAAGCAAATCCAAAGACGTTAAATAGAACAATATAAAGTCTGAATGCGACCTTAGGAAAACGATCAAATATTCATACTTTTTAGAAGTTTTACCAGTGAAGGACAAGACTTTTAACCAATCATCAAACTCCTTGATCCCCTTATCCTTTCAGTTTTAATCTCAAATATAGTAGGCAAGAGCAAGAATGGTATCCACATCTAAAATAATTCAACAACAATGTAAACAAATATTGCAGATGCCAAACAATCAAACATACCCAGTCTTGCCACGAAGAGCCACTCACACATTTTGACTCCCTCAGCCTCATCTGTCCCCCTGAGTTACACTAACAGTGTCTTCTTTCACACTCACATGCACACAAAGACACACTTCCTGTGTGTTGACAGTGTGTGTCAGTGGCATTGTGTGCCGTGGCGGCCTGTCAATACTGGATGTCTGTCTACAAGCCTCTTTGATGTCCTCCTACCTTCTGTCAACTCTAACAATACTACATGGACCACAAGACCTAAAGTAGGATTATAACGAAGACATGTTGTATTGTTCTTTTATTATGTAAGAACAACCTCAGGTGTACATAGAGGGAGTACACACCAGAAAGTTAAGTGAGGGTATCACATGAGCAATGATCCCCTGCTCAAAGAGAAACAAATGTCAAACCTGTATCTTGAATATGCTTTGAAGATCATTTTTATTAATGATGCTTTTTTTAATTTGCTCTGATCCTAAAGCCCAGTTAATGACACAGATCTGGTCTGCTTTTGATTAGCTTTTATGCTCAAAACCGACTACGTGATGGCCTACACATGTGTTGAATGCAGATGCGTGACTTAAGAGTCAGGGTATGTGTTTGGTCTGTGTGATTAGGTAATGCCCTACATGTATGCATGTGTGTAAACTCTTATTTGTAATGGATTGTTTCTCGGCTTTGGCTTGGCTTTAATCTCTGGCCTCGGCCTCCTCAGCGCTCCTTTGATCCTGATCCCCAGTCATGTGCTCACTGCAGAGGGTGAAACCTGACGGTGCGTTCAAAGGAAAGAGACTGTTGTCTGAGAGGTTTCAGTAAGAGAGCAAAGGTCGGGCGGGGACATAAGGACAGAGCAATGTGGGGAGAATGAAGGGAGACATAGGGAAGATACAGTGGGCTTTGAATGTGAAGGAAAAAGAAAGGAAATGCTCTACCTGTTTGAATGTTCCCTTGGCATTGAGCAAGTAGTAGACCATATAAGCAGGCACACAGATGAATGAGGAGACCCCGATGCAGTAGCCCAGGACAGTGGTCCATGGTGGGAAGTGGTAGTCAAACAACCTGACCTCTGGAGGGAAGGCCAGGAAGCTGATGATGATGAACTGCACAGAGGAATAGGAACACAAGAAGAGGTCAGACATAGCAAGGATCGAAAGGGATCAGTGGGACAAAAAATATGAGAAACTATAATATAAGCTTATAAGTATTCAAGTTGCTTCTCTAGGCATTTATTTAACTGAGTGTGTACATATGTGTGCAAATACTGTAAACAGGCCTCACCAGCAGAAAGCAGGGGCAGATGGCCACCCAGCAGATCCTCCAGAAAAAACCCGGGGAGAAACCAAGCATGAGCTTGATATCATTACAGAAACGGTCGGTACCTGGAACACAAACACACAGTCACTACAAAGTCACAACTATCAGGAGTGCATCTTTTGTGTGACTGAAACTAAACTGACAGTAAAAAGACAAAGAGCTGAGATTATCGTATTGTAGTAAATCTGCACAAACGTTCTCAATCTGTGCTAAAAAACAAACAACATCAATATTGTATCATAGTATCCAACTAACTGGTGCAGTCATTCGCAACTCATCCCCTTCATCTCTACAATCACCCAAACTTGCCGTAGAACCAGGAAACGGCGATGACTTCGAGCAGGACCACGGTGATGACGGCAGGGCCCGTAGCGTACTCCTCAAACAGCTTCACAACAAACGCTCCACCCTGACACAGCAGGCAAGAACAGAGAGAGAGGGAGAGGAACTTGAAAAGAGGCTTCATCAACGATTAGGGGACATTATTTAGGGTTTTAGATTAATGTAGTAATGCTCAGCCACTGCTTTAATCTGTTTTTACTACAGTCCAAAAGTTAAAATACAGCACTAACAATTAGATACATGTGATCAATATAAGCTACTTCATTGGTCTATAACATATTTGATTGGAAACCGAGGATGTGAGAATTAAAGTCTTCAATTATTGTTTTTTGTGCATGATGCTTAGGGGACACTTTGACAGTGGCTTGTGTGGTAACTTACATATGTAAGTGTGGAGAGGGCCCCGAGGAAGCAGACGCACACCAGGCCGAAGACAAACCACTCTCGTCTCTTGGCCAGGAGGTGCGGGAACTCGTCGATCATAGCCGTGATCACCCCCTCCAACCCTGCAAACTGGAGAGAGGAGTACAGCAAGGAGGGGACGGAAATAAGCAAGAGACAAACACATTTTTTACTGTATCTAAATATGATGTGTTACTAATCAGCTGTTTGATCTAATGAGTCCAGCAGGAGTACGACACTCTTTTGGCGATCCACAGCACACTGATGAAAAATATCCAAAGAGGCATTGTGTATTCTGTTATTTTCACGGTGAGAAAAATCTTTTATCCGACAAGAATCCACGTACAGCTCTACATTTTGCAGTAATATCCTCAGTCATAAAACGGAGGAGCGTAGCAACCTGGATGCTGATTCCCGTCTGATTATCAGGACCTGATAACAGCGCGGGTTTCTCCAGCTGGCTGCCTCAGAGCCGATAAACACAGGCTCATGGAGACAAGATCGCCACACAACAGCGATACGAAAGTCCCTTCACATTGTTTCCCCTGACTGTTATCCAACATCCAACAGAGAGGACAAATAATACCCAACACCTTTATGGAGCAACGGCTACAACGGGTAAATACAAAAAGTCAAACAGAACGCAGCATTTGCATCCATGACATGGCAAATATGAAGCCTCTGTTTCTGGGTTTGAGAGAGCACACAAGATCCGGGCCCTGTGCAACCAAAGAATCAGCTAGATATTAAAAACACGGAGAGAGAGGAAACATTTCACTTGGGTGTCTTACATTTTGACTTGAGTAATGATCCAACTAACCGTGCTGTCCAGACCCAACATAATGATCATGAGGAAGAAGATGATGGAGAAGAAAGTAGCAGCAGGCATGTTTGCTATGGCTTCTGCGTAAATTATAAATAGAAGACTGGGACCTGGAACAGAGAAAGAGAGGAAGGTTAAAATAGCTAATCCAATTCATCCTTACAACTGCACTTTTGTCCAGTACTACAAATGTTTGCTGCTTCAGTCAACGTGATAAGATACATCAAAGCCTGTCCTAATTCAGATAAATTCAATCTAGGTTACTTTTTAAAGGTGAAGATGTATGCATTTGTATGTGCGTTGTTTTCCTACCAGCATCCTTGGCCACAGCACCAACGTCCTGCTTCCTCATCTCGGCCATGTAGCCCAACACGGTGAAGATGACAAAGCCGGACAGGAAGCTGGTCAGACAGTTCACAGAGCTGGTGACCAAGGCATCTCTGAGAATGAGAAATATGAAGGGCAAGAATTAGAGTTAGGGAGAGCGTCTGTGATAGTATTTTTGAGCCTCTTTATAGTATTTAGACCTGCCAGACAACGGGAAACTTTGTGATATTGTATGGAGGTTATTGATCCACCTGCAGATGCATGCGCTTGAACATATTTCAGGTCCATGCATCAACACAAAAACTCTGATAATTATATTTATATATTGACAGGATGTCTGTAGAGTTGTATTTGGCTTGTTCCACAGATAGATGTCATTGTATTGTGAAACATAATGATATTTGTTTTCATTTGTCCTCACTTGTAGCAGTTGTTGTGAAATGGGTTGTAGCTGGCAAAAGCAAGCAGCACGCCGAAACCCGGACCCAGGGAGAAGAAAATCTGAGCGGCTGCATCAATCCACACCTGACGGATTGTGAAAGGATGAACAATGTTAGTTTGAACAAATGTAATAGCAACACAAATGTTTCAAACTCAGCCTTGCTAGACTGCAATGACTGGCTTACTGTTGTGCTAAGCAGTTTCTCCCAATCAGGTTTGAGATAGAAGACCACGCCCCTCCAGGCCCCGGGCAGAGTGGCCCCACGGACAAGCAGCACCAGGAGGACCAGGTAGGGAAAGGTAGCAGTCACCCAAACTACCTGATGCAGAAAATAACAAATACTGTTCACTTTTCGATCTATAAACTTGTATGTCTAGTCCTAGCAGCGTAAATCAAACTCATCGCTTGTTGTCTATCTAACCAACTTTTCTACTCAAGATCATGAATAATACTGGGGGAGTTCAGAGATGATAGAAGAACAAACATCTTCTTCTGTGTATCTCTGGCTCCATCAATCCATCCAGTCTAACTGACACCCCCATTAGCCAGGCAGGCGCCCCTTCGGTTACCTTTCCAGACGTCTTGACTCCTTTCCAGATGCTAAAGTAGACGATGGTGAAGATGAAGAGCAGGCAAAGGGCCAACTGCCAGCTGACAGCGCCCAGCTGGTGCAGACCTGCTGAGCGGTGGACCTGCAGCACCTGGCGGCTGGAGGGAGGAACAAGGCGGAGGGGGGATGTTGGGATTGAGAGGTGAGGATGAACAGGGAGAGACATGAACATTTAAATAGACAGTAGGGAGACGATATAAGAGGAGACGACAGGAGAAAGAAGGACAAAAGTTAAGGAAAAGAGGAAGAAAATAGGGGAAGGATAAATGACGAGATGCAGGCCATAAGAAGAATGTGTTGAACAATAACAGAGAAGATTAGACAAAGTACGAAAACAAAGAGAGGGTCAATAGATGTTGGGAGATTTGGAAAGAAGAGGAAACGGAGAATGCATGGAAGGAAGGAGATGGATCAGCAAGAAAAAGAAACCCCAAAACTATAGGAAAAAAATATAGGACGGGTATAACATCAGCAATACAATTTATTGAATATGAGGATGATGATGCCCTGACGAATCTGCACAAACACAATGAGCAGTAATGTAAGTTCACCTCAGGGAAACCATAAGGAGTCTCAATAAACGCTGAGCGAGAGAGCCTTGACTGACTTCATAGCGGTTTACACAAGCCGAAGTGAAAAAAGAATGAAGAAGGAGGCAGAAATGAGCGGCGAGGTTAACATCTGGTCACAGGTTAAGCACACAGAGCTTGCACAATAAAACAGAGACGTGATTTATGTCTGAAACAGGAAATTCTGGCGCCAGGCTGAGTTGCGGAATTTGTTACTTTAAAACCTGTATTAGGATAAGTCAACTACGGAAAGCCCGCAATCTTTCCCAGCAGGCTGGCGCAGATGCGGCTGAGGGAGCAGCTGATAAGACCAGGCCAGGAAGACGCAGCTCGGGTTTTACTTTATAGTCAAATAAAGTGAGGGAATAAAGAGAGAGACTTAAGTTACTTTGGAAACTGCTACAGACTTAATGCCAGTTAAACAAATAGTCTGTTTAGATTTATTTTCAAATTAGTTTTCTCGTCCACCACCTGTTGTTTTACCTAAAAGGCTAGCAAAACCTGGTTTGTTGAGAAGTCTTGAGCACAAATTGTTTCCTAGTCAACAATAGGACAAATTACAACTTAAAAAACCTGTTTGTGTCACAACCATGTTCTTAGTAAATGTGCTGGAATTACTTTTTAATGTATATATTTCTTTCCACCTTATCATTTTTTTGTTTTACTTTCCCTTCAATTGCACATTAATGGTGAAAACGACTTACAACTATCCATTGAAAGCATACTTTGTGCAGCTTTGTAATATATCAAACCACCTTCACACTAACGCTCCGCCTCTCGATTATCCTCCAATGATTTCCCTGGGATTGCTTTGCAGGCTTTCCTATCATCCAATAATCATCTCCGCTGAATTATATCTGAACCACTCGATCTGTTTTATATCTGTGCTGTCATGTGAGTCTATGCAGCTCCTCTGCTCTGCTCCACCACCAGTGTCGAGGCCCTGTCTGCCCTGGGAGGAGATCAAATCGACTGCTATTTATAGAGCTCTATCCCCATAAATCCAATAGACAGAGTCAACGCCAAACTCTATCAAATAAAGCTTGTTCTTCACAGAGTGTTATTCCTGTATCCTGTACTTCTTACCATCTGAGATGAGATCAGTGTTTCTATTTACAAACTGAGGGCAGCCAATTATGCAAGTGATCTGCCAGTCCACCTAAACACAAGAACCAGCCGGGTAATCGCTCCTGGACGTCTCCCTCCCTCGTAACTCACCCCCTACGCATCTACATTCGACTTACATGCACTTACGTATAGAACTCCTCGGCCGGGGAGGTGGAGGAGTTGGACCAGGACACATTGTGGTCGGTGGACATGTAGCGGTTACAGTTGGCGGTGTTCCAGCTGTTGGAGCAGGTGGTCCACGGCAGGACGGGCCGGAACGACGACAGCAGATAGTACAAAGCCCAGGCCATGATGGTGTTGTAGTAGAAAGCGATGTAGAGGGCGATGATGCAGATGGCAAAGCCGATCCCTGTGCGAGTGGAAAAAATTATTGTTAGCAAAATAAAAGTCAGGGATAATTAAATCTTTATTGTAAACTCCCCATATTTGTTTATTTGGAAGAAAAATAAGATAAGATCATCATCATCGTCAGGAGACATCAGTGGTGTTTCCAGGCTAATTCAAGTTGGGTGACATTTCTGAACAACAACAACCAACACACTATCACATTTCTGAGCATCTGGTATTTGGCATGGAAATGTGACAATTACCATAACAGAGAGTCAGTTTCATCAGATGTACAAGGCACTAGAGATGCTCTTCAAGGGAACTGTACTGAGGGGGGTCGAGGAGGTGAAGTGAGCTGTCTCTCAGGCTCTGACAGCTGAACACTTTCCTTTTTTTGTTCTCCTAGAGCCAATTTTCCTGTTTCTTTCCCTTTCAATCCTTTAAACTAATTTCCTCCATCGGCTCTGTCTCCTCTCCACTCCTACTGTTACCTTTGAAGATGGGGCAGATGTGTTTCCAGATGGAGATGCAGCCGCTGCGGTGGAACTGGCCGAGAGCCAGCTCCATGTAGAAGAGAGGGACGCCTCCAAACACGGCCATCAACAGGTAAGGCAGCAAGAAGGCACCTGGGGAGGGAGGCAAGAAGTGGAAAGCGTTGAGGGTGAGAGAGGGACATTAAGGGTTGGAAACGGGGGTTTAAGAAAAAACAAATATGCAAAGAGGGAGAGGATGAAAACATTCGGGAAAGGGAGAGGGAAATAATGGGAAGAAATAAAGAGTTATGGAGGAACAGTTAAAAGTCTATCACACTCCGGAGAAACGCTTGTGGTTCACACTCCATCTGTAACCTCAGTAGGCCTCTAAATTACTCCCAATCTACAATTACATTAAAAAGCACTTTGTTCAAAACAATAAATAAATCGTTTAAATAACCATGCTCATTCAAAAACAGCAATGTGTGCTTGCCCAGTTCCATAACTCTCCATTTAATTTGATGTGGAAAGACGCAGTAAGAGGGTTGTTTTGTTTAAATTCTACAATGACAAATCAGGACTACTGCAGTGTTGGCTGCTGAAAGAGGAAAGTATAAAGCTGATGAAGGGAGAAGAGAATGGCCAAGCACTGAGAAGCAGCAGGTTGGCAGTGATATCTGTGAACTCTGCAACCTAACGTGCACAGTTTGATAGCACATCTCTTTCTTTTCTTTTCTATCTGATTATCAACTTATTTTTATGTGTGTGGTTGTGTATGCGGGCCGGTGTGTGTCAAAGCAAGGCGAAGATAAGGGTTGATTGAGCAGCTGCCTGGGAGACAGGTTATTAAGCAAGGAGAAAGGCAGTGAAGGCGTTCTCATAAAAACCACAATTAATACTGTTGCCTCTATCAAGTGTCTCCCAGTCGCCATCTCTACCTCGCTCCGTGAGACACACACAGAGCACAGGAAATTGCAAAGATTTTATTATTGCAAATTCAATATAAGTGGAAAGGGAGGCCCTGTTTGCCGCAAAGTGAGGATTGTGTAGTCGCAGAATCTAGGCAGACCACACAGGCTTTGTGGGAAACGTTACCTCTTTGTACCTTAGGTTGAGCAAGATGAGCCGAATCAAGTGCTTCTCTTCAACAACTACGGTAACAGCAGCACTTATAGGAGGCCTACGCTGTATGCGTTGGAGACAATCATAATGTTCTAAGATGGTTCACCTGGTTCAAAAACATCCATCCCCCAAAATATTTATGAGCACGAAACATTACATATGATCCCACCCGCATCCTCCACCCAGAGTTTCCAGCTCGTTCCGTCTGGTAGGAGATTCAGGGTCCCCCAAAGTAGGCTAAACCGTTGTACTGTATGCTTTAAATGTTGGCCACGGGATTTGTGCATTAAGGTCCTCACTGTCAGTATGATGCCTGTGTATACATGTATATGTACATAATTCACGTGTAAATATGCTATTGTCTTTTATCGTGTACTAAGTAGTATTTATTACTTTTTATCTTTTGTGAAACTGCAGGAAAGAGTCCCAAAAATGTTCCTTACCAAGGCAATACAGTTAATCGTATCATACCAGATAAGTCTCTGTCTTCCTCCATCTTTGATGATGTAAAAAGCTAAAGTGTAGAAAACTTAACTTATCTTGTGAATGATTATTGAAAAGTTACAGTACACGCTATGTTGATAAAGTAAAGCAGGAACCTAAATACACTTTCTAAACCTTAAAAATATATTTACTCAAACATAGGATCTCCTAATCTCCACCTTATCTGCCTCGTCAAACATCTTTGGCCTCCTCACCTCCTCCGTTTTGGTAGCAGATGTAGGGGAAGCGCCAGACGTTTCCCAGGTCCACAGCGTAGCCGATCACAGAGAGCAGGAAGTCCATCTTCTTGCTCCAGGTTTCTCTGGGCCTCTCCAAGCTGGTCTGTTGGACCACCAGAGTCCTGAGGCCTCCCGGCGGCACCGAGGACCCGGGGCCTCCTCCAGGCGCGGAGGCTGTCCCTCCAGAGCAGGCGGCGCTCCCCGGCCCCTCCTTGGGGCTCTGAGGGGTGGATGTGTTGAAGCCATTGGATACCTGCTGTTCAGAACCGGAGCTCAGACTCTTGGTTCCTCTCTCTGCGAGACCGTCGGCCAACATCAGTCTGCCATTTTCCTGCTGTGTCCCCTCCTCTTCGGCCCCCGGGATCTCCGCTCTCCCTTTCTCCCTCTCTCCCTCTTTCTCCCCCTTGTCCATGTTCAACATGTTGGTCAGCATCATGTCTTGTTTCTCCATCGGGTTGTGTTGGTGGTGGTAATGGCGAGGTGGTTAGGGGTGGAAAGAGGATTTCAGTGACGATGAAGGGAATGTGGCGCTGCTGTCTGATGTGGAGCCCATTAGGGGAACAGAGGGGTGAGGTGGGCGAGGGAATGGTGCAGTGACTGACTAAATTAGCAGGGTTGTGCAAGGGCAGGAGAAGACAAAAAAGACAGGAAAAAAAAGAAGACAGAAGAGCTTAAAAATAAACTAAGAAGTCAGAGAATGGGGCCAGATTGGGGGAGTTAGGTGTGTGGGAGAGAACTGAAATGAGTCTGTTGATCAAGACAGAATACCAGGACGGACACGAGGGGAGAGATGTGTTTGAACAGGATGTGGCCAGCAGAAAAGTTACAAGAGTCTTGGATCTTCTCCACAAACTGCCCGTCCTCTGAGACACTCAGTGATGGGGCGAACTGCAACACACAGGGAAGACGCATATAAGTCACATGAAGAAAAAGGTCATCAGCTCAGATTAACTTTACTATAAAACAACTCTTCTGCATGACATAAGTGCCTGAAAAATGACAATGACATACAGTACCCTGCCTGGTTTTAAACAATTTAACTGCCATCTATTTAGGTAAAGTGAGAGAAAAGATAATGGTGCAAATTGAGTGGATTGTGACGTGCTGATTTTCTTTCAGAGTTTCTAATTTCACGCTGACTCTCAGCTGCATGACCTGTTTCCATGCTTATCTCATCAAAGCTAGAAACATTTAGAGATTATACAAACATTATAAACGCATGCACCAGCAGGAAGGCAAAAAACACAAGAGAACATTTTCAGAAAAGAAGAAGTTATTTTTGCTCGACAGGTTTTGGACAACAGATCACTCTAAATCATTCATATTAGTACTTTTACCTGAAGGCTTGTTAACTATCAAAAAATGTTTGAATAATAAATTAAAACAAGAATATCTAAAATTCATATGTTTGACTCATTTTTGAATAAGTATGCGTACAATAAGACCTAGATGCTATTTCAAACGCACATCTCATTCTTCCCGTTTTAAATCGACAACATTTTACGAATCTGTAAATTATATAAGATAAATGCAGCATAATGCAACTTTTTTCCCTAAATAAATTATAAATTACAATTATTAAATACTGTAAATGTAGAATTACACCTACACTAGATTAAGTGATATTTGATGTCAATTTCTAGTTTTCTTATTTCGCATTGTGTGTTGAAGACACAACTCGTGCTTTAAACTTAACACATGATCAATAGTAGAAATTATTCAACAGTTGATTCGTAAAAAACATTTATAGTTTTAGTTTTTCATCTTTACTTTAGTCGTCATTTTGGTGGGAACAGCTCGGCATGGATACAATTATCTTTAATTTAACAAAAACAAACTACACTTAGACATCCCGTTTCAGTACAAAGTTGCTCCAAATAGACTCTAAATTGCTCTCGTGAGTAACGGGTCAAACTGAGAGCTATTCAAAAGTGATTTAGTTTAGTTTACACTGTTAGCTCCATTACTAATGAATGCCAGAATGTGGGTAGACATATTTTAAACGGCCATTATCTTAATTAAGAACAAGTGTCCGGCACAAAATTCAATCCACACTTACATCTAAATACCCAGCAACCAAGATCCACTCTCCTTACACACTCTCACACTTACTTCCTAACGAAAGCAAGTTATTCATTACAACAATGATTGAGTTTAAATCTGACCAAAGACAGATAAAAAAAACGAGTACGCTGTCGAGACCAATTTGAGATTTAACTTAAACTTGACCGACAATGACAGTCTGTGGCACTCTCTAATCAAAAGGTAGTGACTTAAAGGAAACATAGGGATAAATTGCAGCCTGTTTTTCACTCCCAATCATTTACAAAGCCCTCAACGTATCAGCTGTCAAACCTTTCAATAGAAGGTGCAGAAAAACAAACAATGGCACAGTGCTTGATCTGACCTGCAGAAACACTTTATCACAGCCTGAAAACACTGAGTGAAGAAGAAACACTCCAATTAAGTTTCAAAACTGCTTTTTCCCTTGCCACGTTATCTAAAACACCATCACAATGACACTAGTAGAAACTTTAAAGCTAGAAGTCATACATCAAATTATTATTCTTTATCCTTTAGCGTTCAACTAAGAAGATTTTAACAAAGAATAAGCTGAGCAGGATGATAACATCCAGATTCAAACAAAGATAAATTGAAAGAGGACGCGTGAGAAAAATACTGATTGATAATGAAACGAACCAAATTAAAAAGGTAGACTCTTTTGAGCCATCGCTAATCTTTCTGACTCTATTTAATCTTTAAATAAATTGTCTCCAGGCGGACACTTTCGTAGTCAATACAATAAAAGCAAAAAGAGGACACCATTCGTTGTTTATCCCGACTCCCATGCATCACATACATTACCTTGAGAGATGGTGAATGAGGACGAGTAGAACCTGAAGCAGCAGTAAGACCCTCAGCAGCAGCAACTTCTACCCCAAACTTCAAAGAATCCCGTGGTGTTGCATGCACTAGCACATCAGGACACAGTGTTTGCCCATTGAGCTCTCAAACCTCTCTCATTCTCCCTCTCTCTCTCTCCCTCCCTTGTTGTCCCTCTCTCCCTGACTTGTTACCACACACACTTACACACATATGCAGAGACGGATGCATGTGTGCATTTTTTCAGAGGGAAGGTACTGGAGAGACATTATGCGAGCGCAGACATGCACACTTTGGAGCTGGGACTGATAAACACAATAACAATAGAAACAGCATAATGAGCAGGAGTGGAGTTTTTAGACAGTATGGTCATTAGAGCGCACACACACACACACACACGCACGCACGCACGCACGCACACACACACACACACACACACACACACACACACACACACACACACACACACACACACACACACACACACACACACACACACACACACACACACACACACACACACACACACACACACAAACTGTGGACATGCAGGGGAAGTCTTACACTTGAGGAGCTGTGACTGATGTGGGTCTTACACAAACACACACACACACACACGCACGCACGCACGCACGCACACACACACACACACACACAGACATACATACACACACACACACACACACACACACACACACACACACACACACACACACACACACATCCAGGCAAAGCCCTGCTTGAGTTCTCACACTCCCTCTTCTCCGAGTTTCCTCCTTAGCTCATTATGCTTTTACATTCCTCTCATCAGTCAATCTTCAATCCCTCACTTTTTCTCTTTCACTTTTCAAGTTCTTTCCATGTGTCATCACACACACCTGCTGTGGAGAGATTAGACTGTTGCTGCTTTGACCCGTTACCCGTCATTTCTGAGTCCTGTTCTACATCAGCAGAACACGCATTCAATTGAGATGATATATATGTCGAATAATGCTTAAAACGTAAGCATTTTTAGACAAAACCAGAAGTCTGCCTGTAAATTGTTGATGTTTTTTGATCAATTTTCAAGCAGACTCCTGGGTGTTTTTGTTACTGAGCTTTAATATTGAAAGTTTATCTCCACTGAACATACTTGCTTCTGAAATCCCCAGGAGATCAGAGGAGCGCCTGCTGAGTATATCTTTCACTATAAATCAACTCATAAAGCTACGGGCTCTCTGCCAGCATTTGTAATTTAGCTGTTTTGAAACACAGACCAACACCCTGAAGTCTGGGTTAAAGACGTCAGGATTGGTTGTGTTAAAACAATATGCTTATCAGAGTCTGCTTTGGCAACTCTCAGGGGGTTTCCTAGTTCTGGACCTGACAGGTAACAAATAACTGTGTGGTGTAATGCAGAGACTTTATCTCAAGCTTTATATTAAACTACTGTACTGCAACTTCTTTTTACCTGTTGGCCGACATCCATGTATGCATATTCAACTTATTTAAATTTTAATTGCTTCAAAAAAAGTATTGCAAAAGGCCTTTTTTAACAAGGATCGATTGAAATATCTACACTTTTATGAATAAGACTCTTGAGGGCAGTTGGTGATGATCATGATTGTCTTTCAAACCGCTTTGTCGTCAAACACCTGCCCTACGGAAGAGTCTGCACAAAAACTGCATCCCTTTTTGCTCTGTAGATATTCTACTATGCTATACTATACTTTCCCATGCGCCCCTGACATCATGCCAACTTGTTGCATGCAGACAAGCAAGGGGAACGTGCATTAATGTGCGAGTCTGAAAACCTCTACACTTCTCTACACATCTGCACAAACAACACTACTTGTATTACTTGAAGAGGAAACTATACTCCCAGGAGAAAAGAAAAGCACTTTTGGCCGTTCCATGTCCCACACTGAGGAGCAGCCTGATAAGTGTGACTGGCTCTGAGGAGGAGACTTATTTTCATTTGCTGAAGAGTGGTGGAACAAGATGTCATGAAACGGGGGTGATGTTAATAAGGGCCTTTTTAAGTGATGACCGTTTTGTTTCTATGATGTCATATATCTCTGTTGGCCCCGTCATGCACCCGAGAAAACTACGCAAAAGTGTTTACTGGTTTTAATTATTATGGGTATTAATTTATCTAACAATATGTATAGGCCTATAACAGAAGGAAATTATGTCTGCTAAACTTAAATTCAATAATAAATCAAATAATGGTTAACAGGACATGAACATGACATTGAAATCTTCCCGGACACGTTGGCAGGAACCGTTTTTTTCAAATTGAAACGCTGCATAAACCTCTGACTTGATTTGTCATTTTCAACATCAATTCCCAGGAACATGACTGTGATATATTCCTCCATCATTGTCAGTACATAGGATTACAATCCAAATCATCGTAGCAAAGCACTGAGATTAAAATATTTTACAAGCATAATAACAACTTGTGTACCTACTGATTCATTTTGGTTAATGAAAGTGTTCAGCAGATTAAAAGCTGTTTGGTATTGATCGACACTTTGGTCACAGTCGAACAGTCTAAAATGTGTTATGTGTGTCAATGACAGAAATGCAGGATTGTTTAAAGACACAATGAGTAAGATTTGCCCGTCTGTGAACACACTACTCAAAGTTGTCCCCTCCTCCATGGGTCCGACTCTAGCCAGCGAGATTAAGGGGGCTTCAGTTTAGCTAACATTTTTGCATCCAGACAGAATAATATTTCCTGAGTTTCAGATTCAAATGACACCGATTACAGAGTCAGCTGGTGCAGGACAGAGCCCCGGGGTGGGGCAGGGGCAGAGAAACACAGGAACAGCCCAGACCCAGCTAAATTATTAAAAAAGGGAAAATCCAATCAGAGGGCAGGGTCCGTCCAGATAGAAACACCACACAGTATTAGGTATTAAGTGATGACTGGGGGGGATTATTGTTGAGTATCGACTTATTTTACCTTTACCATCGAGGAAGAAGACAGTGGAGAATGTTTTGGACCAAAACCACTGGACTATACACTTTAAACTAAACTTCAGGTAAGGAAGTAAGAAATAATCAATGCATAATATTTGGGTTAAAGTGAAACCGAGAGTTATAATTTGCGCTTTTAAAGGAAGTAAATGTGTCTATGCTCAAGATTTATGTAACCATGGTGGTATATGGATAGCATGTTGTGGTTATTAAGTCACACGGTGGTATTAAGGATAACAAAACAAATGGTCAACCAGAATAATACAGGAAATACTCTCGACTATCACTATTCTGTTGTATCAGTAAAACAATAGGGAACACCTGAGGGTTCCAATGTCTTCTTAATGCCGTCATTTCTAACAATAACCATCCTTTAGTCACTACAGTGACGTACAGCCACTATAAATAAACACAACCTTTAGGGCATCCAAGAACAGATTACAGGGCAGGTGGTGTGCAATGACGACAAGGGTTCAAATACTACAGGTACAACATTACATAATACTGGTGAATTAAAAGAAAAATGTAAGTTCAGAAGCCTCTGACATCAATATTGTCAGTGTTCATCACAGGACAAATGTTTTTTTGGGGGATGTAGTTTTCAGGTACACTCACTTATTGAATATTTTTATTATAAGAACCTTAATCTTCTAATAATATTCAGAAATGCTTCAATTTCTATAATCAGTTTTGTTCACTTTTTGGTATGTAAAGTATGCTTTGATATGTATTTTTTCTTTACCTACTGTATGTATAACTTTAAATGAAGGACATCAGTAGTTGCCCACAGTAATTTGGGTAACTCAATCACCACTAAAGCTAGGTTTGTCAAAATGCCAGAGCATATATTTACACAAGACATGCCAGTGTTCAAAAGGCATCCTGGCAGTGTGACATAAAACTAACAATGACAAAGAAAACAGCACATCATGAGACAAGAAGGAAACATGTTATTTTGGAGTCAGATAGTGTCAAAATACATTTGGCATATTTACAATGTACATAGAATCAGGCCATTTTTGCCCGGGCTAAACTTTTGACTTTACAATCCTGTGATAGAGGTGTCATTTACAGGCAGGGTCTGTCAGGGAAAGATATTCCCAATGAATATAAGGGCATAGACTACGTACTGCAAATATTCCCTGCGGGTGAGTTAGGATTATAGTTTGCATTGTGCTAATTATATTGGGATTTCTTGAAAAGGTATTGGCTTTATGCCCACATTCTGTTAACTCAAATAAACAGCGGAAGCTGATTTGTGGAACTTGAACATGAAAAGCTTTTCAAAAGGTTCAGACAAAAAAATCTTTGTTGGTTTTATTCAACTTTAGCCCTAGACATTGCATGGATAGCTAAATCGCTAAGCTTTCATATGATTTATCTTCGCTGAGCCTCTCTTCTACTGCCTAATACAGACATTTGAGGAGAAAAAAAGTCATTTGATTTCTCACAAAGGAGAGGGTGATAATCCTGACACCACTTATATTTCTCTTTCAACAAAAGAAACTACACTTTTCATTTAGTTTCTGTCAAAATCAACAATAATTTAGATTTCAGCCTACAGTATATCCGGGCATTTTTGAACACAGATTCCAAAATATGACTTGCTTGACTTAAACTTTAGACAATTTAGGGGCATTCATGGTCCACCTGAGCGCACACATTCAAATGACTCGATAAAACATCAAATATCACTTACTAAATCCTAAAAACTGTAAATGTGTCATTTGTTTTGAAAATCTCACAGATGGATTATAACCATTCTGATTTCCAACCCTTGAAATGAAACAGAGGAGGATGAATGCTGAAAATTAATTAAACTCACTCAAAATCTTGCACAGAAAACCTTTCACCTAGTAAATCAGACTACGTTTACCTGACTTTCAAATGCACATGTACATACCTTTCAGATAGCAATCGGTATTAATGTATCATTTGAGTTAATAGTAATTATAAAGTATAAACTTTCCTAAGACAGGCAGTGTGTTGGTCTTACCTTGATATTGTTAGGATGACATGAGGTCTGGTCATCTAGTGTCCAAGAAGTCGCCTATCAACCCTGCCTAAACCCAATCACACAAATCACACATGCCTGGGCTTACAGCAGGCCGTATTCTGCTCTGCATGGCTTAAGACGCAAACACACACACTCAAGCCTGCAGGCACCCACTCACACACACACACACTCTCACCCTAACACACATGCTGAGCTTTAGAAAAGGATCCCCGCTCCTAATCCAAGACTTGTTGATGCATATTTATAAGAGGACCAAAGGAGAATAAATTATGTTACAAAATGTAGAAAACCCATGAGGAGAAAGATTAACATTATGAAGTGTGTGTGAGTGTAAGAGAGCGAGAAAGAGGGAGAAAAAGAGAGAGAGATTACACAGAGTCCCAGCCTGTCTGCGTCGTGGCCTAACGAACCCATTTACAGACACTTGCTACAGGGCCAAAACGCACCATGACAAGTACAGTAATACGGTCAGTCTACTTAGCCTACATTGTATCTGCATATGTGTGTGTGTGTGTGTGTGTGTGTGTGTGTGTGTGTGTGTGTGTGTGTGTGTGTGTGTGTGTGTGTGTGTGTGTGTGGAGAGATTGAAGAGATACAAAATAGGGCAGTCTGGGATGGACCAACACAGTTACCGTCATGCTGACACTAAATTATAATCACTGTGTCATCTCTTGCTATCTTAACCAAACACACACACACACACACACACACACACACACACACACACACACACACACACACACACACACACACACACACACACACACACACACACACACACAGCGTCCAGTATAACCTTCTTGTTGAAAGCCAGGCTGTGTGAGTGTTGAACGTCATTCCAATCAGCATCAGCTGAAGTACTAGGTTAATCCTCATTGCAAAACACACAAATCCACACACACACACACACACACACACACACACACACACACACACACACACACACACACACACACACACTCATTACTGAGAAGGAGAAGGGGAGAAAAACACAATGGAAGAGAATAATGAGACCAGGTGTGTGATGAACAGTCGTGTATAGTTCAACTGTGGGCTAATTCCTCATGTCTAACAAAAACATGGAAACTATGGTAAGACTCATTTTTGACGTCAGGACTTCACGGTGTGTGGGTTCAGAAGTTCAAAATCCTGCTTTGCTCTGCATTACATAGCCTACCTGAAAGCACATCCTTTAGAGGCTGTTTGCTTTAGAGAATAAAACACATGTGAGGAACACTGTATATGCTGTTATAACCGAAAGCCTATACTGTTAAAACATAGCAATACAAGGTTCCTATATATTCACGGCAGGGATGCCAGGAAGAGGTTACATCTGAATCTGAATCAGTGGTTACCGTCTCATCCATATTAGTCGAGCAAAAGTCTTCTTTTAAGTCCAAAGTAGACTATCATGAACATTAACAAAAAAGTAATAAAAACTGTGACCTGTGCCGGAACATTATGGTCCCAAGCAACAGGTAGGCTTACTTGTAATTAGCAGTAGGGTTTTCTGACGAGATTTTCAGCTAAGTGTTTTCATGCAAAACAAAAGTATTGTTTTCGTGTGTGCTAAACAGCTAACGGAACATTACTTTGAGCTAAGCAAAAAACGTGACAAAACACACGCCATGTTTGCGATGACAGAAATGTGCAGAGAACATTATACAAACCTCGATTTGTCTTCAGGAAACCATTGTTGTTGTCGAGTGTTGTTCATCGTGTTAAACTTATTTCAGTGTCGTTTTCTGCGCAAAAAAAAGATAGTATCCATTACCAGAGAAGTTGTCTCCTCTTTAAGCATTAGCTTTATGATGTCGCATACGCATTTCAATAATTAACCACGCAAATGCACACCTCTAGGCTCACTACAAGTAGCTCTTTTGTAAATGCATATACAGTGTTAAAAGTGTATTAGTTTTTTTCCAGAAAAA
This sequence comes from Eleginops maclovinus, assembly GCF_036324505.1. Classification (NCBI taxonomy): domain Eukaryota; kingdom Metazoa; phylum Chordata; class Actinopteri; order Perciformes; family Eleginopidae; genus Eleginops; species Eleginops maclovinus. Next base: position 7,939,347 of record NC_086366.1, on the reverse strand, counting down.
ATGTAGGAAACATTAACTCAGTGAAAGTAGCTCAATATATTATATTGTGACATTGATATTCCAGAGATATTAACACATAACTTCAATGTTACTGTTCTAGTTGGAGCTGGCAGAATAGCTGTTAGCTGTTTGAGCATACTCACAGAAGCGTATGCTACAACGTTTGATACAGTACAAGAAATGACTTACTATTAAATGTAATTAATGATTTTAAATCACTGATTGTCGAGGGGAAAACACACATGGAAAACAAATCCAAAATTAGACATTATAAATGTAATTTTTGCCTACATTATAATTTTTTTAGATGTGAGTCCTATCAAAGACTGGCCTGCAATAACTTGAGAGAATTCTAAAATATTCTGCATCAACAAAATAAATTATTCTTACCCAAAGTTTGACCTTGAGGCCCTTGACACATGTTTCACACAGTTTCTTAACAGAGCCTTCTCCCAGGTTAACATATGTGATTAATTGCCTTTGGAGGATTAGGTTTTGCACACAACCTGCCAATCATCTGAACACGTGAGAAAAATATGCTCTCCACATGTTTTTTCTCACTTTATCTCTTTTCAAAATAACTGTCAATCGATTAATCTACACCTTTTGACTGAGGAAGAGGTGAAATACTAGAATATGAAATCATATCCTATTTACTCTTTCACACATTATGAAACACAGGATTTGCCAGCTAAGATTTACAGTGCACGCTCCTCTAAATCAAATCCAGATTAAAGTAAATACCATTCCTTTGGAGGGGAAAATTTCTAGCAAAGAAATTCTTGGGAATGCTATCATTGAACTCTTAAATCAAACAACACCATCAAGCTTCTGTAGAAAATACATGCTGTTAAACTTCTTCACCCTGCTATAATTCTCATACTATAAACTAAAGAAGAAATGTCAAAAACTCCAGGTTTCTTTTTGAATCCTGTGAAAAAAAACTACCACAAGAGTTTCTGTAATTAATATGTAGATATGTCAATGAGGGATGAGGGAAAATAAGGAGAAAGAAAGAGTGTAAAAAATAGCAAAGCTTCAGCTAATGGGAAAGAAAAAGTAGTGCCAGGCACCCCAAGTTCAGGGTTGGTAAAAAAAAAAGGGAGAAGTTGAGATATACTGCAGCTGGATGAAGAGGACATAGGATTTGGCATGGTTGGCTTAAACTTTGTTTCCATGTGTTTTAGTATTATTTCAAGACTATTTCGTATGGTGGGATTTGAAAGGAAAGCTGTATATTATCGTAGAAATGTATAATAGTCCCATTTAATTATATATATGTTATTGTAAGTTTCTTCTGCAGTTTGACTTTCCCACAGTTTCATCCACATCACACTAATGAAATTCACATCAAGCTGCTAAAGTCCTGAGAAAGACAAATGTCTGTCCCCCTGTCCGTCGATTTAGCTTCCCCTTTCCCCCCTCCCTTTGTTTTAGCATCCTGTAATCTAAATTACACTGTTGAATACAGTCCTTTGATGTAGCATCCTCTTTCCCATCTCCCTTTCTTTTAGCATCCTGTAATGTAAATTGCCTTGTCGTATGCAGTTTGTCCCTCTGACAAATGTTCAGAATGTAGAATTTGATTGGCTGTTCCCCTTCTTCCTTCTCTTTAAGAATAGGGTTTAATGTTTGATCGGGTTCAGATCCTTGTACGGCATTGGTTGTGCAGGTTATCTGGCCTCCAGCTGGATTTGATTCTGTTAAATGCTCTGCTCTTTATTAAAATAACACAACTTTGATTTGAAGCTTGTAGATTTGTTCTTTTCTGCAGAAGGTGATTAAGTGTGGAACATACAGTGGGGAGAACAAGTATTTGATACACTGCCGATTTTGCAGGTTTTCCCACTTACAAAGAGGTCTGTAATTATACTTCAACTGTGAGAGACGGAATCTAAAACAAAAATCGAGAAAATCACATTGTATGATTTTTAAATAATTCATTTGCATTTTATTGCATGACGTAAGTATTTGATCACCTACCAACCAGTAAGAATTCCGGCTCTCACAGACCTGTTAGTGTTTCTTTAAGAAGCCCTCCTGTTCTCCACTCATTACCTGTATTAACTGCACCTGTTTGAACTTGTTACCTGTATAAAAGAGACCTGTCCACACACTCAATCAAACAGACTCCAACCTTTCCACAATGGCCAAGACCAGAGAGCTGTGTAAGGACATCAGGGATAAAATTGTAGACCTGCACAAGGCTGGGATGGGCTACAGGACAATAGGCAAGCAGCTCGGTGAGAAGGCAACAACTGTTGGTGCAATTATTAGAAAATAGAAGAAGTTCAAGATGACGGTCAATCTCCCTCGGTCTGGGGCTCCATGCAAGATCTCACCTCGTGGGGCATCAGTGATCATGAGGAAGGTGAGGGATCAGCCCAGAACTACATGGCAGGACCTGGTCAATGACCTGAAGAGAGCTGGGACCACAGTCTCAAAGAAAACCATTAGTAACACACTACACCGTCATGGATTAAAATCCTGCAGCGCACGCAAGGTCCCCCTGCTCAAGCCAGCGCATGTCCTGGCCCTTCTGAAGTTTGCCAATGACTATCTGGATGATCCAGAGGAGGAATGGGAGAAGGTCATGTGGTCTGATGAGACAAAAATAGAGCTTTTTGGTCTAAACTCCACTCACCGTGTTTGGAGTAAGAAGAAGGATGAGTACAACCCCAAGAACACCATCCCAACCGCGAAGCATGGAGGTGGAAACGTCCTTCTTTGGGGATGCTTTTCTGCAAAGGGGACAGGACGACTGCAGCGTATTGAGGGGAGGATGGATGGGGCCATGTATCACGAGATCTTGGCCAACAAGCTCCTTCCCTCAGTAAGAGCATTGAAGATGGCTCGTGGCTGGGTCTTCCAGCATGACAGCGACCCGAAACACACAACCAGGGCAACTAAGGAGTGGCTCTGTAAGAAGCATCTCAAGGTCCTGGAGTGGCCTAGCCAGTCTCCAGACCTGAACCCCATAGAAAATCTTTGGAGGGAGCTGAAAGTCCGTATTGCCCAGTGACAGCCCCGAAACCTGAAGGATCTGGAGAAGATCTGTATGGAGGAGTGGACCAAAATCCCTGCTGCAGCGTGTGCAAACCTGGTCAAGAACTACAGGAAATGTCTGATCTCTGTAATTGCAAACAAAGGCTTCTGTGCCAAATATTAAGTTCTGTTTTTCTGATGTATCAAATACTTATGTCATGCAATAAAATGCAAATTAATTACTTAAAATCATACGATGTGATTTTCTGGATTTTTGTTTTAGATTCCGTCTCTCACAGTTGAAGAATACCTATGATACAAATAACAGACTTCTACATGCTTTGTAAGTGGGAAAACCTGCAAAATCTGCAGTGTATCAAATACTTGTTCTCCCCACTGTATATCACAAAAGTCTGTGAGTTATTGAAACTCCCCTAAAAAATAGGCCTCTGACCTGTAGATTACAACCTAAATCTTCCCAATCCACACATGCAACCGGGTCCCAGGTCCCCCATCTGCTTTAAGCCTGTGGTGCTGAATGGGCACTTCTTGCTTTCAACAACATGCTGCAGTGTGAACAGCAGTAACTCAGCTGACAGGCCAACTGCTGGGAGGACAGAGGTCATTTTTACCTTGACAGGAATGTTTTAAAGCAGGAAGAGTTGAAAAGTCCCTGAGAAATTATTTCAGTTTCTGTGCAGAAAGTTCTTGGATTCGAGGATTATTGAAGTTTGACCCTTTTCCTGCTTTTAACATTCCTAGATTTCCAATCATGGAGGATACAGGCAGAAAGTATGAAAACAATATTTTAAAAGCGTATGCACGTAATGTTCAGATGCATATCTATCCTACATTCCTGGCTTACATTGTGTTTGCAGAATTTCTGTTTTTTCAAGCAGTCAATCAGTGCTGTTTTGTCCGTGTCCAGGATGTGAAAGGAACACAGGCATAAGTCAAAAAAAGGTCTTTAAATGTATTTTAAAAACTCTGGAACACACAGGTGTATCAATTAAAAAAGCAGGGTTGACTGCCCTTTATTGTATTTGTCGGTATATAACCTACCATATGTCAACAGCTCAGATTGCTATTATACTTGAATCAACCTCTTGTTTTTGAAGCCGACCTGTCTCAAATTGAAACGAGTGTTTACAATGCAATAAACCCACTTCACCTTTTAAATGCTCAGGCCCTGATTCAGTGCTTTATTGTTTACCATCCCAAAAAAAGAGAAACGTTGCGGGAGTGTAACTGAAATAAAGACAGACAAAAGACACAGGCAGTCCAGTAAAAAAAGAAAAACAAAATCTTTATTATTTTTTCTAGAAGAACAGGCTGTTTTGGAAGAAGGTGTGGGGGAAATATCGGAGAGGTAAAACCAGCCGAGGAATAGGGCGGAGTCAAATCGACCAGAGGTTGGGGCTAGAACCTGGATTTCTGTATTATGCCAGGGCTCCCATTGGGTCCCAGGCAGGAAGTACAACTGGCTCCTGTTGCATCACATCCAGGACTTCAGCGGAGAGGAACTTCTTGTCTACTACCACCTCGTACACGTACTCGGAGAACCAATCGTCCGTCATGATCAGGTAACCTGCAGAGGGAGACAGGGAACACAACCGATGAGATCTTTTTGTTTACCTGAAAGGCTGGCATAGAAATGGGATAACGGAAAGATAAACCACAACTTGGAAATGAATGCAATTTAGGTGAAACTGTATGGATTAAAAAAAGTTTGTGGTTTCATCATCTTATAATGATGCATGTGATGGGAGTGATGGGAACCTTAATGTACTACTTGAAGTTCATTTGATCTACTACCATGTACAGACATAACTACATCCAGGTTGATTGCATATATTAACCAGGTAAATTGCAAACCATGCAGTAAATATTATAAATAGAACATCATTATAACAACCGATGCTGGTGAGACTGACGCAGTGCTTACATTAGAAAATAGTTTTTGTAAAATAAAACATAAATTGGGACTCTGCGGGTCTGTCCTCCTCGTCAAACACTTGAATTAATTGTGTGACCGAATCACTAATACGTTTGATAAAGAAAACAAACACCTGAATCAGTTTTTTTTAAGTGTTCAGATTATTATAAACATGATAATTAAACTTGTCACTCGGCATAAACAAGATCATGATTTTTTCTTTGTTAAGAAGTTTTAAACAATGCAGAGAAAGTGGCACCCCCTCCAAATTTGAGTTCTCTAAAAGTGAGAGCAGTCAAGCCTTTCAACACTTTTTTGCTTTAAAATAAGGATTTGAAGAAAGGCAAAGTCAATTGGCCAAGACAATATTTAACTTAGAGACATCCCTGATTGATTGAACATCTCTGCAATAAAAGCAAATAAAGTTAGTCCCGAAAAATCTTGCCTTTTTTTTTTTCTTCTACCAAGTTTGGAAAGCTCCCTGAAGTCAACCCTGATAACGATTCATTTTCAATAAGGAAATACTCTTGCACCAAACACACCATGCTACATATCAAGCCGTTCATCCTTACTGCTCGTTCACTGAAAGCGGGGGAGAAGGGAGTGCTGCTAAGAACAGTTCAACACAACGATGAAACATTATCAATGCACGCACATTTTATTCTAATAGCTCTTTATCGCTAAACTCTATTGTTTTGACAGACAGCAGGGTGGAGGACCATCACAGTTCAAACTCCCCCACCCTAAAGTGCTGTATGCCTTCAACACTCCTGCTATCACCTCTGCATACCCACCCTGATAAAACGAAACAATGTCTGTGTCCATCTCCCTCAGTGTGTGCGTGCAGCCATACAATCTGGGGTTCTTATGAACGCCAACCTTGAAAGTTGACAGAAACATGTCGGGGAAAAAAAAATCTCTTTTTGGAGGAGGATGTAGCCCCATGCTGAAATGGTTTTACATGAAAGATGTCTATGTGTGAGTCTTCTGCTTAACAGAGACTTCAAGTTTTGAGAAAACAGACGGGATCAGATCCCATGCAGATCCGACGAACACGGAAAGCTGGATGAGAACTGGCAACCAGACTTTAGAGTGATTATGCTCAAGTTATTTTGCTATTCTTTTTCTCTAATGCCACTTTCTAAGTCTCTTTACTTTTCCCCTCCTCATGTTGTCAAAGTTGAACAAGCGAGATATCTCTCCTACTGTCAAGTTGACTTATCGAAGACGTCAGGGCAACCGCAAGAACGTGCCACGGTTCAAAACAATGTATTGGGGATGGCGTGTCTGGGTGTGTTGTGTATATGTGCTCTTTCAAGTATGCAAATCTTAGATGGCACGTTGCCTGGTTCTCACTGTGGTATCCGTGTGTTTGTGTCTGTGTGTGGATGTGAGCTTACTGGAACCCGCGTGTTGGGTGGCATGGTGGTGTGTGTGAAGGTTGGGTGTCCTTATTTGTTTTTAGGGATAGGCTGACTGTCCTGTCTCAGAAAAAACGTATGTACTGTAAGCTAGAGGAGTGTGGAACAGATACAGCTCTGAGGCCACTCCAAAATGTTCTTAAATCTTTATCTCTACATGTATGGCAGCCATTCCAGTGTCTGTTGAATTCCAACATAAGAGAAACGTTGTCAGTAGTTTATAGAATACAATAAAACAAACATATTATAATTTAACTCAGACATGTCTATAAATAATAAAACCAGAGGAACTGATAATGCTGGTCTCTTTATTTTTTACAGAGTTGTATCTTGCTATGAGCGAATGAGCAGTGATTAAGACACGTTAGCTGAACAGCTAAATGCTTAAAACAAGATGAGGGTTTCAGTTGAATAGTCTTCTTTGCTTAGAACTGCTCCTGAGTATGGGAAACTACCCCTTTCTTTTTCCCTTTAGCAAAGTGTACACTGAATCAATGGAAAGGCCATGACGTACCACAGTTCCTCGAGGCATCAACATAACAATTTCACACAATTTGGCAATTAAATAACATCCACTTTGGCTGCATCATTGTAAACTATGGAGAACCTGGGGGTTGTGTATATATTTTGGACAAGAATCCCTACTTGAATCGCGCAGCCTTGAGTACGTCATCGTTATAAATGAAGTGCAGTAGACTCTGCTGTTGTTCTTGCCTAACTCCTTATTACTCCTCCTTCACATCTTTCATTGACCTCAGGACATTTCCCACAAGCTCGAGAATGTTTCATTTTTCGGATTTACCATTTTACTGCAGGATAAGAGTCTGCCGCCATGCTAGGGTCTCTGTCAGGCACAGCTATGCTCACAATAAAAATATATTCATTATTATTAGTTAAAGTCATCAAGATATATTGTATGGGCAACATGAATGTTTATAAAAAACAATATAATAAATGGATTCCAATATAATAAATGGATTCAGGATGTAGAGTGACCACGTGGCACACATTGGTATCCTTTGCAGCGTAGCAGGGCTAAAAGCAAAGCTCAATGTAGAAATGGGAATACAGGAACATAAAGTCAATTAAAGGTCAAAATACACGGTTTAAAGACTGTGGTCATTGCTTGTAGTTTGATATGTTTTCACATATTGAGTTAGACTTGACTGGAAAAAGGTTTGTTATGGCTACTATAAAACACAAGAGGTATCTGTGAAATCATTTTGACACTTGACAGCACTGAGGAGAGGGGGGGTCTTTTCAAAATATAAGAACAGAGCTAGATAATAACAGACGGCGGGGAACAGTGCACCCGCAGAGTTGTGGTAAGGCTAAAGAAAAAGGCGTTTCTGATTTCATGGGAAGTGAAATTGGTCCTTTAAATGAGGTGGGGTGACGGATAGGCAACTGTGGTTTGGGTGCAAAATGAAGGCACTGGATAGGAAGCATACTGAAAGGTTAATGAAGCTTTTCTTCATAAGTGTTTGTTGTGTCCGCTACCAAGGGAATCCTTCCATCCACATGAACATCATCTCATGTATTTACTCAACAATGGAAGCATCGTGCTCATGGAAAATCAGTTTCTCAGTTTCCACGTTGAACTCATTCAGGGCTCAAGCTAAACCTGTGACAACGGTTAAGAAATCCACCTAATAACCTGCACGTTTTAACAGGTAAGACTTTTTAAGACCACATAGAATGCAGTTTAATACCCAATTGCATTTTACGGTAAAGCTGGCAAAAGTATGTTAAAAAATCCTAGAATGACCTAAAGTACACAACCGTATTGGCATGTTTAAACAATGCAAACATAACAGAAATTAATATATGGGATGTGACCAGGTTTTTTTTTATTAATTGGGGCCCTGTTGTCACACAAAGTGAAAAATAAACATATTTTGGCAACCTTTTCTAAAGCCGACATATCAGACAATTTAATGTACTACTTCAAAGGCTCGCAGAATCCCTGCTAATGCCATTTCAAGTGGAAAAAAAAGCTGGGGAGTTAGCAGGGGGATAAACAAGGAAGAAAACGGAAACCTTTCGTGAGAAACGGAGGGGTAGGAGGCATATGAAAAGGCCTGAAGAGAGATGTTAAGCCTTTAGAAACCTTATAAACACACCCTTTACTTTACCCTACTGCTTTTACAACTCTTATTTCATTGTCTCCTTTCTGAAATCATCCCCACATCTACTTGTCTTTGCGGTTTTCTAACAGATTCTACCTGCGCTACGCTTTCATTTCTGTCCAATGTCTCTTTTCTCCACCGACTTCTTTTCCCCTCAGCTTTTGTCAAACAAACAAGCCCCCGGATTCCCATGTGACCTCCGTTTCTCGAACTCTTGTTCTGAAAAACGTTATTAATTTGTTCTGCGGAGGAGCTGGGGGCGCTGGCCCGGCCTATCTGCTGGTGTTTATGGAATAAGATATGCGTGAAATACATCTGATTTGACGGAGGGGTTTTCACATGTTTTCCCAACAGTGAGTATGGTTTGTGGGTTCAAGCAAATATTGTGAGTAAGTGTGTGTGTCCCTCTGTGTGTGTACGCATCGCTGTATGTGTGTGTTGCCAGACGATGCATGACTGACCTGAAATACTCTCCTACAATTTGCAGAGGAATGTGGAGCGCAGAGATGGAGAGGAGAGGGTGAGAGGAAGATGGGAAACAGAGATGAAAGGAGAGGGGGAATAACAACAGTAGACAGTCAAGTCTGCCTGCTGTGTTTTGGGTCCTGTTGCATACAGACAAACCGACCCTACTTACTCGACAACATTTTCCACTTGACCGTCTTGGTTTGTAAAATTCGTTTTTGTGGTTAAAAAACAAACAAAAAACAACTCTTTCAGCTGACCACTAAAAAAACAGGTTCAAGAGTTTCCAGTTAACCAAACAAGTGCTACGTCTTTCACAAAGTCAGACACGCATTGAAAAACAGAGAGAATTCACCTCATATTACACTGACTCAGATTAGCTTTCCAGCTACAGTTTTAGCTAGCTATGCGATAAGTCACCAAAGGGAGACAAACCATTTGAACCCAAGTATTTGTATTTAATTTGGTGGAATTTCACTTAGCTAGCTGGATCAGTGCCCTTTTTTTAAGTACAATTATGCAACTTGGCAAGCCCAGAGGCAAGGAGGTTAAAGAACCATATTAAGAGCCTCTGTGTGTGTGTGTGTGTGTGTGTGTGTGTGTGTGTGTGTGTGTGCCTGTGAGTCTTTATGAAACAGGACACAGCCAATTACAAGTTCATAAAGCAGCAACACATGGGAACCTCTCAGTCTAATCCTGTTCATAATCCAATAGACACAAACAGGAAGATGATGATTTATCACGAGACACGGCGGTGCAAGAACGATGTGGAGGGGAGATGGGGAGGTGGGAAGAGTTTGTTGAAGAAGCATGAATATGATACCGGGACCAGATCCACATGAAAGCAACTATTTAGCCAGATAATTCACAGTGAGTAGACAGCAATCGGTTACAAATACATTTTGATGGTGATTTATTGCAGGTTCACCTTTAAAAATGACCCTAAAGGTAAGGACTGAAAGAAGAATGGTGTTATAATGGTGTTATGCATCTCTCAACTTACCTTTGTTCCCACGGTCATCGCCCCAGGAGTTTTCCACCCTCCACTTCTCAAAGCCTTCTTTTCCATCCTGAAAGAAAGCAGACGATGATGGGGGGATAAGAGTGAGAAGCTGTGACTAGAGGAAAGAAAGTGTGCTAACAGCTGGGGCTACTTACAAGGGGGGGAAATTGACATCACTTTGAAAAACTGCAGCCGATTAAAGCAGCGTAAACACGGCTTTGATGCAATAAACCCTGCTAAATGTGTATATTCCTGTCCGACTGCTTGTAAACGTTCCTTATATTTCCGTACCGAAGCATCATCCACCTGAGCACTATGTCTGTGTGAGCGTACCTTGTCTGTGACAGCAGTGAGGATCATAGCGTGGGTCATCAGAGAGTCTCCATAGATCAGCCGCTCCGCTTTGGAGAGGTTCTTCACCGACACTCCAAACACCAGCTCGTGGTTGAACCTGCACGCACAAATGCATACACACAAGTGATGTTACACAAGGGACGTAGTGATCACTTCAACAGAAAATGCAGTTTTGAGTCTTTATTCTTCGTAGGGGGCTGCCAAAAGTGTGATAACCATGAAAAAACAAGACCTTTATAAGAATCGTATTCCACCTTTTCATTCCTTTGTTATGACATGACTGTAGAAATGAAGCTGCAATAGACCTCATCATCTTTCCATTTATAGTCCATCTATGGCTCATTAAAACCTCTGTGTGAAAGATGAGCTTCAGCAGAGACTGGACCAGACATTCGGCACCACACTGGTTCAGTTTTGCCAGCAAATTTAACCCAGGCGCCAGAAACTCAGACACAGGAGCCTCTACACGTGAAGGGTCAAAGACAAGCCACTGCTCCCCTGTGGAGAGAATAACACCTTGGGTATGCAGATGAAGTCTGCTCCTGTCATGTTAAGCCTGTCAAACGTGGAATATTCAGTGTGTAGGATATTCTATTTCCTTGTTGCGTTCTCTTTTAAGCAGACGTGGAGTACTAGAGCTTGGACTAGGACTCGAGGGAATCCGAGTCTGGATGTACTCAGCCCCAGGCGTGTGCAACTGCGAGGCGAGTACCCGTACGTGCCTACGCTATTCTCAATCTAAAGATGTACAGGTAATGATGACTTGGACTCGACTCGGTCTCCTCCTAGACATGACAATTGGTAGCTTGACTTGACTACAACCCTGCTTTTAAGTCACTTTTCCAAACAAAACTACAACTACTCGCCCAGAAAACACACAATTATCATGGCTAAAAGTATTCACAATGAAAATATAGTCACAAAATCTTCAGATAATAAATAATTAATTAATAAATAATCACAAAAAAATGTTTTATATCAAATCTTTGACTATTGTGTGATTTGTGATATAATTTTTCTAATATTTTTTTATATCACTGTTATTATTGATACCAGTATATTGCAACTGTATTGCAATCATCAAATCCCAAATGTAAGCGCGTTCATGGCCCTACATATAAGAAATGATGAAAGCCATGTAAACATATTGCTTCTAAAATCTGGGACATATGCACGGCAGACTAGAATAAAGTGCCATTGAAAATAACTTCCACATGATGCATTATACTCACACATTCATGTCATTAATACCCAGCTTGCCGTGGAAATGTTTCCCGACGTCACAACCGAACCACACCGCCTAGCAGAAAGACAGCATGTTCAGATTTATGAAGTTCACACGGTGAGACGCTTGACTGTACAAATGTGTGTCTACGGCCACGGTCTGTTTGCCCCAACCTACCTCTCCCTCCTTGATGGAATCAGCAGCAGCCTTTTTGAGCAGCTGGATGGCCTGGTTGTTGTACAGAGTGCTGCGGCCACCGACCATGTTACCGAGGAACTCCACAGTGTACAGCTTCCCGTAGGGGTTCTGGGGTCGAGGGTCGTTCACAAGGCAGATCTGAGGGTAAAGAGTTAACATCCAAGCTCAGAAACAAAACGAGAAACAGCAAGTAACACAATCTGATGCATTGGATGGGTGACATACTTTGTCCTGAATGTTGTATAGAGGTTTGACGTGCTCTTTGTAGAACTCCTGGGGGGTGAGGGGTCCCATGCGGTGGAAGTTCTTGTCCTTGTCCCTGTACTCCCAGCAGATGGTCTCAGGAGGGCTGCCTAGACACACACTGGCCACCCGGAACACCTGAAAGCACACAGTTTGAACATTAACTTCAATATGAAAGTCTGCCTTAAGACATCTTTTAAACATTAGATCCGCATTAAAAGTAAACAAAGGGTATGGAATCACATCTTCTCCATCTCACTGAAGTTGAATTCACATGATCCACTTAAAACGGCTCTGCACTGATGTTACTGTTGTTCTATGGAGACAGCGGTGTCGCCCGACTAGTCACAAGCCCTGCACTCGGCCTCGCGCACCGCTTGAAATTGCGCGCTAAAAGGTTCAAATTATATTTGAATATATCAATATTATACTTTTAGGATTTATTGAAGGCCAATTCAAAATGTCCAACGGGCTGCTTTTGGCCCCCGGGCCGTAGTTTGGACACGCCTGATCTAGAGAATTCGAACAGCTCTTATCATGGGCGGCCACTTGGATATTTCCGGGACATTTCGCTTTGTTAGGAACCTTCCTAAGCTAAACTGACAATTCGACCGCAATCTTAGTCTTACAATAATATCTAGTGGGATTTCCTGGTATGGTGGAAGGAAACTCCAGGGTCTGGTTTTTATCCCCAAACTTCACTCTGTACAGTGTTTGTTGTCAAAACTTTCACTAAGCTATAGCAAACTCTGGCTCTCTGTGCCCTAAGTCTCCTCAGCGCTGGAGGAGGCAGGTTGCTTCGGTGTTGTGACAATGATTGTCAGCAAATGGGTGTTTGAAATTGATGACACACCTAATCTAGTTTGTCAGGTACCGTTTGATTCTCAAATTAAGTAATAATAATAATGACACATTTTATTTGAAGGCGCCTTTCTCGGCACTCGAGGACACCGTACATGATACACACACAAAGACAATAGCGAAGTGAAGTGTGAAGTGCACCGCCTCCTTCAGTAGAGGAATATACTGTAAAAACATCTCTCTGGTAACACACTTTGTAAAGATACAGTATAAAAAATACACACCATCGTAGGGGACATAAGAAAAACACATTTTTAAAAGTAGAGGATATTAAAAATGAACAGAATGTCAATCTTTGCATCAAAAACTAAGAAAAAGAGTGAACAGTAGTGAAGTATCCCCATTTCAATAAACCCAGAGGCACCTCCTGCCTATCTACTACAGTAAAAACACCATGGGGCCAACCTGAACATGGACATTTGTTTTCCTTGCCTATAGGGAGGCTGTTGGAGAGGTTTATAAATCTAACTCCCAGCCCATATGTTAAATGTGTGTACGTGTAACCCCACCAACCCAGAGTCTGTCCGTCCATCAATCAATGCCTGGGCCTCTCAGATTTTGCCAACATTCTCACGTCTTTTCCTCTACACAGTGCTTCCCTCTCCACTGTCTTTTCCACTTCCATCCTTCCACCCCTCCCTCCTTCTGTGTCATCCTGCGGTGCTGAAGTTCAGACAGAGTTCCTGTGGGCTAAATTGGGTTGTTTGGACTGGGCTGTCTGTCAATCAGGCCCTTCCAAACCTTTCATATAGTAATCTCAGGAATTTCCCCCCTTTTGCTTTTCACCTCGCCCATCCTCTGCTCTCCTCTCTCAAGACCTTTTCCTATCAAATACGATTAAAAACCAGAAGAGAAATTAGTAAGCGAAGCAGTCCATTGTTGTTGGAAGATAACAGTGTGTACTATGGCGATTATTGTTCCAATTGTGTGGATGAATGGTGATACATCAGACTCTCAGTGCTTCGACTGCGTGTGTCACAAAGGACAAACTTCCAATAAAGTCGAACACACTTGTTTTTTATATTAACTACTGCTGATAACCAGATCAATTAAACTTGTCCAGCTGAATATAAAGCGGACGAGGGGATTATTTTTGGCTTAGCCTGGAGAAATACAGCAGCCATGGCAGCAAATTCCCATGCTTAGTCAACATTATTAAATGCCCCTGCATAAAGATGACATTCCTACTCCCTGCTTAGTGAACATTGAGCCCACCACTCTCACCCCACCCAGGCACATTCTCTCTCACAGACAAATACACAAAAATGCATAAATTCCAGCCTGCCTTACACAAACAAACAATCCCCCTTCGTCATCACAGAAATCTCAAAAAGTACAGACGCACGCAAAAATACACACATGCACAGAGTCAACAAAGGCATCTGTTTGACTCCTCGTTCAACTGGTTTGTTTAGACTGACTGAGGGCAAGACGACATGCCAAGGTGTCCGTCCGCTTGTCTTGTCTGTGTTTGCCCAGATGCCCTCGGCCCCTTGAAAGACGTCTTCGTTATCCCTTGACCCGCCCTTTCCTCGCCATACCTTTTTTTTGTCCATTTCCTTCAAACAAATTCTCCCTGGGACCCTTTTAACTTGCAATTTGTCTTTCAGATACTCTTTATAAACTGTCACGAGACAACTTCTGCTATGATTTAGTAGTACTATAACAAAAATATGACTTGAGTTGACTGAGACCTACTGTAGATTCAAGATACAAAGGTTTTAATATTGTATGTCCTTAAGCTACAGTGTAGAAACGGCAATGAAAATGTTAAGTCCTGAGCTTCTCCAACAACTGTACGCATCTCTCTTACTGCTAGATCAGCCGTGCGCCCACTCATCCTGCCCCGGCAAGGTAAATAAAGTAGGTGTGAGGAAAAAGCTGAGCTGAAAGAGAGACCTCAGTCACAGAATAAACAGCAACAGAGACATTCGAGTAGGATCAATATTTACCTGCCAGTGTAATGACAGATATGTATTAGAGAGAGCACACAAAGAAAAAGATGACAGAGAGACGGAGGGCTGCAACGAATAGGAACGCCGAAAAGAAATGATAAAAATACCTTGCTAAAAGTGCATCACCACAGCAGGGTTCAGTGTCGGACATGTGTTGAGTAAGTATTGATATGTATCTCGCATATAAAATTGATTGATTCATTCAATTTGATTCACAAACCACACACATTCTCCTTTCATTCAAGTGTTAAAAAAACAAATAATGCTGATACATCTGATCATTCTGTCAGTTAACAGATGTTTATGTTTGTGTTTCCAACAAAGAATTTTACGAATGATCAGAGTCCAAGCCCTCAGGATACACTTCGTTAGTTCTTCATTACGGCAACGGGCGTTGATCATAAACTCCATTCATGTTTGGACTGTGACTTCAAAAGACCATCTCATTCATTTCTTAATATTCTAAACATTAACACAATACTAATTGCTAACAGGTTTGAGGAACCAGCTGTTATAAGCGTTTGTTAACAGGCAGCTTTCTCTTCAGCTCATCAGTCTCTAGCAGAAGGTCCTCCTCAGGTCGGTCTCGTATCGAGTTTGCGTGTCTTGCTATAAACAATAAGCCGACTGTATGCACGCTATTGTGGCTAACCGCAGCTAATCTTTGATAGCATCTGAGCTCCAGTGTTGATATCTCTGCCTGTTTATTTGCTTTAAGTCACACAAACAAACAAATCACCTGAAGTTAGGGGTGAGTCTAACACAAACAGTAAGCAGATAACGCCAATGGCAACACACTGTAGTTTACCTGGATAGATGGGCAACCTTGAGCAAGACACTATTATGCTAATTCTCAGATTAACATTTGTATTTTGTTCCTCTACTGTGACATGTCTCCATGCTGTAATGTTCAAAATGCTCTTTATTTTTCTCATACTGCCTTTGCTGCAGCTCCTTTTTTCACCCTCTGTCTGAAACCAGAGCAAGTCTGATCTAATTGGTTAGCATGGCGGATCTGTTGTGATTGTTCAACTGCTTTCAGATGTCCCGCTCCTTAGCCTATCACCTACAATGTGTTGGAGTGCTAGCCAATAGAAGTGGGGTGTTTCAGAGTGATGTGACGGAAATTAACTAAGGAATCCAATGGAGGCATTTCAGGCAATAAATGCATTTTATAAACAGATGCACCTGCTGAAATGCCTTAATTACAATAGGATGTGCAGGAACTGTTAAGGTAATGAAAGCTTGCACTTTAGTTTTACAAAAAATATCTTAAAGAGCAACTGTTTCTGACAGAAGTCCTTTTAACAATTAAAAATAATTGTATTAAGATTGAAGTTTTCAAGTCTATTTGAGGTAAAATTAATGCCTCCTGTTTTTTGTACATTAGGCACATAAATGTGAAAATGAGCGCAATTAAGGTTTACGGGAATTCGCTATGTTTTTAGCAAAGATAGTTTCCGACATAATGAGGGTTTGAAGCAGGACTATGCAAACAGTTTATGCCAAATTGAGGCAAAGCATGCGCCTCATGGTAAATCTATAACTATTGTCTAGATTAGAAGCTGGACTTGTCAGTGTAAGCAAATGACACCATGCAAACAATTTGGATAAAAATGAGCGAGGTTTTGATTAAACTTTCCTGTTTTTTAAACATGCAACACATGTGGTCGGCGTTGAATTCTAACAATTGGTGCAAAAAAATTCAGGAAATGTGAGTGGACGACTCTGCCCCTAACAATGACAAATCTGCAGCAACCCACCCACATTGAACAACAAATCAGCCCAGTCAATAGCCGGCGGCTGTGACCCTCTCTCACTGCAGCAAGAAGGTTCCTCTGTGATCTGATGGCCGTCTCATAAATTAGACTTGTCTTGAGAATCACTCTCTGTGCGCTCAGAGCCAAAAACAGAGCCGCACACGGTGTTTCTGATTCCATGACGCAATGGAGCATGGAAGGGGCTACAGTTGTGGTGTGAGGGATACCATCTGTGTGTGTTCTGCTAACTTTACGTGCATGTACAGTTACCAGCAAATGTCCCTTTATTTGTGTGCCTACTTGTCGATGTAAGTGAGAGTAGAGGAGCAGGGACACACACCAGAAACAGCATCAAAGAAAAAGACTGCCTTTGAAATGTATCCCCTCTGCCTCAATAACGCGGCGTACGGATACCGTAATTGTAACCGACTCTATAAAGACCAACGGTGCATGAGATTAGCTTGCTAGCTGACTGTACATGCAGCCTAAAAGAAAAAGGCTCAAGCTGCTATTGAAGAGGTTTTTAGGGAGATGTGATGTGCAATGAGCATGACCAATGTTGACAAAGAGAATAGATTCTTGACACGCAAAGGGGATCCATTTAAATCAAGCGCACCCTGGGTACAGTAAGTGGAAGCAGAGACGTTGACCCTGGTTGCCTGTCATGGGAGTGTGTGAGGGGCTGGCGTGATGAAGACCAGTGCAGCATCACAGCCGCTGCGTATGGGGGGTGGACAGCATCACCTCAAAGCAAAACTGACATGCCACTCTGATCCTGAGAAACATGTGTGCACACACAGATGCAAAGGCAGGTGAATATGTGGAAGAGCACTGGTTTCCCATGTGTAAGAGTAATAATAAAACAAAACACTACGATAGCACTCACACAACTTTGCAAATTATTTATACAATTAGGAAATATTTTACCCTCTTTATTTTGATCAAGCGTATTATAGGTTATTTGTTCAATTAATACAATTATAAGTTAGTTATAAAAGAAGAACATAGCTTAAAATAGCTTATTGTTTCCGACAAATTCTCAAAGATATTTGTTTCCAATGAGATTTATGCAAACCCTTAAGGTTTAAAACTTGTGATCAGGACAATTTAAAATGATTACCTAATCAATGTGAAGCTGTGATGCTTCTTGAAGCTGAAAATTGACACTTGTTGCTTTTGAAAAAACAATTCAAAACATCCCTCCCTATTTATATCTAAGTAACTGGAGGCTCTACAACGTATCTACGGGGGGACATAACATAATCAAAAGCATGGAAAGGTAAAAAAAAAAAACTTGATTTTTTCTTTTTAATTTGAATTATGATTTCAAGAATATGAATTTTATTTATGAGGTTTGATTTAAATGTTTGTACTGATCTGGATGTCCAATCCTGGATAATGTTTTTTGATCTGGCTCGCTTTAGGTCAGCTGTTCTTCTTATAACACCGACTCCTCCATCAGCAGCGGCCGACAGAGCGGTGTTTCGCAAAACAAACCGCTTCCAGGTGGACAAACAAACACGCCGACAACCCTGCGCCACCCCCAGCCTGCCGTGCAGTGTGGCGGGGGCCGTCTTTACTGTTGCACAACATACAGTATGGGTGTGTGTGTGTGTGTGTGTGTGTGGTGGGACAGTGAGATACAGGCGACTGTTTAAACAAGCAACCAGCCAGGAAGCACAATGCACCCGAACAGCTGACAACAAAGGCTGCATCACCAGAGCGCCGTTCTGTGTGCGATCCACTCAATGGGAGGCTGATTGACTGACTGGCCGCTCATACAGTCACCCTCATAGATACACACCACACACCGGAAGCGAAAATAATGCCTTTCATGAATACACACCTACACACTGTAACCTGTCACAGCCACAAATACACACTGTGGGCACATTTCACCGCAGGCATGGCGATATATTAAACATGTTACGTTCGTTGTGGTGTGAAAGAGCTTGTGCACGTTCACCTTTGATTATTATTCAGGATGTGAATTTGTCTTTGCGGGCCAGCGTCAGATGCTCTGTGACAGACTGTTCCATAAACATGATAGCTATCTTCAATCTTCCACGTTTGGGGCGGTGTGCAGGCGATTTTTTATTTTGCATTGTTGCTTGGTCCTGATATGACATGTGCACACAGACACAAATGTGCATTAAGATTATTTAATTCATACTACACTGCAGACACAGTCAGGTATTTTGCAGGTGAAACCCAAATTATGTTTTAAAGGCCTCGAAAGCAAGATACTAAACGGACCTGAATGGCGACAAATGTCTTGTTCTTGTGCAAATCATTTCTATACGTACTGCACATCACATCAATCACAAGTTGCTTGAGTGTCTTTGCACTTGTTTCTCAATGACTTAAGTCAGTCTGATATTAAACATTAATGATATGGGTATTGTAAAATGACTGAATGATTTGAATAAGCTTCTTATTTAAAAAAAAACTGTATGGTGTAAAGACGTCACATTGACCAAAGCGTCACTAGGTTACTATTTTTTTTTAGCTGCTCATATTATTTATTAACAGTTTGAACTTGAATCACCCAAATCCTATACCAACATTTACTCTAACCCAAACACTGATTACATGCAGCCTGTATCAGGTATCACTTCTAGCTCGATGCTCTCAGTAATGTCTTGTTTGACAGCGCCCTCTTCTGGTGGAAATAGAAAGGTGTTACAGACCGTTTTTATTTTCTCTTTTAAATTAGATTTCTATATTAAGTCTATTATTATAATTATATTATTATTCCTTTAAGGGTCCTTGCAACGGATGATAATGATAAAAATGATATAAAATACATGTTTATAGTCACAGTATTAGGAATAGCTCTATAGTGTTTTGCCATATATTACTAACCTAAAACGATTAAAAAAGGAACTACATTTTGTCCCTAGTTCCTCTAGACAAACACAATGTACGTAACAGAGTTCCGTAAAAAAAAAGGCTATTGGGTGCCTGGAGTGTAACGGCAATATACAATCTATTCCCCGGGTGACTCTCGTTTAGTCTCACCTCCTCAATCATGGTGTCCAAGGCCTCAGAGAGCTCAGCTTTAGTAGCGTCACTGGCCACCATGTTCCTCAGTCTTAGGCTGTATTCCCTCAGCTGTAACACACAAGGAGACAAAAACGACGGTCAGCACTTTCTCACAGATCGTGTGTTATCAGTTTGAACTGAAGGAAGTGTGTAAAACGCACCTTATGGTTAAGGATGTCATTCATTCTGCGTGAGGCCTCGGAGCTGTGTGACTCTGGGAAGCATTTCTTTGGGATGACGCCATACTTTTCTGGAGACAGGACGAAACAACATTTGAAAAAAAAAACATATGCTATAACAGTGTTTGTAGCTTCTTGTTAATGCTATAACTGAACAACTGTAACTAATAGCAAGAGCTTTTATACAGTATGCTTCAGTCACTGGACTCAACGGACCCATACTTATGAAATGTGTTTATATTGGACCGGTATTTAATTCTTTTTGCACAAAGTTCCGGCTGCATTTGATGTAGCTTTGGGACAATTTAGACTTAATGTTCAATTTACATCACCAGAGGATTTATAGCACCACACATCCCAACACAAGCACAACTCTGTATCCTCCTAAAACCCAATTGCCCTTCAGCAAGGATCCCATTTCTCATACCAGGAAGGAACAACGGGTAAACACTCACAGAGAAATGTGGGGACACTTTTGTTTTGTAGCCAGAAAGGTTGAGGAAGAGGACACAATATTATTTATGCAAGTTGAAGTTTGGTTTGACAGTGAGCAATAAACTCAACATGTTTTTCTGTATGTCCCTTTCCTATAAAAGGATTTTAGGTAATCAGGAAATGGAAATATATATTCAGACTTCATGACAGCCTAACAATCCCCACTTGTTTTCCATGCTGATAATAATTAATGAACTATACTCTGGTGTTTATGGTGTCCCTAAAATGTTCTGAATGATTCGATGGTGAGGAATCTAACAGATCACATTGACAAAAGTTGCATCGCGTTTACTGAGACCTGTGTTTATTTGTCAAAACATGCAGCCAGAACCAGCAAATAAAAGGGATTGTGCTTTTAATAAAGGTTCATCTTTAATAACACTTTTAGGGTGTTTCATGATAAGTACTAACCAATGAGGTTGACCAACATGTCCCACTGTCCTCCGTCATTGGTTGGATTGGAGAGCAGGAACTGGACCAGGCGTCCGTCTACGGGTTCCTTCCTCTGCGCCGTCTCCACACAGGCCTGCAGGAAGTAGTAGCAACGCTCAACCTGGAGAGAAACAAAGAGACAAAGCAGAGAAAACTGTGAGGGGCTTTACAAAATACACTTGAGTCAGGCTTAGGTCACCAAACTTAGAAGTTGGGACTAAACTAACTGTAAGACAACGGCCTCCAAAGACTTTTGATCTGAGATTGCAAACCAAACACATTAAAGATCCAGTTTCTACCTGCAGAACAACAGAAAATAAGTAAAACAGTATCAGGCAGGACTTGAACATATTATTATTAGTTCTATAGTTTGTAAAACGGCAATAAATAACACATCTTTCGTAGTAGCAACGTTTAAACTGTAGAAACATGGAAAAACATGGTGACTAAACAGAGAAATGTGAAGTGAGACTCAACAAACTGTGACATCAACCTCTTGATACTTATAGAAAAGATTGTGTCAGGCAGGCTTTGCACTCAGCCGTAATTATCATAAATCATTTATAAAAGAAAGGGTAATTATACAGCTTTCAGGTCATTCTATTGGTCATTATTCAGCAGCCTGAATGACCCGCTCATGGAGATTGAAATACACATCTGATGTTATTTAAGAATCTACGGGCTGACAGCGGGGCGGGATATTCTTAGAGCTCCACAATCACTGTGTCCTTGTTTGGAACTATGATCGGATTCAGTGTTGCTCCCTTCGCCTGGCACTAGTAACAAACAAAGGTGTGTTCATGGGGTGTGGAACAAACAACTGTCTACACATGTTGGAGAAAAACAGAGACAGACAAAAGGTAAAAACATTTGCCAGGTGTCACCGTGACGTCAAACCTGGAAGGGCACTGACTATAACAACACAAAAGAGGGATTTACAGTAGTTGGACAATGACTGTACAATAATACACGCACACAAATACACACGGTACACAATGTCCAGACTGCAAAACAACAAACATGACACAAAATAACGTAACACCTACACACAAATCGCAAATGTTACTACGTGGGTTATCAGTGCATGCAACAAACAAGTGAGATTGCAAAACGTTTCAATTCACCTACAGTGGAAATATATCAGGCACACAGATATCAGCCCATTGAGGAAACAGAGAGCAGATGTGTGAGGTTCCATGTCTTACCTTGTCCCAGAAAAAGAGATACGACTGACTAAATTCAAACTCCTCTATGTTGAACTTCTTCATGAAGGGAAGTCGCATGACGTTGAGGCACGAGAAGATCCAACATCTCCCTGGCGACAGAGAAAATAGAGACACAGACGGCAGATTAGTGAGGACGTAAAGTAACATGTGTTTAAGAACTGGACTCAGAAATGCTGTTGTGTTCTCAGGCATCTTGTAATATCCACCTTCTATTATTTATATAGTCCCGTTTGTTTGATACCTTGATTGACCCTGACAAAGAATGTTTGATTTTGAAGTGTAATTGAATAGTCACTGTGAACATGCATGACATCCACAGCTTGCTAGATGGACAAGGAGTTGGATGTTTGAAGAAAGTTCCATGAACTAAAGCTGATGGTCTGCATTGGATCATGGTTGGCCTGGACTCTCTTCAGGATTCTCAATTTGCATTTATTAATTTGTGGTTTGAAGGCAAGACTGACTTTTTGTAGCCTACACTATATCACCAAAGCATTATAGGTGACTCCAGCCGACCGGAGTTCACATAGAAAAATAAGATTTCCGCCAGAAAACAGATACGTGTCGAGTAAAGTCAGCGTCACATTTCAGACTGAGATGCAGAAAATGTGAACTAGAAAACAATTGGCGTGTTTAGTGAGAAATTGACCAATCTAGATGATCACTCTATGACCACCATAGCCAAATGCAAGGGATCCTCCAACCTCATGCAAATGCAGTAGGGGCTACGACATTGCTTGTGATATAAAAGTATACTCAGTTCTTCACTCAGACTTGTACAGTTCCTGTATACAAAATATCGCCAGATATCTGACATGCTATATTTCTAGGACCTTAGATGTGGCATTAACACTAACGTCTGAACTAATTTTGTCACACTTCGCTCCTTTAAACGTGCAGAATACTACGGCAACGTTAGTCTTTAAACCTCTCAATAGTATGTGTTATAAATAGTTGTTGGAGGAGCACGCGACATAAGATTTTCATTGCCAACATATACGTTGTATCTGCTGTGCATATATGACAAATAAAACCTTGAAACCTTGAAACCTTGTTCAGAAATCAGACGCTGCCTAAAGAAGAGGGGCTCTCTTTCTGATTCAAAGCGCAAAATTTAAGCATTTCTTTATAAAAATTCCAAAGATTAAACATGCATATCCACTAGTTGTGATAGATAATTGCAGTATAGGAATATTTTATATAAAAAAACATATACATCATTTGAGGAATGTTTTGCAGTTTGTCCTACAATCATAAACATATATACTTGCTAGAGTATCGCACAGGCATTTGAGAACTTCTCAATGTAAAAGGTTCACTATTTACTTCAGAAATACCTTCACTTTTTGTATAAATGTGTGCTAGTTCACATTTCTTTGTGCTCTCTTTTGATGCATTGCTTAATAGGCAAATACACCAACTAAATGATGTGTGTGTGATGAGCCCAGAGCCAAGACATTCATTCAGACCCACATACGGACGCATTTCTTTTCATAGTAATCATGGAGGTATTACATTATGTCCTACCTGAGTTCTTCTGGTTGGTGACGGGCTTGCCCTCTGTGGGGATAGAGTGCTGGAAGATGTGCACAGTATCCTGGACAGTCTGCCGGTGCAGACAAACCTCCAGCGGGTCGATGCAGGTCGACACATTCTGGGCCAACAGGTAGCGTGGCTCGGCCCGCAGCCGCTTGAGGAAGGTGGCTACTTTCTCCTGACTCAGACCTGGAGGAACAAGAAGGGGAGGAAGAGAAGGAAGGACACAAGGTTAATTTGTAACAGGAAGACATTTGGACTATTATAGGAATTCCTACTGTGCACTTTAGGTATACACCCTCTTTAGATCTGATTTACGAGCACTTACGCACTTAAACGTCACAATAATGCCTGGAAAATACCAGATCAATAGTCATAAAATAAAAACACATCATTTATTGAATACTACAGCTGTCTTTCGCATCGCTCTTTCCACCATCTATAGAGTTTATAGCGGAGAATAGTCTATTAGGACATCTGATGAAGATGAAGGACATACTTTGCATAGTGCAAAACACAAGACAAACAAAGAAGCTATCAAATATGCTTTCTAGTTTCTCTTCAAGCAGCCTTAAGGAGCTAAGAGCTGATCTGAGCTCAGTGCAGTGGTACCACTTGTCTTGCTCCATCTGTGAGAGGAACACACTGGTAGGGTAGGATGGGTGCACACACACTTTGAGAGTGTAATAGTGCAGAGCAATTAAACGTTGAAAGACACATTGCCTAGTCATGCATGACGCCGACTGTTTGACCCCTCTCTCTCTCTCAGCTGGATTCTGGTTATTTTCCATCGACACAAATTCACTGACCACCGCAGACTAGGAGAGTGTCAAACTTAATTCTCCGTCATGCCAATTGTTTTAGAAAATAAGCAGAACCTGGCCCGGGGCAGAGAATATTTCAAGAGCAGGCCTGCATGGGGGCCCGTGTCATAAGAGTGTTTTGCCAGTGGTGCAACAGCTGAATTTTTTGACACTGATTTGCATGGAAAGATTAAGAAGGGCCAAATAAGATACTTATTTAACAGTCTACAGTAGGTGCACTGGTAACAAGCTTAAAGTGACATAAGAGAGGTGGTAAATAACAGATTCCATAAAGCCAAATGGTGAGGAAGTTAGGTGGTCTGGATGTTTTTCAACAAGTGAAGGCATGAATGCTGAGAACATACATCACAGTAGTTTTCTATGGAGGGGCCAAACTAAGGAAGCCAGGGTGAATTGCAGATGTACACATCAATGGTTATACAACAGCTTTTATACATTAGCTAAGAACTTTATTATGCCCATCACTTCTACATGTGCAGCTGCAGTTGGCATCAAGCCAAACAGTGGAGGCTCAGTAGAAATCCACAATAATTGACTAAAACACAGTCCAAAGATCAGAATATAATCAAAATATCAAAGTCTTTTTTTTAATGAACACTTTAAAATACAGGAAGAAAGATATAAAAGATAGTTTTTACAGAAAATGTCTTCGAAATAACTGTTTGACTGTTGCTTACTTGAAAAATCATGTTGTGAAACCTGAGGTAGCGAAACTCAAGCAGTGGTTAAGGTATTCAGGAACAGGGGAAATACCTTTAAATAAAAAACTTCTAAGCAAAATGGCTACAAAATTATTTTCTGTTAACCCACTCACAGTTGTAGTTACTTAACTATAATGTTGGTTGGTTACATTTATTCCAAATAATCAGTTTTCCCAATCCTGCGAGTCAAAATATGAATGTATAAAGTAACTCGTAAACAAATCTGTGATATAAATGTAGTGAAGTAAAAAGTACATCATGTTCTTCTAAAAATGTAGTAGAGTAGAATTATAAAGTAGTAATAAAATAATAAATACTAATAAATATACTCAGGTAAAGTACAAGTAACACTCAAGTGTACTTAAGTCCAGTATTATAATGTAAATGTACTTAGTTACAACCACTCATATTAAGTCATTGTTGGAATCTATTTAGATAGGGAAGTTATATAGGGGAAGCTTTAACTTTAGAGTCCTTCCAAACGAAAACCAGATAAAAAATGAACTGATACCTTTTTAAATACTTTGACAGCTTCTGGCATTTCCAAATCAGATGCATGACTGGCTAGCGACACAAGCTAACACCTCTGGATCCTGAAATTGAAACCAGATTTGAACTAATAAATACACGTGTGGTAGCTGTCTGTGTCTTCTGTTTGGATGTTTGTACTTTGCTCATAGTGTATCGGTATAAACTGTGAAACGTGGCTAAGCAATCGACGGTAAATCCATGCTAAAAGGCTGGCAATGCTAACGCATTGAATGCTAACTTAGCACATTAGCTTACTCAGCTGTCATCCTCTAGCTGTCAAATACAGACTGCACTCAGGCATATTATAAGCACACCACCGGGGTTGAAACTGCAGAAACTAGTACTCCACCTACCAGTTTCCATGTTTTCGTGAAGCTTGGGAAGCGTTGTCTGTTTTCCTGAAAAGTCACCGGCTCTTTGTTTATCTCATTCACCGAAAGTCAGTCAGTGTGATAACAAGGTGCGCTCGTTTGTGCACTCGCAGCCGGTGTTTGACGTGGCAGCTGGGCGGAGTTATTGGGAAAAAGCGACCGCAGCACAATCAAAATAAATTTATATAAAAAAATATTGAGATGACACCGAATTGGCTTATTCATATTCAACGTATACAGAAAGTAATGTATTTGATGATGTTATTATGTATATTACACACAATTACGTAAGTTTTGATTTTATTTTTTTCCAAAACTTCTTACACAATACTACTATACATACATGGACATGCACAACACATACAATGATGTACTGTAATTAATTTCAATATTTATTTTATTTTACAATAGGCTGTATACAGCACACAATATTCACTATTTCAAATGGGCCTACTATCATGTGTACAATTAGTTTATAGCAGATTATAATTCCCATTTAACAAAGATACAGTATACGATTCATATGGATTTGACACAGATTTAAAAAAAAGTATCTCTTCCAGTTTGGTGAGTTTATATCAGCCTCTCTGGATCTCTTACCAAAGTCATTATGAATATGGACTCCTGCTGTGATGTAACCTAATTTAACTAATTGCCCACTGTCATCGAAATAATGCCTCCAGACACAAGGGAAATTCCAGCGGTTATAGTTTGCCCTGTTGCTCCCCCAAAGAGTTATTCTGACAAATCACGTGTGTTGCAGGAAACAAGGAACCATTAAAGGAGCGCTCTCAAAGTGAAGAACTTGACTGAATAATTACGGAATAAACGTCCGGTTATTGTTTTTCAAAACAAAACCACCTTTTATAACTAATTGTACTTAACCCAATTCATCTTTTTCCTTCATCCATTCAATCAGTTACATTGAACATGCATGGGGGGTGGGTCCCTTTATGTATATAATACATTTTTACAGTAGCACAACAGGTTAAAAACAGGGTGTGTTTTCTGTATAGAAATTGTTTTTCTGCTAAACCGGTTTACTTTTTGGTGTTGGGAAAGTAGAGAGTGTAGAAAGTCAAAAAAGTTTGAACATGTTGGTAACAAAGCTCTTGTTACCAAGTGTGTGTGTGTGTGTATGTGTATGTGTATGTGTATGTGTGTGTGTGTGTGTGTGTGTGTGTGTGTGTGTGTGTGTGTGTGTGTGTGTGTGTGTGTGTGTGTGTGTGTGTGTGTGTGTGTGTGTGTGTGTGTGTGTGGTAGTTGATTAGTGGGTTCCTTCCTGGGTACTTCCGTATGGACCCAATTGCATCAGCAGCAGCAGCAGCAGCAGCAGCATAGAGGAAAGGCTGTCAAATGATTTAGGAAAACAAAATGGGAGAAAGAGCGAGCTCATGGAGCCCCAACCACTGAAAACCATTCTTACAAGCAATTTATCCATCGATGCCATGCAAATCAAACTTTTAACCAAGCCTTGACTGGATCTGCAAAGAGGAAGCTAAAACAATTTGTCATGAACATAGACAAATACTGTTACGGTCAGACATGCGTTTCCATCTCTTAAGTGCCATCAGCTGTCTCTGCCTTCTCCATGCGGGTAAGTTATATTTTTTGCTCATTGTAAATCTTAGGAAGTCTTATTCAAATGTTCATTTTAAATATGGGTAATCTCCACAATGTATTATGTTACATTTGAGGAACTTGGCTGGCTGAAAATAGTCTTGCATTAGCTACTCACATCCCATTTCAAAACTCCTTCTCTTTTGCATATGAACCATCTAGAACCCTCGGGTCTTCTGGTTTTGTCCTTACCTAGACTCATGGTGAAGTGTCTTTTTATTATTATGGCCCAGAATTGTGACCTGAGGGGCGGCAGAAAACTTTCAAGACCAACTCAAGAGTTAACTTCTTAATTTGGCTTTTAATTGAACTGTATTTATTCTTGTTTTACTCTGGTCTGTTTTGTTGAATACTGTTAGTATTTAGTGTTTTTATTCATCTCAAAGTTTATGTGTTACTCTCTTAACTGGAAGGGGAGGTGTGTTAGTGTTATTGCTTTTGGTTGTGAAGAACTTTGTGCTACTTTTTAGGTATGAAATGTTGTAAATAAATATAGTTTGATTTGACCTGTTGAATAAGAGGAGATAACTCACTGTCTATACAATGTTTTCCTATATGTTGTATGTATGTTGTGTGTGAAATGTTTGTCAAACTGTACTGTATGTCTCTTATGCTGTAGCTACTCCATTTCACCATATTCTGACATTAAAATCTATTTTTATGTGAAGCAATTTGTTACATATGTTAGTTATCTTGTCAGGTGTATTCTGAATTCAGAAAACATCCCAACATATTTACAAATGATGTCTATTCAATCTAATTATGCAATCTTTGGTGTTTAAGTTCGATTTTGGTCAAATGTTCACATACTGTCTTGCCATGGTTCCAATAAATAGCCCTCACGTATTATATATCAAGGTAATCCTATTTCATCTGTGGATGCAGTTCTTTGTTGCGCAATAATAAGCTAAAGGATCCTTCCCATTTTCAGGTGCTGAAGAATGCACCCAGTCCGTATTGGCTGATCGTTCGACGATGTATGTCGCAGAAGGGGACAGTTTGTCTCTGTCCTGTGTGGTCCAGCACTGTGGAGGCTCCTGGACAGGAGACTGGATGCGGAGAAATTCAACAGAGGAAAAGCTCGTCAGGCACCGTGTGACCAAAGTGAACCTCTCAGTCAATCAAACTCAACTGATTTTAAATTTCCTGAATGTCCAGAAATCAGACGAGGGTTCCTATGGATGCAGTGTTACATGGGCTCAAGATGTAACTGAGAAGGGACACTTCAAGTATGTGAACGTCACCGCAGGTATGTAGAATCATATACACAATGATTATCACGACTCAAACAAAAAATGATCTAATTACGTATATTGTGTTGCCCCTAGCTGTACCCTCTAAGAGAAGTGTGTTGCACAGGATTTTGGTTTGTTCTGCTGCTGCTCTGTCTCTTCCTGTCATTCTGGGATTGGCCCATTGTCTGAGTTCAGAAGTCAAGCCTCAGCCACTTCCCAGGACCCGCTCCTCCTCATCAGCAGTAAACAGAGCCAAACCACACCCAGCTCCACTGCTACCACCAACTCCAAAGCAACGTAGCACTTCCTCTCACAAAGGTAACCAGTTTTCTTATTTTTTAGCCTGCAACACTGATAAAAAGCACATTTTCAAAATGTCTTTATTTACTGTATTTTTACTTTTTGTATTTTACAGCCATCCCAATGGTCAGGCAGAAGTCCGAGGTAAGTGAATGCCCTGCTTCATGGCAGGATGCCCTTCGCAGTGTCCTGAAAACGATTTGTTCCCTCTCACTAGCCTTTAATGTCAAACATGCCCTTGAGGGCCCTTACATCACTTTTTTTTTTATTTGCAGGTGGTGTATGCAGACATTTCACAGGATTTACTGAGACAGCAGGTGGTCACCAGAAAGCCTGAACAGTCCACTGTGTACTCACCCCTCAGATTTTCTCCTTAGATTGCAGCAAAGCAGGTGAAAACACAATCTGTAAATTGCGTATTACTTCTTTTGAACGTCTTCAGGAAACCTGGGAGCTTTTCTCTTTTCACTTTTCTTTCATGAGCTCAGTACTTTATCTGCATATTGAAGTAAGTCATTAAAGCAGAGGACAAAATATGTTACTAAGTAATCCAGCAATTATTGTTGTCTATGTTCCAAAATGTGACTTGGAAACAAAACATTAAATGCAGTATGGCTAATTTATATGTATTGCGGTTTTAAAATGTTGAAACAAACTATGTCAATAATATCTACCAATGTTTCTCATGTGATTTTGTACATAACATTAAAGTATGAAAAGAACCCTCCATCAATTGTTCTGTGAGATTAAAAAAAGGAGATAAACCACGTAAATGACACAAAATACAACATTTTATTTTAGAATAAATTCTCAATGGCACGTTACATAACCAAATATACATATACCTGTTTTAGACATCTTTTAAATTAATATATTCCTTTAATAATTTTTACCTTTTTATTAGCATACTCTGCAGTTACATTTTTACATGACATCAATGCAAAAGAAGTTATCGTTTTAATAAATTAAGCATATTAACAGAGGAAAGGCTGCAGGGCATTTAGGCGATACCTGCTACAAACTATACTTTCTGCGATTTCTGTCCCTGCTTCTCTTGCTGGAGGTAATCACTGGCCTATACTAACTAAGCACAGTGTGTATAAGTCAATGCTGTTAAGTTCCTTGAAGTTTTCATCAAGAAACTTAACAGCTTCCTGCCAAGTTAAAAAGCCACCCAAATTACAAGGTATTTGTAAATTAGGTGGACTGACCCTTTAAACCCTCTGAGATTTGCGTGTCCTAACTTCACACACTATCAAGCCATCCAGGAATGGTTCTCCCCATGGTAAAAGTACAAAGATATTCCTCCAAAGACCCACCATCTTGGGTTTTTGGTCACAAAGGAAACACATCTGTGTGTCTTTAAGCTTTTTTCTTGATTAGCACAATCCTACGTTGCCCTGCTAACTCTCGTTTGTGCAGCTCCAGGCTAAGTTATGGGAAAGTTGAGGACTACGGTAGACCTATTGTGCTTTAAGCAACTGGCAATTTACTTCTAGAAGACTTTGTAATAACAACTAACAAAGCATCAAATCAAAAACTAGGAGAAAAAAAAAGCGCAAAGTTCACATTCAAAGTGTTTTTGCCAAAGTGTGGTTCAAAGGTTGTTTTTTTTCAAGTCTTCCTCATCAGCTTACATTGCTGGGAAACTTTCTTGTTCAAAAGTTCCACCAAACATAGACACAGATACACTGAGCTAGCAAGCTTCAATGGGAGGTATCAGAAGGTGACATTTATTTGTAAGTGCAACGTCTATTTTCAGCAGATGTGGATGTTGAGTGGCAACTCACAACTGTGCTGTAACCGGACCCCGAAGTATCTTATCCTCTCACATAGTGAGAGAGACTGACAGTCGGGCAGAGGGAAAGAGAGCATCAGTGGTGAAAAGGGCTTTTGATAGATTGTAAGGCGCGGCTTTGGCTGAAATAAGCGTATGGCAAAATGCGTAGGAAGTGTCTCCTACTGTGCCCCTTGTGAGCTATTTTCCACTTACCAAGCACAAGAATTTGAAGTTACCCTTAGAGGTACAGAAATGCTGTCAGGTTTCGACTGAGTTTATAGTGCAGTAAACACAACGTGGCAGCTAGCAGGGTTACAAAAGCATCCTGAAAATGAAAGGTCTTGCCTAGAAGAGCTCTTTTTATATGCAAAGCACAGATCCTTCAGTGGAGAATTGAGACTCCCTTTTCCAATACACTGCTACTGTAATTCTACATTATATTTCTATACATGAGTGTGTCCATGTGTGTTTTTCCACATATTATTTTTAGGCTAAAGAGAAACTGTTGCCAGACGTACCATTTAAGGGAAAAGGGAACATCCTGATGTCTGACAATTCGTAAAGAGGTCCTTTGTACTTTCCACTAGATAAAGAGTAACAGTTTAGCCATAGTCTTATTCTCCTCGAGCAACGTGTTTCTCTTTAATCTAGATACTTGAGAAAAGCTGAGGCGGTCTTACTCGGCACACTCACAGCATTACAGCCATGCTAGGGCTCTCATGTGAAGTGAACAATTAACAACTGAGATGCAGCAACTTGTAACATCGGCAAAGCATTTAACTCATTTCTGTAGCCTAAGCTAGGTTAAAAGGAAAGCCCACATGTTAGCTGATTCTCCTCACTATACACTCACAGTATTGTCAGTTTGTTTATAGTTAGTGGGGACTTCGGTGCAGGTGGTAATCTTGTCAGATGATCCTTGGCATATGGAAGCGGTTCTCCAGGGGCTTTTGTGGTTGTTGAGTTTATTTTTTTGCAGCTTCGTTCGCCCGTGCTGTCCCTTTTTTGTGCAAGTCTGATATTTTTTTCCACAAAGCTACTCGGACTGAAAGAGACAAAAGTGAAAGGTTAGAGGAGTGTATTCACTGACTGCATGAATCATACAGTCTGGGCCTATTACCCAACATCAGTTTGCCTGTGTCAAGACACGACCTAACAAACACCCAGAGATAACAAGATAGACAGTCAGTACATCAAAATCGGACCAGGGGACTTTTTCTTTTCCCTTTAGCCAGCTGCACTTAATTAATGTGTTACTTTAAAGTGCTATAAAACTTAACATGATTTTATCAGTGATATATTTGTCTGGAAATCTTTTTTTATCAGGCCATTTTAATAAGAAACAACTCTTACAATATTATTTTTAGTTTAAGAGCTGACCATTTTTAGTTTTAGTTAAAGCTGACCAGGCATACTTACAGTTGTAGATGAGTGGCTCATTTTGTCAAAGCGAAACTTCAAGTTTGACCTCGGTGACGTCTTACTCTTCACATCTGCAGAATATGGAAGAAGGAAGTGGAAACGAAAGAAAGAACATGATCATTGGAAAGTCTGTCATCTAATGTTACGAATACTTTAAGTGCGTCTGTGTAAAAACATACCTGTTGGACTGCGGCACATGATGACAGGCGTACCTGATCCCTGGCTGTCAACACTGAGGGAAGGACTGAAGGCGGAAGAGGACGCTATAGAGGGATGGTTGGCCTGGGGGAGGGAGAGCACAGAAACATTTATCCTTGAGGAGTAGAAGGAGGAGGAAAGGGACTGAAGAGGCTCAGGAAAGAAGAAAGGGATATTTTGCTGAAGTTGATTCAACACTTCCTGAAGGCAAAGAGGCACCAAATGTCGAGAAGGAAGAACGACTGAAAGGGTGCTTGCAAGAAAGAGCGTTCAAACCTTTATTTACTTTTAGATCCATTTGCATAATGAAGGTAAATTATTTAGGCTTGCAAAAGTTCTAATGTCTTTATGTAAAACAGTAGCGGTAAATGGCAAATGCCCACCCGTTCGAGCATTACTTAAACTAATAACTCTTACTACCGGAGGGGGGAGACAAAAGCACAGCACTTCAGGTTTAATGCGAAGAAGACAAAGCTTTCTTAATATTTTTCCTTTATGACACTCTCTGGTGTACTTTACTGCTACATATTTTTTTATACATTCTGGCCCTGACAAATTCTAGCTTCTACAGCCCACTGTTTATCTGTCTGATAGAAGATAACACTGACTAGCAGTGTCACAGAACGGGAGAGGAGCTGTCATCATTAGTACCAAAGCGCTGATGCTTAACACTCTCTAGTAGATGGTTTTTGGTAGTTGCAGGCTACCTAATCCATTAAGGCTTTTAAAAGGCCCAACAATTTCACACTCAGTTAAGGAGGCGTTTTCAGTTCTGCTCCGTCTTTAAACCCAAATACTAATGTCCTAAAAATACAGAATGTCTTTGAGAGTTCTACTCACTGTCTCCAGTTCTTCCAGAGCTTCTGTTTCTCCCGTGGTGCTGCTGAAGCTGCTGGTGCTGGACGAAGAGCGAGAGATGTTCGGTCTGCCGCTGCTGCTGCTGCCCTCTTTCAGCTTAATGAACGGCCTGTCGAAAACAAAACAGAGGGGAACAGAGATGTAGAGAAGATGAGCATTAGATACAAATCCCCCCAGGGACACAAGAGCAACTTTACCTAGTTTTACTTTTGCCGTCTCTTACCTCTCTTTGTTGGGGCAGATCTCCGGTGAGCTGGGATTGGATGATGTCTCTGACCTTATTTCTTGGGATAGCGAGCAGACCTCTGCAGACTTTTGGTCACTACAGACAAAAGAAAACAGATGAATAAAAAACAAACAAAGACATTGTGAGTGTTTGTGGTGTAACATAATCCTGACTCAAAGCTTAGTATGTTTACTTTCCTGCTACATATACTTCCTTGGCAGGAAACAAGTATACTTTAACTCCTCTACATTCATTTCACAACTTTAGTCATTTTTAATATTCCGATTCCAATTAATAATACAAAATATATAATCAATAGTCAATTTCTATTAAAGTTTAAGATAAAACTGTAGTCCCCCCCCCCTTGTCGGTATTCCAAAAAATATTGTTGAATTATCTGAGTTAACGTATGTACCATGGTTATATCTGTGGTACCACAGTAGCATCCTTGTATTCTATGGTACTACTTTGGTATACAATAGGCATGAACTCTAGTTAACCCTTGTAAAACCTCTTGTAGGAAGCTTTCTACACTGTGGTATTACTACTATTATTAAAGCAAAAGATCTGAGTACTTTTAAAACAATCGGACGAGCAAGCACCAACCTGCGTGTGTTTTTGTCCGATGGGGATTCTGTGCTGGAGTGAAGACGAGGGAAGAGGCCTGAGCGCCGTTTCACAGGGCTCTTCAGAGGAGACTTGGCTGACAATACAGGAGGCTGAAGTACACAATTAAAGTGAAATATTTGTCACTTTTTCATAATTCACTGGTTGACATAAAAGGTCCCTGTGCCAACTGTATAAAATATTGGCCATTGAATAACTTAAAATGACAAGGTGTACATTTTTAATATATTACCATAAGAAAATTACCATAGTACTTTTAAACAGCACCATTTCCCCCTTACTCAGTCCTTCCTTCCATTATAGTGACCCTCCATCATTCATTTCCCTTCCTTTTACTCACAGTGAAGGTGCTCTTCGTGCATTCGCTGGTGCTCTGAGGCAGCCCTCCTCCACTCACACTGGCCGGGACACCCCCTCCCACCCCGGGGCTTCTGTGGCGATGAGACCCTACCATGGTCTCCATAGAGTGGCTCCTGACACGCATGGCTCTCTGGAGGAGGGAGAGGAAACAGAGAGTGAGTGGATAAAGGAGAGTAATACACAGAAAAGGCGAGAATAATAGTGGACAATACAATAAGTTAAATAAAGGTGGAAAACTAAGAGATGTGTTATCAGTGTAATACAACAGTCATTTTATATAGGATTTGAAGTTCAGGTTCACAGACGCTGTTGTACAGAACAACAACCAGGGGGCGCAGTTCTCCAAGAATGAAGCAAAGTAGATCAATAGTGTGTTGTACTAATTCTTCATATTCTAAGGATTTATTATTCATTTTGTTTAATGATAACAGGATCTATGCGAGAGCCCTTGTTATATCCCAGCGTGAAAAAACTGTAATAGGAAAACCTAGTTTTATAACACTTTTTACATTTTGTCTTCATTTTGCTATCCACCACAGATACCGCTTGTTTTTCTTTGAAAGCATAAACACAAACAACATCATATAAAAGTATGTTTATTAATTATATGGTGATCCTGTGTTGAATTTACAGTAATGCAGACAGGTAATACACAGCGACTGCCAGGACGGCAATGAGAACAGCACCCCCTGGGACTGACTGCAGAAAGTGCAAAGTAGCTGTCCATAATGCCTGTGAAGAGCAAGAGAGCCAAATGGTCACATTAGTCACACATACAGATGGAAGTACACATTTGAATGGTCCTACCAACATCAATTAGCCATTCGTTAAGCACATCAGTGTCAGGACTTATAAGAAAAAGACAGCGTTAGTAAAGAGAATGAAGAGACAAATGAAGAGAAAGGGATAGATTTTCTGAAAAGCACATCAGCACAGTTCACACTACCTTGATGAATAAAGAGAAAAGCAGCAACAACGCTACTGATGGTTAAGCATCTTACGTCATCTTGCAGAACTGTGACATTTAGTTCACCTACAGCAAGAAAACCCCTCTCTCCTGTGCTGTGTGATTATATAAATGTCACAGAGCTGCGAGAACATTACAAGCTGTCATGTGTATCTCTGTGGAGGTCCATTGTCACCTTGAAGGACTCCAGCAGACCCCCGTGTCCCCCGTTCTCCAGCTTGTCGTCGTCTCCCGGCTGACACAGACCCAGCGTGGCCTGGCTCTGACGGTGCAGCTCGTCGTGGAGGTTGTCCAGCAGTGCGGCTCGCGTTCGCCCCTGGAATCAATAAAAAACACCAAAATCCTGAAGATATCGGCAAGGTGGTTAAGTTGATGATAATGGATGAGGCTGTGATTGATGGCCTGCTGTGAGTGGTCGTGCAGACGTGTCACTCACCTCTAGTTTGGCGAATTTGTCAGATTTG
Organism: Eleginops maclovinus; assembly: GCF_036324505.1. NCBI lineage: Eukaryota > Metazoa > Chordata > Actinopteri > Perciformes > Eleginopidae > Eleginops > Eleginops maclovinus. Next base: position 7,903,415 of record NC_086366.1, on the reverse strand, counting down.
TAGCAGGCGTTTTCAGCATTGATCAGCTTCGTCAGCAGGAAGTCTCGAAACTCAGGACCCTGGAGAGAGGAAGAGAGAGAGGGAGCCATAGTAAGGAAAGGGAAAGGTGACCTACAGCCATCAGGACGATAAATGACATCCTTACCTGCCTCAAACCTTATCTCTACGCATGTTTTACTGCAGTAGCATACTCAGATCCTTCACTTAAGAAAGGTACCAATACAAGAATGCAAAGAAATACAGTTACTACAAAGAAAACTGCATTCAATATCCTATTCTGGCTTACCATACATAAAGTATCAAAATGACGGTTCTGAAATAAAGTGGAAACTTGGATTGAATGGAAATACTCAAGTAAAATATTCAAAATGCTAACCTAAGCATTTAGTAAGCTTGAGTCAAGCAGTGTTTTAAGTATAAACAGAGGTATTGTCAGAGGAGGAGAAGTCAAAGCCAATTTTATTATTATAAGTTACTTTTTCATCCAAGTGAAGTCTCAAGGCATCATTGTTACCATCCAAAAGTGCGTTTTTAAATTTGTCAGTTCTATTCTCACCTTCCTAAAGACAGCTGGGTTCGGGAGAGGAGGTCCAAAAGGAGGCACATCCTCCCTCGCTGTAACAGACACCTGTTGACATAAAACAAATAATAGAAACACGTTATTAGCGTGCACTGCAGGAAGCCTCCTGTTTCAAGCTGGGAGGATGCAACGTTTGAGGAAATTGCAAGTGAATATTGATTTATTCTTCACTTTGTTGTGCTTATGCATTTATATATGTTGTTTTATGATGAGCACCCAGCTGACAAGGTCCGCTGGCAATTTCAAACACTCTTCACAACATGTTTGATTTACTGTTCTGCAGTTTTTTTAAGAGCATCTTAGAATACGAGTTATGTCTTTTCAGCACCCAGGCCTGGTTTGTACCTTGTATGTTGTGTGCTCTGTACAGGGGTTCTCGACCTGCACCAGAACGTACGCATGCAAGAAATTTGAGGCGATCATGTCTGGAACAAACGGTGTGGGATCTTCCTGGAAGACTGCTGCCACAATGTCATTTCCTATGTGCCTTTTCCTTTGGAGCTAAAGGGGAAAAGTCAAAACAGTACAAGTTGGTAAACAGCTTTGGTTTTATGATTGTACGGCTTATAGGTTACATTTAAAACAACAGTAAGAGTTTTTTTTGTGACACACGCTGTTAACCACCAACACAAACAAAGGATTTACAAGAGGCTTTTATTTGCTTCGCTTCAAATAACTTGTAAACCTCTAATTTAACAATAAGCCACAGCTTACATAATGGCAATATAGCAAGAAGGAAAGCATGCTAATTGTCGATATTTGACTGGTTTTAACATCTTACAGATAAATCTAGTGATAATAAAGCCATTGTAGACATAATTTACCTGCTGCACGTCTCCCTCAGTGAAGGGAAGCTTGGTTGACACATGGAACATGATCTCTCTCTGTCTGAAGACGGTGTAGACTGACTCAGAGCCCGTTTGTCCGTGAGATACATCCAGCCCACCGCGGAACCTGACATTTTTAAAGCACATGTTATCCGTGTGACCTCCAGCATTTAGTCATAGGATAATATTACATTTTATTTGTTGTAAATGTCAGTTTCATCACATTCTGTATCCAAAAAGCCCGAGGCCAAACAAAAGCTGGAATCGTAATGTGTTATTGTCCTAATAACACAATAGAGAAAAGAAGCCTGCCAGGCAAAAAACACGGTATACAACGTTTGATTACCTGTCAATTTAGCACTTTCTTTTCTCTGATCTTTTTTGGTAAGCATTTTATGCTGGTTGCTGGCTAAAGCCGAACCAGCAGGAGAAATGTCTACTTTCTTTTTAACTGCACAGCTGAACCAATTTAAATTCTGATATAATGCACATATTTGCATCCTTCATTTCTTGCAAACATTTATTTTAATACTTTTTTATTTGAATGTAACGTTAATAGTTTTCACAAGCATTTTTAAAATACGAATATATTTGTCCTTTAATTTTCATAATGAAATTCCTCTCATTGTATTTTAAATGCACCACAAACACCAAAGCAAATTCATTTTAACACAATATAACTGATTCTCATTCTGATTGCAAGTCATTTTAAAAGACATACACTATCTTTCTAATTATGGACTTTTTTCTCTGGTTTCAATTTATATAGAATCCCAAATCCTGACTTCTTTTTTTTCAGTTTTTATGCACTTTACTCCTTTATCTTATTGTATTAAATCACATTCTACTCCTCTCTTACCCTTTAAAATCCTGAAGTTCAATAGTGTCACCCAGAGTGCTCAGAAACTCCTTGAAAGCTGGTGTCTCCTCATTGTTCCCAAACAACATTTCCTCTGATGTCTGAGAGAAGAAATCATTATGTAATGAAAGACATCAAAATGTTTAAGATCAAATAATATGTGTCTAAACTAACAATAGCATCCTGGTTTCTCACCTGTCCAAACTTCTGGTAGACGACTCCAAATTTGAAGGTGTTGTTCACCTCATGTTCATCATAAGCCACTGTCAGATGGGATCCCTGCACAAAAACACATATTTCTTACTCAATAGTTCTCCCCATGGTTATTTAACTTGTTACAGACATTCTTCTTGCTGTCCTAGAACGGAAAACATGTTTTTCCTGTTCGTAAAAATGTCTCCAGGGCAAGTTTATTTGGCCCCGTGTTACAGGCTGACATGCAACAAACTGTTACGGCCCTCAGAGAAGGCAGTCAGTGACACAGATGGGTTATTTTTCCACTCCCGGGGCACAGGCTGAAAGCATGCTCCATCTCACTACTCCGCCTGGCTCACAGGAGGGCAAACAGAGCCATCGTGATCGTTTTAGGAAATCGCCATCTCCTCAATCATTTTTTGAATAATTGACTTACAAAACAGGCCAGATGTTAGAGCGGTAGGGGGCTTATGAGGGGAAGTGTGATAAGTTGCGTGCTATATTTCAGGTGAGGAGAGGGCTAAGGTGAAAAGTTAATGAAGGAATCGGCAGAGGAACAGGTGCCTGAGGTTACCTTCAAATTAAAAACCCAGGCCCTTTACAAAGTGAATGACCCATGTGAAGAATATATAGAAACTGAGGAAGGTATAACGAGGGAGATGTTATTGAATGTAACATTAACACTTTTGACCCCCCAGTGCCTCCTTGTCACTGTGCAGAACGCTTAAATTAATTAATTGATAACAGGTTACTTGAGCTGAGGGCAGTCTGCTGACGATGAGTTTGCACTATGGGAGTTTAGAATAAACTTACCCTGGGGTAGAGGGCCGGGTTAAACTTCAGCCCCGTGGCATCGTCACACAGAAGCTAAGAGATGAAGATGAGGTTATGCAAAAAAAGCTCACAGGCAATCAATGAATCAATAATGAAAACATCACAGTTAATATCTTTTGAATATATGAAATGTATATCTTTACATCTTTACATTTTGGTCTATGAAAGTCTTTGTCAGAGTGAAAAATCTCCAAATGCAACATGGGACGCATGGATGATAATTACTGTTGGAAGATTACATAAAAAGCAAGCATGTTTCTATTTGTCTTAATTTAATGTGTGAATGTTCTTCTATTTTTTGGAAGTGAGTAATCAAAAGCATGTTGGTTGCCAGAACCTTCCCAGCTGTGTGTTATCAGGAGAGAAATCTCACTTTGTATTTCCAAACAAGAATTTGGATTTTCACCGACAGGCTGTCTACGGCCTCTAAATAATTGATCTCTTTCATTAAAATACAGGAATTGCTTCTTTTGTCACTCATTGCGAGCTAACAGTTACCAAGGTACGTTTACTGATGTTTGGTTTCAGGTTCTAAAGGTTTACAAAGTTAGAAATAGTAAATATTCTATTTAACTGTTTTTATTCTACCTTCTTATTTTATTGGTTTTATTAGTGAAATGGTATTTATACAACTTCTCTGTTTGTTTTGACAGTTTTCTTTCATCCTCTTTGTTTTTTATACATCTACTCTGTTGATTTACTCAGATTCAGGCATATTTATTGCTGTTATATTTTGTCCTGCGTTGCATTAAAGGTAGGAAACAGTGTGCAATGATTTATTTATTAGATCATTAAGATGCCACAAAGATGTCGTTCTTGAGCTCCTACTTTTTCCATTAAGAGCCGACTAGACTTAATTCATCATATCCAAAGGATGTTTGATGTTGCTGTGAATACACGGGGAGTGAAGAGGGTTTGTAGAGATTGGCTATTTTTAAACCTTGTGTATTTTTAAACTGTCTCTTACCTTGGCAATCTGCGGGACACTAGGCAGCTGGTTGATTCCTGCTAAAGAGATCCGGTCATGGACTGTTTTGATCCTCGATCTGCAACAGAACAAGAACAGAAGCAGGTCAGATGGTTCAGAGGTGTGATGATATGCATGGATGTGATATTTAGAAGGAGCTATGATCATCGTGAGTTCAGTGTAATCAGAAAAAAAGGACAGCTTGTGTTAGGCAGAATGATACACACTGACACTAGCATTATGTCCACTGTCAAAGAGGAGATTAGCCATCACCTGGCTACCTTCGTCCCCCACAATACCAATCGGAAAACATCGCATCACTGTCATTGTTTTCCTTTTGATGAAAATGTCACCAACTGTGATAATGTCAGGAAAGCTGTCCCCTAAAGCGCCACACATCTGCTCAGAGTTAATCATGATCATGTGCATGTCAAGAAAGAGAAAGGAGAGAAGAAAGAGAGAGTCTTCAGTTTTACTTTCAGCCACCGTGGCTCTGTGAATGGCAATGTCACAGTTTCAGTTTCATAATTGGTCCACCACTTCTGTCTAGACGGAAATATCTCAACAACTATAGGATAGATGGCCATTAAATGAAGCCTCCTGACTTAAAATGTTACAATTATGATCCTGTCAGGATAATATGGCAGCACTCCCTACACTGCTCCCAGAGTGCCGTACATATGGCAGCCCACCCCTCCTAACACTAGGATGGGTCAAATGCAGAAAGTGAATTTCCCCTCTGTGTGACGATTAAGGTTATATTATTCTTCCTCTTCTTGATTTTCTTCTGACATTTCATCTAGAGGTCAAAACTTTGGTTTTTATATCAAAATACCCAAATACTAATGACTTATCGAGCAGCCTTAGCCGTATTGTCTTTAGTTGTATTACTAAATAGTATTGGTGGAATGTAACTGAGCACATTTACTCAAGTACTGTATTTAAGTATAATATTTTCTTACTTGTACCATACTTATGAGTATTTATTTTATTTATTTATCTCAAAGCCCTGCTGTGCTTACTGTATGTGCTGCACAATCTCAGAGAACAGCATAGTCTTGCTATAATCTCAGGCATAGTGGAATAGAATAAAACCGTAACCAATCAGAGAACAAGAGAGAAATCAAACAAGCAGATCAGAAAAGCAGACACAGTAAAGACAGACACAAGTGAAAGATGGATTTTACATAAAAGGTTGAGTATGTCATAGACAAACCTTGACTGCATTGAGTCAGGTTATTAGCACTGACAGTTCATCGCCCTCATTACCTGAGCATGATGCGTAGAAACTCCTGTCCCTCAGCCTCCTCGTGTTTCAGAGACATGATGAGGTTACCTATGCTGCTGCCAGTGCAATAATAGTTCATGTGTTCCTGGATATATGAGATAGAGAGCGAGTGTTAGGTCAAACACAACAAAATACGGCCTCTGCTTAATTCATAGTAGAACCTGACATGAATACACACACACTCACCTTGCCTAGGAAGTGTTTGCGGTAGGCGCGAGCTGTGCTGTTACACTCCAGGCGGTAGTTGTGCCCCCCACCGGGGCTCAAGCCCTCTCCTCCGTCTTCCTCCTCACAGAAACTGGACTCTGATGAGGAGGGGGTCCCTACTGGTGCCTCCACATCTTCAATCCAGTAACCCCCAAACTGTGGCAGGATTACCTGGGGGTACGGACCACCTTTTCCCAGGACCTAGGACAGAAGGGCAGGACAGATGAAGATTAAAGCAAAAATATAGTCAAACAAAAAAGCTCTGGGACATGCAGTTCTCCAGAATAATAAATTCACAAGTTAAGCTTGTGAAGTACTTCTTAAAATGAATGATCTATTATCAGAAACACTTCTAGCTAGTGGTTACACATGAGAGGGGTGTAAAGGATTGAATAAAGTGAGTTAGAAATGACTCACGTCTTCTATCCGTGGGTAGGGGATGTAGTCATCCTGTCAAATAGAGGACACACACACACACACACACACAATGTTAAACGGACTCATTTTAACATAATTTAACTTCACCAACTACCACCACATGTATGTACAGCTGCGAGCACAGTCACAAACACAGGAACAGAAAGGTAACACAACTTTTTAGGCCAAAATGAACTCTCGAGTTGATGATGCAACAGCCTGAAATGCACAGTCATCAGCCAGCATCAATGAGGGTGTGTCACCCCTTGATGATGTTGGGGGTGTTTTGATTCAGTAGCCTGTGGGGTTAAAAGCTGCTATGAGCCTGTAGTTGTTTGGTAGTCTGCTAGCGTAGCACAGCTCGGGTGTATGACCTCTAAATAGTGCTGAGGCCCGTCCGCAGCACTAAGGGCGCAGCGCTACGGACAGCCACTCATTTATATTCCGCATCAGCAGGAGTCAGGAAACTGGCAGTCCAGAGAGGATCAATTGACAGTTGGAGTTCATTCAACTTATAATCAATCAAATCAGGAGGCAATTGATTTTGTTCTTTAAAAGCCTTGAGAAAAATCTGAAAAGCATTCACGGGGGGGGGGGGGGGTCGGATTCCTTCAAAGGCTGACAGATGAGACAAGAACAACCACAGAGCAAATCAGGAGGCATGATGAAGCAGCGGGAGGAAACATGCAGAGATGTGTGCTAGTGTCTCTGGTCACACCTTCCATCTTTTGGTCTCTTCAGCTTTAGGGACCTTATTAGTGTCCGTACGCAGCATGAGGATGTAAAAGCACAAGGGTCAAAAAGAGAAAGTTTGATTTATATTTTGCATTAAAACCTGTCCCCGAGTATCTTGCTCTCATACCTCATTGTCTCTGTTGCCACACAAATGAATGAGGCATACATGCTAATTTACTTTTCTCCGTCCATGCACACTCACAGACACACACTCAGGTAATACATACAATCATTATATCCCTCTGAATCCAGCTCCCAGAAATAGTTTGTTTTTCCCGTGTCCCTTTTTTGGGACACAGCAGAACTTAGAAAATGAACTGAGGCTGCAGAGTTTTGTATTTATATTTATTTAGATATGAAAAGCCAATCTATTAGACTGAAACTAAATTGGCCAATTATGGTAAATGCCCCGTGGAATAGCTTGTCTACATGACTGAGTGTTGAAATAAAGAGTTGTCGGGATCAGAGTGCCGTACATACACACCACTACCACCACTTATAATGCCACCAGTCATACCAAGAATCCATTTGTACGAGAAAAGACTCTTGGACACATGCACACACACACATATTTCTCAGTCTGCTCTGTAGTGGTGTGTGTGAGTGCATATTGATGGAGCAGCTGTTACAGTCACGGGGGAGTCATCGTCAACAATACCAGACTGATCACAAAACGCACTGAAGAGCCTTTTTTATTTTCCGTCAGACTGAGAGACAAAGACAAGGAGAGGATAAAGGAGGGAGAAGAAGGCACAGGTGTAAAGAGGTGATATTACAGGATGACGAAGAAAGGAGAGGAGAAAAAGAGATGAGGATCAAAAAGGTGATCTTTATCGGCACCATCCAGATAACAGTACTGAAGAAACACTGAGTTCCATATGTTGAGCAAGAGACGGCAGAGCTCAAGAGAGCAGGTCGATGAAAGCTGAGGGTCAGAAAAGATGGATGAGGTGTGCAGTTTCTGTATGTGTGTGAGAGACTCTTTGATGATCGCCATGCATTGACTGAATGTCATCAACCAGTCACACTTTCCGAATATATCGGCCGATGTCTTCAGTGAGCTATGCGTCTGTAGCTCCCAGAGCAGCATAACTCCTGCCTGTCTTCTTCTGTGTTATTAAGGGGAAGTCATGATTCAAAAACACAGCGGTTGGACTTATTCTACACAAAAACATAATTTTCAGTCCAATTTTCCTAGCTAATGGCACCTAAGACTATTTTTTCATAGAAAACTGTTCCCATTCAAATGTTGGGTTACTTCACTTGGATAGCATTTGTTAGGAACTATTTTAGCAGCAGATTGAGATGTTGACCCAAAAATAAATTTGTGTCCCTGTTTATTCTATTGAAGGAACATCTCGACCAAAGCAAAGTAGGTCTGGAAAAGAGTAATAACCCATATAAGGCAGACTGTAATGCATGTTTTAGGATCAATCCATTGTGGGTTTTGATGTTTTTCATGCGATTTATTGATTAAAAAGAACATAAAGAATATAAACAGAAAAATAATAAGAGGTGTTCTATGCAGTAGGTGAAAAAAGTCTTCCCTTTTTTGAGGGGTAGTTTATTGTACTGATGTATGGATAGATTCATAAAACCTACTCTCTCTTCCTAATTTATATCAGTGATCACTTATTGGATGTTGACCATGCTGCGATAAAGTCACTCTATTCTCAACTTATGAACACTTACAGAGACCAGACCTCGTAAGACTACATGATTCACACTTGGAGATCTCATTGTAAACCATAACTTCCCTCTAAAGAATCTGCAAAAATCATTTCTCCTTCTTTTTGAATCTTCTTTTGGCCACTTGTTCCTGTTTCTTTAATTGCTCATCACACTTTCTTCCTCTTCCAATCCCCCTCCTTTTTGATATCCTCCCATCTGTCCACAGACTATTCAAAGCTTGTGCCCAAGGGGGGGCACAAAGAAGTGTCATACAGAAAGAGAAAGACTGAAAATCGATTAAATCCATACAGACAGGGAGAAAAAAGTAATACCATGAGCAACAGGCTGAACCCAGCGGGCTGACCTATACTGATTGAATCATCAATAGCCTTCTCAACCTCTTGTACATGTTAAATCTGGCTATGGACGGGGAATAAGAAAAAGGAAAGATACCATCTCACAATATGTTCAAAATGTACCCGGTGCAAAAATCTCCAGCTGGCACAAACATGCTGCAAATGTTTCTCAAAAGGAGGAAATAGAGGCGGTAAATACAGAACAGAAAATAATGGATTAACAGGAAAAGAATGAATGAAAATGTCTTACCTGCATCCTCTCCAGCATATCGAAGAACTCTGCAGACTGAAACAGAAAGACGAAGAATGCAAAGCATATAAAACAGAGTGCTAAACTTTGACTTCCGAAGCATCATTAAAATCTGCTGACACCAAAAACACATTTCGTCAGTACAACACCCTTTCCTTGACTCTAATTTGCACTTTCAACAAGTGTTTCGACACTCAAAGCAGAACCAAAATGTCTCAATTTAAAGGTCTTACATGGGTTACATTGGTGTTGACTGCTGCAGATATTACCCACCAGCTCACTCTGTCTGACTCTCCTCTACTGTGTAAACTTATCCGTGTCAAAAGGGCAAGGCAAGGGAGAGACTCCCAGCCTCTCGAACCCACATGCACACACACTGATAAGCAACCACTTCCCCACAAAGTAACACACACTCGAACAAACACACGCTGCTTCGAGTGCATTCACACTTCTCTGTCTCCGTAGCGTCCAGACACATAAACAAGCTGTGAGGGTGATAATGGGCTCCAAGCTCAGGGTCTTTGTCCTCAGATTTCCTCACATGTATTTTGTGTAAATGCAATGTATGCCTAGCTGTTTCAGTTATGCAACTCACTCATAACCATGGCACAAAATTAAACTTCCTGTTAAAAAAAGTGTCGCAAAACATTCCTTATAAAGAATTCACAACAGCGTAGTTTCTCTTTAAGTGGTTCACACCCCATGAATCATGTTGTAACCAATGAAAACAAGCATTGATAAAACATCAACTATATATAAACATCAACCCCTGTATATATACATGTATTTAACCTACTTTAAATGACTTTTTCAGCCAATCCCACACACTAACATGCACTATCGCTCTTATAAAGGCACCAGTCTGGGAGCTAAACACTCGATGATGTCATAAAGCACAATTGAAGAGGAAATAAAAGCCTTACCAATAAACTGTAGCTCATAACCAGATAAGTCTTCAGAAGTGTTTGAATCACCGTATACAGATGGTAAACATGTTTTAATGACTACATTTTGCATCACTGTAATAAAAATGTGCTACGCTGGTTACCATAATCATTATCATAACCACTCCCAGTGCAGACAGAACAACACACACGCACACACTCACAGCTTATCAAGCAGTTAATATTAACCAGTTAGAAGTGTTGTAAGCCGATACAGTGCTGTGAACAGAGTCAACACCAGACAGCCAGACCAACAATATATACAACACATCTTTTAGATAGCAACTATGGCAGTCAGCATGCACTCTTAGCAAACAGCACCAACTATATCTAAGTGTGTGTGTGTGTGTGTGTGTGTGTGTGTGTGTGTGTGTGTGTGTGTGTGTGTGTGTGTTGTGTGTGTGTGTGTGTGTGTGTGTGTGTGTGTGTCTGGTTTAATGGTTACTGGGATTGTATGAGGGCTACAAGGGGAAGGAAGCAGGTTTATTTCTAAAAAGCAGCTTTTGCGGTCTTATCTTTTCTTTTCCTTGAATCCATCAAGATAAAAGCTGCTTGTACTCGACTTGACCACGGCAGTTTAAAAGACACACTGTTGCAGCTTGTCCTGGCAATATGAAAAGGATCCTGCGGTGATTACAGAGTGTTCATTCATCATCTACATCCACTGCGGTGACCAGAAAAGGTGCTTGGACGAGAGACACCTATCCCTCTTTTATTTTTCAGTTTCCTTCTCCTTTACTCTCTTTCCTCTTTATGCCGCCTCTTTGTGTGTTTTGCCTCTCTTTCTCTCTTTAGCCCGGCAACAACATCTGCATCTCTTATCTCCCCTGGCAACGCGCTTGGGCTATCGCAGAGTGCAGGCAGATTAGATCAGCTGCCTGCAGCCTGCCTGACTGACAGACTTGTTGGCTGCTAGAATTCACACATATTCATGTAAAGTCATGGACACAATGAACCGCACATTGACAGCAATGAGGAGACGTTACAGACAGGGACAGAGGCCTCCGTGTCTCATCGTGTTATCTCCAGGATTAAAGGAATATCACATGATTTAAATCTAAGAAAAACAGTATTTAAAAACGGGTGGAAAGGAGTTAAATGAAAATTAGCTAACTGTGCTAGATGCTGCTTCTGCTATTAGTTAGTTAGTTCTTTCATTAGTTCTTTATTACCTTTCTGCTCTGTTTATTCCAAGTGAACTGACAGGAGTAACACAGGTGTTATGCTCTAACCATATCCACAATAGCAACTCTCTGTTTCTAGTTCAGTGCAGTTGTTAAAAAATACCAGCCAACATTGTGCTAGCATGACTGAGTGGTACAAGCACAGACTCTTTTCTCCTGCCCACAACACCACTCCTTCTCTGGTTCAAGAAGGTGACGGCATGATGAAGGGATAAGCCTGAGCTTGCAGCGAGCTGTACGACTGTCAGATGTAAAGAAAGACTTAAACACTCTTATGTGTCAGATACCTGGGACACCGGCTGACATCTGTATTTGATACGCGAGTCAATTCAGTTTTGGCTTGGTCGCTGTGTTACGAAATATTGCTGTGAAAGATTCACATGTGGGTGTAAATGTGCTGAAAATAATACTTTAAAAGTTTCAGATATGCTGTGCTCTTTCTCCTGAAAGCTATTATTTAAAGACAGTGGATGTTGTATTTACACGATAGATATGGTCAGCAAATGATGAGAAGATTTGCAAAGAGAAATGTTCAAATTTGGGTTAAATTGCTGCTTGAATTAGACTACAGTACACCACACATTTTGATCCGAAAACATTACATTACTCAATAGCAGACTGTGTACTTGTTTCATGAGTCACCCCCCAAGACTTACCTTAGCTACAGCTGCTAAAACATTGAGCCCACTAATTTCTCTGTCTTTCTCTTATTCTTACCGCTCGTCTACATTTGGAGAGTGACTTGCCTCTCACTTTCCTTTACAGTGTATTTGGCTTTTTAAAGCCTTGAGCTCAAACAGGAAATTCAAGTTACTCAGCAAACTGAATCTTAGGGATAGAACAGGTTATTCCACACGGATAGACACAAACACTTACACACATTACATTATGTGTAATAATACCGACTTTCCTTTAGTGCATTAATCCCCCTATTATAATTCAACCCTTACCCACCACTGTTTCCTGACCTCCAAGTTTAAGCACCTGTCTCAACAACAGAAAAACTGTCCTTAAATCTATTTTTATTTTTTTCACAAAGGACACTCAGTTGTTAAGTAGCTCCAGTTCTGCTTCATATGTGGCCTTCCAGGAGAATCATCTTTATGGCCACTGTCTTAGAAGAGCAATGCCAATAGCTGCGCTGCATAGCAACGACATGCAAACTGGGCAATCAGATGGGAGTGCTTTGTATTTATGAGTAGTGAATTATCCAACATATAAAATGGACACAAGAAGATTTGAGCACTATTTGGGTTTTTTTTTTTTTAAAGAGGCCCGATTAAGCTCATTTTCAGGTTCATATTAGTATTTTGTGCCTCTACTGTGGCATGCTTTAATGTTCAAAAAGTGCTTTATTTTTCTCATACTGCCTGTACTGCAGCATCTCTTTTTACCCTCTTGTTAGTGACATGGCTAATGCTAGCACTTTCGAAGCAAGAAACGACAGTAAGAGACCCTAAGAACAAGAAACCTGTTATTCATTTATTTCTACCTTACTTTGTGAAGTATAAGTGCCACTCAACTCTTATACCTTAACTTTGAGTGCCTTAAATCAACCTTTGTAGGGATATTGCGAACCGGAGGCATTGCAAATTAAAAGCAAGGCATGATGGGAACTAATCTAGAGGCCCATGGTGTCATTATTCCAAAGTCATTCAAAACTCACTTCATATGACTTCACATTACATGAATAAAAACTACTGCTAACAATGGCTCGGTTCCAGTAAGCGCCCCAGTGTTTTTCCAGCGAGCTATTTCACAATATCACAGCCTTCCCCGAGTGGAACGCAGCTTTTATTACCGTTATTAAGAACATGTGGCTTACTTTTCATGATAAAAAGGTCTGCTGGGAAAAGCTTAAGCAGCCAGAGTTTGAAAGGCTTTTGATGGATTTGATGTTGAATGTGATTACAGGAATTTCAGCTCATCGTAACTGCTTTACCAGTGTCACGTTGATGATGAATAGCTGACAATTAGACCACTTCAGCTCACGGTGAAATTGTGGGTTGCCGGCTGATAATTACCAGAAGTCAACCACACAGCGAGAGTAAATGTATGCCTTCGTATTTCAGTTACACTTTCATTTATTTTCTTTCTATAAATGGTATTTCTGTCTGTCATTGCCTGACCATCTTATCAGTCAATCAGTGTTTCTGACCATGACCAAACATTGCCTTTCTGTTGCTTTCCTGCCCTCGGTGCCAACTCTCTGTGTTGTCTTCAGCAGATTCAATAATAATGGCTTAGTTCAAGGTGACATACTGCAGAAAGTGGCTTCCTCTCGCAGGTGTCGTCATCTATTTCCTCTCAATCACCCTGCTAATCTGCCTCCCTGCAAAAGGGCCCTCTCTTTTATTATGCTGGATGAAAACTGAACGATTCTTCAGAACGAATGCAACGTGGTGTGAGTACTAACTCTTTGACACATCAACAAATTACAATTCATAGAATTTAAGTAAAGTCAGATAGCACTATAATATGTCCCTACATGAGTGAGTGTGACAAGACCTGAGAAAAGATGATCCTCTACAGTCGGATGGATTTCATTTGTATTCACATTCAGTTTGGTTTTGCTCTGATATGTTTTTTTTCAATTTGCCGAGTCACAGCTTTGGCCAAAGTTACCTTTGATGGCACCGTTTGATTGAACTCCACAATTTGTGCTCAGCATAGCAATTTAGCGTCCACACTTTTCCTACTTTAGTTTGTCATAGACAAATCTAAACCCCAAGAGAATTTGATTGAAATTTCCTTTTTATAAAACTTGTATTGGCAATAAGAAACCCATCCCTAGGACTGCAAGTCATACCAGAACTGCACATAAGGGAATATAAACAGGCAATATCATTATGAGTCTTTTATTACCCCTGCATCTAGAGACAATTTAACAAATATTAACCAGTATTTCAAGCAGATATTGAACATTTAAATTACTTGACGCCTTGAGAAGCATTTACTGCAAAACTGGGAAGAATGGGGTCTAAATTGCAATGTTCAGCAATATTTAAAATAAAAAATAAGACTCTTGCTTGAACAGAGGCTGCCCTATTTTCAAATACGATTGCATGTTTTCCATGAGATTATAACACGCCATAGAAAATGGATTATATGTTAACAAAATAAAACCAAAACATCAAGCAGGGTGTTTGGGGATTAGAGTTTGTATTTCACCACTTTAATGCAGTGAATCTACATACAGTACATATTGTATATACATGCAAATCGATCAGTTATACTTTAGGCTATTCATGTGCTGCCAGGATATACAAGTAGAGGACAGAAAATAAAACAGTGCCATGGATTAATAAGGACATATTAAAACATCATAGCCTGTACAAATCGTAGTTTAGGTTACGCTTGTGTCATGTTGTGAAAATGGAAGTGTCATGACTCAGCAGTTTGACACTCAGTCTCTCATTGATTATTCTCAGAATCAATAGAAACAATCAATAGCTTTTCCAATAGGCCTCAATGAAAACCTTTGAATGTGTGGGTTCACATGTATGTCCGACCATATGTGTGCAGGTGTGTGTGTGTTTACCTTCATGCTGGGTGGTGCAGTGCGGGGCGGTGAGGGGGGACATTCTCCCAGGGGGACGTTGGTAATGTTCAGCAGCTCCTGTTTCCTGGAAAGTAAAGGACAAAATAACGAATGAAAAAGAGGTCACCCCTCCTAATTTGGGTTTGCAGTGCACTTTCACAGTTATTTGATTAGGCTGATGCTCTGTCCTTTGTGTGTAGACGAAAGACATCTGAGACCAATATTGCCCTGTTGATTAACCCTCAATCAACCCTGAAGAAAAACACTGTTATATAAAATTCAAAGCGCCCTCAAGAAACAAAAATCAACAATCAATTTATCCTGCTAACGAGTTTGGCCTGTGAAAACAAAGTTACTGTCCTGTATTAAAACCACTAAAACATATAATGCATTTAGAGGCAAAGGTGTCATTTACACGGGGGACGCTCAGGACACAACCCACTACTTTTTGACAGTAGGATTTGTTAAAAATGTACTGCTAAACACTTGAAAGAAGACGCCTTGAGAAAGGAGACAACAGAAAATGCAATGTAAATATAAAAAATCTGTTTTGAACACGTAACATCTGCTCAAAAAGAAGGAAAAAAAGCCTACTGTTTCTTAAATGAAACTAAAAATGCACTGGTAAGAACGTCATACAAATTCAAGCTTCAGATCCTAACTCTGTTACAGATGTATAACTGTTATTTGATGACTGCAAACAACATTATTTTCCCATTGTCGAATCTGATACGCTCTTTTGATGCACAATACCGCATGTTATTTTCATACAAAACACCATTAAATACAATATTACATAATTGAATATGGTTTTTAAAAATAATACTCAGTTTTACATTATATTTTAACTACTCTTTAAGGTTTAAAAGGGAGCCAGAGAGCACTGGAATTATGCAGAGAGTTATCAGATGGTGGCTTGGGTCCCAGGGGCCATCAGGGGAACCTGAAGAGAAGTCCTCAGAGACCCGCAGCCTCCTCTTTCATGCCTTTTCTCTGCAGCGTACTCAGAAACATGAGTGCACATTAATGATTTCAAAATGTGAAAGGTTGAGCTGTGCCTGGGAGACTGACAAAAAATTAGCTTAGCCTCAGAAACCTGCCGTCTATTTCGATGAAATCCATTGGTGTAGAGGCATTTTTTAAATACATTTTCCTCAAGTCCTGTTTTGATACCATCAATATATCACGTTGTATATAAAAAAATATTCATTAACACAACACATCGAGTGCACATGTTTTGCTCTGTTATCAAATACCTATTGTAGGTTTAACTATGAGTGTATTCACAAAATGTTTACAGTTATATTTTTTAGAAATAATTGTCATTAAGCTGGATATAATTACTTTTTGAAAGTCCTCTACCTCGTTCCTATGCCTAAGATGCCATGTCCGAGTGTCTTCAAGGCTGTCTTTATTGCACATTTTTATATAAAAATGTAGTTTACTGATGCAACCGTCACAATTTCCCCCCCGAGATAAATAACGTTTTCTGATTGCAATTCTAACTTTTAAGGGCGAACCATAAAACGAGGGTTCATAAGTGACATAACTTCACTGTAATGCACCCTATAAAACCAGGAAAAGACAGCAAAAATGCCGTATTAGGATAGTGCAATGTCTTGTTTACCGTTATATTTATGATATTATTTTTTTTACAGCCCTAATGGAAAGATAATAGTTTCAGTTAAGTGCTTATTTAAAATTAATAAGCTGCTTCTGTCCTTAATAGCTTATTCTTCCTTCTCTCTTGTGGCTGTGTCAAGTTAGCCTGGCTATACCAGCCTACGTACTTCCGCCCAATTTCATTTTGCTCCTGTAAGTGAGACTGGGCAAGAACTCATTACGTACGATTACTGGAATTCAGAATTCTATCGGTCCAATCAGCGAACAGGCGGAGGGGTTGAGAGCGATTATGTCGAAGTTGATGCCGACTTTGAATTGTAGTCTAGTCTGTAGTTCAACAAAGGCGACGGAGGAAGAGACGCTACTAGCTATCTGCTCGGTTGTTTCAACTCTTGAAGGAATTCTTCCTTTTTTTCAAATAATTGTTTCAAGTTACGAATTGTCCCCTGAATCCTTCGGTTACATTGACAACATCGACACATGTCGTTGACAGCCATTTTGACAGCCACGCTCGCAGGTAGCGATTTGTTTACTACTGTGAAAGCGGAAGTAGGAGGCATCAGGTCAGAGCCTGCCCTTCAGCCCATAACATACGTCATTACCAAACATTAGTGATTAGTTAAGGAAACTCCAATGGATTTAAACTTCAGACAAGTTTCCACCCATTACAGTAATCCAAATCCAATGACGCTGTTCCAGACTGTATGCCGGAGAGAATCAAAGTCAAACAGGCAGGTATTACCAGGCTAGTGTCAAGTGGTTTTGGGTAGCGAAAACACTGGCGCATATACATGTGAAATATTGAACCCGAGGTAGCAACAGCTTGCCAAAAAAGGTGACTTTTTTGGTTGTTGTTTCAACCCCTTTCGTGACTTAATTTAATCACCAGCACTCCTTGCAGTTCATTGTCATTTCCCCCTTAATTTCTACCTCAAACAGCAACAGTCAAAGCAAAAACCAAAGCCGGAGGATTTTCCTGGTCACTGCAGGGTAAAACCAAATTCCTGTTCAACCATATTTGTTCCACTGTCCAGAGGAAAAGCCCTTACTGGCCAGTGTTTTCCACAGGTTCAGCTTTCACACAATGCATCACTGTGTCCTGCTGTGTATGTTATGTTTCAGTATGTTAGCTCAAAGTAACCAAGGGTGGACGGTGTTTAAAAGAGCCTTATGAGCAAGTTCTTCTTTTTGCTGGACATTGTTCATTGTTCTTCCTCTTTGTTCTCACAGCCACAGGTAAGGAGGACACAGTGTGATTGACCTGTGAAAGTAAAGGCTTGCTAAGAGGGCAGATCCCTGCTGTGTCTCTACAGCTGACCTGTATCGGTGTGTCCTACACACACACACACACCAACACCCGCAAACAGAGAGATGCTGTTTGCAGAGGGAAATTGCTTGTGTCCATTAAATAAAGAGGGAGAGACGACAAGCCGGTGTCCTTGCAGCCTGGACTGTCTCTGTGGCAATGAAATAAAAGCTACGTCACTTACTCCCACCCAGGAAGGATGGAGGGAGTGCACATACTGAGCGAGAAGGAGTGAGGAAGCAAGGAAACTATTTAGGAAGAAGAGGTCATGGAGAAAATGAGTCAGAAGAGGGAACTTTGGAAAGAGGATTATACGAGATCTGTGCACTCAAGGCTAAGCATCAAATGACAGACAGTGTCCTTAGGAACTGTGTTTACATTGGACGAATAATCACCTTATGATTTATGTGTGGCAAAAATAGACTGCCAAAGCAGGAACAAGTGTCCTTTTAAAAGGTGTAAAGTAAGGGTGTGGTGGATGGGAGTGCACCACAGCAGACTTTCATAGAGGAGCGATCGTAGATGTTGTGCCTACAATCTATTAACTTTCACAGTCACAGAGCTAAACAAGTAAAGGGGCCAGAAAAAGACCATTTGAAATACATTTTAAAGGTTATTCCAGTTATGAATCTCCTTATTGATGTTACTTTCAATGTTCTTTTTCTTTATATGAAAACATTAGTCTTACAAAACAAGCAAGAACATGTCATTTGTGAGCGGACATATTTCTTTGGTTTAGGGAATAGACCTGTAAGTTGAGAAATGGGTTAAAAGGATTTCTTTTATATGGCTTAATATGTAAACATGTTTCATCCTAATGCTTATAGTTGCAAAGTATACAAGGAAATGCCTTCCGAAAAAAAGCATGTTTGTTAAATGACTCAAGAAAAAAGGGGTTTCATTTGTTTTTAAAGAACAGATGCTTACCTATGCCTCAAATGACAGTATTATAGTAAGTTATAATATTTTCGAGACAAAAACTGGGGCTAGTTGCATTAGCTTTGCATTTTCTTTCTTTAACCCTTAATCAACTGTTTAAAATGCATTATCATAACTTTACCATAGTTTATTTGTGATAGCCACAATTTGTTCTTAACATTAACCTTGCCATGGTTGATATTATAGCAAACTAACCAATTACTAATGTTGGGCTTCGATGTAATCAAGGATTTCCCATAATTGTCTGATGACAACACAATTGTCTGTTGAGGGAGAGTAAGGAGAAGACACACAAAGGACAACTAAAAAGGGAACACATAGGAGAACGGTAGTAAGAAATCCGGGGGACACACCTTGCTGTAAAAGAGTAAACAACGCTGCTTTTGGCGGCGAAAGAGGAGACTTACAATGCTGCAAAGTTAGCTGTGCCTCTCAAGAGGAGCACAGTGTTATCAATTTCAGTCCTGACTTGATGGATAAATGTGTGATTAGATATATTTTCTGTTGATACCTTCAATGTTGGCTTCGAGGAAATAAGCAACTGGGCTGTGAAATGAAATCACAAGGTCAAATTACATCTAAACCCCTGGCTCAGAGCTGGTACAAACACTGCATGGCTGGCCAAAGTGCAGCGTTTGCCACACAATTGCATTATTTCACAGTAAATACTGGCTGCGGGGAACATGTGGCAGCTGTGTTGGTTTGTTTGACTCTCTTTGTGGCTGGGCGCTACGCCAACAGCGCTGAAATCACCTCTGAAAAATGCTTTCATCCACAACAGTAGATGTAAACTTTAAAGGATATTAAGGAAAAGAGTTGTTGAATAAAGTGTAACTAAACAAGCCTTAGTCATCTTGAGCTAAGATTAAGTGGTTGTAAATCTGCTAAGGAAATGTAGGGCAGATCCTGCTCTAAATCTACATCCAACCTGGTACAAGATGTCCCATTTTTGAGCGGCAACATGAACATAATCCTGCGTGCGTTATGCTGCTGCTAATTATCATTGATTCAACATTAATTACATCTGCACAGTAATCATGTTAATCTAATGAGGCCGGTGGTGATGTTTGTGTGAAAGAAAGAGAGAGACAGATAGAGGAAGGATGGTAATATGTCTCCGTTATTTCTTGTATTGATTCCCCCCTTGAGATAAGATTAGGACGGCAGGACAGAAGGCACAGGCCGGGACACAGAGAGGGAAAGAGAGTGGTTGAAGATAGGGGAACAACAGCTACATATAACCCCACACGATGGACCGATCACAGGAAGAGGAGATTCAAATAGTGCAGCAAGGTGATGGAGGGTGAGGAGAGTATAAGGGGGAGACAAAAAAAAAGGAGAGGGTGAGCTGCGGGAAGCCTCTCCCAGGGGGGTTACTCGTACTTGTGATGGGCTTCATATTTGTTATGAAACCTGATAAGGAACCCGATCCTCATGTCAATTGCACAATTAGACAACTGATGGTTTCTCTAATGGAGTTAATACAACAGTAATTAGAGGCAGAGAAAAGGAGAAAGATGAGGGTAGTGTGGAGATGGAGAGCATAGATGGCCTGCTGTGGAAGGTATAGGACCTGTCAACCCTGATGTATAATCCCGCACGCAGACTGAGATAGTAAAGAATCCGGTCACACAGCGAAGTCCTCCGCAACATCATATGAGACATGACAGATGCAGCTCTAATGAGCACTTTAAGAGGCTGGTGCTAGGAGGCATGTGGCGATGCTTGTTACTTAAACCAAAGTTACGAGATGGAAATACATCGTACAGGAGATGTGAGTAGTGTTTTGAGGAACAGCTAAAGATTTTAACGGCTGCTTTTTCACTCATTTGAAATTATTAAGGCTCATAATGTCATAAACTAAAGATTTATAAAGACACTAAAGATAATTGGTCCAACACTTCATTGCAGACTGACTTTAACAGCAACATGAGATTTACATTGAAGTGAAATGCCTGGGTACATTTCTAACTTTCTAACAGGCAGTCATATCTAATGAACTGCATTAAGTTTACCAACAGTTATTTTCTATGAATCGTCAAAACTGAATTTTAATGGGTTGAATAGTTTATGATCAAATATCTGCAAAACTAATGTTATTCTCATGATTTAAGCACATCTAATAGAAATTAACATTAAGCCTTCAATTACACAATGCAAAGAGCGATATTTTAAACGTGTGAAAACACCTGCTGTGCAGCTGTTTACCTAAATGATCATAATTTGTAATTGTCTTTTTTGCCAATTTAATGCAATCCACAAAACACTTAACTAAAGACACATTCAAACGCTTTATGCATACAAAATGTATTTGGTAATGGTTACAAACACATGTATGTGTAACTATTCCAAACATAGCCTTTAAAGTCTTTATTTAATGCTCATTAACGTATTCCGTTGAGTTTATATTAGTGAACGTGTGAACAAGGGATTATTCTTCATGTTTGGGGGCTAGTTTAGCAAAACTACTAGATTAGATAATCTGTTGCATTGGAAAGTACAACGCCAGGACACATGTTGTCATAACTCCCAATTTTCACCATCTTCTTTCCACCATCTTCTCTAGTATCTATCTGTCCATTCTTGTTACAAAGTCCACTCCACAAATAGAGGTAAGAAATGAAAGTATGAGTCAGCTGCCCAACAGGGGACTACAGGCATCTCAGATATGCCCAGATATGTGTAGAGGTCATAGGAGCAATAATTAGAAGGCAACTGCACTCAAGTCACCGGCTGTTTCCTGTGGGAACGCCAGGCCTCGCCCTGACGGTGATATGAATAGATATAAAGATGAGAGCACACTGCAGATATGACTTTTCCAGACACACAACCAGAAACAATCATTATGAAAAGAGGATTGGAAGACGGGTGGTGAGGGGGCAGCATGCCTCATGAAAAGACATCTGCTACTTTTATAAATTAATATATATATATATATATATATATGTACCAACACAATTATTCCTTAACTACAGAGTTGGCAAGCAGAAATATGATAAATATAAATACATTTGAATGTCTTGCTGATAGAGTAGAAAAAAACGCAGCTGTGTGTGTCGGTGTCCTTATCCCTATTAACAGCATGAGCATTGGCTATGATGGTATACACACAAACAGTCAAACACACATGTGCACACATAAACAAGACAAACATAAACAACTCATCTCATATAATTAGCAATTAAGCACGGAAGAAAAATGATCGTCTTTTCCACCATCATCAAGCCATGCACATTCAAACCTGTTGTGTGTGCGAGTGGGATTTGTTGCAGACGTTATTTCACCTATAAACAAAAGTTAAGGAGAATCACATATTGCCTCAAACAAAACAATTTCTATATGTGACGGACTGAAAACCATGTCAACAAGCACACACACCAACACATGCCAACAAATACGCTCAGAGACCTTCAAGTGGTTCTTGTGAGACTCCAAAATGGTAAAAGTGTTCTGTTTTTGTGCCTGACACAGTACAACCGTTATTATAGTTTTAAGTTAGGTAGAGTTTTGTTTCTAATTTAAAAGGTTTTTGGTTTCCGTTGATAACATTAGCTGACTACTTTTTGGTCTTTTTTCCAGCCAATGTTTAGTTCTGCCTCTGATTTGGTTTGGTGCCAATCATTTCTGCTGTGACTGGTAGGTTAATTTAATTTTTGAACTCAAAAGTTTAAACACAGCAACATAAGGGGTTTCCTAAGTTGTACAAAATTGCATGCTTGGCTAACCCTTCACTTTCAAGGCCAAGGAGCATTTCATTAGTGAATAACTATGGTTGGTAGTGTTGATAAGAATCTGAATGTATCCCAGTGTATGCTAAAATTAGTGTCTACTTCCTGCTCTTTATTGGATTTTGGGAAATTAGTCGCTTCAGCAAACACAGCCAAGCACGTTACCTAGATGATTATGTTTTCCAAGCACATGGGTTAGTCCTTATCTTAAAAGCCTTTTAAAAGTGAATGTACTATACAACCACTGACTTGGCGATAAAGTAGTGGTGTGCATGCTGGTGCCATTCCTGCAAACACAGTGCCACACTTGGGCCAACCCGGTTAAAGAGAAAGGATAATCCATTGCTCTCCACTCTCCCTTCCTCTCTCAATAACGCCTGTATTTAATCCAAGTGTCTGCGTACCAGACACCATTGAACGTCTCACCCTCTCCAGGCACACACACAGTCCCACTTAAGGAAACTATGATCTTGTGCGTCATTTTGTTTCCACCTCGAGGAAACCAGGTTAATTATACCGCAGTGAGTGTGTTACCCTGCATGACACTCATGTGGTTCACTTTAACATTTAACATAATAGCTAGCAAGACGCAACCTTATTGACTCCTTTAAAGAGCACACTGGCCAGCTGCTCTGACACACACACTGTATATTTGATACTGCATTTACATTTTAAACATCACAGGGAAACACTACAGGCCAGTAAAGGTTACACACTGCAGCTTTTGTCTTACCTTTGAAATGTCAGTGTTGTTTTGTGCCTCGCTGCACAAAAGTGCCACGAGACCTTTGATAGCGTTGACTTGCTACTTCTCAACAGCAGGGAGACACTGATAAAGGCCACGGGCTGGATCATGTTTATTTATTTGTCTAAGGCTGTGCACTTTACAAAGTTTATCACCTGATATTTGGATAGCTCGGCAGGACTTGTGGTCAATTTACTGTTGGGTGACTGTAATACATAAGTAGATGAATAAACAAGTCTTTGGAGCCAGTGAGCACCTGAAAAGCAGATCAATTTTGAATAACAACATTTTGGAAAGTGAAATAAATGTTTGTTTGGGTTCAACTTATGAAAAGGTGTCATGAAAATCCTCTTTTCAATAACTTTGTGTTATCACAATATCCTGATGGTAAATGGAAGGTGTTCCCATAATCTTTCATTTTTTGTCATTTGCAAATGCTTTCTGCCACTTAAAGTGTGAGAGGAAATTGGTGAGTGTATATTTTTCTTGTCTGAAGAGTGTTATTTTCTATGTACCCAGACTTTCAATAATGGTATTTAACAAGCATAAATTGCAGTAAAAACATAGCTGCCTGGCATTATAGCTCTCTCTGTCTGAGGAAATGCCACAAATCTTAGCTAATTCTGTTCATTTTTCTGCCCACTTCCTCTTTATCATTGGCCAATCTAACCCACTGACTTGAGGGAAAGGAAGAGTCAAGGGTCTTTGTCAGAAGACATTGAATACTTCTCCATTCAACCGACTCAACCACATCAGACCAGCTGATAACCACACCAGAGCAGAAAGGTCCTGAAGAAAAGGAACAAGATATGAAGACGGGGGAGGGAGGGAGCCGCAGAAATAATCCTCATCAGGCAGATCGCTGAGAATGAAGACTGCAAAGCGAGGTATGGAGAGAAAGAGAATAAATGAATCTCTGACTATAAATAGCACCCTCAATCCCGTGCAGAGCTGGGTAAATAGGGCCGTCTTGGTTGGGTCACTGGACACTTGTTAGAGATAATACCTTCTCATCCATTACACCGCAAGACAAAGCTGGCTGTCACACATATGCACACAAACATATTTGTACAGATACACATCGAAGAAGTCATGTAAGCTCAGGTGCAATATAATGTATGCGTGTTTGTGTATGTGACTACTGTACTAGCAGTCCCCTGCAGCTGCCAATCACAACAGCAGTGAAACACACACCAGGGAGTAACTGAGGGTTCAGAGAGAAAAGAGGGGGGGACGGTGGAATGGAAATACGAGTGAGTCAGTGCATAGAAAGCACAGTGTTTAACAGCCGGAGAAAGAAAGTTTGACAGGGAGACCGGGGAAGGGGCGTGACGAGGAAAAATAGTGTAAGGTGGTTAAGAAAAGCAACACAAAACTGTCTTTTAAACATCAGCTCCCCTCAACACGGTATTTTCTCTGAGAACAAATGTTCAGAATCTTCCATAGGCTTCACAAAAAATAATATATAACATTTAGATTAGATTGTCCAACCAATGTGCATCTGAACACAACATGTTTGCAATGACTTCCTATTTAGTTTTCAACAGTTTTATAAGTTGCAAACAGCTGCATGCTTGGCTAACCAATTCACTTTCAAGGCAAAGAAGTAATTCATTAGAAAATATCTTTGGTTGGTTGTGCAGGTTAACTGTATCCGAGTGTATGCTAACATTAGCGGCTACTTCCTCCTCCTAATTGGATCCTGGGAAATGTAGCTTTGGTTCAGCAAACACAGCCAAGCATGTTACCTGAGATTATTACGTTTGCCAAAAGCACGGGTTAGTCTTCATCCTAAAATCCTTTTTCCAGATCAAATTACTATACAAACACTGACTTGGTTGTTAAAGATGCAGTACCTATAAGGAGCAAAATCGGACAAGATTAGAATAACAAGCTCTACACTGAAATTGAAGAAAAAACATGTTTCTTTATAAACATATCTTTAATAGTTTTTGAACAATATAATGTATATCACTCTTGTTTTATCATGGAAAAATCAAAGTGTTTTCTAACCAATTCATGGAGCTAATGTTTGCTTTAAGCTAGCTAGCAGCAGCTAATTGTAGCTTTCAGTCACCATTTTCATTTCAAATCGGTAGTTTGCGGACTATAAATCACACCCTGCTTTGTCTACCTCTGTCTGAAATCGAAGACAAATACTTTAAAAATGATTAATTTTAAGGGGTCAATCTGCTGCCATTTGAGAGCAAAACGCTTAAAAGGGGTTGCAAAAGAAGCTGATTGTCATTTTACAGCCAAAAAGCCAACCATCTGTTCTCTGTGTTAGCCAGTTTTACCCGGTTTACTTTGTTATTAAATTAGATTGAATCAGTGTGCAGTCACACAACAGAAGTAGAATATACAGACGTCCTTGTATTGCGTGCATGTGTGTCATTTCCTTCTTCTGGACAACTGTCTGGCTGCCTGCAGTGTCACAGCTCACTGTGTGTGTCGGAGGAATGGGTTTTAGCCGCGACCAGCTGCTAGCGTAATTTATTCTCTCAGTTGTTAATCTCCATACATTTCAACAACCACATGGCTACTGCAGGACACAGTTGCATACACTCTTTGAGCCTGGCTGGATGGTATACGAGAGGCTCTAATCCTGTGCTGGTCAATTTCATTTAAAAAAAGCTTCATCTTAATAGCATGTTTATAAAAATTGAGTTTTTCTGAATCATATGCTCTCCAAACGGAAAAAGCAGTGATTTTAGAATATTAAAGTGTCTGTTGTTATGCTCTGCAGAAGAACCACAACATCTTCATAACAAGGACCCTCAAACAGAGAGACTACCGACTGTGTTTGATGAGATTTTCTCTTTGGGGACCGCGACTGTTGAGGTTCTTGTGTAACTGTCAAATCAAATCAATCTGTTCACCCCAAAGGGAAATATCAAATGTGTGCGGGGTTTAAACACCAAAACAAATCAGACCACTGGGACAGTCACTAGAAACTGTGAGACCATAACAAATGATTAAAAACAACAGGAGAGGGGAAAAAACTAATATCATATCAAATTTAAGAATCTAAAAAAACACATGTTCAAAAACAAAGAAGATGTAATTTATAATGTGCATTCGGTTTTCCATGTTTAGACTATCGATAGTGAACAAAGACAACATTCAGTTTTTTTTCCTTTTCAAGAAGTGACCTAAAGGCAAGATCTTAGATTATATGCAGAGGACAATTTATGGGCCTGCTTCTAGTAAATATCCCTGATCAGGGTCTGACTCACCCTTATAACTGTCTCCTGTCACATTAAGCATGTTCTTCCTGCCTGTGTAAAGATTTCCATGTCAGGCAACAGTATATCAAGATGAGTCAAAGATTCTTCTATAAAACATCCTCAAAGAAGAGAAAAACCTTCAAAGAGTTTATCATCCTCAGGATGAAAAGACGCAGCTTCACTTCTTAGGAACCTCATTGCATTTAAACACAATTTCCTTTTTTGAGTACCACCAGACCTATTTCCTATCCCTAACTAACAGTCATTTAAAGCAGTGGACAACTTTCCAAAATCAATACTAATGTCCTCATTTCGTGCTACATTTAGCAGGATGAAAGACTCCTCCACAGGCCGGTGATCTTATTCAACAGTGTGCGTGTAGGCTGACGAACAACCGAATCATCAGCACATTTTATGATGTGTCTGTCCTCGCTATTACTTTGACAGGTGTTCTTATAAATAATATATGGGAGGTGAGAAAGACCTGCAGTGATCTGAAGAGGGATTTGATTTGAAGACAGACAAATAACATTCACGAAGACCTGTTGGTTAAAAAACAGCCCTCAGTTACGATATATACCGTATACAGTTTATATGCACAGACAGCACATGCTTAGCTTAGCTTAGCATGAAGACAGGAAACTGGTCAAAACAGATAACCTGGAAACTAATTTCTGCCAAAAGAACCTCAAAAATGTAACTAATTGAAACGTGATATATTGTTTGTTTAATCCATACAAATACTGTTTTCAGTTTTTGTACAGGACTACTGGTCACAGAGTGGTTTGCATGTGTTTGACTTTCAATTGAATGCATGTTATGTAAAGATGTGGTTTATTCATACAAATCATTTGCTGGTTTAAGTACCTACAGTAGGAAGCTGAGATTTCGAGCTGTAAAGTAGTACCATCAGTAAACACGGATTTCAGAGGTATTTTCATTAAAAGGGTTGCCTTGAGTCTTTCACAGCTGAAAAATAAAATCCAAATGACCCTGAGAAGCAGAAAAGGAGGTGTGCAAAGTTAGCTGCCATGATTCAAGCTAGAGGATGTTTTGATCATTTGAAAAGGATATCCACAATTCACAAAATCCTTGAAAGATTGGGATCCCAGATAAGATAAAACATGTTTAACATGTTTCCGTATAAATGTAAGCTGCCTCAATACATTTACATGTATATGCTGTTAATGCACCTGCTACAACCTTTGCTATGAAGCCGTTCAACAAATGGAATTAATTTGGTCCTTTTATTAGGAAGCATCTGCTCAGCCCTTTTGTGGTTACAGTCACCCAGCACTGGAGCATAATTTACAGACGAGGTTAGCGATTCATCTCTACATGTGGACATTTTTTCCTCCTTGTTTGACAGTGAATCAGTCTTATACATTACAGTGAACCACTTAATGCAGTTTTGTGAGCCACAAAACCTCCACTTATAGTGAAGGTCATGCTTTTTCCTGTGCAATTACTGTCCAACTCCCTGTAATCAGCAGGAGGTATAGCGTACCACCGGGCCAATGCATTCATAGAAAATGCTAATTAAATATTGCAATTTGCAAAATGACTTTGATGTTGTATTAATCTTATATTGTTGACTCAGTATACATTATATTTTATATTGAATCCCAGGATGTTGGAAGGTACACAGTGTCAATTATGATTGTAAAATACTAGCACCATGATGCGATTATAAATAAGGTTTTAAAAATCTCTCTTATCTATGCAGACTGTACCACAAACCGACAGGGAAAACATAACCATTCAGGCACTTGTTGCATAAGAACTGCCTTCACAAAACGAATGCATACTACACACACTATGGAACAACAACATTCACAAGCACACACACTGACAAAGAACAGGTCTGCAGCTGAAGATAAATGAGCTGCAGAGGGCATTAATGCATGAAGGGTAAAATATAAACATTCAGATACAAGCAGCAGACCTCATGCTGTTCAACTTAATGGAAGGCAAATGTACATTATGGCCAGAGATAGAGAGTGAGAGGAATACACAGAAGAAACAGGCAAGGAGGGAAACCGCATATCTGTGTGTTTGTGTATGGACTTGAGCGGTGTTAAAAAAAAAATTACGATGATGAAAAGTGAGGTGGTGAAAAAGTCTGTAAAACAAAAGCTTAGTAGCAGTCTATGCAAAGTGTTTCCTATTGTCTTTTTATTTCCATTGTATTTATTTGTATAAACATAATCCTACTTAAGTTCAAGGACATAAAATATCTTGCCTCTGGATAATTATGCTGTCCAGACATGATAGTTCTGCTGTAATTTGACATGGGGAGATATCAAGCAGCATTAGAATCATATAGGACATACTTCTGGTAAAATTGTGTTTGCATGATAATGCGAATCCGCGTGACAGTGCAGTTTGTTGCATTCACAGATAACACATAGCCTCGAGCCATGATTAATCCATTATAAGACCCTGGGGTAAAAGTGCCCACTGACGACCCCTTCCTCCCAGTCACTGTGTGTTTACCCTTTTTGCCTTCAACTACATATTTCGCCCAGAGCCACAGAAAGCACAAATCTCCTGGCTGCAGGTTTGCTGTGTGCCGCAAAATGTAATTAATGACACCTTTATTTATACACAATGTGAGAATACTATCAACTGAAATATTAAGGTTTGGTTTCTTATAAAAACCGTGTCTTCAGGGTTAGGTAATATTAAAGGTGTTCATCGTGTTAGAAGAAAAATAATCAAATCACCACAAACCAGCTGTCGCACAATGAACCCTGAAACCAAAAGTGCTAATCCAGCCTCGCCTCAAGGGTTTCACTTTACAGTATATAGAACTAAATCCCACACACACACACACACACACACATAGGTCAGATAAACTTATCAGAGTTGCAAAGTGAGTTACAGTCTATTTCCATGTAGCCTATTTTGGTCCTGGCTATTAGAACAAGAGTAGCAAAGTGCATTTAGTGCTGCCTATCAGATGTTCACACACACACAAACAAACCTACACATTCTTACACACACACACACACACACACACACACACACACACACACACACACACACACACACACACACATACACACACACACACACATACACATACACACACACACATACACATACACACACACACACACACACACACACACACACACACACACACACACACACACACACACACACACACACACACACACACACACACACACACACACACACACACCAATAATATTCACACAGAATGGATTCCTGCTTAAGGTGATTCACAAAAGATATTGAACTTCCTTTGTGCCTTTTCTGCCATTGTTTCAGGAAAAAGGACTCTTCAAAACTCCAGACAAGGAAGTGAAATGTGACAGAGATAACTCATGTCCAGATTTATTATACTGGTCTGACAGGGCTATTGTTGTTCACCTTTAGACCGTTAAAGAAGACGAGTACACAAGAAAATCCTTCAATGCTACGAGGTTCACTGGAAAATCTAGGCCTGAGATCCTTTACAAAATAATTGAATCCTGAATTATTGTAATTACCTCAGGTGGTTATAAGCACTGCTCTTAGTGAATGAAACTGATTTTTGGAATGAAGATTATTTGCATTTTCTTACATATTAATTGAAGTATGCAGTGACATGTTGTATCGTCAAACTCTCAGGCAGTGCAGAAGTAGAATCAATTATAAATATGTATACATAGCACAGGAGCACCATGCGCTATTTGCTTTGCAGCTCAGTTCTAATCTGTCTATTTGCTCCTAAATATTCAAACTCATTCTGCATCAACCTTCTACTGGGATCCTAATTTAACAGTATGCGCAGGGCTGCTAATGTTAGCTCGGTCAAAACAGGTCAGGCAACCTTGCACACTGTGTGCTGTCAGGTGGGATATTCCCATGGGTCATATTGACTGCAGTCATCGTAGGTAGTATTAGCAGTAAAATGATCTGGACTCGACACAGCATGCAGAGAAAATCCTCTTATTGGTGAAATTGGAGTGGCAATTTCTGAAGGCCTTCTTGACAATCTGGTATTGCCTGCAATCATACAAACCTGAAGAGCTCAAGAGACTTAACGACATTGTTTTGTTGCTTTCATTTTAACCTTCATAGTCCATAATAAATGAATGTAAAAGCCTGCTTTAATCCCATATTTACAGCTGCTGGTTACAGCTTTGGTGTAAGCAGTAAATCACTGTATTCTCTTCTCTACTATAATTCGCAGCTCACCTATTGAACTTCAGCTGAAACACAACTCTGCCCTAAACAGATGGAAGGGTTTCTTTATTATTGCAGGCATCAACAAGTGTCAACTGATGCTTGTTTGTGCAGCAAAAAACAAGAAATAGATACATTGGATACATCTCCTTTTTGAACACTTGCTTCTTTCCTCTTAGTTTTGGAAAAGACTCAACCTCTTTCCACCCACAATCCTCACTACCTTTCAATTCCCTTCAAGTCTTTTATTTCCACTGACTAAGATATAAATAAGACACACTAACTCTTATAAAAGGACCGTTAGGATTGTAAAACTGCGGATGGAATCTCATTGAACCATAAAGAGCACACAGTGCCCCATGCCTCTGAATTAACAAAGACATTACAGGGTAATAAAGTTTTCTTTACAATCCCAGCTGCAACACAACACTGCAGCCTGTTTGATCTTAAGCTTACTCATCAAAGGACAAAACAGGACAAACTTCACCCACCCTTCGTTCTCCTCTTTCTCTCTCTCCTTCTCTTTGGCTTTGCGAGACTTGTGCAGGAGTCCGATCAGGATCACGGCAGCCCGAATGCCAGCCTTTTTGTTGTGGATTCGTCCTCCGGTCTGAGACATTCTGGGGGTCTCTGCTGGTGTCAGGAGGGGTTCGGGGGACAGACAATCCAAGGTCAGGCCAGCACCAGGGTCCCCGGGCTGCAGGACCGGCTTGGCTTTGCGGGCTTCCAGTGTGAGCTTGGAATGTCACAATCTTGGATCTGTAAGCTGTCTGGTTTAGAGACAGCAGGCAAGTTTCAGCCGAGTACCTGTTTGATTTCTGACCCCGGGCTCTCAGTTCTGTTGTGGTTTAGGTTTGGACCGGTAATCCAAAAGTTAAAGATTCTGGAGCCACTTTAGGTTTGGCAGGTGATCAGATTGTATCTCTGTTGATCTTGGTGTTGGAAACAATGCACATCTCTTGTAATCCCAGCGGTCCAGAGAGACAATGTTGGACTCTGGCTCAAGGTGAACTTCTATCTGCATTCCCTGCATGGGCAGTGAACCTGTGCATCCAAGCTCCATAACACATCATGGTCCCCGACGAGAGGATGAAGAGTGGCGCTACTGAGAGCAATGTAGACACACACACTATGGCACAGCATCTCTCTGTCTACCTACCTCTACCTTCCAACATTTCCCTCCTTCTGTAACAGGCTCTGTTTCTTCCCTCTGTCTGCTGCTGCTGCTGCTCTGCTCCTTGCTTCCTGACTGCTGAGCCCCACCCTCCTTCATCTCATAGGCTGGAATTGGTACAAGGACCGCCTCCTCCTCCTCCCCCTCTACACTTTGCCTCCCTCTATCTCTCCTTGCCCTTGTTAATAATGTTGTATTAGTCTCACTGACCTTGTTTTATCTATCTATCTATGCTTGATTTTATGATTTCATTTCAAGGCACATGCATGCAAACCGGCACACAATGCGTCTCTCTTTCTGACACATACACAGACACACACCCTCTGTGTGAAATCTCAATTCAAAACAGGCTTATCAGCCTATTTCCTTCTGTGCCGTTGCCAAGGACATTAGAATTGAAATATAACCTCACAAAATGAAAGGAGATTAAATGACACCGCATGAAAAAAATATAATTTTACTAAATTTGACATGCTCTCCTTTGTGCACAGACACAGAGGGACAAATATAACATTTCTTCACGCTGCATTTCTTGTTCGATGCCTACTATTATCCTGTCAGGCCACATCTTTTCCCCACTTTACCTGTATTTGTATTCCTCCCACTATTAAACTGTCATCATGCTTCTCACTTTTCACAGTCTACTTAACAAGTGTTTTCTGTCCATTTTCAGTCACAGTCATTTTCCTCTTCTTCAGATCATTAAACAAAGTTAAAGTAGTCATCTTCCCAGAATACATTGATCTAAAGTGTTGTGTTTCATCTTGTTTTTTCTACCTCTGTTAGGGATTGGGTTAGGTTTAGGGTTAGGGGCATGAGCGACAGAATGAGTGATGGGTTCATAATTGACTCACGAGCTGCAATCATTGTGGTAGCATTAGCTAGCATTATTTAATCTTTCTAAATAGTATGTACACTATTACTTTAAGAGAACAAGCTGGTTCATCATTCTTTTTTTTCTTTCATTTATTTGTTGTATAATTAGTCTGGAGGGTTTCTCATTATATACAGAACTAATGACAGCTTGATCTTGATTTCATGAAGTGGCAGCAAGGGAACAGTTAGCGTAGCTTAGCATTAAGAAAGCAAGCAGGAATCCCACACTGGTTGCCTAGCGCCTGGTGATGTTGTGGTTATTATATGGCTTTAACAAACAAAATATAGTTAGTGAGCTTGTGAGGTAGTGTTTGTATTTTTTCACCCTTTGGACAGAGCCAGTGTGGTCGTTTTCTGTTATCTCCAGTCTTTATGGGCGACTTTGGCTGCAGTCAACATGTCGACGTATCCTTGGGCAAGATCCTTAACCCTGAGTTGCCCCGATGGCAAGGCCAACGGTGTGTGAATGTGTATGGATGCAAGTTTCTGTTACCTGCATGAATGTAGTGTGAATGATGACCTAAAGCACTTAGAGGGGTTGAAAAGACCTGATGAAGTGCTATATAAGTACAGTCCATTTACCATTAATGCTAAGCTAACCATATTTTGGCTCCTAATTCATACATCACCGAAAGGCTTTAAAGCAGTATTACTCATCTTATCTAACTTTCAACAAGAAAGTGAAAAGTAAGTATTTTCCAAAAATGCCAAATCATGCTTTAAGCATTATTGATATACATATCCTTTTGCAGAAAGCAGCCACTATGTTTCCAGTTAATAATAATAGATTTTCCTGTGTCATTAGAAACTGTAACACCTTTGTGCACCATTGAGAGATTTGTTAACTTTCTTCCGGCTCATTAAACAGCTCTACAGTAGGTCTTTACGGCATGTATTTCCTCATTTCTCTAATGAGTTCCTGTTACAAAAGGGTTTATATATTATATATAATACATAACACACATTTTTCAATTTGAGGTAAAAATAGCTGTGTGAGTTATGACATTCTCAGGAGGCAGCAAAGGTCTATAGATGGACAAGGACAAAGACATAAAGCAACATAAAAGCCTGACACTGCAGAACAATACACAGTGAATCACACTGCACATCAGTGACACTGGCAAATGGGGATAATGCTTTTCGAATAGCTAAAATGGAGCGACATAGACTCCTTGTTTGGAGGATAATTAGAAAAATGCATCACTCAAGAAAGGCAACATAGACATCTGAATAGATGTGATGCTTCAGACAGCAACCAGGGAAAAGATTAAGCCGGGAAAACAGCAGCAACAAACACAACAATAACATCGAGGGTCCCATTTATCTCCTAATGCATTGCTTTTCCTGTGTATTGTCATAGCCATAGCAACTGGAGGGCTGGCAGAGTATTTGCCCGAAGGACCCTCAAGGCTGTAAACCCTTGACACCCACCGTATAAAAAAAAGGTTTGGTAGATTTTTAAGTTACAACCCTTTGTTGAATTTGCTTCCAAAAACCGTGATCATGGCTTACTCGCTTAAAACTCCACCATGGAGGCAAACAAACAAGCTCCTCTGGACTGTCACATTTTCTCAAGAGATTACTTGTGAAAAAAAACATGCACAAACTCTCTAGATCTCCCTCACACATACACTAGCAGTTGCACAGGCATTTCACTAGGGCCTACTGTATGTGCGTCATCAAGGGGGGAAATGAGACACCTGTATCGTTTTACTTTCAGACACAAAAACACCACTCGCTCTCTTGCAATCACCCCCTCCCCATTCTCACACTCTCACACACACACTGATACACACAAGTGTGACAGTGTTCCTGTGAGTTGCACTAAGGTGCACCAGTACACTTCTGACCTTGAATAAACATTCAGAGTAGAGATAGTCTAGTTTGTACGTGCAGACTTTAACAAGGAATTAATCTTATTTGAGAAAGGCAGGTTTTTATTCCTTGAATCATCTTTTTATTTTGTTTTTATACAGAGTTTCTTGGAGGCCAAAGAGTCTTGAAATCCTTCAACAACCCTCAGATAAGACCGTCAAAACCAAAAAGGCAGCCTCGTATTAATTATTTGGATTTTTCATATTTTATTAATCCAAGCAACTGTTCAATTTAACTCTCTGCTAGAATGATAATCCACATACTGCTCAAAGCCTTATTACTAGGAATACAAGTCCGGGCAACAAGGCGGCTTTATTTTAGTTTATTTAGTTGACACATTGCAAACTGGAATCGACTTACTGTATGAAATAAAATCATTATTTTTTAGTTTGTGGAAGGAAAACAGCAATTATTCTTTCCTTTATATTGTGTTGCAGCAATAAGTTCCCCTAACTTGAAGCAAAATGTTGGTTTTCAAAATGTTTGTGAAATCGATGACTGTGAACCACTCTGTTCATTTGAAGTGTAGGTAAGCATGTACAGAACTAACCCTCTGTTTCTCTTAATTGCACACACTGAAACACTCATGTGTGTCTGAATGGTGCCAAGCAGCCTTTCCCGTCACTTCACAGCTTCTCAAGTGTCTCCCAAACAAACAGATGCCAGTCTTCTAACGTCACCTCTCTTTGCTGCTCAATCTATAACGGGACACACACACACACACACACACACACACACACACACACACACACACACACACACACACACACACACACACACACACACACACACACACACACACACACACACACACACACACACACACACACACACACACACACACACACACACACACACACACACACACACACACACACACACACACACAGAGAGATATGCCTTACACTGTAGTAAACAAAAAATACATTTTGGCAGGCGTCATAAAATATATTTTATGACGCGTGTTTGTGCAAACACATGCGTGTATGCACCATGCTTGACCCAGCATCAAGCCTGCTGTAGAAAATGACCTTCACAACTGCTGCTGAGTAACCACTCCACCCCCCAACACACAGACGTACACACACAAAGAAGCACAAACACAAATTACCTATAAAAACACACTTGTTACCTTCCTCTGCAGTTCAATTCCTTTTTTTTGTGTGTGTGTGTGTGTGTGTGTGTGTGTGTGTGTGTGTGTGTGTGTGTGTGTGTGTGTGTGTGTGTGTGTTTTTCTGCAGATCTGAACCGCCACACATTTATCTCCACCACACAGAAACAGTAGTGTTTGTAGACCAGGCATGAACAAGAGTCCAATGTTTATGAAGAAATAAGGTTCAAAAGTAAATGTCAAACGGACTATAAATAAGAGATTACCTCTTAAATGTCATATTGTCGTATAAATCAAATGATGGGCTGTGAATGTAAATAGAAGGAAATGCCATCCCTCCCTTATCTTTGGAGGGATCTCATGGTTTGGGAATGAGAAGTTCACATTGAGAGATGTCTGTTTTTAATGTAGTGTGGACTTGGATTATGGAGGGAAAAACCATTTCAAATCTTTGTACTTCAGAGACTTTGCGGTTTGATGAAGTATTGTTTGTATGTGGATACTGAACGTGGTTAGTCTTCATACTGAGGCTTTGTTTTATGTCAGTTCAAGCTGGTGTAGAACATTCCTTCCTCTGTGTGTTGGTGCTGGTGACATTCTAGTGGAATAAATTGGTATTTTATCACTTTAATTAGAGGGAGAAAGTCTGACATGTATTGTTTGATTTAATTAACCAATTATCTTCTGTAGGAACAGAAACAATCCAATTAAGTGTTTATCTTCCTATTTCTCATTGTTTTGGCATTTAACTCTTAATGTCATAAAGAAGTTTGCAAAGGCTGTAATGTTGAAACCTTTTTAGGATTGTTCTTGTCATCAATGTTTAAACCATACTATATTTTCTTTCTTGCAGCTTTTATTCCTTAATCTTCCCCTCATTAAATATCTTCCCTTCTGTCTCTTACTCACACTTTTTCTTTTTAAAGCATTACAGCCAACCATAGCATACTGTAGTATACAAAAATACACTGTTTACTATGGAAAACCAGATGAAGGGTGACTTCTGTAGAAAGAAAATGGCATTTTGAATTTGTAAGAATCATTTTTGACCAAACTACCTAATATTTCACTTCTGTAGGACAACAGTATAACTGATAACTCGTCTCTAATCTGCAGTTAATGGAGGACAATAATAAAATGTGATTATTTTTGACAGAATGTGTTTTCGCTGATCACCCTCTATTAGACAAACGGTAATCTGTTACTGATAACCTGCATCAATTGATAGACTAATCCTCCCATCCGTGCCTACCTGCCATTTAGTCGCCACACAGTATCACACCTCCTTTTTATATCCCCTCTCTTTGTGTTTCCCGCCCTTGTACAGTACATGCTGATCCTTTCCCTAACCAGTACTTTAATCAAGAAGTCCCATTTTTTCCAAACAACCCCTGAGAGCGCTACAAGTACGGTGACACACAGGTACGATCACACACATCCATTACACTCAAACACAAATACAGACCTAAAGTAAAGGTTGTCAAGTGATTTATAGAGGAGTTAACTATAAACGTAAACCAATAAAGCACTCAGTGAAGTGCAAGTAAAGTATCTTGTAAAATCGTAAACTGTTCCTCTTTTTGTTCTACTCAGGTCTAATTCGGTATAGTTTCCCACTCTAAAGTGTGTGTGCAGTCAGGTCAGCAGTAACCACTTGTGTTTCCTGTTTTAGCTAAAATTAGAAATGCCAGATCCTACTCTATTTAAAGTAGAGAGAAAAAACCCTAACCCACAATTATTTGATCCTACAGACAAGTAACGCCAGTAGCCAAAGCACTACTAGTTTACTCTTCAGAGCCAAAGAGATCCATTGTTGTCCAAAAACAGTTCCAAACACATTAGGAGCCACACTGTTGCACTGGGTAACATGTTGCCTCATTACCATGAACATATACTCCCACATACTGCATCCAGCTGCCCCAGATACTCACCAGAGCACTAAATGTGAATTAATACGCCGCTGAAAATAGTCCCCATTAATTTCTCTTTTTGTCAAGTTCGATAAGTTTGTGAAAATGTACAATTCCACGCTGTTTTAGTTCATTCCTGAGCCTTTTATAAACTCATCAATATACAGTATACTGTGTGTGTTTTTTACAATTAACATGGTCTATAGGGGCAAAACGCCTTGAAGCCAAATGCTGGTAAAGTTCCAAAGTTCAATTTGGAGCTCTTTTGTTGTCTTTTCATGTCTTTTTTGGACAAAAACAAAATCCTCTCTCGACTCTGGATTTGTATTTTTTTTTTTATGTGCCAGTTAATGCCTGGTGTGATACAACGAAGTAATTTTAAACCCAATAGTCTTTCTTTTGTTTGCTTCTAAAAAACAGAATCCATATGAAGAAAAGGCTCTCAACATCACTTTATAATAAAGAAGAAATAGAGACCGCAAAGTGGATGCTTAAGCAAATGCATCAATTTCCTTCTCAGCACTTGCCTCACTATGTCCAATTAGGCTATTGCTTCTTTTGTCTTGTTTTTCTGTTAATCAGATTTTAGCGTGGAGCTCTTATTTGTCTTTCCAGGCGTGGCAGCTGTAGCTTGTCATGCTAACTACCCATTTCCTCTGCAGGGAACATGCAAATAAATCCTCAAGCGAGTGATAGAGGACTTTTCCCATACTACTTGACAGCTGTTTTTTTTTTATGTAGAAGCTTCATGAATCACTGTTGTACCATATCAGCACAAGAGCAGCAAACAAAGCACAAAGGGATTATTACTTTAAGATAACTTTACTGCAGCATGCCGCCTGTTTTTCCAAGGCATGGTAACAAAGTGAGTTATTACTCAGACACTCTACCAAGGCAGGGAAATTGCTCTTACATAAGTAATGCACACATAAAATGACACAGTCACACCCACAAACAAACATATATCCACAAGCACATATATATCATTATAAGTGACATGGGAAGCAATGAGTTTAGCTCAGTGATGAACAGTTTAAAGAACCACAACTGGCAGCAATGGATGCAGACTGCATTTCTACAACCATTTCCGTATATCCCACTGTATGCGGATCTGAATTGCTCTTATACTTCTCTTACCTTTTTCATTCACATGTATTTGGATTTTGTTCTATTGCAAACAGATACAGTGTATACTATATAGTGGGAAATAAGTAAACCTAAGTGATAGAGTGAGCGTTGTCATGAAGGGCAACTTGATATACCCCTATTATGCAACTGCAATAGATCCTTAATGCCTAGGATCAGTGGAATTTGGTTTTTCTGATTACATTTTTGGCTTTGGAAAGAAAGTCTGATATCCTGAAGGTCTTACATTTCATCAAGGGTTATATTTCGCTTATGGGGGCCTGACTTTGCTTTTTCCCCCACTTATTTCTCCTATAGCTCCCTCAGAGATCCAAAGAAGGAAGAGATCTCTCAGCAAATGTCCTGTCCAGAGCTTTGTTCAGCTTTTTTATTGCAAGGCTTACATGTGTATTATTTTCTTGAATTCTTTTAACTTGAGTTGTGGATGGCTGCGAAAAATCCAGATTGTTCAGTGACACAAATGAAATACATAACACAAGACAAACTATAATTACCACCTTGCGTTTGTTTGGCAGTACCACTTAGTGGCTGTATGTTAACATCCATGTCTGTCAACAAAGTCATGATTTCTTTATTTTATCCTATCAAACATGTGCGAAAGTGTCAACATTAAGGCGTTGATTCTTGAGTGATAGCCCAATGCCTTTTTGTGTTTCTGGGATAACATGTTCACAAGAATATGGCAGATTTGAGATCACCATGACCTTGTCCTTTGACCAGACAATCTAATCATTTAAAGCCCAAGTAGACATTTGATCCACACTAAATAAAATCCCTAAAACAGTGCTGTTTATCAGTTTATATAATACTACTTTTACTATAGTGTTTGTCTCAGGTAATCCTGACCGAACCATTTAACACAAGTTCCTCTTTGTTCGCCGCCTCTTGTCTCGCTAACGGGTTCTTAGTAGAGAGTAATTTAGCTTAAAACCTTGACAATGGCTGGACTTAAATCCGACCAATGTTGTAAAGGTTTGTATTACCACTGTTCTAGAGAAGGGTTCAAGCGTCAATCAAGCATCTATGACGCATTCATCATGTTGTTTTGATAAACGGTGTAACAGCTGTTAGGACAAACTAACTGCAGCACAAGTTTTTCAGCAGAAATGCTCTTGAAAATCGACCGCACATAACTGCCCAGCATTTAAGACTGACACGGTAAGAGAAAAACTGGTGAACCTAGTAGAGCATTTAGCAGCTAAAGAGCCAGACATGTTCCTTCAGGAGTTGGTGGACACCAAAACAGAGCTAAAAGAGAGTGAATATTGGACATGTATACCTTGGTTGGACAGAAGCAGGACTCAAAAGGAATGCTTATGCTGCTCCTTATCTTTTGGATATCCGAACAGGCAAGCTACTTCCATATCAATTAATACAGTTTTTTTTTACCTCTCTGCCAGTAGATATGAGAAAAACATGGTGAGGCATGGGCCAAGATAAACCCCATTTCATTGTGTAGCACTGCGAATCACATCTGCTTTTGTTAACATGGTAAATTAGGGTAGGGCATTTTTCTGGTGGCGTCAGAATAGACCTGAAATAAATTTCCAAAATCTATTTTTACTGTAAGTCTTTTAAGAGATGACTACGGTCTTGATGAAGGTCTTATAGATTCAACATGTTTTTTTTGCCATTAAGGTTCATTTTATGCCTCTTTTTCCCTTGAATCCATTCTAAGTAACATGATTTTAAGCTGATGAAAGACTTGTGGAGGAGTTAAGTACAAGTGTTTTACTAACATGTCTACATTGAGAGAGTATTAGATAATCCAGGACTGATATTGGGAAATAACTTAAGCTCTATGTGATAAAGATTAGGCTTTACTCGAGGCTTAACATCTGTTGGATTACAAACCGAGCACTAATGCATTTAAAACACGCACAGAGTTGACATTCCCAAAATCTCACAATTCCTATTGAAAGAAGAACATGCATTATTTACAGGGCGCTGAACTCTATCGGATTGCAGTCATTTCTTAAGAGTGGTTCTTTCTGCGGCATGTGTAGCTCTTTAATAAACAACTGTAATCCTAGAGATCTTTGTGTGACTCGTCCTTGAGACAGACAGAG
This sequence comes from Eleginops maclovinus, assembly GCF_036324505.1. Classification (NCBI taxonomy): domain Eukaryota; kingdom Metazoa; phylum Chordata; class Actinopteri; order Perciformes; family Eleginopidae; genus Eleginops; species Eleginops maclovinus. The sequence continues at coordinate 7,862,634 of NC_086366.1, read as the reverse complement.
GACTGCTACTGAAATAAGGCATTTGCAGTGAGCTTATGCCAAGTCTCACCCCCTCACTCTGCATGCATGCTGAAAACAAATAATTACCAGGATAAATCTATTCACTCTGTTGATCCGTCTCAGAGGCTGTGTTTCTCTGTGACCATGTTTATGCCTTTTTGCTCTTCCCATCAGCCTTCTCCTGAGTGTATTATCCTGCATCACATGAGGCTTATGCTCTGGCAGAATTTTAGGACACACATGACCAACATGCTAACAGCCTCTTGTGAGTTGACCACAGTGGACTACAGTTGTATCTCTTGTCTTTCTTTGCTTAAAGCTTATTTCTTCAGTGCCTATCATCCATCTGCTTCATTCTCTGAGCCTTTGTTATCCCATTCACACTCTTACCGAGTACTGTTATCCTACACACAACTATGCATGAGAGATGGATGTGTGTGTGTGTGTGTGTGTGTGTGTGTGTGTGTGTGTGTGTGTGTGTGTGTGTGTGTGTCACTATACATGTAGCCCACAGAGCCGGGGGGCCTTGCTGAGTCAGCCAAACAAGACACCATGTGTTTGTCAAGAGGCGACAGATGGAGGAGGAGGAGAGGGACAGAAAGTGTGCTGTGTGACGGTCAACACACACACACACACACACACACACACACACACACACACACACACACACACACACACACACACACACACACACACACACACACACACACACACACACACACACACACACACACACACACACACACACACACACACACACACACACACACACACACACACACACACACACACACACACACACACACACACACACACACACACACACACACACACACACACACACACAGATTTAAAGAGTGAGATAAGGTGACGGATAGAATATGTGCTCATTAAAACTCAGCTGTTGTTAGCTGTTTCACACTGTACTGAACCTTAAGACAAATCTGTGCCTCACATGTCTCAGTCTGGAACAAAGTGACTCAGTACATGAAGCAAAACATAATAAAATCAATAAAAACAAAACAGTTTTCATAAAGTGAAGTAATGTAATGTGACATGTATAAAGACATCATCGTTAATGCTTCAGTATCATTCATTAGTAGATTGTCTTACAAAGGGATGGACTGCCTACCACAATTATTGTACTTTTCCAAAACAGATTTTTGTATATATAACATTGCTATGAAATGAGGAAGAGCAAAAATAAATATTGATGCAAAAAAGGATGCAAAGAGTCAAGGTAACCTGTTTTGGGATTTTTTTGTGTGTGCTTTGTGAGGTCACAGTGACCTTGAACCTTTGACCACCAAAATCTAATCAGATCATCCCTGAGTCCAAGAAAAGCTTTGTGCCAAATTTGAAAAAAACTCCCTCAATTTATTAGTGAGTTATTGCATTCACAAGAAAAGGGTAGATGCACGGACATCCTAGATAGAATCGGAGGATGAAACCCTCTTTATTTGTCACACACATGCACACAGCAGAGCACACACAGTGAAATTAGTCCTCTGCATTTAACCCATCCTAGTACTAGGAGCAGTGGGCAGCTATTGTGCAGCGCCCGGGGAGCAATGGGGAGGGGGGATTGGAGGTGTCCGGTGCCTTGCTCAAGGGCACCACAGCAGGGCCTAGGAGGTGAACTGGGACCTCTCCAAGTAGCAGTCCTGAATACATAATGCCACCAGGTACCACTGTCAACAATGTGGATTACAATATCGAGAGACAAAACATTGGATCTGTGAGAAGCGTTGAGGTGACATTATTAAAACTGCAATATTTCGTCACGTTTTGTTAATTCTGAACCTCCTTAGCCCCCTTGAGAATTGGTACCAGCAGCTTTTTATAAAAAATTGTGCATTAATTAGCACTTTCTTTGGCTCATGATCTGGAAAAGCGCTTGAAATCTGTGCCAAATGTTGATTGCAATCTGACTTCTTAAATTTTAAGAGTTATTTTGCCGTGATTGCCATCGTTTTTCTACCCTTTTCTTATTTTAGAATCTTCCACAAAAAGCAACATTCATCAGCCATCTGGTGTTTAAGGCAGTGACTGTAAAAGCTTTTATCAGCAGACCGTAAGATTGATCACAGCTGTCCGGTTCCAGTGGGCATAAACTGAAGGAAATGTAATTAATATATTATTGGTGTGGTACCACTCGAATAGCCTTTAGTGTTTTGACTCATTAATATTGTAAACCTTGAAATAGATGGCCCTCTTTCGTATTATGGCAGTAAACATTTAGACTTTAGAGGTTTGCTGGAACAAATATCATGAGGGATGAGTCAATAAGATAGGAATTGATGGAGACATCAGGTGGTGCCGTATATAAACAGAGTTTGTCACTGTTGTTGCAGAAAGGAGAGAGACAGGATTGGCTGAACCGAACTTTCTTGAGGGTTCTTTAATGACCGAACATTCACCTGAAGCTGATTGGCCTTGCGAGCACACACACAATGCTGGGGGACAGGTGTATAACACACACACAAACACACACACACACAGTTACTCCCACTGGGCCCTAGCTGTGGAAAAATAAGAGTGATAAACTAAAGAGGAAATGGTGATAAAACTGTCTTTTGGGGTGTGTGCGTGTGAAGAAGTACCAACACAATGAAGGAGAAGTTCTGTGAGATTCAGAGCAGAACGGAGGTGCAGAACAGAAGGGACACACACACACAAACACACTCAGACAGATGGACACACACACACACACACACACTCATACAGCACGACAGCCCAGACAGCTATTACAAACTGCTCTCTTGCCCCGAGAGCGTCCAAAGTGGTGTGTGATGAATGATCCATCAGCAGGACTATTGGTGTCTGGGCTCCAGATAGGCTGTGACACAGACAACCCAGACAGACAGTGTGCAATACCAAGGGTGGTTCTGGTTCAGGGAATGTAGACGTTATACAAAATACATCTATTTAGCTGGTATTCATTTAAAATAATTCAGTGACAAGATCTATGTGATTGTTACATTCAGAAATGGGACAAAATCAATGTGCTTTACAAAAACATGAAGGATAAAGGGTGCCATAAAAGATAGCGAATATTGCATCTACTGTATGTTGCCCTAAGATATCACTTCTTCAATGTCCTTTAAAATGGTTTAACCAGTAAATGGACTGCACTTATATAATGCTGTATCCAGTCTTTACGACCCTTCAAAGCGCTTTACTCATACCACAAGTCGCTCATCCATTCACACAGAGCAGTGCCACTTGCTCTAGGAACTAACATTCACACACCATGCCATGCCACGCCATCGGGAGCAACTCAGGGTTAAGTATCTTGCCCAAGGATACATCGACATGTTGACTGCACGGTCCGGGATCGACTGACTCCACTCCCAGCCAAAGTCGCTCTTTAAAAGCCACAAAAACCTATATATTTTCTCAATTTGCTTCTGATTATGAACTCCTGAATACAGTTTTTATTTTGCTGTAACAGCTGTATCTATATCACAAGTAAAGTTTTCTGCATTTATTTGTGCTTTCATACTGGTATCAACTGGATAGGGCTCAACTAGAAATCAGTGATGTTATGATTTGCCATGAACCAATCAAATCTGTCCAACATTTGAATCGAAACTTCAGCCAAATCTTAACAACCCACACCAAGGCCTTCCCAATAATAACAACTTTGAGCACTAAACATTATAAATAATAAAATGATAACACAACATTTTTACTTTGCTTCTTTTTTATTTAGCAACAAATAATTAAGGCTAGAGAAATTGATCTTCAAGTGGGGTTGGTAAAAGTAGTATCAAAAAAGAAAAATAGTCAAATCAATGCCAACTGACCCTACGGTCAACCTCATCATGCAGTCAGCCGTCTCTGTTTGGTAAATCAATGATGTGACATCTTCAGTAACAGCTGAAGAGCGGGCCTGCAACTGTCTAAAAAAAAATCCTTGACAGAGGAAATGGCGGGAAGTTAGCAAAGAGGGGTAGGATGTGTTTCTATACATCCATGTTTCTGTTCATGGTCATTGGGACTGAGGTGTATCCCAGCATGCATCAGGGGAGAGGCAAAGCACACCCTTTTAAGGTTATTAGAAGCCATCTGCTCCAAATGAAATGAATAGTTTACAGCTTGTCTTATTATCCCATAGAAATAGGTGTTGACTCTTCCTACATTAGCAACATTTGACATTTAACTGCAAATGTTTCAAGGCAAACGTATATATTCCATCTTATCTCAAACAATAGGACAGAAGAATTTAACAGAGAAAAAATCTGAAAAACTGCAAACCAGGTTTAAGGGCAAATAAAGTATAATAAAAACAAACCTAAAGGAAGGAGGAGACATGTGACAAGAAAACAGTGAGCATGAGACCAAGATAAAATGCAAGTGAGACATCACAGGCCCAAAGTAAGAGCAGAGAAATGAGAAAAGTGTGAAGCAGGGCGATGATGAACGGGAGATGTATCCATTTCTTTTGTCAGCGCTGATTACAGTGTCAAACCACAGATGGTCGTTTGCAAATCACCAAGCACACTGGCCTTGAGCTGCCACAGAAATGTCATTGGACAATTATTTTTCACACACTCCAGGCTATTTACAGCATGATTGTTTTCAATGCTGCTCTTGATGTACTGGCAAATTGAAATTGGGCCATAATCTGTACTCAGGTTTTTGCCATTTTTGTCACTGATTGCAAAAATCACTGCAAATGGATTTTATGACAGGTTAAAGTACAATAACATCAGCGAAAAAGAGCTTTTATTTTCCTATAGATGCTGCGTCACATTACATTTCAGTCCAGTTATTTCGTATTTTAATTGAACCTGTGATTATCCCATCTTTTATGCCTTTGTGCTCTTTGTTTTCCTCACTGATGCTATGCGTGACTCCAATTGCTCGATGGCTAAGATGACGGCTGACAGCTTTTATCTCTCGAATGCAAATAAATGCATACGGAATCTATAAAGTGTTTTCGCTTCTCCAAAGTCCTCCAAGTCTTCATACTACGAGCTACTTCTCTTGCAACATTACAAAAAAACTGCACTAAAAGAAGCATTTAAGCTAAAAGGAATAATAGTCCAATTGCTCTTCAATAAAAGAAAGTTCAACCAACTATTTGGCACAAGCAGCTGTTACTTTTACAAACTAGTGAATATCTCACAACATTTTGATAATTTTCTGTAGCCTGCACTTTCATTTTGTAGTGACCGGGAGTAAATTGCCAGGATAAATCAACACAAGCCTTAACCATTTTAACAGTTGGCAACACTGCATCCACCAAGCAGGCAAGGACAAGCTGAGGCCATTTCTGCAGGTTGCTCATATGGAGATGAATTATTCCTTTGAAAGCAAATTCTGTTTGAGCTCAGCTCTGCCAGAGCGAGACATTGTTCCCTGCCTCTGATGTATGTACGGACGGACCAACTGCAGGGATGCGTTTGTATGTGGGTATGGATATAAAGTACAAAGATGAACAGGAGCAAAATGCTGCTTAGACATAGATTTTACCATCTTTGACCGGAAATAAGAGCCGGTAATATTTTTTAGATAGATAAAGACATGGTCAGAAGTGAGAGACAAACCATTTTTAGTTTGATTTCTAAAATGGCTTCTGAATGAGAGGATGGACAAAAACATCACAATCCACCATCTGTCAACAGCTTTCACGTTGAGGATGACCTCACCGTGTCACAGTGAAGCCACACATGCATTCACTCTCTCACACACTTTAATCCACAGAGGTAAAAATGTACAAGGGTGAGAGAGAGATAAAAAGATTTTTATTTCATAACCACCAGTACCTTCCTCTTAACACCTTTGTCCTTTTTTCCTCTGCCCTCTTTCTCAACCCAAAGCCCATTATTCCCAGGAGAGAATCCGTCTCTTGTTCTCTCCTCCAGCCTTCACCCCTCCTCCTTTCTTATTATTGTTTCTCTCCAATCCCAACCCTCTGCTCTCTTTTTAGATGTGAAAAGCATCTCTGCTGTGAGGGCTGGAGGTAAAGGAGGAAGATAGGTCTTACTTTCTCCTCTTCTATCTGTTGGTGAAATCTCAGCGAAGGATCTGTAGCCCCTGGACTATTATTGTCTCTTTGCTCTCTTCCATCACCCTTGATCCTTCTGTTGCTATTCAAAACACTTCAGGTCTCTCCCTCCGTCCCCACAATCTGTCTCCTTCTCGTTTTCTGCACCACCCTCCTTTCTCCCGGATGCGAAGAAGACTGGCTGTAATTTGCCGCCAGCTTATGTCAAGTGTTTGTGTACAAAACAGTAACAGCAGCCATTGCAGAGCGTAACTTACAACATCTTCCTAAATTGGTTTCCAATAGCAACAGTGCCAGGGCTAGTTATGGTTTGGTAAAGACTTCCAGAGACACAACAGAGATTGACAACACACTGAGATCAGTTCTGTATCAAATAGTGATAAAAAGATATATTTTGGTATTACTTCCCACAATGACGCTATTATAATATCCTAAAATCCTTTAATTAGCAGCTGTGAAGATATTACATTTGCCAATAAATAGCACATGTAGCCTCTGTTATGTAACGCTCTCTAAATGTCAGATTGTTCATATTCATCTCAGCTGAAACTAAGATTAACCCCCCAGCAGTTTAGTTATTTCTTTGAGCAGTTGTAGAGGGCTCCGTTTGGAATATATACCATGTCATGCTAGAAAGAAGTCTAATGCTGAGTCTCAATTGCTTACTTCTTTACTACACTTATTTGGAGTCCATAAGTGCATCCCAATGAAAAGTATGAAATGCACAGTATTGTACTCCTAATTTGCAAAAAGTTGAGTGTGGAACACTGGTACTATTGATGGAAGCTGTTGGACTAGCCACAATTTAAGTGGCTCCAATCAACTCTACACAAATAGGTGATATTTTTTCCCCAATATTTTATACACCTACCAGTATATAGGTTTTGAAAACAAAGCCTGTTCATTTGTTTTTGGGTTAATTGAACAGTCTGTGATGATTTGCTATTGCTAGCTCACTAGCGAGGTAGAACCTGGCAGTTCCCGTGAGGGCAGAACAGCCATGTGCATTTTGAGGCAATGCTTACCCGGTCAAAATCCGGTGTTCAAAGAGCAAAAAAATGGCAGTGTTTTAAGCGGGATATCCATAGTGAGGAAGGAAATGTTTTGAATTGCATGAATTGAATGTTTATGGAAATCTGAGACTCTTGTGAATCCAATGAGCCTCATGGTGTTTGTTTATTTAACCCTAAAAGTATGGTAGTATTTATTAGTATTAGAGTAGAAAACCTTTTGTGTAACCTGACCACACTGAACAAAATAACCTTTTGTGAACCTCAGGATACAACATCAAACTAAAGACTGAGTGTGTTCAAAGGTGTGGACTTCCCAGGGATTTTGACAATAAGGGAGTTTTGAGCAGTTTCCAGAACGGGAGTGCTTGCCACCCAATCGCAGCAAAAAAGAAAAAAGAAAATCAAAACATATCTCCAGATGTCCAAAATGTTCGGTATTAACTCACAGCAAATCAGTTTATATGTTGTTACTCAAGGACTCAACGTCTTTTGTGTTATTTGGAGAGATTGTTGCAGTACTGCCGCATTCGTAGGTCAGTTTGCAGGTTTTCAGAATCAATCTCTATATCTGAATCCTCAAAGAAAGTCAGTGAGGGCAGCAGAGATGAAGACATCCACAGAACAAGAAAAGGTACATCCTCTGATCCTCACTTTCACACCTCCTACGTCCCCCGTGGATACGGATTCGTATGAGAGTGGGTGCACATGAATGTGTGTGTGTGTGGATGCACATGCAAAAGTGTGCATGTTGTTTACCTGTTATCCACAGCTTGCCGCTGAGGGAGCCCTCTGCCTCTAAATAGGTGAGGGGTCTGTTTTTATGAGCCCTTAACAGCCAGCACTCAGGCCAGATGGTGCGCTTATCAGCTACTCTGTGTGTCTGAGTGTGTGTGTAGCATCAGCCAGAAGGCAAGAAGTAAATATTTGTCAAAAGCAAAGAGGCAGCTGGTTGTCTGGGGGACTTTAGAGTAACAAGACTTTCGCTTAACAAGCAGGGCACACACACACGGGGACACTAATGGGAATAGGTTACATGTTTCAGAGATCGAGACTAAAGAGAGAGAGAAAAAAGCAGGGCATGTCTATTGATCAACTGACAAGGTGGTAATAAAGCAGTTAGCTTTAAGGCTAATTTAAGCTTCAAAATATACATATAAGCCACATACAGGACACAGGTATAATGGGAAAATATTGCAATAGAAAAAAGAAACAGTCAACTCATAGGTGTGTTACATTTGTGTTTGTTCAGATGTAGTGTAATTTAAGCTGCTATAATCAACATATTTATTTAACAATGGATCACATTTGTATGTGAAAGAGGTTTTCCTACAGTTATCAACCCACATATTGACCGAGTGCATTTTTATCGCTTCTTTCAGCTTGCAGTTTTGCTTAAACAACCTGCAATGCTGTTGTTTGTTCCCACCGCTTTCAGTGCATCGCTTCAAGACCGAGCCAGCAGCTGTTCACAGCCCCCAAAAAAACCTAGAACTCACTGTACACAACGTGTTCAGCACCATACTGAAGACAGAAACAGTTAGCAACAAGCTGGTGAATATAATTAAGCAATTAACCGCTAAGGAGCAACATATTCCCCAAAGGAGTTGTTGTTAGAGATCAAAACAGAATTAAAACAACAGTTAATATTTGACTTTGAATATCAGGTGGGCCAGAAATCATATCTGCACGCTGTGTAAATAAGCAGCTGTTTGCCAGCAAGTTGCTGGCTCCATCTTTACAGAGTTCAAAGAGAAACACCTATGTACCTTTGGGTTATACAGTAGACACATGAAATGATAGATTGCTCATTTCAGCAAAGAAAATGTAACATGCAATATAAATAAAACTCTGATTTCAATCACTTTGAATTGGTGTCACAAGACAAAACATTGCAGCTAGTAATCATCATAATATCCTTAATATTTCCCTCTGAATAGACTCCACTCCTCAACAGTTAAATCAAATTTAACCTTGTTGTAAGAAAGAGCTCCTACGGGCCCATCAGCCTGAAACAGCCACCTGTCGCGGTCTCTCTTACCATGTCTATAGACATCAAGGCATCTTGTTAATTCATTTTAATTAAAGAAGACAAGGCGATGAATGAAATACAACGTCCTTCCAGACAGACAGTTCAGAGTTATGGGTCAACACACAGGGCACAAATACTGTCGGTGTCATGTTACTGCTCATGTTACGCTGTCCTCTTTTTATAATATCAACAAGATACTTTTGACACACACGACACACACAGATCTACTGAAAACATGAAGAGAGTAGAGAGATGTAACAATACAATTAAGACTATTGTGTATTCCTTAAGTACATCTACGGACCGTACATTATTTATCTTTTATATTGCAAGACTGTATATAATGTTAAAGATAAGATAAGATGAACACATTTTGTTGCAGCAGCTTGTAAAACAAAGTATTGCACAAATAAAAGTACAAAATAAACAATTATACAATATAAACATCTCAAAATAGAAGATAAAACAGAATTAAAAGAGTGATATATAAAAGTTGAGCGTGAATATAAAATATGTAGACTATCTGACGAGTAAAACACTATTGAAGGGCATACTAAGTTAGATCTAAAGGTAACAATTACAGTGTGAAGTTATAAGTCCAGTAAACCTATAAGATGAAAAGATAAGGTGAGACTAAATAAGATACACCTTTATTGATAGGGAAATACAAGTATTTTAGAAGTAATACGAATAAGATCGGAAACTAAAAATAGGAAAGGTAGGTGTTCACGCAGGGAATACATAGAATAGAAAGTAAAAAGTGACATTATATCATTTACATATATGCAATATGAATAATTATAAATATGTTAAAATAAACAGTGTGAAAGTGAAGGTCCAAGTTTACACATTCAATCATTCAGAGATCAACTGCAGACACTCATTATTTGCATTCATGTTTTACACATGAATGTGTGTTATCTCCGTTTGGTTTGTACTCTAACGTGCAACTCTCCTGGGTTTAATTTTCATTGCTGTTGCTGCCATGACACCCACATTTCCCTCTTGGGATAATTAAAAGGTTAATCAGATATTATTGTAATAGACGGCTAAAAATCTATAAATAACAGCATAAATTGTTGGTGGTAATTAAAATATTGTCTGCTTTTCAAGGCGGGTGACGAAATAATAAGCAGGCAACACAGTGTTTATTTTACCCAGAATGATGATGAATTCGGGGCATTTCTTTCACATTTTGGAAATAATTCCTCCCTAATATTTATTTTATGTCCCCTATCTGGTACTATGGTTGGATATTTTGCCAGAGGAAAACACACTGTGGTCTCTATGGGCAACCACTAGCATTGCAGGTCAGGTTGTGTTTCATCTGTTCATGTTTTGATGCACTGGTGAACAAGTCTGGCTGCAAGGCAAGACAACAGGGCCTATCACCATAGTAATGAACATTACTGGACCATCCCTTAGGTGATCATCGGTTCTTGTTGCCACAGCAACAGCAATGACTCCCTATAGGCTGCTACATACAGTATGGCGGCAAAAACAGAGTGCTCGTGTCTTGCAGGGCTAACCTATAGACGTAAGCCTACTGGGTTTAAAGAATATGTCAGGGGACATCTAGAAGGAACATGTGTTGAAACTGTTGTTGTTTTTTAAAGCATTGTTTATCATGTTTGAGCCATGAAGACAGAGGCATTATTCAAATAAATCCGGACGATGCAACAAAATGATATCTAATAATTGTCCTTTGTCCTTTAAATGTAGTGTTCATGTTTCATTTTCATTTAATTCTATTTGTATTTTATTCTATGTTTGACATATGTAATGCCTGTTAACATGTTGCTGTGATAAAGAAAATACAAATTTGGGATGAATTAACTTAATCTAATTTAAAATGCTATCATCTTTATGTGGCACCTCTTGGTATTTTGTTCAACTTTTAGATACAAACTAAAATAAAGAGTGCATTGAGCTGTCGCCATGTTTGAGCTTCAACAGGTAGAAGTGTTAACAGGTGTGTCAGAGCTCTGCACTGATTCAGCCCTCATGAAAATAGAGAAATTGCTCTCTCTAGTGATCATTTCTCTTCATTTCAGCTGCCTTCACTTCAGTTCCCCCGCTGAGAGAAACTTTGAGAGAAACACGTGCCGTCAGCTCCCTCTTGTGGTCACGGCAGACATAGGTGAACATGTGAGGAGTGGACCATAAGGGGGAAGTAACGAAGTGCATTTTGAGGTACTTATACGTTACTTGAGTATTTCAAATGTCATGCTACTTTGTACTTTTACTCCACTACATTTGTTATGTACCTAGTACCAATGACATATTATTGCCTTTTTATACATTTGTATATTTTCATTTTCATTTTCATTCATTTTTATTTTTACTTAATTGTTTAGTTCTAATTATTTGTATTTGTTTTGCTTCTCTTTTCGCTCTATTTCGCTGCTGCAACGCAAAAGATTCCCAATTTGGGATAAATAAAGTACTTCTGATTCTGGTTACTTTACAGACTTTTATTAATTGTGTGAAATATAATAAGATAAGATAACATGTACCTTTATTAATCCCCGTGGGGAAAGTCAGTGGGTTAAGCAGCAACAGAATAAGAGTGAAAAATAGGGCAGTGTGGTTCACACAGGATAATGAGACAAAAACAATTAAGGACTTCAATGAATATATACACATTTGTTATCCGGATTGTTGAATATATTTACATTGATTGATACGGGTAAAAGTTATTGTGCAAAAGTGCAGACTTGATGTGCAGTCCGGGTTATTGTCAGTGAGTCACATTGTTAACCCCTTGTTGTGCAGTCTGATGGCTACAGGCACAAAGGAGTTTCCCAGTTAACACTTAAAAGGGACTTTAGTTACACCTGGAGTAAATTCACAAACTACCCTGTAGTATACAAAGTAATAAAACTAGCTGCATCTTTACCACTTTAAAGAATCAATAATTACAATCAAAGCATCATATATATTATTCTGAAATGGGCCAATCTGTATAATACAGACTTTTAAGTACATTTAGATGCCAATACTTTTGTACTTTTACTTGAGTAACATTTTGAATGCAGGACTTTCACTTGTAACAGAACATTCCTACACTCTGGTACTTCTACTTTTGCTTAAGCGCAAGATCTGAGTAATGCTCCCACCTGTGGAGCTGACTATACCAGCCACAATCAGAAGTACAGAGGACCGTGCAAGAAGTGAATACATGATCAGAAGGAGATTTTAAACTCACTTAACCGAGTAGAAGTTTACTCATCTCAATTTTTCATCCATCTTAGGTGAACACAAATCTGGAACACCTCTATGGATTGCTTAAAAACAAGCACAACAAATCAATTGACCACTGTATGATACCTGCTTTTCATATTCACATGTACCTTCTTTTTCTTTGTTATTTTGTTTATGTTTAAGTGTATGTTGTTCTTAAAGTTGCCATTATTATTGAATTCAAGCTATTATTGGTATATTGATCTTGTCTCTTTTTATAAATTGTGAATGGAGGTGAAAGCTCCGAATAAGCCCAGCGGGTTTGCCTCTTCTTCATCATAAAATACCATACTGTGTAACTTAACTTCAGTTTGAATCGGAGTAGCGCAAGGGAGGGGAAGTGGGGCATCCTCTTCTGTACTCTTGAGAATGGGTGGAGTTCCACCACTTCCCACATTGAAGGGCTACAAGTATCACCGCAAGTGTGTGGTTTTCTGTATCTCTGCCTTTTTCTCACACACACACACACACACACACACTCATCCACCCAGCCCTAGGAAAGGAAACAAACTCTCACACAAACCCTCAGGCTGTATTGTTTGAAAAAGTGAACTGAAAATGTACAACAATGAATCAATCCCACCAGACCTGTTTGTTTGTGGTTAGAGTAAAAGTTAGTTCCCAAATGAACCCGAGCTAAGCTTTAAATTTACCTGCCTGGGAACTTGTGGATTTAATAAAACATCAAATGGATTTGGCTTCTATCCTTTCTCTTTGCTATTGCCTGTAGGCTTATTATACACTAAACTGACTATGATTGTGTACACTATAAAATCTCAGATCTCAATAAAGCTGACAGCTACTTAGGCCTTTATACAACCTCCGTGTGACTAATCATGGCGTTATACAGCAGAGTCGTGAGTTTTAATAAGCCATCACCTAAAGTAAATATAATACCAGCAGATTTTTATACCCGTGTTTGTTCTAGCCACAACTCGCCATCGCTCCCCGCAATATAGAAGGTGCAGCAGGAGATAGGGTGAATGCCACGCTCCAGAAATAGCAGCAGCACATTTGCTCTTTTCCGTGATGCTGGCAGACAGATAACATTTACACCTGACACTCCCCAAAAATGATTGGCGAGACAAAGATAAGAGGTAAGGGCGTCTCTAAGAAGAAGGCACCTCCCCTTATCATCCTCTTTACCTCTTTCATTTTTGTTTTATCCAAGCCTATTTTCTCCAGTGCCCTTGTTCAAACTCAGCCTCTTTTCTGTCACTCATCCCGCCAGTCAGTCCCAACATAACTCATGTTTCAATTCATCTGTATCACAGGGGCAGTTGTGGCTGAGGGGAAAATGCAGTAATCTGTCAATCAAGGCGGTCAGTTGTTCGATCCCAGATGTTGCTGTCATCAAGTATCCTTGTAAAAGATACTTAACTTTGAATTGCTCCCGCAGGCATGTTTATGGTTTTGAAGTGTATGCAAGTGGCTTTGGATAAAATCGTCAGCTAAATAACATGTAACATTATGTCTGTTTTTACTTTCTGTTCCCCCCTGTTTGATTGTCAGTATTGTGTTTATTTTATCTATTCCCGATCAGCCCTGCTATAACCTAACAAGCACTTTATTCCCTCATTAGATTCATCTTGATACTAAGTCTTCTGTTAGTCTTTTTCGGATACTTGTACTTTGTGTAACGGGCAGTTCTTCTAGGTTCTGTTTGTCTTGCCTTGCTTGGATACAACTTAAAATATAGGTATTTGTTCGTCACTGACTCCTGCGTTTGGGTCCACCCTGCTCTGATTTCTGTGACACAAAAAAAAAAAAGCACCCAGAGACTCAAATTAAAGTGGTAAAAGGTCAAATCAAGACCACACATCAGCACAATATATCAAGGAGTATCCTGGCTGCGTCATTATTCTTGAACAGCAGAGAGGAAAAAAATCAAAAGGTGCCTGCGAATCCACATCACAGAGCTGTGAGGAGTGCGTCTGAACAGCTGTTCTGTTTGAACTGTGCAGAGAATGGCAGAGGTGAGGAGAAGAGAAGAAGACAACCGAGGAGGGGTTGATGAGGACGGAAATAATGGACGACGAGTATCAGCGTCTAAGTAGAAGCAGCTCGCTGCAGACTCTCCCTGTCTCACATGCACATGCATGATAACAACAGCAGGGTAGAGGAGACAGACAAATTGAGCGGGTAAAACCATCTGTGGTTGAGTCTGAGAAACAAAATCCTCAGGTAATTTGTGCTGGCACTTCCACTTAATCCACCTAAAGCCCTCTTACACCTTGTAAGTGATGTGATACATCAGCACATTCGGCACACTGGACACCAGCAGCTCTTACAAGACAAATTGGAAAGTACAGTGACACACCGGTGTAATAGCTTGCCTTATTGAAACAGGTTGATTAATCCTTCAGACTGCCAATCATGTCATTTCGTGTATTCTCCTCACACCGAACAGATCTGTATCTGAAGTGCTTTATGATTACAGGCATCAAATATCCTGTAGAAACACATACAACACACTGTGTGCTTTACTGCTTTACTATATTCTTTCCAATTTGGCAATACTGTAGTCACCTAGACTTAAGGAACTTAGCAAATTAGGTAAAAATCTTTCCTCTGCTTATTTATTTCTATAATGCACATTAGCAAATGGTTGATACTTGTCCTGTGGTGTATATAAGTCATTTTCAATACTGTACAATGCAGAATAACTAACAAACGATAGCTCTACATAATATTCTCACCCCGAATTGTGAAAAATAATCAAGCAGAAGGTGTTTAAAACGTATTTAACGGACATATTTTGTGCTTTTTGCAACCAAGCTTCCAAAATTACCAAAAATATATGTTCTTAATTCCAAAAATGATCTTGAATCCATGCAGAGAATGTGGACGAATCAGTGTCCAAAAATAAGAGGTAAAGATTAATTTCCTGGTTACAATCCCAGTTTATAGGAGCAAAACCAGTTTTAATTTACGGGTAAATAATTATAATATTATTAAAGGGTGCGCTGTGACATTCGATTCTAATAAAGATCTCACAAAGGAAATGTCAGTAGTAAAGACCTAACCTGCTTATAACATTATGGCAGTCTCACGTTAGAAATATATGTTTCATTGATAGCCATCATTCGTAAAACAACTCAAACCTAATTATATTTTTGATATAAAGTTTACTAACAAATCGAATCGCATTCATTTGTTTTGGTCGAGGTTTTTTTGGGGGAGTCAGCTCTGCAAGGAAACTCACTTATGGATAAACTGAAGCTCTCCAACAACTTCTTAATTGAAACAAGCAAAAGGATAAAAGACTCAATCAGAATATGAAGTTACAAGTATACAACCAGCAAGACAAGCAAGACAGTGCAAATAAAACACAGACAAGACGGACAGTCGTTACTCACCACAGCTTGCGGGGCATGGTTGGTGTATTAAGACGCTGGTCAGGTGCACGCTCTCCCCTTCTCTGCCTTTCTATGTTTCATCCTCTCTCTCCACTATTATCTCTGTTTGTCCACTTGTAATATTCATTTACCCTGACCACCACTTCAAGACAAAACCCACAAGCAGATGCATGTGTTTGCTCACACACATAGGTTAGATTATGCAGTTATTAATGAGGTGCTGTGTTTTCAGCGAAGACGGAGAGATCTCTTTGTAATGTAGTAACCATGAGCAGGGAAGAGGCAAAGGAGGATTAATGATAGGAGAGAGGACAGGGAAGGGAGAAGAGTTGGAATAAGGGATAAAAAGCTCAATGTGATCTGAGGGCAGTCAGAAAAAAGAAGAAGACAACACAATAAATACGTCACACCTGTTGCATCTGAGGATTTTTGTTCCTGTGGCTTTCCACTTTCCCTTTTCTCCTTTCCATGTTTATCTATGTGGCTTTATTTTTCATTATATCTATAAATCTTCTGGTACCATCAGCAACTGAGTAAAATGAAAAGGCGTAAAAGTCGTAATTTCGGAACATGCCAAGCTATGAGTCATTTTTACAAAGTGTAGGCTCCCTCAACCTTCTTTGGCCCATGATGCTGCTTTGCTGTCAAATATTTATGTTAACAAACACATTTTAGAAATCCCGAGTTAGCATGCCAAGCGTCCCCACAACAAGAACGACAAAACTAGCTCTGCCAATCCTCCTGATTGGATTCCAATTGTGAGCCGCCTTTATGTGTTTATGTAGACATATACTGATCCTTTCCATCCTGTAGAGTGGCATCTCTGTTCCTCTCTTTTTTTTACCGTAGAACGTTCCCTTCTGCAGCGCTTTGTTACATCTAACACCTAGATCAAATACAGACACACGGGCTCACAATTAAGTGTGAGCGGAGCCTGGCTCGAGCAGGAGTCACGACTCACTAATTCATATTCAGAGACACTCCAGAGCAGACAGTCTAATGACACCTGGCCAGGCACCTCAAATGAGTGTGCGCGTGCGTGCGTGCGTGCGTGCGTGCGTGTGTCTGTCTGAGATTACTGTATTGTAGATGCAGGCAAATACAATGTCTCAGACCACCTTTTTTTTTAGAGAAAGCAATAAATCAAAAGTAAAAAAAACCTCACATTAACTATTCTGATAGATGTAAACCTCTTACAGCTACACAATACATCCTATCCTCATATTTTATCCACATGTATTATTAGTCTCGTTTACTGTGGAAATCCAAGACAATTGTTAATGAAAAGAGTAAGAACAAACGTTATCGGCTACCTGCTCGGTACTCAGTAATTTCAGAAAAAGACTCTGGATCCATAGAAAAAGAAGTTATCAAGTATAGTAGGTTAAAACTCCCTGCAAAATCTCCTTTTGTGCACTATACAAAAACAGCCTTTAGATCATCGTCAATCGTTTTAATATTGATTTCGAATTACTGATTTAATGGCTTCACAGACGAATAGAAAAAAACAGAGGCAAAAAAATCCCACTGGGATTACACATTAGAATCATCTAATTATTATTTCAATTGTTTTGATTATCTGCAAGCATCGGATAAATAGAAGGATGATATTCCCAAACCATAGTCTATGCACACCATTAATGATAAGGAACACCTCGAATCAGCCAGACGATGTTAAGGTTAGCTGCAAGCTCAAAACTCATAGACTTTTGAACATGTAAAAGTCTGCCAGTACACTGTATTCACCTTTTTAATGCAAATAATCCCGTATCTGTTTCATTCTCCTTCATTCAAAGACATCCACCTGCTCTAACAGGTGGAAATAAGCCTACTGTAATGTCCTTTTATTCATTTTTCACCTTTTCAAACCAACCAAAATCCAGAGTAACAGCAACTTTTTCAAGGTCTGGACTAAACTCTCCATTTTTTAAAGAAATCCCTACTCAGAGTTTCAAAAAGGTGGCATCATTGGGGCACGGCCCGAGCTTTGGCACAGGCAGCAGGTGAGAAATGAAGAAAGTACATGAGGAAACACAAGAGGTTTTAACATGCACTGTTCAGACAGTAAATGTCAGTGTGACTGACTCAAAAGTGAGACGCAGATGAAGCGGGGTAGTGGGTGAGAGTACAGACAGAGTTAATATAAATACACACACAGAAGCCCTTCACTTCCATCACTATGGCAACCTCCATTAGCAGGGCTTGCCACGGTGGTTTGTTTCAACAAAGGAACGCTCCTCGAACACAATATCCTCAAAGAACATCTCAGGAAGCAGGTAAACAACTCAGCAAATTATATTCACATTATCAGTTCTCCACTCCAATCCTGAATGAATTAGACCCATGTGGCTGTTTGTACCTCAAATGAGAATTACACAATGTGTTTCATTTCAAATGAATGGTTTTCTCAACTGTGACACATCTGCCAAGACCCCTTTCAATGTTACGTCTCCTTTTAACATGGTCACTTCTTGTTTTCATAACACAGATGACAAAAGTGAAAGTGTACAATGGCAGCTGTTCCAATGAATCAAGCATCAACTAAATAACAAGTGGAGCAACACAATGCAGCAAAACCACGCTAGTAAAGATGTTTTGGCTTTGATTTATATTAAATTGAAACGTGTCTTTTATGAAATTTAACATATATGAAGAAAATACAAATATTATTTTCCACAACTGCGCAGAACGATGAGTAGATTTTCATTTCCTGAGGATTGTCAGCAGATCCTGTCAGGTTTTATACACTCTCTACAAAGACATCTATCACAAGGAACAGCCTGAGAGGCGAAACCAAGAGCAATCCATCACCCCATAAAATAGGCAACGCATAGGTTTTGCTTTCCTCATGAATTTCTCCACAGGGAAGTTTGCACAAATGATGGCTCTGCCTGATTAAATCAGATTAGTATATTCACTGGATATAGAGCTTAATTCAATCATGTAAACACACACACACACACACACACACACACACACACACACACACACACACACACACACACACACACACACACACACACACACACACACACACACACACACACACACACACACACACACACACACACACACACACACACACACACAGGGAGAGAGAGATATATTATTGATCACGTCTCTGATACAAATAGTGTAAAAGCAGCAATTAAACTCCTTGCTTTAAGTGCTCTCTTATTACAGTAATAAGCAAATGAACACCGCACATCAAATGGAGAGGAGTGATGGCTCCCCCGGGTGTTCCGGCACTTAAAAGAATGGTCATTAATGCACAATCACTTCTACTGTCATGATTGGCATTCAGGAAAATGTGGAAGCCTTAAAGCATTTTCTAAAAAGTGAAGTGCATGAACCACAAGTTTGAGAAAGAAAAAAACATTTCCTTAGGTGTTTCAAAACGTATTTCCTGAACATATTTTGTGATTTTGCGCAACCGAGCTTACAAAATGACCCCAAAAAGGATCTTCAATAAAAGCAGAGTATGTAGATCCTGCGGATAGTGTGAAGAAATCACTTTCTAACAGCTGACTTTAATAGGTTAAATCTCTTAAAGCTGCTCGGACCTGTTTGAGAGGTCTTAATGTTTATAAGGGTTTCATTCACGCATCACTTAATACTGTCCATACTAAAAACATGGAAAGTCAGAAGACATTTTATGGAAAACCTGTCAGTTCAGTCCATATTTACTGCTAATAATAGAGCAGGGCCTGTGAGGTTTAAGAGAAACTGTACATGCATATCTGTTTTTATTTGCAGATTTGTTTGTGTACGTACATGTGTGTGTATGTTCAATGCTTGTTTTACAGCCCCCTCCTTTACAAAGACGATGTTATGACATTAATACTTTAATCCCATTAATTTGCAGAATGAACCATGCAGAACAGTGCCGGATCTAATTCATCCAAAAATGTGCACTCGCAACCAACACGCACATATAAAAACACAGTGTACTTTCACTTCACCGTCACACAACATGGATGTTTTAAATGTGATTTGAATTTTTTCCAGGGTTTCTGAATGTTATCAGCAGAGACAACAGAGGCACATATGACAGAGCAGAACTGAAATACAGTAATGTTGTTGACTAGATACTCAGATTTCAGGAATTCAGGTTCATATTTAACCACAGATGCACCTTGAATTTCCCCTTCAAGCCGAACGCATCCGGCTTACACCCGACTGACAGCCGACTGCCTGTACAGCTAGTGAAGTATATAATTTAGCGAGGTCATCTTCTGTGGTTTATACAAAAGGTTGCACAATGCTTTATTAAATATGCCCCTCAATTCAAGACATCTAAAAAGGAACAAACGCCAGCTAGGCTGGCAAGGGAGTCTTTTCTTCTGCTGTGCGCCAGAAGAAAAGACATCCTAGCAGGCCATGAGGGCAGTGCGCGAGGAAGGGATCATTACGTATATCAGTGTTATATCACAGTTGTCCCTTAAAACATCAATGCTGTGAGAGAAACACTTATCATGCTGTTGAGTTTTTGTATTAAGCCCTACTCCTGCCATCGGATTCTTACAGATTTTTTTTTAATGTTGGTGTGATATTTAAGGGAAAATGCAACATTTTTTGTAGCTAAAATAAATAAGATAGGCACAAAATAAATGCTTGAGTCCATAAAACAAGCAATGCCAGCTCAGGTCACTTGAAACTACCAACACCTAGAACTAACAATAGCCTGCTTTTTACTCATCTGTCATTTAAAAAGCGATTGAAAGCACATCCAATGCAAAAGACCATATGAATGATTGGTTGCCTTCTGAAAAAAGTAGAATGCAATGATCAGATAATAATGTGCTTTGCTTGTTCTCTCAATATACATCTTGAGTATCTTTTTCAACTCTGTGTTTTATGTTTGTAATACCAGTTACCCACATAGTGTTTGCTTCTCTGCTGCAGTGACACCGTATTGTCTGGGACTGCAGTCTGGGCTCACTAATTTATTACGAAGCAGTTTACAAACACACCACCCACCTTATGTCTGAAACAAGCATGTCTATCATGTGGAAGCTTTATTTATCCCACATCTTACTGATTCAAGGAATACTACAGTTAACTCTGTGTGTGCATGTAAACACACTGTGTATCAGCCCTTCATTTGGTCATGCATTCACTCTGAACTAGCCATCCACACACCTATATTAGTGTTACTTCATGTAATCCAAGAAATCTATAAAAAAATGAATTGCATTTTCATAGAGTTTTCTGCAGCAGGACAGTTTAAATCATGAGTAATTGCTAATTTAAAAGGAACAATAAGCATACCTTCTCATTATTGCACTTAGGCTGCACATGATGAATGTTTGGCTTTGAGTCACACAACATTGAAAGTGTTGTGTCTGAACTGAGGTGATCTGTCCAGCATTTAAGTTTTGCACTTACACCATTATGAGGGACTACAAAGAGCTAGATTTAACAAAGAATAGTTAAACAAAGTTAGGAAAAGTAAACTGAACAAAGGAGTGACCTGAAATTGATGTGTGAAGTAGTTTCCCTTTGAGAAATCAACAGTTTTTCTGCAAATTATTGGATTTCTCTCATGTTTTTAAATCACATAGTCCCTGTTTTGCTCTACACATCTCTGTCTGTCTCAGGCTATACTGCATTTTCCTGTCTGGATAAACTAGCGATATCAGCCTAGCAGGGAAGGGTAAGTGCTCTAAAGAAGCGCTTCAGTGTCAAAACGACCCACAAACAGCAGGGGAGCCAGAAACAAAAACACTCCGAACAAACCGAGTGTGTCAGCTCATTCAGCACTAAATGGACTCTCTGGCATCTTCGTCAGCACTGCATCATGGGAAAACTCGGTCAATAGAGGGGGGGGGGAAATATGACGGGTAAGAGAGGTGACAAAAGAGCCTTAATTGGACATTACACAAAAACAACAGACACAGACAAAGCAGCCTGTTGATTGTAACCCCCTCCCCCCCAAATGGAGACAGCACAGAGGGAAACGGTACATTTTCTCACACACACACATTCTCACACACACACATTCTCACACATCACAAAGGACAGAGTGTCAGAGGGGTGACACAGAGTAACAGCCTCCACCCATCCTTCCTTTTTGAAAAAAAGTTTACATTTCTGCACAACACACACCCATAACACCCAGCAGTGCATACACATCTCAGCAGCACATTGTGCATCCTTTAAACTCACAATATAATCACAATGTGCACAATTCCTGTGACCAAATAAAGCAGACATGCATACACACAGTAGCATCGAATGAAAAGGCAACGTACCATCCAAATCCACCAAATGACACGCTTCTCCTCCTCCTGAGCATTTTGTCAGACTGAACTTCTCAGCAGTCTCTCTCACTCTCAGGCTCTCCTCTGGGAAGTGTGCTCTGCTGACACACACTCTCTCTCTCTTAAGTGTGTATACTTGCACTTTGTGTCTCTCTCTGACCCAATCTCCCTCCCTCCCTGCCTGCCTCTATCTCTCTCACTTTGCCTCTATTTTTTCTGTTCTCTTCTTCGTTGACACACGCCTCCCCAGAGATGTCGTTTACCACTTTGCCAGTTGACCAGTTGACTTCTTTCCCCGCCCTTACGCTGCTAGCTCTTCGCCTTTCACAGACGCACAAAAACAATTTGACACAATCTCACATACAGGTACACACGCAAGCAGGGGGGAGGAGCAAGGTGAGGAGGGGCCACACACACACACACACACACACACACACACACACACACACACACACACACACACACACACACACACACACACACACACACACACACACACACACACACACACACACACACACACACACACACACACACACACACACACACACACACACACACACACACACACACACACACACACGGCTGGATATAGGTGCCCCAGTTGTAAAAAGTGTAACCTGTGGTGAGTCTAGTTGTCACTCGCAGTTCTTAAAAAGAAAGTAACTTTTCAGTTAGTTTGGTTTGTTTTGTGTAGCTTAATAAGTCCTGAGTCATGAAATCTATTTACACGTCACAGCAGGAGTCTGTGTCGGCTTGGACTTCTGCTTAACAGCTAAGTGAAGCTTATTTAAGGGTGCAATATTAGATTACTAACGGAAAAAGGGAGTGGTAACCGCAGTGCAGTCATGCTGTATTATATACATAGAACACCCCCCCCCTCCCCATGTTGTGACCAAAGGGAGTGTCCTTCCTCTTCACTCCAGATTTGACAGGTTTCACTCATAGTTAAGTTCCCACAGCTAACGCACTAAAAAGATCTAAAAAGGTTTCAAAGGAACTTCATGTGATCTGCTTTGATTAATTTAAAAATGGTTTGCTTCACATCCTATTTGAATATAAAGACCTTGTTTATTCCAACAATAGCTACAGTGTGATTTACCCGCACAACACATTACTCATTACTAGTGTTTATCCTGTTGCCCACACTGACCTTATTCAACAGCAAACAGCAGACAGCACATAAGCTTCATTATATGTCCAGAGAACAACCAGTATTACACCAGATAAATACTGCTGGAATAATACCTGTTTATCCAATTCGACATTTGAATTATCCTCACTGTATATGGCAGGAGACATATGAAAGAGTTTGTGAACCAGCTTCCCTGAGGTCCGGATTTCATTATTTTATCACCCGCTTCTGACGTCAAAGAGGGATGTTTGGGGAGCTCGTTCACAGACTAAACAACAGCTCATAATGTCAGTTACCAAGCTGGTTAATCACCTCTGTGGCCGTCAGAACTGAAGTCATCTAAAGGACTATTTTTAGCTCTCTCACAGCAGAAAAAATTATGAAAATCTAAAAATCGTTGTTTAAATTTAGCCAAATAAGTCAACAAGTCCTAACTCATAGCGAAAAGCTAAATAGTTAGTGTGAATCTCCTACAAAAGATATGTATGCGAGCATCATATAACACAATAATTGTAAATATCTTAAAACTACTCATAAAACATTGACCGTCTACAAAACAGAGGTTATGCAGGACCTTCATTAGTGGAACATTATGTTAGTGGTGCAGATATAGCTACTATTACCTTTACAATTCCTCAATTCATTTGAAAAACACTGACATGCTGGTATTTTAAGGATGAGTAATCAAGCCTCAAATCAAGTGTGACATTATCACAAAGTACACCTTCATAGATCACGAAAGAGCTCAACGCTAACAAAGGTAGTATTCACTCACCTATATAGTTATTTTACAGTCTTTTGTGTGTCAATGTATCAATGAGGTCCTAGATTTCCTTTCCATATTTAAGATGAGATAAGAGAACTTTAATAATCCCCATAGGGAAAAACATGAACCTGAACTCTGACATCCTTTCTTTATTCAATAGGACCTTGATAACATTTAAAATCACTTGAAATAAGTGCTCATTGAGTCCAAGAAACCAAACAAGTAGCTGTTGAGGATGATTATGCTCAAAAGCTTTCACAAATACTATCAATGGGCTGATGAGTGGTGGACTGGATGTGCTCACAGTCTCTATCAGAGTGAGGATGTTGCCTTATTTGTATCTGGAGATCTGTGTGGGCGCATGCACACGGTCTGTCAGTCTGGCATTGCATGAGTAATAATAATAATAGTAGTATAGCCTATCTAGCCAATGGGTTTAACAGCATAAAACACTGCACTACCTAACTGACACTGCAGACCTCACCCTCCCTCTAGTGGTTCAGAGATATCTTGTAAACAACACTTTTCTTCAGACTTCAGCTCATTCTAGGAAATACAAGTAAGAAGGAAATAAAAAACAAACCAAATGTTCCCTTTTTTTGGTTCTTAAATGTATTTATCCTGTTTAATAGGCATAGATGTTTAAAAGTGTTACATGTAGGGCTTCATGATTAAAAAAAAATGTATTAATAATAATAGTGACTATCTGACTGATATTGCTCTAACGATATTGGAGGAAGTGATTTTGCATCATTATTCTCATCTTTTATTTAAACAGAGGCTTTTCATGAATGAAAAGTGGGAATTTTCCAGAAGATCTGTAACTTACAAATACGTTTGTTAAGTCTGTGATACACTATTTGAAGGCCTGTTTCCCTGCAGCACTACAATGCTTCTTTCAAATTGTATTTATCACACAGCCTTCACCAAATATTTCGCTTCCTGCAGTATAACACTAGTCCATTTTGCGATTACAATAAACAAAACAAATGTCGAGTAGTTGCGCAGCGCTAGTTAGTAACATGATAAAAAAGCATTCCACTATACCCATGAGTTCGTGTGACAACAGGTGTATCTGAAGTGGACAAAGTTTATGACACTCATGATAACATTAATGTTGTCGTTTTGCTAATTAGGCCAAACCTAAAACTGCCTGTGGGCTAATGTGCACGCCTAGATTCAAACAGCTGACAGACACACTGGAGCATTATGCGGTTAAAGAGACAAATATATTAAGTGTAGGTGAAGAGACTTACATCTACACGGTGTCCAGAGAAACGACTTTAAGTGAATGCTACTTATTTTCTTGCAACTGTTCGCTATCAACTTCAAAAGTGATAATCATTGTTCTGTTGAAAGATCACTGCGCTGCCCCATGTGGCCAAACTAATATTGGTTCGATGAAAAAATCTATGCAAATGTCCATGTGTCCCTGGAAACGGAAATAAAGCACTCCAGAAAGCTGAACAAAAGCATCATGTCATCAATACTATGTGCACTAGCCTACCTTATTTCAATATCATGTGCAGCAGTTATTTTCAATATAATGTGCACAATTTATTATTCGATGTCGTTGACAATTTTACTCTCAACATCATGCACAGTATTTATTTTCTATTGTAGTTGAGTTATTTTACTAAATGCATCTTACTCGGTATTCCTATTTTATTTTGTACTTTTGCTAACATTTGTCCTTAAACACTTTTTTTCTTTAGTCTATTATGTTTCTTTCTGAGGTTGTAATTAATAGTTGAGCAATTTCTGGCACAAACATTTTCTTTCGAGATTATTATAGTCTATCTTTTCCAATAATAATAATAATGCATACGATTTATATAGCACTTTTTGTAATGCTCAAAGACGCTTTACATAAAATCTAAACAGAAAACAACAAAAGTCCTAATTGTGGAATAGAATGTGGAGGAGGGGAGTTGATCAAAGACTGAAAGCTATGAATAAGCGAGTTTTGAGAGATTTTTTTGAAGGATTCCAGAGTGTTGGCCTTTCGGATGTGACTGGGAAGGGAGTTCAAGAGGGTGTGGGAGGCTGCAGCGAAGGCCCTGTCACCCCAGGTCCGGAGCATTGTCCTGATGGACTGCAGTAGATTAGCGTCAGCAGACCTGAGGCAACGGGTAGGGGTATGTTGTTAGATGAGGTCACTGAGATGGTGGGGGGCAAGGTTGTTGATGGCTTTGTAGGTGAGAAGTAATATTTTGAAGTCGATCCGGTGTTTGATGGGGAGCCAGTGGAGGATAGGGGTGATGTGATTAGAGCATCAGGTGGAGGTGAGCATGCGGGCAGCAGAGTTTTGGTCATATTGCAGTTTATTTAGGCTGCATGCAGGTGAGCCAAATAGATTGCTGTTGCAGTAATCAAGTCAGGATGTTATGAAGGCATGGGTGAGAGTTTCAGCAGCGGTGGATGAGAGGGAGGGTCTGATGCGGGCGATGTTTTTGAGGTGGTAGAAGGCAATTTTTGTGACCTGGTTAATGTGAGGGAGGAAAGTGAGAGCAGGGATGATACCAAGGTTACGGACGTGAGTTGAGGGGTTGACAATGTTGTCTCATCTTATGTTTTTGGACTTTGCATGTTCATTACTTTACCCTATTGAATCCCTGTTCTGCTTCTTAATTATATAAATCAAACACTCAGCCCCTGATTGTTGTGTTGAGCAACATTAGTAAATCTTTTAATGAAATGAAAATGTTTTGCAGAATAAACAATTATAGAATCTTGTTGCTATAGAGATGAAGAAAAGCAGGAGTTGTTTTGCTCCTGCTTTGATGTTTTGCCTTCAGTGAAACTCAGCATCACAATCTCCTTGTTTAATGTGACATGACATGTTACACGCACACAATCAATTATTTATTGAACCTGGCTGTTTATTCCCATACTGAAAAAAGGTTGTAGCACAGGCAGATTTCCCTACTGATTCCTTTAAACCACATTAATGCTGCAGGTTCTGCTTCTAAGTCAACCTTTAAGATCTTGATGAGAGGATGAGTTGCTAAGTTACACTGTTGTCCTTATCTATCCCTACTGGTTAATGAGTAAGTCACATCGAAATAGTCCTAAAACATGTAAATTGTTCTCACACATTTTCTCTTACCACTGAAGTGTTAGTAAGTGGGTTGTGTGACATCGCATACAGAAACCAGTTGGATGATGTCACAAGGTCACCACACACAGCAGGTTTGACATTTGTGTGTCTGCTTGAGTGTGTGTGTGTTAGTGTGGGTGGGTGGGTGGAAAAGAGAGGTGAGAAAAACTGAGAGAAAAAGCCAAATTGGGCTGAAACTAAATCAAACAGTTGCTGCACGTCAACATGCTGTTTGTATTGACAATCTAACAGCCATTGTTTGTGCATCATGAGCAGCACTGCAATAATGAGCAGCAGAAACAAGGAAAACTTGTTGTCAAATACTGAGAACTTGTTAACAAACAGTTGCTTATTCCATATTCAGTGAGTGCAGACATGCTAACCGTCTGCTGGCTGTTGCAATATTCAATGAAAGAGAGTTCTAAAATATAACTGTCTGCCAGAAAGAAAAGAAAATGTCAAATAGTTGCGTGCATGGGATAGAAACTCCCTTTATCATAAACTTTGGTAGTTTAGCTTTTGCATACCATTTACATGCACACAAACCTAAATACACTACAGGAAAGGGAAAAACCCCAAATTCCAATCAGCCTTTTTAAGTCTTTGAATGTATTCTGTAGATTAAAGTTCCAGTTCACTTACATCAGAAAATGGCACATTTGACACAACAACAAAAAACTAAATGAAAAATACTTTCTATTTGTGCATTTGTATTTATGTATACATACAGTATAACCTGTTGGATAATTCAGTGACCTCGCCTTCTACAGGTTTCATGCATTTGGAATATCCATAACAAGGGCATTGATAATTGAGCGTTAAAATGTCATAGTTTTTTTGCATTTAGTAGCACATATTGGGGTTTTTCAAAACCTTTGCACATAAAAGCAAGGCATACTAAGCTGATAACACAGTCAATTGTTCAGTCCTTAAATCCTCAGCTAAAGAAGAAGGTGTTTTGGCACTATTTTGGTCTTTTTAAAAATAAATACAAAACTATCTTCTATTGATCCGATAACACTAAGTGAAAAAACTGTTTTCCTATAAACCCTCGGGAAAAGCAGAAGGTGTTTCGCTGTGTTGCAGACGATAAGTGTACATAATGACACAGTGTGTGTGAAATGAATGCACTGATGTCTCAATTAGGACACTTCTCGCAGAACATATTTGAAACTTCTCTTTACTTTTCTCACCCATAAATCCAGGTATGCTTTTTTTTATTTCAATGCCTTTGTCTTACTCTGAATAACTTTCTATCCATATTCCATTGGCTGTGAGACTCCAGAAGAGATGCAATGTTTCTATCTGTATTACTTTTGTTCCTTCCTTGCCGCCTCTTCTCTCTTCCATCTCCCTCCCAACCGTGCAATAATGTATTTAGTCATTAGCTGGATTCCCAGGGGGGGGTATATACGCCCAGACAGCACCGAGGGACCTTTCTCTTTCCCTTCATCTATCTCTACCTCCCTCCCTCTTCCTGCATCTAATAGGTTATTTGGTCATATTAGGTTTTCCGGGAGGGTTGCGGATTCAGAGACTGAGCTAATGCTGTGTGTTAATGTTTCCTGCACTAAACATCCATCACCATATAACGACACACTGAAACTCACATACACAGCACAGAGGAAATAAACCCACCTCTTTTAATATTCTTACCTACGTACTGACACCTAAGTTTCTGATAAAGGAATCGTCTTAAGTTGCAAACAGTTGATTTCAGTCATGCCCGGGCATAGTTTAATTTCAGCTGATGTATTAGTTAATCATGATCACATCTGACGCATTTCATTTCATCTAAACTAAGATCATTTTCCTATTATCATCAGTAAGTCAGTTAAAGGTTGTTGCATGTCTGCCTTAAAAATTGCTCCCATTGAGGCAAGCTCTGTGAAAGCTGTCGACGGACGTCATAACACATTAATCTATCATATTTGAAGTTATGACTCAAGCAGACAACAGTTTTTAGCCACAGGTGGTACAGACACACAGAGAGAAACACAGTAATGCAGCAGCAAAGGCAGCGAGGAAGACTGAAATCAATATAGTTTTGCCCCTGAAAATGCACTGGAGAGGAAAGCTGAAAAATGTAAATAAGAGATATATACCCAACAAATTCTATATCAGTATAATAATTGAGTTAATGTAAAAGAATATACACATTGTGCTGCTGTAACAGAGTTGTGTTGCTTCTGTCTGTAATAAAGACACTTTGCACTTTGACTACCAGTATAATCTACAGTAAAGCGTTATCATCCAAGCATTTCATACTTTTATTTGATTATTAGAATCTCCCTTAGCTGTGGAAACTGTTCATTTTTCTTGGGTATAGGAATGAGCACAGAAATATGTAGATACACTTACAGTATATAATACTGTGTACTATAACATGTTCTTCCTTGTGTAATTCTGCATTCCTCTGGTTTGTTCCAAGCCATTATCCTTATTGCTTCGTCTTTCTCATCTTTCACTTTCTATTGAACCTTCTTCTTGTTAGCATTCTATTTTTATTTAGCTACTCCCCCCCTATAGTTGTCTCTGCTGGTGGATTTTAGTAAAAGTGACAGCAAGCCCACCCATAAACGCACTCTTCCGGATCTCTCTAACACACACACACACAGATAAATGTACACATCCACACACAACCAAAGATAGATAGGCACATGCGCTCATGCATACATTCGGCTCTTGTGCACATTCATGCACACAAATTAACAAGCTTTGACATTTGCACACACACACACACACACACACACACACACACACACACACACACACACACACACACACACACACACACACACACACACACACACACACACACACACACACACACACACGTTGCACCTCCTCCGCCCACAGCCTCCACGGTGCCTTCAGCCCCCCTCTTCCCTGTTGCTCACTCTTCCAGATGACTTTGATCAGAGAAAAACATTCATTTAATTCACATCCTTCCTCTTCACTGCAGCTCTGGCATAAAGTATAAAGAGCAGAACATAGACCCCGGATCCAGCAAACACAATGAGAAACACCCACAAGGGCAACTGCAAACACTAAGCCCACCTAAAAACAATTTAATCAGTTGCGCTCTGAGAATTTACTCACACAGTTTTATTTTCCACCCAATAGACACGCAAATAGAAACAAGCTGTGAAGTTTACAGCCATTCCTCCTACAGTGACTCGTGTGTCACTCTATCAAAGCTGCATTGATCTCATCAACATGGTATAATAAGAGAAGGATTAATGGGGGAAGTGATTGGTTTGGAATCAATTAGAGCCAAACAATAGAGAGAAGCAATTGAAGTGAAGAGCAATAGAGGGTTAGAATGGTTTGCATAATGATCTTCAAGAGGCGTTGAGGTAAGATCAGATTTGAGACTTAATTGACTGCAGGAGCATGGGTGACAGATGAGGGAAAGGAAGTGAGAGTGTTGGCAGGTGGAGGGAGGATTCATGAAGGATGGTTAATGATGAACAGAGTGAGCAAAGGAAGGAGGAGAGGAGAGGTTTGAGGAAGGGACAGTAGCTATTTGACTTTATCATATCAAGTGTAGAACTCAAGTCAAGATGGGTACAGATAAGGTGAGCAAAAACGTGGGCATAATGAAAAAAAATCACAAAAAATGATGTAAAAAAATTCACTGTAAGGGGTATAGTACGTTCCCCTTACAGTGAAAAAAAAAGCATTTTTGTCTCCGCTGGGCAGGTTTTCTGCTGGCTTTGCAGAAGCATTGACACTGGTAATATAAATCACACTCAGCATGTGAATTATTGTGTGCATGCTCATGTGCATTGAAGAAACTGGGACGAATACCAATTTCTCTCCACCTGAGAGGAACAGATTAGCCACCCTCTCCTTTGAGCTGGAATCGGAAGCCAATCGTACACCAGCACAGCAGAACTGTGGTTTGTCAAGCCTCTTACTCTGGAGTGCTGTGTCATTGATCTTTCCGCTTTTTTTTTTTGTTATTGTCTTTTTTGTTTGGGGTTATCTTTTCATTTTGCTGTTGCTGAATTGTACTGCCTACTCTTTTGTTTCTTACTTAAAAAAAAAAAGAAATGTCTAACATATTTCTTCATGCCTTAATTTCTTACAGTATGTAAGAGCTGTATGCATGCAGTATATTATCAATACATTAACATCAGTATGATTTACGGCTCTAAAGCCTGAATAAATAGTCCAAAGTCAGCGATGTCAGACCATGCTTATAGGGGTTCAGCTGAAATCATAACTCCACAATGAGCACATCTCACATCCCTCAGATGACAAAAATATATTTGAAAAAATGTGTGGTAGAGGTAAACATGTACAGATGCTAGAGAGATGCAGATGTATGTTTAGCTTAGAGTATGTGCAACGACTTAAGTTAAATCTTTACAAAAATTCAATATGTACCAAATACTAAAGAAATAAATATAGTTTCATGTTACATGTTACACAAGTTGTATTTCTTAAGAGTAAAGAAAGCTGTTTTAGAGAGAGTATAATGACCTCTCAAAATTAAAGATACTCCTATGAGAAGGAGACAGGCATATCTTGCTGCCCAATATGTTCACACATGCCACAACCTGAGGGACAGTGAATGAGACAACCACCCTTGTATTACTGTATATATATATAATTCATATGTGACAATTTGAAATGTATATTAATGTCATGTAATTATTTGTGTATTTTGATGCTTTGGGAAGATTGTTTTCTTTAACTTTCATGCCAATAAAGCCCCTTTGAATTTGAATTTGAATAAAGCAACGTAGAATAAAATCCACAGTTTATAAACATTTTCAATCATGAGGCACCATAAGCTTCTGGTTGTTAAGAAATAAAACATGCTGTCATAGAACAGGGTGAATTGCCTCTGCTTTAATTCAACATTTTGTTTTTAGGAGGAGGAATGTGTAATTCTTTCAAAGTTACAGACTCACTTACAAGAAAAGAGCAATGAAAAATAATATTTGTAACAGGAATAACTGAAGTGCGTCACATTTTATGAGGATGATGCAAGTAGATTTTTACCTTCCTTGGCTTTAAAGGATTTAAAAGAAACCTCCATTCCTTGCTAGATATCTTGAAAGATGCTTAATGTGTCCTATTACCACACACATGCAGAGCTTCCACTGAAGAAACAGACTCATAAATCAAATAACATCTGCTCCTGCACTGCATACAGTGGGGACCATGTTTCCTTAGGGGGAATTTTGCTCACACACACTCACCACCATATACTGTACTGTATATGCCCATGAACATGAACGAACACCCACTGGTAAACATGCTGGAAAATTCATGCATGCGTGAAGACATTTACCCATTGGCTCAGACTTCTAAAAATAAAACATTTATGTTCCTGAATGGTATCTGTTGCTTCACCTTGAATATCCCTCAGTGGTTTGAACACATTATCAGGAGTTAAATGTATGAAAACATTAAGAAACACTGTTGTCATCCTCCCACTCACATGCAGAAACCTAACTTCATGCCCCCACACACCATTCCCCCCGCAATCATACACAAACACATGCATAAACAAAACATGGTGCCATAAACCGTCAGAGAATATAACACCACAACCAGACATTGCAGCACCGTTGCAGCGTTACTCGAAAGGCAATTTGCGTGCCAGCAGGTTTCCACTGGCACTCTCACAGCATGCACACACACAAACCCATATGCACACTCTATTCCACTCAAATAAAAACACACACAGAGCAATTATTTTCCTCAACTTTAAGAAAATAGAAAGAACCCTAGAAATATATTCACACTTTACTTGATTGTGTTTGTGTGCAAGTGTTATACTAGCCTGCAACTCACACAGGCTCCCTACTCCAGCTGGAGAGTTCTCATACAAATCAGCACACACACACACACGCTCGCTCTTCCCATCATTAATTTGGCGTACAGTTAGATGTGGACAGCAGCCAACAGCAGCAGCAGTATCACATGCCTGCTGTGTTTGTGCTAGGGTGTTAAAGCCTTACCTCGGTTCCCCTGCAGATCCTTTACAAGCTGGGGTGAACATCTCGCAGTCAGTGGATGGTGCAGCATTAGCAGGAGACCAGCTGCCAGAGCAGGAGAGGTTGAGTGTTTGTGTGTGTGAGAGAGAAGGAGGGAAGAGTAAGAGAGGAGAGGGAGTGCATATATAGGGGGAGGGTACATCAGTAGAACGCAGGGTAGGACAGAATTATGAGATGAGAGAACTCAAATAAATGTGTGTGTATGTGTGTAAAAAATGGGAGCTGGTGTTACCATGGTGAGGGCTACGCCTTAACTCTTTAAGACCAGGGGATTAAAAGACAGCTGAGAGGGAAAGTCAGGTTAAAAACAAATGACAGAATTCTCTTTGGCAAAGCGGAAAAGACAGACTAACAGATCAAAGGAGAAAGGCATGATACATTGATATTAATAAGGAGGAAATGGGAGGGAGAGGTGAGGGGGCGTTGGAAAAGTTCAAAGGCCATGACCAGGGGCAAGATGAGCTCTCGACTCTGATCATTAGCAACGACTGCAGCAACACAATTGCCTCGACATAGGTCAAGTACATCATCCTATCTCAGTGGCTGAAGACAACTGCAAAAACAGCATTTAATTTGAGGTCCTGACACGAGAGGAAAGCAGAAATGTAAGCAGGAAACTTTAGGGTAAAAGCAAACTGTGATTAAAAACATTGAAATATCTTAATTTGAAGCCTTTCTAAACTGAGTATTCTACCTAAAATATCATTTGGGTACAACAAACCTATACCACATCCTTAAAAAAGCCTTTGGATAATCTTCACAAATGTATAAGTAAACAAACGTTAGTTATATAAGCTTTTTTGTTAGTTGCTACAAACATATAAATATATGTATTCATAGCTCAGGGATTAAATATGTTACGATTTTCTTGCCATATATCTGTTCGTCTTTGGTTTTCGGAACATTCAAATCAATAAAATGTATTATTTTTTGATTTAATACATAACAAAAACATGAATGATATGTGAATGATGTCACATGAAACCATTACAGTAAATTAAGATTAAGCTTTATGTGGGATTTATTTTCTACATCATGATTGGATGTGGATACTGCTTCATTCCATTATGTGGAAATGAATTACCAAGATGTCCCTTTTACAAAGATTGTATTTTAAAAAGTACAGGTAACCGCTAGGAAACAGAAGTCTTAGTTTAGTTGTACATTTTCAGCTAAAGCTATAGCCATACCAGCTAGCTTTCACTTGATATAGCACTGTTTCTCGTATGACATTATTTGAAACAGAAGATCTTTATTGACAATATAGTCGTGTACAATGACATTTTGAAAGTATCTCTATGTGCTGTTTAAAATTACAAAATAAGCATTGAAGAAAAGTGTATGAAAAACATGAATAGCAGCAAAGGGAATACAAAAACAGAAGACACTAGTTCAATTACATTTCCAAATTTGCAAAGTTATACTGTACAAAATCTATAAACTGACTTTGTGTGTAAATTAATGGATATTTAAAAAATCCATTCATCTTTATTCATTTGCATTTGCAGTCTATGAGGAGTTGGTTGTGTGTGTGTGTGTGTGTGTGTGTGTGTGTGTGTGTGTGTGTGTGTGTGTGTGTGTGTGGTGTGTGTGTGTGTGTGTGTGTACTTACATTAATTGAATAATGTTAATTGAATGGTATTTAGCTCAAGCTTTTATCCAAAGTGAGTTACAACTTCAGAAACAATAATGCCACATTCACACAATGTTGACAAACTTGGAAGAACAGGAACAAAACCTCCCGTTATTCCGACTCTGACGATGTTTGCTCATGGGTAACATGCTGACAGCCGTGCAATAAAATAATTTTGTTTGCCAAAATTAACAAGATTTGCATGGTTATGTTATTTGAAGCAAATTGTGTAAGGTGGTTATGCTCCTACTGATATTGTATGGGGGGTCCTGTTGTTCAGTGTTTTGTCACTTAAAAATATGTGTAGTCTTCAATGGAACAGTGCACATGGTCTTCCAGTGCTTGCCTGTAGGACAAAAATCCCTGCCTGCACCTCACAGGAGTGCTAAAAGTATTACAGTAAAGGTCAGTGATTTTGATTTTTGACACACATTTTAACTCCCAGAAAAACTGGCACTGACACACATATCCTCACAATAACCAAAGTACACCATGGAATCATATGTTATTTTATAAAGCCGATCCCTATTGAAGTACAAAGGCTTCTGGATCAATCCCACAGTATGTGATTGATGTGCGGCTCAGAGGCCTCAGTGCTCCATTCATGACCTATAAGAAAAAGAGAAACACCAGCCACTCTAAACTGTTTGTTATTGATCTTGTTTCCTGCCTGTGGCTCTGACAACACCCACAATTCAAACAAGGGAGGAACCCGGGGGGGAAGGACAGATTCCCCGGTTTAAAAAAAACCTCCCCCCTAAAATGCATAGCCCCAAAAGAAACCAAAACCCGAGCCCACAGGTGCACCCCTTTTTTTCATTCCCCAGATACCCACCCACCCCCACCCCACACACACACAAAAACACCCCCCCACCCCAAAACACACACACACCCCCCCCCCTCACACAAAAAAAAAAAAAAAAAATCAGAGCGCCCCCTTTTGATTTTTTTGTTTTTTTTTGAGGATGTTTTCGTTTTTTAACCCCAAAAATCCCCGGGGCAGTTTTAAGTGCACAGAGAACCTTTGTCAATTCTAAATTGGTCCTTCGGGTTTGGGGGGTTTGCCCTGGAAACCATTTTTCAAAAAGTGTTTTTTTGGAGTTCTGCCAAAAGGGTTTTTGGATAAAAAGGTTTAAAAGGGGGCCCCTACAGTAAATGACACTGCATCTTTAAACACAAAGGCAATGCCAACAAAAAAGTAAAAATTTTAAAAACCCCCCTTGGGATTTTAAAAAAGGGGCCCAATTTTAAACATGGAAACCTCAAAAACAAAATAAAAAAAACCCCAGGAACCCACTTTGAGGTTTTTAAAAAAATTCCCAAAAAATCGTAAAAAAAAATAGGAAAAAACAAAATTTTAATATTTTTTAAAATTAACCCTTTTTTGGAACAAAGGGGGGGTTTTCGAAAGTTTAAAAATTTTTCCACCAATTCCTAAATGGGGCCCAATTCCCCCACAGTCCCCAAACTGTTTTGGGGGCTTTGGGGGGAAAAAATTTTCCACCCCCCCAAAGCCATTTGGTCGGGAGTGGGCTGGGGCCCCCCAAGCCTTAAAGCTAAAACCAACCCAAATTTCCATGGCCCTCTTTTTAATTTTGGCATAAAAAAACCCTTTTGCTTTAAAAAAATTTATTCCCATAGGGAAAACACCCCTTTTTTACTTGGCCCCCAAAAAACCAAAAGGATTAATTCCCCTTTGTTTAAGAAAAAAAAAAAAATTTAAATTTTCCAAAAAACTTTAAAATTGAATTTTCCCTAACAACAAAAAATTTAATTTTTAGAAAATTTTTTCATTTTTTAAAAAAACTGCCTAATAAAAAACCCTTCGGAAAATCCAAACCCTTAAAAATAAAACTTCCCAGGTCCTAAAGGTAAAAGGGGGGCCATTTTTTAATTAAGGGGACTTTAACCCCTTTGGCCCTTTAGGGGGGTTTTTTAAAAAAAATGAGTTTGTTAAATTTTAAAAGTTTTTGGGGCCCCCTTACTTTTCAATTTTGGTTTTGGCCCCCCCCCTTTAATTTTTTTCCCCCTTTTAATTTTAAAAACCCAATGAAAAAAATTTTGGGAAACCCCTTTTTTATTTTAAAAAAATTTGTAAAAAAAAAAAGGTTTAACCCCCCAATGATTTTGGCAAAATTTGGGTTTACCCCCAATGGTCCCAGAATTTTTTCCCCCCTTTGAAAAAATTAAAAAGGTCCTTTTCCCAAAAAAGGGATTTAAATTATAAAAGGCTTTTTTGGGTTTTTGTGAATTTTTTTGAAAAGTTTTTAAAAAATGAAAAAATTAAAAAGGGAAAAATAAGAAAGGAGTTTAAAACTTTTTTACATTGAAAAGAGCAATTTCCATTTAATTTAAACCAAAAACTTTTTTCTAAAACCCAAATTTTTTTAAAAAAATTTTCCTAAAATGTTTTTTCCGGGTTTTTTTAAATTTTAATTTCGGCCTCCCGGTGAAAAAAAAAATAACCCCCTGCCCCCTCATCTTTTTTCCAAAAGAACAATTTGGGGGCGGGGTTTTTAAATCTTTTTTGCCCCATTTTGGGTTGAACGGGGGGGTGAAAAAGGGGTTTTATTTAAAACAAAAACCTTTAAAACTAAATTTTTTACCCCTGGGAACTCAGTTAAGGATCAAAAAAAAATTTTAACCCAAAATTTTAAAAAATTTTTTGGGAAAAGGAGGAATTTTTAAATAAAAGTAAAAAGGGGGAAAACCCGGTTGAAAATTTTTTTGGGTGTGTGGAGAAAAACTTTCCCGCAGTGCCCCAAAAAACTCCCCCCCCCCCAAACGTTCTTGGAGAAAAAACCCAACCCAACGAAAAAAATGTTTGTAATTTAGAAGTTGTTGGAAACATGCCACGTGAACTCCCAAAAAAAAACCCAAAGGGCCCAAAATAAAAAATTTAAATTTTCCCCCCTTTTTGGCCCACCCTGACTGGTTTTTTGGGGAAACACCTCCCTTTTTTAAAAAAAGGGGAAAAGGAAACAAAAACAAAAAATTTTTTTTTTCCTTTAAACCCTTCCATGAAAAAAAAATTTTAATTTTTAAAACGAAAAAAGGTTATTTTTAAAACATTGCCGGGGAATTAAAAACAATGAAGTTAAAATTTTTTTTTAACTGTCCCCAAAGGAAAATTTTACAAAAAAAGTTTCCAAAAATTACAAAAAAATAAAACCCTTTAAAAAATTTAAGTCAAAATTAAATTTTTAAAAAATTTATACTTTTTTTAAAGCTTTTGGGGCCAATCCAGGTAGAATTTGTTTAAAAAAAACCCCTAAAGCCCGGGATTTTTACATTTTAAAAAAGCGGTTTGGCCTAAAAATTTACAATGGGGCTTAAAAGGAAAAAACACAAAAACCAAATATAAAAAATAAAAAACTGTTTAAAAAAAAAGGAAAAAAAATTTAGGAATAACCCACCCCTGAAAGGGAACCCTGAAAGTAAAAAGAAATTTTTTCCCAAAAATCCTGACCCTTCTTAAAATGAAAAAAAATTTCCAAAGGGGGCCCCCCTTTTTTTCCCAAAAAAATTTAAAAACCAAACATAAAAAAGGGAAAATGTTTTTCAATTTTATGAAAATTTTTGAAAAAAATTTTAAAAAAAGACCAAAAAAAAAAAAAAAACCCCCAAAATTTAAAAAAAAAAAGCAGTTTAAGGCCTTGGGTAAATTTTGGGGAACCAAAACAAAAACACCAAAACCTTTTTAATTTAAAATTTTAATTGGGAACTATCAAAAGGGAACCTTCCCTAAATTTCGGATATTCCCCCCCGGGAAAAGGCACCCCAAAACCTTAAAAAAATTGCCAAAATGCCAAAAAGGCCCAATTTAAACCTTTTGGGGGGGTTTTGTTATTTTTTCCTTTTGGGGTTTTTATTTTCAGTTGATTCTAATTTTTTTTTGGGGCCCCCAAAAGTATTAGTGAAAACCTTGAATTACGGAAAATAATTTTTTTCTTCCCAAACCAAAATGAAAGCCGGGTTTGGGGGCCAAATTAAAAACCCCAAGGTTTCGGGAAAGCCCATTAGCTTTTTTTCCCCAAAACAGGGGAGGCCAACGGATCCAGCCCCCCAAACCCAATTTAAAAAAACCCATTGGGGGGGGTTCCCGAGAAACTTTGGGTTCCCCAAAGGTTCAAAAAGACCCGGGAAAAATTTGAAAATGAAAAAAGGCAAAATAAAATTTTAATTTCAAAAAGGGGAAAAAATTTTTGCCCACACAATTTGGTCCCTTTTTCCCCCAAATTAAAAAAAAAATTTTGGGGGCCTTTTTTTTACATTAGGGAAATTTTTTTGGGAACTTTAAGAAACAAAAAGAAAAAAAATTCCATTTAAAAACAAATTTTCTTTTTTTTTACCAAAGTTTGGGAAAATTGAATTTTTTTAAAAAAGTTTCACCCAAATTTTTTATACCCTTTGTAGGGGCAAATGAGGGGGAAGGGAAAACTTTTTTTTGTTTTAAACCAAATATGTCCCCAAAAGGGGGCCCTTTTAAATTTCCCTTTAAAAATAATTTTTAAACAAAAAATTTTTTGGGGCGTCCTTTTGCAAAAAAAAATTTCAACCCCTCCAAAAAATTTTTAAAATTGGGGTTGGAGTTTAAAGGTTTTGGCCCAACTCCGGAGGGAAAGCCATTTAAGAAAACCCTTCAAATCCCGGGGGTTTTTCCCTTGAAACCAACCCCCACCCAACGTTTCCCCTTTTTTTCCAAACCCCCCAAAGGGGTTTTTTAAAAAAACACACAAAAAAACCCATCCCCTTTCCACCCAAAAGGAGAACCCTTTTCCCCAAAAAAAAACCAAACATAATTTTTCCCCAAACCCCCCATTTTACAGGAGAGGGGGAAACCCTTTGGAAAAGAAACCCCCCTTGGCTTTCATTTTAAACCAGAAGCCAAAAAGTCCTTTTTAGGTTTCCCAAAAACCAAACTTCCCCCCCCCAAATTTCCCCTTTTATCCAAAATTTCCCTCCAAAAAAATATCAATGGGACCAAAAAACTGGTTTTTAAAAAAAGGGGACCCCAAAAAAATTTCAAATTTTAAAAACCCGGCGGCTTTTTTACGGGAGGGATTTGTTTTTTGGGTTTTTCCCCAAAACTTTAATTAAAAACCATCCCCCCAAAAATTGGGTTCGGGTTTTTTGGGCTCACCAACGGAATTTTTCCCCACAGAATTCCCTCCCCAAAGGCGGGGGAAAATTTTAATTTTTTAAACCTTCCTTTTCCAAAAATTGGTCCCACATTTTCCTTCCCCCAAGTGTTATTTTTAGTTTAATTTTTTCCCCCTTTGGGTTTTTAAAATTTTTTCCCGGGTTTTTTCATTTGGTTTTTTGGGGCCAAAGTAATTTGGGAGCTTTTGATTTTTGGGGCGGTGTTTTTAAATAAAAATTAAAAAATTTTTGCCTTAAACAAACTGAAAGAATTTTAAAGGAAGAAACCCGGTTTTTAAACCCAAAACGGGGCTTTTTTTAGTTTGTCCCCAAAATCCTTTTTCCCCAGGGGAATTCCAAAACTAAAACCCCCACAAGGAAACCCTTGGAAAATTTTTTCCAAAAGGGTCCCCCAAAAAGGGTTGGGGTTAAAAAGTTAAAAAGACCCCCCAAAAATTTTTTAAAAGGTAAAATTGAAATTTGGGGTGAAAATAAAATTATTTTTTTTAAATTTAAAAATTTTTGGGGACCACGGGGACTATTTCCCAAATGTAAACTAAAAGGATGTAAAACCTGTTTTACAAAGGGCAAATCAATTTTTTCACGGGAAAAATACTTAAAGATAAAACAAATTTTTAGAAAAAGGGGGCTTTGTTTTTAATTTAACTTTCTCAAAAATGGGAATTTCCCCAAGCCCCCCCAATGTCTTTCAAACATAAAACCAATAAAAAAAAAAAACCCCCTTTAACCCTTTGGTCTCTTTGCAAATATCTTTGAAAATCATTGGGCCCTGTTTAAAAACAAGTTTTTCCCAGAACCCAAAAAAATAAAAAATCCCTTTTCCCATTTTTTATTTTACTCACAGAGAACAAAACAGGTCAAAGGGGAGGGAAACCAAAGCAACCAAAAAAACCCAAAACTTTTAACACACCCCAGTTCATAAGGCCTACATTAGGGAGATTATATACAAATTGCAATCAATGGACTGTTTGGAAACTTTTGACATTTTTTAATATTAACAAAAGAAAATTGAGCTTCTCAAATGTAAAAATGTCTCAAATCACTTGAATGCATGCGTGTGAATATGAAGTTTTTAAAAAAAGCAAAAAATGGGGTTTTTAAAATTCAGTTTAAAACCCAAAACCCTACCGAAACAGAACATAAAAGACGGGAAATATTTCACTTGTTTAGCCCCTTAATACTGAAAATAAAATTTAAATTTTTAACAGAGAAAATTATTCCCATGTAAGAAATTTTACAAAACCCCATTGGGGTTTAAAAGTGGCATTAAAATTTTTAATTTCCTTAGCATACTCCCATGAAGCCCCAAATATTTTTCCTAGGAAAAAATTGGCAACCCAAAACTCCCCTAAAAAAAAAAAACAGACATACAAAAAGGGCCCCAGTTTTTTGAAAAAATTTTTTTTCCCTAAAACTGCCCTTTTAAAAAAGGTTTTAAAAAATTTTAATTAAAACCAAAAAAGTTAAAAATTTTGATTAATTTGAGGGAATTTTCCCACATAGCCCCCCCAAATTTTCCCAAAACCCAATTCACATTTAAAAAAAAAAAAGAAAAAAAGGGCCCGGTCTTTTCCCAAATGTCTTTAAAAGAAAATTGGGAATTTTGCAAAACCCTTTTTAAAGAAGAAACGATTATCTAATATCATTTCAAAAATTTTTAATTTTTAACCCCACCGGGCAAAACAGGTCAAAGAAGGGTGATTAACAAAGCAAAAAAAGGGAAAAAAAAACCAAGTAAACAACGCAGTTCATGGGGCCCCAACAATTTTGGCCGAAAAAAACACAAAATTATCTTACAAATGAGAAATGCCATGAAATTTTTAAATTTTATGGGCCCCCAAGAAATATATTTTAAAACCAAAGCCAGTTTTTTTTGGGAAAATTTAAAAAAAAAATACTCTTATTTTTTTTTTATTATAAAAATTTCCTTTTTTGTTGAAGGGGAAAAGTAAACTCCCCAAAGCGTTTTTTGTCTTTTTAAAAAGGGCTAGAAAGGGAATGTAAACAATTTTATATATACAATATTCACTGTACATACTGAGATAAGTAAATGGTTACTTGCCAAAGGGTAATATGTCCATTGGAGCACATTCCATTGGTACCTGCTACATAGAAAAACAAAAACAAAAATGATCTCTTTGCAAATGTCATTTGAATAAATGGGCAGGTACAAAAAGTTTGCAGAAGCAACAATTATCTACATACGTTTATCATATGTACTGTATTCACAGAGGGGAAAACAGGCATAAGGCAGACACTTTTGAGAAGATTGTTTCAAAATTAAGATCAATGGAAAACTTGGGGGACTCTTTAAAAAAAAACCCAAAATTCCCACAGTAGATTACATTGATTTATTTTAAAAGGGTTTAAGTTTCCCAAATTGTGCACGAAAACACAAATTTTTTCCTGAAAGCACTTAAATTTAAAACCCGTGTAAATATAAAATTTTACAGAGAAACAATTTCAGTAATGGGTTTGAAATTTTTTAAAACCCCTTAAATGAAAAAAATTAAACTGAAATTTCAATCCATTTTTTAAAAAAACCCATGTAAAAAACTGTTATTTCCCCCTAATAAAAACTGTTTTTGGGCCCCAAAATCCACACCCAAAATTAAAAACCGAAAATTACACTTTTTAATTACCCCCCTTTTGATCCCTGGAATCCCCCAGGGTACAAAAACCCTTTTAAGGTTAATGAACAAACTATCCCAAAACAAAAGGCAACTAGAAACCAATGAGAAGCTAGAAAAGGTTTGTAAACACGTCTTTACGAGGTAAATCAATGTTCACCAGTTAGAAATGAGCCAAAAAAAAAAAAAATGTTTTGGAGGAAAAGGCTTTGTTTACATACCTTGAGGCCCCATGAAAAAAAAACGCTTTAACCTTTTAACATTCACAGGGAAAAACAAAAAAAAACATTAAGCCCCCGAAAATCTTGCCAAAAGTTTAAAGCAAAAACATTGGCTGATTACACAACACTTTTAGAAGCAACGAATTTTCTATATACCTTTTATATAAATTAATTTTTCTCCCCAAGAAAAAAAAACAGGTCCCCAAAGTGGGGAAAGGGTCAAAGCATCAAAAAATACTCAACAAAAACACCCAGTTCAAAATCCCACATTAGGGGGAATTATATACAAAAATTTCAATCAATTTAAATGTTTTTGGGAAAATTTTGACATTTTTTTTAAAAAAAAACAAAAGAAAAAAGGGGCCTTTTTCCCAAAAAAAAAATGTCTCAAAAAACTTTAATGCCCCGTTGAAAAAAGAAATTTAGAAAAAAAACTGAAAAAGGGTTTTTTGTTTTAATAAAACCCCAAACCCCAAACCCTAAACAAAAAAAAATAGAGCACAGGGGAAAAATTTTTTACTTGTTTAGTCTTTAAAACTGAGAAAAATTTAAAAAAAAAATTTCAGAGACATTATTAAAATAATAATTAAAATTTCAATAACCCCATTTGGGGGGAAATTTGGGATTAGATTGTTAAATTACTAACATACTTTCCCCCCCGGGGGCAAAACCTTTTTTGAACCCAAAGGGTTTCCCTTTTCGAATTTTCTTACGGCTAAATTTTAAATCTCGGGACACCAGGGGTCCTTTTAATTTCCTTTTTTCCGTTGCCTTATTTGACAGCAATGAAGGCCCGGAAGGCGTCCCCCACACCCCTGATTGGAACGCTGCCCACCCCCCTTCTTTTCCAAAACCCCCTTTTTCTGGCCCCTTTCCCCGTTCTCTTTTTTACCCCCCATCCCCCAAGGAAACGAATCAGAGCCGGCAGCCAATCTGGGGGAAATGTTAATCCCCGGGGCCCCGGAAAGCGTAAAACATCGATCCAGTAAATTTGTCAAACC
The DNA here is from genome assembly GCF_036324505.1 of Eleginops maclovinus. Taxonomy (NCBI): domain Eukaryota; kingdom Metazoa; phylum Chordata; class Actinopteri; order Perciformes; family Eleginopidae; genus Eleginops; species Eleginops maclovinus. Next base: position 7,819,045 of record NC_086366.1, on the reverse strand, counting down.
CCCAAGTTTTAATTTAAAAGACATACAGTTTTTAAAAAAGGGGGTTAAAAGGAATTTTTCTCAATCAGAAACATTTCCCCAAAAAAATGGGCATCTTTAAAAACAAAAGGGAAAAACACTGAAAGTTTTTCCACAAAAGTGACCCCCACAATACAGAAGTTGGGAAATAAATTGTAATTTAAAAATTTTAAATTTAAAGTCACGCAAAAAAAGCCCCTATTTTTTTTTTAAAAAATATTCTATAAAACCCTTTAAATTTTGCAAACAAAAAATACAAGCAAAAACATTAGGGGGGCAAAAAACCATTAGTGTTTTAAGTTGGTTTTTTTTTCAAAATTTTGGGGGAAAAATTTTACATTGCCAATGCCAAAACCCCTTTTTTTTACTTTTGCTAAAAAGCTTAAACATTCACATTTAAAAAGATATTATAATCCCCCAAAAATTTACATGACCCAGTTTTGAACCAAAGGGGTTCCCTGAAAATTTGGGGGTTTCCCTTCCCGTTTTAAATTTTTTAATTGTTATAGGCTTTCCGTTTCTGGTTTTAATTTTTAAAGGTGTTTTCCCACCCCCTGTTTCCCTGTCCAATTTTTGTTGATTCCTTCTCGGTTTTTTCCCCCCCTGCCAGTGGGTCCCCTTTTTTCCCTTGTTTCCCTCCCCCCCCTCCAGCTGGTTTTGTCCCTTTTTAAAATCTTTGTCCCCCTTTTGTCTTTTCCTTTTTCCCTTGGGTCCCCTTTTCAGTTTTTTAACCCTTAATTTGGGCCCCCTTCCCGGGCCCAAAATGCTCTTCTGGCCCGTTTTTTTTATTTTTGCTACTTTTTCCCCTTTTTTTATTTCTTTGCCTGCGTCCCTAGTTTTTGTTAACAGCTTTTTGTAAATAAAAGCTTGCTTTTTGTTGTACTTTGTATCCCTCATCCTTTTACTGCAGTTGGGTCCACCTTACCCCATTCCTGACACAATGCCTGTTTTACCCAGAGTTCTCTGCAGGTTTTGAGGCTGAAGTGGAGCTGGTTCTGAGAAGGATGGCCTGCCAGGCTGTACTTCACCGTGACACTGCCTTCTGCTGCCTTTGGACTCTGAGAGAGCATCACAGTGTTGGCGACAGTCAAACAATACTCCAAGTCATAACTCATTTGTTTTTGGTTTCAACATTTACAGTTTGTTTGGATTCTGCCTGTCTTAAAAGATTGCTTTATTTAATCAACTGCTACCAGAAAGCCTCAAAATAACATGTAGGTATACCCACTCTAACTGACAAACACTATGAAACTACTGAACAATGACATATTGAATAAAATGTATAAACAGAACTACAGCAGTACACCCATTGAGTAATTTCACAAATAAGCAAATTTCGAAAATTTTGAATATAAAAAAATTACAGACAATTCTATAATAGTGGGCCCCTTACTTAAAAACCCAAATTTTTATCTATCAATTCCCGGGAATAAAAACAAAATTTAAATTTATATTGTCCCCCCTTCATTTCACTCTTAAAAACCTCAAAGTTTTTTAATTTTTTAAAGGGGCCCCTTAAAATTTGCAAAAACCCGAAAAACCCTTGAAATGCTCTAATTTTTTTATTGTTTTTTTGGGTTTCCCCTAAAATGAAAAATCAAAAGGAAAAGGAAAGGGGGGTTCCACTTAACCCCTTTCCAAGGGTTGGGGAGGGTTTTTGGGATAAAACAGGGAATCTTTTTAAACCCCGGAAAAGGCTGTGATTGGTTGGGGAGGGGAACATGACAGAGAACCCCCCTTTTGGCCCAAATTTCCCCCTTCCTTAGATATCCACCACAAAAGGTTGCAGAGCAAAAAAAGCAATGACTGCAACACCGTGGGGGGAAAAAAGTCCCCCTTTATAAAGGGTTTTGGGAAATGGATTCTTTTAAAATTAAAAACAAAAAATGTAAGAGTCTCTGTTTCCCAAAAAGCATCTTTTCTTTTTTTGTTAAAAAAAACCCGTGATGTCTTACTTTAGGTTGGGAATCCTTACAGTGGCCGTGAGAACGAGCCCTGACCTCCTCCTTCTTTTTGGGCCCAACCCCCTTAAAAAGAGCAGTGCTGGCCCCCCTTCCCCCAAACCAAAAGGAAACACCTAAAAAAACACAAAGCAAAAACATCGGACATATTCCGAGATCCTGTTTACTGTGGAAGTTTTGGGTTTCTAAATTTTACCCTTGGGCCCCTTTAATTCCTCTTCACCAAATTGATTAATTTTTTGGGGTCCCAAAATTTTCCCCTCAGTGAAAAAAACATAGGGAGGAGAGTTTTCATTTAAAATTGAAAAAAAAAAGCAACACACCCAAAATGTTTTTTGATTTATCCCCAAATTTTCCCCTAAACTTTTGAAGATTTCGTTTCATTAAAAAACACGGGAAAAGGGGGTAAACTGCAAAGTACAAGGGGCAGGCGAATGAATTGGGAAAAAATTTTCCCCAACCTTAAACGGTTGTATATTACTTGCGGCTTGATTGAGAATTCAGGGCTGCCTTTTAAATGGGCCCTTTTAGTTTGGGCCCCAGGGTCTCATTCCTCCCAATTTGCCCCCCAATCCTCCCCCCTTTCTTCAGAGCCCTTCCCTGGTCTCCGCTGTATCCACACCTTACGGGCCCCCCAACGCATTTAACAAAGGGGCAATTTTAAAACCAAAGGGCAAGAAAATGTGTAGGGCAAAAGTGAGTGACCCACGGGAAATGGGGTTCATGGCCCGGACCCCAAAAAAGTAGATGTTAAATAGCAGCCCATTTGGGAAACTCTTCAAAAGGAGCACAGAGTAATCCGCAGAGAAGGGAAGAAAAATTAAGAAATTTTAAGGGAAAATTTTGTTTAAAAAAATGAAAAAATAGATAAAAAAAAAAAAATAAAAAAATAATGCAAACCCCCGGCACCCAAAGTCCCCCCCCCAACACGGTGCCAAAACCCCCCCCCATCCAATAAAACCCCCCAAAAACCCCCCCTCCCCCCGGGGGGACCAGTACATACGCCCCCCGGGCCCCCCCCTTTGGTAACCCCCCCATTGTAACAGAACCTTCCCCCCCGCTCCCCCACTGGGAAAACCCCAACAGGGGGGCCCGAAAACCACCCCCAAAGGGAACAACCCCCGAGTGAAAAAACCAAAAAAAACCCCCAAATCCCCCAAAAAACCCAATTAAAAAATCCCTAATTTAAATTTTAAATTAGGCCAAAGTAAAAAAAAACAACACAAAATTTAAATCCCCTTGTTTAAAAATTTTTTCACATTTAAAAGGGAATTTAGGTTTTTAAAACCAAAATTTTAAATAGCAGTAACTAATGGTTTCAAATCAAACCCCCTGCCGAGGCCCGTCCTGCCCCACCAAAAGCAGGGGGCCCGGGGGGCATCCTTTAATAAATCAGAAGCTCAACCCTCCGTCCCAAAATTGTGTCCTGCCCCCCAGCATTGACCTGCAAAAACACCGAAAAACACCCTGAAATTTTTGAAAAGGGAAGAACCACAAAAAAGAAACATCAACAAATCCAAAACCCCCGTTGGCCCGGGTTTTGCTCTGGGTCAAAATTTTCCTCCAAGGGCCCAAAAGTTGGGCTCCCCCCTTTAAAAAAGGGCGAGGGGAGGGGCCCCTCGGGGCAGAAAAAGGGCAGACTTTTAAGGCACCAAAGACTGGGACGAGGCACCCCCCAAAGCCACCCAACACCCCCTGTAACCAAAAGAACATGTTAATTGCAAAAAAAAATAACCCAAACCCCCCAAAAAATTTTTATAAAAGAAAAAAACCCGCCAACGGAATTTTTGTAAAGAGCTTAAAGAAAAAAAAAAATGGGCCTAAAAAGGGGCATTTCGCCCCGTCCCTTTTTGTTTTCAATTTTTTACACTGCAAATTTTTCCCAAAAAAATAAAAATATACGGAAATTAAAAAATTTCCCTTTTTTTTTCTTTCCTTGTTTTTTTTACTCCAATTTTAAACCTGGGTGGCTTCACTTATTACGATTTAAAAAACCAAAAAAAACAAGCCCCCTTTTTATGGGCCCAAAATTTTAGGACTTTTGGGGGAAAATTTCGCCTTGCAACTTCCCCAAAAGATTTAAAAAAACATTTTAAAAAAATAAATTTTTTTTAAACTTTTTAAAATGTTGCAATTTAACCCCCTTTTGTATGAACAGTATAAATGAACACAAAAAGGAAATTTTTCGGCTTCCTTTGGGAAAAAGGTTTTTTGGCTGGTTTTTCCCAAACCCGGGTTGTACCCAGGGGGATAAACAGCAGGCAGGCAAAACCTCAGCCCTTCATCCCGCACAGCCAGCCAGGACGTACCCAGCCGAGGAAGCGCCTTTTCCTGGAGGCAACTGCCCCAAAATCAAAGGAAAATATCTTTGGGCCGATCACTTCCCCCCCCAACCGGGAAACCTGCTGACCGGGGCTCAAACGTCCCCGTACCCCCCCTCACGACCCGGAGAAAAGAGGACACATTTGAGCCCAAAAATTTACTGGTTTTTTTAAACTCCATTGGGCAATTTTTTTTCCAGCTCCCTTCTTTTTTCCCCCTTTACCCCAGCAACAATCTTTCTGTCCCCAACTTTGCAAATGAAAAGGCAGAAAAGCAGCAAAACCCCCAGGGAGAGGGGAAACAAAAACACCTTCCATTGGGTTTTTTTCCCCAAGTTCTCATAGTTCGAGTTGGGCACCACTGAAGCCCACATGGCCCCCCAAAACCCCCACCTCCAAACCCCACGCTTTTTTCAAGGAACTTTACCGAAAAACCAAAAAAAAATCTGTCAGGGTTTTTCCCAAACTCCTTCCCCCCAAAAAATTGCTTAACATTCATTTTTTATTAAAAGGGTTCTTTGGGGGCCCCCCTGGGGGGCCCAAAACACACCTTGCAAAGCACCACTTTTTTTTAAAAATAGACCCCAAAAACCAGCTAATTAAAAAAACCTTTAATTTAAAAAAAAAGAAAACAAACTTACACACACATATATGAAAGATTAAAACACCTTTGTTTTTGAAATGAAAAAACAACAAGAATGGATGAAAATTTTGTTTTTTACTTGCGCCAAAATAGGCCCCTTATAAAAATATTTCAACCCCCAACCAGGTTTTGGACCGCCCTTTTGATTTGAAATTTCGGCACGCATCTCTGTTTCAAACGTTTTTCCCCAAAGCACTAAAAAATTTTAACTGAACCCCCAATTTTTTTGGGAAAAAAACGTTGCTGAACCCAACCCGACTAACTGCCCGCAAACCCCCCCAAAAAAAAACAACCCGCCCCCCAAAGGTTGAAAAAGTAGGGACTAAAGGGATGAAGGGCAGGGGGGTTTCCTTTTTTTATGGCTGGGCATTTTAATAAAATTATAAAACCAAAAGGGCATTGGGCATTGTTTTAAGTTTCAATACATTAAGATTTTAAATTTACCAAATTGTTGTCCCAAAAAACTTTTTTTTGTTTTTTTTTTTTTTTTTTTTATTTTAAAAAAAAAAATAAAAAAGGTTTTAAAAAAAAAACAAAGTAACCCCAAAAAAACCCAAAAAAACCCCCCCTTGGTTAATTAAAAAAAACTTTTTAACTTAGGAAATTTCGATTTTTGTAATTTTTTGGGCCTTAAACCTTTTTCCCTTTTTCCCCTAATTTTTTTTTTTTACCTTTCTGGGGGTTACCCCCCAAAAAAAAAAAAAAACAAAAAAAAAAAAAATGGATTTTAAGGGAGAAAATTAAAAAAAAAGTAAATATCACCAGTTTAAATACCCCCCCCGGCAAAATTTAATTAAAAGGGTATTTAAAAGGTTTTTTGGCTGGGCAACCCCTTTTTCCCAGGGGGTTGCCCAACACCTAATAAGCCATTTTTTAATTAAAATTAAATTTTAAAAAACATTTAAAAAAAAATTAATTAATTTTTTTTGGCAAATTTTTCCAAAATAGGGGATAAAAGGTAACTTTTTAAATTAAAATTTTTTAAATGTTTTTAATTTTGGAAAAGTGGTTTAACCCTTTTTCAAAAGGAAAAAGCCCCTTTGTGAATTTACCAAAAAAAAAACCCTTTAACCCTGGAGAAAACCAAAAAACCAAAAATTTGAAAATGTGGAAAAACCAATTTTTTAATTTTTTACCCCCAAGTCCTTTTTCCCCCCCCCCCTGGAAATTGGGATTTTCGGGGGAAAGCACGGAACGGCACCAACATAAAAGGGACATGGGGGGGAAGATATTTTGTTTTCTTTTAACTCCCTTTTTCCCGGGTTTTTCCCCCGGGGGAATTTAAACCCGACCACAAAGTTCATTATTGTATATTTGGAAAAAAGAAAAATTCATATTTTCCCGTAAAAATTTCCGAAACTACCGCAATTTTTAGCTAAAAAAACGTTAAAAACCCAAAAATTTTTCTTTAAAAAAAATCCAAATTTCCAAATAGATACCAAACCTTACAAAATTTTTGTCAAAAAAATCATTAAAATTTCTTTTTAAAATTAAAAGGGAAAATAAATAAAACATAAATTTTTTGTGCGCCCCTGCCCTTAAAAGGAGACCCTTAAACGAAAAGTGGCTTTGTTAAAATATTGGGTTCATTGGGAAAAATTTTTCTATTAGTAAAAGGTTTTTTCTAAAACCAAAAACAAAAACAAAAAACCCCGGAAAAAGAAAGCTTTTTTTTAAATTTTAAAAAAGAAATTAAACAAACTATTCCCCCAAAAAAAAAACGACAACGCCACAGCGGGCCCAGACATATTCACACTTGAATTTTTCTTTTAAACCCCCGAAATTTTTGGTTAAAAACTTGTTGTTGCTTTACCAAAATTTTTTTTAAGCTAACTTAAATGTAAAACAGTAAAAATATCAGTTTTCCTCAAATTAAAAAACATGCCCTTTCCTTAAAAGAAAACGGATCCAAGCGCCTGGAAACTCATGGGGGTTTTTCCTTTGCAAATGGTTTAGGGCTTTGGGTTTAGTTCCTGATCGTCACACGAGGTGCCTTGTTCCCTGAAAGAACATCGGGCCCTGCTTGGGGACAAATTCCCCCTTTTTTTGGGAAATTTGGGCCCAGGGGAGAGAATACTCAGAACTTACTTACCCTTTAAATGCCACAATGAAAAATACTCGGGGCTGTTTTCAAGAAAAAATAAAACCACAAAAGAATTTAATTAAAAAAATACATTATTACAAAAAAAAAAGTGCTCATTTAACAGATTGGCATGGTAAAAATATTAAGCAAAAAAAAAATTTACCTTGGAATTGAAATAAAATTTAAAACATCTTCCCTACTGCAAAAAGTCCAACTGCAGCAAACAATTAAATACAAAATCAAATTAACTCCCGCCAAAACTAATCCCGAGGAAAAAAGAGGGACAGAAAATACATTAAAAGTGGCAAAAAAGCCCGCACATCAGGGCCCGTCCTCCTTGCTTTCCCGGCCTTTCCAAAAAACCCCCCCTATCAATACAATCAGGAAACGTGAAAGCAGAGTTTCCCAAATCAAAAAAGCTGGCAGCCAAAAAAAAACCCCAATTTAAAAAGTTTTTATTTAAGTGTGTAAAAAAGTTAAGAATGAAAAACTTTTTTTAGAGAAAAATAAATACATTTTGGCTTGTATTAAATTCAAAGAAACACATTTTTTTGGATATTGGGAGATCCCGGGAAGGGCACATTTTTTCTCCCCAAAAAGAATTGGTTTTTCCCGAAAACCTTTCCCAACATTTTTGAAAAACAAAAAACAAACCAAGGGCCCCTTTGCAGTGTTTTTATTGCTTTTAAAGGGCATAGCACACATGTTAAATTGGGAAAAACCATGGATCCGTAAATGGGGTTTTTAATTTTAAAAACAGTGTCCGTTTTAAAACGCTTTAAAAAAAATTAAAATTCCTTTAAAAATTTGGGGAATAAAAACCCGTAGTTAAAAGTAATTAAAAGAATTCAAACCCTTTAAATTCTCATTTAAAGCAGTACAACCAATTTAACCCCCAAATAAGAATTCCATCCCCCGAGAAAATTTCCGACACCAATAAAAAAATACTGGGGGGTTTGAAAAAGAAAACCCCATTTAAAAAAATTTTTAAACCCTTGGGGAAAATGGCCCGCAGAAACCGATTTTGCGATTGAGAAACGACAATGCCCGACGAGGCTCCCCACGGGGGAGCTGCAGGCTCGCGAAAGCCGGGGGCAGCAGGCTCGCGACGCAGGGGTGTTTTGCCGCGGGCGCGGACTGCATGCTCCCCGAAACGGGGGGCCCTTTTTTTTTTTTTTCAAGCTCGACGCAAGCGCAGGGTGGGAAAAAAAAAAAAAAAAAGACAGGAATGCGCGCAGGCCAAAAAAAAGAGAAGGTTAAAAAATTTTTCTGGGTTTAAGGACAAACACCCCAATAAAATGTAAAAGCATTTACCCCGGATACATTTAAAATTTTTTATAATTTTTAAGCAACCAAAAAAAGGGGAGACAGGGCGTACAGCAGTTTCCCCCTTTATCAAAAACTTTAAAAACAAAGCCTTGGTTTGAAGGAAAAAAGCCAAAAAAAAAAAAGTTTTTGAGCCCCACAGTGTGGTTTAAAAGACTCCTAAAAGGGAAAATTTATTTTCCACTAAAAACAGACTTTTTTAAATAAACCCGAAATTTTAAAAATCCCTTTATGGCGATACTCCTTTTTCAAACATTTCCCCCACCGTTTACACATTTTTAAATATTACCCACAATTGGTGGTAATCAATTGAACTCTTCTGAATCATAATTTTGCTTCTCATTAACAGTTGTACTTTTTAGCATCCATGATTGTGACTGAAATTGAGGCAGTGCACTCAATACTAATAGGTAAGTTATTTAAGGCTCACGAGGAAGAGGCAAGCTTATGTCCACTTGGGTTTAAGCAAATCCGTTTCTGTGCAGTTTTGCAGGAATATATTGTTTGTTGAAATGTTAATAGTGCAAAGAGTGAATTGCAATGATAACAATATAAAGAAAATGTTGTTGAATGAGAATAAATCTGCTTTCTTGTAACAATCCTAAAGGAGAAGTCACTTTAATGAAAACCTCAGATTCCCAGGGCATCTTTCTGCACCTTACAACCCAGCAGGGTGTTCCCAGCCTCCACACACTCCAACACACATTGGGCTGGAAAAAAAACAAACACAGAACCAGTCATCACCAGAGGAGACTGATTTAAAATGGCACACGCTGTTAAAACAATACAACATCTCTTATTTGTTCTGGTTATTACCGTTCTGAGCACGGAGCCATGACACAGCCTTCATAGCCAGAAGCTCCCACTCTTCCTGAGCATCCACCTTGAAACCATGAAGCCAGACCAGTGCCAGAATGGTGGCCCACACTTCCTTATTCACCTATTCCAACAAAAATAAAAAAAGGTGTACAGGATAGAAAAAATAAGTGTTGAAACAATCAATGGATGTGGGCTTTTCACTTTCACTGGCCTTGTTCATTTAGTTCATATAGCGCTGTCTCCATCACATCAGTGTTTAACGCTGCATGCCTTTTGTATCAGTAAACATACTATGTAGTAAAATGGGAAAGGTATACAGATCCATTACTTAAATAATGAAAAAGTAATAATACTTCACTGTATGTAGCTTTCACTCTGTTAAAAGTAAGAGTACTGCATTGAAAACGGTACTTAAGTTAGAGTATTAAGTGTGAGTATTACCAGGAAAATATATTCAAAATTTAAGGAGTAAAAGTACTCATTCGAGAAACAAACTAAAAAAATATTCAAAGCTGGAAGTATAAAATGTTTTACTGCCAAAATATTACAATCAGCAAATGGCTGCCAATTAATCAGAATTATTGTTTTATGCTAATTATAATGTTGGATAGTTTAGTCGGTGTGTAGAAATCTGGATCTATAAATTAACTAAAGCTATAAAATAAATGTAGTTTGTAAAAAGTACAAGTTATCCCTGCAGTGAAGTATAATGCGGCACAGTAAAAAAAAGTACCTGAAATGTGTACTTCAGTACGGTACTTGAGTAAATGTACTTAGTAGTACCACTGCATGCAGCCCTCTTTCAATTTCTGATACTTTATTGAATGGGATAAATTGAATTAGTCCCATCAATATAAAACATGTTTTAACATCTGCTTCAAATCAGTCTCATTTTCAGTTTGTGTTATCATTTTTTGATAATGACTCACCCCTGAAGGTTGGGCGTTCTCCACCTCCTCGCTGGTTTTTTCCCAGCGCAGCAGCCAGAGCCTGATCCAGCACCCAACAACCAGATGCCTTCTGGAGGGAGACCAGCTGCAGCAGAGGGTCTCTGGGAGGCAGTTCAGGCTTTGCCTCTGCAAGACCATCCCAATTCCCAAATCCTCCTGAATGTGTTTTGATATAGTATGAGGGAGATCAGACCATTTGTGCAACTATTTACAACCATTGTTTTTTCAGATTTGTATCCATGCACTTCTACAAATAATGCCAATGCTTGCGTCTCTTTTACTTTTACTTGTCAATTGGCCTACAGATGTCTTCGGGGCTGTAAATGCGTTTTAATAAAACATCAAATTATTTTTGAGAAAGCGCTAGTATGAGTCTGTATAAAAAGAACCAAAACAGATTGGATACCACTGAAACAAATCAGATACCTCCCATAAATGTTGGTACAAATTTGTTCTCCAAATATCCTGTCTCAGAAGAAATACATTGTTACAATAGTAAAAGCATGCCAAAATATTTATTTCTAATCAATTAATAACTTTCCTTAACTGCAGATGAATTATGCAATGCACTAAACTGATGCAGCTTTGTGACTGACCCTTATTTTCCTAAAACCACTTTTACTGTACAGCACCACAAACATTAATAACATCTATCAATTTCACCAGTCTTGTGTCTAGCAAATAACTATGTTTTTGTTTAGGTATTGTTTGCATTTTTTTGAATAACTGACCCAGAAAAAACATTCTGTTACTGTATTTTTCAGAGACTGTACCTTGAATAAACATCAGGATGGTAGTAAAATAAGTGCAAAGTTCCTCTCTGTTTTTGTGTTCAGTTGAAGCAGGGATACACCAGTGTGTTCAAAAAGCCCATGAACCTTTTTACTCACCTAATGTAGGTGATTCCCCCCCTGAGCTCGCCAACATTGCTGAGATAGAATGAGATGCAGCGAATGAAGGTCATAGGCAGGGGAAAATATATTCGAATAGTTTAAGGAAGATAAGAAATACATACTTAACCTACAACTGATAACACTTCCCTGCATTATTTTTTTTTGTTTCTGGATAAACACACTCATTGGGTATTTCACATTAAAGCATTACAAAAAGCGACTCCGCCACAAAAATGTGTCATTGTTTTTACATCCATACACACATTTTGATCCCATTCAGCTTTTTACTTACTTCCAGGCGCAGGACTATAGGATGTCCCCTTCATATTCTGCATATCACAGTCCATCATCACTTTACGATTTAAAAAAGGAAAAAAATAAAAAAGGTTGTCTTTTTATTAAATCACATGAAACTAAATAACTATTTTCTGATCCTATTTACATTACTCGCAAACTATTTTTAAACAGAACCTTGGATATTCAAGTTTTTTAAAGGTCGCCTATTATGCAAAATCTACTTAACTTTTTCATGTTAATTGATTCGAAAACTTTCAGGAAAAAAGATTCTCTCTCTTTTTGTCCTGATCCATCTACATAAAAACTGGAAATGAGCTGATCAGATTTCGGCCACTTTGTGACGTTGCTGAGATAGAATGAGATGCAGCGAATGAAGGTCATAGGCAGGGGAAAATATATTTGAATAGATTAAGGAAGATAATAAATACATAGTTAACCTAAAAGTGATAACACGTCTTAATTTGTTTCTGGAAAAACACACTCATTGGGTATTTCACATTAAAGCATTGCAAAAAGCGACTCCGCCAGAAGGATTGTAGTAAAAAAGGTGCCATGCAGATAACTGTAGTGTAAGTTCCTCTCTGTTTTTGTGTTCAGTTGAAGCAGGGATACACCAGTGTGTTCAAAAAGCCCATGAACCTTTTTACTCACCTAACGTAGCTGATTCCCAATCTGAGCTCGCCGCCGTTGCTGAGATAGAATGAGATGCAGCGAATGAAGGTCATAGGCAGGGGAAAATATATTCGAATAGATTAAGGAAGATAATTAATACATAGTTAACCTAAAAGTGATAACACGTCTTAATTTGTTTCTGGAAAAACACACTCATTGGGTATTTCACATTAAAGCATTGCAAAAAGCGACTCCGCCAGAAGGATTGTAGTAAAAAAGGTGCCATGCAGATAACTGTAGTGTAAGTTCCTCTCTGTTTTTGTGTTCAGTTGAAGCAGGGATACACCAGTGTGTTCAAAAAGCCCATGAACCTTTTTACTCACCTAACGTAGCTGATTGCAGACAGGGACCTGAGTTCCACAACGACCCTGAGATAAAATGAGATGCAGCAAATGAAGGTCAGTGGCAGGGGAAAATATATTTGAATAGTTTAAGGAAGATAAGAAATACATACTTAACCTACAACTGATAACACTTCCCTGCATTATTTTTTTTGTTTCTGGATAAACACACTTGGGTATTTCACATTAAAGCATTACAAAAAGCGACTCCGCCACAAAAATGTGTCATTGTTTTTACATCCATACACACATTTTGATCCAATTCAGCTTTTTACTTACTTCCAAGCGCAGGACTATAGGATCTGCTCTTCATACTCTGCATACCACAGTTCATCATCACTATACGATTTAAAAAAGGAAAAAAATAAAAAAGGTTGTCTTTTTATTAAATCACATGAAACTAAATAACTATTTTCTGATCTTATTTACATTAGTCGCAGACTATTTTTAAACAGAACCTTGGATATTCAAGTTTTTTAAAGGTCGCCTATTATGCAAAATCTACTTAACTTTTTCATGTTAATTGATTCGAAAACTTTCAGGAAAAAAGATTCTCCCTCTTTTTGTCCTGATCCATCTACATAAAAACTGGAAATGAGCTGATCAGATTTCGGCCACTTTGTGATGTCACAATGTTTTTTGGGGTTGTGCAACACCCACCCATCTCATCACCTGAATCTTCTCCTAGAGCACTTTTTTAAAGTTTGTTTTGGCTAAACATCTCGCAGGGGGGCGTGGCCAGCAGCAGCTCATTAGCATTTAAAGCTACAGACACAGAATCAGCAATTTTGAAACAGGGCTGAAACAGAGGGGTATATGGCATGCTACAATGCATAATCTGTTTGGTATTTCAAGCCAAACACTTCAGAGACATGTTTTGCGAGCTATAATATTTTGTTTAAAAAGAGTATAATAGGGGACCTTTAAAGATAACAAATGTAAAAAAAAAGTTAAACTTTTTCAAGTACAAACTTATAGGCATGAAAATGTAGATTGTTTTTCTCTGAAATACATACTGGGTGTTGGAACATTTCGGCGCACCATGGGTCCTTGAATCATCTCGCCGCTGCCTTTATTGACAGCAATGAAGGAAGTGAAGGTGCTGCTAACTCCTGATTGGACGCTGAGCTCCACCACCTTCTTCTTCACTCCATCTCGCTTTCCTCCTTTTACTTCTTGTTTTTCTTTCTCCTCCATCTCCAGGGAGCGAATCAGAGTCCGAGCAGCCAACCTGTGAACTGTTAATCTGCAGACAGGAGAGAGTAGACAGAAGTGGATTTAATTGTTTGCGGGACCCCCTTGAAAACGAGATAGTGCATCTAAAAGGGGTTTATCCAAATAAATACATTTCTATATATTAAGTGAACATTAGAAGCAAAATACACTTCGGCATTATAACATGGTAACGTTCATTTTTCCCATGTTCAACAGCTTATTTTAGCGTGTTAGCAAGCTAATTACTAATTAGCACATTATTTGGTCACAAATATCTTCTTTAGGTTCTGTTTCAAACTGCAAAAAGTCAATGTGCTGCAAATAATATGCAATGTAATACCCGTTGTAACCACTTTTCTATATACAAATCAAATTAACTTTGTATCGTTAAGTGGTTAACTGACTAAAAGTACTTCTGCTGTCTGAACAAAGCTTCTTTTACCCAGAGTCCTCTGCAGGTTTGAGGCTGAAGTGGAGCTGGTTCGCAGAGGGATGACCTGCTAGGTTGTACTTCACCTTCACACTGCCCTCTGCTGCTTTTGGATTCTAAGAGAGCATCACGGTGTTGGAAAACCAATCTTGTATAATAATACCTAGTATTTGTATTTTTTAACCCCGACAAATCTAACAGTGAAGTATTTCACTCTGAGATAATATTTCTCTTACCTTTCCAGTGAGTTGGGCATAAATCAGTGACTTTTGACCCTGGAAAAGTGTTGTGATTGGTCGAGAGAGAACAGTGACAGAGATTCCCTTTGGCAAATCCCACTTCACTGAAATATCCACCACAGCTGGTTGCAGAGCAAAACGCAGCGACTGCATCACCTGAGGGGGAAAAAAGCTTTTTAAAGTGCTTTTACTTAATGCACTTAAATTAAAATGCCTTTTCCATTTGTTCATAAAATGTACACAATGACTGATGTCTTACTTTGGGTTGCATCCTGTCAGTGCCTGTGATGAACTGAGCGTGACCTCCACCTTCTTTGGCCAACCCATTGATAAGAGCAGAGCTGGCTCCTTCACCAATGCCAAAAGAGAAACACCTACAATACAGAAGTTTTGTTTTCAACACACACAGAATTACAACGCAGGAGATATTCTCAGTTCATGTTTGTTGAGTCTTCACCTGTGGGAACTTGAATTCTTCTTCACCAGATTGGTTACTTCTTTGGTGTTCCCTACTTCTCCGTCAGTGAAGACAAACAGCTAGGGAGGAGAGTTTACATTTAACTTGAAGAAACATAGCATCACACCCAGAAATGTGCAGCATGTGTTGAGTCATCCACATCTTTCTATGAGAGTTGTGTTAGATTGCTGTTTCAGTAACACACATGGTTTAAATGGGAAATTCTACAGAACAATTTGTGACTGGAACAATGTGGTTAAATGCAAGATACAGTATATTTGCAAAACCAGTTTAAAGTGCGGGTGTGTGTCTCTCTGTTTGTGTGAGTATTACTTGTCTAGGTTGATTGGGAATGCAGGCCTGGCTGTAAATGTGTTTGAGGGCCTCAAGGATCTCAGTTCCTCCCAAATCATCTTCCATCCCTTTAACCTTCTTCAGAGCCTCTTCCATGGTCTTCTCACTGTACTCCACACTCTTACTGCAACAAGAGTCAAATACATGGAGGAGGTCAGGTGGAGAATGGCTGTGTGGCATAAACAATTTCAACAGCATTTCATATATCAGCCCAGAGAGCGATATCAAAAAATGATGGCACATTTTCTTGGACGGAGTCACATTCAGTAGGGAAGTGACTCACGGAAAGATGTGTTCATAGCTGGACCCGAAACTGTAGATGTTGAAATAGCAGCCCATTGGTAAACTCTTCAACAGGAGCAGCAGAGTATCCTGAAGAGAGGAAAGAACATATGGTGAAGGCCACTGTGTGAAAGGGAATGATTTTATGACTAAATTAAAACATAATGAATACCCTGGCACTGCCAATGCGAGTCTGTGAATCCTCGCTGTTGTGCATAGGGACACCCATGCTGCCAGATCGATCCAATAAGAACACAAACTCTCCACATGAGGCGAGTGAAGACATCACAGCCTGGGGGAACTCTGGGTACAGACTCAGCATCACTACTGGATCACCCATCAGAGTGCCTGAAACACAAGAGAGACAGAACATGTGACCACTAATCTGTCTTTTTATCTTTTATTACAACATATTTAACACTGTGAGGCTGAAGATAATGACATAATGTGCACTCACCAGGCTTGGCAGAGGCCTGTCCTGCCTCCACCACAGCAGTGGGCTGGTGGGTATCTTTGTAATAAATCAGAAGTTCAACATCTCTGTCAAACTTGTGTCCTGCCGCCAGCTTGACCTGCAGTTCACAAAACAAACATATAAATATGATGAGATCACACTTCCTGGTCCCACACACATCAGCACTCTACCCACCGTGGCCTGGCTCTGCTCTGTATTGAGGTACTGAACAGGGTCCAGGGGACAGTTGGACTCTAGTTTAGAGACTGGACGTGGAGAGGACACTCGGGCAGAGAAAGACAGACTGTAGGGGACCAGAGAGGCGGGGACAGAGGTCACCTCGACACTGCCATCTTCACTACCTGTAAACAACAGGACACGAGTTAAGAATATTGTGAGAAAAAAAACAAACTGAGAATTGTTTTTCTAGCTAAAGCTATGGAAAAGTGTGAGGGTAGTTAATTGATTGATTTGCTGGGGGAAAAGGACAATTTAAACAATAATCAAAGACTGAACAACAATATTTAACAGAGAGCAGCAATGTCAGAATATATATCTTTATTGTGAATTATTTTGGGGAAATAATCATGCAGGGTAAATCTCGGAGCTATATTGTAAAAACCCTACGGTGAAAAAAAAAAGGCTGGTTTCCCTACCCCGTGGTTGGTAGCGAGGGTTGAGCACAGCAGGCAGGCAAAACCTCAGCCCTTCATCAGCCTGCACAGCCAGCTCAGTGACGTACTCCAGCCTGATGGAAGCGCTCTCTCCTGGAGGCAGACTGCCCACACTCAGAGAGAAAATATCTGGACTCTGATCACTCTCTTCCAACAGGAAGGCCTGCTGACCGGAGCTCAGAGCGTCATCGTACTCCTCACGAGCCTGGAGTACAGAGGACACATGTGAGCAACATTCACTGTGTTTTTAAGCTCCATTGTGGTCATTTTTCTCCAGCTCACCTTCTGTTTCTCCTTCACTTCAGCAACAATCTGTGTCTGTCCAATCTTAGCACTGAAATGGCAGACAGCAGCATCTCCAGGCAGAGGGAAGACAAAAACAGCCTCCAGTGGTTTGTCCTCCTTGTTCTCATAGTTCAGAGTGGACACCACTGTAGCCACATGGTCCCTCACCTCCACCTCCACCTCCACGCTCTTCAGAGGAACTGACCGAGAAACAAAATAAAATCTGTCAGGTTTCCTAAACTCCTTCTCCATAAAATTGCTTGCATTCATTTTTTATTAAAAGCTTCTTTGATGCCCCCCTGGGGCCCAAACACACACTTGCAAGCACCACTTTTTTAAAGAGTAGACCCAGACACCAGCTAATAAAAGAACCTTATTAAATAAAAAGAAAACAATCTTACACACACAGATATGAATGATTAAACACGCTTAGTTCTGAATGAAAATCAACAAGAATGGATGAAGATCTGTTATTTTACTTGCTGCTCAAAATAGGACCTTAGTAAAAATAGTAATACATTGCCTGGCCAAAAATAAGTCACACTAATATTTCGTTGGACCGCCTTTAGCTTTGATTACGGCACGCATTCTCTGTGGCATCGTTTCCACAAGCTTCTATAATGTAAGCTGACCTCGTTCTTTGGGCACATAACGTTGTTGAACCTAGACCAGACCAACTGCAGCAACCCCAGATCATAGCACTGCCCCCCACAGGCTTGAACAGTAGGCACTAGGCATGATGGGTGCAGGTGGTGACCTTTTTTTTGGCTGGGCAGTGTAATGTAACACACTCCACCTAACATATTACTTTCTACTTGTTTTTTCCATGGCCCTGGATAAAGGTCCTATATTGTGGCAGATTTTACTGATCATAATTCCATTGTTGAGGTGTACTAGAATAGATTTACATTGTTCAATGTTCCAAAATCAGATTGGTTTTCTCATACAGCATCTCTGGATAGTGCCACTCTCTGTCCTAACACCTTGTCAGAGCTCCTGCCGGACACACAGTACAGTACTTCTAACCGTTGAAGGAACAGTGTTAAAAATACTTTTCAACCTCTGACTTTTTCGTGGTACTGCCTTCGGTAAGGCAAACAGATGACATTTCCCCTCACATTTTTAGGGCACTATACTTTCTTGACATTTCAGCCTTCCAACAGTAAATGGTCGGTTGGCAGAGGGTGTGCCTATTGGTCTATAGATATGGGCGATTTAGTGACGTCAATAGCGCCCGGAAGAAAACAATGGAAAAAGAAAAATCTACAACGAGGCGTGGGAGGGCAGCATAGACACGTCTTTTCTGCTTTAGAGTTTTACTGGCTACAGGGTGTACTTTGAGGGTTTGTGACTCTGCAGACTGTTTACATGCAGAAAAAGCTACATACCACACGAAAGGACGGGTTATAACCGGAAAAGCATAATAGGGGACCTTTAAATATCAACATTTGTGAACATCCAGTATTCTTTCTTTAAAGCCAAAACCAGAGAAGTCGGTCTCAAACTTAGGATGTTATCAAGCAAAAAGTATGCTCAACAAATATTGAATGAGGAAGGGATTTTGAGTACACACAGAATTGTTTTTCATTGTACTTGATTGGCTAAGGGGCAGGCAATCGGGTAAGTGGTTGACAGATCACAACAGAGCTGATCAGCTAACCAATCAGAGCAGATTGGGCTCTGGTTTCAGACAGAGGGTGAAAAGAGGTGCTGCATCACAGGCAGTATGAGAAAAATAAGACCTTTAAACACATTGAATCATCTAAATACTTCACAGCAGAGGAACACATTTTAAATATGAACCTAAGCCCCCAGATATTTACAACATTTTCCTGGGTGCCATCATGGTCATACATAAAATCTTTCCCAGTTCATTGTCTATGGATAATTTCCAGACATTATACTTGATATCACACATTTTCATTTTAGTTCCCCAGTTTTGGGATTTGGGAGATAGTTGTTCATGTCATAGACCAATCACCTGTATACATTCTTATTCATGATTATTTTTTGAAAATCTGCCCAATGGCCTTTACAGCTAGCAGTAGCTTTAGAATTTGAAGCTAACATGACTAGACTAAAGGTTATAAAAACAAATATATAGGCTATTTGTGCAAACAACTGTACCTGGCTCCTTCTGAGAGGTTATCAGACCACAGCAGTTCTTCATTATACCTGCAAAACAAACAACATACATATGAGGACTTATTCCTGCTGTAGAAACGAATGGTAATGACTACTCTGACTGATGGACGTTCTTCAGATATCAAAGTTTATTTATCAGTTATTATAAAAATGTATTATATTATTGTTCCGCCTATATCTCACCAAATACAATAAACAGTAACACTGACACACATCTCTCTCTACAAATGTATTGTAATCCACTATTACTGTATTAGATGCATGACTAAATAGGATCTCTATTGCCTTAGGCTACTGCCCCACCCTTCCTGGCTCAGTCTGCGTCTTATTTTTTATTTCTTTCAATAACTGTTCTCTACATAGCATGCATTACTATCCAACTGCGTTATTTAGATTCAAACCAGAATCAGAAATACTTTATTCATCCCAAACTGGGACATTTCAAATATGAACCTAAAAATGAGCATAATAAAGCCCCAAAATATTTACAACATTTTCCTGGGTGCCATCATGGTCATACATAAAATCTTTCCCAACTCATTGTCTATGGATCATTTCCAGACATAACTTGATAACGTCACACAGCTGCATTGCACAATGAGTAATGAAAGTGAAAATAGAATTTTCAAAACAGGCTAAAATCACTCATGAGTGTTTTGGTATGAACAAAATAGAAGCTGGTGTCTGTAAAGCTCAGATGTCAATTCAAAACAATAACAACAACAGAAACACGCAGTTAAAACGGGGTTTCAGTGCGTTCATTTTTATAATACCTCAGACGTTAGAGTGTTTCAACTCCAGATAACAATGCCTACCTGTGAGGACAAATGTATCGCGTCCGGGGTTTAGTGGATTTCCTTCAGGTGGATATTTGGAGACAGTTTTTATAGGCTAAAATTAAAGTGCAAAAGTGCAAATCACTCTTTCCGGGTAAGTTTGATTTTGCTGCATGAGCGCTCCGGGAGGGTGGAGCTTGATGGTGTAATACGAGAGCTACACATTTCCTTCTACTTCCTTCTACTTATATTATTCACACATGGTTCCGAAGTTCTAAAATACCTTACAACTATGCTGACAAATTTCAGATGTTGTATTTGATTGTTAAATAGAAATTGCAGTTTATAAAAATGTACTTCCTCTGATAAAATGGACCACACTGTCTAATCTAACATTTTGTGTAGGACCATTTTGTTGTTGCGCCCAAGGAAAACAAAAGAAAAGACTTGCTCTTCCACTGAAATGTTTTAAAACCACAATCATGCACTGAACTCGACAGTATTGTAGGATTTACGAACCTCAAACTTTTTATAAAGTTTGTTAAAAGACCACCTGGTTACAGCAGGCCAACCTTTCAGTTGTTCAAGTTTTCTCTATTCGCACCAAATCCTCATATTCAGGTCTGACTGGGATTGCAGATTCATTTTCGGTGGCCATAACTCTAAGATAAACACTCAAGGTTTTATTTACATTTTTAGTGTACAATATTGTGCATAACATTTCACACAAGTTTTGCTGCACAATTAATAAAGCAGGTGTGGAGTCTTAATCCAAGCCATTAATGCTATTGTTTGAATCTCAAAGCTCTGATTCAAATGTAAAAGACTCAACCGGGGGGCAACACCAACTGAAAATAGAAAACATGAGATTGTGTTGAGGTATACAACATATAGATATATGTATATTGTATGACTCATGTGTTGCTGTGTATCATTCTGTTAATGTAAATAGATGCGACTACTATGTGTTCATTGGATAGCGCTGTGGCACATGATTGTGATGTCATTGGGGTATAAAAGCGTTAGAGTCACGCCCCTTCTTTTTCTACTTCTCATGTCACTTGACCTGTGTACAATAAATAAACTATGCCGAGATAAATGGCTAAATCGAACTGTGAGAATAGTCACCTTTCCGCTGCAGATAGACAAAAGGTATAAGTCAAATCTGTTAACAGATTGCATGATTTTATTGTTGCTAGGTAGGATATGAAGCAGGGGCGTCAATAGGTTTTAAGGACAGGGGTGGCTCAGCCCCCAGGAGATGCACAGGATGTGAGCAAACGTTTAATTTCACAAACAGCTAACAAAAACTGAGAAATTGCCTTACACTTTTTGGACAGATTTAACAGATCCTTTACTGTGTAAATGTTTCGGGCCACCATTACATCTTTAATACAGTACAACAAACACAGGAAGTACTGTATGTTCACAGCATTAACAACAACAAAAAAAGAACAATCACATAGTTACAGTGCCCTATTTAACCAATGCTTCTTATTCATTAACAGCCCACATGTATTATCCAAAACTATGCAAAAAAAAAAGAGCACTGTGTTCTCACTAAGTACAGTACATTTAAAATAACATGCCTACAATTGGCAGTTACTTCGTGGGTGGAAGCATCAAAGAATGTCGTCTGTTTTTAAGGGTGGCAAAGGCCTCTATCACTCTATTGTGATTTCGGACTGCATGCCTGGATGCCTTTTAGTAGCCCTGCATCTACACTGCAAAATCTTTGCTCAAGCAGGGAGCATTTCGTTCATTAATTACATGGGACTTTCTGTTGTTAGCTGGGGGGCTGGAGCTAACTTATTGTCACCAACAGCAGTGATCAATACTTAATCTCTTGAAAAAATTTCGTATATCCATTCATGTTCACGTTCTTCTTCTTATGCTGCTCAGTCGGTTCTGTGTGCTCCGCTCCCGGTACATGCTGCGGGTACCCAGATGCAGAGACGAGTGCAACCTAGGTTGCAGTGAAAACGTGGACTGGATTTCAGTGATGTGGGCGTGCTCTATGAACAAGTGGAATGGATTGGATAACGACGCACTGACCCTGACTCTCTACCTTTCACTATAGGGAAACTAAGATTTATGACCATATTTTAGTGAATAATGACTGGTTGTATGATTATTTATGTGAACTCATATTCTGGCCACATTATGTTGAATTTGTCGGCATTTAAAAAAAACAAAACATAAATAAATAATTAGGCCCCCTAAAATAGGCCTAATGACGCCACTGATATGAAGTAAAGGTCGTAGAATGGGAAAAATCTACTGCTGTTCTTTATCCTGAAGGAGACGCCACGTGAATCAAAAACTCATATCTGTCTGCACCTTTACAACCCAGCAGAGCGTTTCCAGCATCCACATACTCCATCACACATGGTGCTGAAAACTAAAACACAGAACAGACCATCACCAGAGGAGACCGATTTCAAACAGCTCACAACATGACAGCAATTATTATTATTGTGATGAGCATGGAGCAATGACACAGCGTTCATACCCAGAAGCTCCCACTTTTTCTGAGCATCCATCTGGAAACCATGAAGCCTGAGCCCAAATGGTGGCACACACTTCCTTATTCATCAAATAAAATCTACATGGAAGAGGCTTCGAAAGGTGAAAAACAGACAGATAGTACACACCCTTGAACCGGCATATGTCGCAGCTTCAGATTTGGCATAGAGCTGTTCAGGGCCGGATTGTTAACCATCATGTGATGCATGCCCACGTCACAATATTTGTGCATGTGTGTGTTACAAACATCTTTCCTTGTGCCTTTTAAGTGTTACTGTTGAGCTAGAAACATAATAATTAACAAACAGACAGACAACTCAAGTTTAAAGGGGAAATGCCAAAATATCGGAGCATAGTTCTGTCAAGGTGTTGATCCTTGTATAACCTGTGCAGCATGTCTGCGTGTATATGTTGAACACTCCACAAAGTTTATCTTTTATTATTTTATTGGTCTGGGTTGATTGGGAATGCAAGCCTGACTGTAATGTCTTTCAGAGTTCAAGGATCTCAGTCCCTCCCATATTTGCGTCAATCTCTTCCACTTTCTTCAGAGCCTCTGTCATGGTCTTTTGACTGTATTCCACACTATTACTGGAGTTAGAAATACAGACACAGAGGAGGTCAGGTTTAGTTGCACTAAAAACTTCTACACAGCAATTGAGAATTCCCATCCAGTCTTAATACCAACTTTTTAAAAGCAAAACTAAAAGACTAAAACATACTTACTCTATTGAAGTTGTCAAGCATGCACAAAATGTTGAGTGTGAACAATTAAATAATCTTTAAAAAGGATCTATAGTTTTGCAGAATCACCCAATATCAACGATTTGTTTGACGTTAGAGCCAACATGAATTATTGACTGAATCGCATACACTTTGGGAGTGACTTGCGGGAAGATGTGTTCACAGCTTGACCTGAAACTGTAGATGTTGAAATATCTGCCCATTGGTATCTCTTCAGCAGGAGCAGCAGAGTATCCTGAAGACAGGAGGACAGAATACAGCAGGGTAAAATAAGTTTTGAACACGTCACCATTTTTCTCAGTTAATATATTTCTAAAGGTGCTATTGACATGAAATGTTCATCAGATGTCGGCAACAACCCATGCAATCCAAACATGCAAAGAAATCAAACCATAGATGTCGATAAATTAAGTTATGTGTATTAAAATAGAATGACACAGGGAAAAGGTATTGAGCACGCTTACTGAAATTCATTTAATACTTCGTACAAAAGCCTTTGTTGGTAATGACAGCTTCAAGACGCCTCCTGTATGGAGAAACTAGTCACATGCACTGCTCAGGTGGGATTTTGGCCCATTCTTCCACACAAACAGTCTTCAAGTCTTGAAGGTTCCGTGGGCCTCCTCTGGGAACTCTGATTTTTAGTTCTTTCCATAGATTTTCTATTGGATTCAAGTCAGGTGATTGGCTGGGCCATTCTAGCAGCTTTATTTTCTTTCTCTGAAACCAATTGAGAGTTTCTTGGCTGTGTGTTTTGGGGTCATTGTCGTGGCTGAAATGTCCACCCTCGTTTCATCTTCATCATCCAGGTAGATTTTTATCAAGAATGTCTCTGTACATCATTCCATTCATCCTTCCATCAATTATATGAAGTTTGCCAGTGCCGTTTGCTGAAAAACAGCCCCACACCCTGATGTTCACGCCTCCAAACTTCACTGTTGGTATGATGTTTCTGGGGGGATGTGCAGTGCCATTTGACCGCCAAACATGGTGTGTATTATGGCATCCGAAGAGCTCAGTTTTGGACTCATCTGACCAGACTATATTCTCCCAGTGTTTCACAGGCTTGTCTTAATGTTGTGCAGTAAACTTTAAACGGGCTTCAACATGCTTTTTCTTCAGCAATGGAGTCTTGTGTGGTGAGCGTGCGTACAGGCCATGGCGGTTGAGTGCATTACTTATTGTTTTCATTGAAACAATTGTACCTGCTGATTCCACGTGTTTCTGAAGGTCTCCACGAGTGGTCCTCGGCTCTTGGACAACTCTTCTGATAATTCTTTTTACTCATCTGTCAGAAATCTTGCAAAGAGCCCCTGGTCGTGGCTGGTTTATGGTGAAATGATGTTCTTTCCACTTCCGGATTATGGCCCCAACAGTGCTCACTGGAACATTTGGGAGTTTAGAAATCCTTCTGTAAGGCCATCAGTAGGTTTTGCAGCAATAAGGTTGCAAAGGTCTTGAAAGAGCTCTTTGCTTTTACCCATCATGAGATCTTCCTTGTGTGACACCTTGGTAATGAGAGACCTTTATATTGGCCATCAGTTTGGACTGAACCAGCAGATATTAATTTGGACTGACAAGAGGCAAGGATTGCTTTCTAATTACCAATAGATTTCAGCAGGTGTCTTGGCCTTCCATGCCTTCCATGCCTTTTTGCACCTCCCTTTCTTCATGTGCTCAATACTTTTTCCCTGTGTCATTCCATTTAAATACACATAACTTAATTTATGGACATCTATGGTTTGATTTCTTTGCATGGGTTGTTGCTGACATCTGATGAAAATGTCATGTCAATAGCACCTTTAGAAATATATTTACTGAGAAAAATTGTGAGGCGTTCAATACTTATTTTACCCGCTGTATATGTTGAAGGCTACTTTGTGATATGGAATGATTTAATGATAGAAATACAACATAATGAATACCCTGCAATGTTACACCTTCACTCACCAGGCTTGGTAGAGGTCTGTCCTGCCTCCACCACAACAGTGGGCTGGTGGGCATCAAACTTGTGTACTGCAGCCGCCAGCTTGACCTGCAAGTCACAGTAAAAACACACTGATTATCTGAGCAAAGAAGAATCACACTATGGAAACATCAGCCCTCTACCCACCGTGGCTTGAATTATGAATGAATTTTTGATGCAGAACATGTGGTGACAATCTAACCATAATTGAATAATGGTTAACGCAACAGATCAACAATGATACTTATTTAAGTCAGGAATGCCTCCATTTTCCGCCACTCCTTGTCCATGCAATTATACATATGTATTCAATATTGATTAAAATGTCCTTGCTGACCTAACCCTGTTGCCTGAATACACATTTGCATGGTGAACTTTTCCACAAATGTACATACACCAGCTATTAAAATAATCTTGTTGATTAAATTAAAAAACAAACTCATTCAAGTGAAAATGATTGGACACACTTCTTACTGAAGGAAAATCAAAAGCTGTGGATGAAGGATGCCAATATGTTCCATGCCGTTTACAAATACTCTGTAAGCAGTGGTATAAAGTACCATTTACTCAAGTAATGTACTTATGTACAATTTGAGAGACTTGTACATCATTTACATTTCTTGCTACTTTATAATTGTACCCCACAGCATTTTAGAGGTAAATGGTGTACTTTTATTCCAATAGTTACCTTTAGTTACTTTGCAGATTTGGATTAATAACGTAAAATATAGTCAACACTTAAATAAGACTTTAGTTACACCTGGAGTAACATTTACAAGCTACCCTGCACTATACAAAGTAATTAAAACTAGCTGCACCTTTACCAGCTGTGATAACACATTAATGCATCAATAATTATAATCAAAACATATATTATTCTGAAATGGACCAATTCGAATAAAAAGCACATTTACTTTTGGTACTTTAAGTTTATTTTGATGCTGATGCTTTTT
Organism: Eleginops maclovinus; assembly: GCF_036324505.1. Lineage (NCBI taxonomy): Eukaryota > Metazoa > Chordata > Actinopteri > Perciformes > Eleginopidae > Eleginops > Eleginops maclovinus. The sequence goes on along the minus strand of NC_086366.1, from coordinate 7,793,221 downwards.
AAGTTGCCTTTTCTTGTAACAGATTATTACTTCTTTCACCTCTGCACACAACGATAGGCTATACAAGTTGCAATTTTTCCTTTTTTTAATAAAATATTTAACACCACCGACGTTCATGAGGATGAGCCCCTCAGCTTCCTTTTCCTGTAAAACTCAAGCCTTGAACTGACGCACCTGGCAGGGGCAGTTTTCTGGGCACTGACTTGTCTTCTGGAATTCTTTTCGGTCACGGTAAAGTCATAACAAAAAAAAGGAAGACACAAAAAACTCTTAATTTTTTCTACAGTTTATTCGCTGTGCGCATGTGTAGTCTGAGAGGCCTTAACCTACATCGCAGCTCCACGCAGATGCAAAGAAATGCGTGTGAATCATGAACATTGAAAATTAAAAAGCTGTTGTAAAGGAAGCTTTTTTAAGTTAATGGAAAAGTTAATACATTTTTTTTTTAAACAGCTGCATCGGCAGGCTGAAGATTTTTCTGAAAAGTGTGCTCTGGTTGAGACAGCAACAAACAAAAAAAAGTGTAGGTGCTTGTGGCGAAGAAACTGGGTCATGAGATGTAGGGTCTACAGCAAAACCAGCATTATAAAGTAGGACACAGAAACAGAATACCACAAGTGAAACTGGAACAACACCCGGCAGCTGAATTCCAGTGAATCTGGAGGTGTAGCAGAATAGTTTTCACACAGAAATTTCCCACAATGTCTACACCGCATCTAAATGTTTTTAATCATTCCGAACTCTTTGGTGCAGTCAATGTACTGGCACTGTGAATTGAAACTGACAGACTTGTTATGGCTTGCAAAGGTGTTGCAAACACATTGTGGTCACAGCCCTTTCGACAACACATCTTGTCTTCTAGATCTCTTTGACTTTGTGACAGAAAATGTTTGCAATGTTTATTTATTAGGAACATACCAGCACTAAAGCCCTGTAAGAAAACCAAAGCTGAAAAATATCACTCATCTACCTTACTTGTTTTATTTTGCAACCCCACAAACTGAAGTTCAACACTGCAAAAAATGCCCTTCTAGAAACGAGACAAATATTCTTAAATCTAGCCAAATTCTCTTGTTTTAAGCAAATAAATCTGCCAATGGGGTAAGACAAATTTTCTTGGCTAGATTTCTTAAAACTAGCAAAAATGTCTAGCCAATGGAATACTGTCATATGCCTTAAAACTAGACAAAAATGCTAGAATGTAAGCAAGCTGTGCTTATTACAAGCAATGAAACCAGACTTTTTAAAGACAGAATTGCTTGAAATGAGGAATTTTGTATCTTATTGGGCTGAAAATAAGAGTTCTCATCTTAAAACAAGATTGAAAACTAGACTAAAATGCTAGAAATTAAGCAAGCTGTGCTTATTACAAGCAATGAAACCAGACTTATTTAAGACAGAATTGCTTGAAATGAGGAATTTATAATCTTATTGGGTTGAAAATAAGAATTGATATCTCAAAATAAGATTAGTAACTAGAAAAGAAATCTTAAAGTAAGTAATTTAAGTTCGTGATTGAGCTGGCTTTAAAAATTAATACCTTGATACAAGATTTGCAAAGCTAGCAAAAAAAGCTTCAAATAAGACGCAATGTCTTCAAATGGCATAATAAAAATGCTTCAGTCGGTTTTGGGTTGACAAATTTTAATCATCACATAATAATAATAATACAATTTATTCAACAAATGATCTCCACTCCCCAATTGCCTTCCTGTAGGATGTGGTTGTGTCTTGGTCATGGATTGAGTCTTGCAAAACTTCGGTATGACATTGTAGATGGAGAACTCGTAAAATCACACCCTTTGTTTTCTGCCCATCCCTCTGCATTACAGATAGTTCTTTACGCAGATGATATTGACCTTTGCAACCCGCTCGGTTCTCACGCTTCCAAGAATAAGTTGGTAATGTTTTATTATACACTTGGAAACATTAATCCTAAATATAGATCGAAACTCGCTGCGATACGACAACAACTATCTGAATGTGGAGTAGATGGAATTTTGGCAAGGTTGCAAGAGGATCTAGTACAACTCTATGAAGGTGTTAAAATTAAAATTGGTAATGGTGAACGTAAAATATATGGAGCATTAGTTTCAATATGTGGGGACACTTTATCTCAGCATGAGCTTTGTGGATTTAAAGAGGGTGTTGGTTTTGCTTATAGTAAATGTCGGAAGTGTGAATGCTCATTTGAGGACATGCAAGTGCATTTTGATGAGGATAGCTTTGTGGAAAGAACAGTGGAGAGACATGTTCGGCAGTGTAGCGACATCGAGAAGGCCAGTACTGAGTATCTACGAAACAGCTTAAGAACTACATTTGGGATAAACAGAAGGAGCAAACTGGTAGAATTTCCGAATTTTAACTTGATCCAACAAACACCCCAAGACCTCATGCATATCATTCTTGAAGGTATTGCTCCATTTGAAATAAAGTGTGTGATAAAACAGTTAGTTCTTTTAGGACAACTTGACTTGGATGTTCTCAATACCGCATTACTTGGATTTCCCTACTCTCCACTTGATGTCAGAGACAAACCATGCCCTATATCCTACAGCACATTAGCTTCTAGTGACAATAAATTAAAGCAGTCCTCAGGGCAAATGATTGTTTTATTAAAAATTCTACCATTTCTGATGGATGCTGATAAAGATAATGAATACTACATGATCATTCTTGAGCTCATAGAGATCGTTCAAATTTTGTTTGCTCCTGTTATTGGTCTACAGACCATTAACAAATTGAAAACACTCATTGAACAGCACTTAACACATATGAAGAGCCTTTTCCCAGATAACAACATTCTTCCAAAGCAACATTATTTGATTCATGTGCCATCTCAGATTAAACAACTGGGACCAATGGTTCGTCATATGTGCATGAGATTCGAATCGAAGCATTGCTTTTTCAAACAGTGGGCTTCAAAACTCAATTTTAAAAATGTTTGCAAGTCTTTGATGAGGCATAATCAAATGTATGAATGTTGTCAGAATGTAAGTTCTTCTGAACACCCAATATTTTCAAATGATTGTACATTAGGACCAACATCCGAAATAAGCAACATGTCATACTTAAAAGAAAAAATGAAAGACTTCTTTGGAAATGACGAGTTAAACCATGCAGTGTCTGTAAAATGGATTAATTTAAATGGCAACAAATATATACGGGAAAAGACCTTACTAGTGACTGCTGTAAATTCTCATTTGCCTGAATTTGGACTTGTACGAAATATCTATGTGATAAATTCATCATGGTATTGTTTTGAGTTCCAGGAGTACAACACCATTTGTTATGACAGGGATTATATGGCTTATAAAATAGAGATTCCAAACTTTGCTCAAGGAACTGCACTGATATCTGCCGATAGCCTTGTGGATTTCAGTCCCTATTACAGCTTTACTCACAAAGATATTGTCTATGTCCCAATGAAATATTACCTCGGGGATGTGATTGGGCTACACCAAGCCTCATCTGACGCATTGTAAAAGGCGCACTTGTAAATTCTGTCATCTGTTGGGCAAACTGGTTGAAATGTATATAGTATATTGAATGAATTGTATGTGTTTTGTGTATTTGTGGCACTTTTTAAATTTCTTGTGACTTTTGATGTATTAATCGTAATGAAATTACTCTTTCCAACTTTTTGGCAAATAATAAAAATAGTAATTCTTGCTATGTAAAAGGTAGTAGAAACACAGAACTTTGCACGTTGTCTGCTGTCTGTTTAATAATTTCCCACCCTTAAATTAGCTTGTGTTTAACTGATAATTTTTTGTCATGTTTGCTAAAAGGGGGGGGGGGGAATGCTGTCATTTCTTAAGATTCTTAAATTGAGAAGTTGTGTAAGTGGTGTCAGTCTTAAAATAAGGAAAGAAATCTTGTTCCTGGTTTAACAATCTTGTTCCTGGTTTAACAATCTTGTTTCTAGTTAAATCCAGCTTGATATTAGCATGAAAATCTTATTAAGAAAAAGTTAGATATATGTTCTTAAAATAAGAACAATTTTCTTACGTAAAAATTGCTTGACAAGATTAATTTTTCTAAGTAGACAAAAAACTAGAAATAATTTCTAGAAACAAGGCTATTTTACTTTCTTAGAAATCAGTTTTTGCAGTGAACACTGTCCCAATAGCGTTGGCCAGCAACTGATGCCCCTCTTTGCATTGCTAGAAGAAATGTGGGTAACCAGGGAGAGGGGAAGGGGTTGTGGTGTTTGCAGTTGTTTTTTTTGTTTTGTGAGGAAAAGAGAGATTGATAGATGGAGGGCAGGGGGGGGGGTGGGGAAGGCCTAAGTTGAACACTCTGGCTGGTAATATATGCAGCCCTATTGTGGCGATTCAATGCACCATGCAATAATGGGGGCTAAGGAGGGGCACAAGGCAGTAGGGGAGCTATTACGAGAGGTGTTCTGCCTCATGGTTTGCCCCCATATTCAGAAAACACACCGAAGACCACTTCATATCAACCAGGCTCCCGTTAAAAAGAGCTTCTCCCATTCGTAACTAAGGTTTTTTTTGGGAGACTTACTAATTATCTGGCAAGAGACAAGAGCCCAAGGACAGACACATTTGAGGACTGGCTTATTTTGCTGCACTGACAGAAATGCTGTGATACTGTTCAGTTTCCTCTGCTAGCAGGTTGCGGCTAAAGTCTACGCTGTCATATTCAGATGTGGTCTTTGGCACATTCAGGACTGTGACATCTCAGCTAATGCGCCATTTTCTCAATAAGCGAAAAAGGTTTACCATCATGGAGTGAGGTGAGAACATTTTCAACATAAACAAAAGTTTGCTGTTGCCTTGCAATATGCAAACCATAATTGAAGTTAAATTAAAAAGGAATTAAGTCTTCTTGCAGTAGTTTAACTTATTGAACTCTGATAGGACAGTTGATTTGAAGCCAAGCTCTTGTTTGTATTGTACTTGCCTTAGTTTGTTGACGTATCAAAAGTGGAGGAGTAACTCAAAGTGAATCGTAGTTTAAAAGTATTACATTTAAAAAAACTCCAAATAAAAAATGCGAATAATCCATGTACTGGTGTCAGATATGCATTTCTCCAGCAGAATGTGTGAAAGAAGCATTATTTCTGCTCTCAATTTAAACAGACAACGCCTATCAATTAAAGCTGCTCTGCTGAATGCAGGTTGGCAGGGGTGAGGGAGCAGTTGTTTATAGGCCTCTTGCTTTGTTCTGCTCCACCCATGGTTAAAGCACAGACTATGAGAACAAAACCAAAGCATTGTATCTGAATAAAAATGACAAAGAACAATAGTAGCCTCTGTAAAGACAAGGCTGAAAAAATTTAAGGGGGGCGGGGGGGGTTGGAGGAGTTGGAGATGACAGAAAAGGACACATGGATGACTGGCACAAAGTGATCAAATTAGAACAAATCACTACTGAACAATAGGCTTTGGGTCAATGCATATTCCCCTGTTTAGCAAGCAGAAAATACTTTTTCCATGACTAAATCCTGACTCAATCAAAGAACTCATTCCTTAATGATAGTTTAGTTAAACCCAAAGCTTCAAATAGCAATGCTATCCAGGTAGTGGAGACTCAAATTGAGGAAAGAGGAGAGTTATCATGGGACTTTGTCGAGCATGCAATGACAAAACTCCAAATGAAGGCTAATGTTGCTCCACGTCTGCTGTATGGCAAAATGTCTACTGTTCGCCGGCATATCAAATTGTCATATTTATACGATTTGTAGGTTTTTGAATACTTTTAATCTTTTCAAATCCAATGTATAAGTTTGCCTATGTTATCTGCCATGAATGCCGAAATTGGGTACAAGACTATATATTGTATGGCATCTTTTTCATTCAGGTAGGATGTGAAGCACTCACCCCATCTCCAGGACATGATGTCACAGGACAGAGGGAAAATTTGGGAAGGGAGTGGAAAGCAGATGCAGTTGTTTATTCTGGCCTACCTACTCCTCCTGGCCTTACCATGCATGGGCTTCCTCCCCAACTTTTGGTCCCGAGTGTTAACGTTGTCATGGGACTCGCACACGCACCAGTACATCACTGAGCAGGCTATTCTCAATGTCACCCTGGAGACCCTGAGGAGCACCGAAACACCTCAGGGGAACAATGAAGAGGAACAGGTGATTATCCCAGAATATATTTACCTTATATTCAGTATTAAAACAGAATAAAAGACCAACTTTCCTCTATTACACATTTCCCAGTTTGGGATGAATAAAGTATTTCCGATTCTGATTCTGGATAGCTTTGTTGTATTAAAAACTAAACATTTTCAATCAATGCTGAAATGTCTCTTCCTTTGTGTTCATATTACATTGATTTACATTTTTTTTTAGATGATGCTTTTATCCAAAGCTATTCACATGCACACCAAATTACAGGGGTAATGTGGGGTAAATCTTGCCAGACGACAGAAACCCTCTGATTGGTGGACACCCATTTACCCTGAACTGCAGCTGACATTCAGCACATAACTGCATCTTATTAATGATAAATATCAAATTGTATTTCTTTTAGACCAGACTGGGCCGTGGCTTCTGGAGAGCTGTGGGAGAGGTGGTGAAGTCCAATGCGGCCATGGACTTCCTGAGCACTACCAAGTCCGACCCAGTGTACCACTTTGATTCAGAGCGAGTTGACAGCGCCATGGGGATGTTAAGGCAGTGCTGGGCTCAGACTGTGCTCTCAGTACGGGCCAGGAAGTACCAGAGTGCTCGTCACAGCTTGGGACAGCTATTTCACTCGCTGCAGGTACACAGCTACTATGTAAAGGAACAATCAGGACGATTTGAGGAAGAGAGGAGTGGAAGTTGATACTCATTTTGACTTCTTTGTTTATTATTGGAAACTAACTCTAATTGAAACAATAATGATAAATTAGGAAGTACATGCACCGATTTAAATTTGTGTCAAACATCAGAAAAGATACATCCCCCTTGTTATTATTATGGACACTATACATTGGGTGCAAAACCAACTTCTTTACAATGTTGTTTTAGTGTAAAACCGGTTTCTTTTCATGTACCCATAGCTACAGACCCTACTAATAACCGTTTTAAGTGATGTTAAAACACTTGTCTTTACAGTCAAAATGTCCTAAAAACATGATAAAAAACGTTCTGGATTTTGAATTGCATTTTGAAGAGATTTCGCTTAGCGGAGCATTGTCACTCATTATCAATCAAATACAGGTAAAAACAAGGGTTGTAAACTCCAACACTTCATTTATATTATTCCAAACTGCTTGCATGGCCACTTATCCATATTTTGCAATGGCTAAAATGTTTCCTCCCATGACAATCAAAGTATGCATGAAAAAAAAAAAACTCAAGTAATGGTTTGAATTCCAAACTTCTGCTATACCAGGACTTCTACAGTCACAGTAACTGGGTTGAGATGGGCCAGCGCTCCATTTACCTCCACCTGCTGCAGCCAGAGGAGCCTGCCGTGCCTGTGGCTAAAGGTAATAATTTACATCTGCAATGCCTTCAATAATCTGCCTCTAAGGCTTTTTACTCTGGAGTTATTCACACATAGTTTATTGTAGTATATCTCGATTATCAAAATCAACAAAGGTTATGGCCGTCACTACAGTATTGTGGTATTTTTTCCTATAGATGCTTTTTAGTGCCTTTGCACACAGTGAAATGCAGACATACAGGCCAGTCAGCTCGATTTAGAGCCAAGGAAAGGAATTTAGAAGAGGCAGCAATCTGACTGGTTCTACAAGCACAGCTAAATGTACACATGGTTGCCCCTTTAAACAATGGAAACTATGATTGTACCCCTTCTGCACTGTGCAATGTTAATGACCGTGGAAAAACAGGTATGCTGGGACATGCCTGATTGACAGAGCTCGGAAGGCAACTAGTTGATAAATGAAGCATGACAGACAGGTTCTGTAAATTGTCAAAAATGCAAAACCAATTGGCCACAGCAATTCATTTCTATTAAAAATGTCATTTTTACTTTTGGATACTTCAGTAGAAGGCTTGTATTGAATACATTAAGTGATATATGTGTATACATATAAATCATTAGTCAAAACAAGGCGAAATTTCATTGAATTATAAAAGGTCTATGTGATCAAATGAAGAGCCGATTGGGAGCCGAAAGAGCCGGCTCTTCTTGGTGAGCCTAGCCAAATGATTCGGCTCACCAAAAAGAGCCGGAATTCCCATCACTAGTATGGACACATGACAATTTAAGCAATGGTATTAAATTAAATTAAGTGGTGAACACTTTAAAAAACACATTTGATCTAATGTAAACACCTATGACTTTATAAATGATAGCTGCTGATGAAAACTGTGCCCAAACAATGAACATGATATAGAAGGAAGGCCTTTAAATCCATGCAGCTTTAATCACAAATATGACACTAACCCTTCTTCCTCTCTGTCTACAGAAGACACTCCTACCTGTATGGAGTGCTTTAGTGCCACCTGTCGGGACAACCTCCAGCCAGCACTGACAAACACACAGCGAGAAACCCAGCTGCTCACCACTGGCTACTTCAGCACTTTCCCTCCAAAACCTTACGGTATGTCAGAGAAAACCTTTTGTTTCTTTTCTTACTCGCTCGATAAAGCTTTAGAAGAGACAACACTGACTTTTTATTTCAGGCAAATGCAGTCATGGAGGTATTATGGACAGTAGCCGCTATATGGGGGCCAAAGGGGGCATCAACAAGGATAGCACCTCTCCTTTATTCTCCCCCCACCATTATCTCCATGTGGAAGCTGCCAATTTGGCTAAGGAGGCAACCCTGAGTGTACTGAGAGACCTCCGAGACACTGTGGGCCCTAAAACGTTCCTCAGGTAGGTTTTGAAAACTGTTTATCTTGTATTTACCCAAAGAGAAAAGATAAAAGCCTCATCTTAGATGGTTAATATGTTGTGTTCAACTCTGAATTGTTGTCTTTCTTATACACTTCCTTTGCAGGCTCTTTAGTGTAAAGCAGATCCCTGCGTTGGTGTTTGTCATGGACACCACAGGCAGCATGTTTGAGGAGATCACTGCCGCTCGCTTCAGGGCTCACACCATCATCGAGAGCAGAGCCAGCAACCGTGGGCTGCCAGGCACCTATGTACTTGTGCCTTTCCATGATCCAGGTGGGAGAAATCAGCTTATGTTTAACAAGTATTAATCAAAAGCTACAACTGATACTTAGACCTGATCAAAGAGGAGATTCAAAAAAGGTGGATGCTTTTAATGACCTTCTAAAACCACAAAAGATGTATTGCAACAGAAATGTAAATCACTGCTTTAACACAATTTATTACGATAAAAACCCCCTTGTCCCCAAATTCAGAAAAAAATATGTATTCTCCACTTCAACATCTACAAGCTTTGTCCACCTCAAATGAAGTCCTACCTAAATAGGTTGAATAATCAATCACAAAATGTCCAGAAAACCTAAAATAAGAGTTTATGTTCTCTCTTCAAAATACATATAGCAATCAGGAAAACAATGCATTGCAAAAATAACCCAAAATAATCAAACTTACCGGATGTAGTATTGGTAAATAGTAATCCGGTCTTGATTTCCACCTTTGTTCAACGGTAATGGTCCTTAAGTCACTCTGATTTCCTTGTTCACTTTAAATAGATAATATCAACTTTAAAAAAGAGCTGAATAAATTCCCCCCTCCCAATTGAGGGCTGCATGGCTACTCCATTACCCCTCCATGTGCCTACCCAAACATTTCCTTCCTCTCCACCCCAAACAATTCTCTTCCCTTGCCCCCCAGGCCACGCCCCCCTACACCTCTGATCCTGGAGGAAACAGATCACCTGACCAGGGTTAGCTTTGTGACAAAATGCATGGCAAACAAGTTAAAGTATAGTTAAAATGGATATGGTGTAACCGTGGAAGAGTTTATAAACATTTCCAACATCTCACATTCTTGACATTCACACATGATTATGAACTGCATAGATCTGGAGAGAGAGGTGGACTAAATCTTTAAAGTTGCTCTAAAGTTTTACTTGATGGACAATAATGTTTGCTACTTTGTGGTGACTGGTTGATTGGCACAGGACAAAAAAACTAAAGTCATGAGTCTGGACTTTCTCTATTCAACCTAAAAGTCAGTACAATGTGGATTACTGAGATTAAAATATCTAAAATCGACAATACCACGCTGACTGCCTCCCCTCATATCCAAAACCGTGGAGTCATATTCGACAGCAACCTCTCCTTTGAGAACCACATCAAGCACATCACCAAAACTGCCTTCTTCCACCTCAAAAAGATATCCCGTCTCCGCCCATCGCTCTCCTTCTCTGCTGCCGAAACTCTGATCCATGCCTTCATCTCATCTAGACTAGACTACTGCAACAGCATGCTGTATGGTACACCATCCACACTCCTCAATAAACTCCAGTACATCCAGAACTCACCCGCTCCCGTGACCACATAACCCCTGTCCTGCAGAACCTCCACTGGCACCCCGTCCCACAACGCATCCACCTCAAGATCCTTCTCCTCACCCACAAAGCCCTCCATCACCAGGCCCCCTCCTACCTCACAGACCTGCTCCAGCACCACACTCCTTCCTGCAACCTCCGCTCGTCAGACTCACATCTCCTCTCACTTCCTCCCAGGACCAAACTCCAGACCTGGGGGGACAGATAAATAAAATGTATTATTGTTATTATTATTATTAATAATAAAAAGCCTTGTTCAGCCTCCAGAGAGAGCTGTGTGAATCAGGTGAATCCTGGCAAGAGTGAGTGGATGAATGTTTTACCAGAGATTTTGAACTTTAAATATGATGTAGTAAGGCCATCCGAACTTTGGTCTTGCAAATAAATGAAGCTTCAGCCCCTTTAAAATGTTCAAGATCTGCTGTTGGGGCTGAAAAGGCTGCAGTTGTTGCATGAAATCTCACACTTTTGTCTCTTGCGCTCTGCAGAGGTAGGACCCGTGTTTGAGAGCGATGATCCAAACCAGTTCGTACAGCAGATGGAGAACCTGATGGCGCTGGGAGGAGGAGACGAACCAGAAATGTGTCTTTCCGCCATTCAGGTGACTCAAGATGCTCTTTTGTATGAGTGTTGAGGTGTGTGACTACATCAAACAGTATTAGAATTAAAAGCATGTGCAGCTGCTAATTTCCTTTGTATTTCTAGCTGGCCCTCACTCACAGTCCACCACTGTCAGAGATCTTTGTATTCACGGATGCCTCCCCTAAAGACCCCCACCTGTTTGATGCTGTGAAAGCTCTCACACTTGAGAAACAGAGCAAGGTAAGTTTTAATATTTTGGAGAATCTTTCTATAAAAAAAGGTAATTATCTCCCGTGCAGTTGGAACTTATGAGAGCATTTTCTGAACTGAAAAGCCCACATCTCAATAAAATGCATTTTAATGTTACAGCTCACTGAATAACGTTTGCTTCTGAAGTTGTTTATGTTTGCAGATACTTAATTACAATAGTTAGTAAGTACAATAGCAATATAATAGCATTTTATGATCTTACTTTTTCCTGTGACAAACTTTATAAGAACTGTTCAGTCTCATATTGTTTACAGAAATGGAGACAGCAATCAAACAAGATGTATTTTATCATGTTATTTCCAGCTCAAACATTGGTCACATTTCTGGCTCATTTCCCCACAGGTGACATTTCTTCTTACTGAAGACCCCAAGTACACATCGGAGAGCAGAAGCAGCAGGAGGAGGAAGAGGAGGAGGAAGAAGAGGGAAGCTTTGTCTCCTGACCGTTTCTCTCTTTACTCCGCCCTGTCCTCCGTGTCAGGAGGGCTGACAATATTCACCACCAACTCTGACATTCGCAGAGTCTCAGCCATAGTGGAGGATAACACAGCCACTGACAAGGTAGAGCCACGAGACTCTTTGTTGGTGATCCACACTTTGCACTGTTTAACCAAATCAAATGATTTTAAGGCAAATAAGGCATTAGTGATTATCCATCTATGGATTTTGGATCTGTTTTATTTCAATAATATTGAAGACCTAAAGGGCAAAATAAACTGTCAAACTAACCTCAAAGCCACTAAACAAGCTTAGAAGAAAGTCTGAAAAAAATATTCATTGCTATGGTCTCAGCTGTGAATATCTTCAACGAAATTTAGGAAATAGCATCCAAGTGAGAAACCAACAGCTTCAAACATGCATTAAATCTCTTCACTTGTTTGCCACTTTGTAGTGGTCGTAGAAACAAGCTGTGAATTGACATATTCGCAGTTTATAAAGTTACAAATGCAGTAACATTATCAGTAATTTAAAGTAATGTGTCCTTACAGGTGAATAATTTAAGCTCTCTTATTTGTCTCCAGCCCTTTCTGGGGGAAAAAAACTATACTCCTTTTTCTTCTACCTCCCCAGGTGACCCTCCTCCATGTGGAAAGTGACCAAGATTTGATGTCCACCCATTCCTTTAGAGTTGACAGCTCAGTAAAAAACGTCACATTACACATCACTGGCATCCTGACAGAGTGTATCCTGTCCAGTCCGTCAGGTAACTGTAGGGAAAAGTTATTCGTTAAGCTGTTGATGGAAGCTCTTTCCATGCAGCATTTTTTCATTCTGGGAACTACCATACTTCCTCTATAAATCCTAAAAAAGCACTACTTCTTGATGATAAAAGCCCAGATGTTCATCTTCCTCTCCAATTTTAGACCAAAGCCAGTCTCTGCTGAGTGGGGACGGCCCTCTGGCAGCGTTGGACCACTTTGACGGTCTGTACCGCATCGGCCTGCTCTCTCCTATACAGCCAGGCCAGTGGAAACTCCAAGCCAAGAGCGACGGACACCTCACATTCAATGTGATAGGTAGAGGAAACAAAGTGTGATAGACACATTATGAACTATCTTCACTTGAACTGAGAAAAAATACAAATATTGGCCTCTTGATCTGCACTCTCAGGACAAAGCAGTGTGGATTTCCTGTATTACTTTGCCACTGTCACCAATGAGACACACCCAGGGTTAGAAAGAGTGGAGGGAAGTCCAGTAGCAGGTGAGAGATAGGGAGATATTTCTTTTTATATATTTAGAAATGTATCTAACAACTAGGAATGTCCCTGCGAATCTGATTTCTCAGGTGTTCCTGCCTTTCTGGTGCTGGCTGTGACGGGCCTGCCTCTAGACGAGGAAGCCTCTTTTAGTCATGTGACGCTGCTGGGAGCTGATGGGGAGACCCTTCAGCAGGTGAAGCTTAACTCCTCCTCCTCCTCTTCATCATCCTACTCTGTGGAGGAGCTGGTGGGATGGGTGAACTCCGTTCCCAGAGCTCCCTTCTGTGTGCGACTAACAGGCCGAGACAGCAGAGGAAACAAGCTGGAAAGAGTTTCCACAGAGATGGTTCAGCCCACTCACGTTCAGATGCAGGTGATGATAAACAAATATTTACTGTGATGTTGGACAGAATTTATAACCCAATATTGGTTATACTCAGCTTTGTGTCTCAGTTGTTATATTATATTTTATGGATATTTATTATTCAGAATTGAACCTGCTGTTGAAAAATGATATATCTTTATCTTCATGTTGCATAGATTGTATGTGAACAGAGTGTTTTAGGGCCTTTTAGCTCTTTGTATTTATTTTATGTCCTGCAACTTTACTGTATTGGTTCAGTCATTTCCAGAACAGGCAACAGGCAGCTGTTTTCAAAAAGAAAGTTGTGTTAAACCAAGAACCAGAAAGCAGACCGAAAAGTTAGCAACATTTCAACATTTTGGAGCTTTAAAGAACAAGATGTTTTCCACAGGAGGAGCAAAGACTTCATTCATTTTCACATTGATGTCCACTGGCTCTTGGTCTGATGATATTTCATGGGTTATGTGTCTCTGTCTCTCCAGGTGTTGTCCATCCCCCGCCTGGTACCTGGTCACAGCACCATGGTGGACTTTGACATCCTGAACCATGGCCCGGCCCGACTCTTCAATCTGACGGCTGATGACGACTGTGGATATCTTCATAAGAGAGGACCACACACGTAGAGAAACCATTTTTTTTAAATAAATTTTGTTCCACCAAGATTATAATCTTACATTACCATTAAATATTGTATTGTTATCCACTGCTTTAATAGAAATAGGTCATGGAAATGTAAATTGCCCCAAAATCTTTTGATATTATTTAGTTAATTTGAATTTGTGTTGATCCTCAGGATCCATGTTGCGGAACAAGGGTCTTTCCGTGGTCAGGTGGACATCCTCACTCCTGCCACGGCTCAGGCAGGAGCTACCGTCACCCTCACACTCACTGTGCGCGCTCTTCACTCTCCAGACGCAAATTACGCAGTGGCCTATTTGACAGTGATCCCTCCGGTGAGCATCAGCTGAAAATGAATATAATATGCTTTGTATGGAGCTTTATTATTTTATCCAGAAGTCCCCTGTATATTTTTGTACATACATGTTATTAAATTATTTAAAATTATATATATTACATCGTCTCTGTAGAACTACTTTAGATTAGGTTTATTTGCACAATTTAAAATGCAAAAACATAACAAAGATAAACAATAATATACAGACAATAATATTACTTTAGGGTTTTAGTGGTTTTGCACAATTTAATAATACACAAACATACAGATAACAAATGACAAACAGTGCAGGAAGAGGCAAAAACCCATTGGTCTTATTTAAAGCCTCTACTTTATATTCATAATATTTATTGCAAACTACTGGATCAAGACATCATTTAAATACTCACACCTTATTTCTCCTTGTAGGATCCCGACATGTCCCCTCCCTCCTGCTCCGTGGCAAGAGTAGAGTCCACCTGTCCTTCCATTTGCACTGAGTCCAGCTGGAGTGTATCTCTGGTGGTGTCAGACAGGGGGCGATCCGGCCTCGCCGCCCTCCAGCTGCAGAAGGGTGAAGGCATTCTGACTTTGTTCCACAGCCCCCAACCCACAGAGGAGAGCCTGGAAGAGGCCCAGCACAAGGCACACAGGGACACAACAACCAGCGAAGGCCACCCTCATCATCACCACCACCACCACAAAGCCAGATTAGAGAAAGGAGACCCCCCTCTGAATGTTACTGAGTGGGTACCAGGATCGTCTCAGCTTCTGTTGGCGTGGTACGCATCCAGCTGCTGCTCCCCTAAAGCTGAGCTGCTGGTGTGGGACACAGCTGGAAACATGAAGCGCTGCCGTCTAACATCTGGCCAGCAGACACAACTGAGAGACAGGAGTATAGAAAGCAGCGGAGCTGGACGGATTACACTCACAAACGTCTATGTCCTGATGTCGGGTCTGCTGTGGTCTACTCTGCTCTAGATCGATGGAATTACAGATGTTTTGCGGGTCAAACTAATCTGTGTGTTGATCAATGGAAATGAGAAATAAAAAGAGGAGATATAAAAGGACAGAGGTAAAACTGAAAAAACTTGATACAAAGTTGATGATAATGTGATTGCTACTGTACTTTGTGAAGAAGTTGCACTGAATAAAGAAAGAGTCATTTTATATTTGCTGTCACAAACACTAGTTATTTGCAGTTACAATATCTGATATCATGGAAAAATGTAATAACCATTAAGTGAGTCATTAAGACTTTACTTTTCCAGCATGGAAATGATACAATTCTATAAAGCAACATTGCAAATTGTCATAAATAGAGATACAGAAATTGTTTGTGTAGAGGTCTGTCACACATATCCATTTAATGAGGCCTAACATCATTCTCACTGAAATGTTAAACCAATTTTGTATCTATTTATTTTGTTATTCTATACATTTCCTCATTATACCAATTTATATTCAATGTACTGTTATGCTCTTACCTGCTGCTCCATGTCATAGACCGGAAAAACGATACAAGATGCATTGGAGTATTTTATTAATTTGACTTGACCCCGGCAATATCATTAATTGAGTCGGATAATTGTGATTTTTTTGAGACACAGCATTTACAGATGTCTTAACAAGGGGTTTAAATGTTTTACAGTAGCTGCTGTTCGAGTTCACACCTAATGTACAATGCAAAAAAAGCCAAGAAATCTGAAAACATGGGATAAATAAAAATGATTGTATATCGGAGTTGTGCAATTTGAATTTCAATGACACGTTCAGAGATTGAAATTCATTCTCAGCCTTGAGAGAATTCACATTGCCCCTGAGAACTGATTAACCTCTGAGACAGTTGCTCATTACATGAAACAGTTTCTGCTGTGAATATATAAGGCAGAGAAGACCTGGACACAGGGCATGGGTTGATTGGGTTCAGACTGAGCTCTCACAATGAATTTGGATATGACGAATAAAACATGTGCAACAAAAAAGAAGCAAGTGGAGGAGAGAGGACACTGGGGCAGTAAGGTGGAGTTCCTCCTGGCTGTGGCGGGAAATGTTGTCGGCCTGGGCAATGTGTGGAGGTTTCCGTACCTCTGCTACAAAAATGGAGGGGGTAAGCAAATAGGATACAAACTACTTATTCCTATAATCTGTAGTACAGGTGAACTGTTGAATACTTTGTACATTTAGGTGCCTTCCTGGTGCCATATCTGGTTTTTGTGGTGACCTGTGGCATTCCCCTGTTCCTGCTGGAGACTACTATAGGCCAGTACACCCAGGAGGGGGGCATCACCTGCTGGAGGAAGCTGTGCCCACTGGCAGAAGGTAGGCTATTTAGGACTTTATTGTAGATTAAAGGTAGAAGAAGTAGCTGGTAGTTTTGCTGTTTTATTTTAGTAGTCACACAAAAAAGTCGCCCAAACTAAACTTGTGAGACCAATTGAGAACCTTACAAATGTCACCATGTCCTTTGTGAAAACTATTAATATTTAAACGAGAGGTTGGACATTTTTTTGTTCTGTTGCTGAATGTTTATTTTAAAGAAAAGACGCTAGTGATTTTTGTTGGTTCTGAACTAGCTGTGTAAAATCATCCGGATTATGAAGAGTGTTGTAACTTAAGTCAACATTGTTTGGAGCTGAAGACTACCACCTGCACTTGTCATTTCCAGTGTAGTTTAATACAAGAAATAAAATAAAAATGATATCTATTTATATACAGCATATTTATCTTAAAAGAAATGTATTTTAGATTGATTAAGCAGTGGAATGGCACATTTCACCAGGCTCCCATTACCCTGACCGTGAAGCCCTTTGGGTAATCATTAAACGAGGTTGACAGGTTTTCAATAATGTTAGTCTATAACAGAATCCATAACTGCAAAATGTGAGCTTGCAGGTATCGGTTATGGTGGGCAGCTGATCCTCCTCTACAGCTGCATGACCTACATCATTATTCTGTCCTGGGCTCTGCTCTACCTGGTGTTCTCCTTCAGCTCACAGCTGCCCTGGGCCAGCTGCAACAATGACTGGAACACCGGTAAAAAGGGTTGTGAAACGAGTAATAAAATGAACTTGTGTTTCAAAGTACTCACATGTCTGTTGTGTACTGAAGTTATCTTAGAACATAACACGCTCTTTCATATCATATCAAGACACAGGGATTTAGTTTTTTTTTAGTGAAAGAAAAAATGAAGGAACCAATATACACTTACTTTTACCTCCTAATATGCGACAAGTTTCAGAAACAATGAATTGTTCTTTTCCCATACTAGATGCCATCATCCATTAGCCCCTTATTGTCTTGTATTCCATTTAAGGGCCCTATTATGCTTTTGGGGTTTTTACTTTCCTGTAGTGTGTTATATAAATTCTTGTGCATGTAAATGGTCTGCAGAGGCTAAAATCCTACATTTCCCTCTGGAGGGAGTCCTCCCCCCTACCTAAAAAGCCTAAATAGGATTCCTTTGTTTACTTCTGTAGCATAGTGACAACACTCATGCTTCTTTTGCCTAGCACTCTAACATATTGTGGCTAAGGGCCAGGACATCTCTAAGTAGTTGTCCAATCACAACATAGTCGGCCAGCTTAGCAATCAGAGCAGACTGGGCTCTGGTTTCAGACAGAGGGTGAAAAGAGGTGCTGCAGCACAGGCAATATGAGAAGAATAAAGACTTTGAAGCATGGAAACATGTAACAGTAGAAGCACAAAATACAATCCTGGAACCTGAGAATGAACATAATAGGGCCCCTTTAAACTCCACACCATAATGGAGGCTTTTGTTAAAAAAAATGTGAGACTTCCGTAACCTCATCCCAGAGCCAAAGAGACCCTTATACATCTGCAGTGAGAATATAATCATCATTTCCTTTCTCACTATCCTTTCAGATAACTGTGTTGAGTTTTCCACACGAAATGAATCTTTTCAATGGACCAACCGGACCAACACAACCTCTGCTGCCACAGAGTTCTGGGAGTATGTATATGAACAAACCGAGCCTCTAGATTCTTTTAATAGTGCCGAAATGTGTCCTAAAAACTCTCAATAAGACATTGTGTCCATCTTTTTATCCTTGTAGACGACGGGTGCTGAATATCTCAGGGGGGATTGAGCAGATAGGCAGCATCAGGTGGGAGGTGCTGCTGTGCGTGATTACAATGTGGATCACATGCTACTTCTGTATCTGGAAAGGGGTCAGGTCTACCGGAAAGGTATTTCTATAAACACTAATACTGTGGTAAAGGTGTATGTGATACGTGCTTCAGAGGTTTTTCTTCTTCTCTAGGTGGTTTATTTCACTGCTACCTTCCCCTATGTGATGTTGGTCATTCTTTTGATCCGTGGACTCTCTCTTCCTGGGGCTCAACAAGGAATACTTTTTTACCTTCTGCCCGAACCCTCACGACTTGCAGACCCTCAGGTAGGAGATGCATGATATATGGTAACAGTGCAGAGTTCATGGATACATTTACCCACTGTTGCTTTGCCCGAATAGGTCTGGATGGAGGCTGGGGCTCAGATCTTCTTCTCATACAGCGTGGGTGTGGGCTCCTTAACTGTGCTCGGCAGCTACAACAAATACAACAACAACTGCTATAAGTTAGTATTTGTCAATGTGTGACTGAGCTTGATGCTAAGATATCAATTTTTCTGACAGATGATTAAAGGATCATGACATCATTTGTGTGTTTTGCAGAGACTGTCTGTGGCTGTGTCTTCTAAACAGTGGAACCAGTGTAGTAGCTGGGTTTGCAGTCTTCTCTGTGCTGGGGTTCATGGCACACGAGCAGGGCGTTCCCATTGCAGAAGTGGCCGAGTCAGGTAAGGCAAGCCATGAGAGATACTAAGAAAATGCAACATCGTCTTCCTACACCTTGTTGCAGCCTAAGGTTGAAGCTCAAATTGTGATATTTGACATTTTGTAACCAAATAACTGTCCTAGCAGAAGGTGCTGCACACGTCCTTAACTCAGTAAGTAACACAAGTACTGATCAAGTTTGTTGCCCACTGTTTAAAGCAATTGCATATACAGTACTACCATCTGCGTGTCTATCGTGACATTCAAAAGACAAGCAGAATATCATAAGCAGAACGCAAATAGTGCAATAAGTTTGGTTTCAATTTCCACCAAAGTTGGGGCCCTTTGTCACGTTTCAGATAGATTTTTTCTAAATTCCCCACTTGGGTTAATTTAGAAGAAACTGTTTAGGGCTAAAGAGGACAAATTATCAAACATTTTCACCCAAAACAAATCAAAGAGGAGAGAAATCCGAACACAAACTGCACGAGAACTTAGTTTTGGGATATATTCAAGTCAATATAAAGTATCTGGGGTCATTCAACTGCCGAACGAGTACTTTTACTTCCTTACTTCCTAACTATGACATTGGTATGAGGAGGTAAGTGAGTATTTCTGCATTATTTAATTGATCCTTTTAGTAAATTCGGAATCCTGGACATGTCTAATTAAATTAATAAAACATTTGCTGACATCTACAGGGCAACCATAGACATGACATTACCAACGAGCCTTCTCTTCCCTGCCCAAATATTTACAGTACGAACAGAATCCGACTCCAGCAACAACAGTACTGTATCCCATTTTGTCTTGTAGCTTGAGGTAAGGAATGACTTTAGATGCCCTGAATAAATAAGGTTTCTCATTTGATATATTATAAAAGGTATTGATTTAAAGGTTTGGAGCTCTAAAGTATGTTGTTCATTTCTGAGGAAACTCACAAGTCATAGGACAATACCAAATTGTTCCATGTAGTTTGCTGTTCTTCCTTTAAAGCCCTTCATTATTTCTAGTAATGTCCCCAGTACCCTCCAGGACGCTGTTATTCATTTGCTACTTGGTTGATGAAAATCCACCACATTGCCAATGCCAATGGATGCACTTTTGCGTTACAGAGTTATAATACTGAATCGGTTGAGCAACAAAGGCAGATTATAGCACGTGACGAGTCTTGTTGTGTTCCAGGTCCGGGCTTGGCGTTCATTGCGTACCCTCAGGCTGTAGCCATGATGCCTCTGCCCCAACTGTGGTCCATCTGTTTCTTTGTCATGCTCATCCTCTTGGGTCTGGACACACAAGTGAGATGGCCTCTTCATGAACTCTTTGAGGAAGAACACATTCACATTTGGAGATGTACCTATTCTGTCTCGTGCTTTCTCCCTTCAGTTTGTTGCCATGGAGGTGGTGATGACGTCCATCATAGACATGTTTCCCTCAGTAATGCGCAGGGTAGGCCGGCGGGAACGTTTCCTCCTCCTCTTCTGCCTCACGTGCTTCTTCTCTCAGCTTGTCATGATCACTGAGGTCAGGGTTTAGTGTTATACGCACATTCAATATTTACCAATCCACTATGGCAGTAAATTGCTGCCAAAATATGATTTTTTATTCCATATTTTTGCTTTAACTATCACAAGATGCTTTCAGCTTATGGCATTTGAATTAATACAACATATAAGTTTATATTTTAGGCTTCCATGCCTCTATGGTTGTCATAATAAGTCCAATAAACAGACCTATGTTAAGTAAATGTCTTTGCTGTTGTTTCCAGGGAGGGATGTATGTGTTCCAGATGTTTGACTACTACGCTTGTAATGGCGCCTGCATCCTCTTCCTGTGTGTGTTTGAAACCCTGGCACTGGGATGGGTATTTGGTAGGTATTCTGTTTCAATTGGCACTGCAGGTATTCAATATTTGACCTTCAGAGATCAATAGTAAAGCAGCAGAGGTAGAGATATCCTGACTTTTTTTTAAATATATTTTTTGGGGGCTTTTTGCCTTTAATCGGATAGGACAGTGGAGAGTGACAGGAAAATGGGAGAGAGTCGGGGTGGGATCCGGAAAGGACCACGGGTCGGGAATCGAACCTGGTTTCGCCGGCGTACGGTGCAGGTGCCCCAGCCAGTTGCGCCACAACCGGGGCCAATAGCCTGACTTTTTGTCCCTTGAGTTCTGAAGTGCCTATAGAGCTATAGAAGACATCGCTACAACTTAAATGACATCAATTAATTCGCACACATCTAGCCTGATTTACTCATCATATCCTCTTAACTCTTCTTCTATAAAGGAGCAGATCGCTTGTATGGCATCATAAAGGACATGACAGGCATGCAAGCCAACCCGTTCTTTAAATTCTGCTGGCTGTACATCACACCAATGATCTCACTGGTGAGTCCCTTTCAATGTTGTACACACAGCATGAATAATGTATATCCACACAGCCTTGGTCTATGCTCAAGTACACAGAGCAGTACTGAGATCATTACAGTGTAGAAATAGTCTTTGTGTCATGCAATCAAAGTCATAAGTCAGTGGAACAAAATAAAAAAAGTATTGGAGGTACAATAAATACATTTACTTAATAAAAGCGGCCCATTGCAAAATGAAATATGACACGATTAATCAATGAACATTCATTAGTTTATGCTTAGGAAGAGCGTCTTATTTTTACCACAGGCCTAAAATATTGCTGCGAATATACATTTCAAAGAGGTATCAAGTATTATGTTAACCTCTGACAATATTGTTTTAATTATTTCTCTATTTTTTGTGTTAATAATTTGAATCTTATCTCATTTTTGTAAAAAGTACAATATTTGCTCCAGTAGATTGGAAGAACAAGCAAAAGGAAATACTCAAGAATAGTAAAAGTACCTCAAAATTGTACTCGAGTATATGGGTCCAACACTGCATGTACACCAGAACATGTCCTAGCGTGGTATTTTAGCCTTTGGATTTTTTGCCACATTAAGTTTTTATTAAAATGTCAAGACAACTTCTGAATCTCTTATTTTTTTCTCAGGGCACTTTCATTTGTTCTCTAGTGGAGTACCAGCCGCTGACCTTCAATCGCTGGTACGTGTACCCTACCTGGGCCTACGTATTGGGCTGGGTCCTGGCCCTCTCCTCCATCCTGCTCGTGCCGGGATGGGCGCTGTATAAACTGGCAAAGGGGACTGGGAACCTCAGTCAGGTGGGAATTCAATTCAAGAAAGAGCACAGCTTATATGTCATATGCTGGAGAAATTCATTACGTGCCAATGAAAAACAAAAGACCAGTGTATGTCTGTGCATAAACAGATTTTGTCACCATACCATAAAGTTAAAAAAAGAGGTTGATTATTTAAAAACAGATGACTCACCTATCACATCCCATCTATCAAATGGGTTTTACTTTTTAGGATTTTTATGTTTTTCATTATTATGATTAATTGTCCTTGCAGTATACGTGATATTGACTGTTGCATGCATGCTGTTTCACCACTGCCACAATGCAATAGGCCACCGCCTCCAAACAATTGGATAAAGCTTTTTAATATTTGTCTCAAAGTATTGCTGATTTTCCCCCCCATTTTGTTAGCGTTTCCATCATTTGTGCCAACCTGATCCTGACTTCACAATGACCCAGAAGAGTGAAACTGAGTTGCAGCCCATCAGAGAGGAAGAACTGCAACAGATCACTGCTAACCCTAACCCTAACCCTCTTTTTCAACTGCATTAAGTGTCCTTAAAAACTAAGATTGAGCAGGTGGACTTTAGTCTTAAATCCTTTTTTGTATCAAAATGTTGTTGAATAGCTATCATAGTGTTGTTGAATGGTTAATAAAGTTTTAAAATGGATTAAAAAAATGGTTGTTGAATGGTTATCAAAGTGTTGATCAATGGTTGTCAAAGCAGTGCTAGTTTACAATGCTGAATGAAAGAGCAGACACTATTTTTCACGTATATAAAATCCTTTTTAAAGAGATACTATTTTTAAACATTAAAAAATACACATTTTAAAGAATCTCTTTTTGCTGAAAAACGTTTTATAATTATGCGCTGGAACCCCTGACCTCCTTCACCAAAGACACTAGAGAACCAGGCTTTGGATTTTCTTAATTCAGTGCTTGAGCTGAAATGCTGCACATTGCTTGTTATTTTTCTTAAATGTTCATCACAATCACCTTCTGATTTTATCAATATGTCCTAAATAAAAGGCATTTATCTGTGCAAACAGCGTTTTTTCCAAGCGATCCTTGAATATGTATTTTAAGTACGAAGGCTACGTTCAATTGTCAACAGTATCCATAACAACAGTAATCGATCTTTGGTCATAACAAAAGCATCCTTTGTTCAAAAAGGATTAATCACGGTTCAGGGTTATCTCTGTAAACATGGAGCTCAATGGAAACTATTTTCAACTGATCAGGAGACAGTCAAGTGTCTCTAACAACCCGCGAGAACTAATCGGAGATAAGTATTACCATAATCGGCTCATTAATTCATAAGATTTGTTAATACACTGACAAAGTGTAGTCTTCATATTGCTTTATTTAAATACCTTAAAATGATGAAAAACACACTATTAAAACCACTTCAGAAATATGTGCGTTGACTGCAGTGATGTCTGTCATATGCACAAGCACACAGAATATGATCATTCACATGACACGTGATTGTACCCACTTAGGAAACACACTTTTATATTTTAACACAGTCAAACTCTCTCAAACCCTCAACTTTGCACCATGAGGAAAAGAAATCAAAGTGAAAACGGAAAATAAAGCATCTGCATGTATACAGGAAAACGGTGTTGATTTATTCAATTCTGTCGGCGAATGTCTTCCAGTATTCTAAGATGTGTGTTGTATTTGTAAAAAATAAATATGATATCATAACATGGAAATGCAAAAAGAAAAGAAAAGGAAATCGTTTTTTTTAAGGCTTTGTTGACGGACATTTAGATCCTAAGTCCTTTGCAGCAGTTAAAAGTAAGTGTGTAATGTTAAGGAAGGTTTTTCTCTGCAGCACTGAGCACAGCCTTTATCTTGCATTGTTTCAAGGGCACCAATCTTGTTTATCACATGTTTGGACTGCTGCCTCTCTTTCAGCATGGTACAGCCTGTTATAAAGAAAACATTTTCCTAACATTTGTCAACCAGAAGATGGATACCTTTATCCTTTCTCTGGCTTCAGGGGGAAAAACAATATATCTAATAATCCTTTAAGTGTCTCACAGTCAGAGATCATCCAAACATCAGAGTGGGTGTATAAAGGCAGTGATTATTTAAAGTGGTACCTCGCGATGGAATTGCACTTGAGTGAATTAAAAAGGGATAAGATGTCAAACACTTACATCTGTGGAAGAACAAAACTTGTACTGCGACAAGAAGTACAAACCTTGATTCATTGGTGGATTCCCATTGACCTACAGAGATATTTTTTGCAATCCATATAAAACTTGGTTTAAATAACCAGGGATTAACCATTCAAATGACACATAATACCTCAAAATAGCCCTGAGTACTCCCTCTCTCTCTAAAGGCACTGCAGATCTCTAACCAGTAGAACTGTCAGGAAGTGTAAAGGTGACATTTTCTGAGGATAAATCCCCACTCTTGCTCTGCCTGCCTTTTTCTGAGTTTGGGTCCGGTACAGCAATGTGAAGGCGAGATGAGCCCTCCACAGCGTCCCCTGTGGAGAATCTCACTGGTTGACTGGAATCTATATGACATGGGATTTGTACATTTTGCAGGGATTTAAGGTCCGGGTAGCTCCCAGACTCGGCCATGGCTCGGTGCAGATGTTCCCAGGCTGTGGTGCTGCTCCGGCTGCTCGTGGGGTCACTGGCAGCCCGGCACAGCAGCTCCGTGTGCTGGCGCAGCTGAGCAATGTTCTGCTCGGTGGCTTTGCTCTGGCGCAGCAACTCCTTCGTGCGCAGCGTAATGTCCAGCAGACCTGATTGTCGGAGGATTTGCACTGTGTTGAGGAACCGGCGGTGGCGGGTACTGATGGTGCCGTTTCTGTGAGGTCCTCTGGATGTGAGGTTGGAAGATGTATTGTGCAAATTGGACCCAGATGGGGCGCCTTGGCTCGAGGAGACAGTAGTTGGACTGCAGGAGGATGCACTGGTTGAAGAGGGACATGGCAGCCCATTGGTTAGGACTGCTACTTTTGGTTGCTCATGAAGGTGCTGCACAGGAAGACTCCTGATCACAGGTTTTTCACCGTTCTTGGGTTCTTTGCACATCCTCTTGCTCAGATTCTGTGATTCATCATTAGATACAGATTTATCAGTCGGGTTCTTGCTGGGGTGTGGGGCAATGCGGGGATAGGAATTGAGAATGGGGAGGTAAGTATCATTTATTTTCTTCCCTGTGATGTGGGACTTCTGGGACAAAGGCTTGTGGAGGTGGCGGGAGGCCAGCAATAATCTAGGATGCTGGGAAAGGATCATACAGGGAGCACCAGAACTTCTTGTTCCCCGATTTCCATTTCTCCGGGACAGCTGAACTTTTTTCTGGATCATGTCCGGCTGGTTGGACAGGGAAGAAGCAATGCGAGACATACATTAAACACTATATTGAAGAGGGGTGTGTAAGGTAGGGGACACACAAGTAATACCTGGCTTTAGATCAAATTGTAAGATAGGGGGATCGTAAATCTTCCCGTGTTTCTATTTATTCTTTGGCAGATGCATAATGAATACAGCCTCCATGTCCCCTTACAGAAAAGTGAAAAAGTCACTATGCCAGATATGAAAGACTGTAACCTTGAGTAGTGGCATTTAGCTGTTTGACTTTGCAACATAATTTGAAACATTTTATCTTTGGTCAACCTTCATTCATTTCATCATTCAGGTCTTTCTAACCTCACTGTCTGTGCCTACAATTGTCTAACCTGTTTGAGCACCATGTTATTGATGATGTAGATAGGTTGGCGCTCGCGGCCTGCTGTTTTCAGCGAAGGATTCCCAGGATTCCCTTGCTGGAGGGCTTTGGTTTGACCTGTCTGTGAAGTGTCTGCCTGCTCGCTGCCTTTGGTTTGGCTTTGGTCGCTCCGCTGGTCCTCCACATCAGTCTGCTGCCAGTCTGAGCCATCTGTAGAAGAGATGGAACAAGAAATGCACTGCTGACTTACAAAGAATAAAAACATGCTCTAAGAAATAGCTACACTTTTCTTTCTTTGTAGTTGGATTATATCTATACCATTTATGAAAATATTCAACATATGCTTTCATATATTAATTAACTTACACTCCTTATTCTAATCATTGGACAATGCATCGCGATAATGATCCTTACATATTCTCTACTTCCTCAAACACCATTTTGGTAAGCTGACCTTTTAAATAGACACCAAGGGGGGCTTGTCATAACTACAGAGACGTTTTCAATGGCTTGTTGAGGCGTGTGTGTATGGTATGACAGGAGGGGTGTACAGTGGGGCAAAAAAGTATTTAGTCAGCCACCAATTGTGCAAGTTCTCCCATTTAAAAAGATGAAGAGGCCTGTAATTTTTATCATAGGTATACCTCAACTATGAGAGACAAAATGAGAAAAATCACATTATAGGATTTTTAATGAATTTATTTTCAAATTATTGTGGAAAATAAGTATTTGGTCAATAACAAAAGTTCATCTCAATACTTTGTTATATACCCTTTGTTGGAAATGACAGAGGTCCAACGTTTTCTGTAAGTCTTCACAAGGTTTCCACACACTGTTGCTGGTATTTTGGCCCATTCCTCCATGCAGATCTCCTCTAAAGCAGTGATGTTTTGGGGCTGTCGCTGGGCAACACAGACTTTCAACTCCCTCCAAAGATTTTCTATGGGTTGAGATCTGGAGACTGGCTAGGCCACTCCAGGACCTTGAAATGCTTCTTACGAAGCCACTCCTTCGATGCCCTGGCGGTGTGTTTGGGATCATTGTCATGCTGAAAGACCCAGCCACGCTTCATCTTCAGTGCCCTTGCTGATGGAAGGAGGTTTTCACTCAAAATCTCACGATACATGGTCCAATTCATTCTTTCCTTTGCACGGATCAGTCGTCCTGGTCCCTTAGCAGAAAAACAGCCCCAAAGCATGATGTTTCCACCCCCATGCTTCACAGTAGGTATGGTGTTCTTTGGATGCAACGACGAGTTGAGTTTTTACCAAAAAGTTCTATTTTGGTTTCATCTGACCATATGACATTCTCCCAATCCTCTTCTGGATCAACCAAATGCCCTCTAGCAAACTTCAGACGGGCCTGGACATGTACTGGCTTAAGCAGGGGGACACGTCTGGAACTGCAGGATTTAAGTCCCTGGCGGCGTAGTGTGTTACTGATGGTAGCCTCTGTTACTTTGGTCCCAGCTCTCTGCAGGTCATTCACTAGGTCCCCCCGTGTGGTTCTGGGATTTTTGCTCACCGTTCTTGTAATCATTTTGACCCCACGGGGTGAGATCTTGCGTGGAGCCCCAGATCGAGGGAGATTAGCAGTGGTCTTGTATGTCTTCCATTTTCTAATAATTGCTCCCACAGTTGATTTCTTCACACAAAGCTGCCATAGTGGAGTTTGGAGTATGACTGTTTGAGGTTGTGGACAGGTGTCTTTTATACTGATAACGAGTTCAAAAAGGTGCCATTAATACAGGTAACGAGTGGAGGACAGAGGAGCCTCTTAAAGAAGAAGTTACAGGTCTGTGAGAGCCAGAAATCTTGCTTGTTTGTAGGTGACCAAATACTTATTTTACCGAGGAATTTACCAATGAATTCATTAAAAATCCTACAATGTGGGCTTCCGGTTTAGCAATATGAGTGGATAGACGTTAAATCAGGAGCTCCCAGTAAATGAAGGTATAAAACATCAAAAAGCCAAAATTCAGACTCGCAGTCATAGAGGGGATGACAAGTAAAAAGGAACAGACCAAAAAGGAAACGGAGAGAAAGTTAAGAGAACGAGAAAAAATGGGAGATAGAAAGGGAGACGAGAAGAAGTCCGATGCAGCTAATGAAGACATGCTAACTAGCATGAAGGCTGGCTTTGACAACGTGTCTAAGCAGATCGAGACAAATAGTGAGGAAACCCGAAAAGAAATGAAGGACATCCGAGAGAGTATTGAAAATCTGGGAAGTAACGTATCGCCAAGAACTAAATGGACACTTTAAAAGGAGGGTATGGCAACGGTTGAGGATGTCGGATGGGGAGCAACTTATCCCGCATACGCATTGCCGGGCTACTTAAAAGGAAGGGGACACGAGTGGAGGACATGGATGTAAGGGATCTGACTAGACCCTCAAGAGATAAAAAGGGATAAGAGAAAGTAACTATAGAGGAAGAAATGGAGAGGACCAAACATTCTGGATCGCGTTGAGGGCCGTATGGGCAGGAAAGATCGAGACAACTTTCGCAAGAAATCCAGAGCTAAACGGGAAGTACCAGTTAACACAATTGAGTCACAAAGCGACTTGGACGAAAAAACATAACCACAGTGTCCGGAGTACTTCGCAGGGGAACAAACAGAGAAAATCTGATAAATACTGCAGAAGGGAAAAGAAGGTAGATTGTGAAGAAACGCTATTATGAAGGAGGCCGCCAAAGCAACGAACTGGGCTAGAGTAGTAGAAAGAACAAGCGTCAACACCAATACAAATAGAGACCGCCAAAGCAATGAAACTACTGAACAGAGTGGAGGCATGAGGAGAGGCAATTAGGGATACTACAAGTTTAACAACACAACAGCAATGGCGGGAACCGCTTATGGGAGAGTCGGGACGGTTAGATCTACCACAATAGGGGAGAGAGCAGGAAGAAACTTGACTGCGAATCATCACAGAGGAGGAAAGGAAAGGTGATCTTGGAATGACAAAACAACAAAGTCTGTAGTGACGTTCCCTCAATTCTATAAAACCTTCAAGAGTTGCCGGCTGCTGGCTTCATTTAGACACACATTAAAGAAGGGAAAACACTCTATGAGGGATGGCATTTCACGACCATAACCAAGACAGAAAACAGCACTGTAATGATGACTTCTTCTAATTTGGCTACATACACTTATTTGTTTTGAATTCATGACGAGAGACTGCTTTATAAGTTTGACAAAGGACACATGGAGAATGTACACATGTGAAGGATTTTCACGAACGGAACAGTGCTATTTGAGTTGTTAATGCAGGAAGCCTTGAAAGTGTATTCCTACCTATATAGGTGTGGTTTAAAGACTGTAAATGTATAAGATATCAGCCAATGTGATTCATGAATGGTAGTTACAGACCCTTTATGGCTTTGGAAAGTTTCCACACTAGAAGGGGGCGTGGCTCTCTCACTTGTTTGCGATAAGTAGCCGTTCACGCGATTACACGGACCAAGAATCAAGGAGTGGTGGTAGCTGAAGGTGCCAGTAGTTGTCTCGTTACGCATGATGTAGGTAGCCTATTGGAGCAACCCACTGAGTCCCTTCGCCTCACTGATGAACTCTCTTAGGGATGTTGGTATTATCGTGGACAATTATGTTCACACGTGTTTGTGCAATATATCCCTCAGTTGTGAGTCTTAATGTGGTGCAACACAATTAGATAGGGAAACACACGAATGGTATTATAACGAAATTTACCTTCAGTTTAATCAACTTAGAGAGGATTTCCACTCCCGACCAGAAAGGAGAAATAATGAAGCCAGTTTACCATGGGAGTATCCTTTTCAATTCTTGTTGTTTAGCTAGAAACAGTTTTGTGTGATAGTGGTTTATTCTTTGGGGGTCACAGTATGCCTTAATGGTTCAATGAAAAGGGTATGCGTGATGGGACTATTCTGTGTGACAGTCAGGCGACTGTGTGTCATAGGATGTATAGCGCATGAAGTTGAATGAGCGAGAGCACAAATACTAATAAGCAGGGAAAAGAGGGAAGGGAATTCTGGAAAGAAAAAATCAGGGGTTTTGCCTGCAGGAGAACAGTACCACAAAACAGACGAACAAAGAGTTTGGGTGATAACACACGACAGAGATTCATGAAACGGCAATAGCGATGGGCTTTGGAAAGGCCAAAGGTAACAATATTACATAGTTGAGAGGCGAAATCAGATTTTAGGGTTAAGTGCGAAAATGATTGAAGGTAAGAATATTGATATCAGTGAGGACTATATTTAAGGCACTCCAATTGAAGAACTCAAAGAACAGAATGACTAATTGATTAATGATATAATGTAGAACAGTAGGGATCTTAAAATTGTGAGGGGACTTCAATATGGTATATGAATACAAGTCTAGATAGAAGTACAAGAAGAATGGTACTCGGGCATAAACACAGACTATCGAGGGTAGGCGAATGTTGGATGGAGACATTGTAGGTTTTGTCATGACACCAAATTAAGGGAGAGACTACAACCAGACTCAGAACACAAAGTTTTTGCCAAGGTGTGGGACCTACATTTTTTGAATGACAAAAGGATGATATGGAGGAGTGGAGGAGTGGCTAGGGGTAAACTTGAATATAGACCAAGACATCTGGATTATGATCTGGAAACATTACTAAGGGGGATTACAGAGGAGGAGATAGATACTGAGTGAAGACTTGTGGCTCCAGAGGATTAAAAAGGGATGTATAATAGATCCCTATAGAGAAAAGCGACAATGTGGAGGAGATCCTAACATGATTTGCACATGCCTTGAAGGCGTGCGAGGGGAAATTGATTGCGAGAAATCGAAGGAATACAGAAGGCAGATACACTAGAAGACAAATTAGCAGACAAAATGTGCTTTGAGGAATGAAACTATAAAGCCGTAAGACATGTTTCTGGTGGACTGTGAGTGAAAGAAACGAGAAAAAAATTGATAATAAAATTAACAGTTTCAAAAGTGAAAAGAAGTGTGATTTTGGTAAATTCCATGCTATATTGAGGAGGCAAGAAACAATTACAGGCTAGACTTTTAAAGAGAACTAACAATGGCTGACTAAATACCCCATGTATGAGAAAGTTATGAAAGAGATCGCACACAACAAAAGATTATTCAACAGAAGCTTTGGAAAAGTGAGAGCACTGAATTATCATCTTCACACAACCATGCAAGGCGGACGAAACAGGCAAGACTTCCTGGACAGGTTGGATCTACCATCAATAGGGGAAGAGCAGAATAAACTATTGACTGCAAACATCACAGAGGAGGAAATGGAAAGGGCGATCCTTAGGATGAAAAACAATAAATCTCCTGGTAGTGACGGATTCCCCTCAGAATTCTATAAAACCTTTAGACAAGAGTTGACCCCGGTGCTGCTGGCTTCATTTAGACACACAATTAAAGAAGGGAAAATCCCTCCTTCATGGAGGGAGGCCATTATCACGACCATACCCAAAGAGGGCAAAGATAAAGAGCACTGTAGCAGTTATAGACCAATATCAGTACTAAATTTGGACTACAAGATGTACACTTCAATAATCTCCAAAAGATTTGAGACATTCATGACGAAGACCAGACAGGCTTTATTAAAGGGAGACAGACACAGGACAACATTAGGAGAATGATACACATTGTAGAAGAGACTCAACGAACGAAGAACAGTGCTACTTTAGTCAGTGTAGATGCAGAGAAAGCCTTTGACAGTGTCAATTGGACCTACCTATATAAGGTGTGGTTTCAATGAGGAGTCTGTCAAATGTATTAAGGCGTTATATCAAGAACCAACTGCTAGGATCAAGGTGAATGGTAGTCTCACAGACCCCTTTTGTCTGGGAAGGTCTACTAGACAGGGGTGTGGTCTCTCTCCAACTCTCTTTGCGATATTCATAGAACCATTGGCACAGGCGATTACACAGAACCAAGACATCAAGGGGGTGGAGATGAACGGTACAGAACATAAGATAGGGCTGTTCGCGGATGATGTGGTAGCCTATTTGGAGCAACCCAGTGAGTCCTTCCCTGCACTGATGAATCTAATGGAGGAGTATGGATATTACTCAGGATACAAACTTAATGTTACCAAAACACAGATCTTGGCCATAAACTATGCCCCGACACCAGAGTTGGAAGAGAAATACAAAATTAAGTGGAATGCAGAAACAATTACATATCTGGGAGTGAACATCACACGGGGAGTGGGTAAGTTATATACTGCAAATTACCTTCAGATTAATCAAGAACTTAGAAGGGATATAGGAAGATGGTCAACACTCCAACTGGATCTCAGTTCAAGGATAGAAATAATGAAGATGAATGTGTTGCCAAGGCTACTGTACCTGTTCCAAACTCTGCCAGTAATGATACCGCAGAAACAGTTTATGGAGTGGGATAGATGGATTTCCAGGTTCATTTGGGGGGGGGCAGGAGACCAAGGATCCGATATAACACTTGCAGCTTCCCAAGGACAAAGGGGGCATGGCAGTACCGAAACTGCAGGACTATTTCTATGCTGCAAAGCTCAGGGCGGTAACTTGCTGGTGTAATAGAGATTATATAGCTAGATGGAAGGATATAGAAATGAAGGCAGAGACCAGCCCAGCACAAATACTAATGACAGACAGGGAATTATTTAAGAGGGAAGAGGAATTGCTGGACCCAGTAACCAAATTCACTTTGGGGATTTGGCACTTGATAGTGAGAAAGTACCAAATACAGACCGAAGCGAAGGTTCTGAGGTGGATAACCCACGACAAGAGATTCAAACGGGGAATAAGCGATCGGGGCTTTGAGAGATGGGCAGAAAGGGGTATTACATCAATATGTACATTAGTTGAGAGGGGGGAAATGCAGAGTTTTCAGGCTTTAAGTGCGAAATTTGATTTGAAGGCTAACGAACTATTTCGATATTTCCAGGTGAGGGACTATTATTTAAAGGAGATAAAGTTAGAAGAACTCAAAGAACAGAATATGGTAATTAAAATAATGATAGGTGCATATGAAGGGAAACATTGTAGGGTAATCTCAGCTCTATACCAAGCTCTAGGTGCCAGTGGGGGTAATTCAACTGTGTATATTAAAGAAAAATGGGAAAAAGAGCTTGGAATAGAAATAACTGAAGATGACTGGTATAATGTGGGCAAGGTCCAACACACAGCCACTAGCTCGAGGGTATGGCGGGAATTTGGATGGAAGAACATTGTAAGGTTTTTCATTACACCAAAGATTAAGGGGAGATACACACCAGATCAGAAATCATGTTGGAGGTTGTGTGGCCAAGAGGAGGCAGACCATACGCATGTGTTTTGGAACTGCCAAAAGATGGATGGATATTGGGAGGGAGTGTGGAGGGTGCTGAGGGAGATACTTGAATATGAGGTACCAAAGACATGCTTGGTATTATACCTGGGGAACACCCCACAGGGGGATGTACAAGGAGAAGATAGATACCTGGTGAAAGTATTATTGGTGGCTACCAGGAAGGCAGTTACAAGGGCCTGGTATAAGGTAGACCCCCCAACTAAAGAACAGTGGCTGAGCATTGTGGAGGAGATCTATGACATGGAGAGGTTCACACATACCTTGAGAATGCGGAGGGAAAGTTTAAATTGAAATGGGAGAAATGGAAGGATTACAGAAGGAGCGAGGGGTGATACCACTAGTATAGACAACTGAACAGGACAGAAGTGTTGCATTGTGACTGGATGAATGGACTCATAAGCTGTTAATGGACATGTTTTTGTTTGTGTTTTACTGTGTATAAATGTATATAAATGAAAAAATCGTAATAAGAATTAAAGTTTCAAAAAATAAAATCCTACAATGTGATTTTCTGGATATTTTTTCTCATTTTGTCTCTCATAGTTGAGGTATAGCTATGATAAAAATTACAGGCCTCTCTCATCTTTTTAAATGGGAGAACTTGCACAATTGATGGCTGACTAAATACTTTTTTGCCCCACTGTATGTGAGAAGGTGTGGCATGACAGGCAGAGTCGCGACACAACAACAAGGATTATTCAACAGAAAGCTTTGGTAAAGTGAGACACCTGAACTTAGACCTGCCAGTCATTCGCAGCAAAAGTATTAGACACCATATAATAAAGGCAACTACTTTTTCAATTTAAGTATATTTTACATTTCTTCAATTCATTTATGTCTCCTCAAATTGACAAAATTAGAATATCAATTACTTACTTTTTTTATGATCTGGTTACATTTTCACCACATTTACTCACCAGAATAGCCAGAGTCTTTCTCAGAGCTGCAGCGGGAGCCCGTTCCACTGGAGTCGTCTACGTGTTTAGTTTCACGCATTGCGATCAGAGTCAATCTGTTGCTCTTATTTTTAGCATTCTTGCTGCATGTGTCAGAAGGATTGTGTCCACTCAAGCAAGGCACTTCCTTCGACATACTGGACCCTTATGAGAGAATACAGGATAGTTATCATGTGTCCAAAACTTAAGATTTACAGCATAAAAAGCCAAATATATTCCTCTCATGAGACAGAGCTCTGTGATGGACTGGTGACATGCCCATGTTGTTCACTGCATGTCACCTACTGCATTGCATAGTGGTCATCAAATTAACATTAGCTGTTAATTATTTACAAAGGGAGACATTATTGCTGATTTTTTCATCACAGTTTCTTACAAAAGCAGTGTGCTGTTAATAATAAATAGCTTATCACGTTGCTCAACTACCCTTTATTGTTGGGCCGTGTGTAAAATCATTTGGCTGTGTTCTTTCTTGATGTGTTTGTGTAGTCAGTTGCACAACAGCATTTTACCTTGTCAACTTGTATCCCCACATGAATCCACACAGGCAATGCTGATGTGCGCGCATTTGCCTTTGGGTGGTGTAACTGAGACTAATCTCAGAAACAGAATATGTGACGTACTCACGGTAATAACTCATAATGTAAAAGTGACAGGTAACTGGAGACTGTGGGAAGTTCATTAGAAATTTGAGGAAACTAAATAACACAAATGAACCCTTATGAATAAACACCTCCCGCCCTGTTTTCATGCTTGTGTGTACATGTGTCCCCAGATGTATTTACAAGGAGCCAAAGGAATGCAAGGGTCATGTGTTGTTTTTAAGTCAACAGAGTCTAAGTGCCTGTTACGTTTACCGAAAAAAGTGCATTGATTGGCAAAATACAAGGCAGAGTCTTAGAGCACAGTGAATTCATGATTGAATGGGAATGCATTAGCCTTTTTGGGCTGGGGTTGAACTTTAACTTATTACAATTTCTTCTCTCATGCGTAGGCTATATGATGTCTGTCAATCCTAAAGGCTAAGCAACCAAAATTATCTCCACGTGTCCTTACTTTTGTGTAGCTTATGGCCCTAATCAAATGCCTGAGAAGTATTTTAAAAAGTAACACGTTTTAACTGATATATTGATCACCACCAGTTTGGGTTTATGTGTTTTAAAGAACATGATTTGTTACTCCCGCCCACACATGGTTCAACCTGTCTGATGTTATAGTTCAAATCCTGCAGCTAAAAAGCTAGGAGGCAATAAGTTAATGACAGGCCGGTATTTCATACACTCTGTGTGTATAACGCTCCTTACCTAATACTTAACAATAGGTCTTCAGAGAGTGGATATTCATTACTTTTATACATCACTTTTTTGTGTCTTCCTGTGTCCTCTACAAGGAATTGAATATAATGAATACATAGGATGGTGCAAATTCAAATCACAGAACCACAAGTGGCTAAGTCAGTTAGGGAAATGATCAGATGGAACACCTTGTATGGTTGATCCTGAATGACACCAGACACTTCTCTGTGCTCTCCTTCGTAAGGACACCATATTCAACAATGCAGCCACTACATGTTACATTTTAGGTCTGCTATAAAACAACACTGCAGCACGAACATGTAAGCTCTGCATGAGGAATTTTCATTGGACATTTCCACTGTAAGAAAACGTTTTCTCCCGTTCATTTCTGTACAGTCAACCAGTGCTTCTCGTATTTTTGGAGGGCAGTGAAGGCAACACTCAGCTGAAACAGCGCCCCCACTCCTCCTTCGTCCGCATTCCCCCTATTATGTAACACCACAGACTATGTAACGCTGAAATTCGTGTCCGATTCTATCTAAAATACACTTCATCTCACACCGACTGCAATTACACCAAAACACAATACATAAAGAGGTGGCTCGGAAAGCGGCATTAACAGGCCGCGTGCAAAACCAAAAAAAGTTACAAGAGTCGGAGCTCGGGTAGGGAGTGATTAGTCCTTTCAAAGCATGCATTACATGTTCTGTCTGCAGTGGGAAACTTACCTTCAAATGTAAAACATTAAATCATTTCCACATTTGGTCGCTTTCCCCGCTGACTGTTAGTGTACCGAGCTAACCTGCAGTGTCATGTTTAAAATGTTATGTAAGAGTTACAGTAGGAATGATTCAGTTTCCGCTCTTTGTCAAACATGCTGTGAGATAACCCTAACAGTGATAGGGGCTAAGGATATATATATCCGTCAAGTTAGTCAGAACACAAGGCACATTAAATGCTTAGCTTTTCAAATAAAACCCATGTGTGTGTATATTGCATTCATTAGGAGGAATACTCGAATAACGTGTGATACTATTCTGCATATTTCACAACCATCTTGATTGTAAAATCCTCAGTTTGTACATACCTGAACGTTTAAATCCAAAAAGTATCCGCTTTTGTTTTGAAATCCTGCAGGCTAATTCTGGCTGGCTTGACGATGTCGTTTGCCATGAAATGTAAAATAAGGAGTAAATCAAATAAGTAAATACCTAAATGTAATGTTATTCGAACTTGTGTGCAGGCACCAGACAGTTAAAAAGTTCCCTGCCGATGACAATAAAACACGGGGGGTGAGGGTGGGGGGGGTGATTGTGTTTCAAGTTACCTCACTTAAACCCAGTCTGATGGACCTCCTACGAGACACAATGAAATGATCGCGCTGCTATCTCAACGCCCATTGGTCAATGAAACTACCACGTAAGCCAATCAGTATTCAGCTTACGTGCAGCAAGCAAGTGTGCAATAAAACAAAGGAAGTCCCATAAAGACCTTATGATTATGGAGGACGGAAAATAAAAATAAACAACATGAATAAAACGGAATTAATATAAATAAATACAATTACATGTTGAAAGAAATATATAAATAAATGTTGACATAACAAAATACATATATTTGATGTATTTCTAAATCACTCACATTTATGCTTATGTAATTTGCAGTCTTGAGTTGTATTCCACAATGTGCCTCTGCAAATAAATGTAATGGTGCTTGTAGGAATGAGCCTGCACACACATTACTAAGCTCATTTTATGGGTTAGATGCAGCAGGGCACAATAGAGCAGTCAGGAGGATCGGTTTTACAATGTGGTTGGTGTGCAATATGTGCATTGGTGTTCTTGAGAACACATACTCTAGATATAGTCACCAAACGCATAGCATTCTTGACATAGCAACTCCTTTGGGCCAGTCATCTGTGTCAGCATGATTGCACATGAGCAGGAAGAGCCAACACTACTGCCATGCAGCAGAAGGGGGCTCTGCTGTCACGTAGAAAAAGGTTTGTGCAAAACAAAACAGCTGAAACTCAAAACACTTGCAGCAGACACTTTATTTGTACATTAAAACATTCAAAATAACATGCTAGACAGCCCACAACACAAGGAAACATCAATACAATTCAAATATTTTTCAAAATTGGCTGCAAGTTAAGATCATAAAACAGGTGTGCCACTGGGGTGACTAAATCACATACATACTAAAGTGCATACAATCCTTGGTCAAACAATCTTTTTAAATCTTGCAAACTTCTTCCTCACCCTTTCCCATGGCAACTCTTCAGGATCCACAGCAAATAGTAAGGAGCATTGCTCAGAGGTTTGGAGCACACAGGATTCAAGTCCTCAAGCGGTACTGGTCTTGCATCTTTACCTTGAAGCTTCGGCATATAATACAGTTACTGGGAGTCAAAAATGTCAGGTGCATACACCCAGCAGAGCAGCAATGTTTTTTAGACCAGGGTGCATGCTGACATGCATGTTCTCTGGTGAGGAGAATTTAATAAAAGTAGCACACGTCTCTCGAGTGTGGGCCTTGGCTGCGGCACTGGCCAGAGTGTGCATGATCCTCAGCAGGGCCGTCTCACTGAAAACCAAAAACAAACAGTTTTAATATTGATAGCTAGGATTGATGCTGACTAATACACAATATGAGGACTGAAAGTGTTGCATCGGTTAAGTTAAGATGCTCAGGGGAAAGACTCTCGTAAGGGCACGGTGGATGAGATAAATGCATCTTATCAGTCAATACACAGACCTGCCGACATGGACACTGGAGGCCAGACACCAAGCAGCCTCTCCTTCTGGTGTTAGGGGTTCCTGCAGAATCTGCCGGGACAAGCAGAGGGCCGCTCCTGCCAACTGCAAAGGCAGAAACACCACACACTGGCCCTCCAGGAGAGACAGCTCCAGAAGATAGCGAGCCATCCACACCACCTGGTCGCACAGACAACACTTCTGTTCAGATATCTACTTAATAGGAAATACATTGACAAAAAAAAGAGGACCAGGATGGACCTACCATAGCACTGCAGCGAGCAATGGAGGCGAGCAGGAGGAGGAAATGTAGAGGGGGACAGTAAGACAAATCAAACTTGAGCGCCAAGAGGACTTTGCGTTCCATTCGCAGCAGCTGATGCTTCGTGTAGGTGTGGTCCATCAAGTAGCAGAGTCCTGATACCTGGAACGAAAAAAAAGGGGGGAATTACATTCATTTAGGGTAAAAACAATAATGACAAAAATGATTAAGGAATTGAAAAAAACGTTTGGTTATTACCTTAAAAAAATAAAGATAAAGTGTCTCTGCATATTAAAACTACACTTCAACCACTAGCTTGTGGTTCAAGTACAAATATACTGTAGTTAGGGTGGGCTGAGCCAGCATACCTCAGGGAGGAGACACTCTTCCTTCTTTGCAGCGAGGAAAATGCAAACCATGCCGAGGAGCTGCAGGTTGACCGTGGTCACTTTGATCACACGCAAGGAGCGGTTGAGGAGGTTTATGGCCAAATAGAGGGTCTCCTCTTGAAAATGCATCATCTCCTGTTAACCATAACATACAGATTACATTTTTTTTATGATATTATATACTAACTTTCCCCCTCAACCTGTCTGCTGGACAGTAACCTGAGGCAAGATGAATAAGATTGTCTTGTTTCAAATTTGTAATATTTTTTAAATACACATTTTTGTAAATATAGGATGTTGGAGAGTTCCAAGACAGCTGCCTTGGGGAACTCCATAATGGAGTAATTGTATAGTCGACATGGTACCACTTTACAAAATACATTGGTTTCTGTTGGATTACTGAAGTCCAGCACTACCGTACCTATACCAATAACTTTGTGTTAAAATGTGTACACAATAATTTGTTAAATCTTTTTACGCTGTCCATACAAGTACCATCCATTATATGCATATTGGAATCCACCTAATAGAGTAATTCTTAACAAGCACATAAGAATAAACTAAGTGAAGACTTGCTTTGTTTCGAGGAAGAAAATATCCGTCATCTACAGCGAGACTTACATGCACTTGAATGAGCCAGTCTACCAGGACAGAACGAGTGGCGTCAGTAAAATGCCGGGGCAGGTCGGTGTTGGGAAGACTGTTTTGTGTTTGAGTTCTCTGCAGGGTGAAAAACAGAAAACAGGAGGCACACACTAAATATTTAACCAGATAGTGGGTTGTAAGATTTTTGTGCCAATCTTGTAAACATTTAGTGGTGATGTCTGCATAGAAAACCTTCCCTAGAAAATAAAAAATAATAATAGAAAGTCGGGGGAGGATCTCTGACATCTCACCATCATGTCCAAGAACATATCCCAGGCAAATGTCCTGTCCCATATGAGATCAAGTTTCTCAAGTGCCGTCTCCACTTCATGGCGCAGCAAGCTGGGCACCAGTGCCTGTAAGCTGTGAAGACCCTGCAGCGGAGGGTAAAGAAGCATTGCCTCCTCCACACACCCATCTGCTACACAGAATGGAAATAAGGACAAGTAGGAGTAACAATATGCAAGTAAACCATTTTCCACTAATATTCCACACTGATAAAGTAACCACCTGCGCACCAAAATCCACAATTCAACAACTACGGTCATTCTGATGCAGAACCCAAGTTAAATCCTCACATTAAGTGCATCCATTTGAGACTTAGTGAAAATAATTGTTAAATTGATTACAGTACCAGCTGTGTCTGTTAAACTGTCGTCATTGAACCCCATGATGATGCTTTCGCTTGTCTGTGCCGATAACCTCCTCTCCTGCAAACAGACAACCCCCTTACACACATGCACTTGGAAGTGGGATTGTTAGGATCATTGCAGTAAAAAGAAATACGGAACAGTTTTCCTGGACACATTGAGCAAAAAGGAACACACATTTAAAGCAACAGTTTGTATTTAGAGATCAGCAAGCTTAAACAGAGATGTTCTACTACAAGATATAGGACTTCACATCCCAACTTTCCTCTAACCTGTCATCGAGTAAGACTAATGTGCTGGAAAATAAATTAATACTAGCTCAAGCTAAGATAAGACACTGTAATACGTGTTGGGTGAAGATTACGAGCAGGGAAGATGGCGTACCCATCTGCGAACTGGCTCCATTTTGACTGGGCTGGACTCCTCTACTTCTACAGGCTGCCAGCGATCTATCGTCCGACAGGCATTAGACCACGTTCTGAGGGGGGCTCGTCTCTCATCCGCCTGCTGGGACAACACAAAGTCTCACTGCTACAACTGTCATAATAGTTTATCCATTTTTATTTCAACAACTGAGGATAAAAAGTAAGTATTTGATGGTGACTACAGTTCATTCTTTGTAATAAAATCTGTTTATAGATGACAGCAAGGTCACCAAATGAATGTGTGAAAATATTGTTTCATTTTTGGCCATCCCACAAATAATGTCACACTCTACCCATCTAATCAGCAGCTCCTTGAAACATGGGATCATGGCAGGTGAAGGCAATTACATCCCTGACACAAACATGGAGCTGACCTATGTGTTGAGAGTTTGAGAAAGAAAAGGCAAAGAACTTCAAATAAAAGTCTGATTGTTTTCAAAACGTGAACTAATAAAGTGTCAGTGATCTTTGGAAATAAATAAGGAATTGATGAGCAAGGTTTATTAAATTAGCTTTCTTCTGAACCCACCCTTAACTGATTTCGCAATGTAACACATCTGCAATCAATTATATCGAAAAAACAACATCATTAAAAAATGGTTTCATGGTTGAAACATAGAAACACGGGGGAAATAACTTATTTCATCTGAAAGTTGGAAAAGCACTTTAAGTTTAGAGTCTTTGCTAACAAAGTGTGACTGAGACTGCTGACTCCGTTGATTCCACTGAGCAGACCCTCACCTTCTTGTGTAAGTCCAGCAGGGGCTTGGAGTCGCAGAAACCAGTCCTGGCCATGGTGACAGCCGGAGAACGAGTTCCGTCCCGCTGCAGCTACTTATCCACGGTGTCGGCGGTGGCCTGGAGCAGAGAGCATTCACGATGCCCGGAGGCGGACAGCCACTGATAAAGACAGGTGAGCCACGCTGATTGGGGAGGTCGGCGGGTGAGGAGCACAACTTCCGGTGGACGATTGAAAAACAATCCACGTTGTGTTCAGTGTCAACAAACAAAACCAAAAAACGTTCCTTATGTTCACATAACCAAACGTCAACATACGTTCACGCGATTTGTTGTTTATGGCTCATTGTGGAAAACTTGCTCTATAATAAATAATAATATAAATATTAAAATATTCCATAATATTTGATATTCAAAATTTATACAGGAAACACTTCGTCCCATCTCACACAAAACTAATGTACTTCCTTGTTATGAAAAAATATGTTAGTGAAAAATGCATGCACGTTATATGCAGTTGTTTGCAATCCAATGCATATGCCTGAAATCTCAACTAACAATACGTTTTCTTGTCTACATTCATTTGTCCATGTAAGGGAGAAATGCTCATGTAAATATCTTATGCAATCCAATTAGACACTTGTTACTGGGCCTACAGCCAAAGACAATGTACGTCCTAAATACATCTTCAGCTGAGTACGTGTCATAATCGGGGCTGTTCTCATGTGGTTTATTGTTTTTTTTTAAAGAAATACTGAGGTCAACTGTACCTAAATGCAACCCCAGTTTCAGTTGCTGAAAACATAATTGAATACCCACTAAAAAATCTGTGATTCCTCCGCCACACTTTAAACATTGGTTTGACTGCTACAATGAACTTTTTATTGTATTTTGGCAATAAACTGTCCAAATGTAAGGATTTTGACTCTGCAGATAATGTAAATCTATTTAATTATTTTGTTAAACCCTCTAATTACAACATCCGGGCCATGACCTGCTTCCTCAATAGCTAAGGCAGGAAGATTGCATCCCTGTTGCAGTGGATTGCACAATAGCGTGCAGGTGTAGTGTAAAAATATCAAAAGAAAAACACACACACAGATTTATTCAGTAAAAATGTTTACTGGCACATAATAGTTGCAAATGTTATAAGCTACCATATTGTAGCAGATATCACCCATTACATTGTGAAGTCTTGCAAAGGGGGGCTGAAACTGTCTACCAGGACAATGTCCTCCCCTTATAGATTGCTTTTTTTCATTGCCATCTGAGCCTCAACTAACAGCAACCAGCAAAAAAATAAACGTGTAACACCAGCATCAGGTGTGACATTCGTGAAAGTTGCACACATTCAAATATACAGAGAAGCAAGGTAACCATAGTAAAGCTGCAAATCAAATACTACAAAGCTGCAGGCCTCCAACTCTACCAATGCTGCATTCGCCTTCAAGCTTCTTTATTTTGGTATTTACACAATAGTGAGGAGGCACTTGTTGTGCCTGTGTATGCCTACAGGAGAGGTCAGGGGTATTAACTTGCATGTTCAGCTGTGAAGCATTGCTTTAAGCGTGGCCAGCAGCGAGGTTCAGAGTATGGCTTCACAACCAATATTAAAAAAGTTCAGCAGCACCCCCTTATGGCCATGATAGCAATGAAGGCAAATCCACAGTGGAGTCCCATCAGTGCAGTGGTTCTGATATCCCATCCTGCCGTTTCCAAAGCAGGACACTAGGCTAGAGTATGATGGCTGTGCCTGAGCCAGTGAGAAGAGGTGCTGGAGTTGTGAACTGTAACTCAAAGCCATTCGATCACAATATCATCTGCAGGAACTGGGGCCACCTGCTGCCCGACGATGAGTGAAAATACCTGCTGCTTTTCTGTGTCCTGATCCCCGCTTTCACTCATACATCTCACTGTCACACACACACATTTAATGAAAACAAATTCATAAGTGACATGACAGGTATCACAGAGAATGCTGAAAGAGGCTTTTGCAAAACCTTTAAACATTGCTGTAGCTGAGTGCTCTGCAGGTAATGGTATCAAACTACCGATTTCATTATTACTTTGTTTCAGCATTGCTTGGAAAAATATATTTTTTGTTTTTTTGTATGTGTTCTGCAGGATGTAGACATGTTTAACTATAGAGATGATGTTATCTCAAGTTTAAAAAACAATTATGCAACTGATTTTAATTTCCCTTGGTAATACTTTCTTATAAATGTTCAAATATATGCAACATGTATGTTCAGAACAGACTAATGGACATCATATAAATTACCAGCCCATTCAAAATGAATTTACTGATTGTTACCATCTTAGCAAAATAAGCATTCCCCCATTGGAAACCCATTGAAATGAAGACCGTAATCAAAAAAAGAAAGCCATTTAAAAACGTTTAATATATAACTTTTATATAATGTATACTTAAACAAGACAATGTGTCTTCCAAAATTTGGGAAATAGATGGACAAAAAAGGAGAATAAACAAAACAATGACAAACAAAAAAAGATCATGACGTTCCTTTAGTGAAGCTCA
The DNA here is from genome assembly GCF_036324505.1 of Eleginops maclovinus. Taxonomy (NCBI): domain Eukaryota; kingdom Metazoa; phylum Chordata; class Actinopteri; order Perciformes; family Eleginopidae; genus Eleginops; species Eleginops maclovinus. The sequence continues at coordinate 7,749,317 of NC_086366.1, read as the reverse complement.
AAGAGCAACCATTTGCAACTCTTCCAGCTAAATGGAATATAAAATGCTTGTGTTTAAAATGGACAAGTTACCGTGTTGTATCGACTCAAAAGTAAGCAGATTTTCATTTCAACCTCACAAAACATCAGCTGGAGTTTTGATTAGTTCCCGTCTGCAGGTCGAAGGTTGGTCGATCAGCTCATGCAGTGTTTAGTTGGATTGTAAATCTGCAAACCTTTCCCCCCCAAGACATACAACGACACCGATTTAAGTGACTTCAACACAGCATCGAAGAAAGACACAAACAAAAAAAAAGAATCTAAACATAGATGTGGAATCATTCGAAGTGTTAAAAGCCCACCAATCAGTCGATATTTGGCCTCATTATAAAGACTTAACGATTGAACTGTCATTCTTTAAATACGGGGAACATTCAAAACAATATCTTTTAAAACTTACACTGATATAACAAATAGATAATGAACAAAAGATTGGTTCCTAACTCTTCAGCAAGGGAGTGAGAATTAATGGATTGAGGACAGCGAATGGGCTGCGTCTACGCTGGTCTCTCTTTACAAGTCGGGGAACTGCTATGGAGTCTTTCAAATCTTACTCTTTTTAACACATACTGTAGCGACTGGCCTTAATGAAAACATACTAGCACACCTCTAACCAGCAGCTAGTTGGTCGTGAAGTCAGTCTGGACACCTTGCCATGGACTCTAAGGAAATGACTGCTGCATCACTTTGAGTTACAATAATGCAGATTTGAAAGGAAAGGTAAACAAAGCATTGGATCCCAGTTTCTTTTTCCTAAGCCCCAGGATGGTCACAGCAATCCTAAATGACATGCTTGTTCCCTTTAGAGAAAGGCCATTGAGTGTGTCGCGTAGTGTCCTCTCTAGTTGATGTTCCAGCAATAGTTTGAAAACATGCATAAAAACAAACACAAATGGATGGTTGAGAATCAAAAAAAAAAAGAAGGTCGTTCATACATCGTCCTGCACTCATATGCACACACGCACACACACACACACACACACACCCACTCATACATACGTGCAGTGCAAACACAGAAATGGCAACACTCCTCCCCTTCCCCATCTTCCCCCTACTGTAGGAACTGTCCCACCCTTGATTTGTAACAGCAAGTTCCAGAAAGAGCACTTGTTAAAAAAAAAAAAAAATGCAGAAATATGGCTTTACATTTAAAACCGTAACAATCGATGAAATAAAAATTAGCCTTTTAGCCAAAATCTTTTACCGAATTTTGATTATGCTTTTGTTAAATTTCTATCAAGTACGTCTGTGTATATATAGATGCAGTCTATGCATGGGTTGGTGTGTGTGTGTGTGTGTGTGTGTGTGTGTGTGTGTGTGTATACGAGCGTAGGTACAGCTGGTAGAGAGGTGGTACTTGCTGGCATAACCTGGTTTTCAAAGGGTCAAGCAAGGCTTTGATGTGGTGCCCCAGTGTAGCGCAGCCGAAGTCCTGCAGGAAGGCCTAAAGCCCCCCCCCCGCCCCCAGAGACAAAGCTGCCAGTCTCTCCACACAAACCTTTTGAGGTCAGTTATTTACGGCCTGTGTGTTCGTCTCATACTCCATGATCCCCGTCTTGTCTGAATAGCCAGGATATGTGTGTGTGCATGTGTACGTGCATTAAACACCGAATGAAAATGTGTCTTGTGCAAGTTGGTGTGTGTGTGTCGTTCCCCAGCAGTGCAAGTGTGTGTGTGTGGGATTGTGATCGTGTGTTAGCCTGCCTGCTTGTTTCAAGAGTCTGAGTGATCATTCCCGTATGCTGGCGGAGTAGGAGAACTGAGGGAAGTGCGTGCGCTGATCCGAATCCTCCGAGTCTAAACTGTCAACTGGAGTTCACAAAGAGAGAGAGAGAGAAGACAGACGGATCATTTTGTTAAACCTCAAATAAATACAAACTTGGGGCACAATCGGCAGATGTTGCTGTCCTTACACTTGTCAGGCGGCGTTATTGTTATGGTTTGTGCTGTGAACTCATCATCAAAGTAACGCGTGTCCGTCTCTGAGGTCACCTGGGGTTTAAACGGTGGAACAAGCTGAGGAGAAAAATATATATCGGTCATTTTACGATACATTTCAATTGGCTAGATTTTAGATAGCTTGCTAGATTGTATCAAAAGTAACCTACAATAAGTTAAATCTACCATGAAGATACAAAACAGTAAGTAGCTTTCAATAAGTGCAACTGCATTAGCTTCAAATAAGCCAATTCCTTTTTATATTATATTTAACTGGCCAAGCTGAAGTCAGAACGGGTTGGTTTCACCCTACAGAGGAAGATGTGTAAACTTCCTGTTGACCTGATATCAATGGGCAGCTTGTTCCACCACTTTGGAGCCAGAGTAGCATGTTATTGTTGTGTTGCTTCCAACATGAACATCCTATTTTAAATGCCAAGTCATTTGTTTATTTCCCCACAATCTCACCTTTTTCTCAAGAACATCCTGCCAGTTGATAGAGGTGAAGAACTTGTGGCTCATCACTTCTTTGGCATCATCTGGGCCGCCCCCGAGCCTGTAAACGAAACAAAAACACTATCATCATCATCATCTCCACCCACTCACCAGCTACCCTTATTTATACAGATAATTGTGCAAACAGCGACATCACAAACGCACAACGAGCACTTCTGCTGTGTTGTTCCCTTCTGATAAATGTGTTACTCATTTCCTCACAGGTACTTGTGCTGGTAAGTCAGGCAGTGCTCAATGTACTAATTTTAGCAGCTGTCCGACTGTTCCCAGAAACACTTGGGCTCCACAAAACAACAATCAATTATGTCTGTGTTCATGGCCATTGAAAACTAATCAAGAAGGAACAAAGGTTTAATAATGTGGTTACTTATTTTATAGCCGGATTTGTGGTGCCCCTGAGCACAGAGGAAGATTCAGAAAACTAATCGAGTGTTACAGACATGGTGCAAAACTGCAGGAAGGAAAGCTTTTTCTTAGCTACACTGCTTCATTTTGAGGAGCCATTTGATTATTATACAAACTGTAGCACTAACAATGTTAGACTATCCACACAAATTCTTATATTTACTAAATAATTGCTCGATTATCATAGTGTATGGTGTTAAAACATGCACCATCTGCTAATCACGTACCTTTGTTTGGGATCCTTTTTGAGCAGGCCGGCCAGCAGGGCCTTGGCTTCAGGAGCCAGGTTCTTGGGGAAGCGGATCTCCTCCATGAGGATCAGCTCAAAGAGACGCTCGTGGTCCTGGTTGTAGAAGGGCAACCGCCCACACATCATCTCATACATCACCACACCCAGCCCCCACCAGTCCACCGCTCGCCCGTAGTCATTGTCCTCTAGCACCTGACCAGGTACAAAATGAAGAGAGTTGAGAGAACAGGAATATCGTCACAGTAGAAACAATGTTTGATTCATTTTCTTCTAAAAAAGACAGGCTGTGAATGTGGAGTAGTTTAGTCCCCTGTTCTGTTTCTTTCTTTTCGCTTTCATTTTCAATGTATGTGTGTGTTGTGTTATTCTTGAAAACAACAATAAATAGAGTTTTAAAAAATTAAAACACAATAGCCCTTTTTACTAAATAAAAAAAAGAAAGCTGTACTTTCTAATTCAGTTAGCTATTAAAAATCGACAATAAAAAGGTAATAAATAATTGTGTTTCCATTTCTATAACTGCGGTTCACTTCCAATGAGATCATTTCCTTTCTATAGACATTGCTTTTTGAGAGCAGGAACCTGTTGATCGCAAAGGTTTTATAGGTCAGTTCACATTTCCTTTGTATTAGTATTTTATTGTTATGGCAGCCAAAGCACCAAGACAGATTTACCACCAGCTCTCCCAGCTGAACAATTGTCCAAAGCGTATTTCTCTTAGTGCCCCACGAGACATCAACAGAGTAGCTCTGACATTTCCAAACTAGATTTCATCACCTGCATGGCATCAGCACATTTCGACACAAACATAATGATGTGCGATTCCACAGCCATGGTGGAGTTACCTCTGGTGCCAGGTACTCGGGGGTTCCGCAGAAGGTCTTCATGGTGGCACCGTCTGTGATCCCCTCCTTACACAGACCGAAGTCTGTTATCTTAATATGGCCGTCCTTGTCCAACATGAGGTTCTCCAGCTGTGCAGGGAGAGATTGAATTAGTTCTCAGCTATGGCTGCATCTCTAGATCTAATGCCGATATGTGGTTACAGCATATTGAATAATATTCCTCTAGCTTTTTTACAAATATGAATACAATACTGCAAGAACAAGGCTTACCTTTAAATCCCTGTAAACTACATTGCGTGAGTGTAGGTACTCCAGTGCTGACACTATTTCTGCACCATAAAATCTTGCTCTGTCTTCTGTGAACACTCTGTCTCGTGATAAGTGAAAGAAGAGCTGAAAAAGAATTAGAAAAGAAGGCACAGGAATAAGTGACAAAGCAATTCCTTCTGGTACTTGAGATTTGATGACAAGACTTGATTTGAACACATTTGAAAGTATTAGTTATTCTATAAAGGAGGTTTACTACATACTATGTTAGTTAATGTGTTGTTTATTCTTTCGTGCTCCTCTAATACAACAGCCATTTTCCAAAACGTCATATGTAGGTGTATTGACACATCAGACAACAGTCGGCCGGGTGACAAAGAGAAAAACTTACTTCTCCACCATTTGCATACTCCATCACAAAGCATAGCCGGTCATGAGTTTGAAATGCATATTTTAGTGTCTGTAGGGAGAGAAACAAATGTTAGCCTCCTGACGGTTCCTTAATTTTGTAAAGCAATACTGGCACCAGTAACTCGCCGTTAGAAAGGGATGCCGCGTATTTTGGAGAACTCTGCTTTCCGTAACAGTGTGTGCCACTTCATCCTAGAGTACACACAGGAACACATTGAATACATGCAAAGGGAGGAAGATATCACATTACAGTTCAAAAATGTTTCAAAGATCAGCACGAACTTTAGCAATGATGACTTCTTTGCGGAGGATCTTCATGGCGTAGTACATCCCTGTGGCCTTCTCCTTCACCAGGATAACTTTACCAAATGTCCCTTTTCCCAGCAGCTTCAGATAGTCAAAGTCACTCATGTTCTGCAGGAAAACAAACACACGTAACTTTATTTGTACAAATGAGATACGACATGCTGAAAATCTATTAATGTTTTCTCTGAAATGACATAACTAATCCTTTAAAATTACATTAAAAAGGACAGCATGTACAGATCAGAATCTGAATTGGTTTTATTTTGACATTTGCTCTATTTTAGAATAAAATAATATAAATGATGAAGAAAATATATATTTATATGAACACAAGTATAAGTAGTTAAGTGAAATAAAAGATAAAATAAAAAAGCAGATTTAGATTTCACTCTAAACATCAGTTAAAGGGAAATGTCCGATAAGAAATTTAAATAAAATAATACATTTAATACAATTAAAATGCGGTATGGCTGTTATTGCTCTCGTACATATGAATCAGCAGAAAATACATATACACACAAATGTTGTTTTGCAATCATTTAAAGGTTGATTCACCCCAAACATTTGAGAAAGAGGCTTAAAGTTTAAACAAGTTGCAAACCCTCAGCTGCCAGAGAGTGCTTGTGCGAATACTGACCACTTTTGTGCGTAATTTGGACACAGCGATCTCCATCTCCTCTGTGCTGCTGATGTCACTCGGTGAGCCAAACTTAATCTCCATGGGCTCCTCGTCATGCTGCTGGCTCTTCAGGCCATTGGCCACTGCCTGGATCGATCGCATCCACTCCTCCCTGACCCCGAAGGAAACACACATTACCTTTATCAAATCTAGCCATGTCTACATGACTCTGAATATAAACATCTGAAGAGTCCTGCCTGAGGGTACACCCTGTAGTAGTAGCACTGAGGTTTGTTTTGTAAACTCTTTGTATTCGGGCAGATGGTTCAGACGTTGTGCCAAAATATATATCTTAAAAAGGAGAATCAGGAGTCTAGCGGCATACATTTAGGAAGTAGAGGATAATCTGGGGGGCTGCTGGGATTTGGGCAGAGCCGATTTAAATAAAATTCGATGACGATTGCTTGGTTGGGGGGGGGGGGGGGGGGAATAATCACGTTTAATCTGGCGATGAATTCTATTTCAAGCATGAAGGTCTTTCCTACTCTTGCAAAGTAAAAAATGATTTCACTGCCTGAAGTGAACAATGGCGTATTGAGGCCCTTTGTCGGATTTTGTTCTCCTTAGTCTTTCTCTACTTACTGGTTTATCTCATGTTGACAACAGCTTTATGAGTATTATTCTCAGCAAATGGGGATGTGGTTAGGTTTAGTAGAACATAGGGGAAATTGTGTTTCCCCCTCGAAAACAGTTATAGAAGAGAAGTAAACGAGACTTTTTAAAATATCTTTAGACTATTTACATTACACGCCGGAGAGAGGTCACCAGAGCCTTACCTGCGGAATACCTACAAGCTACAAGTAAAGTTATATTCAATTATGGAGCACCATGTCTGGCAGAAGAGTGCAAAAGACTGAGTAGAGTGAGTGAGGCTGACTAGAAAGGCAATGTATGAGGATGATAGTAGTGGTTTACATGTTGATTATTTTTGGCTAAGCTCAAAAAGCTGCTAGCCTGACTGCAGACTCTTCTTAAACTTGTATCTTCTAAAACCGTTTTAATTAATTGTATTTATTCTGGTTTTATTCATTCCTGTGTTAATTGACTTCCGTTGGCATGAAGTGTTTTTATAAATCTGTTTAGGAATTCGGAGGACGAGTTCGTATCGTTTTTATTTTTGGAGCACTGTAACCTTTAGCGCGTGAAAATTGCTTTATAAATAAAGTTTCCATTTATCCATCCTAATCCATACATTATTTAGAAATGGGGCTCTGAGATTAAGTCTACAATAAAAAGGCCAAATCTGAAAACAAATGTCTTCCCTTCACGTGATTCATGAATTGACTGACGTTTAAGCTGTTTAAATGGACTTGCTTTTATCCGAGAGAACACCCAATAAATGGCTTTGTTTATTAAAAAACATCATACTGTAGAACTGGAACTGTATATATGTTTACATTACTCTGTTGTTTCGTTGTAGACTCTTTGCAAAATGAATTTTAAATGTACTGGTGGCAATCTTCAGACGAGACAATCACATTTTACTAGGGTTTTATCATAAAAACAGATATGATTCCAAATAAAACCCTTGGATGAATGCATCACCTCTCCTCGTTGCTGTCTACGTGGAAGGTGCGCTCGATAACAGAGGTCCATTGCAGGCATCGAATGACAAATGTGTTGGGCCTTGGGCGCTCTGTCTTCATCAGCTGGCATTCTGTAAGCAGAGACACGTCAGCCAACACTCAAGGCAGCGACAACAAAACATCAAACCACTTCTCAGAGTTTAATCCGACACTTATTTGCAAGCAAGATGGGAAAACCGACCTGCGACAGAGAAGTTGTTGAGTGGTGGGAGGCTGTGGTCACTGGACACCTCGGGCTTCTCTTTGTAGCCGATGAAGGATCCATCACTCTTTAAGATGAAGTAACGAGGCCGCCATGTTTTAATGTATTCACCTGGAAGACAAACCGGTTTTGATCCGATTCATTTTTAATGTTTGACTCCTTTCTCCTGTGTTTGTCATAATGTTATCCAAGGGAGGAAACTACACACTCACAAGCCAAAGGGGGAAGTATTTAATAATAAAAATATAGATTTTAACATACACTATTACATTTATGGCAACCCAGATGATGGATGGTGAACACAAGGGGCCCCCTTACCTCTCTTGTGGAGCCATCCCTCTCTCACAACACTGACTTCATTCATGCTGGGGCAGAAGACTGTCTGCGTTGGGAGGGGCTGCAGACAAGCTGGTGGAAATTGTGCAAATGGTTCCTATTGGTCAAGCGGCTGACAGTGGCTCAGATAAAAAATATATCGTGTAACACCTGCAGGAAAAGGAACAGAAAGAAATACTGTGAGTGCAGAATACATGGGTGTCAAACTACCAATGTAATACAAAAACACTGCTAATCGTAGCATGGCGTAACTTCCATAACATGTAATTACAACTCACAAATACAACCAATGTTATTCTTCGAAAAACTGTTGGAAATCACCAGTCTGTTTTTTTCTTTGTGACTCAGTTTAGACTATTTACTGTTTAGAAAGATAGATAAGTACTTTATTGATCCCAATTTGGGAAATATTTGCGTTGCAGCAGCATAAAGACAAGGCATTGTACATTAGAGAAATTAAAAGACTAGAAATAAACAATTCAAATGTTAACATCTCAATAGAAATGTACACAAAATATAAAGCAGGATATCACTATGATATGTATGGCTGTACAGAGTAGTTTGAAGCTTCAATAATAACATTAAAATATGATTTCTATATTTAACATTTAAATGCTGAGCAGCTTTCATGAGATAAAGATTAGGCTACGCTCATATTATTAGTATTATACTATTTATAGAATTATATTCTGTGGCTTCGAAGGTTTATTTCAGACGTTTGTGTTCCAAACATTTCCAACAACTCTGGATCATTGTAGGTTTAGGAAAAAAATACAGATGAAATCATTTCCTAAAATTCCGAGATGTTTTTATTCAAACCATATGTATTGGTGTTTAGCCTTCCAAACACAATATTTTAACTTAGATTTAAAAAAACACGGCAGGAAGGATGCAGTAAAAAAAAGGAAAAGAAGAAAGAAATCCCACTTGGTGTAGTCCTTATACTATTCACTTTTTACATCTAAACCCGAAGAAGGCTAAACTACAGCCAGGAAAGTTGAGAAGAAGAGAAAGCGAAAACATTTCTGAAAACATAAGAAACTTTCTTTGTATTGCTCTTGATGCCTATCTAAGTGTTGTCACCACAGCACTGCGCTTGAATAAATTCCTCACCTTCGGAGGCACTCTGTTTCCTTGAAACACAACTCCACAACACAGAAAACTGCTGAAATCTGCAAGTCTGCTCACAGACTTTTATCTAATCATCTGACACTTAGGACAGTGACATCCAAAACGGGACTGGCATAATGACTATAATGAGATAGGATATTAACATTTCAGCCACCACCATAATCTCATGTAAATCAACAGAGTTTCAGTTTGAAAATACATCTAAATGATGTATACAGTACATGATTCGGATCTAGAACTGATATAACCATAAGCAAAATGTCTGCAAAGCGCTGTATTTCTAATGTAATAGCCTCCCACAGCTCTTGCTGAATGTTTGTGGAGAGGCCTTGGTGATCCAGGGTCAGCCCTGAATCAACAGCTTATGTTAGATAATAGGTTTAACAGAATTTCACAATATTTCAGTGAAAGTGATGGGGTTGAATATTACAGTGCATACAGTCGCCAGAACACAAAGCCTGTTTGAACTGCTTTGTTTACAAAGATAAAAACAGATAAGGGTTCCCACGACTTCAGACTTTGTTATGACCATCAGAGGTGCATCCGCGGTTGTTCATAAATGTACTTATCAGAATGGCTGAAATAATACGTGTTGCTATTTCAGATAATAAATATGAAACACAACTACGTTTCACTGCACGTTGCACCCCAGTTAGCAGAAGTACTCAACTTTCTGATTGCAAAATGTTACTTAAGTAAACGTATTAGCATTCAAATGTACTAAAAGTAAAAGTACTCGTTATGCAGAATGGATCTTGTCCCAGTAATATGTTTATTATTTACTCTCACTTTAGCATTTTAGTAGTTCAAAGTGAACCAAATACCGTGTAGATAAGTGTACAGTACTACATTATACAATATCAGCATAACATGTGATTACATGCGAACAAAGTAACGTAGTGTTAAATAAATGTAGTTGAGTAAATAGTACAAGGAGTAGAAGTGTAGAAGTACAAATACCTCATAAAAGTACTTCAGAACAGTACTTGGTTACTTTCCATCACTGCCAATTAGTGACAAAGAGGGTATCTAATATTTAGTCAAGCGTAAAGGAAATTGGCTTACATGTGAAAATACTAGAAAGAAAAAAAAACATTTTTAAAGAAATACTTTCCATCGCTGCTCAGTTAGATTATTAACACAGTTAATCAATATCTGAAAAATGACATGCCTAACTCTACCACAAGCTTCACCGCGTAAACATTAACGTAACGTCAACACATCCTCATCCTCCCAGTGTCACATTTGTAGCTAGCTAACTGAACAAGAGTCAACAAACGTTACAAGTCCAAAGACAGGTCAGATGGCTTTTGTATGTTAGCTTAACAGTAAACAAGTTGCCAAAACACTTAACATAAAGCTGACGAGCTGTTTGGCCAAGTGGTGCGACAGACAAGCAGTGAGGACACTGACCATGACCGCATTACGACCAAACAAGGCAGCTAGCCAAAATAGCTTTCAAGCTAACAGCTAGTTAGCATGTCAGATAGCCACTTGCGCTACTTCTTCTCATTACCCTACTATTTATTTCCTTACCTCAATTTCAGCGACAGAAATACTCCCAGCTGGTCTGCTCTTGAAGAGGCTCGGAGGTAGGCTGTACAAAGCTCCCAGCAGTTAGCACTTGAAGCGTGTGTGTATTGAACTCTGTCAATGATCACACAGCTAAGCTGCTCGCTGAGCTTGTTTTCTTCCCTCACAACAACAGCGTCCGCGGCGGCGTGCTTTGGGTCTGTTGCTGCTGCAGTGGCTCACTGAAGCGTATTCAAGCCAGCGAGAGAATAAAGTCCACTGAGCTCCTGAACTTGATGGATATTTATGTCGAACACGAGTACGTATAATGTCCAACTCCTGGGCAGATAAACCCCCCTCTTTATGGGTTTAATGTGGTTTGTCGTCTGCTTAGCGTGGAAGGAAGCACTCCGTCCCAGGCAGACAGTACAGCAGCCCTGCAGACGCACGCAGCAGGAAGTGACGTAGAGGCCGGAGAGGGTCCACTGGTCCACTGCACCTGAACTGTCTGTGTGAAAGTACATCAAGTACTGCTACTGTAACCTTAACCTCCACACCGCTGCACAGAGCTGCCGGGCAGATTTTCCGAGATAGGCACTGCAAAACACGTTTAAAAACTCGTGTAAAGTGTCCTGAAGAGGGTCTTTTAAGCCAGTGTCTCCACCTTGTCTTTTAACCCTGATCCTAGCAACATATTTTACATACACGAGTCATGACTTATGTAACATTTTGTTGTGCTATTATTCCTAAAAACATGGCGATAAAAAGGCATATCCAGAATTCCCCTTTGTTAAAACTTCTTATTCTAATAAATTAAATAAGTCAACAACACGTTCAACCTAGCTTTATCTAATGTTTTCATTTATGTTCTAATAATGCATGTGAAATAAAGACACTATTGTAGTAATTATTTTTCAATTAATTTGCATATAGGCCTATCAAGTTTTACTAAAATAAAAGTGTGTAAGTCATATGGGGGAGTTTTTTGAGGCAGCTTTTAACATAGAATCTATTTCCCTGTAGTGTCTCTCCCCTTCAAGCAACAACATGGTCAGATCCTAGCAACATATTTTACATATGGGAAAGACAGACTGGGGACCCCAGTATGAACTACTGTACAAAACAAACATTATAGAAAAATGTTTTAAAATCGATTGCAAAACATTACTGCCTATGTAATTAAGGACATCTGAACAAAACTGACTGTTCTCCTATTTTTTTGGAGGCAATAGTGTGCAGTACTTCCAATTAGGTATCATGGTAAACAATATCTCAATTAATATGTTGATCTAATACATCTAAATTGGCCGAATATGGAACATTTGAATCAGGGGTTTTAAGATCCCAATACATGGCGTTTTATTTAAAAGCACTTAAAAACAAACAATAGTGTTTAGTCATTGGGTTGTGACGCATGACAAAAAGTATACCCCTTGGGTCGGCAAGTTGGTAGTATAAAGATTAATCTACTCATTGTTTAAGAATAAAGCAGAACATTACTTTAGATGTGAACCTTGTTGAAAGACCCATCAAAACAAAACATACATTTTTCTAAAGTGTGTGTTAAGTGGAGAGATTGAAGAAGAGTAAGGCAATTTTATAAATGTAACAAATGTTTATTATACAGGTCTCATTTCCAAAAATGCAGCTGTGTGATACATCATATGTATCATGTCCATAAAAAGCAGAACTTTTTATTAAAGAGCTTTATTTTGTTGTCTTTGTTGCTTTCTCTGCAAGTAGCGTGCACGAGCGTCACCAACAGTGGTTTCGTCGTTTCGCTTTTCCACCTTCTTCATTGCGTCCTCAGTAGAAATCTCTGAAAAAAGAACAATGCATGTATTCTGTTATAGATGACTTAATTCTTCAGCCACACCAAATTGTAAAACAACCAAATGGCCTTTCAATCCACCCTGTACAATAGGTAGACTCTTATTTTGGATTATTTTATAAAATAGGATTATTAACATTAACCATTAAGCTGTAGAACAACACAATTCAAAACGTATGTGAATTTAATTCTGAAAACCTGCTGGTCTTTTGGCTGCTTCCCTGCTCTCCCACTTTTTCATCTCCTCCTCAGTCACTTCTTCTCTTGCCACACTGCTCAGCTCATAGACATCCACCTCATGGAGTTTAGGTAACAAGTCCTTCACCCACTCGTATCGAATAGGACACGCCGTCCTGACGTACACCCGTGAGGTCACCAGCACATCGTGGAAGATAATCCAGTGTAGCTCACCCTCCTGATCAAACAGCTTGGAGCAAAAAGGGATCAAAGTAGAAATTCAGTGAAAAGGCATGAAAGTGGTGGCTCCAAAAGTAATGTGTCCTCAATGAAACTGTGTTTTATCTATTAAGATATTCTTAAAAGTATTTACCGATGAGGCTGGATGAATGTGAACCATGGATCCGTGACCGTCCATTGTGCAAAACACCTTTCCGACAGACCTATGTTGGGGAAATAAAACATTTGACTGATGATTCTTTCAAACGTAGCAAATATTACATCACTAAGAAATAATAAAGGAATCCCAAAGGAGTGTTGAATATAGATGATCCTAAATAAACATTGGTGATACCTTCTGGCGACGTTAGTGAAGTATCCTGTGCACAGGCAACGTCTGAAGAGTTCACTCTTGTTGCCCTCAAATGTTTCCACAGGGAAATCTCTCTTCTGAAAGGAACAAAAGTCACACTCAAATGAAGGTGTGATGGCAAACAAACTAGACCAAAGTTATCTTCATAGAGCTCCATTGACAAAATAATGGAACACTGATGTGGGGGCAGCTATCACAGCTAACAATAACTAGGCAGAATCCAAATGTGTACATTACAGCAATATTAAGGATTCAATAAAGCATGGGCACCAATCAGTTAATGATATAAAAAATAGTTTTTCAAACCTGTTGGAGCCGAAGGAGGATGTCCCTCAATTGAGTCTCCACACTGAAGGCTGACTTCAGCGCCCTCCAGTGGACCCAATGATCTTTACACCACGCTGACGGTCTGTCGCTGCAAGAAGCAAAAGAAAGGCTCACACTTACAACAGATGTGAAAGTACATCATCATGCATTATAACGTGCTAAAAACACAGTGAGTGATGAACTAACAATGACATGTCTTTTTACACGCACATAAACACCATGTATCTTGCAGCATTAATGAGTTATTTACCTGGATTTACATGACTGGAACACACTGAGGAGGGTGGCGAAGTCGTTCATACTGCCGGTCTTGGCAGCCAGCGCTCTGTGTATTGTATCTGCCTCCTTCTGCTTCTCCGGGTGGCCTGTAGGCAGGAAGAGATCAGTCTTCACACCACACTTCCTGACACAGTAAATAAATGATCAAGCTAAGCGTACTGACCAGGCCTGATGAAAATGTTCTCCACAGACAACATGGCGGCCACCGGGAGCAGCAGGTCCTGACAGCCCAGTGAGGCGGCTTTGAGCAGGGCTCTGGTGAGGCCTGGGTGCAGGGGGAACTCCACCATCAGCTCCCCCAGCCTGGTCACTCTGCCTCTCCTACAGCCAACATAACAGACAGTTAAGGGCATGACATTTCACACAGAATATTACTTAAACCCACTACTCCTGAGCTTAGGAGGTCCACAGGGTTTACCACTCACCTGTCGATGGCATCAAATTGGTATAGCTGTTTTAAAGCCTCCAGAATAAACCTCTCCTCTGGACAGTCTGGATAAGGGAACCTTAACAGAAACCAAATCATTACCAAAAACATTAAGTTTCTTCCCGTGAAGTGTTTAATTTGACCCATTGTTACATCTTATTCTATTATAACTGTACATTGTTTACTTATTCCTGCATTTTACCCGCATCATTGCGTCAATATTTTATTCTCTCTTCTTTTCATTTCCAAAAAGTACGCTGTAGCTTTTGTGCATTGACAATAAAACCGTTCAATATCTGGAGAAGGTGAAAGAAATCAGTGTACCTAATGACATCATGAACACCCAGGCACTTGAGGGTGAGAATCACTGCAGTCAGACTCGTCCTCTGGATTTCTGGCACTGTATACTCAGGCATACACTTTTCCCAGAATTCCTTATTGTAGATTCGAAAGCACTTCCCGGCTGATGTTCTTCCAGCTCGGCCTGCTCTCTGCTGAGCCTCACTCCTAATAACACAACAAAAAACCACATTTAAAACATCTGTTTGCAAGCTTTTATAATGGCATGGGTGTTTGTAGGAGAATAGCTTTTTGCAGGTTTGAAATGACATGTTCATTTTTCCAAAACTCACTTTGAAATAGGCACCACCTCCAAGATATCCATGCCCACCCTTGAGTTGTGGTTGAGTTGCTTCACAAATCCGCTGTCAACGATGTACCTTTATGGGTAAAGATTTTGATGATCATATGTTTTTGCTTGAAATATTTTAATAAGGTTAATTAGATTAATTAGGTTAAGTCTTCTTATATATCTTCTAAATGCTGCCATGTGGTCAGCTAAAATCCACAAGGCTCACTCACTTTATGCCATTGATGGTGAGAGATGTCGCTGCGATGTTAGTGGCCACTACACACTTCCTGATTCCTGGAGGTGGTGGCTGAAAGATCTGCCTCTGTTGATCTATGACGTGATCAAACATAATACAGTTAATGTGGGTAAAAAAATAATAATTTGAAGTTACGTCACAAGATGTATATTTTTACCAGTGGGCATGGATCCGTAAAGGGGCAAAATAAGAAGGCCCTCCACGGTTTGGTCCTGCACATCGTAGCGGTAGTCTATAGATTCAGCTTTTTCATACAACATGTCGCAGGCGCGCTCAATCTCTGACTGTCCTGTGATGTGAAACATGGAGAATTTACATCACTAAATGCCTCAGGGTTAAGTTGAAATATGATCTTAGAGCTTGATAGTTATGACTGACCTGTCAAAAAGACAAGAATATCCCCTGCCATTTCACTGGTGTGCAAATCAAGGGCCACTTTTACCACCTGAAGTGCAAACATGTAAAATTGTGTGAATACCAACAAAGTGCATCAAGCTTTAACACAATTAAACTTGGTAATTGGGACATGACTGTATAAAGTACATCTTATTCGCCGGATGGAAATCTCTACCTCTTTCACATAACCAGTGCTCTCCAAGTCTTTAGGTCCCACAGCAAAACCAAATGTGCTGGTGACAGGAAACATCCTCCCAGGAATAGCAAAAACGGGACAGTCGCCGAGAAAGGCGGAGAGTTTGTCCGTTTCCAAGGTGGCTGACATCACCACCACCTTCAAAGGAGATTCCCGACCCTTGGTGGCTTTGGCAGGGTTGGATAATCTTTTCTTCAAAAGACCAAGGAGAATATCCTGCAACGAATACAAACACATTTAAAAATATTAAAATAAAATGTGGGTAACTCTTAACTTTGCGTTAAAGTACGTAAAATGTACCATATCTAAATATTTTGTTTAAATTATTTATCCTATCTATCATGTTATGTCATTTTTTAAATCTACATTTGGAAACTTAGTTTTACACATTATATAATTTAAATCCAAAAAGTATATCAATGTTTAACATCTTGGATCAACGTCATAGCGACTCACTGTGTTGAGGCTGCGCTCGTGGACTTCATCCAAGATGACAACGCTGTACTGAGGAAGGACAGGATCTGCCAGGATCTCTCTGAGCAGGCAGCCGTCAGTCATGTACTTCACCTCCGTGCTCTGGATAAAACAGTCACATTTTATGTCAACAAATATTTACAAGAGATACATTGTAGTTTGTTCAGGGGATTTCTGCCCGCCTCACCTCTGATGTGCAGTCATCAAAGCGTACTTGGTAGCCAACCTCTCTACCAAGAGTGCATTGCATCTCATGGGCTACCCTCTGGGCCACTGTGATGGCAGCCACTCTGCGGGGCTGGGTGATGCCAATTTTGCCATCTTTACAAAACCCTGCAATACAAACAAGAGGAAGTAATTTACGTTAGAGTTTAGTGGTAACATTTGGGCCCTAGCAAGACATACAAGGCCATGGCTGCTGTGTTAACAAATGACAGACACTAGAAGTCCATTTTCAGAGTATAGCCTATTTTGCTGTCATATTTGTTTCTCACAACCTACTCCGAGTTAGAAATCTTCGCTTTAGCAGTAGGGTACACAAACAAAACAACATTGCCAGTTTCAGTTCCATCTATCTTCTAATGATACATTTAAAAAGGATATACTCATACTTTGCATTGTATGTATCCCCCTTTATCAGTAGTCTCTCTCCTTAAACCACTATCACATTTCAATGCTGTCTCTTAACTTTAGACCTTTAACGATTATTACATTGTAGTTCTGATCCATGCAGTTTGTGCATTAGCAATAACTTCATATAACCACAGAGTAAACAGCTAAAACACAGCTTACCAGCTTGATGCAGGTACTTTGGAAGTTGTGTGGTTTTCCCGCTGCCAGTCTCACCGGTGATGACCAGAAAAGTGCTGTCTTTGACGGCCTGAATCAGCTTGGCTTTGTGCTGATAGATCGGCAGGTTCTTCGAGTCATTTTCTTTCGGGTCCGATCTCGTTGATTTGGGCATAATACCTGACAACGTTGGGCACCTTTACTTGCAGTTAACAGTGTGAAGAGCTGACCAGGCGAAGCAAATACCGATATTTACCACCCGGTACACGGTTTGGTTGGAGTGTGTGCCCACTGACGGTATAAAACTTAACAAAATTGCAGTTTCTTTCACATTTCTGTGACACGCTCGTCGAACAACTTCCGCAAACTAACTCATTCTGCGTTTCTATTGGTCGAGATGGGAGCACGTGACCGAAGCGCCACTACCACAATAAAAGCTTTGCTGAACTTGATTAATTTATCCTATTCAAACATAAATGTACTCAAATCTATACAGTCTATGAGTAAAACTGTAGTATATATACATTTATTGTACTTAACAAATTCCCTAAGAACATTGATAGGTTTATCTGCATGAAAACATCATGGAACCAGGAATTTTATATTGTTGGATGTGAAGATTTACCAGGGATCAGCGTATTTATTTTAATGTTTTTTTCTTCTGAGGTATTCACCACAATCCTTATGGTACACGTTTGAATGAGTGGGTCTTAATTGAAAAAATGACACAAAATGAGTTAAGATTCGAAGATGAATCTGTTCAAGCCCATCATAGTAAATCACAGGTTTATTTTTTATTACAAATCATGGACAATGTTTGCCTGAACGGTTTCTCTAGTGTGCTTTGAAATATTTATTTAAATACCAGGACTTTTTCTGGTTATTTACAATAGATAAATAAGAGGTCCACCAGAGACTACACTGTAAAGAATGCTCTGTGCTGGTCCTGGTACGATTCGTTTTAATGTACGGCTTTCTGAAAAACACGGAAAAACAAACAATATTTTAGTGTAACATGAAATTAAGTGTGTAAATCAATAAACAAACATAGATTTCATAACAGTTTCAAAAGTCTGCAAATCCACTTACTATCACTGCAGGATTGTAAGCAATCTGGTCCCTTACATATCTCTATGGCACAGTGGAAATATACCTGCAATGAAACATCCTATTTTTAAAAAATGTTATCGTTGATCTATTTTCTTTTTTTAAATGTGTTACATTACATACCGGGTTTTCAAACACTGGTGGCTTCACAAATGAGAACATCTTGACCACAAACCATTTATGAAGAGAGGGATATTTCAGCGCCTTACTGGAGACAACTGGCAACACACCAGTTTGGCGGCTATCACCACTGAAAGGACATCTGGATAGGATACAAGTGAATTGTGGTTGATCAATACATGCAAATATCATATGTTAACGTACACATCTCGGATATTAACACACGTCTTATTGTGAAGTCACCCCTTAATGAGCAGGTTCCATCTTTGTGGGTCATATGGGTTTTTAGTCGGTGTCGCCCAGCAGTCTTCAAGCAACAACACCATGTCCTTGTCTTCCTGTTTGAGAACAAACACTTCCACATACACAGGCTTGCCAAGCTCTGTCACTGTTGGAGGGTCTCGAGAGGAATAGAAAGACTTGTAGTTGGAATCTGTAGATTGGAGTAAAAAGAAATAAGGCTTGAGCAAATCTTAAACTGTACTTTCAATGTAAAAGCAGTTAATCTATTTTCATATTGTGCGTTAACAATTGTTTGATGGGACTTTCTATTGCTCTAAGACTTTGTGTTGGATAGAAACTCACATAAAAACAAACATAGCAGCAATTTGACCGACTTGACCTTTGGCAAACCTCATTTCCGTCCTCAGTATTCCTTCATTCTTCAGTGTGGACGGGTACTCAGATTTTCCACCCTGAACCTCGACAACCAGCTGAGTGATTTGTGCCAGTGCAAAGCTGCAATGTACAGTATGACTAAAAAACCATTAAAGAAAATAAACAAGTGGCCATTACTTTCACACACCAGGACTAGTTAAGTGGAGCATTTTAATTACTTACAGGAGAGGAGTGTCACGAAAAATAGGGCCTTCATGCAGATGTTGTTTCACCTCAATGTTGACCCAGAAAGTCATGATCCCGTCTGCGTTCTGCAAGACACAGCAAACACAGTTATTTTTATTCTATAAACTATAACTGATTCTGTGTTGATTGGAGGTAATTTAATTTACCTTGGACTGAGTGCCACAATCAGTGAATGGAAAGCTGAATGTGACAGCTACCTTGGATTTCATTTTGGGTTTACAGTTTTCGTTTTGGCCAGAAGGGATCCAGACAGCATCCAGGTTCAGAGGTGGGACTGTAGCATTTTGATAAATAGTAATGTTGAACCCATCCTTGTTGCAAAATTTGTTTTTTGACTCCAGTGGTTTATCATTTGTGTTCACCTCTGTAGAAAATACACTGATCATTTAATATTAATCTAACTCCTGAAACATGTTGGCATTATATTTCAATAGTTTAAAATTAGAATCACTACCTTTTATTTTCCTTTCACAGAGGAGAGGTATTGACTTGACAATTTCAACTCTCCCTCTGTCTGCAAGTGCTATGATGACAACAGTCAGACTTGTGACATCATTCTAATAAACAAAATGGTCAAATTAGAGTATGAAAAATACAAATCTGCATTCAAAATAAACACACTCTTTTAAGCTTACTTGTCTTTTCACAAAGCATCCATTTGGAGCGACAGTTAAGACAATAAAGGTGTCAGCTTCTCCAAGGAAGTAGTGGCACTGTTTTGCTATAGAGATGGCTTGGTAATATCCACTGTTCTCATCTGTGTGTCAATTTGGGCAAAAACAAGAGCATAGTAAATTCTTTACAAGCTATGTATCAATATATTGAGCGTGTCTGACTTACCTTGAACATAAATATTGAAACGGAGATCAGGAAATTGCGTCTTTGAAAGGTAAACAGACATGAACTCATCGTGGCAAATGGATGTATGATTAGTGCCAGGGTTAGAAACTTCAGCTTGGGATTTTTTGGACGCAGCATGAGCTTTACATTTCAAAAATATAAGTGATAATGAGACTAAAAGGAAGTGAGTGCTATGGAGCCACATCCTTGGATAGTGTGACAGGTGCAGCAGCTGCTTCTCATTTGGGCTGATTGGCACGGCTCGCAGGAGAGTGAAAGCAACTCACAATTATTTTTACACAATTCTGCACCATTCTTAATCCCTTTTATTTGTTATATATATATATATATATATAATTTCATTATAGTTTTTATAGTATTTTGTTTGTTACATTTCTATATTTGATATTTTTTATGTATTTAAATGTAGATAGATAGATAGAATCGGAGGATGAAGCCTTCTTTATTAGTCACATACATGCACACAGCAGAGCACACACAGTGAAATTGGTCCTCTGCATTTAACCCATCCTAGTACTAGGAGCAGTGGGCAGCTATTGTGCAGCGCCCGGGGAGCAATTGGGAGGGGGGATTGGAGGTGTCCGGTGCCTTGCACAAGGGCACCACAGCATGGCCTAGGAGGTGAACTGGGACCTCTCCAAGTAGCAGTCCACTTACCATATTTCAAGTCTGTTCGGGGACTTGAACCGGCAACCCTACGATTCCCAGTCCAAGCCCCTACTGACTGTGTGTACACTGTGTTTATTTATGCACTTTTATACATTTTAAATTCCTTCGATGTGACAACCTACTTTGGTGTCAGTGTAGTAAAAATATTATTTAAAAAAAGGCTATAATTTTCAAAGTGCATAAAAGTAAATAAAATAAATAAAAATCTGTCTTATTAAACAAAAATACTGACTACTTCTGGGTTTTTGTGTTAAGATCTTTATTTAATGAACTTCACCCAACAGCAATCTGTCTTTGTCTGATAGATGTACAGAAACAAACAGTTATGTTATGCAGCAAACAAGACATTTATCAAGTTATAATATGAAAAAACAGTAAACTACATTGTGATTAGAAAGGATGTTGATACTGCTTCTGTCTCGGCAGCTGTTTAAACTCTCTTAACTATCTACAGGTTGTTGAGCTGGTCTAAGCTTCTGTTGTAAATCGGGTTTTTGAATTCACCATCTGACAGGGAAACAAAGCAGAACTTGAAGACAAGTTGAGCACATGTTATTTCATCTTGAACATGCCAACAGATAAACTCAGCACTCACTGTCTTTGACTTTCTTCTTCCCACGACCTGCAGCCAAACACAATAACAAACAATACAACTGATTTAGTTTTTTTTTTGCATTCATCGTTTAATTCTTACACACAAATCAAATCTAAATACCTTTGTGACGCTTCTCCTTCTGAGCTGCATTGGCTTGTTGCTGCCTCATTTGATGTTGGTTAACTGTGAAGCATGAAATAATGTGAAAAATGAACAAGTGAAGTTCCTGAAAACATTGAAAGTATGTGATTTAATAAAACATAATTATATTACCATAATAATGGCGCCTGCTGCTTGCTTGCCGTAATCTGTTGAAGAGTTCTGGAGAGGAGAAAGGAGTTACTTCACTTTGTCAAGATGAAATAAGTCATTAGCAGGTGTTAAATGCATTTGAGTACATTTATTCAAGGATTGTGCTGAAAGAAATTGAAGTACTTTTACTTTACTTGAGTATTAACATTTTCCACTTGTTTCTAATTCTACTCCACTACCTTTAAAACGGAAACAAATAACTTTTAAAATAAATTGTATTTTAAAAACCAATCTACTCAGCAGTATAGAAAATGCAAAACACCTTTTGAAGAGCCATTCTACAACAAATTATTGTATTTTTGAAAGTTAAAGTACATTAAGCTTATTATACTTCTATACTATTACTTAGGTAACATTTTTAACCCATGACTGTGGTATCTGTGGTAAGAATCTGGATACTTCTTCCATCACTTGTCACCAGTTATACAAACAGCAGTAATGGATACTGGATATTAAGCACCTCTATGAAATCTCTGCTTAGTTCTCAGACTCTCCGTCCTCTGAAACTCGTCTAAATTTGGATAAATCCCACTGCTGCTTGGAGGGTGCAGAGTCATGTCCGGAGGAGGCAGCGCTCCTGATACTGTGTTGCAATAATTTCCGGGGAGTTCCTGCTGGTTGAATGGGCCTTGGTCCTCATTTTCTGTTTTTGGACAAAAAGATCAGTTTAGAAATGATTAGACAATGATAATGTTTTAGGTGTGATAACAAAGACGAAGACGACGAAGAAGAAGAAGAAGAAAGAGCTGTCATTACTCTCACCATAAACAAGATTATCATTGTTTGCGCCTGTAGGGAAAGGACACACAGTGTACAGTACAGTTACTTGTCAAGAAAACACAACAAAAATGTTACTTTCATTATTGTCTTATTAGTGCATCACATGTATTAACCTAAATGACTGGTTTTTATTACATCCCTGTTGTTGATCTACTGGCACTGCCTGTTTCCTCAGGTGAGTTACTGACACCTACACCTGGATATTTTAGGGTCAAAGGTCAAAAAGTCTGTCCAGTCTTCACTATCCAAAACATTGAACCCACAACTATTCATCCATGAGACGTTTCAGTCTAGTAGCCATTTATCTTTTCTCAACCTATGAGATTATGCTCCAGCAAACACGTTTTAGGGATTTCTCTCTCACAAAACGGGGGATTTTTGACTTCCTTAGAACCTCAATGCACTTTCACGACGTGGTATGAATTTTCTTGACCTGACAACAATAAAATAATTTCCTAAAACTACCTTGTCTTTTGAAGGACAGATGTTTTCTACAGTACCATTTAACATTGTCCATTGCCAGTGTGCTCTGTCATGGATATTTCATTCTGTGCATAATAAACAGTATCTTTTAAATAAGAAATGTAACTCTTCATAACACAAGGACTTCAATTTAAAATGCCTTACATTGCTGCTATTTATTCCTGGGTTATAATTTAAAAGTATGTGTGTATATAGTATGGGGAATTCTTTAGGCTTTTATAACTTAAAAATGGTCAATTGTAAAAATGATTGCTTACCCTCAGTAACTGCAAATTCAGGATTGTACTGAGATGTGGTCTTACAGCAGACTGAAATAAAAAACATTTTCTTTTATTAACCAATCCATCCTTCCAACGATCCATCCATATACCCAATGAAGAAGCAAAGCACTTTTTATTTGACCAACTGTGTGGACTGAAAGTGTCAGACAGGGCCAGTACTCACACTTTTTGCAGCAGTAGCCACCAAAGCTCAGCAAGATGAAAGCAGCCACAGCAGCACCAATGTACATCAGTAGCATCATGTATATGCTTTGAGCACCTGCAAAACGACATGTGGTTTTTAAAGGATGTACTTTACAGGAAACTGCCACTCACACACTCGCCCTCTCTGGCCCACAATGTTTGTGACCATGGAAAGGAAAAAGGCTGCATGCCTCTGCACATGCTGCTACTAAAATGAACTTAAAATAGGAATCACATTACCATTTTTACCAACCAACTCCACTTGAAGACATTTCTCTTCTTGTGTACAGACGTAACACCCCAGGTCGGAGTTTTTTAGCTCACTGATGCTGATTGAGAAGTTCCCCTCAGAACCCTGGTTTGGAAACGCTTTCACACGACCAAACCTGGGGTCCAGGAACACAATGCGACCTGCAGACGTGAGATCCAGCAGGGCCAGCTCAGGAGTGTGGGTCCATGACACAAAGGTGACGTTAGTTGTTTTAAAGTAGCATGGAAGAAGCACAGAGGAACCAAGCGAAGCGCGGAGTCTGTGCGTCTCACACACATCTGGATTCTGCTCACAAGACGTCTTAATGTACGGCTCTTTGGAGTGGAAAGAGGGAAATATAAGAGGAAAGTTTAAGCCACTTATCTCAAGCATAAATACCCAACAGTAGTAACACTTCCTTTTCATTACTGTAGGTATTCAACACTTCAGTGTAGACATTTTAAGATGTGATTTTAAAGCCTATTCAGAAGAAAAAGCAGTGAAATATGAAAAATAAAAAACATTAACTACATTATTAAAAAATAATATTACATTGAAATTCAAAAAGGAGAAGCTTAATTAGGCAAATAATACTATATTAATAATGATCAGTGCACCTCATAGGGAGCAAATTAAGATTAATCAGATAAGCAATTATTAAGCAGAAAATGATAAAACATATTTAAATTAAAACATTAAAATAAAAGGTTTTATTTAATATATGATTCATTATTAAATTATTATAACATACATTCAAATACAATAATAGTTCATTTTAGCCTTATCTTATCTAGTTGTTGACATACTTGCCACATGTTTGGTATTACAATTTGAACAGACAAGCACAAGATTAAACAAATAAATAGATTGAAAAAAATAACAACACAGTATTTTTATGAAGTTTAAAAAACACGGTATTTTCATTTTCTAATTTCACTAAAAGACTTACCATTGGAAGAAACACAAATAAAGTGAAGCGCTAAAAGGAAAATCCACATGTCATTATTCATTGTCAGCCTCTCTTACAGTGTTAGCAGCAATGTCGTTGTGCTGAATGCAACCCCTCGAAGCATCATGGGACAAAACCACAAGTCATCAACAGAGGCGCTTTAAAGTCTTGCAGTTTCACACGAAGCACAGACTCAATGTTTGTCACAACATTTCTCTTTTTTTTAAGATCTAAGTAGATTATGGCTAACAATATATTAAAATCAAGAATCATTTTTGACACAATGGTACAATAGATGAATATGAGCGAAAGCAAAAAAGCCTAAAATAAATGCCTCCACCAGACCACTACCTGTTGATGCTTCCGGAGAGTGGCCTGGTTCAAAACCAATGGAAAGTTTTGATCACAAAGCCTGGTGAAAGTAGAAGAAGCATATTTCAAACCCATATTTAATGTTTATTCAATATAAAGTCTAACACTGCTCATGCTTATTGGTTCACACTGAATTTTGTGATGTGTGCTGTGTTGTTAAAGGACTTTTAGCTACACTTAGTGTATGATAAGCGCTATTCAAATAAAGCTTATTATTATTTTTATAGGGTTAGGATTATTATTATTATTATTACAATTAATATTATTACTGTGTGTCTGTCTATTTGGGATCATTTCTGAATAGATTTCAAAAGCTCTGATATATGATTGAAACGGTCTATATATTTCTTTATCTAGTATTATTTCAATCAGGAGAGATTTCATTTTTGTTCAAAGAACATTTATTGACACACACGGCATGTGATAGAAATGTAAATAGTCTTTGGCGATTAAACCCGATCCTGATATCGTATATCTTAAGGGGGACGGGACATATTAAATAACAACACTAATTAAGACACTGAGAAATAATGGTGTAAAACTAAGGAATAGATATTGTGAGAAATGGAGTGAGTAGATAAGGATAGCATGGTCGAGACATCATTAAATATGACCTGGACCGAAATGTCAAAATAGCTTAAGCCTGTCAAATAAAAGATGATTGAGTAGGGGAGTTCAGGATGGTGGAAGAAATATTGGTGTCTTACGTATTGGAGAAAGTCAAGATCAAAAAAGAGGGTGTACCCCGGGCTGTGGCGCAACTGGCTAGGGCACCTGCACCGTACGCCGGCGACCCGGGTTTGATTAAAGGCAAAAAGCCCCCAAAAAATATCTCTTAAAAAAAAGAGGGCGTCCTGGTGCTTAGTACCTGACATCATCTGATACTCCACAAATTAGATCATCACCGGCGTGGGAGCCAAAATCTTTGTTTGCCATAGTTTGTTATTCACATTATTATCTTCATTTCAGCTTACACCACGTTTAATTGCTCTTGGTTACCACTTTCACCAATTGTCACATGGTTGTGGTATTGGTATTTAGGTCACTGGTTTGATGGTTGACTAAGAGGAGAGGGTGATTTGCTCCTATACTTTCTGTTGACTGTGTGATCCGGAGTTAAATATTGTTTGTTTTGTTATTTTATTAAACACCGTGAACTCTAAATGACTACAGACTTTTGTATACGTGTCACAGTGAAGACTTCTTTTAGCCTCTCAGAGGCATTACTCATAGGGAGGTTTTGCCGCTATAACTGGGATGAAAGAGAGGTAGGCTACACCCACACACACACACACACACGCACACACACACACACACACACACACACACATTCAGACAGACATACTGTGTGTGAAAGCGAAACAACCGGTAAGAAAAGTGTATAAATGGAAGCTTAAACATTGAGAAAAAACAGTTACGTCAGTACGTTTGCTATACTTTGTTGAATCTTCAGTAAACTCTATTCTATTGGATCTCTTTTGAAAGTTTTTGAAAGTTAAGTAAGCGTTAACATAGTGTTGTGAGGATCTCTAAGAAATCGAGGTTGCTCCACCAGATAATTGGCGAGCCAGCCAGGAGTGGCCGTGAGGCCCCGAGACATGGACGAGGCCACTCCAGCTCTGAGGAAAGGGGGCCCTAGTTTTTAAGGTAAGCAGAGCATTTTTGAAAGATCTGTATTAGCTGTTGTTTGGAGCACAGTTTGATCTCGTCCGGGCAAGGGACCATTTGTGCCTCTCCTCCAAAGACCCTAACAGAAAAAGAAGTAAGAGAGTTCCATGTGAAGTGTGTGTGTGTGTGTGTGTGTGTGTGTGTGTGTGTGTGTGTGTGTGTGTGTGTGTGTGTGTGTGTGTGTGTGTGTGTGTGTGTGTGTGTGTGTGTGTGTGTGTGTGTGTGTGTGTGTGTGTGTATGTGTTGACTTGACTGACTTGACTGTGACCTTTTACCTTTGTGATTTGTGTTTTGTGGTGATTGGATAAAGATGAGTTTTTAATAAAATAGAATTGTTGACTGAAGTAGTGAAATAGCAGGAGGCCTGTGAATGCTGTGTTTTTTCTCTTGCAAGAACAAAGTAATTGAATAGGTAAAGAGTGTTGAAAGTTGAACAAAAAAAAAGTGTTAACATGTGAGGATCTCAAAGACATCCAGCCCAACTTCAGAGGATTCTCCACCACACCTGCTCACGGATGAGTTGTGGTTTTACAAAGATGTTTTTCACAGCAAACTATATCACATCTCGTCTAACTGTTAGTCATACAAGCCTTGTGACTATCAAAAGGAATGAGGCCACAGGTGACTGCTGCTCAGAGAACATCTTCTTTGTGCAAACAGAAACCATCTTACTTCTTTAACATACTCCACTTCATGTGTCTGCTTAGCAAGGAGCACCAACAGAAGTGACATCCTTACATAGAAACATGGTCCAATCCAGTAAAATATCTACAGATCTCATATTTATTATCATCCATATTTCATTTTCTATTCCATGCATGCTCCCTTCCCATATCAAAAGGCAGTCACTATTTTTGTTACAATTTAGATGATCAAGTTGATTTTTTTTGCAAGAAAACTCTTTCCAATCTATTCGTTTCTGGATTCCAGTTTCCTTTTTTATGTCTATGTAGATATTGATGTCTTAAAAAGGGGATAAAAGGAGAATGCCATATGTTTGACTAAATATTAGGAGACAATACAGCTTCTGATTTGGCTTTGTACATTTAAAACAGTTGTGCATCATGAAACTGTATGGCTTGTAGACTGTAAATTGTTTAACCTCAGGTGAAAAAAGCTTCTTCAAAGCACCCTGATATCTCTTTGTGACTTCATTCTGACCCCGTTTTATTCAGAAACTCCCTGCCGGATAATGTGCCTGTTGATGCTGACTTGACGCTGGCGTTGAGCGGTGTAAACGCACCACTGCATGTTTATCCTCTGACGTCCAACTCTCCGCAGAGTTACAGCAGCAGGATGGCCGGGAGCTTCTTCAAAGGACGCCTCCTCTCCTTATTCGACTACAAAACGGAAAAATACATTATTGCCAAAAATAAGAAAGTTGGAGTTCTGTACAGACTTTTTCAGTTATCTATCATCGGCTACCTTATCGGGTAAGTGAGTTAAACTTTTAAAGTTTTAATACCTCACTTCACATGTTAGAAACTGTTAATAAAACAGCCTTTATAGCCCTGAGAAAAATTATTCAGAATATTAATACAGAAAAATGTATGTCTGTGAGGGTTGACCATTATCAAACTGTAGGATAAATTCAAGGTTCAAGATATTTATTGTTATATGCACAGTAAAACAGACAGTTACACTGTACAATGAAAACCTTACTTTGCTAGTCCACCCTACGCACACAAGAATATATATAAAAATTACAGCCAAAAGATAAAATTAGAAACTAAACTAACAAAGTATTTGTGGTACAGGAAATACAGGAAATACAGGAACATGAAAATAAAGAAATACGTAGAAAACCAAATAAGTTTGGCATTCGGCAACAGCAGCAGTTTAAAAGATACTTAAATAGTTGTATTGCAAATGGTTCACAGTGTACCAAATACTGCACGGCAGACAACAAAGTGCACTATGCATTGTTAAAGTAGGTAGTGCAAATGGTGAGTGTCTGTGCGGCACTGTTCAATTGGTGTGTGTGTGTGGGAGGGGGGGGGGCATGTTCACAAGCCTGATGGCCTGTGGGTAGAAGCTGTTTGTCAGTCTCATGGTCCTGGATTTCAGACTCCTGTGATAAATGACCAATATACCAAAACGTTGTTAAGTGTTTAAAGAGATGATGTGTTTCAGGTATGCTGTGTCATGCCAAATGACAGAACAGGGTTTTTAACAATTGTCACATAACTTTTTTTAAATGTTCAGTGTACTTTTGTGGCTTGTTCAATGCCCTGTAGTAAAACCAATACACTTAAGAGCTGTAAGCATAAGTCCCAAGTGCTTTATTATAAAAACATAGATATCATCGTAAAATAGTCCATGAGTGTACAACGTGTAGTTTAGGAATCACACAGTTATATAATACAAAGGTAGGATAGCATATACTTGCATGTTCCTGTTTTTCTGAGTATATTATTGGACTTATTGTAAGCCTCTTTGTATTAAAGTGTTTGCCAAGTGAAATGTAATCTAATGTAAAAGCAATACTCTTAAATAACAGGTGGGTTTTTGTAAGCAAGAAAAGCTACCAGGAGACAGACACTGCCGTCCAGAGCTCTGTAACAACAAAACTAAAAGGAGTTTCGGTGACTAACACCTCCGAGTCTGGTCGGCTGGTGTGGGGACCAGAGGACTACGTCATCCCCCCACAGGTGAAAACTTCAATTTGAAAGCCACCAAAGATCAACACTGGGTGAAGGACACACACATGCTAACTACATAGGGAAGATAACAATCTTTGGTTTTCATGCTTTAGTTTTGTTTGCCTTAATTTATGGATAAAGCAGCTCCATAACCATCATGTGCAAACATGTAAAGTGTGTCACTAATGGAGACTCGCATTTTGATTAGCCTGTCCATTTCTTTCTCGATTTGTTGTTTGGCCTACAATGGCAAAAGGTTGAGACAGATTTTGATAGATGTTATCCAAAGCCCAGGATGACATCATCAATGATCTTGTTTTGTTCCAATATGTAAAGACAGTGAGTTTACTGTTGAAGAGGACTAAAGAAACAAGAAATATTCATATTTAAGAAGCTAAAATAAGAGATGTTTTACTCATTTTACTTAGAAAATAGCCCAATTATTTGGTTGTTAAAATAGTTTGTGATTGTTTCATTATATATAATTTATATGTAGACATCTAGACCCAAATACACATATTTTTGTGATAGTAAATTCATTCATATATAAAATAAATATAGGATAAATTCATAGTGTTTTCTCTACAGGGTGAAGCTGTTCTGTTTGTTGTTACCAATTTCTTAGAGACGCCAAACCAGAAGCTGGGTTACTGCGCCGAGGTAAGAAAACAGAACACAGGTACTATCAGTGATCACAATAGGAGCTGTCATAAAATGAAAAATACAAACTTAGTTATTTATTATCCTCACTTTTGACAACATAATGCCAGTCATAACAGCAACGTATCGTGCAATGCGGAACAGGATTTAACAACCATGTCGCCTCACCAAGTAGAAGTTGTTATTGTCAAATAGACATTTTGTTATCATTCTCATTTATAAAATTCCAAAATATGAAATTACAGATAACGTAGGGATATATATCAGCCAATATTAGTGCTTATAACGCAGGGTAAAGGCTCACTTTGGACTGCAAAGTGTGAGGAATTTGAGATCCTTCATTTTATTTTGCCTGAAATATTTTTTTCAATGATTAATTTAAGTTTACTGCAAGAGTATCAGTCCCTCGATCCTCTTACCCTGAAATTACCTGAAATCAAGTAACTTGATCCAAAATTAATTAAATTCTCTTGTTTGTGATATGGTTAGCACATTGTTCCTACATTGCTTCAATGACTATATGTTAAGGTCACAAAAGACAACATTTTCACACAAGTTTCCTTGTATTCTATCTATTGTGTTTGTCTAGCACCTGTCCTTAGGGCACCGGGATACATGGCACTGGATTTTGAGAGAAGCCTAACAATTTAACATTAAGATTTCAAGTTGATTTTAGTATTAGCTCAACGCAGGGCATAATGTGCTGTTTAGACAGTGGAGAAGACCCCGCTCGGCCTGTAGTTTCAAACTGTCCGACACTAACTGTGTTTATATTAAAGTAAGGTTTATTTACCTTCCACTGTTTGAGTGCCGATCATCTGACTGGAAACTATTTCAAACAACCATGCGTCAAAAATACAGAGAGCCACGAGGGACCGAGGTTAGGGAATGAATAAAAAGAAGAACTCAATCTTCTCTCGGCATTATCATTTTGTTTCAATGAACTCTAGAAATACGCTTGTTTTCTCTCACGATTAATGGCTTTGTGAGCAAATTAAATCAGCTCCACAAATCAGTATGAAGAACACAGTTACACAATATAAAGTAATCTGTAGTGAGCACACAGAGCAGAATCAGAATCAGAATCAGCAGAGAGCGAATCAGGGGGAGGAGAGCACTGGTCTGCATTTTCTTCCCAGCTCTTAGTCATAACAAAAGACATTTAACCCTTCTTGTACATATGCCAGTGACACTGTTCATCTTCTCTCTCAGTCCTATCTTTGGCTGCACATTTACAGAACGTGTCTGGTATGTAAAGTATCTCTTGTGTCACTGCATCATCCAGGAAGAGAGTGGCACACAGCCATAAAACACTGCTCTTTTATACAATTTGGCTCCCAGCAATCACAGTGTAGTCTGGGTGTAGCCTTATAGTCTGAAAGGCTGCCACACTTGAGAGGGGACCGTCATTCATTTTGTTCTGCCAGGCAGTCCAAACTCACTTATACAAGAGGTTCACATCTGTTATGAGAAGGGTCCACATGTATCCATTCACAAACCCTACATTTTTACATTCATCTTAATAGCGTTGCCAACATGGTCAACAAAATGTATAATTTCACAATGTTTCCCAATTGTTTTTCTAAAGGGAGCAGCCAGTGTGATACAATAATCAATGTGATAGGTAAGGTAGCCGATACCTGCCAGGAAAGCCACAATGTAGGCCATTTTAAAGTCAAAATTGTGAATCAGAATTATGATATGCTGAGTCACTCTTCGTCACAATGATTAAATGCTAAGTTATGTGTGTAAGCTATCAAAATAGTGAATATGAGATCTTAGTGGGCATACTTTTTAAATAGTTCAAAGTAATGTGCTGAAAAGTCACAAAGGATTCAATACAAAGTCAAAATGATGAGCCTAAAGTCCAAAATATGAGGGAATATAACTAAAATGGTTAAAAGTGAAGATGGTAAATAAAAGTAATGGTATCCCATATACAAATGATGAGGTAGTAAAGCATATTCAAGTGAATGAAGAAGGCATAATGTTGCCTTTTTTACAAGTATTTTATTTATTTCATTCATGTATCTTTTCTTTCTTGGCCACAATGGGCTTCCATAGTTTCCTTGTTTGGTGTAATGTTTCTTTTGTTACACTTACTGAGAAAGAACAGGCAATAACACACAGGTATGTTTATTAAAAAATCGAGTTCAAACAGACAGAGTCCAAACCGTAAAACGGACGAAGGCAAACGTTACCGACACGGTTCAGGCAGGGAATCCAAGAAACAAGCAGAGGGTCAAAGAAGTAGGATCAGGAATAAATGCTGTAGCAATTCTTTATAGTGAAGACGACAATCTGGTAGCGAGGTAGAGGAACAGGTCGGGATATATCGGGCTGGATCTAATGAGAGGTGACGCGAGCAGTTGGTTGTGTGAAGCATTCAAAGAGGTTAGGCTTTTTGGGGGGGTCTTAATGAGACTAGGGAAAAGAAAAACTAGGATGAACACTGGAGGATCAGGATTATTTATTTCTGTGTCTTTTGTTCTTAGAGCCCAAAAGTGCTGGATGGTCACTGCCGAGATGACGAGGACTGTGAAGAGGAGAAGATGGTAATAGCTGGTAACGGTAAGAAAGGAACATTGCCAGG
Organism: Eleginops maclovinus; assembly: GCF_036324505.1. NCBI lineage: Eukaryota > Metazoa > Chordata > Actinopteri > Perciformes > Eleginopidae > Eleginops > Eleginops maclovinus. Next base: position 7,717,131 of record NC_086366.1, on the reverse strand, counting down.
GACCAGTGACAGTTGTAATAGGTGTAAACAATCACCTGCCAACCACACACACATGTTTTGGTCCTGTCCGAACCTTACCGGCTTCTTTTTTGATACACTTGCAATGGTGCTTGAGATGGATCTTATTCCTGAGCCTTGCATGGCCCTGTTTGGTTCCCCCCCACTTACAACACCTATTCTCCCTGTGACAAAGCGCCGGGTATTGGCCTTTACAACCCTATTGGCCAGACGCCTTATTTTGTTTAAGTGGAAACATGTTCTCCCCCCTTCACACAATAGCTGGCTTAGGGAGGTCCTAACTCATATCAAACTTGAGAAGGTTAGATTCTCACTTGCGGGTTCTGGTAATGTTTTCAACAAAACCTGGCAGCCCTTCATTGAATATTTAGATATAACTACTATTCACCCAGAAAGAGACTACAAGCTCCCCCCCCCCCCCTTCTTTTTCTTGTTTTTGCTTTTTGTTTTTCTCCTTTTTCTGTGTTTTACTTTCTTTTTTTGTCCTAACAGAGGGTGGGAAGGGATAATGGCTAACTAAGGTTCAGTCATAGAAGCCGTTCTGGCTTAGTTTAAATTGGTTGTTGTTTTCAGCATACACTGTAAGACAAACCGCTTACTACCTCTTAACAAGTCTACCTGGAAACATTGTATGTGTCAAGTATTGTTGTATATGAACGAAAAATCGAATAAAAAGATTTATTTAAAAAATCAATAAGAAAGTAACATTGCATGACATTTAAACTTGCTGTCTTTTCATATTTGATAAGCTGTGTGAGTGTCGGTTTTCCTTAAGGAATTAAGAGCGGACGATGCTTAAGAAAAGATGAAAACTCCACTGGTACCTGTGAGATATACGGCTGGTGTCCCATTGAAGGAAAATTCAAACCGCGGTGAGGAGTAACATAGAAACTCTTTCAATTGTTTACGAATATTTGATGTACTCTAAATTGGCTAAACAAAATCCTTGGCTTGTTGCATGCTTTTAATCCCATCTGACATGGGCAAATGTTTGTTGCTTGTGACACGTGATTTCAATCCTGTTTTCTTATTTCTTTTTACAGAAAACCTCTGTTGTTAAACGCTGAAAACTTCACCATCTACATCAAGAATTTCATCCTATTTCCCAAATTCCAATTCTCAAAGTAGGCCATGTCTTCTCCTTCTGTGTGTAACACTCCTTGTAGTGTTTGTGTCCAAGAAGCAGTTCACATTTATACCCTCACTGTACTATTGTGTGTGTTTTTCAAATTCAAGGTCCAACGTCCTCAAAACGAGTGATGACTCCTTTTTGAGAAAATGTCGATTTGACGAGAAGCTCCACCCATATTGCCCCATCTTTCGTCTGGGGGACATCACCAGACGAGCTGGATACAACTTCCAGGACATGGCCACATTTGTTAGTATTGAACTTTAAAACATTTATTTATTTACTCTTGTCTGAAATCTTTATATTAATCAAACATCTGCAGGATTTCTGTTGAAGCTGATACACTTTAAGGGTCAATTCCCAAAATGTAAAACCATACCTAATTAATTAAGTGTAAAAAACAAAGTGTACATTTCCTTAATATACACATCAACATGATAGTTAACTTGACATATTTCTACCTTAAAGGAGCTGCATTTTTCAACCAAGATGTATATAACTGGGATGCCTGATAGCTGTTTGGAGGAGGGGGCCCATATGCACCAACCACTGCCTTGTAAACATTTCAGGGAAATGTCGCCCCCTTCCAACTCCACAAATCTCAAATAAAAAGGCACTCTCGGGCCCAAAAAACACTATTAAAAATAAATAAAAGATGTACATATGGCAGAGGAGTCAAGGCTTAATATTAAAAGGGGCACTGCTCCCCCCTCTTCTCCTTCAGACCCATCATTTACCATGTTTTACTATGATCAGTTTACACAGTTGTTTTGAATTGTGTTTCCCAGGGTGGCTCCATCAGCATTATGATAGAGTGGGACTGTGATCTTGACAAAGGCTACTCTAACTGTAATCCACAGTACCATTTCACACGTCTGGACATCTCCAACAACTCCATCTCATCAGGATTTAACTTCAGGTCAGAGTCACTGCAGAATGTCTTTGCTGCACAAACAAATATTTCCCATTTCCTTTAAAAATGTAATAAAATGTATTTACAATTCAAACACACATTTGTAAGGAAAATATTAAATACATGTCTTAATTGCGTCTTATTCTCATGCCTCCATAATTCCCATATTATTCCCTCAACAGACACACTCGTTATTTCAGAAATGCAGCTGGTGAGAGCTATCGATCTCTATTCAAAGTCTACGGTGTCAGGTTTAACATTATGGTCCACGGAAAGGTAAATGCATTTTTTTTTTGGGTGAATGCAGGAAATAATGTCTGCTCTGCCAAAGCATGATGATGCAGGTTCTCTTGATAAATAAACAACAGATTTAACCTTTAATATTGATAATAACCCACTTTCTTGTTCTACATTCTACATTTTCCATAGGCTGGGATGTTCAGCATTATCCCAACAATCATCAACGTGGGTTCAGGACTGGCTTTAATGGGAGCTGTGAGTACCATTAATAATAATACGTTTTAAAAAGAACTGCACAGGATTTTGTATTTTATTAGTTGTGACAGTGACTCGGTAAAACTTCATTTCACAGGGAACTTTCTTCTGTGACATGGTCCTCCTCTACCTGATGAAGAAAAGCAACTCTTATCGAGAAAGGAAATTTGAAGGACCGAAGTAGGAAAAAGCAACACATTGGTTTAGATCTATGAGGCGTCACAGTGCGTATTATACTATAGTATTAACGGTGATAAGAGCCTTCATTGGTGCAAAGAAACTGAAGCGTTTGTTGGTCTATTCAGGTGTATAATTGTAGTTAAATGAAATGTGGATAATATCTGGTTAAACATGTATATATCTTTTTTTAAATGCCTTAAAATTACGCATTGTGAAACATGGCTTATTTCAAAAAGTTCATTGTAATTGGTGTTGTTAATAATGTGGATAATATGTAGTTTAACAGGTATGTGAACGTGTTTAAAGAAAGAAATTGACCGCTAAGGACAGAAATGGTGCCACAGTACTGGACAAATGTGAGATTTTTAGTAATATGCCATTGTTGGTTATAGTGTATAACAATACATAGAAAGGTTGTCATGTCAAAATGACATACAGCAGTTTAATGTGTACTGGTGTGAACTCGTACACTATGAGCCTTGTTCAAGTTGTTAGTTATCAGATGCTACTTTAATTTTCCTTTTCTTCAAAAGAAAATTGCAAAACCTAAATAAAACCACAACTCTATAACAGGTCTGAGTCTAGACTGAAGTTATTCAAGACATACAAGTGAGAGGAAAAACTGAAATAAAGAGGACATGCAAACTTCTCCGGGAAAAGTATTCACTGAGATGAAGCTCACTTTTTTAACAGATGTTGTTTACTGCTTGATTTTTCATAGATCAATAATTCATGTGAATGAAAAATACCTCATAAATGGTGTGCCAGTTTTCCTCCAACCTGTTTTTCTCTCTGAGTGGTACATCAGTGACGTAGGTAAACTAAACGTGTTGATAGATACAGACTGCTAAGTTGATGTAAATAGAAGTTTTAATAAAACCCATGATTTGAATCTTGCATTATTGTTCATTATAAAAACAAACACAAGAGTTTTCACACACACATGCACACACCACACACACACACACACACACACACACACACACACACACACACACACACAGTCTTGCACTTCACCCTTGTTGCCTACAGATGTTACTAAAGGACCGCTTCAGGCAGGAGTCAGCCTCGAAACCGAGTCAACAACATACAGACAATTTGATTTACACGTGCCACATTTGAGCCTTGAATTCACTTCATATTATTATAAAAAAACATTTAGCAAAAGTATACTGATGTGGGGATTTGTTGTCTTTAACGTAGCATTAGTGCTTCAAACACTTCAAATTCTCATATTTTCGACTCAGGGTATGAACACCTTTAGCTCGATTGATTAAAGTGAATTAATTTGTGTGCCTGCTAAACATCTCACGTTTTTATTTGGTTGCAAGTTCACATGCTGTCTTTAGCATTTAGCTCATAGCACAGCTGTATATACTGCAAGCACTGAACCTTTCCTACAGTGTCACTTTTGGCACAATTATTCTGTTTTGCAACCAAACCCTGCAGGCTGTTTACATTGAATGGTTTAGCCTTAAAAAGGTCCGGTTGCAAGCCTTCAGAAATAATACAAATCACTGTACTTCAATACAATGCAGGTCAAAATGAGGCCTCCGATGCTTTCACAGTATGGACAGTAAAGACTGCTTTCTTGAAATCTATGACATGGTCCAATTAAATTTGGAACAATCTGATATAATAACTAACATTCTGTTCAGGTCAGACATAAATCTCCTTTCAGAAATGTAAAGTTAACAAACAGCATTTCCCCCAAAAAAGGAGAGACTGGCTGATTTTCCTGCAACACCTTGTCTGTCAGAAATAAAACCCAAAGCAGAAGAAATACCTCTTTGTTTTTCTTTGGTTTCACGTTTCACTGGACACAATAGAGCTTAAATGAAAACACATTTACAGGAAAACTATTCACAAGGAAGTGCCCAACTTAATTCAAGATTGGTATGTGGATTGCGTGGAAGTATAAAGGAGCCAGTGCAAGAGGTTTGTCCACATACCATCCGACAACATGAAGGTCCTGCTGTTAACGCTGCTGCTCCTGGTGTGTAGCACTCAAGGTGAGCCAAGTTCAATTTATATGTGTATTAAAGCCTTATATTTATACAAAAAAATATCAAAATGAAGGGAAAACTTTGTTATAATCTATAATGGAAGCATTTTTATTTGATCAATGATGCATTACCTGAGTGTCGAGGGACATGTTACCTTGTGTTTGTGATAACGAAAGACTATGCTGTACCACCACTAAGTTAAGGTTGATGTGGTCTTTAAAACGTCATAATATTGTAGAAAACACATTTGATTGCTTTTGGTTTTTCCCGTCAGTGCTCACACTCAGATGCTACACCTGTGAGGGCAACGCGGACTGTAAGGCGGAAACCGATTGCCCAGAATCAGCTGGGTACTGCAAGACCTGGGAGCACGGTACTCAAACTCTTTCTGTATTTTATATCTAATGTCTATCTTTTATTAAGTTTGTTTAGCCCTTTTAGAGCAGCCATATTATATATTACAATGACACCGGGATTGTAAAGTCATTTTGCATTGGTGTTTTGTCAACAGGAGATGAGCTTCTTCGAACTTGTGAGGAACTCTGTGCAGAGGATGATTTTACGACCTGCTGTACTTCCGACCTTTGCAGCCCCTGAGGCGTCCCGATCACTGCTCACTTCCCCTTCAAAGTCTTAATCTGATAGAGAATGACTTGTTAGTTAGGTGTTAAAGTGACACTCCTGTCTTGCTTTTACTTTCAACTCAATCAAGAAATTATGGCAAATTATTTAGTCTCACTCTTCATCTCACAGCCACAACACAGAGATGCCATTTTTCAAAGATGGCGAAAGGGCAACCACACACACACACACACACACACACACACACACACACACACACACACACACACACACACACACACACACACACACACACACACACACACACACAACCGCAAACTCACACACTTAATCCTTCCTGATGTCAGTTAATGGGTCAGTGCTATGTGGGTCGCTGTCTGTGAAGTTGCTGTTTAAAAACATGTGATGGAAAAAAAATAAACCTTTTAATTGATCCGCTAAATTCGTTCCAGCTGTCTTTTGTTAAAGGTTATGCAGAAGTCTACTGTTCTGATGTACATGTTTACCCAATGAAAAACATAATGTAGCTCACATGTGCTGACTTCCTCATGAGTTAACTTTGGGTCGTAATGTGAAATGTGCAGCATAAGCAGCAACCAAGAAGACTGCTGATGTAAACATGGAGCCTTTGAGAATTATGCAATTTAAAATATTTAGAAAAATCTGGCGTGCAAATGTTTTATAAGTAGGAACATTTTAGGAGTATTAGGACTTTAAACACATACTATTTTGTTTACTCCCGTTTGTTACTTTTCCTATGTGGTCAGTTGTCTATTTACCTTTTTTCATCAAGTTAAACCGGGTAATAAATGACAGTAGGGCAATTTATTCTGTCCAGCATGTCAACATAGCCCTACACAAAGAGAGACATTTGGTCCAGTTTGTGTGCATTTAAGTAAGCTAAAACCAAAAGCAAAACAAAACTAGCAAACAAACAGACAGATTGGCAGGTAACCAAACAAACATTGATCAAATAAAAGGCACTCAATTGGTTACAGTAACACGAAGAGCATAAGTACATAGCACAGATTGCAGATGAGCTGCACCTACTGTAATTAAGCTCTCCTATTGTCTTTCATCTATTTTTAGCCATGTACATTTTTCCATTTTCACATGCAACAATTTGTTCACTTTATGTTTTCAGTTTAGGGGTATAAGGCTATTTCCAACATTGTATAATAATGCAAACATTCTCAACTGTAGCACTACATGCATTTTGTCCATAAGGAGAAAAAACGTTTGCAAAAAAATGCCTGTTTAAACGATATGGAAACAAATGCCCAATTGGGATGTTGGCTATAACATACAGTATATCATCACCCTTTCACCACTAAGCCCGCAAATGATTGATCTTTAAAGAAACAAATGAAACTTGTTTACAAAAGTTTTCCTCGCACCTGAGGTCAGCGTGTGAATCTTGCCTGGCAGCATTCTTTCACTCTGCCTGTTTTTTCAGAGAGCATGCTTCACACCCTGTTACTGTCAGACACGCACAGTTCCAGGCTCTCTGGACTCATGCCCATCAAAACACTGCAGAGCTGGATTCATTTTCAAAGCTATGGTTCAACATCAGGCCAGGAATAGTACACATTAAATATAGATGACAGGGAAAGCATCTTAGAGCTTACTAATTAAAGAGTAAAGTCACTCTTCAATCATGCAAGTTTGTTTATTTATTAGCCTACGACACTTCTATAATCACTAAATCTCCTTCTTAAATGCTTTTCCTATTCCTCCAAAAACACAATGATTGAATGGCATGGATTCAAAATCCCTCCCAACCTCATGGGTCTTTCTACATCAGGCAAATCATTCTGTAAAAAAATAGGTCATAAGTGTTAATCTCTCCGGCTGTTCCTCCTTTACATTAGAGCAGCTCAGATGGCAGAGGTGGATGATTGGTGGATTAGTAGATCACAACCTTTTACACTTAATGTGTTACCCATAAATACACACATATTGTACATGTCCCAAATATACATAAAAACACACAGTGGATCTTTAATGTCTGAAATGTCTTCAGATTTTTTCATTTGTTTACACTACTTTTGGGGGAATCAGCTCTCCGTCATTTAGAGGAATTATTGAACCTTCTGAAGAAGTCAGTGTGCAGAAAAACCACATTGAGAGCATGAGGGAAATATTACATTTCATCTGCTGCCCACACAGGAAAGAGCTGTGCTGCTGAGTATGTGAGAATAATCAACATGCCTCCTGCTCAGTGTCTATGTTTGTCTTGATTTGGGCATGGCTGTGTAAAGCTCCAGTCATGTTCCTGGAAAGACATTTTTTTTTTAGATATTATCAAAGATCTTGCAATGTTTTTGGCACTCAATTTGAAGCTGATTTAATTTTGTTTCTTTGTTGTTACTACAGATATTTCTAAATCACGTGTTTCCTCTTTATACTGAGATAATAAATAATGCCTTTAAGAATCTCCTCGTTAAAATACATATTTTTCAGTCATAAGTAGAAAGCAGCTGTTTTGAAAAATGCATGTAATAAAAAAAGGGGAACAAATCCATGAAAATGACATAGCCATGATAAAGAAAGTACATTTTAAATCAGAACACATGTTTTTGTTCTTCTCTGAAGGCCAACCCCTCCCATCACCATTATCTTGTCACCTTTTGAACTGGACCTACTGAATTAAAACTAGCAGAAAAGCAAATCATACATCAGTAAAATACATTAAAGCACCAGTATTACCAGCCAAACATGTCATTCAAATCTATTCATACATTCATATTTGCAGTTTATGTATTTTTTGATGCATTTTGGCTGATAATAATATCACATATTAAGATTCTGATTTGCAGGATTTTTACTTGTGATGTGTTTTTTTTACATTAGTGTTGATACTTCACTAAATAATATAACAATTCTACCATTGCTAGTTTAGGTTTAGGATAAAAAAAAAGAGCATGGACAAAGCTTCCCTGCTTAAAAAATAAAGATTCAAAACAAAGAATCACTCTGTTGCTCCACCAATGGAGGGCCTGTTGTCAAGAGTGAGTTCTGCTTTAGCTGGAAGAGTAATGGTGGTCCATCTATTGGATTAGTGGAGGGATTTCACTGTGGTATTAATCTGAGAAGACAGCAGGCGACCCGGGCTCACGCTGAGCTGTTGTGTCTCTCAGTCTCTGGCCGTCACTCAGCTCGCTGTTCCAACTTCATCAGACGCTCCGACACTCACAGGAGACCTCGCAGCCAACATGAACCTTTTCTGCTTCTCGCTGGTAAGAGACATATTTTTCATTACTGCATCTACCTGACAAGCCGTGTGCGAGTAACTCGGGGAACGAGAAGTGTTGAAATGATTGAAATGCAACCAGTACATTAAGAATCTGTTGATCATGGCATGCTGTGTAAGCCTTTAGGTGTGGGAAAACAATGTGCCTCTGAATAAGTTATGGAACAATGAAATGTTACTCTGTTTAAACTCCTACTCTTCTTTGTTGTAGTCTGAACATCAACCCACTCATTGGTTGATCATTACAAATATCTTTCTGATATTAAGTGGCTCTTCTTTGCACAACTCGTAAAATGTAGAAATGCTTCTCCAAACAAATATGCTTGATTATATTTCCTTGGATTTACCAACATAATAACTTAATAAAATGTAGTATGACCTAGTATATTTGTGTACTTCAATGCTGTAGTTTGTCTATTAGTTGATGTGTTCATGATGCTAGAGGACAGAGCAGATAGAGTATTGACAATTGAAGCAGACAGTGTGTCCTGGCAGCCTTTTCACAATCACTCCCGCATATTGTCCCTCAGATGCTGCTGCAGCTGTCATGTTCACTGCGACACAAGGTCATGTATATACAAAAAATTCAATTGGACAGATGTTGGGGATGTTAACCAACAATCAGGATTATTAACAAACGTCGTTCTACAGTCAGAGGCGCGACCTGTGATTGCACTCATTGTCTTCTCTGGTGCTGTGAATTTACGTCGCTATGATGAGTCATTGTACAAAGACAAATACAAAACTAAGACATAATTAAAACACATGTAGTTTGGTTTAGGTCATCAGCTGGCACTTGAAATTGAAATGAATGAGGTAAAATAAACATATGCTTTCTTAGATTCAGGACTTTTTACGTACATAAAGTAAAGCTTTATGAAAAATCTATCTAGAAGAACATTTGAATTGAATTATTGTCTACAGACTTTTCTTCACAATTCAACATATCACAGTAATTGATTAGTATAAATAAAGTATAAGTAATTGTGTGGAAAGGTACAAATGTGAGGATATCTGTATTTTTCTTTTCAGTTTCTATACATCAAGTGGAAAAAGGACTTGAAAATTAACCTCTTTTGAGAGTAAAAACTTAAAAAGGTCATCCACTGACAATATCGACTCAAAACACCCTCCTTTGTTGACACTGAAAATTGAAAAGTGATAAGACGTCAACGTGCAGACAAGACGAAAGGGATCAAGGGAGAAATTGTTCCTAGAAGGAATCCAAACAAACCACACACATTTTAATCCTGACTGAAATCTGTGCTGAGTAAATTTCAATCCTCCACTACATCCCTGGTTGACAAGCAAATTTAAAAGAGCTTTGGAGCAGCATTAGCTGCATATCCCTACAGTCATATCAAATCCTTATAACTCCAATTATACGTCTATTTTAAATGCAGCAAACATGTATGTCTTGTTGGACCATTGAGGTTTTATCAGTTGAAACCATGAATGTTTAAACTTCCAGCTGATGTGTGAGCTTGCATGACATTTCCTTTTGACTAACAGGAAGTATGCAACCTTCAAATCCTGCGCAATATGAAGGCACTGCTTGCTTCATCAAGAGTATTAACCAGATGTAATCCATCAGTTCGGAGGAAATCCATTCATGAATCAAGCCTGCTGGGGAAATTCAACTGAACTGCTGTCTGTTTGTCTGTCTGTCTGTCTTTGTGTCTGTCCACATGGCATCAGGAGGGGTCCATGGACAGCCTGTATGAGGCGGTGCAGAGCTCCGGCGATGGACCACCACCACCCATCCCCAGCCGGGCCTCCAGCCGCACATGCAGCCGCTCCTGCAGCCCGGCGGTGCTGCTGGACGACAACAAGTGGCAAGGCTCGGGAAGATCTATCTCCATGGTGAGATAATCAGAAATTCAGAATGCATAGGTAAAATAAGATGAGTGGAGTAACATAAAGAAAAAGTGGCAAGCACATTTATTAAAGAAAAACAACTGGAACAAAATTAAGTAGCAGCGTTATAAAAGCAGGTGAATATATAAAAGTAATGAGGATGTGACTACTTTAATAGTCTGTAAATTGTGTATGTTGAACAACAGAAGTGTAACAGTCTGAGGAAGTGAAGCAGCAGCCAGGAATAACAAAAGCAACATTTTAAATGGTATATATTGCAAATAAACGTTCATACAAAAGTGCGATATAGTCTGTATTGGTTTGGTGGTTGACCAAGTGGCTGTGGTGGGTGTATAGCCGGAGTGCTGCAGGGAGTAAGGAGAAAGAAAAGGAGGAAGATATACTGTGTGTCCACAAAATGCACGACTTACAGATTATAGGCGGCCTGCTAACAGTCATAACTAAATTGTACGGGTCACTCCACAGAGGAATTGGGACTTTTGGCCTCCCAGGATCCAGATTGTACCTTCACAATAAAGCTGATTATGAAATGATGAACAGTTGAAAGCTGCTGCTGAAGCCACACAAACCAGAAATGTTGGTCATGTGAATTACATGTAATTGAGCAATCATTTACTCATTATTATAATTATATATCATTATGTTGTACAGATAATAAACTAACATCTGACCGCTTTGTTTTCATTCAGGAGATGCCACAGATGCACAGGAGCATCTCTAATAAAAAGAAAAGAAGGTGAGACTATTTTGTAACTATACTAATTGTGTTATTAGGCTGTAAACTGAATGAAAAACATTGTAATCCTGCAGGCTTCTAACGTAAAACCTTTTTCTGATTCTTTTGTTGGCTGTTCTTGTAAACTGCAGAGAAAATCTGGCAGTGACAGGGCTTTCGTTTCCCATAAAGTAATAATATGGCTTGAAAAGCTCTCTGTTTCACTGCCTGTTACAGTAATACTGTAAATCCTTCCTGCTACAGGACAGCTGTGCTCCTCATCTTATTCTTATCTCTGTTTCATTGGTCTCAACAATACAGTGCTGTGTTACAAAGAGAGGTTACAGCGGTTTAGGCATTGGGAAAAATACATACATTTATTTGATTGGTAGTAAATGCTCTTTGGCAAGCAGTGTCCTGCAGACGGTGGAGAAAGCAGAGGGCAGATTATAGCTGTGAGTCAGTGCACTAAGAGGATGCAAAGCCCGTCTGCTTAGTCTGCAATGACACACCTGACTACCCTCAGACACAGGGTGGTCTCTCAGCCCGTACAAAGAAAAGAGCATGCACCTCTGCACGATATCTAGCATGTCATGTTTAGCCATGTTATGTGCTCGATGTTGGCTTTTTGTTTCCAAGTGACGCTCCACTACTTTGTATCATTGGGATTGTTTTGGATTGCTGTCAGGCTGAAAGGCTAGAACCTTTTACTTGGCACTTAGGATCTACCCTTAATGACTCTTACAATTGGGATTTTTTTTGCACATAATTAGAAATTAAAAAAAAGTAGAAAATAAACAATGGCATTTCAAAATAGACAAAAACAGTGAAAATATTAAAGTTGACAGTGAAGAAAAAATATACGACAGATACAACACTATTGAAACGCTAAATTAAAGCTAACAAAATATAAAAGTGGGTTATTATTTACATTTAGTATGCAAGAATGGCACATTAAATTAAATATAAATGTAAATGATTACAAATCTTTATCATTATCTTATTAGAGGCAACTGTTTAATATCTTTGTTAATTTGACTTTCAGAACACATATATCCAAGTCTGCCTCAGATAACGACACGCTAGGTGAGTACACACTATTTCATTTGTGTTTTGTTAAGGCTGGATGCTTTTATTTTTTTTTTATGGAACTCTATCCTAAACCTTAAGGAAGACTACAGTACGATATGTGAACTTCTCTAAACTGGAAAGAAAATACTGTTTGATCATGACTCATGATTATTTGGATTAAAATCCTCCGATGACTGTCCTTCTGTGACTCAGAAAACAATTTTATTCATTTATTTCGGATTCATTTAAAAACCCCAATGTCTGTGATTTGCCTCCCTCCACTGCAGATAACCCCGTCTGTAATACTGCAGTTTGGCCGTCTGCCAAGAGCCAAGAAGATTTAGTCCGCATCCCCAACAATCACAACGAAGGTAAATAGGAAATAAATAGGTTAAGCTCATCTATATGGCAATGCTCATTTGGAATCTCAGCATGACGTCTGAAGACTCGGGCCGGGTTTTCGGACCAATTTTACTGATTAAATGCTGCAGCAAACAAGCACTGTGAATTGTATACCTGATCATTTCTATGGAAGCACATGAGGAAGGGATGTTTAATGTCCAGTGTGAAAAGAAAGAATGATTACAGCAAGCACAATCTATTTTAATATACATTATAATGACCTTATTCATGATAGTTATGTTGTTTCCCTCCAGAAATGAAGAAGACTAAACCAGAAACCAAAGAAGGGAAAGGAGCTCATCATTCAGGTGCAAAGAAAAAGGAGAAGCCCCACTCAAGCCACGTAAGAATAAAACAGATTCACTATTGATGGTAACCTAATGAACAGTTGGTCATGGTTATAGGGGTTTTGTATCTAAAAAGTATCTTCCTCTTTGTGTCTTGTCTGGTGTCACTTCCTGTGTTTGCCCTCCTGTGTCTGATTGTCTCATTGTGATCACCTGTTGCCCTTGTGTTTCTCCTCCCCTCCCCATCTGTGTCTTGTCCTGTGATTACCCTTCTGTGTATTTAGTCTTGTCTTTCCTTTTACTCCTTGTTCGTTCGTCGCCGCTTTTCCCCCCCGTCACCCTTCCCATGAGTCTCCCCCAACCCTGACAAGTTAAGGTACACTTAAACGTGGAACATTTGAATAATTCCATGTATAAATAGAACATAGAATATAATTAGGAACCAAGTGGGACAGTTAATTGGACGGCAGTTATGAAAGACAAGTCAGCAACGAAGAGCATGAGATCTCTTTGTCCTTCTGTTTAAGAGAACCTATTTTGTGGGTTTTCACTGTCATGTAGTGTGTTACATTGGTTTGTGTGCATGTAAATGGTCTGCAAAGGCTAAAATTCCAAAGTTCCCCCCAGAATGAAACACCGTCATTCTTTTGATTGCTGTTACATAGTGATATTCCGATGTTACGCTTGCATTTCTATTGGCTAGCGCTCCAACACATTGATAGGCTAAGGGTCGGGACATCTATAAGCAGTTGACTGGGCTCTGGTTTCAGACAGAGGGTGAAAAGAGGTGATGCAGCATCGGCAGTATGAGAAAAATAAAGACCTTTTTGAACCTCAAAGCATGGAATCGTGACACAGCAGAGGCAGAAAATACAAATATGAACCCAAATAATTATCATAATATGTCCTCTTTAAACCAAATGCTCCTCCTTTATATCTCTGAACCACTGTTATTAGTACAGCATTAACATGCTGATGCATCCCTGCCAACCAGTAGATGTGCAAATGTTTGCAAGTGCTGGGGGTCACATGGCGCACCAGGCCACTGTGTGTCAACACCGGCTGTCAACTGCTTGTGACATCCGCAGAGGCTCTGGTAGCCTAAATGGCACAATTTGACATAAATGCTTATTTAGTTTTAATACAGTGCAGATGGCCCACAGAGGGTACTGTGTAATCTGTGGTCCAGAGAGAGATGTGAAAACCAGACGAGAGCTGTTTGTGTCAGTGTGTGTCTGTGTGTGTATGTTTTGGGTTGAGAGGGTTTAGCAGCCTCATGCCAGGTCACTCAGTGCCCATTCTGACTAATGCCCATCATAGTGAGAAGCAAACAAAACAGAGCCTGCCAGTAATGGATCAGCAGCAGCTCTGAGTGCCTCAGTGGCACTGCTGCTAAAAGGACGAGTGACCCAAATGCGTAGAAGATATTATGCCCACCCTTTCTATAAATAATCTGTAAAACCAAAACAAATGTCTGCGGCTATGAGGCTGCATAAAACAATGATAAGATGTTAACCAGGTATATACTGTTTACTCTGTATGTTAACCACCAGCTCAGCATGTTAGCATGCAAATGGAAAAGTCAAATATTTGAATATCGGTACCACATTTTCTGCCACCCAGGAAATGCTGAAATATTTCACAAATAAACTCAAATCTATACTTCTTAGTGACACTAGAGGAAATGTCAGAGATAAACCAAAGTTGGTAGGATTACACATCTGGAGACTATGCAGGCAGTGTGTTTACAGCATTTGATGGCACATTTTACTCGTCCTGGACCACGTTGTGGACCCATCGACATATACTTTTATGCAACTAGCATGGCAGAAAACCAAGCTGTGCTACGTGAAAGTGGGGAGTTAAAACATGATATTACCTAAAAGGGTACACCAATGAGTTGTGGTCTTCTAACAGAATTGGAAAATGAAAAGTCAATCGTTGTGTGTTGCATTTTTTCAGAATCTACACGCCAATGGTGAGTCTAAACCAGCTGCCAAAAGAAACCAAAAGAATGGAAAGAAAGCAGGAGGAAAAATTGGGAAAGATGGGTCGAAGAAAAGTCAGAACTCAAGAGGTGAGACAACTTTCTGCAACACAAACGAGATGCCTGTACTGTCTCCCTATTCCCTAAATGAATATGTCCTTTTGTGACCTCTCTCTCCTGCATCTGAATGACTTATTTACATGACTAAACTTAGTCATGCTTACAGTTGCATAATAAGATTTCTGGTCTGACGAATTTTAAATTTTACTTCTGCTCTGAAGTTTCGTAACGCCTTCAGTTTAGTTGCCTTTGATGCCTTCAATACTCAGGGATGCCTTAGAGCAAACAAGCACCAAACTACATCTAGGGGTTACAAAAGTTAATACAGACCACTAGAGCTACAATTTATGTTTGGCCATCTTCATATTCCTTCCTACTCTGCAATATTCCTCTGTATGAATGTATGGCAGGATTCTAAGTGGTGGTGTTACGACACTTAGTAGGAATTTGCAGAACCATAACTCACTCTTGGTTGTGGTAATTCAATGTTTTGCTGCAGCAACACCTTGACATGATGCAGAAGCCTGACCCATATCAACATCCCTGAAATTTCACCAGTCTTAGAAAGATGTCAATTGTCAGTTTTTCCATTTATGCTTCTCTCTCTTTTTTCAGTGCACTCCCCACCGTGCGCTATGAGCCCACCCATGGGACCGCACTTTCTGGACGTGCCCTACAGGTCAGACAGGAGGCCCTACATAGGCAAGTCCGCCACCCTCCCCGCTCAGGAGAACACAACCCCGGGCCGATGCTCAGACATGATCAGCCTCCCTGGTGGAGCGACCCCCACCCATACCTACAACCAGCGCTGGAGCAACCCAGGCGACAGCAGTCCTGCCTGGGGGACGGTCCAGCACACCTGCCGCAGGCCGCTCACAGAGTATCGCATGTTCTCCCATGACTTCAGCAGTTGCCCTGAGAAGGAGTGGGAAGAAGGACAGCAGCAGGAAACGGCCCAGGGGGACATCTTGAAACGGGACTGTAAACCCCCGACTTCCCCAAACGTGCCACGCTCTATGACGGATGTGAGTCTATCAGAAGCAGATGTAAGTTTCTAATGGTCATTGCCTTTTAGATGCATTTAAATGCTGATACAATGGGCTTGAATGGGTCTAAAGGATGCTGATAGGCATCTGATGGACATATTTCCTGGGATTCAGTTGGTAATTCATTTGTAAACGTACCTTAGCGAGTGTTAAAGCCTTGTTTAGTGTTGTTTCACTGAACCTTTCAAAAGTTTACCCACCTGTTGAGGTTTTTTTAGTTTAAGGTAAACTCAAAAGCTGTTTTGGTTTAGAGTAGGTGTTCTCAGACCGTGTCAAGTGAACTGTTGATTGGTTCAATCCTTGTGTGAACACCAATAACTGGAAGAATAACATTTATTTGTAATTTTGTTGGTTCAATAGCACTTTTTTTCCTGTTTTGTTGACTGGTAAACTGGAAATCTTTTTGCGTGTTTGTGTTTACCGAATTTGCTACATTTAGTTGTTATCAGACCACAAATGAGACAGTTATTAGGTTTTTACAGACCCCACTATTTGAAGACTAGTTTGCCTGTAGGAGAGTGGTCGGCACTTCCAGAGTTTCTAAATGGTGGTGAGTACAGCGGAAGGACTTTTGTTTTAACCCACTTGAATTTAGCCTTTGGTAACCTTTGTGAAACATTAAAACTGAATCATCGTTTGATTCAGAAATTGAACTTTTAGGCGGGAATCTACCCTTAGATTTTCCCATTTGGATTCTTTTTCAATCAGTTGCTGTTCAGTACAGCTTGTTCGTCACACAGCGCTCATACCGCTCCAATGTGAGCATTGACCCCTAAGGTCAGGGTCTTTGCATGCACTTGACATCTATCAATACCGAGACCTCTGCTGATACCCAGAGAGCGTGTGCACTGTGAACCCTGCGCAACACAGAGCGGTTAAAGCTTAACCTTATGGAAAACTGTCGAAGATGTAAAGGATGATCCAGTATGGAGATTATAAAATCCCTATAGATCTGTCGTGTCATTGGTTCTCAGGGGTAAAATGTAATTTCATTTGACATGAAGCCTCTTAAGAGTATAGAAGTGATGGTGTAAAGGTTAAGAGTCATTGTGCTTTCTCTCTAAGGAAGTCAGAGCTGTTCTATGAGTCCATTTCATGGAACCAGTTTTAATGTACCTTGTGACCTGTATCACAAAGTCAAACAAATGTCCAATGACATTTTTCAATATTATAAATATTGTAAATATGCCATACCTTTGCAAAATATAGTATAAGTCAAACAGACTTCAAATAAGATGTTGTATTTCATGGACAAATAATTAAATATAGTTAATCAAACCAATAATTCTATTTAAAAATAAAATAAGGTAAAGATACTTTAAAAAATAAAATGATATACGTTTCAGTTTCAGAAAAGTAAATCATTACATGAACAACTGCCTCTCCAGAGACTCAAGCGCCTCAGAAGTAAAAACAGATTAGAAACTCTAATCTGGATCGACAAGAGTTTACGACTGATTGCATGCAGTGGGATTAGGCAATGGTTTTGTCCGTTGACTTTCCTTACAATTGATCAATTGAAATCTCCCACAATGAAAACACACAGGCAAATCCCTGCATGGCAACATCAGAGCAGTGAATGATATCAAAGTAGGATCCTGTGGAGAGCCAAACTGCCTTTCAGTTTCACCGGGGGTTTTGTAACCAGGTAAAAAAAGGTTATGTAGTGATTTTAAACCTCTTGTTGAGAACTAAAACTACTAATAATTTCCTGTAGATACATCAAAAAAACTAAGAGATGAAAATAAATGTATTCACTTTCATATTGAAAGCAGAAACAAACCGGAAAGTGTTTCGACATTAGTAAGTTGCCACTTTCAGCTGTTCCTGTCCTACATGGGCACTTCCTCAAAATTATCCTCCCAACATTAAGAAATGTACTGAATACCATAATTGCCCGCATCATTTACACAAACCAAGTTCCCCATTTCTAATCAAATCTAAATGTTGAGGAATTTTTGAACTTTTATCCATGATTTCCCTTGATTTAATCACCATAATAAAGACATTTTACCGTAGTTTGACAGTCCTGTTTGTCTATAATGTCAGCTTAAGCCTGATATTTTATGACTTACTCCAGTGACTGAGCTATGCTTGGTGACAAAACAGCACAAATCGAAGCAGATAACCCCCACTAATGAAACTAAGAAGAAGAAATGAAGCAATATCATCTTCACCAGGTGTTCTCATATCATCTGAAAAGCAGTTACCACAATTATCAGACCTAAATTCAGTCTTTCCTGAAAGTGGTTCTTTATGTTTTCGTCGAGCAGGCCACAAAATGCAAACTCAAGCATTTGTATATTTCCCCTGTCAAAGCAACACCGCTTTGAGAGACACAGTGTCAATTGCCTCACATCCTGTGTTGTAAGGAAGTGGGCCAGCCAGTCCATCAGACATGCAGCCTCAGTGTTAGTTAACACTTCACTGTCAGCAGAAGAGGGGTAACAACAAGAGGAGAGCCAGGACTAAGATTTGACAATAACCTTAAAAACAGGAGAAAATGTTACAGAGGGCGGCCTCCAATGTGTCCGACAAAGCAAAGATGTGCAAGCCGAAGGTACGTGAAAATTCAAACAGAATATGACGTAGAAGCAAAGATACCAAATATCAATTTTTAATTAAGAAATGACCAATATCCTTAGGGGCAAAAAAGAGACTAAAGATGTGTACAGGTTTTGGCTGCATTTTATGTTAAAGACAATTATTACCGTTAAAAAATATTGACCCAAATAATAGTTGTCAGGTTTTTTTGCCCAAATTTAAACAGTAAATTGTATTTTCCAAGATCATTTTTATAATGCAAAACAAAGAAACAACAATATACTTACAATGCAATATCACAACCATTACAATTTGGTGGAAAAAATATAGAATAAAAAAACTGAATGGCTTTGTCTCTGCTCCTGTACACCTCACAGAGGTTTGTCTAGGAGTATGGAGCTCATATTTAACCATGGATTTGCGAGGATTACTCATTTATTCATTTTGGAGATGATGGGGAGTTGGGAGAGATTATAATGACTGTTAGCTTTATGAAAAAATGAGCCAGAGGAAAGCAACTGCGAGTATGTGAGGCCAATACAACAGGTTTCATCAATTCTTCTTTCCTACTGGCATTGCCATTGTTGCTGTACATAACCAAATATTCTCTCTGCTGCCATATGAACACATATTTTCTGGATGTACATACCAAGGGCACTAACAACACATTAGAACATTATGTACATAAAGTTCGTATAGAGCATGTCAAAATCGAATCATATTTTGTCAGTAAAGTCCTGCTGCCTTTTTTTTGGCCTTATAACACAGCCGGGACAAGGACTCACAAATGCAACGAGGTGATGTTATGTAATGCTCGTTACACAAACAGTACCATTTGTCTTTATGTCATGCTTTGCTTTTTAATCCTCCCTGCAGCGCTCCACCAGCTTTGGCAGGTTTGATATCAGGAATCACTCGCCACACGCCAAACCAGAGGAAAATGGAATACCCGTGGTTTGTGGATTTATTTTAAATTTGATGTCATATAGTTGCAAAAAAAAATAGCAGTTACTTGTCAATAACTTACCAAACTTAACTCTGTGTGTATGGAGCAGTTTGGAAAAAGAAGTACAAGATGGGAGAAATATATTAAGTCAAGGTCTTAAAAATCACAGTAATACTATTTATGTACTAAATCATCTGTCTTTACACAGCACACAGAAGAATCCGAGACTTTGGACCCAAACAAATCAGCAGGACTTGGGAAAAAGATGAAGGCCATTTCACTGACCATGCGCAGGAAAATGGGCAAGAAACACGCCAAGTCATTCTCTGAGGAGGCAGTGAGTAAAGACTGAACACACACAAAAAAAACTTTTCCTCAGTTACAGTAAACTTGTCCTCTCTTTCTCAAACGTCTCTGACGAACCCACATCCTCAGGAACTACGCTATTGTTTGCTAATTTCAAATGACGCACATCGCACTGACTTATGGTCAAACACGTATTCTTGCACCTTTGTGTTTGACTGTAACAGTGATAAGAGAAAGAATCAAACTTTACTTTAAGTTCTGTGTTTTAGTTTCCTTTTTGCCTTTCACTTTAATGTAAATGCACTTCATTAGTTAAATGGAGTTTGCACACTTTAGTCTATGATCCATTGAGAATTATAAGAATATTTGACTACATGTCTAAATTAAAACTGTATATCTGTTATTTTTCTAGCAGGGTGATGACATGGACAAAGACCCAGAGGTAGAGACGGAGAGCTGCCCTCCAGCTGAGAAAAACCCTGCAAAGACAAGCAACTCCTTAGAGAGTCTTTACAGTGGCCAGAGCTCCTCCAGTAAGTATCTGCACTCACTGCAAGGCTGGAGGCAAAGAGTGCAGGGATATTTTAGCTAACTTAGTGAACACACGTGTGAAGTTATATAACTAATTACACAAATACATTTTTGAAAGTCAGCAGATAAGCCCATCTATGAAGTACAATTTGATAATCATGACTGTGTGTGTTCAGGTGGTGTGACCAGTGCGTCCAACGGTTCTGGTCAGAGAGACAGTCTGAGGCTGGAGGAGGATGGATCATATCAGGGAGAATTCTGCGGCAGAGCTCGTGTCCACACAGACTTTGTTCCAAGCCCGTACGACACAGACTCCCTCAAACTCAAGGTAAGATACAGCACAGCAGTGGTGGCTGAAGTACTTAAAGAGGCTCCGTTATACTTTTGGGAGTTTTCCTTTTCCTGTCGTGTGTTATATAGGTTGTGTAAGCTAAAACAAAAAGAAGTTCCCTCCAGAGAGTTCCCCCACTGCCTGAAACACCTCCAACGGACTACTTCCGCAACATAATGAAATCACTATGTAACCCTCGCGCTTCCATTGGCTAGCAACCCAACCCATTGTATGTGATAGGCTAAGGGGCGGGACATATCTTAGCGGTTGACCAATCAGAGCAGACTGGGCTCTGGTTTCAGCCGGGGAGAAAAGAGATGCTGCAGCACAGGCAGAATGTGAAAAATAAAGACCTTTTGGAACATTAAAGCACCTATATAGCACTTGAACTAAATACACAGTATTTTAAATGTGAAGCAACAACACAGCACTGCTTTATATTATTATTTGACAAGGTAAACATCATCATCTTTACTGTTATTCTTTCCTAGGTCGGTGACATTATCAACATCATCAGTAAGCCTCCAATGGGCATCTGGACCGGCATGCTAAACAACAAAGTGGGCAACTTTAAGTTCATCTACGTAAGCGTTTTGGTGGAGAAAGAGGAAGAAGAAGAGGAAACTCCCAAGATCAGACAACAGAAGCTCAGCAAAAGACCTCGGCCTAAAACATTGCTAGAGTTACTGGAGCGACTGAATCTGGAGGTGAAGAAACCTTTTGTATTCTGTTTACAAGTTAGAGGGTCTACAGACAGTTACATGATAAAAGAAAAACATGTATTAGAGTTAGCCCTTCTGAATAGGAACTCCTCCTGTAATCTAACAAAATAAATGCAAAATAGATCATGTGTTCAACAAGATAACCATGAAATGTTTTATACTTTCCTAACTTAAACTCAAATGATGTATAAAGGTCAACCACCTGGCATTAGCAAGTCTTTCTGGTCTCCAATTCGAAACCTGCCCCATAACTTTGTAAACATGTTGTTCCACTCCATGTGAAATTTGAGAGCATTAAGAGATGAAGGGTGACTGTGAAAACCACTTTTTTAAAAGTCAAGTATACTCTGTGGTTTGATGGTAATGAAGACAGCGCTGTTGTTGCAGGAGTACGCCTCTGCCTTGCTGCTAAATGGCTACCAGACAGTGGAGGACCTTCTGCACCTGCAGGAGAAACATCTAATAGAGCTGAACGTCAAAGACCCCGAGGACAGACGCAAGATTCTCGCAGCTGCCGAATGCTGCTACGCAGGTTAGCAACATATCAAGCAATGGCTATCACTTGTATTATTGAAGTGGCAATCGATAATATTTTTGGTTCAACTTATCACATTAAGTAATGTCATGGCATTTGAATAATGACACAACACGTTTGGTTCCCTATAAAGCCAATTCTGCCTCTGCATTGCAATGTGTCTTTCACAAAAAAGGCCTTCCACATAAACATATTCCCATCCTACAAGAGAGTATTTTGCTTAGACGAACCTCCACAACAAGACTTACATCACAAATGTTGAGGTCAAAATGAGCACCAAGTGCCTTTCAACACAGCTGTTTCACAAAGCAAACTCACACTGCTCATTTACAACAAACTTCCAAAAAGCTGTAATTAGCAAATAAATGCTAACCAAATTAGCATACCAAAAGGTTCCTTAAAACCCAATCGGAAAGGATCATTCAATACAGCTGTTTAACAAGAGTCATTTTACAAAAGTCTTTAGTGACTTTAGTAGCATTCAAACAGAGACCATGATAAACACCTTAAAAAGAACATCCTGTTCCTGAAGTTTAACACATAGAAGGAATCATGAGTGTATCAGTGTTGCGTATCAACAACTTGGTTGGAAATTCATATTTCACTAGAGAATAAAAACTTGTTTTATGTGAAAGTGAAGGCATGGGCGCGAGACCGAAGAGAAATACATCCTGCGTGCTCAGAGAGGCTTATCAGTGTCTTCCTGTTTCTCAGATAAAAAAAGTGTTTAAAGTGGCATGAGATGTTCCTGTAATCTGATCTCGATGCAGAAGGCTGATTATTACGCTTTGAATAAAAAAAAACCTGAAGAAGTGGAACAACATCCTCTTGCGAGTTAGGTTCAGTCTGTTCTTGTAAGACTGCAGGTGTAAATGAGGCAAATTAAAAGTCATTGTATTTTTTGTCTATTTGACAGCGTGAGTAAACAGATGGCGGCGGTTGCAGCCTGCCTCTGCCAAGCTTATTGACTCACAGTAATTTAATCAAGCTGAACTCCATTAGTGTAGTGGTTTAGCAACCTGGACAGGAGGATTAGCAGCTTTCATCAGTGAAGTAAAAATATTAAAGAATGGTGGAATATTTTTACTCTGTGTGAGTGAATAATGCAGGATGGCCAACGCTTTCACCTGGATTAAGCTTTGCTGAGGTGTTAGATGTCTCAAAGTGTCCAAATTGATGGACGAGATTCCTGCGACATTGCATATATCTAAGCTGTCTAATATTTATTTCATTTATCTCAGAGTTGGGAATAAGAGTCTAAGAGGAACTTACATTTCGGGTTTTTTTTATTCTATGTCTAAATTTATATTTAACTTATTGTATTTTCTCTAGGATAAAAAATAATGTAGTGTTTTGTTCTGATTAATATCCGAGTCATGATTCCAGAAGTAAATCCAGCATTTAGTCATTAGGCCAACCAATGTCAGCCAGCAACACATTGTCCTTGTTTCATGGAAGATTTAGTAAATATAACCTTTAATGTTAAAAATAAGGTATTGCTATCACAGAAATAGCTCGTTAAGGAAAGTCTCAGCCTTTAAATGTGGGCTAAATTCCGCTGACTGAATCACATGGAAATGATTTAATCTCCACTAATGTGGTTGAAGACGAAACATTTTAATATTATGACATTTGATTAAATTCCATTTAACTTGTTTGCGACCGCAGGTGACGAAGTTAAGGAAACGGAGGAGCAGAGATCCTCCCACAGTCTACAGGAAGAAGACAGCGACTGTCCCAGAGACTCTGGTTGCTTTATTCCATCTGAATGTACAGAAAGCAAGGAAGACACAGAGCAGCTCACAGAGGCTGTGGACTCGTAATGTGAATACTCATCAGATGGATACAATGACTATTGGGATTTCAGTATTTTCTAGACTGATGGTTTAACAATAATCAAAATGTGAAGTTAATATCCTTTATTACAACCTTCTGAGCACAAGTTTGTCTTATGTAGAACCATTTTGAAAGTGTAATTGAACAAACAACCAGTATTAAGAGTCGTTTTATCTATTTGTTGCTAAATTAATAATAATCAAGTTGTACGACTTGATATAAATAGTTTTCTTTATTTTATGTTGTTGAAAAAGTGACATTTTATTGATTAAATGTCACTTGTATTTATTGCATTCTAAATAATTTTGTGTGTTTTCCATAAAAAAGCCTTTATTTATCACATCTGTATCATTTAACCCTTTCTCATGTTATTTGTTTTTCTTCTTGTTAATGAAATGAAGGATGTTTTTGAAATGTGGTGTCTGGGTTTGAGAAATGGATATTACAATTTTGCCTATATTGTATACTGTACAGGAGAACATGTATTTTTCTGAATGTGTGTGTTTGAATGAGTGTGAGAGATGTGCCTGTGCATGAATTCATGTGTCAGCACATTAATGTTTTCAAAACTTTTTGTAAATAAAATAAAAGCAATGCAAAAACATATTATTTTTCGGAATCATTTATTTCAGGTACCAGTTCAGTGCCTGTTGTTAGTTCTTGATGCCTTTACATGTCATTATATAAATAAAGTAAATTAGTTAATACAATACATTAATTTACTAAAATATCAAAAGTGATTTTTAATTATATATGTAAATATATATGGAGTTAGCATTTTATTTGTTCAGTTGTCAGACTTTTATTCTGATTTAATGTATTATTATCCTTATTGTAAAATAAGTACAGTTACTAACTTTAGTACAGTTACAATAATAATATAATATACATTTATAATACAAAAGAATAACATTACTACTGCTTTATTATTAAAAATAATTAAATCCATCTCAAACATAGTAGTACAATAAATGCCCTGGCTCTGTATGGTTGGCTGAGAACACGGAAACGTACGAAACGTTCATGTTACGTTTCATGTCGCAGAGCTCATGGGAAGTGTAGTATAACAGCAATATCAACTACAATACTCGTGGCGTCGATGGTGTAAGCCTCAGACTACATTTCCCAGCATCCACAGGGCGCAATGCAATGTTGACGTGTATTTTGTTGGTATTCTGAAAAACTCCTACTTCGCATCACCCAGCTGACAAAGCCGGTCTGCATTTAACCACCATTTGGACAATTTTACGGACATTGTGTTATCTTTAAGCGGTTGGTGAGTTCGCAACAGAGTGTAACGATGTCTGGAGAAATATCTATGATTGGTAAGTTGAATGACGGTTATTTTCACTCTGTAATTAGTCGGTGATAGGATGCTAAGACATAAGCTAACTTGCTTCGTCCTCCTCACCTGTTGTCCTGGTCTAGGTTCCGTTATCTTGGCCCTCTTTCTGGCTGGATACCTGGGTCAGCAGTACTTGCCGCCTCCCAAGCCGAAAGTGATCGGCCTGGATCTGGGCACCACCTTCTGCTCTGTCGGCGTCTTCCATCCTGGCAGCGGGGAGGTGGAGGTGATCGCGGATGAAGAGGGCAGGAAGAGCATCCCCAGCGCCGTGTCCTTCACCACCACTGCGGTGCTGTCCGGGCATGAAGCCGTGGAGCTGGCCGACAGCAACCATCAAAACACCATCTACGATGCCAAGAGGTTCATCGGGAAGATATTTGAGCCGGAAGTCCTGGAGCAGGAGAGTGCTCGGTACCCGTTCAAGGTGGGTCGTGATGGGGTTAGTTCCCAGTTCCTGATCGGAACTACTTTGCATGCAATTGCAGATTAGCAGTGGCGGAAGAAGCATTTTGGTGCTTTACTTTAGTAAAAGTACCATTACTCTATCGTCAAAATACTACATCGAAATGTACACTTTGTCCAAATACGATAACCTTACAATATCAATGGTTCATAAGCTGAAACCAGAGAATGTGAAACATGATTAACTGATTTTCATTCATTCAATCATCAAATTGATAAATGTAGCTCCACTTGAAACAAGAATATCACTTTGCTCTCAGTTTTGTCACTTCATCATCACTTACTCTGTTTCTTTGCTCTTTTTTCAGGTGATAAACAATAACGGAAGTGCAGAGTTTCTGATCTCCACCAACCACACCTTCACTGTGAGCCCAGAGTTCATCGGCTCCAGGCTGCTGCTGAAGATGAAGAAGATGGCCGAGCGGCAGCTGGACGTGCCCATCCAGAGAGCCGTCATCTCTGTGCCCGCTGAGTTTGACGAGAGACAGAGGAACTACACCGTGAGGGCTGCAAACCTTGCCGGTCAGTTCTCTAATTATATTAAGCTGATAGTTGTATGTCTTAATGTGTCACTTGAAAAAATCTGCATGTGCATTTACACATACGGCTACTGTTATACTTGGATATTTTTTTAATCTAAGCCCTTCTTCCCCCATACATGCACCACATTTGTAACGTATTTGTCTCATTGTCTAATTTCTTTCCCGTTTGTTGCAGGCCTGGAGGTCCTGCGTGTGATCAACGAGCCCACAGCTGCAGCCATGGCGTACGGCCTGCACAAGGTGGATGTGTTCAACGTGCTGGTGGTGGACCTCGGGGGAGGAACCCTGGACGTTTCTCTGCTCAACAAACAGGGAGGCATGTTCCTCACCAGAGCCATGGCAGGTAATGGCTTTCACTGATAGTAGACATCAGGTGATATGAGCTGCTTTGGTCAGAACAGAGGTGTGTCACCTTTTGTTGCGCAGTTCATGTCCCAGTTAAAGGAGAAAAGGTAGAATCTTCCTCTGTCAGACAGGGGAATTGTAATATGAGACTAGATATAGTCTTAGAAGCAGTATCAGGTGTATTGCTAACTAGGTTTTCCCATACATAAACACAGTAAGAGGAATAAGTTGTAGAGAAGGAGCAATAATTGTTCTATTACAGTACAGTATAGTAACAAATATGACAAATACTATAGTTCAAAGTTGAGAGTTTCTAGAAGAGGTAATGTTGAATAGAAATGTGCAACATATTCAGAGGGGTGTGCAGGATTCACAGTAAAAATGAATAAATAAATACAATGTTTTTCAGACAGTTCACTTAGTTATTGGATATCGTAATATGGCAATGTTGTATTTTTCTGGGGTGTTTTTTCAGTAAAGTAATGTATTTTTCCAATTTATTTAGTCTTTGTCTTTCATCCACTTACTCATTATTACCTCCCTACTCATGGTCATTCACTAAAAGTCTCATTGTGTTAATATTTTAATGAAATTACCATTTGTCAGCCCAACATATTGTCACAATATCGAGGTATTAGGTAAAAAATGTAGTGATAATTGATATACTCCATATTGTCCAGCCCTAGGTCTGAGCTCTCAACACTTTGAATCTATGAAGTTAAACCTGGATTCTGTTAGCAGCCTGTGACACAGATAGATTGGGTGTTTAGAATATGTTCAGACAATAAGATTATTTTTCTTATCTGGTAAAATGTAGCTCCTTTAATCTGAAACGTCCCCAACAAAATATGTTGTTGTTTCCTTATCCTGATTAAACTGTGTTTTTGGCAGGCAATAACAAGCTGGGAGGTCAAGACTTCAGCCAGAGGTTGCTGCAGTACGCCATAGAGCGAGCCCAGCAGGAGTTTGGTGTCCCGCCCACTCTCAAAGAGGACATCCACCGTCTCCGTCAGGCCGTGGAAGCCGCCAAGCTCAACCTCACCCTCAACCCCAGCATCACCATCAGCGTCCCCCTGCACCTGCACACCCACGACAGCCAGGAGTCGCCCGAAGGCTTTGCTCCTGCTCCGGTTCTCTTCCAGACTGTGATCACACGGGATCTGTTTGAGGAGCTCAACGAGGACCTCTTCCAGAAGATCCTGGCCCCCGTGGAGACCGTGTTAGCCGAGGGCCACCTGGAGAAACAGGAAGTGGACGAGATCGTCCTGGTGGGAGGCTCCACCAGGATACCGCGGATCAGGAGGCTGATCAGCGAGTACTTTGGGAAGGAGCCCAACACGTCGGTGGACCCAGACCTGGCTGTGGTCACAGGGGTCGCCATCCAGGCCGGCATCATGGGCGGATCGTGGCCTCTGCAAGTGAGCGCCATTGAAATCCCCAACAGACACCTGCGCAAGACGAACTTAGCTAATCAAAGTTATTTATGTAAAAGATAAAAGGAAAGCCTCAAAGACTTCAAAGCTGTTTCATGCTTTTCTTATGTGCGTCATTTCAAACCTGCGGAAGTGAGAGAAACACAGTCACATGGAGGAGGATAAACTCAGGTTTTTACTCAACTCATTGTTCCGGTTTGTGCGAGTGACTCATTTCACAACTTACCATTCCTCTTGGACGGATTGAAGCTGATAGCATCTGCAGAAGTGAACAGTCTGTTTTTTTTTTTAAAAGTGACAGATCCTTTTATTTTGCACAAAGCTTCAGCAGAAAGAAACAGCGATACTGATAATGAAAATGTGAATGAGAATCCTCTCGGTAGAAGCTTTCATGGTGTTCAATTCAGGGAACAACCTTTCTAAAGGACTTAGCCAATACATCTTCTGCTATTTATGTATTTATTCACATATTTATTTGTATGTGTTCCTGTTCAGAAAGCTGCTATACTGTTTGAAGTGAAGCGTGGAGGAGTAACACTGAAAGCTAGTGGTTCTGCCGTCCAGCTCCCTGCAGTGTTTGGAGTCCTGAGAAAGACCTTACTTGAATAATTAATTTCAAACCTATTCACTGCAATGTAATATGGATTAATAACCTCGATACTGAGTAGTCGGGGTTGACTCAACTAATAACTAATGAGGCTGTAAAAGAGAAAGCCTTACTATTCAAACAGTACCGTAGAATCTCATATCTTTAGCACCACCTCTCGCTCAGTGCTGCACCGTGGGCTCCTCCACTTGTTGACCAACTTTTCTGTGCAATAGTGAGTCATTTTGTTGGCAGGGACTTATATTTGTGCTGCTGTTAGAAGCTAAACAGCAGCCTGCTTCTGCTGCTTTAGGTAGAGAAAGTTAACAGTCCTGCAGGACGACCAACGCTTTGCTTACCGGTGCCTTGTGGATTTGAAAAACGTGTCGAGTCAGGTGGATGTTTGATGGACGCGATGAAGGGGTTCTGTTGTTACGGCACCTTAAATTGGACAGAATTGTATTGAATCGTTGAGTTTGCTCTTTTTCTGGTGGGTTGTCAGCTGGTCACTGAAAATCCAGTATTGTCCATTGTGACCATTTCCAACCAAGAACTTAGTTTACCTTCATTCCTTTAAAAAAGTATTACAACTCAACTCTGCCTAATGTCATTCATGAAACAGTGCATTTATTATATCTACTTGTTTTTCTTTATTTGTTGTATTTCTCATGTTGAAACTAAGATCTTGATTTAATAGAGCCTTTTATTACAGATAAAGCAGATTTAAGGGTATTGCCTTTGATACTGTACATATCGTTATTGGTCCCTTGTTGAAAGAGGGAGAAATCATGTGACTAAGATCTATTTTTGTATGTCGTCTCACTGAAGTCCAGCCAATTAAACATTGACAAAGAAGTTTGAGTTGTTACAAGCTGCAATTAAAATGTTATCCCTTCGCTAACTCACTGTCTCTTTATGTTTTATATGCCTGAGCTTTTTCACACTCCTGCTCCTGACATTTGATCCTCATGGTGATGGGAACAGGGGCCGGCACTTAGATGATCTGATAATGTGATTCATGTAAAATACTAAGTTATACTGTGCTGTTTTTTTTAATGCACTTTGATTTCATACTAAACAAACATTTAAAAATCTCCTTCCTGCATTCAATGGGCCCCTCTCATTAAACTATTGGCCCCATCACAGCCCCCCCCCCCCAAGTACAATTAGTCTAGAACCGCCACTGAAATGTCGTGGATGTGACTAAACTTGACTCTAAATATACTGACTTATTAAAAACACTGTCTGTTATTGAAGGGGGTTGTTGGTTTAATCCCCAGTTCCTCCTGTCTGGGCGTCTCTGAAAAAAAGAATCACGAAAAACAAGAGGCAACCTAAAATCTCCTTTATTAGATTTGTTTCTTATGTTTACTTCTGAGGCACAGTAATACCCAAATAGCGAAAACACAAAAGGCAATCCATTTCCTTGACCCTGTGCTGCCTGTTGTGATCCCTGTAGCGTCCCTTCAAAATAGCTTAGAGCTTTATTTTCACATTTAGCACCCACTCAGCAGTCCGTTTTACACCAGCATGTGGATGCATGCAGCGGGTCAACACCAAAACACCGCAGACTTTGCTGCGACTCAGAGGCAGTGACACGACTTCCATCATGACCCGGATATTGCTTTTGTTCATCACGGTCACATTGTTCAATAATTATTCGTCACATTGTGAAATATAATGCTTAGTTGGCTGGAGCATCTCACAAACTGGTTCACCTTTTTATGTACAATAACACACTCAACATAGCACTGCACACAGGGTAAAAAATAGATACCCATCCTGAATACACACTATACAACAATCACATCTTTAAAAAAAAAAAGAAAGTCCAAACACATTCACATTGAGACTTCACAAATCTTCACCCCCGAACACACACATCAG
This sequence comes from Eleginops maclovinus, assembly GCF_036324505.1. Taxonomy (NCBI): domain Eukaryota; kingdom Metazoa; phylum Chordata; class Actinopteri; order Perciformes; family Eleginopidae; genus Eleginops; species Eleginops maclovinus. The sequence continues at coordinate 7,686,758 of NC_086366.1, read as the reverse complement.
CTGATATGATTATTAGTCACATGCACTGGTCAAAGAAGGGGCGAGGGGGGCATTCAGGCTCTTTCAAAATAATTATCTAACATACACCATGTGAATATTTCACCTGGAGGAGAAGGCAGGACTTCTGTAAACAGCTTGTTGGTGTTTTTTAGTTTTTCTCTTTAAATATAAATATGAATTAACAGCAGCACAGAGGAGTGCTGACGGAAGGCGCGAGGAGCTATTAGCGTTAGCGAGTCTCATGCTGCATTCAAGCCTCGTACAAAGCTAAAAATCTGCCAAGAGAATAACAGTGGTTAAAAACAAGAAACTTGCTGTGGAAAATTAGCTTAAAATAAACAATCTGGAAACATATTTAAAAAGAAGCAGGGTTTTTTTTTTGTAACTCAGAACGGCCTCTCCGGACCACAGATTTGGCGAGTCCCGTCAATAAAAAGTGCGTGTAGTCCCTTGTGATATACAGTATGTCTGGCAAGCAAACACAAAACTATTTACAGAATTTACACAACTGGGTGTTCTTTTTTTTTATCTCCATCAGATACAGCAGTCTGTCAGTTTATCAGTAGGACCGAGGTGGAGATCAGAGGAATGATGTGTGGTCTCTGTCTTGCTACAGCAGGTTCACACGGGTGGAGTCCCGGTCACTGGCCGATGCCCTGGCTGCTGTAGTAGTCGTAGCCGTTGTCTTCGTACAGCTCCTCCACACTGTCGACTCCATTCCCCACCTCTGGAGGGCAGCAAAGATTAAAATAAAAAAGTCAGTGTACTGGATAAAGACATGCGTTACGCATCGGGAGTTAAAAAGAAACATATTAATATCATGTTAATAACAGACATGTGGGTTGTTCGTTTTGGCGAATGTTAGGCCTTGTGGAAATATTTGATCCTTTGGGGCTGCAGAAGAAATCGACATTCTAACAAAACCTCACTATGGACTAGTGGAAGATTTAAATTCTAGTAAGAGCAGTTCCCACTAATTTTGCAAGTCATATCAGAATTGCAATATCACTCAAAACAATTACTTATGTTTTCCAAATTGTGCAGCCGATCTTTAAGTTGTTAAATGTAAATGAATTGAACCTTGAGTTTATCACTTTTTGCATACTACGAGTCTGGTTTCTTTTTTATAATACATGCATGTTCGACCACTAGTAGCTACTGCCTCAGTTATCATTTATAAGTTTACACTAACATCTATGAAATAACCTATTCATTTTAGTGTGTTGATTCAACATCCCACTGGAATATAGGCAATGTCATACCAGGAGTCATTTATGGACTGCATAGTTGAATAGGATTCAAATCGTCTTGAGATATCACAACAAAAATAGTCATCTTGATTTATAATAGTAACAATAATTGTTTAGTGATAAGACAACCATATCAATTTGCAAGAAAAAGGGACAAGGAATTACTTGTTAGTATACAACAAGTACAGTAATCATAATGGATAAAAGTATTTTGAATTAAAATGTAAGTTTAATATGTTATGTCTAGTTGAGCCATAATCTCACATTTGTGATGTACTTTTACTTTACGTGTCCTGTAAAGTGGACGTGTTTTTTTTTATATTATGAGCATAGTTTGTGTATTGTGACACAAGTGGAATAGAAGTTGCTTGTATTTTCAAAAGTCTAAATCAGACGTCCGGTCGATTTTGTAAAACTAAATCCGATAGACACGTGTAGGCCATGATAAGCCCATTGATTGCATTTCTGCAGTGACACTGAAAAAAGATTTGTGCAAACAGAGAAAAAAGGAGCGATCGAGTAGGAAGTCGAATAAAAGTCAAGAGTGGGAAAATTAGTTGGCACTGAAATGACTCACCTTTCACCCCCAGCTCTAGAGGCTGTCTAGACAGACTGGGGCATCTATGAACTCCCCTACACATGACGTAGTCTCCAGTGGGGGGACGGTAGGGGAGGTTTGGTGCATGAAGGGATGGATGGATGGATGGATGAAGGGGAGGGGAGGAGTGTAGGCGGAGAGGTGTCAGGTAACAGGGGATGCAATGGAATAAAAGGAAGTAGTCGATGCTGGCGGAGGAGGAGGTGGAAACATGGAGAGTAGGTGGTGCACATCACACAGGCCGTTACTGGGGTTGACCTTCAACAGGGAAGAGAGGAAGAGGAAGAGGAGGAGCGTTCACAGACAGATGCATGCTGGGATGCAGAGACATGCTTATGAAACTCAGAAATCCTCATCTTTAGGTTCACAGACAAGAGAGGAATTTTTTTCTGAGTCACAACAAACAACAACAAAACATCTGGGAGATCAGAAGTAAACACATCCCGCTCGTCTCGCTGCGAGGCTCTTACCAGAGAAGATGAGTTTCTCCTTCATGACGTTCAGGTCTCTGCTGGACCTCCTGACGGCCGCGGCGCTCAGCATGATCTGCTCCGGGTTGTAGCTGCGCATGCCGCTTGTACGATACCTGTGGGGGCACAGGTACGGTCAGAGGCCTTCTCTAGAAGCAGCAGGTATTACGCTACGTGGATCTGGAATGAGCTACCAGGAACTGGTGCTCTTCTTTTAAAATCAAGGATGAGAATGTCCTGTTTGCAGCTGCCCTTCATTAGATTAAATAACTATTCATATCTGACACTTTTTCCCCCTGTATAGCTTATTCTTTTTTAGCTTGTCTTTTAATGTTATTGTTTTTTTAGCACTGTGTCTTGATGCTCTTCATTATTTTTTTCAAAGCACTTTGAATTGCCTTGTTTGAAATGTCCAACACAAATCACATTGCCTCGCCTTGAGTAAACAATTACATCCCTAAATGATGCTGCATCTGCTTGCAAAATGTAGCGCAGGGACAAGCTTTGGTCCGCAGAGGGATAACATCTACAGTTAAAATATGTATCCTACAGAGCCTTAAGAAGAACTCTAAAATATGAGGAGCACTGTTTGATAAGACACTGTCGTTTATTGCTTAACTGTGGGGTTTCTTAATGGTTAATACATAATTTACTACTCATACTTCATAACACAGTAAGACATTAGTGTTGCTAGGTTGTGGACAATCCCATCCTAGGTGTTAATCTGAAGTAGTCATAAATCGATGCTAAATTATTTGTTAATACATATATTTTGTATTATGTCTTCTTTGGCCCTTTCTGGTAAGTAAGTGGTGAAAGGTCCATTTAGTTATATAGATTGTAACTTCAAAATAAAATAGTTCCAGATATGATATTATGATAAAAGTGTGTTCTGCAAATAATACTTTGCAGAGATTCAAAAAAATATAATACGTTTTTCAATTGAAAGTCATTGTCCATAGCCCTGCATTCACTATCTATTGAATGTACTTTCTGAATAAATAATAATTAATACAATTAAACACGGGAACATTTTGCTCCCCTCTGTATTTATTGAATCATTATTTGTGTCAAAGCAGAGAAATTCATTTCCTGCACCTGAAAACTGTGCATTTGCTTTAATGAAAGCAACTTTGACATCAATTAACTTAACTGTGAAGCATTGGTCACAGTGACTGTAAGTGACGCAGGGAGGCTTTAAAAAAAATAAATGCAAAAGAGCAAGCCCTTAGCTCGTCAGCATCAATAAAAGTCAATCCGGAGGCACTTCCCCCGATGAATGCTGAATCGTACTTCATTTTGGACGTTTAGTCGTTTGGCTTAATAAGAGGGGTAATACATTTAAATCTCATTGGCGACTTAATGCTGCGGATATTTTGTGCTGTGTGGGTGGAAAGCATTTTATTAAGCCCATAGGGATGTGAGCGTCTTCCTCTAGAGGAAAGATGCAGCAGTGCAGTACAACGATTCAGGTGACATGGAGACAGAGAAAATAAAGATAGGAAGGAAGGTAGAGAGAAAAATCGGATGAAGTTTAATGTCATAAAACAAAGAGAACAGCGAGACAACTGAGAAATAATGGTGAAAAAACGTCAAAAGACAAGGCGAAAAAATGTGAAAAAACAAAAGAACGATGGATAAAAGATGGTAAAAGTCAGAAAGAGCGTGAGAGGAGAGGAGACTTTGGGTCAGAAGAGGTGACCCAGTTACCTGATCATGTGATAGCTGAGAGAAGATGCCAGAATGCAGCAGAGGAGGAGAAGAGCATGCACATCAGGCAGAGGAGAGAGGCCGAGGGAGAGGCGGAAAGGACGAAAAAAGGACAAAAGAAGGCGGGAGACAAGAGAGGTCAGTTTAAAAGCCAGCAGAAGCTACAGAGGAGCAGAGCACCGGATCATAGTGGGGGAAAAAAAGGAGAGATCTCTGCCCTTCATCTCGGAAGCAACAGGAGGACAGCCATCTGTCTCTCGCCACAGAAAAGAGAAAATACTGTTGTAGCGTTTACATCGTTTAAAGAAAACACATGCTCATAAGATCATATTCTTTACACAGAGGTGAGGAGGAGAAAACTGCTACATTACATTTAATACAATGACACTACACACACATGCCTCTTAGGCTCTTGTCAGCAGCTCCTCTGAAGGTCATTATTGGTCAATATAACAGAACAGCATCATTATATGAGCTGTTAGTATGATGATGTGATCTAGTCAGATAGATTGAGAAAAAGTGTGTTGCATTGCTTGAGAGGTTTAAGAGAAGAGTGCTTGTTAATATTTAGTGAAAGAATAAAGAAGATACAAAAACCAGTCTTTACTTTTCCTCTTTAGGCACCCGTGTGTCATTGAGTGGCTGTACTTACTTCTGGAAAATGAATATTCCTATGACTACAGCGAAGGAGATGAGGTCCACAGACACCCACACCAGGCAGTATTCATCTGGTCTCTGGAAACGGACACACACACACACACACACGTTCATGGCAGAATCCACCACTGGGTGGCGCATTTTGTCAACAAAACAATCTGTTATGTGGGCAGCACCATCCAAACTCTACAATACTTGTGGGAATAAACACTTTGATCTACCAACTCATTAATCTACATTAAAGAACATGCTTTTTAATTGGGAAATGGGGAATTTTGCAGCTCCTTAAGATGTGCTTTCACGTGAAAGTGTATTCAGAAGGCATTGCACTTGAACACAATCCAAAACATTGTCACCTAATGAAATATAAAAAGATGAAAACCTGTGTAATGTAACCTTTTTTTTTTTTTTACATCTTTTAGTCTTAAAGGGTATGAACACAGGTTTCTCCGTCAATGTACTTCTGTAGCCTCTAACAGGCTCGTATTGTTACTACAAATGCCAACATTATGGACAATAAAAGAAACTATTTTTCTATATCTTTCTCTTGATCCCGTCTGTTTTTTATTGTGTCTCACTCAAGGAGAAATCTCTAAGTGAGACTTGAAGAGCGGAGTAGCGCTGTCGTTGGTTAGACATGATAATAAACAGACCAAATTAAGCACAAGGTAAGAAAAAGGTTTTCGTCAGTAAAAAAAACAACACGATCTGTGCTTTTTTTTTAGTTCAACATTGACTTGAACACCAGCCAATGGCAGATGTCCCTTGACTTCGATTCACAGTTGACAGCAGATGCCCCCGCAGATTAAACTCTTCCTGAACCACAGCAGGGGGGCCGGGGTCATTCCCACATGTTGTCATGCAGGGTCCCCATATGCTGCTACAGACGGTCAGAAGAGGCTGGCACGTTGCACGGGGGAGGGCGGTGAAACCATACCAGAGCGGCACAGTGTGGGTGCTACCCATGTTAAGGGTTTCAGAAGGGGAATGAACTAGAAAAGATGAGTCATGCACTACGGGACACTACACTCCAGTGATAATGCACTCCATTCTACAGTGCAGGGACCTCGGATGAGTGTTTGAAAATAAGAGTATATTATGCTCGCTGCGGGAAATAAATGAGTTCAGTTGAAAGCTAAGAACCCTTGTTGGTAACATTTGTTCAAATCTCGTTGAGTCATGCCGAGGTGAAGAAGCTTGAGGAGAGGAGACAGGTTGTCATCTAATACCATTAACATGATACAGCCTGTATCCAGTTAATGAGAGATTTTACTCTTTGAAATCCTCTTACTAAGCAGTTCTTTTCCAGGCTGGTAAGTCAAATAGAAAAACTAAAGGTGGAAAAAAGAGCCATACAGTCCTGTGTCCTTACCATGAGCCAGATGGGATAAGGCACCTTTTTGAGGATATGTGAGGCCTCGGAGGACACTGAGGACACCCCACTGCACCAGAGCACAGAGTACAGCCAGGGCTCGTTGATGGTGTACAGCGTGATGTTGATGTTGCTCTGGGAGAAGTTTCTGAAGAAAGGAAGAAGAAAAAGACATACTTATTAAGCCCATAAAGGCACGTCTTTTAATTGAAATCTGTGTGTAGCTGTGCCCACCTGATAACAGTAGCAGGTTAATGTGTGTATGCGTGTGTGTTTGTGTTCCTACCCGATTTCCTGTGTGCTGGCCTGGTTGTATCGGAGCAGCAGCCTGCTGATGCCGTCCAGATGGAGACGCTCTAGTCTCCGTTTCTCCAGCGAGGTCTGGATCAGACCGGGAGCCAGCTGCCTCACCTGGGCCCTGTGTTCATCTGGAGTCCACATCACCTACACACACACACACACACACACGTTGCACTGTTACACTGTAACACTGTAACACTTGCCTCAATCATACATTGTGTCATTCATCACATCATTAATGTCAAATTTAATGAAGCATGGTCTGAATGAACATAAATAGAAAAAAAGGAATTGCCAAGACAGGAGGTAGCCTTGGAAGCGACCTGTCAATCACAAGGTAGCCATGCCCTAAAGCATAAGCTGTTTTTATCTATTTATATTACTAGAAATAGGACCAGTCTTTATAATATGAGCACGCTTCTGCATTGAAACAACCTTGAAAACAGTTATTTTGACAATATACCTTTCAGGAAAAGGATTAAAAGTGCAAAGAAAGTTAATTTTCTGGGAATATGGGAGAATAAATCTAGCTGCTCAAAATAGATATCTAGACATACTACCATGGAAACAACACAATGCGGATCGAGTGTATCTAAGCATTCAGTCCCTACTTACCAGGCTCTGAGGAACCCCAGATTCCTGCACAGCCTGCAGTGTATCATTGATCCAGCTGTCGTAGCGGGGGTGTTCCGGAGGAGGTCTCCTGAGCCGGAAAACCACCGTGCTGTTATGATAGGAAGCGAGCCGCAGAAGCTGCTTCAGGCTACACACACTCTGATTGGCAATCAGAGCCTTCTCACGGAACGACAGGGCGTTCACCGTCCAGAAAGGGTCATCCTGAAACACAGTGAGAGTGGCATAAGGACGAAGGTCAGATGTTTAACACAGGTGTCAGTTTATTTACAGAAAAATTGTACTAAATAACATTTCTGCTGCAAGTAAATCCATTTTCTGAAAATCTCTATACTTTGCTTTCCTAAACCAAAGCTTCCATCCATTTAAAGCAGTGTGTATGGAAGCCTACAGCAAATACATTTATGGAATATATACTGTATATATTCCTTGTTTCCTTCACATCCCCTTCTCGCTTCACTGCTCCCTGTCAAAGGATACAAGAGTGGAAGAGGAGATGCATCTACTATAGGTCTCCCATAGTGTGCTTCACTCATAACATACATAATAACATTTTAATGACAACGTTTATAACACAATCAGTACAGATTAGGACACTATACACGTGGACATCATACTATGGCAGTGAATTGTCATAATTATGCGGAGGCTTTTCTTGAAATCCAGCCACAACGTGCTCACATGCAATGTAGAGAGACTGAGAGCGAGAAAGTGGAAAACAAATTAGATTGAGACCAATGTTGACGTAGCAGAGGCATCACAGCCAACTGTCTTTGCAGAGTAATCTGAATGATGAAATATAAGATCAGAAAAACAAACTAACAAACAAACTAGATAGAGAGCAAATGCATGACCGGAAGGTGCTGTAGAAAACACAGCACAGTATCCCAGTGCATGAAAAGCAATGTTTCTACACCACTGCATCTTGGCCCACATTTATACAGACTCTCTTTCTCACAGAATGTGAAATAACATGGATTTACACAATCTGCAGCAAATGGCTGGACAAGAAAAAAAAAAAAGCATCCATTTCTTGTAGAATATCGTATGCAGGGAAGAATAATTGGGTCCCACAACCGGCAGCGGCAGGCCGTCTCTGCACAATTCTCATGGCTTGTTTGTCAGTGTGCTTTCATCCTGTTTGGCCCTCAGCAGGTTGAAACAAACAATTATTTTAAAGCAGAAGTTGACCCTGATCCCCTCTGCAAACAGAAGAACTTCTCAAAAACGGGAATGGATCCCAGAATTCAGATGAAATAGGCGTATCACACATCACTTTACAACAAGTTAAAATGGCTTCAACAGCATCCAAGAACTACCTTGAGGAACCACTTTCCAGCGTTGAGTTGCTGCAGATCTGTCCAGTTGAAGGATGAGGCGTCTTCCATTTGTCTGTCGGGGAAAACCTTCCCTACGTCTGTGGTCCTCCGCAGGGTGCGGTCGTGCATCAGGAAAGGCACTCCGTCCACGCTAATGATCAGAGGTGGGAGCAGAGTTAGGAGATGCACTTTATGGTAAGGCTACATCTTGATATTTTCTTTAGCCCCCTGACATCAACACAAGAACTGGGTCACACAGTTGTGTAGGAATTCAAAGTGAGCAAGCTTAAAAAGGACTCAAAAGGATAACCAGACTAACTTTCTCTGAAGCCGCTGCTTAGAGGAATAACAGCTCTGAAAAAGGACGTAATATTTAATCAGATTAGAGCAGAAGAGACAGGAGTTGGTTGGAGGGGATCAGTCTTGAAATAATGTCAATAAAACAAAAAAAAGGGGGAGTAGAGGACACAAGACAAAGGTGCATTGGGAGTCGTTTTTATTTAAAAAAAGCTGCTGATCAATATTTGAATAATAAAAATGTCCTGCCATTACTTAATATTTGCATATCAAATTCTCCCAGACAAAAACAATGCCTTTCCTGTGTGGATACAATGTCTGTGTGTGTGTGTGTGTATGTGTGTGTGTGTGTGTCATCTGCTGGAGTCTCACTGGCGCTCTGGCTGTCATCAAGTGTAATTACTCAGCACAGTCAGGAGCTCACCTGTCAGCAGCATGCACCAAACACACACCCAGTCACCTCTACTGTACAGTGAACACACACACACACACACACACACACACACACACACACACACACACACCACACACACACACACACACACACACACACACACACACACACACACACACACACACACACACACACACACACACACACACACACACACACACACACACACACACACACACACACACACACACACACACACACACACACACACACACACACACACACACACACACACACACACACACACACACACACACACACACACACACACACACACACACACACACACACACACACACGACAATAAACCGTAAACGGACTACAGTACAGAAATAAAGCCCTAACTCACAACAGGGCGACTCCCTCCCCCCCTTACTTTTATATAGTCAGTCATCTTCAGACATGTACAGCGTCTATCCATCACTTTCCATGGGTTCCATACACAACCCCCCCCCCACTTCTTCTCCTCCCTTCCTCCTCTCTACTTACTCCAAGTGTTTTTCTCTGAACATAGTCTGTCACCTCCCGTTATGTGGGTGATGTCATGCTGTATTCTTATGACTGTTGTAGATAGAATCCCAAGTATGTGTTTATCTTTTGGCTTTTATTTAAAGAATATTTCGGCTTAGCCCTTTTCTATTTGACAACAAACAATACACAGTTGAATTGTCGACAGTTTCTCATAAGGGAATCAACAGATGTTATAGGCCACAGATGTTTTTGTAATCCATGTAAGCTAGGTCTGATTTAAATTGTTTACTCTCCTCCTATTCTTTTTTCCTTTGTAATCCTTCTTATTTGCTACATGTCGGACTAGAGAGTAACATGACTTGCTAACAGAGAATATGTGTACCTTGTGTTTAGAGTACATGGAGAAATTAAATCTCAAAAATGGGTTCTTTTAGTCATTTTTAAAGCATGAGATAGTGGGGCGGGTTAGCTTCTTGTGGCCGGAATTAGTTCTACAACAACAAGTACCTGAACAAAAAAAGGAACCTGCCAAAACGGTTTTGTTTTTGATTTAAAGATTCAAGTGTTTTGGAAGGAAAACGCCAGCATAATCCCATTCTTAATTCATAAATACAGTAAAATAATCAAGATCAGACTTTTAAAATGTTTTTTTTTTTCCTATTTGCCTCTCTGGGCTTCCATAAACCAAACAGCGAGGCAGAATGTGGAGATACTAAATGACTCTTCATTTATTTGGCTTCCGCATTCTGCTGTATTGATCGTGGGAGGCTGTGTATCTGTGTGTATGTGTGTGTACCTGATAGCCACGTCAGCCTCCAACCCGGTGACGTTCATCTGCAGAGCGCGCTGGAAAGACCACAGCGTGTTCTCTGGCGCAAGCTGGAAAGACACACACAGACACACATAAAGTAAATACAAACACATTATTATTAGATTTAGTCCTCTCACAATGACCTCATCAGTGACTTAAATGGAAACCCTACCACCGCTGTAGAAAAACCCCACATACAATGTTAATTATTATACATATTATCAATGAAGTTGTGTTAGATAATATCAAAAATAAACATGAAAGTGTTGCATCATAGTTGTGAAAATAGACTCCTTCCTTTTGAATACAAAACAATGTTGTGAAATGGAGCAGAGATGAGGATTGCTCTTTAATTTAAGTCAAGGTTATGACTCATATCACATCGATAAGTTAATCATCATTTACTAGAAAAGCATTTTCCTATGAGACCTTGCGAGTAAAGCTAATGACTTGGAAACACCGGAGAGGAATAATGCTGTGATCAATACAGAGTCCTTCTGGGAAACAGATTTCAGTCATGTGACTGAGCTTCTCACAGCATCATAGAGCCACTCCTAACTTTAGATTCCACTGTAAGGATCGATCGCGCTACACCAATACCACAGAAAGCAGCAGGGTGTGTTTTTGGATCGTGTGAGTAACTCTCACAAATAAACAGGGAATCCTCCTTCATTTTCCTTCCAAAGTCATTTGTAACACTGACTCAGATGCTGTGACAAGAACTTATATCTTTCTTCAGGTCATTTTTAGAAGCTATGACATTAATCCAAGCACATAAATCAAATGTAAAAAGCTAAAATGTGCTTATGTGTGCATAACTAACAGGCTCTAACAGGAGATAGTTAACACTGTACTTGAGCCTGAAATGTTAGCTGTGAGAGGGATAGTGTGAAGTGATGGCAGCGAATGTGATTATTAGAAACGTCTAAATCGATATTCTTTCACAGCAATTTGCCAGGTCTTTGCTAGACACAACTAAACAAAATTCAGCAGAACATATTTCCCTCCCATACATCACATACGGAGCTCAAGGCTCCCACTGGGTTATGTTTGTGGACTATTTTCAGTTGCGCTACACCAAGGTCATTAATAGACGAAAATAGCTCTGGGAATCGCAGAAGAAGAAAAATGAATGAAAAACAATTATCTGTAAAGGCAGTTTTCCCTCTGCCTTCTCCAAATCAGAACCCTTGACACTCTGGATTAAAGGCTAACATCAGGTAGCTGAGAGTGTGTGGCTGTGTGAAATACAAGTTGCCTGGTTTATTACCACATTCAGAGTGTCAGCTGACTCACCATGGGGGCTCCTTGGTGGCCAATGACATCAGGGCGTTGTCTGAGGGTGCTGGGGTCCATGATGCACGGGGAGGAGATGTACAGCGGCACCATGTAGAGTCCCAGCAACACACTGAGGTACAGCAGCAAGACAACCACCTGGAACACTGGGATCAGACAGACCATAATAAGGTTGTGACCAATGTATATGGTGTAATTACAAATGCTGAAGGAATAGTTTGGAAAATTTGCTTATTATTTGACACCCCCCTGATGGCTGTAAGGTATAGATGAAGCTATAGACCAGTTAGCTTAGCATTACCGCTGGAGACAAGGGAAACAGTTAGCCTAGCACTGTTCAAAGGGAAAAAAATAGGAAAATAATCAGCTCCTCTAATGCTCACTAATGAACCTTTATCTTGTTTGATGTATCTAATCATTAAACCATCTCTAAACAACTCAACATTGCCCTTTTTCGGTTCCTGAGCACCTGCCATGACATTGCTTCTTCGCTTAGCAATGCTAGAGTGCACATGTCAGGAGGGTGCAGAAGCTCACACTAACACAGAGACTGTACCAAGGCGTCCTGTTTTGCTGTGTAAGTTTATAGGGGGTCTGCTCTCATCTCTGTGTACATTACACAGTGTACATAACGCACCAATAAAATATGTCCCATAGGTCCCAAGAGCTTGCACCCAGCACTGCTCCTTATTGGGTCCTCAGCAACACACCAACAATCCTGAAGTAGTTTTGATGAAAGGCTGCAATAAAATTGAAGAACTGACATACCTTTATTGCACTTCAGTTGTATATTAAAAATTGGACTGTGGTGGTCCCCGCCTTACTCTTAAAGTCTTGATTTCCTTTTGTCCCTGAAGGTAACACTGACTGTGAGTGTGTGGGATGAAGGCACCTGGTTGTTTCATTACTGGGGAATAACAGCTCCTATCCCGAGTGGCTCTTTTTTTCCTTGATCTCCTTCCTGAGACCGCTGAGACAGCTACCGGTTTTTCTTTGGTGTTTCCTTTGGTTTTTACATACAACACCTTGCACATAATGCTCTCACATCTACACTGCTGATGTTACTCACCCACATAACCTAATACTGGTAGTTATTCCTTTATTAGATGGCTTTCTTATAATAAAATACTAAATGTTTTGCACAAATAACACTGGGGGCATCTTCACCTGGGTGACTAATACAGTACAAACACCAAGGTAGTCTCTTTTAGCAAACATCCTACAGTTGGACAAAAATTAACTATCCAATCCACAGCACTGAAATGCATGAGAAAGGAATGTGTGACGTAAGAGGCTTGTGGATTTTGTCGTTCATTTTCAGTACTTTGCATAGGTATGTACAGTGTGAGACAACAGTGACATCAGTGGGCCAAGGAGAAACCCTTTCCCCTGCTTCCAGCTCGATGGAAGTGAGCGATGAAGGTTGCGAGAGGGAGCACAAACACACACACGCACACACACGCCAATGTATTTGTTTCAAGGTCAGGGTGGGGTTGACTCTTGTTACGAACAGGAGACTCACACACGGACACACTCACTCACATCCTCTCCGGTAGATGCTTAAGTGTGGCCTAGACATTTCCACCACACCATGTCTCTCCAAAACAGAAACTAAAATGTCCAGGACTTTCATAACATTAACAATATTTCTCAGAACACAAACTACCTTGTGGTCATAAAAGCGACATTTTATGATTTACATGAATGATTATGACACCCATTAAATAATATTGCTTCAAGGCTATCTTTGTTCAGAAGACAATAAAGCTGGTACATAAATGACGCTGACTTTTGATTCTATTCTACGCCAACGGCAGCGAGAGCGAGATTGGTCGCTAAAGAGATCCTTATCCCCAAAAAAGACTCGAGGAGAAACAATCCAAGGTGTACCGACTGGAAAACATCACATGAGCCCGTAGGAATGTTCGTTATCTCCGACACCCTGGGTGGAGGTCCTGGCCTCTGTCTACACAGTGTTAATCATTCACCACTCTTCCTACGATGTGTGTGTGTGTGTGTGTGTGTGTGTGTGTGTGTGTGTGTGTGTGTGTGTGTGTGTGTGTGTGTGTGTGTGTGTGTGTGTGTGTGTGTGTGTGTGTGTGTGTGTGTGTGTGTGTGTGTGTGTGTTGCAGGTAAGAGTATTCCGTGTTGCAGAAGTAAACATACTTGTTTTTTCGGATCGGGCGACCTGTCCCGCCACGATCCAAGACAGGGCTGTGACCGCAGCCAGAGCCCCTATGTGCAGGAACGGACCTGTTGCCTGGACAGAGAGGTGAGGAAGAGTAGGGAGGATCAAGGAAATAGGATATAGAGAAATGGAGAGAGTGGTAAAAAAGGTCAGAGAAGACAGCAAAAGAGAAGAGAAACAAAAGGAAAAGACAGAGAGGCATTGAATTACACACATTATCTGGGGTTAAGACATTGTTAACATCACTCCGAGATAATAACTGTAATTTGTAGGGGCTTTCAATTTTAATGGCATCAGTTTCAGACGAATTGCGCGTCCACTTCAATCCCACATTCATGGGGGTGCAATAATCTCACAGGGACACACTAATTATAAGCTTCTCACAACTCCTTGAAAATTGTTTAGCTGTTAATTGTGAGGAGGATCAATGTGGATTGAGTGTTTTCTCACCAGCACCAGGGAGTTTCTTGTAAGAGAAAAAAATAAAATAATATATATATAGATATTTACTGGTAAACTTTCATGTGCCTATTAGAGCAGGGGTTAATCTTTTAATGCAAAATCTTCAAATCTTCACATTTTTTTAAAGGCTTTTTATTTGAATTAATGTAAAACTATTTTTCTACATTGTTAAATTGATTTTTCGGATTGTAAAAATTCTGAAAATAGTGAGAAATGCTGTCACATTATTGTATTTATTATTAAATAATATGAATTGTAAAAGGAATACATACATTTTTAATGCAAAATGTGCATTTCCTCTTAAATTCATCACAGAATCACAGTTATGATTATTTTAATTATTACATTTTAAAATAATTTAAAACCCATGAAATGTTTTTTAAAATGAAAATATTTTTGATTGGTTGATTTAAATACTTTTTCCATTAATATCAGATTGATACCAGGCTAAAAAAAAAAGCAGAGAAGTGAAACTGCAACAGTAATTCTCGACTTCCTCATCCAGGTAAAAGTGTTTACAGCTCAAATATTTGATCACAAACCAATGGTCAAAGTCTAGGTTGTTAAGCGGGAATAATAAACTGCCTTTATTCAGTGTGTCACACTCAGTTAAGCATTACAACTTTCAATCATCGGTGATGTTAAAGCTGTCAAAAAAGTGGCTTTGAGGATTCTCTGTGTTTCAGCCTGCTGACCTGCAGCGAGATGGGGATGACATCCCACTCTTGTCCCCATGTTTGATTGACAGATATCACTCCGATAACCGTGGTGAGTAGAGCAGCAGACACTCCTATCTGTGAAGACGGAGAGAGAGAAAGAAATACAAAAAATCAGAGGGGCTGTCACTTTAGATGAATGCATGTGCACTCCCACACACGCCAGATTAACCTCCATATGGCTCCCAGCCCTTTCACACCCCTACAGTGTTTGGTCCATGCATCTGATTTGCAGATAGCATTTTAGACTCGGCACAACAAAAAAAACACACAGAGAAAGACACATACGCAAAACTCATCCAGCACGTTACCTTATGGAGCCAGTGCAAATTTAGCTGTTGCCCAAGTGCAACGTGGCAAAGTGCAAGAACCTAAAAAGAGAAAAGCACACATAAGGGTACAACTTTTGAATATCTCCTGCTTCACAATCTCAACTTGTTCAACCTAACATTGGTCCTGTTAGCATGTGTGACAACACAAGCAATTACTACCCAGGCATCGCGATGATCACAACTTGTTTAACACCCCCCACAGTGAATACTTGATGTGGGACTGACCATTAAAAATGCAATGTAGGTGAAGCCAGCAGCGGTGGTGGCCAGGATGGGAACAGTGCCATCACTCCACTCCCCAGAGCGGTTGTACAGGAACCTGAGGAGAGGGAAACATGTGAAAAATAAAAGAGAGCTCACCTGCATTAGAGAATTTAAAGAATAGATGCAAATGAGCTGCTTTTTTCAGCATTTAAAAAAAAAACATTTTTACTTTTTAAAATAAAACTAGGCTTTAAAGTTAGCTTAAAGATATACACTTTGATTTATTTTGACAATGGCAGGGTGAAAAGGCTGTTATTTTCAGGCTTTCTTCTTCTTTCTCAGCAGTAGATAGCGGTATAATGTGAGTTGCCAGGTCTATAGCATTATCAGTTTACAATGGATCTGCAGGACAGGTAAAAGGAGAGTTGAAAAAAAAAAGCACACAAACTAAATAAAAGGCTTATTAGGGAAGGAAATATAACACTGTTGGTGTTTCAAGGGCCTTAATGCAGGCCGCTATAGAGCGGGCTTGAGCTTTCTCGTTGCATTAAAGGTGACAAAGATACATCCGAGAGAGCCGTCTCAGTGAGCAACCGCAGACGCTGCCGTCCGTCAGAAATCAGACCAAAGGGATAATGTGATTGTATCATTAATGGATGGGAGGAAAACTACTGACTGATGGTTTTTTTGTCTTATGTGGAGCTTAAGTATAGGAAACAAGTGCAGGCTGGTTATCTGGGTTTTAGCAATCACTGCCTGTCAGACAACATGGCTGTAAACATTTGTATCCATGTCGCTTTGAGCTGTAATCCTCTAAAGGCTGACTGTATCAAGAGCAAAGACAAGTGTGTGTGAGTGTGTGGCCATGTGTTCTTTGACATGACAGCCAGTGCCTTTAGCACTAATTACTTGGAAGCGTTATCAGTGATTCTAGTGGCACAGAGCCACAGCGGGGTCACTTAGCAATGCTGCTCCTAGCCCTTTGTGAATAAATTGATACTGCAGATGGAGCGGGACACTCCCTGCTGCTAAATCACTAGAACACATAAAGGGCAGGGATGTCAGCTCTGTGATTATCTGTGGAAATCCTACAAAAAGCAGGAAGGAGAAAGCAGGAAATGTGTACACTTCCTATTAGAAAGGAAAAGCAAATGTTCAGCCACCACTGACATTCAGAGATAAATATACCCTGGAGCGATTTCTAATAAAAGGGGGTTAAATTGAATACAAAAATGATGAATGAGAGAGGTAAAGGGGCACTGGGAAATCTCAGTACACTGGGAAAGGACTGTGAGGAGAAGGAATGGAAGGCGGCAGAGGATAGTAAGAGGAAAAGGTGACATTGTAGAGGTTACTGAGATCAGGAGGAGAGGGGGAGGGGGAAGGTATAGGAGAGGAAGAGCATGTGATGTGATATTTTGGGACACAGCCATTTTAACCATTTTATACCACAGCAAGAACATACAAAAACACAAATCAAGAAATGTGAGCTTCACTGGTAATACAAAAATGATTTGTCTGTCGGAGTCACACCTTGGAAGATGCTGAATCTTCGTCCATAAATAGCCTAATGTTAATGTTTTGAAGGGTGTTTGGATCACTCATTTCCAGTATAATTTGTACCTTAAAAGGGATAGTCCGGCAAAAATTGACCCCAGCGTCTTTTTTCTGCATGAAAACTGATCAAGTAAGCCCTCCAGAGAGTGTTTTTCGTTCATCAACCAGTATTGAGCTTGCCCGAAAAAAACGGGAGCAATGCTAATAGCCAAAATGGCTCACAGCGCATTCGATCAGGGCGGTGCGCAGAACGATTCCAAAACGGCATTTTTGAACCACTAACATTGCTGTTGTTGGCTTCTCTTTTCATTCACATAAAACTGTGGTCACAAAGGCGGCATGGGGCCAACTCATTTATAGTATAGTAAATGTTGGGAAAGCCAACTTATGTAATGGTGTAATCTGTGGAAAGGATGGGTGGTCTGTGGGTCAGATTAAGGCAGATTAAAGTGACGATTTAGGAAATCAACGAGCCGAAAAGCTGGGATAGAATGTATTTACCGCGGGAAACAATATGCCGATGGGAGCTCTAGCCGTTTACTCACCAGTTAAACTCGTTGTAGTCGTTATGGGCTTCCCACCAGAAGTAGAACCAGACCAGCAGCAGGCAGAAGGTAAAGAGGAGGATGAGGGACCACAGCAGCTCCCACTGCGCACACAGGAACAAATACAACTCATTATTTCTGTGAATCCACTAATTAGAATTAAGAAAATACATATTACTTAACGCTTGCTGCCAAACAAGAATTCAAACGCTTAGTTCTGCGTTTGTTTACCCATAGATATATTATGTTGAATATTTGTAAGATTAATTCGTACAACTTTCCCGAAGATCTTCAGAGCGCACCAGAGCTCATTAGAAGAAAACTTTATGCAAGCTAACCCAAACACAATGTCAACCTGGCTGCCGACCTTTATTCCCTTATACACTCTGCTCATTATAATGGAATTACTTTTAATAACTTCACAAGCAAGAGGGCTAATTACTGTCCTCATCTGCTATGCACTTTCGTACTATGGACGATATTAAATTGGCTACTCCTTCAAATACAGGCGCACAGAAACACACCTCTGGGTCATTCTCAGGCGGCTACATTAAGCACGCATGCTCGTCTCTGTCTTTTTGGGGTATTTAAGCAGCCAAACTTTTGCTATGAATCAGACAAGAGACCTATGACCTTTTTCATAATGCACAGAAAAAAGTGTTAAATAAAAACCACCTGAGCAGAAAAGGGTAGAGTACTTAAATGTGCTGATAACCCTCAGGTCACACACACACAGACACGTGTTGAGAGAATAGCTTCCCTCTGTTCATTTTTAAATCATCAGATTCCAGTTAACACATCAAAGTGACAGGGTGTTAGAACACCACACACATTTGAACACACTGTTAGAAAGTAGTTACGCTCTGTGACGTGGGTAATCTGAAAAATAATCTGTTTAACTGGGGAAAAAACAAGCCACAACACATCTAAAGGTTGACTGGTATTACCGTCATTATCCGGCCTTAGGAAAAATACTTGCACACATTTGGATAAACACTAAAGACGTGTTTAAATGACATGACTATGTTGTCTTGTACAATGACTCGACCTGCACACATACATGTGAATATATTTAACAATTCTGACTCCAAATATTTATGCCCACTTCATTTCTAATTATTTTTTGTTCTAACAGTTTGTATTAAAAAAATCTGTACTGTTTTTCTTCTCAATCTATTGCTGCATAAACTTTTGAATTTCCCCACGGTGATTAATAAAGGTACACCTTATCTTATCTGATCTTAAAGTCAATATGATGTCAGTTATTTAATTTGATGACGCATTTTGTTAATTGATTAACAAGAAAATGCAAAACGATAACTGGTTCCAGCTCCCTAAGAGTGAGAATTTGCTGCTTCTCTGTTGCTTACATCACTTCAGATTGAGCATTTCGGGGGTTTGGACGGGTGCCTGGAAGAACACGCAGTTTGAAGATGTCCTTCTGAGCTCCAAAAACACAGAAGTGGGCATTAACAAAATACAAATAAAAGAGTCATGATACAAAAAAGTCGCTGCCATAAAAATGTACAGCTCCGGAAAAAATTAAGAGACGACTGCACCATAATCAGTTCCTCTTGTTTTACTATTTAAAAAGAAATGTGTTTGAGTTAAATTATGATTTTTTAATGTATTCTCTAAACTGCTATTTATATGTGTTGGAATTCAACAGACACTGGAATGGCTGCCATACATGTAGAGAAACATTTGGAGTGGTCTCTTAATTGTTTCCGGAGCTGTACGTGTCTATTGTATGCCCTGCTGTGTGTTAAAATAAAGAGACTCAGTAGCCTTTCAACGGGAACGTACCGTTGCTCCGTCAGCTGATGGGACACCCAGGTAAGACAGTCTGCCTGACCTTTTTTTTTTACCTCTTACTCCCAGTGTTTCTAAATATGGAAGTTCTGAATCATGACGCAATCACATTTCACTGCTCGCAATTATTCCAAACAGAGCAGCATTTGGAGGTCATTACAGCTTTCCGAGTCACACTGGAAGTAGAACTCATGATGTTAGGTAGAAGATGAAACTTGGCATGGTTTTATCATAACAGATCAGATGGACAAAAAAGGAAAACAAGCACCAGGGAATGCCGATTTAATCCCATCTCTTATTTGGACATGTTTTGAATATTTCGGACTTTGCAAGACAAAAAAAACCGTTATTATGCAAGAAGGTCTGCTTACATCAGATATTGGCACTAGATACGCCTGGATACACATGGAAGGAAATACCCTTAAAAGTAAAAAGCACTCTTTCTATAATAACGCTTCCTGCTTTTGTTTTCTTAAGCAAACACTCTTGGACACTTAGCTTAACTCAGATTTGTCTCGTGACAAAGACCAAAGCAAATCACTTCCACCAACAAAAAGGTTACCATGGTTTCTGTGAGAGGCAGCCGTGCACGTGTGTGACAGATAAACTCAGATCATTGATGAGAAGGCAGCGACCCCGGCTCCCATGGTCTTTAATGACTACCTACAATCACCTCTGAGATCCGACCTTTCTCCTGAGAGAGGAGATTGTTCACCCCCCCCCCATTAACCAGCATACAAGGGAGTGTATTAGCTATTCTATCCCATGTGTCATGCTAAAACCAAAAACCTTATATCAAAATTGAGACAATATTGAAGGGGTTGATAATTGGGGCTTTCAAATTATTACCATATTGCCATTTCTGATAAATATTCACAAGTGTTGTGACTAATATAAGTAATAAGTGTGTTAAAGCAAAACAGAAGTTGAGAAAATGACTTCACTTTAGCGTAATGCAGCCATGACGACTATAGGACAAGAATTATGCCATATAGCTGGGTAGGTAGAAGAGGGTATCATGCACCCCCCTGAAATAATGTTCTATTTCAGCTTTTCTAGATTGTGTAGAAAACAATTAGCTATGTTAAAAAGTTGGCAAATTGTCCCCCACACATATTTTTTTCAAATTAGTGCGCCTATTACCCTAGAAATCGAGTTTCACTCCTTGCACTATATCTCAGCCATTATTGCAGATAACTGAACAAATAAAGTGTCCAGATCCATGTTTTCAGGGTCAAGGAACACAATACAAGTATTGTTAAATTGATCACATGTGTCTGTGGCATGCTATTATGCTAATTAGTGCCGCTATGACAAGAAAATAGCCTTTTAGTCTTGTGCCAAGAAGGGTGTATTTTGCACCAACACAGAAGTATACTTATAATCAGTGTTTCCAAAATGGAGCTGAAGTACGTAGAAAATGATGAGCTATGTTAAAATGTTGTCTGGATGTCCCACATAACATTTTTATGCAAATTAGTGCCACTATTACCAACAACGCAAACATTTTCACACTTTTCACTATATCTCAGCCAATATTACAGATAAATGAACCAATATAATAATATCACAATATCTACATGACATTGATATATTGACCTGCCATGCATATGTGGTCACCTTAAATCCTCATATTGAAGAATAAAAAGGACACTTTCTCAATTCCTAAACATGAAATGTTTAGCTGTGCTAGTGTTTTAATACTGAGACAACTCTGGATCGACAAATGTACCGATTTCTGATGTCCTCTTCCTGCTCGACAGCTTACTCAGCAGCAGAGCCAGCTCCGTGACATAACATTACCATTTCGCATGGCAGGCATTTCATCCAGGCACAACACCCCATGGCACAGGCAGCAACAGAAAACATCTACAGTATGATACACCTCCATCTCTGTCTTAGTGTTTAAAGAGCAGAGTGTGCCGACAGCGCTTTGTTCTGAGAACTATTGTGACTGGTGTCACGCCGTTTGCCCCTTGGAGACATCTTAGAGGACGTGGAGGACAGGTTCTCCCTTTGAAGACAGGTTCTCCCTTGGAAGACTCAAAGCTATTAGATTAGCTTTGATCCAATCAAATTAAGATGTAATTAAAATGTTATTCAAAAATATTTGGAATGACTTTTCTAAACCACAAAGGACCCTCTCTGCAGCGGGTCTGGGGAACGTCCTTCAGACAGCTGCAGTGCTTCAGATTACATTTACTTCCTATAATTTCTGAACAAATGTGCGTTTTAATTTTAATAAAGGATGGATGTTCTAGATAATGAACCTTTGAAAATAGGCATTGCTAAAAATAGAAGGAAAGTTATTTACTTAAATTAAAACTTATAAAAACATACACTCCTAAAAACCCACTTGCACCCACCAACGAAATTATCAGCAAGAGCCATAAATCTAAAAGTAGGAAAATATATATGATTATGGGATCTTTTGGCACTGGTGAGACAAATACTTTCATCATTTTTCCTTAAGGGATTCCACCAAAGTTTTGACACTAGAAATACAGTGAGTCTCTGCGGAGAACACTAAGAATAGCGTGACACTGATTCATCATCGCTGACTCACCAATGCGTCAGAGAACTCAGTGAGTTAACATCTGGGAAAAGCAGGTGTAAGGAGAGAGAGAGAGCAACAAAGCAAGTGCAACAAAGAATTCTGAGCAAATTAAAAAGTCAGCTGATATCATTTTGCCTTCCTGCCGGGAGTTTGTATTCATCTTGACTTTTAGCGGCTCACAGCAGGTCCAGTACGGTGGATTAGGATCAAAGCAGCTAATGAAGCATTTATTTAATAAGCATACTGGATTATTAAAATCTGTTTACAGCCGTAATCTTTTGAAGTTCAAAATGTCACATAACTCTTTGAGGCCTCTTTAATTTTATCACCATTTCTCTTGTTGAGCTGACACCCTCGAGCTGTTTAACTGATTTTTCTTCACAGTACGTGATCACCGCTTTAAAATGTTTTCATTGCTCCCCTCGCTTTAAAACAAGATTACCCAGCATCAGGGTCTATTGCAATTGAATATCGAATTTAGCTAATAAACCTAATTGTGTCTAACCACAGTCATTTGTGGTAAATATCTCATTGTGTGTGTGCTGAAGGTCTTTTTGAGAGTCCTGTGGGTGGATTTTATCACATGTATTTAATGTTATTATAGAGGTTGGAAAGAAATATGCAATAAACTGACTTCTAAATACTTATCAGACTCTCTGACACTTTTATTGTGCCCCTTTGGGACAACCCCAATCAGATTATAACCAGGAAAATGAGGCGTGCAACATTAATAATGGCTGCAGAGTTTTTTCTGCTGTGCATTTGCCCTATATTCCCTGTAAGAGCAACCGCTAATGATGATGCCAGCGTGACGATTCCAACGATGTATGCGTTCTTATCCGAACAACAATGCTTCAACATGTCAAACAGGTCGGATCCAGGCTGCGGTGTCACTTCCATAGGAGGGTTATTATTCATGCTCAGCAGCTGCTCTACAGAACAGATTATTCATGCATGGATGAAATGCATGCTAACTTACGCAAAAAAAAAACATACTCATTAAATATGGTTATTTTAAAAAAGCAAATGGCAATACTTCATACCGTGCTTTGATTCGATTTTCAAGTCAACCTCAGGCCAAAAATGGAGATGTGATGTGCATTGACGTGTGACTGCGTTTGGAAGTTCTAAATGTCAAACTGCAGCCCTCTGTGCTCAACTCTGACCCGGTAACAGCAGCACACTGAACACCGCACGACAGCCTATAAATCACACAGGCAAGCATTGGGACTGCAAGTATATTAATAACCGCATGCATTTGATCAGAGCATTCTTTTGTAGAGGTAAGTATGAGCTGACAGGGCAAAAAATAATAAAGCATGTTGGTGCTGGTTACTTAATGGGTGTGAAGAAACTGTGCTTGTGTCCTCACAGTAATACCAGTGACTGGGGCCGCACAATTAATAGAAATTATATCAAAATAGCATTGTGTGTTACTTGAATATTAAATTAGCAGGAAGCTAAATATTAGTTGAAGGCTTAAAATGTGTTTTGTGAAGCTGCTTAGATATCCCGGCCTACGAACAGCATACAACAGACTAAGCAAAACACATTTAACAAAGGTCTAGATCCTGTTTAAAAACCAAGCGATGACGATGACGATGACACTATCAATCCTTAATTCAATTGTATACTAATGTACAGCTCCGGAAAGAGATCACGCCACATTTTTCTTAAATCTCAATCTCTACATGTATGGCAGCCATTCCAGTGTTTGTTGAATTCCAACTCAGAGAAAAAAATCATTTAACTCAAAGACATACCTTTAGATAATAAAACAAGAGAAAATGTTTCTTCATTTTTTCCGGGGCTGAAGATGTGGCTGTAGATGTGGTTTTGTAAGTTTATAAAAATGTAAATACAAATTTAAGTGAAAAAATCAAATTAAAATATATCAATCGCTTAAAATATCCCCAATCATATCGCAGTTGTAATATCAGTCTAAATAAATTGCTTTTTGCTTGTTTTTTCCAAATCGTTGAGCCATACAATGAAAGTTCTTTTTTTTTAATCTGGTTGTGATATTACTTTGGGGATTGCAATCCATGTGTGTGACAGTATTTATTAGCTATGTGTCATAAAACAAAAAGGCAAATAGTAACTGCTGCATTGATACGTTACTAAGCTATCCTCTGCAGGAGCAGTATGTTTTATTAGCCAATATAAGGTTTTCCACAAAATGAAATGATGCATTCAATTAGGTATGACAGCTCGGCTCAGTATGCTTCCAGCGAACATGCCAACACTGGAGAGGACATATTCAGTGGGATGCCACTGAATATATTTGCTGTCAAAGAGAAAGAGACAAACAAGACACAAACAGGGCATGTGTCTATGAATAAACTTGCAACGCCCTGAAAAGTAGAAAACTGGCTCACATTAAGCAAGAGTTAAATGGAACTGTTTTTCTTTGTGCTGTGGAGCTTCTCTCGCTGTGGGGCTCAAGCACATGCCTCTATCTTCAGCGGATTTAACACCTCGGTCCCCTGTCACATTCCTGAGCATATCCAGATAAGTCCCAGGCTTTTCACAAAGGGACGGCCCTGCTTTTTAATGCAGTCATACCACCGCAGCAATGCGACTGAGGTCCTGTCACTAACACTGACTGAAACTTTCTCTATTTATTTTAGACTGGTGAAACACAGAAACACCTGTTGATGTATTTTAATGTATTTTTTGTGCCATTTTAAAAAAAAATCTAAAGTGTAGAATTGATGCACCTTTTTTGAAAAACCCTTTAAAGGATCTCCAAACACTAAAAAAGGTCGACCACCACACAGGAAAATGAAGCAAGTGTCCCTTTCTGTATCCGTCCCAGGGCTTAACAGCCACACCAGGAAGCAGCTTGGGAATTTTATAATTACAACACATAAAGTAAATATGTCGTTCAGCAACCACATAACTTATCAGAGCACTCAGTCATTATCAGCGGGAAACTTTAGATTCAAAATAGTTTCTTTCAGTCTCTTAGCGACAGCCGCTTTCATTCTTACGCCGTGTGTGTCTGCACAGCAACAGCTGACACACAATAATAAAGTGACCAACCCTAAACTAAAAGTGTTGGGAATAAAAGACCAATTTTCTTAACACAGATTTAAATCCTGCCTTGAAATGTTCTGTCAATAACAGTAACGCTACAATACATCCTTTGCCTTTGGAGGCCTTGGTTTCACTATCTGGAACATGAGTCCAGCTTGAGTCAAAATCAATACGAGTTGTTGCCCCTTCATACATTAAACACATCCATCCCCTCATCTTTGACTCGCCTCACAACTGATTATTGAAGATCATGACCTTTCAGTCTGACAGCTGGAAGCAGGAGTGGACAAGAAGGGGAAGAAGCCAACAAAAGAAGAAGAAAGTCACCCGTTTAAAAACTGAGATAACACGAAACCTACGTTACATCTCAGAGGATGCAAAAAGAAGATGGAACACCTTAATGATTAAGAACTAATGATGATTTTTCATTGTAACTGTTGCTATCTAAAGCAACACTATGTCACATGGGTGAGTCATCATCACTAACTGCTTGTTCTCTTTAACTCTCTCGTGTTATATGTCCAATATTTCACAGAACAGGCTTACGAAGACCAAAGGATCAGTGACAAATGAGGGCAGAAGAGCTTTGCTTCTATTTTTAAGGCCTTTGTGTGACTGAATGGTATAGACTGGCTAAATGGAAATACTTTAAATTATTACTGAGAGGCCAGATCGGCTTGCACTGCATGACGTGGAGCGTCTTCCTACAAAGCACCTTGAATGCAGACAAGAGAACGTTCACTTAGACAGCCAACAGTTAACCTGAATGGCTCATTTCAGTGAACAAACATAAAACAGGGGGGGGGACTGAACGAGAAGCTGGTGGATTATGAATGGCTTTACAGTCGTCTCAACTCGAGAGTCTCAGTTCTCACGCTTCTGTGATTCGCTCAGGTTCGGTTACATGTAGCTGATACTTGTCCTTGATTGGCCACAGTTTGTTTACTGGGATCATTAAAGATGCAGTCACCTGCACCTATGCTACGACACATGGAGAAGACACTGGAAAAGACAGCTCTCTACTCTAAAGTCATACAAATAAATAGCAGTAGTGACATCACTAAGGCAAGGCTGCAGGCTTGGCAGTTATCTATATTTAGAATGATTGTAGAACGCATCATTTCCAATAGATAGAATACATGTTTATATTGTCATTGCAGCAGGTACATTACAGATGATACTACATAAGCTACCCAATAAATAAAAAGGACAATATTTAGCCAGAGATTTTGCCATATCTTCATCTTCTAATTGTTGTGCAGTTGGACTCTGCACCACAATTCAATCAAGACTGTATGTATTGATTGGCTCAATCACTAATCATGCAGAACTATTTGGAGGTGAAAATATATCTACTTCCTGATTCCACTAAACAGCCCGCACAGTG
The DNA here is from genome assembly GCF_036324505.1 of Eleginops maclovinus. Classification (NCBI taxonomy): domain Eukaryota; kingdom Metazoa; phylum Chordata; class Actinopteri; order Perciformes; family Eleginopidae; genus Eleginops; species Eleginops maclovinus. The sequence goes on along the minus strand of NC_086366.1, from coordinate 7,660,321 downwards.
AATGGCCGTGTGTTTCTTACAGTGGGGGTCAAGACAAGTGCTTCCCGCCACCACACGGTCAAAAACAAAAGGATGAGCATGGTGAACAAAGAATGCTGACTCTGCACTATCCTATCATTCGGACTGAGAGAACAACCACTCGCAACAGGAAAGAGAGCTCCGCGGTGTCCAGTTTCCTGCAAACAGGAGGAGGGGAAACATCTATATCTCTTTATCATGTCCTGCGATGCTTTTTATATCATGCAAGAGCTTTTCAAATAAAACCACCAATCTCCACCCGTGTTATTAGAGGCTGTTTGTTTACACGCCCAATGCAGGTTAAATGCACACCACAGGTTTCCTTTGGCCTCCGTGTGCTGACTGCCACAGGTTTGTTGTGCATGTGCGTGTCCTAGGCTTCTCCTTGTCTACAGTAAGGAATGTGGGCATAAATAAATTATCCAATCCAGTGTCTGCATCCGTGAGTTTGCACACATGGATATGTGCGCTGTGTTTGAGTTTGTTGCAGCAACATAAACTGTCTGTCCTTCCTGAATACGGACTGGAAGAGATAAAAGGGAAAGGTCAGGACAAATTTCTAATCTTGTGTAGGCTGTCATACTTATCCTGAGATATAAATACTAGAAAATAGCACTGCAGTATTCTGTGGTTGGGAGGTTAATGTGACTATTTCAGATGAATACTTGAGATTTTTTTAAAGAAAGAATAATGACATGATTGGGAATGTGACTATAAATAGGCATACATTTAACCCTAACCCTAATTGCCTAAAACCTTTCATTGCCTTTCCAGACTATAATAAATGTGACTCGTATACATACGCTCTAACACCAGCAAGGCCATGGCTCTATTCACCACCCATGTAAAAAAAAACTGAATTGATGGATGATATTGATAACTACATTTGATTAAACTAATTAAAAAATGTCCAGGATGTAGGAGATGATAGATATGTTGGAACGGAGCGGCATTCTCATGGCAAATGAACTCTATGTTGAGAGCTCAAGGTTATTTATGGAGGATGAGCCAGCAGCGACATATTTGGTCAAAAGTAATTGTTTGTTATAAATCAATGTTGATGGGCAAAGATTAGAGAACATTACAGTGTACACAGGCTAAACATAGAGAAATGTGTGGGTTTTTCCTATGTAGTTTATAAAGAAACAAAAACCTTACATCTTGTTATTCAGAGTTGTAAAAAGACTCAGTTAAATTCAGCCGGCAAACATGTAAAATAGGATAGCCATCCCGTTTTATACATTTGTCATGTAGGTAGAGAACAGATGAAAAAAAAAAGGAATTCACATTTTGAAAAAGGAATGCTATTAAAAAATCTCCATCATTTTCCGTCGATCTCCCTGGGTAGTACGGCTCTCATTGAAATGACATTAACAAGATTAATTACAGAAACTGACGTTATCATGTATCATTCACTGGGGAAAGAGTATGAGCAGATGTGCACATAGGAGTGTGTACAGCCAATAATTATCTTGGGAGATGATCAATGACAGCCATGGCAGCCTCAATTATATTTCCCAATTCTTTGCTAAGCAGTGATTCTCTTGCCAAATCCGTGTAGCCAAGCGTCAAACCATCAGTGCCATCAGTTATTATTTTACTTTTTTTAAAAGGATGAACTCCCTGATGAAAAACGTAGGTCAATATGTGGGTGTAGAAGATTCCGACTCACAGTATAACGCTGCAGAGTGAGCCAAATATAATTTTAGTGTATCTCGAGAATACAATACATGGGTTTTTGTGATGTGACATCCAGTGACCATGAACTGGAGAAAAGAAATTATGATATAGCAAACTGAAAAGACATCATTTCCCATTTGGAAACCGAAGCAATCAACCTGCGTGCCTTTTCCGGGATGTTTCACCTTCATACCAACACAGTAACATATGTGCAGTGTGTTACTATGGAGACACAGAATGTTGAGAGTAACTTTTTCCCAACAGGTGAGCTTTTAGATGTGTTGTTCGTCCCTATTTTCCCACAGCTTTTCATTTACTGACAAATATATGCATAAATTCAAATTGGTGCTCATCAAAAAACAGTATTCCCCCCCACACCCCGCTCACCTTGGTGGTGTCATCATGTGATCGTTGATAGCGTTTCCAGCGGCAACCGTAGATCCCAGTGATACAGGACAAACACAGCTGGCGCTCATAGACCTGGAGGGGTTGGTGTTTCACCATGCTCCTTCAGTCAGTCCTGCATCCAGAGCTCGAACATCCCACTGACTATGGGGTATCCTGGAAAAAAAAAACCAATTTGAAATGTTAGCATTGAACAACATGTTTCCAAAAGTGATGGGACAAACAAAATCAATACATGAATCAGACAGCTACCAGAGAGCATGTCTGGCACTTTTGATGGAAAACACATGCTGACCTGAAAAGCATTTGATACAATGCCCGGCCCTAAATTAAGAACTTGTTACCCAGCGCCCGTTTCCAATGACAACTGACTGCTAGGAGCTTTCATCAATATGATCAAGGGGAGAAAAAAAAGAGAACATTCAATTGAAAAGGCCTTCTATTAAATTACAGTGACCATGAATATATCACACAGTCACTACAGATCTGGGTCAAAAGACAGCGTGCAGGCCCCATCCCTCCCTTTCATGTCAGGCCCGGAAGAAAGGCCAGGCACAGAACAGGCCAGCAGGCGTAACAAGGGTGTTATGCAACAATGACATTTTAGCAAAGCCCTTCAACTTACAGTATGAAAATCGATGCATGCTGCTTTGAACAGCTTTAATGGTCCACGTGCAAACTAGAGCTGCGAGCGGTACAACACCAATACTGTGATGCAGTGAACCAAAACCACTCCATGACTCCTTTCAATCAGGGAGAGTAGAGCACCATGATCCTTAAAAAATAATCACAAATCAGCACTTCTTTTATGCCTTTCTAATTCTGAGTTATTGATAATGGTAGGAAGCTTCAAGCTGCTTTGGACGTGAAAACGCAGCTTTAAAAACTGGGTCCAACCTTTGAGATGCTGCCGAGTCAGCATCAAGGCTCTAATGAGATATAATAACAACAACGATATTACAGCAGTGCTGGCTGTTATCACAAGTCTACCTCACTCTCCTGAGACACGATGGAGCCTTTAGTGCTGCCTCTGATCAATCTGCGGTTAAAGGTTCATGTTGATGACATCAAAAGCATAACATTCTGAGAGTAATTAATGGATTATCTCTGCTGATAACAATCAAACAAACATGATTACAACTTTTTGTACGCACGCAATCATGTACGGTGAAGCATTACTTCTTAAACGTTTGTGAAGCACAGCTAGCATGCGGCTAAGTCCGATCTGATGTTTCAGAGCAGGTTTGCATGTTAACTGCACTCTTCCTGCTGTAATCTCGCTGTCTCAGACTGTGGGCAGCTGCTCATTAGCATCTGCTGCAGTGGCCATGTTTCCTGTTATTAGCAGCTCTGAGGAGGGCGGGCCTGACCCAAGGGTACAATGATTCCACCCCACCTCAGCAGGACCACAATGGTCTTGACGGACAATGCCTAAACAATATAAATGGTACGTTTTGATCTACCACCTACAAGGCTGCTCGGAATATTTTGAGTGGTGCAATAAAAAAAATGTTTGTCTTCTTTTGAAGTCAATGGGTTTTTTTGATTGGGTTTTCGGTTAGATGTCTGAAATAAGGTAAAACACACTTTTTTAACATTTTGCATGAAATAATGTCAGTACAAGATCCACTCAGGAATTTCTGAAGCGTTTTTAAGTGTCAGAAAAGAGGCAGTTGCTACCATGTGGCTAAATGAGGCTACCAAACAGCATCATAGTGACATGAAATTATTTAACCGTGTTGGTGTTGTTTATAGCCTTCCATTTGACTGCTGGTTCTGATTCTTACTGTACTATTTGCAATGGCACTTATGGTTAACAAAATCATAAAAGTTATAGTTAATATCTGAGGTTAATCCTGCTGAAGAATGTGTCCAGACATTGGTTTGACACAGAATATTTTCTGCAATAATCCAAAATGCAAAGGAAAAAAAAAGGTATGCTAACTGTCATCTGTCATCACCACTGTTAAAGCCAGAGAAATTGGTACCAAGCTAAGGGCATTGAAGTAAAAACACTTCGTCAACAGGGCTAATTTAATTCTTTACCGAGGTACTAACAGAAATAAAATAAAACCCGAGAAACAATCTGAGAAAACATGGTAGAAATAATCAGATTATGTAATAGTCTGCATTAGTGTATTCTGAATCTGTCATGCAGCCAACCAGGGATTTGAACCTTGGATCAGATCAGGAACTGCTTGACAACTAGCATAGCAATTATGCTTGTCTGATGCGTCTCATGAATAAATCATGTCTGACGGGTGGATGGAGATCACAGTTTTGTAAGCACATCATTTCCAGCCTTGAATCTAGCAAGTAGCCAGGCTCTGAGGAGTGTGTGGGCAGTTTTTCCACAGAGGGTCAAGCAGTTTAAAAAAGGTTTGGACAACAGGTGAGCATTTCCACTAGAGGTATTTAATTTGGACAAGCTGTCAGCTCAGCCTTTTTTTCACTTCATAGTTTTATAGGAATAAAAACTTCAATAAAACGCAAACATAAACCTGCTGCATCACACACACACACACACACACACACACACACACACACACACACACACACACACACACACACACACACACACACACACACACACACACACACACACACACACACACACACACACACACACACACACACACACACACACACACACACACACACACACACACACACACACACACACACACACACACACACACACACACACACACACACACACACACACACACACACACACACACACACACACACACACACACACACACACACACACACACACACACACACACACACACACACACAAATATTAATTGGATTAAATAATGGAATGATAATATTAGCAGGCCTGAAATGTGTGATGGGTGTGTCTGATGCACGCTTCCTAATAAGGTACGACACAAACCTGTGTATGTGTCCGGGCATGTTGAACAAGACAAAAACAATCGTGCAGCTGACAAAGTAAAAGCTCCATTTGCGTGTTCATCGAGGCAAAGTAACAACCATGTTCTGCGCGTCGTGTTGTCACTTGTTGCCACATCGTAATGTTCAGACCTGTATCCACTGCATGTTGTTTTAGTGGCTCATGTGGATTATGTCACAACATGTTTACCTCGTAAATGTTCCATTCATGTCATTTATATCACAAACTCCACTGCTCCTTCAACTGAGCTGAACATCAAAAGGCCCATTCATTTGAATATTTCATAATTAGGAAGAGCAGCCCTGAGATCACATATTTGTCACCTTGAGATGGAAGAGTCATCCCTATTTAACTTCGGAGTTAATTTGCCCCAACCCTCATCAGAGTTGGACGAAGACAGGAGGAAATGTGCTGCAGTTAATCCTTTTATCAGCATAGTGTCTGACAGAAACTCATCAGCTAAATATGACCCAGAGGACACAATTAAATCTTTTATAAACTGTGATGAATTGAGTTAATTGATTAAGTTAAGTTAGTTAAGTTACTTAAGTTAAAGTTTAATACAGCACGAGCAATGATTTGGTAAGCTTAAATCTTGAGAGCCTAAAAAAAGCTGAGATGGTTGAGCACAAAATAAGAAAAGACCATCTTCCTCGTGCTTAGCTTAACAGAAATTCTCATGAAGACATCTACTATGCCGAGAGTTTAAACCCCATTTCAATGGATTCAACAGGTGAAATCAACAGGTGCTCAAAGCTGTGCACCGCAGCATGTGCAGCTTTACTTACATCTGTGCGTCTGTCACAAGGACTCTGAACAAGAACAGATGATTTAAGGGTTGCATGAACGGCTGTTGTCATCCCCTTTTCTGCTGCCTCATTTCCTCCAATCAAAAAGGCACAGCGAGGGAAAACAGTCTGCAGGGGAGGAAATGCTTCAGCAGTTTCCCAGCAGCAAACAGTGTCTTCTCCTGACCATGCAACTGAGGGAGAGGGCAAGCAGCAGAGAACTGTGGGATCCAAGGCCAACCCACTCATGGGGAAAAAAGACTCGCGGGTCTGATCTGATGACTTTAACATAATACTACGATGTCAATTCTTGCATTGTGACCAAAACTTGAACGTTAACTCGTCATCTTATCATTTAGATAACCGACAAAAGGATAAACATGCACAACAAATTAGACATTGGGTACCAAAACCCCGTATTTAATGAGACAGCTGTTGAGTTACTAAGCTCCAACAATTCCGGTTCTTTTTTTAGGTTGCTGTTATTTATTATCACGCTGCAGCATCTCATTTACTCTCTGTGTCGGGGATGAGCTCTTTCAACATACTGTTAATGTAATTGCGAAGAAAATCATTCATTAGTAAAACGCTAATCATTTGTCAATAAACCCGTCCAATAAGGGTTAACAGAAACAGTTTTAATCTGCTCTTTCTGTATCTCTTGTACCAATGTTTTACACAAACACGTCACACTAGCCCGGCTTGTTTCCAGATATCTTAAAATTAGGAAAATTCTTGTACACATAGCTTCCTGCTGAGCAAAAGCACCCCCTCCTCCCTCTACCAGCGGTTCTCATCAACACTGATGGGGGAGAGAGGAGGACAGATCAGGAGGAATGACTGAGACTGACGTCTTCGTTCTTTAGCTACTTCGCTAAACTTCACGCAGTAATGTGAAGTCAAGTTCATATTTATTTTATTGAGATTTGTTTCCAGTGAGATGATATTAAGTTTATAGACTTTGCTGTTGTGAACTAATCTTTTGCTGCTCTAGAATCAACATTTAGATAAATGATAATCCTGTGCTGATTTTATTCTTTTCTTAGTAAATACTTTGAAAACAGCAATTATTTAGTGATGAAAAAGAAACTATTGATAAAGAACCAGGCAGATAAAAAGTATTGATTATCGAGTAACAATATCAATTAAATCCTTATGATACATCTCGCTTCTTACAACCAAAGACATTATTCTAGGGTTAGGGCTTAGGGTTGCAAGCACAAGGACAGTATATGATGTTAACACCTCGATGACCCTAACCCTAAAGCGTCAATCTGTTTTAAAATTCACAACACAGCAATTTCTACGTGCATTTCATTAATGGTTCCATTTCTTCTCCGTAACTTGTCCTCCACTTAATCCTCTCCTGATCCCCTTCATGTTTTGAATGATCTGAATTGCTGCTAAGATGTGTATTGGATACCAAGTAACAAAGCTCCGTGGAGACTTGGCTGAGCCATGTGGCATCAGAAGATGCTGTGAGGGAGTTGATTAGTGACACATGGGTGATAAAGCCCATTATAACAAGCAATGGGAGAGTCATTGTACATCAGAGCTGTTAGTACTGCTTCAGCACAGACAGAGAACTATCGCTGTAGAAAATATATAATTGGAGTCTTGGCAACATTAAAATAAACTCACGATCATTTGCCATCCAAGTAATACTCTCGGTACTTTTCATGTTGCTCAACTTTTTCTCTGTTTGAGCTAAACAAACTGTGTTAGAACAGTAAACACACAGGCGTTTATGTACTGGCAATTGGTTGAGTCATTATTGTGTTGTGTCAGTTGGCAACAGTGTAGTAAATTGCAAACCAATTCTAAAAAACAAACATGTTTAAGTTAAACTTGAAGCATAAATCATACGACAAGTGCACTGCGTTCTGACCAAAAACTCTAAAAAAAGGAAAGTTTTCGCTTGATCTATCCCAAAAAGGCTAAATTAGAACACATCATCAGCTTTTTAAACAAAGGGTGAGCACAGATAATAAAGATAAGCTTCCCTCTGCTTTCTTTATTTTCTCTTTCCATGCGTCAAAGCCAGGGCTGTTTCCTCGGAAACCAAACATCTGATATTGTGTGTATGAATGTTCACACTTTACTGCCATATCTCATGCAGGGGGGAAACTATGGTCTTGAAATAATTATATTAGATTAAGTTAACAACTGAGGTTACAGGGCTTCTCTCCGAAGGGTCGATTATCGTATTCATGGTATATTACGTCCCTCAAATCATAAATTCAGTTTATTCCACCTTTGATTAAACAAGACAAAGAACTGCCTCCACACCATGTTTTAACACAGCAGCAAGATTCAACCTTAATACACCAACTGAGTCGCTCTCAATCGTAGAGCATTGGAAAACCTCAAATGTCATAACAGTAATTACATATGACAACACATTACCAGATTACTATGTGGGAACATGAAAAAAGTAGGTATGTTTTCGTTCAGGCACAACCAGACCCTGAATCATTTTCCTATTGCTATACAAAACAAATGAATAAAAAGAACAATTTCCTTTTACATTGGGTTTCAAACTCAGTCACACTGTAGTATCAACGTGTGAAAACGAACTGGAACTTGTAGGTGAGGTCATAAGCTCATGAAAGACTGTACAAAATACTTTTGTTGGTTTTAAAGTGTTGTAGGTTATATTAACAATGCATTTTCAGCAGTGTGTGCCAGCTCCAGTAGAAATCCTCTCTGTTACCCAATCAGGGCAATGTTTGGCATGCTTCAATCTAACCCTGAATGCAACCATAACTATAATCAGCTCCACACAATTCATCAACATCCATCTAGTCCAACCCCAATATAAATCTGTCCGATGAGTCAATGTGACGGAAGGGAAAACAAATTAATGGCCACAGCTTTGAGCCCACAGCTTCTGTTTATCCAACGTTCACCATTAAGTCCCACCACTAACCATTCTCACTTTGTACAGTCAGATGTGCCAGTTGCTGACAAACACTATGTACTGTAAAAAGGATTTGAGATAGTGAAAAATATACTCCAAGCCTGCTACAAGTGCCAAAAAAAAAGAATGATGTATCAGTTCAGCTCTCATCTTCAGTGCTGGGCACTTCCTTGTCTTGGGCGATAAATGACTGATGTTGGAACCAATCACACTGATTGAGTCAACTTTGTTAGAGCGACCAAGTCCATAGGTGTTGTATTTGGCAGCTTGCTTCACACAGTTTTAGAAGGTGAAGGGAGAGACACTGAACTGTAGGTAAGCAAAAACGCAAGTAAGCACTGACTATGCAGACTTCAGTGCGTCCTAGCTAACAAGCAGTTTGGCTTTATTTAAGAAAAGGTTGATGTCAGGAAAATTATTCCCAAGGTCTTAATTTTCAACACCGGATATTTTTGTGTGTGTAGGCATTTCAAGACTACCACCAGTTTTTTATGTGAAGATGTCTTGTTTATTTTTTAACTGATTGATGTTTTTTCTCGTACAAATATACTTACTGAATCAGACTCGCTGTTGCTAGATATTTATATAAAACACTTTGTCTTGTTACATTTCAGCAGGTAAGCTGGCCGAGGCTCTGGATGGAGGTGCGGTGTGCAGTGAATCTATAAACAGACAGCATGCTGCAGAGAGAGGCGACATCTTTATGGGTCTTGGCCAGCGATGCTTCTTTGAAGTCATCTTGATGACCTAAGGGAATATTCCATGACATATTCCGCCAGAATAATCATCAATCAATTAATGCAGATTTATTTCTAAGCATACAGGACCTGAGGTACGATGAATATGTGGAATCATCGATGTTCAAGTTCCTACTGCTCTCTCAGGCTTGTGAGGCATCAAGATGAAAAAAAAAAAAAAGAATAAAGTATTCAACACATACTTGTTGAGAGGCGCTGGTGCCAGAACATTCTGGCCACACAAACGATGATAGAGGAGTATTGCAAAACCCTTACACCAGGGGGGTTCTTGGGTGTTAACGTCCTTTCTGTGCTCATGATTCTGACAGGTCATGATTTGTTTTTAATGATTATTGACTCTGAAACCATTTGTAAGAAATAATCTTTAAGGAAATGTATTCTTCGAGCCTTATGGAGAGCTAGACAAGACGAACAAAAACACATAATAGATCAGAGTGTTATATGGAGAACATAAAACTGCTCACTGTTGCAGAAAGTCAAGGAGTCTTCACAGCAGCTCACAATTTGAAAGTTGTACATTAAACCTTGGATTTAAAAAGGCTTTAGTGCTGTGTGCCATACAAATTAATTACTATGAGGTGAGATACTTCCAAACTGGGCGACACAATGGAACGACTGACAATATGTCAACCACAGTATTGGCACATAACAACAGAATTAGTAAAGCTGGCGGAAGGAGTTTGGTAGAAAAACATCCAGACCATCTGACACTTTCCTCATCAAAGTGACAGCGCATCAATCCATCAAAAATATGGGTCAGAGATAATCCCAGGAAAGATTAATCTAATCATACTCCATTTGTTTCTTAATTGACACCTTTGACAGAAAGGAAGAGAAGCACCATTACTGTCACTCATTTCCATTTATACAGCAAAACAAAACTAAATGAATGACCGGGAGCAGAGAGAGAAATCCACCCACTCATTTCAGCGCGGACGAAACAACTGGGGCATAAGTAGGTCAAGTGATATGTGGAGATATTGCTCTCGTTATTCATCTGGAGGCAAAAATACTCTCTGACGGGTGGGCTTCAGTTTATAATAAGTAGACGCCTTCGTTGACTGAAGGAAAGTTTGGTTTCTGAGCAAAGGTGATTTGATAGAGAAGTGTCTTGATTTGATGCTGCGGGGAAAAGTGCTGGAGAAAGTAGATAAAAGGAAAAATGAAGCCAGATAAGCAGCTTTGCGAAGCCTTGTGGATGGCGGGGTTGGTCCTTATTGATTTAGGTGTTTGAGGTACTGGAAATACTGTGCATTTCCCCTGAGGTCTGGCCCAATGTACTACGAAAATAAGAATGTGAGCAACATCTATCAAGTTAAAAGGAGTCCTGCAGTACATCTTTAACCTGAGTCTGAGTCTGGAGAGGGTCCCTGTGCTGTGGAAAACTTCCTGCCTGGTCCCGGTACCGAAGAAGGCGCGTCCCAGCACCTCCAACGACTACAGACCGGTGGCGCTGACGTCCCACCTGATGAAGTCCCTGGAGAGGCTGGTCCTGTCACTTCTTCGGCCCCTGGTTAGTTCATCGCTGGACCCTCTGCAGTTTGCCTACTAGCCGAAGCTAGGAGTGGAAGACGCCATCATCTTCCTGCTTCACCGTGCCTACGCCCACTTGGACAGACCCGGTAGCACTGTGAGAATCATGTTCTTCGACTTCTCCAGTGCGTTCAACACCATTCGGCCTGACCTGCTGGGGAGTAAGCTGACGGCGATGCAGGTGGACTCCTCCCTGGTTTCCTGGATCACGGACTATTTGACGGGTCGACCACAGTTTGTCAGACTGCAGGACTGTGTGTCTGACACTGTGGTCAGCAGCACAGGGGCTCCACAGGGAACCGTTCTGTCTCCTTTCCTGTTCACCCTGTACACCTCAGACTTTCAGTTCCACTCAGAGTCACATCTGCAGAAGTTTTCAGACGATTCTGCAGTTGTTGGTTGTGTCAGCGAGGGAAATGATGAGGAGTACAGGGGTGTCGTGGACTCCTTCGTTGAGTGGTGTGAGCTCAACCACCTGCAGCTCAACACCGCCAAGACAAAGGAGTTGGTGGTGGATTTCCGCAGGAGGAAATCTACCCCGACACCCATTTCCATCAAGGGGGTGACTGCCGACATTGTTCAGGACTACAAATACCTGGGTGTTCACCTGGACAATAAACTGGACTGGGCCAAGAACACTGAGGCTGTGTATAAGAAGGGCCAGAGCCGACTCTACTTCCTGCGGAGGCTCCGGTCCTTCAACGTCTGTAACACCATGCTGAAGATGTTCTACCAGTCGGTGGTAGCCAGTGCCATCTTCTTTGGTGTTGCGTGCTGGGGAAGCAGGTTGAGGTCAGCAGACGCCAACAAGATCAGCAGGATCGTCAGGAAGGCTGGCTCCGTCCTGGGGGTCCGGCTGGACTCTTTTCTGGTGGTGTCTGAGAGGGGGATGCTGCGCAAGCTGCATAGTATCATGGACAACAACGCTCACCCTCTCCACCAGGTGCTGACCTCATACAGAAGCACCTTCAGCAATAGACTCATTCCACCCCGGTGTACCACAGAACGCCACAGGAAGTCCTTTCTTCCTGTGGCCATCAGACTCTTTAACTCATCCACCTCAGGTCGTTAGAGGAACATTGGAGACTCAGTGACACTTTATTTCATCGCAATGCTGTCATTTCACTTTACTTTCACTTTCACATGTCACTTTATTCACATGTCACTTTATTTAGTATTCAGCTTAGTTTTATTAGTTATCTTATTATTGTACTGCCATTTGCACTATATGTATATTGTATATACCTTCGTAGTTACTGTAACTATTTCACTATTTCATATTTGCAAAGCTGCTCTTATTGTTGATACATTTAGTTTATATTTAGTTATACTTAGTTATTTTAGTTTATATTTAGTAATATTTGATGTATATTTAGTGTATATTTAGTAGTTTAGTTATATTGAGTGTATATTTCTCCTTCCTTCTTTGTATTGAACTGTTGCACCTCAAATTCCCTCGGGATAAATAAAGCTTCTTGAATCTTGAATCTTGAATTGAAATCTACTAGGTGTGAGGCCACAGGCGGGAGAAATCCTATATTTTCAAGTATGTTGTTAAGGGACCTAGTTAAGGAAACTAGTTTTTGTTGAAGATGCGGAAATGAAAATGTGCCAACTTCACCCCAGAAAATGTTGCAAGGTATGATCCCATCCCTTCCCTGTTGTGAGGTGCCTGGCAGCTGATGGTGTGTGGGTTTGAATAATGATCACCGTAAAGTCACTGAACCCGGTCCGGATTTGCGCCACACTTTGCTCATCAACTTAAGTACAGTCTGTGATTTCCAATGTCTCGAGGAATAGTGAAGGGAAGCACTCAGAGCAGGAGATGGATCCCGCAGAGAAGAGAGCCAGACAATTAAGATCTTAGGACTGACTTGTACGGACAGACGGAGCCGAATGTCTGTGTTCCTGATGCTCACACAGCATTTTAAGAAAACAAGAATATATAAATTAAAGCTAAATGTCTGGATGTGGGACCTGGGGACCATGATTGTCTATATCAGATTTCATTGCAATCCATTAAGTTAGGGCTTGGCGATAAATCAATTTTATCGATTAACTCGAGTGTGTATTTTACGCCGACTTGTTTGAATGAAAACCGTTTTTCTCTTCAACATCCGCCAACGCTCTCCTCTGGCTCCCGTAGTTCCTAATAGGCTCAGCCCTCCCCCTGCACCGCACACGCATTTGCCATAGAGATACACTAAACAACATAGCAGCTAGTAGGGAAGAACTCGTTCCCAAAAAAGGCACAGTGTCATCCGTAATTTGGAATTGGTTTGCGTTTACGGGGACAGACTTAAATCAAACAACACCCCACTGCAAAGTGCAGGGTTTCCCACACATAGACTTTACTTGGATGGACCGCCCAGGTATATTAACGGACGCCCAAGTATATTTTGGGACCCTTTTTTGTTTTAATATAATCCGTCCGCGAGCACAACGCCATGCGCGATCGGTTAACTAGTGGACAATGATCTCCTCGCTCTACGCCTCCTGTACCTGTTCGCTGTGCTATCGTGTGAAGGGTCTGCTAGCAAGCGACAAAACCGAAAGACGTGGACCCCCCGCCCCCTCCTTTTTTTCTACAAATACACAATGTAGGTATGTGAGGGACAGAAAGACAGCAAGGTCAAAAGGGCATTTTTGGGGGAGCTTGGTGTTGGCATTATAACCAGCCGCAGGTATACTACATCTGGATACTATGTTGGGGCCTTATCTGAGGAGGTTTCATGCTAAGCAGCTTTAGAAACAGATTTCCATCTGGATTTGATGTTGTCGGTCTTCATTTATTAAAGCTTTGGTAGTCTAACACAACAAAGCTTTAAGCTTTCATGCCCAACTAGCCCGGTATGAGCACCCTAATTTGGTAAAAAAAGTGAGAAACCGAGACAGTTTTTTTTGGATAGTTTTTACTGGGGATGGGATTCTTTGAGTATCTTGTTATCTAATTTTGGTTTATTGGGGGCACAATTTGATTTTAATATTTATCTGAGCAACAATGATTTTTTCTATAAAGTTTTATGCTTAAAAAACAACAAATTAAAGTTATCTGGAACCTAAACCAAATTGGTAGATTTTGACAAGCAACTTTAACACATCTCTGACTCCATTTTCTAGAAAACAAATCATTTTACACATCTACATAGAGCATAAAATGTCAAAGAGTGAAGCTGCAACAGAAATACATTCCTTTACAACCAATTCTTCCACAGCCTATTTTTAACACTTTTCATCCGAGGCTTCAATAACTTTGTTACAGTTGCCCCATATAGTTAAACCTACACCATTTTATTTAACAAATGTTTCTGCTTTCACAGCTGCTTTTGCCATAAAATGCCAGTCAACAGCGAGGGGGATGTGGGGCCCCTGACCAGTCAAAATCACATCCATACATTGCTGAGAATTGCTTTGGTTTCATGGAGGCAGAGAACATTCAGATTTCCATATGATGTTAATGAATGGCTCTTAGGACTGCTATGTTATAAACAAATAAACTCTGCGATGGAACTAGGCTTTAACCTGTCAGTTTGTAGCAATGAATCGTACTTGCTATGGCCCAATATTGCCTGCTTTCTACTCAGGCCAAAACTTATCTCAAACAATGACAGAAGGCTAATATCTGGACCCCTCCTGGCCTGTCTGCCTGTTAGGGTAAGGAGACAGATTCTGGGTTGGTTCGTAATCACAGGTGATACTGTAGTGCTGATACTGTGGCCTGGAATGCAAACAGCTGACAGAAATATCTGTGGCATGCAGGGAAGTGGTGGGAACCATTGTTATACTGTGTGTGGCAAATGGACAACTCCATTGGAACAGTTCACTCTGGCCTCATGAGTGGGACTGTTGTGGTTGGACTATGTTTTTTATCAAGGTGCCATCTGTATGCCTACATGGGGGCTCTTCACCACCATCTGTGTGTTGACATCACACCAAGTTATGTCCTCTACTGCGCCTGCTGTCTGGGCCCCGGAGGCCCGGCCAGACGACCAGGTGCCCCTATGGTGGATTTGGCATGAGAGCTGTTTCCTCACATCAAATATCAATAATACAATTAACATAAAACCAAGTAACCACTCTACAGAAACACAGCTGTTTGCGGTCGTGGTTCAGAAATGGTACAAGCTTCCCATTGATGCAAAAAGTCAAACACATCTTCCGTCGCAGACAGAAAACCCACCTTTTTCCACTGCACATTGGCCATTAATAAAAAAATGCACCTAGAAATGTTTTGGTGTATTTCAATGCAGTAGCACTTAACGAGGGTTTCATTTATTGATCTTTACACTGGCTTCCTGTCGGTCAAAGAACTCATTTCAAAGTTCTGCTGCTGGTTTATAAAGCATTGAATGGTTTCGGCCCAAAATACATTTCAGATCTATTGCTACATTATGAACCATCCAGACCTCTCAGGTCTTCTGGGACAGGTCAGCTTGCTGTCCCCAGAGTCAGAACTATACAAGGAGAAGCAGCGTTCAGTTATTATGCTCCAAATATCTGGAATAAATCACCAGAACCCTGCAGGTCCGCTGCTACTTTTACTATTTTTAAATCCAGGCTGAAAACATTTATTTTTGCCGCTGCTTTTATTTGAACTGTTCTTATCTAACATTGCACTGTAACTTTTATTCATGTATTTTATACCTTTATTTTATTATCTTTGCTTTTTAGTGACTGTTTATAAATGCCATTTTATAATGTGCTTCTGCTGCACTATCTTAATGCTCTTAATGTCTTTTATTTTTGTAAAGCACTTTGAATTGCCTTGTGTTGAACGGTGTATAAATAAACCTGCCTTGCCTTATTAAAAGCCAATGCACCTACTGGAGTCTTGTTTTTATAGATATATTTTTTGTATATTCATGATAGAATCCACTTATTGTAAGTCGCTTTGGATAAAAACAGCAGCTTAATGAAACTTCATCAAAATAAAGACTTTGCTTTTCCAGTTTGCAGTCATTATGAAAATCTATAAAAAGACGCCCTGATTCTTATTTTTACGTTTGAACTCAGTGGTGGTGGGTCTCAAATGGTGGGAATATCCCCAAGAAAACAAGCAGATTTGTTATCCAGTCAAGTATTCTTGCCTTGTTTCAAAGTGGAGCCTCAGCTTTGACAAAATAACTGTGCACCTCCCAGTTTGTCTGAGCCCTTGGACTTTGAAGAGAGCTCAAGTTGCAGACCAGCAAAGAGGGCGAACCAAAGACTCCTGTGTTCCTATGAGGGTTACTGTAATAGCAATTAGCCTTGGGAATGCTACCTGAACAAACAAGGTGAGGCAAAGAAAGTGAAGTTTTCTAAATGTTTGACTTCTACTGTGGGCTCCCACTTGACAACAATCCGTCAGAAGGACTTGTTTAGCGGGGCTCCGACCTATTCAAAAAAATAGGTATTCTGACTATTTTCGTTTTCATTCTGGAAAACCAAACTCCCTTAAATGTGAGCAAACCCATTTTTTGTGCAGACAAAAATGTCACTTGGGAAACAAAACAAGTTATTCTCAACATTTAAGCATTTTACGTTTTAGTCATCTACATTTTCAGGATACCTTTAACACTTTACAAACCTCCAACCAATCACAGTCAGAACAGCTCATACTGCAAAGCCTTTCACTGCTCAGCAACACTTCACCCCAATTGTTTCTATTCAAGGATGGAGAGAAAGGGTATTTGTACAAAGGAAAATTGGTTTCAATAAACTACCAGTTTGACTTAAACAACTATGGATATTATAGTCCTCGACTGAGTCAAGCTTGTGATGTACATGTGGGTTTCTTTCTTGTTTTCTAAAGTCAATAACCCCAATTTACTTGCCCTTACTTTTGCATTGAATCTTTGCTGCATGTTGCACATGGAAATCATATACTTTTCTTTCATATAAAAAGATACTACAGCAAACGCTTCTTACAGAAGAGTGCCAGCTCTTGTTGGAAGTTCATTATCCTAACTGTGGCAAGGCACAGAAGATTAGTGCATGTGTGTGTTTGTTTGCAAGTGAGAGAGAGAGCGAGCGAGCCAGAGAGAGCTGGACCTCACTGCTAGAGGGAGGCCAAAAATAACAGGTCATTTAGAACAAGTCAGACTTGCACTCCCCTCTGGTTAATGCTGGACCACTTCGACATATTTCATGATGTTTCTTTTGTACTCTGAAGCCAGAGAATATCATAAAGGATATTGGATTTATTGTTAGTTGGGTGTGTTTCTCGCAGCTATTCAAGGAATTGGTACGCTGTGGCAGTTATACAAGCCGGGAAAGCAGAATATCGAGGACACAGAATCAATATTAGACTAAAATGGACAATAGGGTCAGCTACGGTCTACACGGTGCAACTAAAACACGTGTAATCATCAACAACTACTCTATTCAGCAGAAACATGTATCTTATTTCAAAGCAGGGCTGAACCATTTTTATTTTTTAAATAAGCGATTGTTGCGAGAGATATTACCAATGCTTTATGATTGTCTCAAGACTGAAAACACATCTGCAGCAACACAAGAGTGCACTTTATTCAGAATGAATTTTGACACAAATGCTGTCTTTGATATAGTGTATAGTGCACCTCCTGCAAATTTGGACTAGTCCGTATGCACTAGATACAATTTTGATTTATTGTTCAGCCCAACTTAAAAGCTAGATAAAGAAGAAAGAGTCTAAAACCTTTATCTTCACAACTGTGTGCACGAGTTGGTAACCAGTACGCGTCTCACTCCTATGAACGCAGCATTATATTCCTCCCTATTCTGACCTATTATATCAGGCTCTATTCTACATTTACTCTTCTAAAATAACAATAATGATATTCAAGGCTTTTTTCAAACAAGCCTGAGTCTTTTCATCTGGGCCGTACATTAGTTAAACATCACGCATTTTCTGAAATCCCCCAGCTGAAAATGGAGCAATGAATGTCAAGAGTGATGATTATTATTTCATGCGTCATACAATCTGAGTTTCAATGTCAAGATCTGAAAAAATGTTCATAGTGCTGGCTGCCTTCGGGACAGGAGCCCCACTTACTATGCAGACGGCATATAAAATATTGTACTGTACGAGCCTAAACAAGTTAGTCAGTACTATTCAGCACACTCCAGCACAAAGCCATGCAATCCATTTATAGATGTTGTAAAAAAGTAATAAAAAACAACCAGCCTAGACACTTTTAGTCGCAACATGTCCTGCCTGGGTTAGTCGTCTATTAAAAGCAAACAGTTTCTAATCTCTTTAAAAGCAGTTATTGGCATGCCGAGAGGATACAAATTAAATGTCATCTTAACTTAAGAGCTTTACCAAGAACAAATAAGTGTAAGCTGTTTTTACTGGAGGTGCAGCAGCACTGACAGATGGGGAAGTGTTAAAACAGCCAAGAAGGATGTAAGGGTAAGAGACAATATACCAAATGGATGTTCTCCAAAAGGCCAAATGTTTTTTAGTGACTACAGTAAACTAAAAAACTAAATAATATAAGATGTTATAAGTGATCCCATGATCTGACGCCATGCAATCTTTCATGGAATATGAAAACACCTGGAACAGCCACGCAACAAGCCTTCAACTTCCACAGAAAAATTAATTGTGTCATGAATTATGCAAGTAAGTGCATACAGTGTGCATATGGAAAAAGGTCCACCTGCAGACTCTGTAGTTTTACGTGCATTGTGCAAATACACGCTATTTTGTAATAAACTGAGGCTGTGGGAATCAATGTATGTATTCGTAAAAAGGGGGATCCAGGCTTTTTATAGAATACAAACATCATGGGCGTGTCCAATGTATTCGGATGCACATGAGACCACCAGTTAACAGGGGGTAAGTGCTGAGCTTACAGGCTTTTGATAGGTAAAACATATTAGTTGAAGGTAGTACACAACAGCCCTTATATGATAAAAGTGAGGACGCCAAAAGATGCAACCATTATAAAGAGAAGAAATAAATATGTCAATCTGAATTACTTCTGATTGGCATTAGCTTTTTAGACAGTTGTAGGCACGTCAGAGGAATGGTAGAGACTCGTAATCACATTTTCTTTCTGAACATATGGAAATAAAGTGCAAAAATGTTCTGAAATGCTAGAACTGTCTACTAATGATGCTATACAACCGAACGACAGGTAAATAAACACCACACATACCGTTACACACACACACACACACACACACACACACACACACACACACACACACACACACACACACACACACACACACACACACACACACACACACACACACACACACACACACACACACACACACACACACACACACACACACACACACACTCACCTGTCTGCTTCCACTTTTCTTTGATTTCAGGTCGTTTTACGGGACACGGTGAAGTTTTTCTCTCTCTCTCTCTCCGTTCAAAATGCCACCACACCCGAGAGTCAAACGGGGACAACCCGTGTGAAAGGTACGGTGTGAGAGGTGGGTGGTCGGTAGCGGTAAATGCTGACAGAGCCGAAGTTTTGCACCGAAAAACAAAAGGAGAAAACCCGGACGGTGTCAATGGCAACGGTGGAACGTTGGCCAAATTAAGTCCCGTTTCATAATGTCAGTTACTCCGTCCTCTGTGTGTGTTTTGGTTCGCTTTTAAAATGAAACCTACGCGTTATCTGTGGGAGCAGAGATACATTCACCCGCAATTCAATGTACTGACTGGTGGGAGGAGTGTATTTCGGTCTTTTTATCTCCAGTCCTCCTGTGCAGTGAGCGTCACGGTCCGGGCTGACTTTACTCCCGGTCTGTGCGTTCAGGGCGCATCGAAAGTTAAAAAAGCTATACTTTAAAACCGTTAACACCGTTTTAACAAACTGTGATAACCCAGATTTTGATGAGTTGCACTTTCTTTAAGGTTTCAGACGTCATTTTTCATGATTCAGTTTAAAATTGGAGGAAAAATGGCACTCAACAACCATTGGTTTTCTCCATCCCACTCGACAGAACATGTAAAGGCTGAAATTCCGATGTTACCTGAACGCAACAACGTGCAGATTTACTAAAAAGGCTTTTTATTTTAAAAATCAATCAGTTCCTTTGTTTTTTTAACAACATACCTTAAACACGTTGATGATAATGCAGTTTAATGGAGAAGAAGCAGTTTAGCTTGTTGACACATGACAAAGATTAAAGGTCATGAGCAGCCATGTCTGCTTGGAAGGTGAGTTATGCTATACACACAGACCATGTTTATTCCCATCAAACCAATGTTTTTATATCTGAATTTGTCTGTCTGATGTGTCATGTGAATTGCATGTTTTATATCCTTATTTTCTTTAATGGTTATCCACATTACCAAATAATGACTCTTCCAAAATTCTCATTTTCTACCAGGCAAACAAACAAAACAAATAATCAAATCACCAAAAAGGTCACAGCCCCTCCAGACCACAGGAGTGTTTTCCAGGTTCAGACATTGTCACCTTCAATCATATTGACACATATTGTATTAGATAACTAATTAAACAAAACATATTGAATTGTTGTCACGAGAACACCATCTGCAGTCATAATCAGAGACAGCATGTTATGTCAGGAGAGTGTCCTAATTAACCAAAGAGACACATGTGACACATGAAGTATTTACCCTAATTTGACTTGTCAGCTGCATTAAATAGTAGTGGTGGATGTTTTAAATGAATGTTCACCCGTATAGGGAAACGGTTTTCTAGAAATGAATGAAATCTAATTTGTTTTGTTTTGATATCACTACTGATAAAAGCAACATTAAGCACAATGTAAAATGTTGAACACATAAAGAAACACAACGACGGCTTAAATACATTTGAATCCCTTGTTAAGTTGGCTATACTTTTTAGTAGATGGAGTGTTTTCCATCATTATTCAAAGTATTCCATGAGCCATTGTTTTTCCCTCGCAGATTAGTCTATAACTATTTA
Organism: Eleginops maclovinus; assembly: GCF_036324505.1. Lineage (NCBI taxonomy): Eukaryota > Metazoa > Chordata > Actinopteri > Perciformes > Eleginopidae > Eleginops > Eleginops maclovinus. The sequence continues at coordinate 7,639,406 of NC_086366.1, read as the reverse complement.
CTGTACGTTATTTAATACAATCCTGTTGTCCACAGACGCATTTCAGTATTAATTGTACCAAAGCCAATAAATACTGGGGGGTGGTCAGCCCTTTTCAGATCACTTGTATTTAAGTGGTTGGCCTGAACTATCTCTATGTGAGGTCTAGGAGGAGTTTTAGTTAAACAGAGATCATATCTATCACCAAGGAAACAGTGAGTGCAGTGATATATTAGCATCATATGAAGAAAAACAAGAGTTGGTGCATGTTAATGTGCATCTGTGTCTTTCCTCAGATGGATTGCATAATAATATATTCAAATGCAACAGCACTTTAACCACCAATTCACTCTTAGCATTTAACATTACTTCAAAGGGAATCGTTTGTGTGAGATAATATCACCACCTTCACATTCATGCAGACACACACCTTGTTATTGCCCCTTAAGAGCATGTTTACAGGTGGGAAAGCAAGGGAAATGTTCCTCTCGGGAAGACTTCTTTTCGCGTATCGTTTTTTGATGTAGCAGCACAGGATTCTCTGCTCATATCTAAACAGATCCAGCTGCTACGCTCTGTTATGATCTCCACCCATTATAAAATGCCAAACAGAATCCACAGGCAGGGGAGGAAGGAGGGTAGGGTGGCAGGTAGGGGTCTCCTCTGCAGGTGGTGTGTTTGTGACTGCACTGTCTGAAGGTCACAGAATGTGAGAGAGGGGGAGAAAGACGAAATAACGAGAGTACCAATGCAGATACTTGTAGATTGTATCATCTTAATGCCAATCCAACAGCTTGTTATGTCTTTGAAGGTCTGCTGGAATTTCACAGCAAGGTGGAATTTATTCAGAGGCCTCACTGTATTCAAGATGGAACTGAAACAGCATTGAATCATAAATATCTTTGAAGAGAAGTGGTATTAAACATATCACTTTGATCCGAACACTTTATTAAATGGCAAATATCACAAAGGTAGATACCAGACTTAAATGAGGACAACACATTGCGTCCCAAATGAAATGACCTCGAATATTTAACTTTCTGTTTCCTTTAATCTGCCACAATGGAGTTATACAAACAGAGACATTGTGCCAGTCGGATCCTATGAGAAAGTGAAAGTTACTGTGACTAGTACTCCTCTTGTTGACCACATACAAATGCTTTCTCTGGTGAAATAGGTTTAGTTCATTTGGTTGCTTTGCTCCCCATCTAGTGGGTGTTTGACCACAATGCAAGGCAGCAATAACTGCAGCTGGCAGATTATTGAAATGAGTTCTATGTGTTTAGTTCTGTGAAAACATTATTCATTTTTGCATTTTTCCTCAAGCACATATAAAAAACAAAAGTCCAAATGACATTTGAAAAAGAAATTTGATTAAAAGAAAGATACAAACCTCAAAATACTCCTTTAACGTCGATGTCTTTGGAGGAGGCTCTCTAACTTTTCCCACCAGGGGGCATTATCGGTCAGTATTAAACCATTTGAAAGATGAATGTGTGCTGCATTGTCATAAATTCCAAAGTTAACTTTTTGTTGCTCTATTTGTTATAACTAACATAAAAGTCTTACAATAGTTTTGCTGAAACAGTCACGTTTGTTTTTTCTTCAAAACACATTTTAAACATGTTGTTAAAATGGCAAGGATAAAAATATAAAGATCTGCAAAAAACAGCAATTAATGTAAAATGTTCTAATCAATTTCAAACCAGAAGTGTTCATATGTTATGACGTCTAAATCTTTTGTCAAAAAACTTGATCAAGATCTGTTCAGCGACAGGACAAAGCTGGTTTTAATGATTCACCTTTTTTTGACATTATTCTTCTGAAAATGGACTTTGCAATATTGTTCCCAGGGGATAAGTAATTTCACTCTTTTTGGTGTAGTAGTATTTATGCCCTACAAAGTGAAACTCCTTAAAGAAGCAGTTGTTTAATACAGTTAAATCACAGTTCATGTCTTTTAAATCCGGTGGGTTTCGATTGACAAAGCACATTACAAACTCCATAGGATCCCAGACTTCAAACTTCAGAAAGTTACATCACGCAGCAGACTGAAACATTTCTCAGGTCTTGCGTCATGGTCTTCCTGCGACTGCGCTCTGCTTCCTTCAGTGCTGTCTTTGTGTCCAACATTTTCCCTCCTGGTCAAAGCAGCCTGTGACAGAAAGGCATAATTACAACCACCGAGACAGAAGTATATATCATATATAACACATTTTATCTTTAACACAGTGTCAAAACTTTAGTTTTTTGGAAACTTTGAATGATAACAAAACTTTTATAAGAGATTACTTCAAACTGTGTTTGATGCACTTGGGGAGAGTCTACCATTGGAAACAGTTAACAACAATATCAGAGCCCATCTGGAAAGCATATTAGAGAGGAAACCGAACACTGAACCTTCTGGAAGTGATATGCAGGTACAGAGGGGTGTTTAGAAACCCCCTGTCTCTACAGGCGGCAAAATCCTGTTAGTCAATCGGTTTGATGGACCAACACAGATGTCCCCTGTTTGTTCACATCCCCCACATACGGACAGTAGCTACTTAAACCATGATGCAACTGCTTGAACATCTGTTTGAATTTTAATGTGGTTTCATACATTCTACACAAAACCTTAAACTTTAAAAAACAACAAAGATGTATATAAATAATATCATTCTGTAGTATATCTGCTGTCAACCAAATGCCTTGTTTATTATTTAAATGCAAGTGAATAGACTAGAAATTAATTTTAAAAAACTGACAAGATAAACCTTATCGATATATTCTTTTTTAGCAACACTAAGAGAGACACGACTGGTTGCAATCCACCAAGTCTGAGTGCTTACACAGTAAGTGCTGAGGTCAGTGTAATGGCTTCCAGATGTTAAATTGACTCCTGTCCTCAAATAACCCTTTCTTAGATGCAGTTGAGTTGCTCCACCCTCTGTGGTCTGCTTTTGAATCATATAATGTCTTTAAAAAAGCAAACATGCACATGCGTGGTTCATGGCATACGACAGTTATTCACAGCAAACTTCTTCCTATCTTGATTGATTGTGAAATATTGCATCGGATGTTTTACTTATATATGTTGAATCCTTTCCCTCAGTTTTTAAATTGTTTGCATGTGGTGGTTAGGAAGAGTACTGAAAGTTTCTATACGCTCACACAGTCACGTCCACACACACAGGATGTATTCAGTCAGTGTACAGGAGGTACTTTCAGTGGATTAATGTAAAGATGCAACACAAACCTCATCCTGGACGACCCTTTCAGCCTTCCTTAAAGCAAAGGAAGGCTGAAAGATAATTAAATTGGGCATTATTTTGCAAGACCACCAATGTGCACCATTGTTACATGAACTTTTTCTGTATGATAATGTAGAACCTTGTTTTAGATTATGTGAATGACACATTTAATGTAGTATACAAATATTTTCTTTACGGTTGTGAGCCTCATTTTCTTCCCTTTCTTTATGAATTGGATCTTCCAGGCCTTTGCCCCTCAAGGAATTCAAATAAAGGAATACTTTTTAAATGGAAATTGTGTGTATTAGGAGATTCGACCAGACTTGCTTGACCCAGAAGTTACCCTCTTTTCAGGCTGAGGAATTTAAGTGTCAACTGTTGCATCTAGGTGCTTCTTCAGAATAACAAGCACCCCCTGAGGGGAGGAAGAGGGCTTCAATTCTGTGTCAAACCTTTCAAAGGAGAAATTGTTAGCTGAGTCCCTAGACTGCAATTATTGTATTATTTTAATATTTCCTAGAGAGAGGTGGTGTTAGCCTTTGGGTAGCCTTTTTCCCTTTGAAATGTTCACAGAGATTTCCGGATGCCTGCCTCAACAAGTCACTGGAAGAATGGAAGCCACTCATCAGATGGCATGTCAGGGCAATTTGCAGGGGCTGTAAAAGAGGAGGAGTTTGTGGGATTAGGTGATAGATGGAATTCCTGCAGTTGGAAACAGACACCATGATCAATATGGGTAGTGTGAATTTCAGAGTGATTACCTATCTTTCTTTACCTGTCTTTCTATGTAATGTGGCAAAGTATCTTTGATTTCCGTGGATAAATAACAGATTATACACAGAAATGTTCAAACTAATGTTGTGTAAATCTATCTTTAAATCTGTTGTATAATTTATAAGTTATTCAATTGTATTATTGTTTTTGCAGGTGTCTTTGATTTCTGTAGATTCTTGACACAGATTACACAAGGAGAAAAGTCACTTTATAACTAAGATTATGTAAATTACATCAATCTGATTTGTTAGACAGTTAAACACAAGATTTTACAACTTATTTACTAACATAATGTTCTTGCATAATTCAAAAAAACACATTCTGCTCTTCACACCGCAGTTTTTACGTTTCTACTTAAGACCCCTGTCCTTCCACCGCTGTGCTCCAGCAGCTGAGCTCGACAGACGTGGCACTGTGGGGGTGGGGGCAGGGCTGGAGATCCTCAGTGAAGCAGGAAAAAGACTACTAAGACTAGAGGTTTTAAAAGGTATTGTCATTCCCATCTTAAATGAGACATATGTGTAACAATGTTAACAAAAATATGGTTAATACTTTTCTTCCTGTAAACATTTCTTTCATATGTCTTGCCTGCTGAGATTGCTATAGAGTTATGCAACATAAAAGGATTAAGCTCTCACATTTAAAACAACTGCAAAACGTTTTTTCATGCTACATATTACCATGAATCAGAAGAATCATTTAGATTAAAAACACATGTTTTATATGTGATGAAACCCATGTTAGAGATTGAGTCAGCAAGCAGCGTTAGAGGCTAAATGCTAAGGAGTTTTTCTGTTCTGACCCAGAATCAGATGTTCTTTGTGTTTGTGTCTGAAGTCACAGCAAGAGAAGTTTGCAAGCTGAACCCAGATCAGCGCTGTGGAGTTCATTTCAGGCGACCCCTCTCACTACAGCCTGCAGTTTCAAGTGGGACGTCCCAGCTCCCAGCTTCCTAAGGAAAGACATACACCCTCTTTTGCCCATTCCCACTTCTAGAAAGTTCTTTCTCTGGTTATAAAAAGCAGGAGAGATTGTTACGGTCACATTATACCCAGGACACGAGTCAGAAGGGAAGAGAACCCCTGTGAATCTGTGCCAGGTAAGGATTAGAAGATAACCATCTCTATTTCAAGGAAGGAATGCAGAGGGTGAATGGAGTGATTTGTTTTCTAGTTACAGTGCAGCATTTTTCAAATGTAACCCTCAAACGTTCAAACCGTTATTCACTCTCTAGATGACCTGCACACAGAATTGTATATTTTATCTGCATTGCATTGTTGCCATATAGTACAATATATCCCAGCATGAGGATAGTAAGTGTTCTGACTCTTGCATGTGACTTTATCCAGACTATATAAATGCAAATGAGGAAAAGTACTCTGTATGCACCCAAAGTGATTTTTTTATACTGTAATTCATCACTTTTTAAGTCAAATCTGCCTGTTTGTGTCACAGCTGACTGGATGAACGTTTTTTTTTCTGGGTCACAGAGGAATGAAAAACATTAACGTGTCTGATTGTTAATTATTACTAACTTGCATAATAAATTAAAAGGAAAAACATCAAAGGATATGTCTCTATCAGAGCCTGTATAATAATTCTGCCTGCTTTATGGAGATTGTTACATACACCTCTTGTCTTTCAGAATGAAAATGGCAGTCATGAAAACATCTAAAGGTATCCGAATATGATGCAAAGTATCACAAATATGCAAATATAGAGATGAAGATAACATATCTCTGCACTCAGAATGGTGGATAAGGCTCAGAAACAAGAAGCTGATGCAGGATGATAATTACAGTCCTATAAATCTGGTCCTTTGTTTGAAAAACTTATGGGATGAGTTACTGTAGATGTAACCTGCAGGCACTTTTTTAAAGGCAAAATGGCTGAGGGTGCTGCTATAGAGAACATGTCAAAGTGGAAAAGAGGTTATGAAAGTCATCAAAGTGCAGACATGCAGCGGTTTGCATAGATGTAGAGAACAAAGAGGCATCATATTCCAGTGTCTGCACACAGCTTCACTCTGAAAGGGCGTGGTACCAGATATACAGCTTACCCTCAGTTGTTGCTGACGTGGCGAGGACCATGTTGGCCTGGAAATGGAAGAGTTCCAATCTTCTGTGTGGGCTGAGCCAGCCCTGCCCTTTCCACGATCTGCCCACATCTCAAATATAGGCTACGTCATGGCATTCAGATTTTCTCAAAACATCTCAATTCTGTTTAATCATTCGTTCCACAAACTCCATCTGGGGAAACATTCTGATGTGTGCCCTCTATCTCAAACATACACATTTATTAGATTTAACAAAACAAAGTCAGGTTAAAAGATTTTAACCCTAGTTGTGTCTTCTGTTTTATTTTTCACAGGCTGTTATAGCTGCTTTTGGAGACAGACAGGATGTGGATGACAAGCATCGTAACTCTTTGTCTGCTGGCCCTCGCGGCCTCTGCAGAGGAAAAGAAGCTGAGCAGCCATGCCACCACGCTGGCTGATAAAAGTGCCAACCTGGCATTCAGGTCTGAAATCAACTCTTAGCTTCACTTTTGACTATCCATTTATTGGTATATTTTTCTGGTTAGCAACAAAGACAAATAATCTCTTTTTCTGATTTCCATTCAGCCTCTACCACAACATGGTAAAGGAGAAAGGCGCAGAGAACATCCTCATCTCTCCTGTGGTCGTGGCCTCCTCCCTGGGGATGGTGGCTCTTGGTGCCAAGTCTTCCACTGCCTCCCAGGTCAAAAGCGTCCTCAGTGCTGACAATCTGAAGGATGAGCATCTGCATGCAGGCCTGTCCGAACTGCTCTCTGACGTAAGAACAATATCAAATCCTTTATATGAGACTTTATTTCTTTACAAAACTCAAAGGACACCCTCAATGCTTTTTATTTATTGCTCTTTTGTCACTTTTTTTTGTTGCACTTTTTCAGGTGACCGATGCCAAGACACGCAACACTACCTGGAAGATCAACAACCGCCTGTACGGTCCCAGCTCTGTCTCATTTGCTGATGATTTTGTGAAAAACAGCAAGAAGCACTACAACTACGACCATTCAAAAATAAACCTGAGAGACAAGAGGAGTGCAGTGAACTCCATCAATGAGTGGGCGGCAAAGTCCACAGATGGGAAGCTGTCTGAGATCACCAAGGAGGTGCCGAACCCAGATGGAGCCAGTATTGTCAACGCTATGTATTTCAAGCGTGAGTATAAATATGACTCTTTTTTTTCAAATACATGATCCTTACCTGATGTCTGAGGTTTGTGCAGATTAGTAACTGAGTTTGTTTTATCCCACAGCTCACTGGTTTGAGACATTCAATGATAAAATGGTGGACACGCGTGCATTCCTGGTCACCCGATCATTCACCATCGGAGTTCCTATGATGCATCGTACAGGTGAGTTTCTACATTGTCCCTATACTTCAGACCCTAACCCATTGTGTCCTTTACACTGATTCTGCCAACAGCAATGCAAGCAAGACAAGATATCTTATTGGTGTGCTCTCTGCAGGTCTGTATGACTTCCACGAGGACAAGGAGAACCGTATGTTTGTGCTGAACATGCCTCTGGGCCAGAAGCAGGCCTCTCTGATCCTCATCATGCCCTACCATCTGGAGCCCCTGGAACGCCTGGAGAAACTCCTGACCAGAAAGCAGGTGGACACCTGGATCAGCAAGTTGGAAACTAGGGCTGTGGCCATTTCCCTGCCCAAAATTGCAATGGAAGTCAGCCATAATCTGCAGGTAGGTGTCGGAAATGTAAGGGTTGTGAGAAGATAATCTAAGTATCAACCAGAAGCCCTTTGAATTAAAATATTTCTTTCTTCTCTAGAAAAATCTGGCTGACCTTGGCCTGACTGAGGTCGTGGACAAAGCCAAGGCTGACCTGTCCAACATCTCCGGAAAGAAAGATCTGTACCTGTCCAACGTCTTCCACGCGTCAGCCATGGAGCTGGACGTAAAAGGAAACCCGTTTGACACCAGCATCTACGGCTCCGAAAAGCTGAGGAACCCCCAACTTTTCTACGTAGATCACCCCTTTATTTTCCTTGTGAAGGACAACAAGAGCAACTCCATCCTGTACATTGGCAGGGTGGTTAGACCTAAAGGTGACGCGTTGCGCGACGAGCTGTAATATTATTGGGAATTGGGGCGGGTAGTTCTGTTATTTCGCAAATGATGGCAGGAAACGGTGTATATTTCTGGTATGACTGTTACCTCATGAGCACATTCCAGTTGGCAATCTGTGGACTTAGTTCCTCAGCTCACTGTTTTTATACAAGCTCAACTTTTCCAGGGAACAATTTATCAAACCCAACACATTAGGTTTCAACCTTTAGCCCCCCTACATTAAAAGATCTTCTCAATACCAATGATTGGCCTTAATCTTTATGAACAGACACTAGACAACAAGCTTCTACTGAGTATGTTTTCTTCCCAGCCTGTAAGTAGGATACAGATCCCCTTCACATGTTTGGTTATTTATTTTGCCTTGTTCATGTTCACTTGCCAACCATACTGTGTCATGTTGTTGCTGTTGGTATTTTCAACATAAAAAGCTGTTGGAATTGTGTGATTTTGTCATAATGTGATTTTTTTTCAATAAAAAACGAAAAAGAGCTTGTGTTTGTTTTTTGTTTGTTTTTACAAGTTATGTCTGAATACCATCCCAACATTTGATACAGTCTTCTGGAGGTTTAAGCAGTGGAATGTGAGCTTGCAGATAACATTTGAAAGGTAAACAATCTTTCCAGTCCACTGGAGGACGAACAAATCCTCCAGGTCGGGAATGTTGGGGTCATTGCTAATCTCCCAAAGAAAACTATGCAGAATATTTCGTGGTTCATTTCCCTAGCCACTACAGGCCTACATAAAAGTCAGGGGGATCTTTGTTGGGACGTCCCAAACAGAGGAAAAGCAGACTCAGCAGTGCAGGAACTGGAGTGCAGGGTTCTGATGGTGAGTGGCAATCTCAAATGTACTCCCAACTAAGCATTACTGTATCTTAAGCCTTTTCTTATTTATTGGAAATTTGAACACATAAATGTGTCTTAAAATGCAGAAACAATAGATCTTGAATACCAACATGAGAGCTGTGTGCAGTACTGGCTACAGCACAAAGAAAGCCAAACAATGAAGGTGTTTCAAATTCATTTTAAATGTTTTAATGAAGTGATATTCCACACAAGTATTCTTTGCATTGCAGTTATATTTACAAGACAATTAACAACATAGATTACACAATATACATGTTTCTGACTGACTCTGTTGTTGTTTTGACACCAAAACATGAATAAAATGTCTTATATTACCAATATTAAGATGATGAAATGCAGAGGACTATTAAAAAAAAAAAAAGAGTATAATTATATTTAGAGCTGAATCAATATTTAGGGGTTTGGGTCATAACAGCTCTAGAAAAACATTTCTATCAAAGAACACATTTTAATATCAGAAGTACTTTATTTATCCAAAACCGGGAAGTTTTTGATATTATCTCTTGAGGTTCAAATGATGTTAAATGTGCATCCTCTGGTATTCCCATACCTACAGTATATGTCCTTGTTTGATAAATTGCATATCTTTTTTACTCAGAAGCATTCTGTCAATAATAAAAAACAAAACCACTTAATGCTCCTTAGAAATCGTAATGTTGAACACTAGATGGGGCTCTTCAGCGGCTGCACAACTCTCAGACATCTTGCATCGTGAGGAAAATCTTTAAACGTTTCATACCTCCTTAAACAACTAGGGCTACAAACTGTAGCCCTGTTTTATTTTATTGCTAACCTATCGAAATGACATACAATCATTGATATTGACACTCTGTATATGACACACTTAAGCCGAGATTTGCACAACAATTAGCACATTATCGTCCTCACAATAAACACACTTCTCTTCATTTGACACAGAGATCTAACTTGATGTCACTTCTTGCGATATTAATGCAAAAGTATACTTATTCTAGGTCGTCTTTTATGATATGGTAGTCATTTGGTTTGCTCTATAAATAGCCATTGATTTTACTTTCAACATACTTTCCTATGCTGTGTTTTTACCTGTATTGATACATATACAGCTGTCAGGTGTACGGACACTTCGGTGCTTGCAGTAACTCAACAATCAATCCGTCTATGCACTGTAAAAAGGCAACAGGTGAGTATGCCTATTTTTATTTTTTGTCGCCATGGATGTTTTTGCTATGTTTATGTGCTAAATGTATTTAAAATATGTTCTGTTGTTCATTTACTCTGCAACGTGCAACCTTTGGAAATGCATGGATTTACAAATATACATATGAAGAGAAACACATATAACCCTGTGTTGTGCTTGTTCAATATATTCATGAACTCCAATGAACATATCTCTGTAAAATACAAACCCAGACTCCTATTTCCTCATTTAAAAGAAAAAGATTTAGATTAAGCACAGCAGTATGTCATTGGTTCAGAGAGAGTTAGGATGGACCACGTGTGACAGAATGGCGATACATATCTAAAGGACCTCAAAACTGCATTTCATATAAATCTATATGAAAAGAAAACTAATAGTTTTGTTGCATTTTCATTACAGAGTCACACTTTCATTTGTGTAAAAATAAGGTTACAGCTCTATTTTAGAGTTTTACAGTTTTTAGGAATTGTCTTTAATTCTTAATATTCCTTGTCATTTTTCTCGATCAAAGTAGAAACATGAGTGGTAAATATTCTCTCTTTTGATGATCATATAATAGCAGTCTTTGTCTCAAACGTCTAATATCATATACCTGGCCACAACACAGTAACATCCTTAGCTCCATGACTCTATTATGAGCTTTCGTGGCAAACTAAAAAGAGATATTACCCCCTGAAAGAAATAACATTTCATTTTGAAACAGGCGTTTGGGGCATTCAATCTTCAGATGGGTGAAATAGGTGACCACTCAGTGGCCGGTGAGTGCAGGGAGGAGTGAATAAGAGGAGTGAATAAGTGCATCCTTCATTAAGGAGCAGTTCACCTTCCCCGCACTGCTGGCAGCAGGTACGTAGGCAGGTAATGCGAAGGACGACTCTCATTACATTAGCACCGTTATGTTCTGCTGTGCTGGTTGCAGGCAGATTAGCCAGTCCAGGGACAATCCTCTTAAACAAGTCTGCACTAAGCCACAGTGAGAGACTGGGTGGTGCGCTGCATCCTCAACCCCCAGCTCTTTATTTCTCAGGATGTGTCCTTCTGTCTGTCCTTCCTCTGGTTTCCTTCTCTTCCTGTCTTTCAGAGCTTTTTATCCACCTGCCTGTTGGCCTCGCGAAAATGAGTCTTGATCTCCTCAGTCACCATTTCCTGCCAGTTGTCCCTAGTAGATGTAGACGGTGGAGTTAAGACCAATTTTGGGTTTTTTTTCAGAGACACTTAAAAGCATGCCACAGAAACACAGTCAAGCAAATGAGTTCATTATTAGAAAGAGCCACCTAGTCACAATAAAAGCGAGTGAAACAAACAAAGAAGGCTTTCCCAAATCTGCTTAAGAAGATGAAGAAGGTGATAAGATCAAAAGATTAATGAGACTAATACACCACAGAATAAATGAGAGAGGTCACACTCAGGGGTCGTATGTGGTCACATCAAACTGACACAGTCACATTTCCACAACACAACACCAGCTGCCATGCAGGTCTCTAACCTCCTGTGTTTGGACTAAGAGAGTCAAGCTTTTTTCTCAGCTTTCTTTCTCTTGTACGCAGCTATGTCCTCAGGCTTCAGACCGTGGTTGTCATCCCTGAAGTCACATTCAGATCATTATAATGTGCGTCATTCGAAAGTGTATCAGAGGTAGCAGGCAGTCACGGATTGAAATTTAAGTATTTCGTATTCAATTACTAATTATCTTAGAAATAAGCCATTCAAAAGGTGAAAGGAAGAAACAACAATTTCTTACCCCGGTTTGATCTCTGGCGGGTTTGGCAAAGGCTTTGTAAAGTTTGTTTTCCCTACAAGCCAGTATGTCTCTTCAATACCTTTACCCTAAAAAACAAACAAACATGGATTTATGGACTGTCTCCTTTAAAGTATTCGTCCACATACCAAAAACTGAGGTTACATATTTGTAAAATGTCCGGTTACCTTCAGCTCTGTCTTGCCTCTCACATCTATTTTGTAACCTTCGTTTAGAGAATGGAGGATTTTCACAGTGTTCATGTTAACATGGATTCTATAAGCTGAGGGACAAAGAGTAGGGAAGAAGTCATTAGACTTTTCCAAAACATGAAACAACAGAACTAAATGTGTGCACAGGACACTCACGCAGCCCAGTGGATTCCATACGAGACGCAGTGTTGACGGTGTCTCCAAAAAGGCAGTACCGGGGCATCGTCAGCCCGACCACACCAGCAACACAGGGCCCTGAATACACAATAAAAATACAAATAATTGATCCGTCCCACGTGCTTAACAAGTGTTAAAATAATAACAATGGGAGGAATCTCACCTGAGTGGATGCCTATGCGTATCCTGACGGGCACGTCTGGCATGTGCCGCATGTGGAAGGTTCCTACCGAGCTGAGGATGTTCAGAGACATGTTGGCAATCTCAGCCGCGTGCTTGTTGCCGTTTCTTTTTGGCAAACCCGATGCTACCATGTAAGCATCCCCAATGGTCTCCACCTAGATAATGTCAACATGTGTATTCAGTTATGGTTACATAAGACTCAGTACTATTTTATTCCACTGTACAGTATTTTGGTTTGACATTCTATTTCATCATGCTCATTTTACTTGCACCGTTGTGCCACTTCATGTCTTTGTCATTGAATGTCCTGTAATGTTGCACTGCTGGAGGAGCCTGGGACTTTTCATTGCCAAAAACCACGCTGCAGCTTTTGTGCATTTGACTATAAACCTTTTTGAATGATCCTTTAAATATCGAGCATGTTCTCTGACCTTGTAAACATCATGGTTGCTGAGCACGGCGTCAAACAGAGAGTAGAGGTCATTGAGAAGGTCGACCACCTCGATTGGATCACTGAGCGAGGAGATGGTGGTGAAACCTACGATGTCACTGAAGTAGATCGTCACCTGGTCAAAGTATTCTGGCTCCACTGTGGCTCCGGTCTTCAGGGCCTCGGCCACAGAACTAAAGAGGGGCAGAAAAAGGAACAAGAAACAGATAATCAGTTATTTTATCTCGAGCAGATCACTATGCAACACTCTCGCTGCTATTGGCTAGCGCTCTAACAAATTGTACGTGATAAGCGGTTGACCAATAACAACAGATCCTGCCAGCTAACCAATCAGAGCAGACTGGGCTCTGGTTTCAGACAGAGGGGGAAAAGACGTGCTGCAGCACAGGCAGCATGAGAAAAATAAAGAGCTTTTTGAACATTAAAGCATGTAGACATGTCACAGTAGAGGCAGAACTGAGCAGGATGTTGTTGATGTTTGTGTGTGTTTACACTCACGGTGGCAGCATCTCTGACAGCAGTTTTTCTGTTCTCTGTTTTTCCGCCTCCAGCTCTTCTGTTCTCTCTCTGATAAGATCCTCCAGGTTGGAGCTGTACTGCTCCAGCATCCTCAGCATGGAGTCAATGATGTTTGTCTTCTTCCCCTTGTTGATAATCTTGAACTGCTCGCAAACAAAAAAATATACTCATAATGTTCTATTCTAATCAGTGTATTATTTGATAAATGGCGGTAAGATTTGTCAACTTGTCAACTTTCGGAGGTCAGTTTTCAATAAGTTTTAGGGTTACTAAATTATGAAATGGCTTCATCCACAAAAAAACTATCTAGAAATGTTGCAATACACAGTAAAAACACATTAATCTGCTTTTCCTTATGTTTTTGATTCATGTATCAGTGTTGTTTCATTTTATGTGCTTTGTTTTGTTTCACTCTTGTGTTCTCTATAGCTTGGTTCCCTGCCTCTTTCTGCATGGTACCCTTTTTTTTTTTTACCTGTTTGTGTTATTTTAAACTGTGCAAAACAATAGACAATATGAAAATGTACCCTGTCAAAGATCTCATGAAAGGTTGGTCTGCGCTCTGGCATTTCGCTCCAGCACTGCTTCATCAGCTGGATACACTCCAGAGGAGCCTGGTCCGGGGCCACAGTGGGGCGGCACATGGGCGGAGGCTTCTTCACCTTACGGATGATCTCTGGTGAGGAGACAGAAGAGATGGGACAAATCAAAATGCAATAAAAAGTCATGAAATGTTCTTCAAATCTCCACCTTATTTGTCTCAAACATATCTCTCTTCCGTGATGAATACGCACCCTCGGGTGTCAGGCCCAGCATGCAGTATGGAGGCCCTCTGACCACCACCTCTTGAAGGATGATGGAGAAGCTGTACACGTCTCCCTTGTAGGTGCCTTTGCGAGAGTTCGCAGTGTCCCTTAAAAACTCTGGAGCTGTCCAAAATAACTCTGTGAAAGAAAGAATTACAAATTAGATAGGAAACTTGATACACTGAAAAAGAAAAACTGAAATTTAATTTCAGTGAAAGTTTAAGTCTTGTCAGTGTATGTGCTTTAGTATGTGCTGTAAAGGTGCTCATTTTTTTTATGTTTGGTATTTACTTTTTCTTTGCTTATTCACTCTTGTATGTTTTATTTTAATGCCCTCAACCTGCCAGGGATTGCAGATGAAAAATATCTGGCACATTTACAGGATAAAGGTTAAAACTGTACTTACTTAAATAAATAAACACGTATATAAATACAAGCATGGGTTAAAACATTCAACCTCATTTTAACAGCACTCTTAAAAGGCGAATGTTGTATATTGGATAGTCATGAATAGCGGTGAGGCATTTTTTCATGTACCTTCAGGTGGAGGTTCTTCTAAAGGAGCTTTTTGAGCATCCAGCAGCTCATTGAAGCCATGGTCAGTAATCTTCAGGACAAAACGCCCGTCCACCACACAGTTACGAGATTTCAGTCTCCCATGAGGGAATTCTTTGTGGTGAAGGTATTTCATACCCTGTAAGTACAATATGTTTGACGATGTGGTTAACCATGAAAATAAATGTCAACAAACCAATGGGGCAGTTCATCAGCGTTTACCTTGATGAGGTCGAGCAAAAGCGAGGACTTGAACATCCAGTCTAATTTGACGTCCTCCTTCCTCAGCAGGTCCTGCAGACTGCCCCGGGAGCAGTGCTCCGTCACCACCGCAAACATAGAGCAGTCCAAAAAGAAGCCAAGGAACGGATTCACATTCTCGTTTCTCAGGTCTTTCATCTGAGAAAGCAGAGGCGAAACGATGGTGTAATGATCGAGAAGAATGAATGAATTACTAATTGCAATATTTAACTACAGCATTTATTAGTTAGTTTACTTAGTTGAGGACATTCTTCTCTACCTTTGTGAAAATCTTGGTGGTGCTCTGTTTCACTTCTTTGAACTGACCGTTCTTAAATTTCCTCAGCCACACCCAGTCGCCCTGGAAGAGAAGTCATGTTTTTGTATCGGGATCAACGTTTTAAACTCTTTTATACAAAATGTTTCTTTTACTACCAAAAAACCCAACATTTACTGATGTCTGTTCATTCATCCATCCAAATACCATGTGATTATCTGGGATGTATTCTTGTGATTCCTGATTTAAAATCACTTTAACCTTGCATTATATTTGAGAGCACAAAAACTAAAGCAACACTTTTCCTTACTATAAGTTTTATGTACAAAGAGTCGTTAATCTCAGTAAAAAATGGATTCTAACACAAATCAATTACACATTCAAACCAAATGTCTCTTAAAAACATGACAAGAGTTGTGTCATTGTTGAATATGTCCCATAACAGTTAAAGGGCCCAGACATTAGCTTTACATGGACAACGTCAGGCTGAAGCAGATGAAATTACTCTCAGTGTGACAAACCTCGTACACGGCTACATTGGTGGTCTCATGAGTTGTTGACTCTATGCTGTTCATAGAGTGTGAGCGGTCTCCAGATTTCTCCTCTAGAGCGCTCTTGGAGTCTCCTAGATCTTCTAAGGTAAGTTTCTGAGGGAAATAAAACAATAGTGGAATATATTATGGAATGAGTAGCATCCTGAAATGTTTAATTCAATGTGATGTCCACTGTAATGCAGAAAACAGATGGAAAAGAGATTTGCTGATTGCTAAAGTTGTTTTCATTTTGAGAAGAGAGAGTAATGCTGCTTACCTTGTTGCTAGGCTGAGGATCGATAAAAGTGAGATCTTCTAAAGTCAGGAGGATCCGATTAGGACCTTTGATCAGTTGGATTTGTTGGAGTCTCCTCCTGTAAAAAAGATTAAGAAAAAGATAAATAAATTAGTACAACCAGAGGGTGCAGGCTTCCTAAATCAAACTCAGAATCCTCTCATCTTCGAGGCAAAGACAGATAACCAAAATAAATCCTCTTTCTTATATGTGAATTACTTCTGGTCTCCTGTCGGCAAAAAGTACTCAAATATTAAGGAAGGGACAGGATAATCAGCAACAAACTTTTGGAAAATACGTTAATTTGATTTCAACAGTATTGTTTAAATGTTTTGCACTTTGGAAGTAACGGTTATTCTGATTTCCTTCGCTAAATATGATTCCCTAATTCTGTTGTTTTTTGGTACTATTTTCTCTATACCCTTTTTTTGCTCAAGCATCCACACAGAGAATCCATTATTGTGCAAACTAAATGATGCAAATATCTCTATATTACATGTGTGGGATGTAGCTGAAGAAACGTACAGAAACACTGTTACTTGTTTACTTTGTACAGGCTGTACCTGATGTAAAGACCAATAAGGAGCCCTCCAACAGCCATAGACAAGATGACAGCAAACACCACTATGATGTAGGTGACCTCCACACCTGAGGATGACAACAGGTAACTTGATGTTGTGGGAAATGCATGGAGAAGATGCAACTGTGAGGTCCTTGACAAAAACACATCTACATAAACATTCACATGAATATACACACACATGCCAAAGAGAAGCCCCTTACCTCCCGTGCAGAGGATGTTTTTGTCAAACCAGCAGCTTGAATCAGATGGAGGAGGATATCCTCCAGGAAAATGAATAGAACTGCCAGAAAAACGAAGCACTCTGGCCTTAAGATCCAATGAATAGGCCTGGTAAAGCTGGCTTCCAATGCTGTCAGAGTCCAGGATGACATACTGGGTCATAACGCCCCCAGAAGCGTCCACCGCGATCTTCTGGTTAAAGCCAGAGAAGTTTGTGTTCTTTGTGAATAACGCCAGGTTGGATCCTGACATCAGCTTTCCTGCCATCCTGACATTGTGGATGGACTTGGCCAGCAGGTAGATGCTGTTATAGATAGTCCCAAATAGTGGGTTAACCTGCAAGAAAAGACATGATGCGTTAAGCAAAATATTTTAATGACTTTAAAGGACCCTCTCATGAAATGTTGAGCAGTAAATTGTCACACAGGTAACTGTTTGAACTGAAAGTACTGTAATTAAAAACAATTTTGAGAGATTGTTTTACAACTTTGTACTTTCACCCCAGTACAATTCAGAGGTAAATAGTGTTCTTTTACTCCACTCCATTTATTTAGTATCTTTAGTTACTTTGCACATGTGGATCAATAATGTGAAATATAAACAACATTGAAAAGGGACTTTAGTCACACATGGAGTAAAATTCACAAGCTAACCTATACAAATAATTCAAACATGCTCCACCTTTACCGGCTTTGAAAAACACATAAATTATAATCAAAATCATATAATAAATTATTCTGAAATGAGCAAACTTGCGTAATGAGGTCTCTTACTTTTAATAATAAGAATAAACGTTATTTGTATAGAACTTTTAATGCATCAGGTGCAGCTCAAAGTGATTTAACAAGGCACACATCACACATAAACCAATGAATATGATCAAATATAAATACCTATTAAATAATTAAAATAATAGAAATAAAATGTAATTAAAATAAATCCCAAATAAAAACTAAATAATTCATAAAACATCCTAATATACTTAATATTTAATAAGGTACTTTGAGTTTATTTTTGATGCTCATACTTTTATAACTTTACTTATTTTAAATGCAGGACTTTCAGAATATTCCTGTTTTTTCTACTTGAATTTACAAGATCTGAGTACTAGTCCCACCTCTGCTAACATGCTAGCGGTGTTAGCAAACACTGCTAAAGCACACGTTGCAACATTTTTGTCAAGTCTCTTTCATATAGGGAGGCTGTGGTGGACGAACTACATAAGATAATATTCTTATAAAGAAAGAGACTGTAGATTAACCGTATTCCATTTAACATTGGAGAGCCAATGTACTTATCATATAGACATCTGCGGTCTAAGACTGACGTGGTTACTACCTTCTCAGGCTGCACGTCTAGTGTGATTTCCTGACTCGACTTGGCGGCAGCGAACGCCTCGTTGAAGGACAGAGGTTCGAGGCCATGGTGACGGTGAGCACAGCATCATAGGCCTCCCTCAGCCTGCTGTTGTTTTGCAGAGGGAAGTACGAGACGTTCGTGTAGGGCAGGCTGTAATGTAGGGTGTCGTAGGGCATGAAGACATACTTCCCTGAAGTCAGGCCCATTTCCTGTGCTTTCAGAAGAAAGGTAGCCTGCTGCTCCCCTCCAATGAGGACTGAGTGCATGCACATGATGATGACTGAAATAGATGAGGAAAAACACAATAGGGTTTTGCTAAATATTTTTTACGGACGTGGAGTGATCACATGAGTTAGCTTAAGTGGAATTTACATGATGTATTTCAAAAGTTGAAAAAAGTGTGAAAGAAGGGTAATTGTGATCACATGCAGTTCTCCTAAGTGGCAAAATATTACCAGGCATCATTGTGGTCTGAAGTCTTAATATATATATATATATATATATATATATATATATATATATATATATATTATTACAAATTTAGTTCAAGAGTGTTCAAAGTGTTTAAATTAAGAAGTCGAGGTGCCATGTTATTTTACTTTCATCCCACACTCCTTGTTTCAGCTCCTAGGCTCTATTTAACACAAAATGCAATTTAGTCTTTTAAAAACGTGTTCAGAACAAACAAATGAAGCTGCTGCCCCATTTCACCTTAACCACAAGGTGAAATCTGCAGTGTCAGAGTGGCTTCTCTTTAATCTCACTATTACTTGACACTGGCAATTCTGTTTTTGTTGCACTCGTGCCAATGAAGCATAATGTTTGGAATGATAAGCCGATTAAAGAAGATGTGTAGCCTACAGCTTGAATGGGAGAAATCCTGGTGGGTAAAATCAGGACAAATGATGGTTTGATATTTTGCAGTTCTGCAAGGAGTTCCCCTGTGGTGCAATACCTGCTCCTCATGTTTGTATTTTACTATCTGTTTTTGAAATTCCCCTATGACTGCTTATAATTATGATATTATTCTACTTTTTCATCATCTCCAGGTATCACTTTAACATACATGAAGCTTAATCATCTCACATTTTATAATTGCTAGCTCCTGTATTAATGTCAGCACATACTCACCCCTGATTTCTCCTGCTTCCTTGATTTTCCTCAGTGTGCTCTCCACCTCTGTCTCATTCATGCCAATGGATGTAACCAGGCCAACAGGAAGCCCCTCACCTCTGAGAGCAGTAGCAACTCTTGCAGCAGCATCCCTCCAGATGTCCTCATTGGATGAGACCACCACAACACTGGCCCACCTAAAGTGTTTCAGCACGATGAACAGCACCTCAGAGGGAAAAGGTATTGTCCTGGAAAAGGTTGGGTATCCTATGACCCTGTCCAGCTCATAGTTAACACAGCCATAAGAGAAGAGGGCCTTATCCCAGTTCTTGGCCAGCAGAGAGGCGGCAACACAGTACCCCGGGTTGGTGGGGCCAATAAACGCATCCGCCTTGTTCTCATTGTAAATAAATGCTGTGAGAGCTGTGGAGGTTTCGCAAGGTTCCTGGAGGATGATAAAGTCCATTTGAAGGCCTAGATCCAGATTGAGGTCTCCGTTTATTCTGTTTACAGCAAGCCTTGCAGCTGCAGCCGGCAGAGCCTTGTACTGCACAGGGTCACAGTTCCAAGGGCCCAGGACCCCCACTTTGAATATTAAACAGCGGACACAACAAGGGAATGTCAATACTCCGAGGAGGACCCATAACAGAAAATTATAAAAGGGCAGTGTCGTTAAAGTTGTTCTGCTTTTAATTATTGGCATAAATGGATGGTTGGACTCCCACAGCCCCCCTCTGAAAGGTGGATGAATATTTTGCATTGTCCTTCCAGGATGTCCAAGATAGTGAATTTTCATGTTCACTATTGAATTAACCTGCAAAACAGGCAAAGATAAAAGTATTTCTAATTCTTAAACAAATGACTATTACAAGTCATGAATGGCAGATTTTAAACAAATGGGCCACCTACCACTTATTTGGCGCCATCATGCCAGCTTCAGGTCCAATGAGGCAGTCATACAGGTGTTCCGGAGGATCTGTTTTTCTGATTCAAAATATTCCGTTATTTAACCATCCCAAAACTTTAGCTATTGTCCCCAAGCATCCACGGTGTTGCTCCGCTGAAGACACAGCCAATTCATTGTGTTTGGATTATCAGCTGAAAGTGACAGGCTGCAGGCAGAAGGCTGCGGCAGTGCGTCTGTCTCGTTTGGAGACAACTTCAGCACCCTGGAGAGCTACTTATGTCCCGCAGTCAGCGCCTCTGAAGGCTCCTGAGCGTTTCCACAAACACTTCGGTTCACAGGAAGCATGTCTGAAGAAAGACAGATAAAATTCCATCCAGCCTCTGGGGGTTCCCTACCATTACAAAAATAAATGTTGTTTTTCAAAATTGAAAAGAAAATCCAGTCAAATTAAAGCGAACTTCCCAAAGAAAAAATATATTTAAAATTGGGAAATATTGGATTGATTGTCAACATATAAAGCCAGTGTCAGCTACAAGCCTGTTCAATCAAATCCCTTCAAAGTTACTCGGGGCTAAAACGTAGGTGTTAGCCTCTAATCCATTTTCAGTGAGGCACAATGTAAGAGGATTGACAACAGGCCTTAGTCTACTCTAAAAGCCGTGTTATCATACAGGCTGGAGCCACATCTAGGCCTCTCCCCATCAGTGACCATACTCCTCTGGAAGTAAAGTCACAAATATTTATTGATAATGATATTTTGATGATAAATAATCAAAGTGTATATCGTAAAAATATGAACTTGGTCCCATAGGCTCAACCTCCATATGCTGTTTTTGGTAAACAAATATTTCCTGATGTGTCGAGTGGGGACATCTTTCTTGCCATGGAGACACCTCAGCCATACTGCATGAGGACACCTGAACCGTGTTTTAATTGGTCTAATATACCCGCTGTACTGCAGGTTCCACAGATTAAGTGAATTAGGAGTGGTAGTAATTAAAGATAACGAAGGACTCTCCCTGCAGGTCCCCTGAGGTCTGCTGCCGGTTTTGCCTGCGTCAGTCTTTTCAGCTCTTTTTCAAAAGACGCCACCAGGTAAACTAACCTTGCCTGACAAATGACTCCAAACACATGGTTGCCACAACATCAACAGTGGGTGACAGTGTAAAAGACAAAATATGGACTGGATGAATTATTTACCAGAACCAAAGCCTGGATCAAGCTAATGTCAGTGATTATACGTTAGATATTGAATTGTGTTATTCCATTATAATGTATGATACTGTAAATCACTATTTCCTATAGTCTACAGCTCTACCCTATTGATGTTTAATGTAAAGTAAAAAATATGTTTAAATATATTTAATTTAAGAGTAGTTTACTAGGATAACATTTAACAAAAGAGCGATTAGTCTAAATATATTGAATACATAAGGTATTCATTGTCGTTAGTGTCAACTTTATACAAAATCAATTCACAAGTGTTCAAAAGCAGTCCGTCTTCCAGATTACAGAAAGCTTTGTGGCCCACATCTCACGCTCTCTCTCACTCTCAAATGCGATTTAGTTTATAGTGACACATAGTGACCCATTTATACCCTCCTGCCAATACATTTAGCCCTTTTCCCTTTGTGTGTGTGTGTGTGTGTTTGTGGGTGTGTGAATTGTATGTTTTACTGTGTATGGGGAGTGTATTTTCCAGTGCCAAACAGATTATGTCTTCATTTAATGGACAGTAAAGTATCCTGAATCTGAAACCAGTAATGTTACATGCATATTGGCTGATTAAATACTCAAAGACAAACCCATTACATTTGAATTCAGGTAGAAACAAAAAAGCTTTTAAAAACCACAATGATAATGCTACAATCAACATCTGACTTCAGCTGCGTCTGGTGTGTCTGTGTGTGTGTGTGTGTGTGTGTGTGTGTGTGTGTGTGTGTGTGTGTGTGTGTGTGTGTGTGTGTGCGTGTGCGTGTGTGTGTGTGTAGTGTGTGTGGTGTTGTGTGTGTGTGTTACAGAGAGAGAGTGGCCCATCCAACAGTTCAGTCCCCTTCCCCCCATCTGCTTGTCTATGTCATTCTGTGTGTGTGTGAAGAACATAACCTTTAGACGTGATTCCTCGCTACTCAACACAATGAGCCAGTAATAAAGATTATAGACATGATTCAGAAATATAACATCAATGTGTAACATGATACTCAAAAGAGATTTCACCTCTGTTGACCCATATTCCACGTAAGCTGATGATCTTCTTAAACATAACACCTTGACATCGCTGTCCTGCTTCCAGGAATAGAGTAGATGAACGATGACTCAGCGCTAAACATCTGATGCTGCTCTGTGCTTCGTCCGAAAATGTGAAATGAAACACAAGTGTCCACAAGCAAATGCAAAAATATAATAATACAAATAATATTATGAAACTAAATTAATACAATTTCAAAAAGTTAAATAAGGAAGCATATGAAACAAACCTCAAATGTGTAAGCATCCAATCAACGTAGATATAGATCTCTCTGTCATTACACAGTATGGAACGGTAAGGGAAATTTAAGTGCAGTGTGGAAAAAAAGATGATATGATATGAATCTTAAAACAGGATATATGAGGACATGGGTGGAATATATAAAAAAAAACATGGGCGATGTAGATAAAGACTTTTGGGAACAAAATAATTTCGAGACACTCACTCTGCATATTCATTTTTAAACAAAAGCAATATAAAGAATATAAAATAAAACGACTACCTTAATTATGGGGATAGCGACAGATGTCACTTTAATGGCTACATAATCAACATGATTCATGAACGACCAGATCTAAAATCAGGTAAATCTTGAGCACCGTTCACATCTAATTTCTGAAGATCCATCAAAATTCACAACCAGGCTTAAGATAGAACTCAAAGGTGGCTTGAACACGTGCCCTTTAGCTCTCCTGTTAGAGAAGTCACCTTCTGAATGCACTGGTTTTTATAATTCAGTATCTTACAAACTGTAAATCAAAAGAAAACAGAAAACCAGAGTTGCTTTTAATAATTGTGTGCCTCTTTATATGAGATGTGAATTATTTTACATTCATTTGTTGCCGTACAATATCAGCAGCTTCTTATTGCCCGTCATCACTGAACCTTTGTGCATGATGCTTTTATGGAGAAGGTGGTACAGTAAGAAAAGTACGGAGTCGAGAGAGGAAGAACATCTTTGTCGGCAGGACTGAACTTCTATCAGTCAGAGGGCTAGGTCAGAGTTGGGCTGTATGATGTGAGAATAATTGACTGAAATATACTTCATCTTTGTTGCGTGTATCATTCATTTAATGTCATGGGTTTGTTTTAAATATATATATTTTATGTCCCTTCAAACTGTCACAAAAGTGGTTATTTCAGGCATATATTTATTTAAAAGCACAACACAAATCGCTCTTTTATTAATTTGGGCCCCTGCCCCTCTGACAACCTCTGCACGTGCCTGATCACAACGCCTGTGAAGATCATGAATTCAAATTAAATATGTCATTCAACGGTATTAAATATTGATATACGGCAATAGCGCTGACCTGTAGTGTTGGCCAAACTTTCTATATTCTGTTACTGTAAATAAATGTTCTCAGTGCATTTAAATGTGAGTGTGTTTCTGAGTGAAAGCTCATGAAACAACTCTGGGATACCAGTGAGTTCATTACAGGCTCTCTGTAGCACTGGTGCCATCTAGTGGAAGATAATATACTATCCACTTGGGAAAGGAAACACATATTTACTGTGTGTGTTTAGCTAATATTTTGATGAAGCTCTTTGGATGCTGAAAAGAATAACTTCTGCTTCCAACCCGGATTAAATAGATATATTTTCAAGAACACACTGTTTTGAGGGACACATCAGTTAAAAGAGTTGGTATGTTCTGTGAAGTTTAGGTACAGTTCTTATAACTTCCTTATGCCGCAAACATCATATGGACAATTTGACATACACAATAGCTGCAAAACTTCCACTGTGAGAGCTATTTCATTACTATTATTTCCCCTTCAGAGCAAAGACTTTACTTTATAGGACTTATAGGTTCAGGATTGACAGCTACTTTCACTTTAGCTTTAATTGTTAAACGTGATGGGTTCAGTGTGCTGGGAATGACTGGCTAAATGGAAATAACCTAGAGAAAAAACGTCAAGCTAAATTCTTGAAGAATTAAATGTCAGTAATAGCCACTAATGTGTTGCACTATACTTTATGATATTATATGTTCACTTTGGTCATGTTTTTCTCATCCTATACCAGGTTCCCCAGGTTTCTTTCAAAGGTCTTGTTGTTTCTTTTTCCAGACCCATGCTCTGTTCTGCAATCTCTCTGCCTGTGCCCCTATCTTATCTTTACAGCCTTGAAGAATCCAAGACACTCACGCAATAGTGTGTACAGTGTGTGTGTGTGTGTGTGTGTGTGTGTGTGTGTGTGTGTGTGTGTGTGTGTGTGTGTGTGTGTGTGTGTGTGTGTGTGCGTGCATGTGAATACAAGTTGGTACGCGTGAAACATCAAATTACATTTTTAAAATAGGTTCCTCTTTCTATCACAGCTCAGTGCATGACGTGCATTTTTTAGGGAACACAATTATCATGCTTTGTATACTTCTATATTAAATGTTTGTTCACACTTTTTACAAGAACAGTGCATGTACCCTTGAGATTGCAAAGATGAGTGCTTTTGTTTGCATAAAGCCTACAATGGGTGTGTGCTATGATGCTTTCATGCTCTCACGAGGAAAGCAATATGAGGGTTCAAATTAAGAGCGGAGGCCCCTTCGTGCTGTGTGAGCAGCAACAGATGTTCACCATAACTCATCACTTGACCTCTGTATTTCTGGCCCTTCTAGAGAACTTATTCGATTATCTCATGTAACAGGAAGTTGCCTAATGTCTCCACAGATTAGTGTTGGCATGTGACAATAAATGCATATATTGTGTTGCTGATTGGCTCTCCTGTGTGGAATCTAGAATAGTGTTTGGAAACCATTTTCGAATTTCAAACTAGTTACAAACTATGTTATCCTCATAACACATCATAATGACAAATCTATAAGAACTATACAATCAAATGACTTTACATAAACCTGAAGGACATGTCTTAACAAAGGTTTCCACCATATTAAAGTCTCATTTTTGTTAAAGAACCTTTCAGAGTGTAGCAACAGGAACAGCCTGCGTTTCCTTTCGAATTATCTTTTTAATCGGTGTCATCAAAATGTGTGTGGTGGCAAACGAAACAAACTGCTGCTTTGTTATGCAATGCTGAATGTCAGATTTCCTTTTCATGTGGTTTGCTTGTCATGTCTCCACTAGAGGGAGCACAGCGAAGCAGCGTCAGAAATATAGTCCTTCAACCGGAAGTGTGATGTGTTGGCCTTCAAAGTAAAAGCGTAGCGTTGGTTAAGGAGCTCTAGATCTAAACTTCTTTGTTCTGCCTTGAGAAAGTATTTGTGAGTGAATCAATGCATATTCTTTAAATGTACGTGTGTGTGTGTGTGTGTGTGTGTGTGTGTGTGTGTGTGTGTGTGTGTGTGTGTGTGTGTGTGTGTGTGTGTGTGTGTGTGTGTGTGTGTGTTAATACAAATTGTTTAAAAAATAGTCAAAAAAGTACTCATTATGAAGTCTCATCCTTTTAAGCACTATACTTTTAAACTATTTTATTAATATTGTTTGTGCATTAATGAGCTCATCACTTCAATGTTGCACCTTGGTTTATTTGAACTACTTTATTTACTACTGGGTAGCTTAACCTATAATACGATATGATAATGCATGTGTCGATTTATGTTTTGTATTAAACTAAATCTGTAAAGTAACTTGTAACTGAATATGTTAGAAAATGCAGTGGAGTAAAAAGTCAAACATATCCCTACAAAATAAGTAGTGCAGTTAAAGTATCAAGTAGCATCATGCGAAAAATAATAATAATACAAGTACATCGGGGACTAATAATTAATGAAGGTACATCTTATCTTATCATACATTTTTTACAAAAAGTACAGTCTACTTGATTACACCACTTATTGGTATGACCATATCATATTACTAATAATTGTTTGCAATGATAAATCAAGGATTAATGAATCTCAAGGGAACTGATGAATATCATATTAAATATTAAAAATGTATACATAATTCATAGTAATATTAATGTATTACAGCCTACATAACAGCGTTGTTGCCTGGCCTGACATTACAAGCACCCTGGCAACGGTAGCCGAGGAAACAGTACAAATGTGATTGATTAGAACCAAGGTATCAGTTCAGCGAAAAAACAGTCAACAAACAAGTTTCATTTGAAGCCTTTTATTTTGGAAAGTATCGACAGGAAGTGCTCATAATTTGGACGCTGGGGGGCTTGATGGTGGTAAAACGAGCCCGAAGCGAGGCAGGACTTTATGGGATGGGAACAGACGAGTGTGTCTCAGTGTTTTCCAGCTCCTGGCAGTGTATTGTGGCGGGGCAGACACACAGAGGGAACTGCAGAGCTCATGTCGAGCAGCGGGCAGACTGCTACCGGCGGGACAGGAGCCCTGCGGGGGTCTGGAAAATGGGAGCGGTGAAGTGAAAAAACGACCGAGCGGACTTGTCTGGATGAAAGGCACCGAAGTAGGTCCACGTAACTTTCTCGGAACACAGAAGTAATGAAAAAGCAGCTTTTTATATATGTTTGAAAAGTGTATTTCCAGGTTTGTCAGAAAGTGGTTTTGTAAACTCTTCTATCAGCAGTGTTACCGATAGTTTCGGACACAGAACCGAGGTCAGATCAGGTTTCACGTTGCCTCTTGGTTTTAAGAAACCGCCCCTGCACCGTGTCCCGTAGGTCTGGACTGACCAGTTTACCGTTTACTGCAATTTCCCCGCACACGTGAAAGAAGCTTTACGCGGTGTGCAAACTCTTGCGGACGATGCGCGCGGAGGTGACCGGTGGAGCTGTGATTGACAGCGAAAAGGGGCGGGGTAGACGTTAAAGTTGTTAAAGTATAAGTACTTCTAGACACACATGTGCTACTTGTTTTGAGGTGTTTTGTCCAGAAAGGCTGCTGTGGATTCCTCCGGGGATTGCCACGTACAGCTGCAAGAAATTTGATCTGCGGAGGTGCCCATGCAGTGAGTGTATGCCGACCCGCCTCCTGTTTAACTTCCGAAGGGCAGCGGTGCACTGTGGTAATGCACACAGGGCAGGGTCACGTCAGTCACAGTTGGTCAGACTTTTTATGATCTGGGAGTCTTGAAAATCTGCTGGAGTCAGACTGTTAAACTGGGAAAGACGAGCTTAACAACGTGCGTGACAGAAGCAGTCAATGGTGGAACAAGTAGGCTACTCAGATTACACTCTACTAAAAGTTTGAATTACAACATCTTAAAAAACAACCCTCTACCAGTAGAAGCCCTGCATTTACTTCAGTAAAGATGTGAAAATAATGCCATTGAAATATACTTCATTACCAAAGCTAAAAGTAACCCATATGCATATTGGCCTATTTCAAATTAATACCAGGTACTGTGTTATGCTAATTAATACATTGATGTGTTCATCACAGCTGGTAAAGGTGGTGCTGATTTTAATCAATGTGTATAATGCTACTAAATATATTAACCTATATTTATATGTCAATGATAATTTCTTACGTCTGTATTTTGTATTATCCAGAAAGCTGAGTGTTTAACTAAGGCTGTCAGTTAAATTCAGTGAGTAAAAAGTCAAACATCGTCTTCTAAAATACATTGAAGTAGAACAATGTTACTTGTTTTTACTGCAATGATAAAAGTATTATTTTTACCTTTTTATTTTGTATTATTCAACCACTCATTTCAGAAAGACCCTATTTTTGTTATATCATTATATTTGGTAATTGGATTATTTTTATAATTCAGGGATTAATGATTGAATAAATTAAGCTACTTTATAATATGTTGGGGATTTTAATCTGTAACAACGCTGGTTTTTGTTTATGTGAGATCTTAATGCTCAGAATGTGAAACTAAAGGCAAAGTAGCATGAAATGGAAATACCCAAGTAAAGTAAATATACAATCCTAGAGAAAACACATCCTAAATAATTTTGGCCAATTTCTACAACTCTATTAAGTAAGAATATTTCAATATACATTTTTTTGTTGTGTCAAATGACAGGAACACGTACACCAATGTGTTTTCATGATTACAACAGGCTGTATTCAGTTTGGTAATATATCCGAAATGACCAAAAAGGCATAGGCCTACACATAACAACAAGTCTGTGCACCTTCTTGCCAAGGATCAGCCTACAGTGTACTTATCCTATTACAGTACATTACACTGTCTCATTGACAAAAGTGGTAATTAGATTCTGGCCATGCTGTTAGCTGCACCTTCAGTCAATCTTTACCACTTTCTGTAATACTGTCTCTGCTAGCTTCGCTTGGATGTACTCTGATACATTTGATCAGTCTCCTTTCTTGTGAACCTATTTATTCACTGTAACTGTAGGCGTCCCATTGCCTCCTAATTGTTTTAAAACCATCAATTTCATTCAAACTCACTGCCTCCTCCTCTGTGTTGTGCATTCATTTGGCTTAACAGGATTAGCATGGCATCCTTTCTTATTTCATTGTATAGTTTTAGCCATAAGATTGAATTTGATAGGTGTCTCAATGACATGAACAATTGGATGATTTTTTTATAAATTGAAGGAAATGTGCTTCTTAAAATACAAAAAATGTGTTTATAAGGATAATTCAATTGGTATTATGTAAATTTACTCTGCCATGAATGTGCAGTTTATTTCTTTTTTGAATACATTTAGATAAAGAAGATCAAGCTGGCAAAAAAAAAAACCCTCGTAAAGACATTAGATAACGTTATGGCTTATCGGCAATTAAAGTGTTGTAATGGCTTTTGACACACTAAATGATTTAGTCTCTACACTGATAACAAACTATGGCAATTGGATTATCATTATAGGTGAGTCTGCAGGCATTTGACAGGAAATTAACATTTGGTAAAAAAAAAACACAACATGCAAAGTAATCACTGCTGCAGGAAAGAGAGTAAATAAATAAAGAGCTAATGGCCGATGATCCTCTGAGAACAGCAGGATCCCGGGAGGAAAAGGTGCAAAAAGACCTCTGAAAGGGAGAAGGTGTCGGGGCGTGATATCTCACATGTATTTGCCAATTGTCCACTCAGGGGGTTTGCAGCTCGAACTGCCGTTGCCTTTTGGGTAATTGCAGTAGTTAGAATGTGTGTGTTGAGAAGGCAGCGGCAGCAGCAGTTTGCTGTTAGCTGACATTTATTAGCGAGAGGTCGAGAGGAACACCTGGTGCAGAAAGTTCACAGTCCTCACTGAAGCAACGGGTGGAGCAAATGATGCAGGGAAGAGAAGGAGGGGCGGACAAATGTGGCCTCAAAACCACACAGAGGTGACGAGCGTCTGCCGATTAGGGTGGTAGACGTGAAGAACGTGTAACCACTGGCAGTTTCCCATGTTTAGTCTGCGTATTGCCTCTTTGTGGTTTCCTAACAAGGCTGATCCCTTTGAGGCCTGTAGATTGCTTGAGGGGAGACAACACTTGTTATTGCAGAGAAGGCGGGGAAAGTCCTTATTATCGTATCTTACAACAGCTAATATTTTTACAGTCAATGTGTATTACACAGTACCAGTTAAGCCGTTTAGCTGTCGGGTGAAAAATGTGTATCGACACATTATGTTACGGTTTAAACATCGAGAATTCCTTCTTCGAGGGTTGACCTCTGTCCTTTTCACGTGTGGTTTATTCCGTGGGTGGACTATTCGGCCTCTGAGCAGCTCAACCTGGAAAAGAAAAGCGTGTTAAATGTTATTCAGTGAGCGAAAAATGTGTGTACTCAGCTCGATTTAACAGTCGTAAAACTTGCCTGCTCGTGTTTGGTCAAAAGCTGAAGCTGGAGAGACTCACTCACATACTGTACACACACACACACACACACACACACACACACAATAATATAGATTCTCGCCTTTAAATTGACCTCCAACACAGTCCTACTATGTTATCTTCTATTCATAAAACAAGTTCCAGCATTACAACTTACACCCTTTTATTTTACTCTCGGTATCACAAGCAGTTAGTCGGGGGGGGGGTTCAGGGGTCAACACAACAGAAACGCGACACGGAGTTGATCAGCTCAGACTGAAAGACTTTGAGCCACTGTAATCAGCCTGCATATGTTGACCCACTGTGCAGCTATGTAACCTCATCCTCTTACATAAGCCAAGATAAATAACTGTATCCCCAATATACCTGATAACAGCCATAGGACACTTTCACTGCATACCCCAAAATGAGACAGAATACAAAACAAAATGTCAATTCAAGGTGAAGAAAGCATTGTTATTTTACTTTTTACATAGCAACACGTACTCCCTGTTAGCTTGCTCATGAATATACTATATCACTTATACTTAATTTGTAGTGATCAAGGTATTGCATTATGGGACATATGCTGTTTCACTGTGTGTTGTATCTTTAACACGCTTTGCTGCATCACGCCTCGGCCACTTGTCCATGACTGTTCATTTCTGCCTGTTACGTAACTCTTAACCTCTGTCCAATTTCCTTACTCATATCAGTGTTGCCTGTGTGTGTGTGTGTGTACACGTTCCTTAAGTTGAACTTGGTTAGCTCTATTCAGCTCTTATTTACACATAGAGGGACAACAGCAACAGCAGCGGCAACATCTGAAAAAAGGTATGATAGGTTTTCTCTGGTTTGAATAAAAAATACGTGTTGAATTTATTTATTACTCTTTTTTTTTTGCACAAATTGCAGTTAGCTCTCTTCTTGATGGATTCCAAATTAATCTTAATAATGATGATGCGTATTTTTGAAGTGGCAGGCTTTGTTGCCTTGTTTTTCATTTTTATTTTGAAGCTTTCCGTATGCTTTTATTTCAGATGCAGGACTATTATATTTATTTCACTTATCATCATCGTGCATATTACTCACTTAACACATTTTTGATTAATCTTGCAAATTATGGACGCATATATTCTGAATTGGCAGGCTTTGTTTGCTTTTTTTAGGCTTTCCTGTAGCGGTTATTTCAGATGCAGGGCTATTGTCCTGCAGTAATGGATTATTTGTTTGTATTGCCTTAATGCTCTGAGACTTAGCGGATGTGGGCAAAACGTATTTTCCCTAATTTTAAGATAGGATAGAGGTACTGTATGTTAAGGGCCTTGATTTACAACCATGCATACTCATTCCAGTGAGTAAACTAAGACTCTTTGATCAAAGAAATTAGGTCGCACCCGTTGGGAAGCCAAGAAGGAGGGCAATTGGGGCTACCCAAGTTGCACGGATAAAAGCTCAAAGTTGTATCACAAAGCTTAACAAATACCTTAAAGATGGCATTTGAACAGGAACAGCTCCTCTTACTCTGAAACAAGTTGTTCTGAGTTTGGACAAGGCGTACTGAACTAATCTGGTCGAAATTAGTGGAATATCCAATATACCTGAATCTCAATCTTTGGTAAAGGCGTTCTGTATTAAGCATCGTAGCACTGAAAAGATACCCGAGCCAACTAGTGTTCTACAAAGTATAAAAACACTGTTATTTCCTACAGATGCTCTTAAAATAATCCCAGTATAATCATTTAAATATATTTTGATCATAATACAACGAACAAAAACAAAACTAATCTAACTTGCGTGTTCAAAGGTTATCATACGTAAATATTTATTGTGTTCTCTCTTCCAGAGCACGATGGCCCTCCTCCTTTGCCTTGGCCTGTCGCTGCTGGCCTTCGTCCATTCCAGCAACGTCAAGAACTGCCACCATGGCTGCCACTGTGAGGTGGAAAGCTTCGGCTTGTTCGACAGCTTCAGCCTGACCCGGGTGGACTGTCGAGGGCTGGGACCCGGCACCACCATGCCAATCCCCATCCCGCTGGACACGTCCCACCTGGACCTGTCCTCCAACGCCATGGGCCCACTCACTGACACCATGCTGTCCGGTCCAGGCTACACCACCCTCGTGAGCTTGGATCTCAGCAGCAACCTTATAACAACGGTCAGTGTTTAAAGGAGCTCTGGTACATACTGAGGTTATGCTTCCTTTGACTTCAAACGACTCACTTACTCATACAAATGTAAAAGGTTAGTTTATAATCAATAAAACATCCTAAAGTCAACACACTTACAGGGATTTTTGAGATTTGGACACAGCTTCTGGCTATTGCTAGCAAGTGTTAGCCAACTCATTCACAGTGTTTTGCAGCTGCATCTGTTTTCAGGGGAAAAGTGTTAAACCTTACTTAATATAACTCCCAAGTACCCAATGGCAGAGGTCTTAGCAGCTATGAAGCAAGATATTGGTTGGTGGAGGAATTGTGTTTTTGATGTAAGCATGAGATCAAAGCTGATTGTATATTTCTATTTCCATGTACACATCTGAAAAATGTACCTGGCCAATGTTTCTCTTTTTCTCTATCTTGCCTTCACATTTTCAGATAACAGCCAATGTTTTGTCCAAGCTGCGTTACCTGGAGACTCTGGACCTGAGCCACAACAACCTGCAGAGCCTCTCTCTCGGCTGCTTTGCCAGCCTCCCTCTGGCTGAAGTTGACCTCAGCCACAACAGCTTCCAAGACTTTGACATGGACGTGTTCGCCACCAAAGTAAATGGTGAACCTGTCAGCGTAGATCTGTCTCACAACAAGCTTGTGTCGGTTTCCACGACTTTGCGTGGGAGAGAGCTGCACATTCAAACCTTGAATCTGTCGGCAAACCGGCTGCTGAGCGTACCGACGCTGGCAGGACTTCCGCTGAGGTACCTCAATCTGGATGGTAACCCCATTACACAGATCAAAGAGGGAGCTTTTGCTCAGCTGAAAGATCTGGTTTATTTATCCATCAGTGGCCTGCAAGAGCTTCAAGAGATCATGCCAAACAGCTTCAACGGCCTCCAGAGCCTGCAAGTTCTGGATCTCTCGAACAACCCCAAGCTCAAGACTTTCAGCCCCGCGGTTTTCAGCGGACTGGACTCCCTGCTAGAGCTGAACTTCTCTGGCTCTGGTGTGGCGTCCTTGCCAAATAACATGCTGACACACCTGCCCAGTATTAAGAGTATCACACTAGGGCGAAGCATCCAATGCTGGAGGACCCAGAAACAGGGACAGTTCCACCGGCAGCTGGGCCAGGTCCAACACAACGAGGTGCTCAGCTGTAATGTGGAGGGCGTCGTCTTGTAGGAACAGTGCCTGTGGAAATGGACCAATCCCTAAAGGGGCCAGTATACCCCATCAGAAGTACTCGGACATGACGTCGTACCACCACGTTCTGAGAGTGTAACCTAACCAGTACAATCCTAAAGCTAGAGCCGTGCCTAATCTGCTCTGATATGCAAAACACTTTGTTGTTCCTTTCACTTAATTTCCTCTGTTCTAAGGTGAGCTTTGGGAATATGTCTTAAAGGTTTAAAGTAGCCTACATGAACTGTTGACAGAAGTATCATAAATGCTTTACTTTTCAGAAACAATGACTTAAAACACACAAAATGCAGATCTGTTTCTTTCAAATCTTTACATGTAGCCTAAACTGGTAGATCACCTTTCATAAATCCAACTTTCTGAGTCTTGTTCATACCGTTTGTTGTGTACTTAATTTAAAGCGGGACCATATTAAGAGCTGTTTGCACTTAAAGCAGTTCTGATGTTTTCTTAAAAGGCCATGCAGTGTAATACAAACCCTTCTGTGCATCGCTCATAATATCCACACTGAAGAAGATGTTTCAACTCTTGACCACTACGACCATTTTATTTGACTTTGAATGTGATGCTTTATTGAAATGTTTAAAGGGATAGTTAGACATGTTGGGAAATGTGCTTATTTGTTTAATAGCCGAGCGCTAGATGAGAAGATTCTGATATTACTCGGTCCAATATGAAGCATAACAGCCAACAGCATACTAGCTTAGCTTAGCACAAAGCCTGGAAACGGAGCCGGTCTCTCTCCAAAGAACTTCTTAAGCTCACTGGATAACTTCTTGTAGCTTATTTGTGTAATCAATACGGGAAAAAAAACGAAAAGTGAAAACAACGGCTGTGGTTGTACGGGGGTTCTATTTCTTGGACTTCCTGTAGTCTTATTGTATTCCCCATTAAGCCACAACATGTTTTCTTTATGTTTCAGTTGTTGACGGATCAAACTAATTTAATTTCACCTGTTCATTTAATAATTGTTGTTATTTTTAGACACAACCACTTAAGCTGTTCTCCCCTGTTTCCAGTCTTAATGCTAAACTAAGCTTCCTGCTGTTGCTTTATACTTAACATACATGAAATTGTTATCAATCTTCTGATCTAATCAAGAAAGCTAATAGGCATATTATATATTATTGTGTTATATGTGTCCCAAAAATGTCGATCTGTACAATCCAAGTACCATGGTTCTTTATTTAGCTCGGACTGGGTGGAAAACTTACAGTATCTCCTGTCAGTGATGAGGGCAAAGATCTTTTCTTGCTACGACCACAAAAAAACGACTTGAGTCTGACATCCTGTCCTTTATGTTTGGACAACTTAACCTTAACCATAAGGACTCTTTAAGTTTGGTGGCCTTTAGATATTAGGCCCGTGCAGCCTTTGACATGGTGCTCGCTGTTCTGTTGGTCTTACACAACGGCAACAAACAGGCCATGACCACGTTGACCGGGAGTTTATTTGGACCTGCTGGCAAATCATTCTCCAGAGGAACGAGACGCTGGTTTGCAAACTCATTTGACCAATGAAGTAAGAAAACATTCTCTTAATATGTAATGATAAAACACCAAGCTGCACTTTGCTGTTACGTGTAACTTCACCTTAGCATTCCTGTGGTATTTCTGTGGACACAAGAGGACGAACAGCCTCAAGACTGCATGTTTGGGTTTTCAAACGTCAGCAATCTGTGAAAAGCA
Source organism: Eleginops maclovinus (assembly GCF_036324505.1). Classification (NCBI taxonomy): domain Eukaryota; kingdom Metazoa; phylum Chordata; class Actinopteri; order Perciformes; family Eleginopidae; genus Eleginops; species Eleginops maclovinus. Next base: position 7,604,131 of record NC_086366.1, on the reverse strand, counting down.
TGGGGCTTTAGTGTTTTGGTTTTAAAGGAAATCCACCTTTTCAGTTGGTTTAATCAAAGTCAGGAGACCCCAGTCTTGGTGTAGAAGTTTATATTTATATGTATGTAACTATATTGTATATAACTTTATATATAAATGAATCTTATGTGTAATAAATTGACTCTTCTCACACTTTAAATGACTGCGGTTTGTTCTGCGTGAAGTAATGACCTCAACTATTCTTTGGTGCGTAATGGAAGGAGCACAAACTTGTTAAAACCAAAACCACACGTCAGTGACGTAATTGTATTAAGTATTGTGGTAGAGAGCCTGTTCCGCAACTCAGTTTGTGGTTGGTTTTCCCCTCATATCAGGGTGTGACACTTCATGGGACCAAAGAAACTTAGATCTCAGTTCTTAATCTTGCAGCACTTTCTTCACTCTTGCAACGTGTTGTGGGCTTTGCCTTATAACTTGAAACTGTCGCGATGCAAAGACACATAAACACACTTGTGGTTGTGAGCGGACGTTAAAAAAATAACTAAAGCGGGCAGACATGCCAGGGTTTGGCAGCATACAGTGATACACTTGGCTGGTAACCTGCCAAGGAGGTGACTGGGTAGAGAAAGGAGAGAGCCTGGTTTCAGTCATGGTGGCTTACAGATCTCTGTGTGTCTGGCAATGAGTGTTTTGTCCTGTGAGACAGAAGACATTATGCCCTTCTTCCTGTGACACAGCTTTGAAACTCCAAGATGCCCAGAAACAGATAAAATAAGGCTGACCAAACCATGGGATTTTTCCCCAGATTGCACAATAGTTATACTGTACGTGTCACATGTCGAACATAAAGTGTGAAAATACAGAATATGAGGTCATTTCAAAAAACAAAATGACTCCATTTGGTCTTGTTTCTGAGTCTGTTTATCCTCTATTCTCTGGTAACTAGGAGGCTGCAGGAGAGCTCTGAGTGGATTGACCCCATTGAAGAAAACACTTCCAGATGTTTTTAGTTTTTTTTGTCCATCTCCTGAAGCATGTTGACATCCGAGTAACCAATCCTCCTTCCAAGTGAGCGCTTAAATAGAAGCTCACAACTACACTGTGAAATGGCAAAGACATTCAGGGAATGCAACAGCAGAACCAATCAGTTTACAGATGAAAAGTGGGATAAAATTCAGGTTTGACATTTCAGTGGACAAGGACTTCAGAAAACAAGTCTTGTCTTATTTTCTCCCCAGTTTTAAGAGCCTCATTACAGACTGGGACATACACTGAAGTGTTTAAATGATACATTACAGGACAGCTGGCTAACAAATAGTTCTGTACATGCCTCCTGCTCAGTTGAGAAAATTATTAAAAGCATAATTTCCACCTCTAAAAGATTAACAGCTATCAGAGGTAAACATGTTGCTTTGCAGGAATCAATCCAGATCTCGAGTTTTGACATTTCTCTTTGACACTGCAAAACAAACTCAGCAGTGACATGTCATTGGATTTTGCTCCTCTACCCTGACAGAAAGTTAGTTTTCCCTGAAAGTGAAAAAGACATACATCCACAGAGCATTGATGACATAGAAACGTCGTATTTTATCGTAACCTGACGTCTTGCTTTCGTCAACGCATACAGTACGGTCTTAAGAAGAGGGGCAGTTATCAGGAGAACAAGAGACCCTTTTCAGCTGGATAACGTTGACGCTAAGTCAATACAGACTTTGAATTAGTGAGCCAAGTTTTCAGATGGCTGATGTCTGTAAATAAACAGTGTTTGCATGTAAACAAACAGCGGTTCACAGATTTCTGTCTTGCTACAGCTCATACTGAACAAAAACAGACTCCAACTTTGTTTTGTTTTTCACAGAAACCTCCAGTGTAAAGATTTTAAACTTTATCATTCATTTCAATGTCCAACACAAACTTAACTTGACTGTGCTGTTTACATTATAAAAGTGCGGGGCGAAGAAATCAAAAGGTAATCACGCGCTCTTCAGCAGGGGTCTGGCTCAGAGATGTAATTACTTCAAAGCAGAGGGAAGCTTTGAACTGTGTATAATTAATTCATGCAAGCAGAACCAGGGTGTCTTTATTAAGTGCTCTGTTCTTGCTTGAACAACTATCAAACAAATGTAATTTGACCTTCCCTGGATAGACCCTCTGGAGGATCAAGCTATCCAAGCAGCTAATTCACTTTGCTTCGACAACGAGCCCATACTGCTCCAAACACCGCAAGGTTTTACTTTTCAGTCCCACAGGAGGCTGAAACACAACACTGTTTTTTCACAAGCACATTTGTTGGTGTTTGTATAAAATACAGGAGTGAATAATTGTTTATACATTGTTCAGCATGTATAGCCAGAGGTGTTGTTGCAGATTTTATGAGATAAGAATCAACATTTTCATTTGTTACAACAGAAAGAGCCCAAGACAGCTTAATGTTACACCCAAGATACAAACATATATACAACAATCACACAATTGTACAGAACACACAAAAATAGACCTCAGAAACTGTCTGAGGTACAGCAGCCAGGTAAATATTGCAGTTATTAACTGTATAGTGTACATATACACTGCCCGGCCAAAAAAAAAGGTCACAAGCCTGTGGGGGGCAGTGCTATGATCTGGGGTTGTTGCAGTTGGTCTCGTCTCGGTTCAGTAACGTTATGTGCCCAAAAGAAGGAGGTCAGCTGACTACCTGAATATACTGAATGACCAAGCTAAGGAAGGAAGGACCTGCGGTATCTATCCGTGAGACACTGCTCATAACGTCCTTATGCGTGTTATGCTGCGGTGACAATAGACACCCAGGCACCGTGTCAGCGTAATGCTGCACAGCAAAGAGGTTTTGTTTTGAGATCAGCTCAACTTGTCAAAGGTCACAATGATCAGTCTGTTTGCTTTCTAACCAGAAACTAAAGCCGTTACCACTATGTTGCACTTGGTAAATACCAAGACGATGAAAACACAGATCTTTATTGACAATAGCTTTTACACAGTTATTCTTTAGTGTTGTGCTCAACCAGTGCAGGGATGCATGCAGATGATTGATTTGAATCTCCATGTGAAAATATGCCATATTGCAGTTTAAAGGCTTTAGTTATATGGAAAATGATTAAAAGCAAAGATGTTTTGCTACATGGATAAATAAAAGTGTTATAAAAGGTTGTAAGTATACACTGATTTGTTTTAATGTCATGACTAAACGTGCTGACATACAAACTGAATGCCGCTGTGACTTAGAAAACACTAGTCAGCAAAAAAGTCAACTTTTTTAGGGAAGACTACTCATCACTTAAGAATGACCCAGAACTGTAGCATGACTCAGCGTGTTGAGATCCAGCTCAAGGTGAGAAGTGAAGAACAACTTATATTAAGCTGTTGTGTAAAGTTTGCATAAAGACTTATATACACTGTGCTTCAAACTGCCCCATCAGCTGCTCCCTGTCTGGAAGTTGATGTCATCTTTTGTAGAGAAACACTTGTGTGCTGGTTTATTCATCACAAAAGGAATACAGACGTTTAATTCATATGTCATTTTGTGTGACAGATCTATTTTGTGGCTGACGTCTTTATTTCTATTTAAACATCTACATCTTTATGTAACATCTTGAAGATCAGAGACTGTGTGACTCATACACAGTAGCTCTTGGAACAAGTTTCAAATGAAGATGGAGCATTGTTTCCCTATAGCTCTAGTATTGTCTCACCATATACAGAACGACTTTAGGTGGAGCAGTTTCAGGTTGTCTATAATGTGTCTACGGCCTGCGGCATGAGGTACTGTATGTGAGAGAAAAAGGAAACACAACCTGGATTGTGTAAAAATGAATGGGTGTGGAATCACAGTGTGGTTTTGTAAACTACTTGTTAGTTAGTTAGCAGCAAAACCATGTCTTCACATCATACACTTTCATTAAAAACATATACGTTGGTTTTGAATGGACTAACAACGTTTCACACAAAGTTGCTGCATCCTTAAGAACTAGAAAAAAGACGTTTCAACACTTCATACATTTGGAAATATTGACTTTTTTCTCACTTATATCATTTATGTTAGTTCTAGGAAAAAGCGCCAGATCTCAATGAAGGCCATGCTGCTGCATATCTTCCCAGAATGCAATGAGGGCCTCCAATTGCAGCTTGTTTATACATTACGACCAAAAAGAGAATTCACTGGTCATAATAATTATCATTACTATGATTATATATATGACTTCATTTTGGGGGCTGGTTTTTATAACAATTATTATTTATTTATGTAGTTTACTTCTATTTCTTTGACTTTCTTTCCATTTGTATCTTCTTTCATTCAAATATAAAGTCTATAAGTCATGTTTCTATGTTTACTTTTAGTTGTACTGCCTTCAAATATATATTAAAACGTACTCAATAAATACAAACAACTATTTTCTGGTCACTTTAACAACACATCTGTCTCTGACCCAGCGTCATATCGGGTCATATTCATAATCAAGGGGTCAAGACTGAGCACAGCGTGACTTTCCACATGTTTGTGTCTATGTAGGAGGAAGGAAACACAGACTGCGCCCTTTCAGCAAAGCCTTGGATGCTTTGAAAAAAAACCCCATTTATTTTCATTTTTACAGTCTAAGTGCTCTGTAACAAGTAAGAGTCCTCCTGCAATCAAAATGTCACTGAAGTAAAAGTTCATAAATATTGCGATCAAGATATACTTAAAGTACCCAAAGTAAAAGTACTCATTATGCAGATTGGTCCATTTCAGAATAATATATATATATTCTATGTTTTGATGACAATTATTGAAGCATTAAAGTGTTATCAAAGTTGGTAAAGGTGCAGCCAGTTTAAATGACTTGGTATACTGCAGGGTGGCTTGTGAATTTCCTCCAGATGAAACCAAAGTCTGATTGTTGAAAGTGTTGTTTATACAGTGCCCGGCCAAAAAAAAGATCACACACTCTAATATTTTGTTGGACCAGCCTTTAGCTTTGATTACGGCACGCATTCGCTGGGGCATCGTTTCCACAAGCTTCTGCAATGTCACATTTATTTCGGTCTTGCATTCATTTTTCGCAAAGATCTTGTATTTCTCCAGCACATCCCAAAGATTCTCAATCGGGTTCAGCTCTGGACTCTGTGGTGGCCAATCCATGTGTGAAAATGATGTCTCGTGCTCCCTGAACCACTCTTTCACAATTTGAGCCCGATGGATCCTGGCATTGTCATCTTGGAACATGCCCGTGCCATCAGGGAAGAAAAAATCCATTGATGGAATAACCTGGTCATTCAGTATATTCAGGTAGTCAGCTGACCTCATTCTTTGGGCACATAACGTTGCTGAACCTAGACCAGACCAACTGCAGCAACCCCAGATCATAGCACTACCCCCCACAGGCGTGTGACCTTTTGTCTGGCCTGGCAGTGTATTTCACATCATTTATCCAAATCTGTAAAGAAACTGAAGGTACACAATAAATATAAATATTGGTGCTCTCAGAGGGAGTTTCCCAAAGGAAATAAGATACATCCTGACACCGCTGCCTGTCATTCTACTCCATCTGGTTTCCATCAGGAGCTGCTAGGCAGGATTGCGTGAACGTTTTCTCAAAGGATACCACCTTTTTCTTTAAATCCATTTCCCATTTGTCTCTGACGTGTTTGAACATTCTCTATCCCTGCTCTATATTTGTTATTACTCTGGCAGAATTTAGGTAAAAAATAGGAAACATAAAAAGTGGATGAGTTTGTTATATTTCATTTTCAGGAAGCCGCACCCATCTTATCTCGCCTGCAGGGTCTTTCTCTTCCCCTCACAGAGCAGTAAATGCCCAGTCATGTGTTGACCTGGCTGTACTTTTAACATCCTTAAACTAAGCATCACTTAACCATCTAACTTGTAACCAATGGAGAGACATTACAATTCAAGGGTTATGATCTTTCATTTGGCTCCAGTTCAGATCATCAACGCTGCATTTTAAACAAGTTGAAAGATATGGTAATGACTTTTAACTGGGGCAAGGAGAAAAGGTACCGGACTACAAATGGAGATGGGGAAAAAAAGGAGACTGACATGACCTCTGAATCCAAATGGGGCTAAAACTACATTTAGATTTTTCTCAGTTGCACTGCTGTTTTAAAACCCAAAAGTTAAGTCAATACCAAAAGTTGCACAATTTCTGCAAACTGCCAAGAAGCGTTGGGCATGTCAGTTGTAAATATGAGAAACAAGAGACTGTCTTGTTCACTTTCCCAGAGGAGGAGTGAAAACACGACCAAGTATAGGAGACAGAGTGATCCTCTCACTGAAATAAACATAAATTAGAGAAAGCTTTAAATGGCACATCTGATGTTTTTTACTCTGAGTGTCTCTTCTTTTCACGCAGAACTGGACCTTCTTTCTCACAGGCCACAAACATTCATCTCATAACATCATAAAAGTATAGCAAATGTTGCAGTGGGAGGATTTTAGCCCAATTTCAGCACAGGCCTGGAGACAGTCGAGCCTCCTGCAGCCTGTTTTGTTTGACAAACACAATGAGCACTCTTGTTTAAATGTTTCCTTTGTCATGACTCCCCTCTTGTCTGTTTTCCTCCCACTGCAAAATAAATATTCTATTCAAAACACATGATCTCTTGGCAAGCTGAAGGGGAAGTAGCTTTTTCTGAAACACTCAAATGATAATCTTATATTGATCGAAAAACCCAAAAGAAGCATAACTGACAGATCTTGGACTCTCAAAGCCGCCATGGTTAGTGAACACACAGGATTTGTGAAGCAGTGACGCAGCCAACACCACACAACTCCTTTGAAATGAGCAAAGGTGACTGCTTCGCTGCACTGTAATTACATCCACATGATTGCGTCTGTGGATTATGCTGCTTAGGCTCAAACTTAATTTTAGATAGACACACTGACCTTTAAATCTGGGCTGCTCATACCCAAATACTTATTTTCTCAACACGTTTGCAAACTTTTTTGTTTTTATCATTTACTTTATGCTGGAGGATGTAGATACTCTGGGTAATGGGCCTTTAGAAATGCAGTAAGTGCTTAGCCTGTTTGTTGTAGATGGCAACATTTGTTCCGCTAATGAAGCATACACTGATATTTTTAAATGGTCAAAACTCAGTAGCAGTGGAGTATTGTCACATGAATTTTCTAGATCTTGCTTGACTTTTCCAAGAAATGTCAGAACATAGGTTGTCAGAAACTTCAGGAGTGCTCTCTGGTGGAAAGTAAAATAACTACATGCACAGGATCAAGAGCAGGGGTGTCCAGAATGACATTGTCCCATTGAGTATGAACTGTATTTTAATCAATGATTTCATCACAGCTTAATATTGAAATCTTCATGAAGAAGTTTGTTGCATTTGGTTAAGAAAATAATTTAATAATCATCAAAGTCAAAACCTGTGCCAAGTACAACGCCGGTCTACATGATGAAGTAGTTTTTAAGGCCGTTGTATGCCAATATATAACCAGTACCCCCCTAAAAGAAGTGCTCCAGAAAGTCTTTAGTGTTACTGACAGCAAGAGTCCAACTGCTTTAAAATCATTCATCCCATAATGTATGAAATGTGAGGTGTGAGATAGTAAAATAACAATGTGATTGAACTCCTTCCTTTTTCGTTGCTCATTGAAAGCCATTTTTAATATGTAAGATATATATGTTTTAAACAAGGTATATTCAATTCAATAATGAGGCTTGAATTAAAATATTTGTGTAAAATATTTGGTTAGCATATGATCAAATACCACACTGATCACTTCAGTTTACATTTGAATTAGAACTGGTTCCAGTTCCAGGATTTTACTGACAGTCATATCCATGTCAATGGTTTAAACTCATCTTTGGCATTAACAACACAATGAAGATGCTGAAAGTTGAGGATAGTACTTAAAAATGAAAATGTCGCTCGGTGGGACAATCATTACTTTGATGCTTTTATTGTTATTCAAACAACTTACCAAAAACCAGAAAAATCAGAATACATTTAGCACTTTTCCAAGCTCTTGGTTGAAACACAAACATTAGTTGAACATGTTAAAATAAAGAGCTTAGAAAAAAACAACAGTTAATGACAAGAAACTTAACCTGCTAAGGGTCTTGCTGTCCTTAGTCAAACTTGAAGTACAAATATAGACATTTAAATAAATAGTAATAATCTAAGGAAACATACTTCTGAGGAATCTTACAGCATTCTGTGTCCGATAAATAATACTGTATGACCTACAGGTGTCCAGCACTAATAAAAATAAACCTTTCTTTCTTTACTGTTAAAGGACATCCTGCATCCTACTTACTTGCTCATTAAACAAACTGCATCTACGTCTTTTAATTTTTTTTTAGGATTTCTTGTTTTGCATTTTCTTGTGAGCCACAGCTGATCAACAGTGGAGAAGAGAGTTGGTCCTCATGATGCGTATGACCTTCCTGTGGGTGTAGCTGTACTCGTACTGCAGGTTTTCATGGAAGAAATACAGGTATCCTGCAAGACAACACAGTGGGATAAAATGAAGGATAGCAGCATAGTGGTACTGTTTAGTTTGTACGCTTTATTATACTGAAAATGTGATATATGAAGCTTCATAATACCATAGTGATAAGCAGCTGCGTCGACCTCGTCATTCATCCCAGGGAAATCTTTCTCAATGGATCGTGGGTAGCCACTGTCCATGGTGCCTGCTGCTTCATCATAGCTGCGAGTGACAAATAAAAGCAAAACAATGTTAATGAAATACAGAATTACGTTTGTGTTGATTGACAGAATGATTCATATACTGTAGCCTAGTTGACACAGTAATAGTCATCACCCCGTACCTCCAATACTGCTCATCAGTGAATAACAACGTTTTCCCGGTGTCTGTGATGTGCACAGCTGCATCTATTTTCCTTATTTTCTTGGGAAGACCAAGTTTGTGTATGTACTTCGGGTAACCATCCACAAGGTTATATCCATTCAAAGCCCACATTTGGATCCCTGTTGAAACAAGATGTTTTAGTACATGCATAATGTATCCAATGTAACTATGGTATTAAACAAGTATGTCAAACCCACCACGAAATATGATAACTAGATCCTTCTCTGGGTTCTCGTATGCTGCGTCCACCTTGTTGGGGATGGACGGCCACGTGGACTTGATCAGTGTCTGCTCAGGCTCCGGCATCTGAGGGTGGAGACGCCAGTAGAATCTGCAACAGTGCAGGAACCTTTTTGAGTGGTCTCTTAATTTTTTCCGGAGCTGCATATTAATTATTTGAATCACAGAATAGTAAAATGTTTCTCACAGTGGTCATATAGGTTATGGGTCTAGCTCTCACACACCTTCTAGTGGTCAGATAGGTTATGGGTCTAGCTCTCACACACCCTCTAGTGGTCAGATAGGTTATGAGTCCAGACCTGTAGTTTATGTGTCTTTGTATGCTGTGTGTGGCTGACTGTACCTGTCCTTGAAGATCACGGTTTCTCCTCTGAGCTCCGTCACAGCATCAAAACTTAACATGGGGTCACATTTGTTGGGGGCGTCAGGCTTTGGCTTAACTTTCTTTTCATTTGGGTTTGGGCCTGTGTTTGAAAATGTGGCATTAATATGCATACTATTTGTATTAAAACAAGGGAAACCATTATGGTTTAACTCATGCATTAGTGAGTTTCGTCCCTACCATAGAGAGCTTGAATGCCTTCAATGTCATCCTCAGCCAGCGGGAAGCCTTCAGTGTAGGCGTAGGTGGGGTACATCAGGGCGCCCGGGTCTGTGGAGTGGGACATACCGAGGGCGTGTCCCAACTCATGGGTCGCCACGATAAACAGGTTGTATGCTGCAGAGAAAAGATGTTCAGTGTGTTAATCACTTAGATATATTTGGTGACTTGTGTTTCATACGATTCTTACCTGATGAATCTTTGGTCCAGTTTTCATCCTCATCAAAGTGAGTGTCTCCGCCGATGCCTTCGCCTGGTGGGTATGCATGAGCAAGCAATCCATTGGGCCCATCGAAAGGATTATAGTCTCCGTGCTCTACAGAATAAAACATAGACATTTTCAAAATATGTTGAGGAGAATGCACATTTTTATAATATTTGAGTATGTATTAAAAAAATATGTCATATTTACCCCCTGACCCGAAACTGATCATAATGTCAGCAATGCCCTCGTGCATTTTCCTAAAGGTCAGCGGGGTGACATCAGACCAAACATTCAGGGCTTTGCGGATGGCTTTGTCTACATCAGCCTTCGCCAGATCTGGTGTGTAGTTCACTATCCTGTAACATTAGGGGACACACCACAAGGGAACTTAGTCAATAACTCAGTGAAATCCTTTTCTGTATAGTTGTAGTCCTTTATACATACCTGAATGTGACATTGTTAGTTGACCATTTGAGGTGTCGAGGGAAGTGGTTGTACTCCCCGATGTCAGGGACGCCACATCTGGGCTGATTCATCAGCTCCAAAGTGTTGTGGTCCAGACTCCCTGTCACCTTCAAAGGCAAAAGAGGTGGAAGAAAATGAGTAAGATAAGTACATGTGCTCCCAAAGTACAGAGAAATGGACACCTTAAAACTTAAAAATGAAATTCTACTCAAAGCATATAAACATTAAACACTCATAGTTACTAGCAATTTGAACATGTTACACATGATGTTATGTAATACGTTAATATACAGAGTATTTTAAAAAGTATCTTAAATTGGCTCAACATTGAGCATCTACAAAAGTACAAAGTGCAAAACAGACCCATTCTCTTTTACATTCGATGCAGAAAGTACATTTTAATGATAATACTTAAGTAATAGTATCAATTCGATATTTTGACTGTAATGGGGTATTTTAAGACACTATAATTCTACTGTTACTCAAGTAAAGGACCCGAGTACCTTTTCCATCACTGCCAAAATGTTGCTCAAACTACTTATGTTGCTAATACCACATACAATCTTCAACACACATCTAGATCTGGTCACCTCGAGATTGAAGAATCTCTGCATCTCCTTGATCTTGTTCTGAAAGGTACCTGAAGACTTCTCTCTACCCTGAAGACCCGCTGGAAGGCCATAGAACCGACGGAGGTAGTTCTGTTTGTTGAAAGAGAAGAGAAGCTGAATGACATTTATACTGGGAAAAAACAAATAGGTGTAGATTACTCCAATCTAACACTGTGTGGAGTACTGAGAAGGACATGAAATATCCACTTGAAGCCAAAATAAAAAAAAACAGGGCTCCGGTCTTACCTCTGCTAAAAGCAAATTGTCATTGTCCTCAGACGGCAGAGGCACAGCAAAGGAGGGTGCGACCAGCGCCAGCAGCAGCAGAGCTATCATTGTTGTTGTCTCTGTTGTCCAAATCAGTCAATGGGTCCAACAAACTCTGACGGGTATTTATAGGACTTTGGTCCAGTGTTTTTCAAAGGGTCCTTGTGATTCATGTAAAAGCACCTAGCCACTTCCTCCTTCTTTAAGAATGTGCATGTTCTTGTAAAACTGTAGTCACTGTGGTTTGAGTGTAGTCCTTTGAACCAGACTGAAATGTTTTGATCAAGCATTTTCTATTTCTTCAATTATAATGACTTAAGGAGATTGCCAACAGATTTACTGAAACTGTCTATAAGGCAAAATGATACACTTTGTAGTGTTCCCTTGTGGGAGAAAACAAAACAACCCACACATGTCAACCTATACTCAGAAAGGATACCACCTTAGTAAGGATGTGACGTCATGAGCTATATCTACTTCTTCAGGTAAAAAAAGTAATCAATAACCTATGAAACAAATGATGTTACAAGTTGGGCAAATGTGGAATTATTTAATGCAACTGCTGGCCTCATGATAGTCATTGTGTCTTTTTATTTTAGGTGAAGACTTTTGAGGATATGTGAATCAGAAACTAAGTTAACCTATGACCTGTATAATATATTCTTATTATTATTATTATTATTATTATTATTATTTTGTATCTATTTATTATTGTTGTTATGATTGTTATTACTATTATTATGTATATTATTATGTATATTATCATTGTTATGGCATTTGGAACAATGTGAGCTCTTCTGGAAAACTCAATGAATGTTCTGGATGAGTTTTGTCTAGTTATACTTTAATTCAGCTTATGTTTTTCCCACCATTCCTGTTATACTGTAGATGACTCAGAATTAATCAGAGCATAACTAACACATTCAATGTCCTACTTTTCTCAGTTCTGGGAAGCCTCCAAAAGGTTTCATCACAGCACAGAAACCTACGTCAACAAATTGTAATTCTTAATGCTCTGTAGTTGTAAAGAAGTAGGCTAACTTAAGCAATACATGAAATGACGGTCTGTCTGTCCTTCACCTAGTCCAGTTTGAGTATTTCAACAACTATCAGATAGATTGCCATGATTTCTTATTTACAGACTGTCATTGTGCCCAGTACTTTTTAATAATTAACTGGGTTTACCTCCAGTGCCACCCTGAGGTTAGTCTTATTCAGTGATGACTTTAATCTGATCACTTTTTTCAGTAACGAGTAATCTAACGCGTTACTATTTCTAAACCAGTAATCAGATTAAAGTTACTTATCCGAGTCACTGTGCGTTACTATTTTTTGTCATTTTCCTTAGTAAAAAGATATCTTTTAGCTTTCTTCTTGCATCTAGGGGAGTGGCGTCTATGCGACAATTATAAAATAATAACGATAAAGTAACTTGTAATCTAACTTAGTTACTTTTAAAATCAAGTAATCTGTAAAGTGACTAAGTTACTTTTAAAGGAGTAGGCCTAATCAGATCAGATTACTCTTTCAACGTAACTGTGGCAACACTGGTCTTATTTGACATTTACTGATATATCGACACAACTTTACAGGTTTACAGGTATTTATGGAGCCTGAAGGATGAATCCCAATGACTTTGATGTAGCCTTAGCTTTCCCTCGTATCTCCATCATCAGGGAAGAACCTAAATTACACATGTAACTTTGTGTATAATCAAATACCTGTAAAGCTACAAAGTGACATTTCCAAATGCCTCGGCTACTTTGCTTTTTGTGCTAACTAGCAAATGTTAGCGTGCTACCACTTGCTAGTTAGCAAAAGAAGCAAAATACTAACATAACACACACTGAGCATTAGCATGTTAGCATTAGCATGTGAGCATGTTAGCATGCAGCAGACTATTAGCTTAAAGTATGTCTCATGGCTATAGACTTACTGCTTACACAGGGAGGGAAGAAGGCTCATATGCAAGGTTGAAAGAGAGGAAGAGGAAAACTGTAGCCCTTGGATTGATTTCTATAGAAAACAACAATTCAACAACAAGGATTGTATGTTATTGGCTAATAATATTATCATTTTAACAAAAAAAGATTCCGACAAGTCAATATTCTTAGTGGCTTTGCAGTAGTGATGACGTTCACAATGGTATTGAGCTTTTAAATAAACTTAAAGACTATTGTTCCAGACTCCAGGTCTCTGGCAGGTAAATACATGCTACCTTTACTGCGTCTCCTCCATCAGTGTCTGTCTCAGACAACAAGGTATATAATTATTTGCTCCTACCACAATGAGGAAATGCCTTTTCCTTTACAAAGAAGAACAAGGCTGATAATAAATTGTATAATAGTTTACACTTTTCTGATCATTACATAATGACATTGCCTATGCAAGTAATTCAAAATGTAGACACAAAAGCATTTTTTTTGTTGGTTTCACAAAAGGATTTGATTCTATCTTTCACATTGCTAGTCACCACTGACATGCTTCCGGCAAAAACCAGAGCAGTGGTGTAATGCTCATCTGCATATCATTAGTGATATCATGTGTAATGTCTAACAAGCATTTTGTCTAAACATTTTGGCATACTGTAGAGACCAATGTTTTTGGATTAACATCATTGCTTAGACGGTGGTTAACAGAGTGCTTCTGACTCACGCCAGGGGAAATAAGCAGCAAGGGGGATTTTTGCTGTTATTTTAATATGCCACAGACAAACACACACACATCGATATGGAAAAATAGACTCTAGCGATCCGTGTTTGGTTTTCAAATGGAAAAAAAGGTGTTTGTATGATTGTAGAGCGAGGCGTGAAGTTTCACAGCTTTAGCCCATAAATGACTGAATTGATCACTAAATTATTTTTGTTGCCAGGTTGTTATAGGTGTTTTTATATAGATAAGAGATGCTCTTACTTGAGTCTTCAAAGGAACAATCTACAGCAACACTACCAGCCAAATAAGGTTATAATGCTCATCACACATTACAGAAACCTGAATGTCTGATGTTGGATGAAAAATGGCATTACTAGCAGGGCAAAACATTTTAAATACTGCGTCCTAGTGACGCCAGAGGTAATGCCATGGTAGTTATCCTCCCTCTAACAAGTGTTTTGGAACATTGAACATTTCCAGGTTCCGCTTGTAAATCTTAGCCTCACGTTATCAGGAGTAGATCAACATCTATATCAACCTCCACCATTTCAGCATGCATCAAATGATATGTTAACGTCTGGATGGATATGTAACATTTCTGTCTTTTACACTGCATGTGCTATTCACACCTCTGTTTCTCTGTATGATATCTGTGGGGAATTACTTTCAAAATATAATGGAGCATATCACAAGATTCTTCTTAGTTGGTTGGTTAGTTCCTTTCTGAGAATGTATTTGCTTTTTATTAGATAGATAGAATCGGAGAATAGAGTTCTCTGCATTTAACCCATCCTAGTATTAGGAGCAGCGCCCAGGGATTGGAGGTGTCCGGTGCCTTGCTCAAGTGCACCACAGCAGGGCTTAGGAGGTGAACTGGGACCTCTCCAAGTAGCAGTCCACTGTTTGGGGACTTGAACCGGCGACCCTACGATTCCCAGTCCAAGCCCCTACTGACTGAGCCACTGCTGCACACATTTTTAGGATCGATCTTTGATAACATCCATCACCATTCCTGGTATTAATTTGCTGCAGATACAGATGAGTTGTCCAGGGATGACGTAAATTGTGTTGCTATTAACCACTGCTGGTTCAGAGGAATGCTGATGCATGTAGTGTGCAGCTTGATAAACAAAGATGATTCACATCCTTACTTGAACAGATTAGTTTCCTTTCACATAAGATGCTGGTCTTTAGTTTTGACTGAGCCCTTAACAGCTCAATGAAATACACTAACAAATCTATGGACGTGTCTGTAAGTGCTTCAAGCATTTTTTGCCTGTTTAATAAAGTACTTCTTGTCTTTTCTTATGAGGTACTTTTAACATTTGCAAATGTACTTATGTTTTCAATTAAATGTACTTTAAAGAATAAAACATTTATTTGGTTGGTGTTTTAATACCAGCCTTTTCCCTGGCCATTTTCCATGGCAAAAAAGTAGGATAAATAAAACATTGAACAGTTTGGTGGTCAAAGAGGTCACAGATGTTTCTTTTTACACTTTTTTCTTTGGTAACCCTAATGTTTGTTTTTCTCCTGAATGTGTGTGTAATGTTGTTTAAAATGCTCTGCTTTAACTTGGAATTTAAACTTGAAGACTGTAAATGACTCTATTTCCAATGAAGAGGCAGAATAGGAATATATCTATTCCTATTCTGCCTCTGTTTGTTTTATACAATCATACAGTTTGTAACTTGAGTCTATCAACAAACAACCCAGCCATTATAGCTTCATAGCTGGCAAATCTGGAACATGTATTGCAAGTTTGGTTGTACTAAAGCAGTGTTTCTCAAACTTTGTTCTAGAATGAACCGCCAAGTACCCCCTGATCAGCGCAACAATATTTGGTATAGGGGGAATACAGCGCTGCATCAGTGTCTGCAACAACAACCTTGAGAAACACTTAAATGCTACGGTTGAATGGTTTACAATCCATCACTAAATTCATGGCAAACCAATTTTGACATCATGTATTAACATTAAGACGACATTAGTATTGAACTGATCCTTTTAATTACAATTTAGTGAGAAACATGGGCTTGTGCTTCACTGAGGATCTTTGTCATTCTCGGTTACAGGGAGCACTTTTTTCCAGCCTGTTTCTTTGCCTCCCAATTTTTTTCCTTTTGATTTTCTTCTTAAACTTCAGGATTGTTTTTTTCAAATTTAGAGTTTTTGGGAATTTCCGACTATTCTTTCAAATGATCACTTTGTTCCTAAAAAATCTGAGTTTTTTTAGTTTTTATTTCTGACTTTTTAAAATCTCCCACTATGTTCTCATTATTCTAACTCCTTCTTCAGGTGGCCCTAATGATCTTCATTTAAGAACTTACAATTTTTGTTCCTTATGATTTCTTCCCAAAATGATGTGACTTTTTTTCAAATTTCAGATTTTTTTTTCAAATTTCAGATTTTTGTTCTAAATATCGACAAGATTTTTATTCATTTATTATTATTATTATTATTATTATTATTATTATTATTATTATTATTATTATTATTATTATTATTATCATCACTTTTTTCTAAAAAATCTGACTTTTGTTCAAATGTCTGACTTTTTTTCCTAAATTTCGACTTTTAAAAATGTCCAACTATTTGTGGGACATATGTGGCCCTAATCATCTTCTCTTAAATCCTTGCAATTTTTGTCTGTTTTGTATGTATACACTTAAGTGACTACCTAAAGTGTATACATACAAAATACCGCAAACAATGACATGGGTGGTTAGTGAGGAGCAATGCAGTTTACAGTCACGCCATAAAGGCCTAGAAATAAATTGCTGAGTTGCTGCGTTTGCAAAGCGTCTGCAAAGATATAAATGACTCACTGTGGCATTAATTCACTCAGTAACATTTAGGAGACTGCATGTGCCAAATAGATACCACAGGAGGGCAGCAAAGATGTTTTAGAGAGGGAGCACAACAAATCTCTGATCCCCTGCATGTCCCTCATCAGCCCCCACGACACAACCTCATGCTGATGTGCGACACTGAAATAAATACAGCACAAACAACTTTGTATCAGGATTTGTTTTTACAAACGGAGGTTTCAATATTTAAAGAAAATGCTATCTTATATTTGCTGTAACTTTCTTGGACTGTTTTGCACTGAGGATTGTGAAAGCTCTAAAGGGAACATGTGTTATTGCTGTGCGTGCATTGCAAAACCAAACATATGTATGTGTGTTTAAGTTGTTTAAGATTAAACATTCTTTTTATTTGCATGGAAACATCCAAGTTTAAATGAGAACAGTCTACAAGGTATTACTAACTACCAACAGGTTGGATGTGTAACACTAAGGAGGATGCCCTTTCCCCATCCAGATTGAAAAGCCCTGAAGCACATTTGTAATTTGTCTTTATAAATAAATTGTAATGAACTCATTACCACAGTGCCTTTTTAATTCCAAAGTCAGATTTAAAAAAAAATATTCTATTCTAATCTCATACAGCCTGTACCTCTTTTCACCCTCTGTCTGAGACCAGAGCCCAGTCTGCTCTGATTGGTTCGCTGGCCGGCTCTGTTGTGATTGGCCAACCACTTAGAGATGTCCCACCCGTCAGCTTATGACGTATACCATGTTAGAGCTCTAGCAAATAGGAGTACAAGTGTTACGTGGTAATGTCACTAATTTACAGAAGTAAACAAAGAAGTCCAATGGAGTCATTTTGTGCAGGGGCATAATAGAGCCCCTTTTAAGATAAGGTTAGGTGAGTCAATGTATTAATGATGTTGAAATATATGCATTTA
Organism: Eleginops maclovinus; assembly: GCF_036324505.1. NCBI lineage: Eukaryota > Metazoa > Chordata > Actinopteri > Perciformes > Eleginopidae > Eleginops > Eleginops maclovinus. Next base: position 7,586,518 of record NC_086366.1, on the reverse strand, counting down.
TGGTTATATGCTTGAATAATAGACATTTCTCAGGAATTAAAAGCTCCACTTTAGTTGCTTTTCTACTTCATTACTTCCCATGCTCTCCAGGACAACTACTGCCCATATTACTCAGACAGTGATCCTGGTGTGTAACAGCTTTGGCACTTCCGTGTCCGTGCTTAAGGCAAAACTGAAATGTTCCTACTGGTTTAATTACTCCTAGCTTGTAACCTTAGAGTTCCCTATGTGTCAGCAATCAATCCTGCCTAAAATGACTTCATTACCTCACATGTACCCAGAAAACCAGAGCGACAGAAATTCTTCAAGTCGTTCTATGAAAAAGCCGTCTGGAAACTCGTTCTGCGGAGGAATGCTGTTGGTTCCATAAAGCTCCCCAATGACCAATCAACTGTAATTGTACCCTGAATGTACTCCACCCTTGCCAGTCTATGCGGCCTGGCTGGCGGCCATTTTCTTTTTCGAAAGGCCTTAAATCAACCCCTGCAATTTCAGCTCCCCTCTCAGCGAACTCTCTCATTGAAAGGCCTTACATGGATTCGCTGCTCAAATGGGACAAGAGTGGGCTTTGATGGGGTTATTTCGGTAGCGCTTGCAGAACGCGTGGGACTGAGCTTTGCCACCCAGCTGATTGTGGTGAGTCAGTCTGGAGGGAGTTAAGTTGAGGTTCCCCTACAGTAGCTCTGCTGAAGAAATCATTTACTTAATATCAGAGCCGCTTGTTTTTTTATTGTGGAAATATCAACATGTTTGTGTCGAACATACTCAAAGTTACAGTGATAAGCACATATTGCAGAAAGAAGGATTTACTTGCCTCATGTTTTAGTTTCACCACTTGTTTGGGTTTATGTGTGAGTCAGCACATTGCACTCAAAGACTTCTGTTGTACATTCTGTGTTTTTAATATCACTTTTATGATTCTCAAAACAATCTAAATGCTTAATTGGGTTAAATTTGAAACCACATACTGAGTACGTTATCTGTTCAGATCATTATTGGCGCAAACATGTCACATGACCAAAATTGTTCACGTCACTTCTTTATTTTCTCATTTTGCTGCCCTTGGCTGACTGAAAACCCCTCCCTAATTCCATGGTACTGTATGAGGCTTCCCTTGGATTTGCAAGGGGTATGAGTCACAATGACCATTTAAAAGGCTTCTCATTAACCAGAACTTCCATCTCTATGTGTTTAAACTGGGCCACTACAATTCAAGCAGTGTTAAGTCTGTGAAATGTATGTCATGTTGCTTTCTTGTTTTGTCTTGGTCCTACTCATGCCCGGTTCTTGTTTTACGGCACCCACATTTATGCCGAGGCAAGAGAGCTCTCCTTCTGCAGAACCACAGGTTGACTTGAAGCTGGCCAAAGTAAGTGCATAATTGCATGACTCGCATTACAAACGCTTGAGAATGAACTGCATGTCACTTCATCTTTTTCACAATGCCAATTTAAAGGAATTTCTATTGAAGGAAGAACATTGCGACAATTCGTACTTGCCTGTGTGTGGGGTGCTGAGATAGTGGTAACATTTTATTTTTATGTGGGTGGGGGGAGGAGGTAAGTAGCTGGCTTTCTCTCTGAGTTCTTGGCTCAGTTAAATTGCATGTTTTAGCACATTGCTTCAGTATTTTGGTTTTTGTCACTCCCTAACTCTCTGTAGAGGAAATTGCACGGAAAAACAATCGGCACGTAAATACATTTCCAATATTGCTTGCAAAGTCTTTACTCAGTTTATTATGGCAGAAGATATACATTTTTATGAGACGGATTAAATAAACGTTGGTGCTTGAAATCTGATAACCCAAGGGCGCAGATTTAAACGTTTATGTAAAAGTTATAAATTAATGTAAATTGGAAGGATACAAAGTATGACAATAATGTGTAATCCTCAGTTATGCAGGCTGCAAGTAAATAATTCACTGAGGGAATACAAAAATATACCTTGGCATTAATTGAGATGCAGGATATGTGATTTCAAATGATATCATACTGTAGGAATACCTTGAGCACTACTACAATCTGCAAGAAGAGCCCCTGGGTCGCATGAAGCGGAGCGGGCCCTTCTTCACCTCCAAGGTGAAAGACATGCAAATATTCTTTGGGCTCAATGCAACAGGTGTGCTGGATTCAGACACCATCGAGATAATGAAGACCCCTCGATGTGGGGTTCCAGATGTGGAGGAGTACAGCCACCTCCAGGGAACACGGTGGAACAAGAATGTCCTCACCTACAGGTATCCGTGCAGATTTGAATGATTGTCAAAATGCTAGTGGAATTCCAGTCTGAAATATATATCTGCTAATAAAATATGAAGGCATGTGTGACCTGGGCTGAACTGGACCAATATATAACAGTCTGGAGTGCAAATCCTGCCAATACGCCAAGAAAAATTTAGAGGCAGCAGGCAATTAAAACCGTTAGCAGAAATAGGGAATCGCAGCTGTCACACATCATTGTGGTTTAAAGATTTCAGGGTTTGGGACTTCTTTTCCATAGACTTATTATGGGCTTGTTACAATGCCATGGTCACCATACATGCTTGCACTTATGTGACACTGTCTGGAAAGTGCCTGTTCATTTTTTGAGACACGCCTGTTGGAATATAAACACACATTGAAGAAAGACAGGCAGCTATTAAACAGACTATGAACAGTTTATGGCACTTATATAAAGATTCTGTATAGCTTTTTTGAGAGGTATTAATGTTGGTATAAAGTTAGCCTTGATCCTTATGTTTATCAAAAAATGAGATGACTTTGCTGTTGCAGAATTGGCAGGTACACCAGAGATTTGCCTCGCAACACTGTGGACTTTCTGGTTGAGTCAGCTTTCAGCGTTTGGGCCAGAGCCAGCAGTCTGAGGTTTGTCAGGTCGCCCACCCGCAACGCTGACATCATGGTGGAGTTTGTGACCTATGGTGGGTTTTTCTTTCTGCTTCACAGGTATAGATGAAAGTGCATTTAACAACTTGAGTCACAGAATGACAGAGTGCAGTTTTCAGTGTGTAAAAGACAATCTCATGGATATAGCCATGGCAGTGTTTCTGTAATAGTTTAATTGCTTACCAAGACAGCGACATCTGACACCTGGCCGCTGAACTCCAGACTCGTTTAAACGATGTAAACAGAAGCCTGTAATTTTCTTTTTGTCATTGTGTTCTCTGTGGGTTTCTATTTCATGTTTGGCCTTGAATATCTCATGAAGAACATGGTGATTTGTATCCATTTGACGGACCCAGAGGCACACTGGCTCATGCTTTCGGGCCAGGGCCTGGCGTTGGAGGGGACACGCACTTTGATGATGCTGAGCACTGGACAGCAAGAGAGACAGGTACTGAGGTCATTCACACTGGTACTCCACTATGATACTTAAAAGTGTTAAAGTAAATAGCCATTGTCTTTGTGCTATTGTAGGTATTAATCTGTTGGCGGTAGCTGCTCATGAATTTGGTCATGCTTTGGGCCTGAAGCACTCCAGAAATCCACAGTCGTTGATGTACCCGAACTACAGATCGTCCCGTTCAGCCAAGCTATTATCCATAGAGGATGTAGTAAATATCAACACACTTTACAGTAAACAATTTATATCTCTATAAAACGTGTCATACTTGAGTTACAGTCATCTTTTGAAGCCGGAGTGTTTTTTAATCAAGTGAAATCTGTTGTGTGTTAGGTCCAGTCAGAGGGAACCCAAATTACTTTTCGAGGTTGGGTTTGAGCTCTCAGAATAACCCCTGGCTGTCTGGGTCGCTGCTTCCTCAACTCATGCAGAACAAATGTGCCTCAGACATGACCTTTGACGCGGTGTCCACTATTGGGGATGCCACCTTCTTTTTTAGAGATAGGTGTGTTGATGATTGTTCTCTCTCATCTTGTATAGGTATCTATATTTCCTCTTCATTAAAAGCATACATGTGTGTCTCTCAATCTCATACTGTTTATCTACAAACATTCGATAGACACTTAATTGTATCTTCTATTTGTGATGTTTTCAAAAATGTTTTTGCATAAGATACCTCTGGATTAAACATAATGAGCAAGATGACATCAAGGAAGGTCCCATCACCAACTTCATGCCAAAGATTGAAACCAGCATCGATGCAGCCTTCTGGGTGCCTCGCAGATCCGCTGCTTACCTCATTCATGGTAACCAACCTGAATAATTCACATAAAGCTAAACAATTTCACCTTTCATTTATACAAAAAAAACCCCATCTTTGTCTTTCTTTGTTTGGGACAGAATCCATGTTCTGGACAGTGAAAGGCTCTCTTGTGAGGGGAAAGCCACGAGCACTAAGCCACTTTGGGTTTCCAGCCTGGGTCCAGGACGTTGACGCAGCAGTCCACATAGTGAAAACTGGGCGCACACTTTTCTTTATGCATGATATTTACTGGAGGTAAGGCAACCAAAGAGCAACATGAATGTTTGGGTGAAATATCCTTATGTCATGTTCTGTTATTGTGTGTCCTGTTTTATTTTGAAAAGCTAATCCCCCTTGAGTTATGGCTGCATTTACTTCCTGTTTTTGTGGTTTCCCACCTCGGTAATTGTCTATCTTTACCTGATTCCTTTCATCTGCTGCCCTTGTGGTATTTCCGGCCCTTTTCGCCTGTGTCTTGTCTATGTGATAAGTTCTGATTCTGTTTTAGCCCCCTCCCTTGTTAGTCTTTGTCAGATCTTTGTTTGGTATGTGTTGGAAAGTTCTGCTTTGTTTTGCCCTGCCTGGAATCAAACCTTGAATAAGGGTATTTTTTTTTGTCTGTCTTGTATTTGGGTCCCTTTTGCTCTGCTTTCTGTGGCAACCTAATGTTATTATATATCTGGCCATTTTCTAGTCTTTTTACAGACTTCTGCACCTGTGGTGGAATTGAGCTGTCTAGCTATTGGCGTAGGAATCAAAAACACACAAACTGCATGTTTTGGGTCACAATGATGTATTTTTGTCCACATGTAGGGCAGTCCATATGGACAGCTTCACTCTCCGCTGATTGGTTATTTAATACTCATCTTAATGGGCAGCCAAGAGGACACGGTTGCTCCATTTTTCTTTTACAAACACAGTCATCAAGTGCTTGTGACTCAAGTTGGAATCAGCAATCATAGTGTTTGTTCACTTAAAGGAGCATTTCTACCGCTTATTTCATGTGCATGCAATTCAGAGCTTTTTACTCAGCAAACAGTAACATCTGTGCACTGCATGTATGAAAAGCTCACGTTTTGCACTGTAGGATATATTCTTTCCCCTCTAAGGAGAGGATATGAATGTAGAATGAAATATATCAAATTATTATGTACTTTAAGACTAAATTAACTACTTTGAATGGGCCTTAGATGTGGTTTAACCAGGATAACTCACAAAGCACTGCTAGGGAGGGAGTTGCACATTAAAGAAGTTGAATAAGATCTGACTGAAAGATTTGGTTTGTCATTGTTTGCCTCACAAAGAGAACAGACAGCTCACTCTGGACTCATGAACACATGTTTTTTCTTAGCTTTGAAAGAGGAACAGATGATAGTGAGTCATGACGTCTGACAATCTTTATGTATATTTTTCAGTTACAATGAAAACCGAAGGGTTATGGATTTTGGTTACCCAAAGTACATCATCGAGGACTTCCCTGGAGTCAACACAACAATAAACGCAGCTGTGTACAAAGAGGGTGAGCCATTATACTTGTCACTCATTGTATCGTATGATGGAATTTGAACTTGTTTTTTAATTAGAATCAAATCAAATCTAAAAATAACAGGCCATGAAATAACATATGAACAGAAGGCTAACTGGGTGATGTTCTGATTGGAAAGTGGAGTAAACTTGTTAGGAGTTAGGAGGTAGTGCATTTCTGTCTGTAGCCTGAGGGGACTTTTGCATGGTGTAATGTTTTGGGTAGCGCAGGAATGCAAATTAACATGCAACATCAGCTGAGTGTAGTTAAGCTTTTACAGAGCATGTGGTTCCCCTCTGTGATTTAAACTGTATCATTTAACCACTTTACGGCCGTCATTTCATGTACCATCACTTCAACTGTGAGCCAAAGTGTTTTTTTAAGTTCAAAAAGATGCCAATCGTCATTATTATCGACAACAAACAGCAAAAACATTCCAGAAAACGCTAAATGATAAAGGACAAAAATGTGATTTACTCTGTTTGCATCTTACATTTTTTTTCCCCTCATCTCAGGTTTTATCTACTTCTTTGACGGACCACAAGTCTACAAATACGACTACTCCCAGAAACAGGTTGTCGGAGTTGAGAAAGCAAATTCCTGGCTTGGATGTTGAAATACTTTGAAGCCATGATCACGCCGCAAGTAAATTAAACGTAGAGAAGAAAAATAAAAACACTGTTTTTGGTTGTATTTTGCCAAAATAAAAGAAATACAAATCTATATAATCTGTGTGTGGTTTGTATGTATCCAAAGTAAAATGCCCCAAGCATCAGAATTTATGGTTGGTTTGCCTTTGAATCCTTTTATCAGATCTGCACATAACTGTGGTGGAGACTGATAGTGTGTAAATTAGGTATGCCTCACTAACGCCTGCAGGTTTGGACTTGACTGAAAAGAAATAACATGTTCGACTTCTGGTTTATATACGACTGTGCTCACACATATTCCGCCATTACAGACAGAAAGCCTAGACATATTATGGAGGCATTTCATTGGGAGGTTTGAACCACAACACCTCCAGAAAATTGGGGCTGGTAGACCCAGCTGTATAACTACCAGGATTGTGCACTTTTATGCCATGTGATTGCCCGACAATCCCAAGAATACACCAATATAAAAAAGAGAAGCCTTGCAGAAACGTGCATTTAAAACATGGAGTTGTTCTGGATGTGGATATCTGTTTTGGGCTCCCTGATTTATGCGGAAATCTTGTGGAGTCTACCCATCGATCAGGATCAGTGGCCGAGGCCTCAGGATGTGGAGCTGGCTGAGGTTTGTGGCAGACGACTGAGATTTCATTCAACGCATGTCACCCCGATAACAATGTATGTTCTTATTAAATGAAATGATGAAATGGAACAATTGTTTAGGTTGAACTATTCCAACAAAATGACTGTTTTGATACAATGGTTTCTTTAAATGTTTTATTGTCAATTTGATTTTATCCTACCATTAAGTGGTTGCTTCAACTATATTACAAAGCTACATGGATTGATATTTTTAATCTAGATCCAGTGGTTTTTACATTATAAATGTTTGTTATGGAAGTGTAAATATTGTTTAAATAACAAACTACTTTTATGACACAACTCACTGATATGTAATTAGCTAACTTTCCATACATGTTGAAGTACTTCCTGGTTTTGTGCTTCTGAAGATAAACGCAACCTTTAACCTCATGGACATCGTTCTCCAATACTGCACCATACCAAAATTGCAATGCAATGTAATTTACAGACATATTTAAGATATCTCGCCTGAGACCTAAGCCCCCAGATCTGAACTTTTGTCAACAACAGGTCTACCTCAGGAGGTTTTACAGCCTGAACCCCAGAGGCAGAGTTTCAAGAAGGAGGATCAGGTCCACTTATGCCATGGAGGAGAAGATCAGAGTAATGCAAAACTTTTTTGGTCTAAGAGAGACGGGTCATCTGGATCCTCACACTCTGAATGTGATGAAGAAGCGCCGGTGTGGTGTTCCAGATGTGGAAAACTTCAGCTTTTACCCTGGGAAGCCTAAATGGAGGAACCACACCATCACATACATGTGATATGTTTTTGTTTTTTTAAAGATTATACAAGAAGCATTTTATTGTTGAGTTACTTTTAGATTTCATTTTGCCAACTGATTACAAGAAACTGCAGACTTTGTTTTACCTTCTGCCTCATGTTTGTGCATCTGTCTTTGGAACTGCAGGATATCCAAATACACTCCGGACATGAAGAGAGAGGATGTGGAAAAGTCATTTCGTTCGGCGCTAAAGATGTGGAGTGATGCAGCACAACTGAGGTTCATCAAAGTCAACCATGGCGAAGCTGATATAGTGTTCACCTTCGCACGCAAAAGTAAATCTGAAAACCGCTTCTGAAGAATAATTATGTTGATGAAAACTGAGATTAAATGATTGTGAATTATAATGCCACAAAAGCAAAAGGAAGATAGAAAAAAAGCACATCAGATATATAAGTCATGTTTAATTCATAGTGTGAAGAAGCGTCTTTTCCTGTTGCAGCTCATGGAGATTTCTTTCCCTTTGATGGACCCCGGGGTGTGCTGGCTCATGCATTTCAGCCAGGAGAGGGGAATAGGAGGGAACGTGCACTTTGATGAGGATGAAACTTGGACGGCGGGGAGCAAGGTCAATTTGAATCCCAAAATATGTTTCTAAAAGTTTTGCTTCTTGTTGAGGATATTCACATTTATTTCTTTTTTGTATAGGTTGCAGTGTTGAAAGTTAAGAGGTATACTCAAATACTGTATTTAAGTACACAAGACGGATCACAAGTACTTGATTGTAGTATGTCCATGTAATTCTATGTAAACTACCATTTTGGTTACTTTTTAAATAAATATTACATACAATAACTTAAACATAAGGTTGGGTGTATTGTTATAGACTAAATACAGTATCAAAGGTCTCTCTACATCGTCAAGTACAATTATAAATGAATTAATACATAAATGTTATCCAATATTTCATATGATGATACAACTATAGGGACCACTTCCATCGTGATGCTTACTTTTAATCCATTTTCCTAACAAAACTTTTACTAACTGTGATTAAGACTATGGCTGCAGGATTTTTACTGTTTTATATTTTAGTATTTCTACTTTTCCATTCAATTCTGAACCACAGTTGGAAGCAGTGGCGGCAGGCCAATAGAGGGCGCTAGGGCGCCGCCCCACCACTCACCTCTCACCACATTTCCTTGAATAAGACATTAAAAAAATTATTTCGAAATATATGTATATCATTTTTTAGATGTGCAAGATAAATATTCCATAGTTAATGATGAGTAAAGTTGTTTCGTTCGTTGACATTGTCTGATTGGTGACGTATTTCCGCCCTGGGGCGCAGGAATCTTTGCCCATAGACTCTCGTTCAAAGTTGTACATGCGCAGTAGCTCCTCTTCAATACAAGAGATAGGACGATGTTGGGGCGCACCTCTCCTGCGCCCCGAGCTGAATGCAGCTGGATTTGGCGGCGGGGCTGACGTCACAGCCTTCTGTCATAAAGTATGTGTATTGTCCATGTTATATATGATATATATTATTTAAATATATAGATATAGAGATACATCTAGAGAAAGATAGAGAGATAGATATAGAGATAGATAGATATTTATTATATATGTATATTGGCCATCTGTATAGTAATATAGCACATCTGTATATTTGTTCATACTACATCTGTTTATACTATGCCAATTATTCCCTTTATACTACCCTTATCTTTACATACTCACTCTTAACTGGATACTGTACATACTCTATATATCGCACTTGTTTCTCTTTGCACTTCTATCTATCTATCTATAATGTTGTTTTTGTTGTTTTCATTTATGTAAATACAATCGTTTGATACCTTAGTACATGTATGCATGTTTTTTTTATATTATTTTTTATAGCCCCCCCTGGAGAAAACTCCACCAGCCGCCACTGGTTGGAAGCAAACAGCTGCTTTTGCAAACACCTAACACTGAGGGTAACAGTAGGTGTTGCATTTGCCTTTGACAGCTGAGGAAAAACTCCTACTGGGACTCCCAAAAATGCAATATACCTGAATGCTTCAAACCCACAGAAAGCAATTTTTCTGTGTGGATTTGCAAGCCAGATGAACTAACACGACTTGTCTGTTGCTGGGTTTCAGGTTACAGCCTGTTTGCTGTTGCAGCTCATGAGCTCGGCCACTCACTGGGTTTGACTCACTCAAAAGACCACTCTGCTATCATGTACCCCAACTACAGAGTTCACAGCAGTACGCAGTATTCTCTGTCCAAAGATGATGAGCTTGGGATCCAAGCACTGTACGGTGAGGAGCAAATACACTTTCGGAGTGATTACTTGCACAAAATTCCATATTTGATGGATTCTTTTTGAATGTTTCTTAGGAAAACCAAAAGAAAGAGTCGATATACAACCAGCTCCCAAAAAGTGTGACCCCAACTTTTCTTATGATGCAGTAATTGTGATTGGAAAAGAGATTGTTTTCTTTAAGGACAGGTACGAAACATGCAATATATGGTTTAATATTTGATTGCAAAAGAGCTTTACATGTTTAAGTATAAATTAAGTCTGCTTATTGTTTCAACTTAGGTACATGTGGATGAGAACAACGCAGACATCTTATTGGAATCGCCTGAGAGAGAGCCACAGCAGCGCATATTTACCCAGCATCAGTTCTCACGTGGATGCCGCTTATAACATCCCTGCCAAAGGCGTGTCGTACATATTCACTGGTAGGGTTATGGACAGTTTGCAAAGCGGCACTTAGGCCTTGTCCGCATGACACAGCTATATTTCCAGCGGGGGAAACACAGTTCGCGGAAATTACACCCTTGTGCAACTTAAGTGTTGCAGTTCATGCAAGAGGCTCATGGACTTTGGCAGCGCTTTGTGGTATGTTGCCGTTTTTCATAGTGTCCCAAAATGCATTGACACAGCTGTGTTTTTCCAGGTCATAAGTATTGGGTGGTTCATCAGCTCAAGAGGAAAAGTCACGCCCGCTCCATCCATGAGTACGGCTTCTCCTCCAGAGTCAGGCAGGTTGACGCTGCCGTGCATGTCAGCGAATATGGGATAACATTCTTCTTCATTAGAGAGTTTTATTACAGGTAATCTTTTTTTTTCTAATGGCAACTTAAATGGCAAAATATCTTTCACTCTAAGATGTATTTCCAAGTCAAAGGCAATAAATCAGTATGTATTCCTGTTATTAACGCACCACCCATTTGATCAGATGGAAGCTTACATTAAAGCTTCCCTAACCCTATCTGCTAAAATTGTATTCAGCACACATGATTAAAATAATATAAGTGATTATACATGAACATAATCACATTCCCGCACTGAAACCGGAACTAAAAGTAAATGCATTTCTTTGACCCAACCTCAGGTATGATGAGCTCAAGAGAATGATAGACCCCGGCTTCCCCAGACTGATCCAAAAAGACTGGCCTGGAATTCCTAAAAGGGTCGACGCAGCCTTTAAGTTAGATGGTAAACAAAAAGGAAACATGGTCACAGTTTATGGTCATGAACTTTGTATAATATGGACCTTAGCAGCAAATAGAACACAGCTGAAATAGAAGTTGTAATTTCTAGTTTTTTACCATGTTTAGGTGGTGGGTGGGGTTCACCGCAGCAGACACACTTTTTTTTACTGTTTTAAACAATATGTTTCTCAACTAGAAGTCCTGTGTTTACAGCCTAACCTTGTTGTTAACATTTCATTTAAGGTATTTTGAAACATGAGAAAAATAACACAATTTTTCACAATGTTTTGTTCACAGGTAACATCTTCCTCTTCAGTGGGACTAAATCCTACCAGTACGACTTCAGACAGAAACGAGTGATGAATACAATTTCAGCAAATTCTTGGCTAGGATGTTAACACAGTGGTCCATTACTGAGAATACATACGAATGCGTATTAAACCCAAAAAATAACTATCATGTATTTCTGATAATACGTCTAGATATAATTACATCTATATATGTGTAAGGATGTACAGTGCTGAGAACCTATAATGTGAATATCAAATGCAAAGTGTAATTATTTTGATGGATTGTTGTCTTCAGATGTGCATTCAAAATGTATACTGAACAGCACGTAGAAACCTCATAACTGCATGATGTTAGTGTCAACGTGATTTTGTTGTAAATCTCAGTATATGTGTCTTGTTAAACTGAACTTTTTCCATAAATCTATGCTTTTTAAACCACAGTTGTTTCATCTTTACTCTGTCAGGCAAACGTAGAAAAAGCCAAGTAAGAGAAGTTTAAAGGATTTGCATTAGAATCTTAACTTTTTCTATTATTGAAAAAAAAAGGTATATTATTAACAAAACCCATTCATGGTTCATTGTTTTGTATTATACAACTGGATTATTTCAAATGCATTAAAGGCTTTAAGCTAGTGGCGGTGAATTTAATTGTAAGTTTAATTTGATTTGTGACAAAAGGATATCATTTAGGGGATAATTGTAGGTTTTGACAAATATAATTCTGCAACAAAAATAATATAAATGCAACTAAAGTTAAAAAAAATATATATATATATATATAATAGTTTTGAAGTTCAACTGTACCATAGAATAACATGAAAATACTCAAGTATCTCCGGATTGTATTATTAAGGATACAGTACTTAGGTTATCCACCTATCCTTTACTTTCCCATTCATTTCCTCATCTCTTTAACAGCATTAGACTCCCAGAAAGGGGTTGAGAGGTACCTCCAGCCTCCATTAGTGGACTTTAACCAAACATCTTGCTCATGTTTACCCAGCAAACTGGACTGTGGTCCAAATTTCAGTCAAAGCACAATGTTTCACTCAAATGTATTTTTTTGACAGTATATCCTCACTGATTTTGGCCAGAATTTAAAATGAATAATGTGCCAAATGCGTGTCATCTAACTAACGCTCAAATGTCGGTTAGTGTTTGATATTGGTGAATAAACAAATTCATTTTCATTATAATTTACTCAACACTTCTTGACTGCACTGTGCGCATGTAACAAATGATATGAATGGAAGGTAAATCACATAGAGTGTGAGGAAGCGGTGTCAGAGGCCCATGAAAGCATCTCACTAAAAGTAAACAATTGAGGACAAAAGCACAAACCACTCTAAACCGCTTCAGTTACATTGATTATATCATCTCCTCACTCTATATTATCAGGGGGACCACTGTTTACTCCCTCCCTCCTCTGACAGAGGGGCTTGTCTTTATAGTGGAATGCGCAAAGAGACACTTTGTACCCTAATTCAGCTTACCTCAGAACACTACGAACCTCCGACTGAGAAGCGATGGAGAGAAGAAAACCTTTTAACGATAGGTCTGTAGTGGACTTTTTTTGGATAGTGCTACTCTGTGGATTTGGCTTGTGTCATGCAGCACCTACAATTGCACCAACAGTTTCACCAGAGGAGGAAAACCTGGCAGAGGTAATTTTGTAATAATATTCTGCATTGGGAACTAGGAACTGGCTCAAAAATAACCTGGGCCCAGTTTTTCAAAAAGTGTAATCTGGATCAAATTGATCCGGATTTAGAAATCCCATGTTTTGCTATCCAGGATCACCGGATCCATCTTAGTTTTATGACAGTTTTTTTAAAAGAACATTGGAATGGATCACTGTGATCCAAACACCAAATTTCAAGATTACCAAATCCTGTTTACCAGAACCTTAAATGGAACCAACAGTGTAACCTACTAGCTTAGCAAAGAACAACAGTTAGGCAACATTTTAGGAAACAGAAAGAGTGAAATAAACAGAAACATTTTACAGTCCTTGTTTTTTTCTAATGTTAAATAACAAAACAAAACAAAACAAAAAATACTATCCAATGGTCAAAAATCATTCACAGGACAGGTACCAGCTCTTTTCATTTCTTCCTTTAGGAGTTGTATCTCCATATGCACTTCTGTCTGCTGCAGTTGGGTAAGCAAGATTTGTTCTTTACCCAGTTGAATTTGTACTTCTGCTCTTTTGGTTTCCCGTTTCAGATGCAACTCATAGCTGTCACCATCCTTGGTTTTAGCTGAGGAACGTTTGCGTTTTCTTGAAGGAAGGTTTCCCTTACTTCCACTGGGGATCTATCTTCCTCCTCAATCACTGGAGTCAGGTCCAGCGCAAACATTTTCTCTGCAGGAGAATTTTGCTCGCATTCTTCTGAAGTCATAGTCTCTGTAATTGTGGCCTCTCCATCTGCTTTTATGCCTTCAATGCCATGCAGAGCCTCTGATTTTTCTCCTGCTATTATATCAAGGACCATATCAGTGAATTCCCCCCTCTTATATAGCTTGTTACCTGTTTGGGTTTTTTTTTGGCTTCAGCAAGGTCTTTTGTTGCCTTGGCCCTAAGGTTCTTCCATTGCAACATTACTTGTTTTATGGTCCTCTTCTGGCCAGACCCAGTGGCATTGACATGATTGGTAATGTCCTCCCAAATGTTCTCTTTTACTTTCTTGGTTACTTCTCCACCCTTTGCAGAGCTGAAACCTCCTACTATCGATGCAAAATTGCCCCGAACACCCTCCAGCATTGCACAAGTTTCTGCCACAATGAAATGAGGCCCTTTTGAGTCCATGGTTCCAACTCTTTGGTGTAGCCAACACTGACCTTATAAGCCTTGAGCATGATTGCTTTCGCTTGTGCTCAATTAGGCTTACACCACTCAGCCTGTTGCTGGTTAATGGGTGAGACCATTTAAACACATCATGTCTTTGCACCCATTTCTCCTAGCATACAGAGGCATCCACATGGCGGGTAATGCTCATCGTTACCCTAGGAGAAGGTACCGTGACAGGGTGTATGCTGAGCGCGCCAAACCACTTCAGCAATACACATCAGAAGAACTGTATGCACGTTTTCGCTTTGGGAGAGATGACATTAAGTACATTGCAGATCTTGTCAGGCCAACACTCCAACGCCAAACCCAAAGGTGTCATGCTTTATCCGTGGAGGAACAGTGCTTAATCACTTTTACGCATGTGGGACTTTCCACCAAGTAATTGGTGACAATATGGGAGTGACAAAATCAACTATGAGTAATGTGGTGAAGGCTGTGTCAGTAGCACTGGGCAATCTGATCAATGAATTTGTTTCCTTTCCCAAGGATGAACATTTTTTTTCAAATGGGAAAAATGCCTTGCACTATTGCTGCTATTGATTGCACTCATGTCCATATCCAAGCACCTTGTGAAAGGGAGTGGGAGTATGTCAATCGAAAAGGGGAGGCACAGCATCAACATCCAACTGGTGGGCAACGCTGACCTCATAATCACAAACTGTGTTGTGAAATGGCCAGGTTCTGTTCATGATGCACGCATTCTAAGAGAGAGTGCACTGTACAGACAGTTCCAATCCCACCGACCAAATGACATACTATTGGGGACGGCACATATCCACTCCTACCATGGCTAATGACCCCTTTTTCAGTTGCAAACACACCTGAGCAGGCACGCTTCAACTCCATTGCAGAACAAGATGTGCCATTGAATGCCTAAATGGAGTCCTGAAGAGACGGTTTGCATGTCTAAACTACTTGCGAGTACAACCGAAGGTGGCATGCAACATAATCCTTGCCTGCATTGTTTTACATAACATTGCCACCAGGCGCAATGTCCTCATTTGACAGATTTATTTTATTATATATCTCATTAGATGTGATACACTTCATAGATTTTTTTTATATCCATGGTCACTGTCTTGATCAATGATTTGTATTCAAAATATGAAGAAATGTACATATCATCAGTAAACATTGATTTTGCGATCATTCACTTAAAATAAAAAAACATCTCTGATTTTGTTTGGTTCGAAAAATCACAACTGAATCCACCCTTCTGATGGGTTCAGGATAATCCTGTTTTTTTTTGTTGATCAAACAGATCCCAAACCGAGTTCAAAGTTTAAAAAAACGCAAAGGGCAGGTTTGATCCAGATCAAATGTAAGATCGGATTACATGATCGGATCTTATCTGGAATCCCTCTTTTTGCCTTTGAAAAACCCATTTCCAAGATTTGATCCAATCCGTGATTTGAAATCCCACTGGATTACTTTTGAAAAAGTGGGCCCAGGGGATTAAATGGGGAGCCTTTAGCATTTAAATAAACTGTAATGGTTGTATGTCTTTACATTCAAATAGGCCCTGACATTTACATGAAATGAAATATGAATCACTTGCAATAAGATCCTCTTTCCTTTTCCTGGTATCAGGGTTATCTTTCTCAGTTCTACAATGACGTTGGGATGACAAACGCCACACTACAAAGAATTGCTAAGAGCTCTGTCAGCCAGGATCTACAGACCATGCAGGCTTTCTTTGGCCTGGAGGTAATCAAAATGAATGAAAGCTATGACTTTGGTTTGCCTTCCTGTAATAAAAATAAAACAAACCATGACTGATCAAAGCTGACAAATGGTTTAAATAGGAAATCATATTGCATTTTTCACTCTGTATGAGATAACATATTTGTGTTTGCTCTTTCATACCACCATCCATCTTTAGGTGACTGGAGTCATGAATAACGAGACTATGAATGTAATGAAGGAACCCAGGTGTGGTGTGTCTGATATAAGCCGATATGGACACTTTTCTGGGAGACCCAAGTGGGATAAAAGGCTGATTACATACAGGTAACTGGGAGTTATATTGGAGGAGCTGCAGGCTATTCTTGTCAATACTTTTCTCACTGAATTGTTTTTGTGGTGGTTGAATATAACATTTTTTAAAAATGATGATTTGATATGATTTGAACAGGATCACTCAATACACTCCAGATCTGATCCAGAGACAGGTGGACGCAACCATTGCTCAGGCCTTCCAGCTGTACAGCGATGTCATCCCGCTCAACTTTAAGCAGGTCTACAGCAGTAATGCGGACATCATGATCCTCTTCAAGGGCGGATGTGAGTCTGGATTGAACAAGAGATTCTTAAAACCGCCAGCTGATCAGTATGGGAATGAATTTAGACGCACTAACACTTGATTCAATTATCTGCATTGTCCTATTACAGATCATGGGGACTTTTACCCTTTCGACGGGGCGGGTGGAGTCTTGGCTCATGCTAACTCTCCGGGACAGGGTCAGGGAGGGGACACACACTTTGATGATGATGAAACTTGGACTCTCACACAAAGAGGTAAATACAAAACATGTTATTAAAGCTGCAGCTGCCCTACCTGCTGGAGAAAAAGTGTATAAACCGTGCGGTTCCCACAGAAGTATAAAATGTCTGTATTTAATTCCGAACATATCAATTCAGTTTGTAATGAGAACTAACAACTGTTTGGTGCTTGAGGATAAAACTTCGACTAGCAGAACTGTATGGTTTATACTTATAGAAGAGACATGATCAAATAAGTGTATATATACTATATAAAAAATCCAATATGTCTGACTAACTACATTGTACGTTACTGTTTTTTAGGTGTGAATCTTCTGCTGGTGGCAGCCCATGAGTTTGGCCACGCACTTGGCCTGGACCACTCAAGGGACAGAAGTGCACTTATGTACCCCACTTATCGATATGTCAACACTAATGGCTACAGGCTGCCAGATGATGATAGGCGCGGGGTTCAAGCCCTATATGGTGAGCAAAGAAAATACATTATTGTCAGATTATAACAAGATGAGAACATCTTTATAGCCTCTTTTTAAATGATCAGCATTGCAAAACAAAAGCTAAGATATACTTTTTTAATTGGGTTTTATTTAATTGAGCTACATGACAGAATCTTCTTTTTAACCAGTAACCAATGGACCTATTAATGAATGCCTTGTGGTTTTGTTTTACAATTTTTCTAATTCCGATTTCCATGAAATGAAGTTCAACTGCAAGGCAATTAAACTGAATCCATTTTATATTTACTGTGGTTTGTATGGTTGGCATGCAGGCTGAACATGAGCCCAAGCATACATGCTCCTAAAAGGGCATCTCACCGTTATTTTTTGCATAGTTGATTGCTTTATGGCAACCCTAACCCTAATCCATCCCTCAGGGAGCCGTACACCAGTGCCAACAACAGCACCAAAACCTAAACCGCCTCCTGGTCCTGACCCTGGACCAGAGCCAGAAGAACCAACAGAGGATCCCAACCCAGACCCTCTGCCTAACCCCGGGGGTGAGCGGTGCAGCCGCGACCTGGTGTTTGACGCTGCGACTTCAATCAGGGGAGACCTCTTCTTCTTTAAAAATGGGTATTATTTTAATATTTGATGCTCTTCCAGTTAACTTGGGAGGTACTTAAATCAATTTCTTTTAACATTTCAATTTAAAATCCTTGCTAGATACTATT
The DNA here is from genome assembly GCF_036324505.1 of Eleginops maclovinus. NCBI lineage: Eukaryota > Metazoa > Chordata > Actinopteri > Perciformes > Eleginopidae > Eleginops > Eleginops maclovinus. The sequence continues at coordinate 7,568,532 of NC_086366.1, read as the reverse complement.
GGAGGAAGAGTACACTTGTCAATGGAATCCGTTTAACGAAAGTGAGCACTAAGTGGCCACGAATCAACTCTGTCGATGCTGCATTTGAAGTCCCACGCAAGGATGTGGTGTGTCTTTTTGAAGGTAACTCCAAATTGCTAGATATACTGAATGAAAACATTTAAGCTGTCAATGAAAGTACATGAATAACATACCACTGTTTTTCTACAGATCGTCAATACTGGTGCATTAGGGCTTATGCAAAGACAATCATTTCAGGGTATCCAAAGCCTCTCACCAACCTCGGCCTGCCCTCTTCAGTGAGTAAGGTCGATGCAGCTGTCTATGTGCCAACTACTGGAAAAACACTCATGTTTGTGAACAACCTTTATTGGAGGTGAGTGTTGGTCGTGACCAAAGCCTGATGGTCTTTAATAGCTGAGTGTATAAATGAATATAAACACTGATAAGCGAGATGTGTATTGCGTAAGGGTACACAACGTTTTTGTTCCTCTGTTCTCCCTTGCAGTTATGATGAGAGCAGAAACCAAATGGACTTTGGATATCCACGACATATCATTCTGGATTTCCCTGGCATAGGCTCAAAAGTTGATGCAGCCTTTGAGAATTATGGTGAGAAATGATATTCACTCATATTATTCATATTAGTTTGACTGTTAAACTTACTCTGTTGCTGAGTTTGAGGGGAAGACTCCACATTCTCCTGGGTTACTATTGGACTTAATATTATTAGAATATTGATAACCCTAAGAAGCCATTTAATAACCATAGCAGTTTCATAAGGTGACTGTCATTTCCATAATATAGTTTACTTATATTTTTTATTACAGCTTTTTTCTAGTTAGTAAGCACTGCCTTCAGTGCAACACTTCCATATAAACCTCATCTTTCTTTCCACAGGATATCTATATTTCTCAGATGGCCCCCGGCAGAGTGAATACTACCTGCCACAAAAGAGAGTGATCCGTGTACTGCTCAACTACGGCTGGCTCAACTGTTACTGAGAACTCACGAAACAACAGATCTATGTCAATATTGATTGCTGCAAGCATATTATAAATAAATCATCTGAATAACAATATTTTACATAATTTTTTTGAAGTAGGGAATCATTTTCGGGGGAAAGTCTATGTATTGCCTGGCTGATGCAAAGCGAAGGGATCTTACTGAGTGGAAATTAATAAGGAATGGACTGATGGTGAATTCATAGACATCTTTATTATTTTCGGTGATGCTAAATTGTGCAATTTAGGGTGTATACTATGTGGTTTAAAGTTATTCTATGAAGGCATCCCATGGTTAAAAAGAATAGCTCTTCTGTAGTCACAATGTCCCCTCAATTCATAACAGGGCTTCACTGAGTATTCTTTTTTTAATAAACCAACCTTGGTTAAACAGAAACCAAATTAAGAAACAATGTAAGCCATTGCTTGTTCTTGATCATGTCTAAACCTCATGCTGTGAAATACTATTTTGCCAGACTGCGGCAATTTCAGAATTAGGACCGCAGGGCATGTTTAAGAGCAACTTAGGCCACATGAGAGGAAATTCAATATAGAAGAGCTGAGTCACCACTGGTTTCATGAACACAGACTAATTAAGGATTTCATAGTTTAGTGTTAGGACCCCGGTTGAGGACAAAACGCAAACCAGGGGATATTACGGCGCATAACATGCAATAAGCAATAATAGCAGAACTTAAAAGATGTGGTTTACCTAAATTATGGCAAAATACATGTTCTTTATTAACTCATGGTATAAAGATATTTTTGAGGTTTGATTTCTATGTTTCTTAAAGAGTTTTAATTATTTGTCTTCTTCCAGCCCTAAACAAGGATCTGTGTCATTTTACAGAAATAAACATAAGCAATATCTCTAGACCTATTTTTTGGAAGAAAAAAAAATGATGGAATTTTTCAAATAATTTGTATGATTATGTTAGCACCATCTACCATTGCATTGAGCCACACACAGTATGAATCAATCTCAGAATAGTGGTATCTCAAAACATCAGCAAATACTGCCTGCAGCACTATCTTCATGGCTGGTAACGACGCTAAGGAGCATGCTTCTTTGTAATTTGGGTTAACCATTATTGTACATTTTTGGTAGTCTTAAGAAAAGACTGATACAAAATCAATCAGATTCATGCCAGAATGACAGAGAACAAGCAATAACTCTACTGTAAATTATGATTTTAGACATTGGGTTCTCAGTACACAGAAAATGAACTCAGTTTGTCCTCTTTTTTCCCCGCAAACCATGAATTTAAAGGATTGAATATTATCTCTTGGTTGTAGCCATGAAGGATTGGTAGAGTAAGCAACAAGACTTCCCTATAATATGTATTTAGTTCTGTGCACATAAAACAACCACACAAACATACGTATGTACAACATAGTATAGGTAATTAGGCAATGATAAGGACAGATTGTATTTAGATACACTGAAGTGCCAGCAAAATGTACTATTCCATCAATATACTTTCCCAAGTCTCCTGGTTACAGGGTATCTTGATAAGTTTCAGTAAAGCCACAAAAGTGATCTGTCACTTACCTTTACTCCATCTGAATTGGGTCAGTACCAACATCAGATGCGGCTGTTGCACCAAATGGAACCATCTGGTGATCCAGTCTGAATGTCCTCCTATGCTCCACTTTTAATTTCTTCAAAACAAAGATAAATGCTATTTGGAAATAATATTATAGCAATTAGATATTTATTTTTTCAACAATGACACAGGGAATGGAGTTTAAGCTACTTGATGGTAATTCAAGTGTGTTGTCCACGTTCTTGCTTAAGCTCATAAAGAACATCAGTATTATGAATTAACGTGCCAGCTGAAAACAGGCTACTTCTGAGGACATGTGTCCATCATCAGTGGTATCCATTCAGGAAAGTCCAAACCACTGTTGATAGTAGTTTTCTGTCTACGAATGTCCCTTTTGCTTCCACTGGGATTCATACACCCTTCTTTTATTTCTTTTGAAAAAAAGGGATGATATGGATGTATAATTAGATGTATTATTGTTGATTAATGTCAGTAAAATATGTTGTTAGATCCTATTCATTTCCCCATTACATCTTTCAAAATGAAATATGTTGTCTTCCTTCTTTAATACACTATGGATGCTAGGATATAGCTCCTCTAAATGCACTTTAATGAACTTCGATATTTTCAAAAAATGTTTTTGTGTTTGATGAGAAGCCTAGATTAGGTATTTTTAAATGCCAAAACACATGGAGCAAATTAAACGGAAAAAAAAGATTTTGTTATCCAAATTTGAGCCGGATATCCGGTTAGGAAAGTGTTCCCTAGATCAATGTCCGGTGGCCGCCGACTTATGTTCCTCTATCACGTTAATAGTGACGTTTTAAACCATATTTCGGATCTTATTTTGTTTGCACTTCAATAAGGTATTTGTGTTTCTACAGAAGCTGCTGATAAGTGATATAATAGTACTTAGACAATATTGATGTAAACAATGCGATGAGGGCACATGAAGGTTCCGGTTGACACCCGGACACAAACAAACGGGAGCACAAAGGAAAAAGAAGTGGGTTTGCTTATTTGCTGCAGATTCACAGAGGTTTGTATTTATTTTTAGATAACTGCTTCTGTTGTAGTAACGTTTTTATCATCTGTGCGCATCTATGAGCATCTATTAGTCTGTCTTAGCTACACTGTACCACATGATGTGTGTGTGTGGGTGTGTTCCCTTGCGCAGAGTCTCAATGTTGCTAATGTTATTCTGCCTGGCTGCAGAGGTGGGAAGGTGGGAATTTCAAAAATATGAGCATCGAAATAAACTTAAAGTAATAGTACTACTTATGTAAAATGTCCGAATTCAGAATAATATATATGATATGTTGTGATTAAAATGATTGGTGTATTCATGTGCTTATCGAAGGTGCAGCTAGTTTGAATTACTTTGTATATTGCAGGGAGCTCGTGCACGTTACTCCAGGTCTTACTAAAATCAGATTTAAGTTTGGATTGTATTTCACATTATTAATCACTAAAGACATTCATTTAAGGTAGTCGAGTAAATGTACCATATTCACCTCAGAATTGAAGTGGAGTAGTAAGTATAGGTTTCTGAAAATACACATACGTACAGTATTTGAGTAAATGTTCTTAGTTATTTTTACGCCACTGCCTTGCTGTGTTAGTTGCCTGCAGACCGATGATTCTTTTTACATGTTTTTGTCTTCACAGCGTCCCCGTCTCCTATGGATTCACTCAACACTTTTGAATCTGAGATGGAGGCTGATGGGCAGGGGAGCTACTCTCTGTTTCCTGCACTGGACAGCATTGCAAGTCTTTCTGGGGCCGCTGAGACTCTGGAGAGGTTGGAGAAGATAGAAAAGTTTAGATTCACTGCTTATGGATATAGAACATATAACTGTGTAATAAGATGATCAAATATAATCATTTTAGATTGCATAGTGGGATTGCTACAGTACGTAAGAGCGTACCAGGTGCTCGCAATAATTCAGAAATCGGAGAAGGTTTATTGCCAAGTAGGTTAACACATACAAGGAATTTGGCTTGGTGTATTTAGTGCATACATAAACACAGTCAAAGAAGATTATTTTTATGAAAATAACAAAATAATATTCTAACAATATTCAAGCGATATTTACATGGAATAAAGTTAAAATACATATGTACCCGTAAAATATAAAAAAATAAACATGTGCAGTACTTGTATGACAAGTGAAAATATACACACAGAAGTTCAGTGATGTGGTTTTATTATTGATATCCTGATACAACCATAATATTTCACATGTAATGCTTTCCAAGTGGAATATAAAATAATAATTATAGTACGACATAAAATATTGCACCTGATGATATTGAAAAATGTCTGATTGCAGCGAACCGTCCAGTGACATTGCAGAGAAGCCCAACCTCACATGGCTCGACGCTGCACAGGTATTTACCGTTTATTCATCACCTTTAAGTTTGGTGTTACTAAAACAATTTACCACAATCAACTGTTGGGAGATTTTTGGGTAAATGTTTTTGTTGGTTTCCCCTATCTCGGATGTAGATTGTATTGGAAGAAGCGGGACGTCCTATGCACATAAAGGAGATAAAACAGAGAATAATCGACAGGGGACTTGTTCAATCCAAGTAATATTCTATTTTTACACTTTTTTTGTTGCCTAATTTGCTTAGTAGGTTAAGCTACATCATGTATCATACTTTTTTTTGACTAGGCCTTAAAACTCGATACAATTAGACTCTGCTTATCTTGTTGTTTTTTCCTCGGCAGCGCAAAGTCAAGTCTGGAGGCAGTCATGTACCGTGAGGTGAGGATGGTGTTTGAGAGGCAGTCTGACAGCAACCTCTGCTGTTCAGTGTGATGACGTGCACTTCATTTAATGTTTGTGTCAATTCAGTCGATACACTACATGTGTCATCTGTTATTTCTGCCACTGTCTTTTCTTTCTCCATGTTTTGCCATCTTGCTTCTTTGGCTTTATTTCACATCTTTCAAAAGAGACAAACATTTCTGAGCTGCACTCAAAACAAACAATGCTCTGTGCTCAAATACAAAAGCCTTAAACCTGCTGTATCTAATAATGGAGAAATTCATCTAAAATGGCTTTTGGGAACTACAATTTGGCTATTTTAGCCCCGTGCATTGGCCTGAGTCTCACTATATGTTTCAGACACAAAAAGGCAGCAGGAGATTCAAGAGGATTGAGAACAGAAACGGAGTCTTTGCACTGCTGGTGAGTTAAATCGGACACTATCGCCAATTTCACACAAAACCCAAACAATAATTGGATCCTGAAATCGCATTTAAATGTATTAACTAAATTGGTAGGTGCGAAAATGTAATGCTATCTGGCGTTCTGATAAGCTGCTGTAATGTGATAGGATATGTGCTATTTATCACCTAACTTTTATACAATGCTAGTAAAGGACATGAGGGCTCATTGGCACTACTTATAAGCCTTTAATATTTGTTTAACTGCTATAGTACTAACACTTTCCCCATAGAGGCTGAAGTCCAAAGTTGAGCAGTGTTTAATGTTGACCAGCAGCAGGATCTCGGAGCCATATTAGAGATGAATAAAAAGTCAAAACATATTTTTTCATTATTCTTTACAGTTTTGAAGATTCTGTGCACATTTTGGTTTGAGTTACTTTCACTGTTTGTCATACAACAGTTTAAATGTAAGCTCCATCCGCGTTATTCTGTCGTTTGTACATGTCAGTTTGTATTTTCATCCATCATCCTGAAGGCCACAGGATGGAGCCTCGGGTACACCTGGTGCACATGAACACATCTGGGTCCTCTGTTTCCCCCACAGACCGACGAGGAGAGGCAGCAGGCCCTGCAGGCCTTCACTGCGCAGTCTTTTCTCGGCTCTCCGCAGCACAACACCATCTCCAGTTCTGGATCAGGTGCCTCGGCACATGCCTTCCCATCCCCCACCAGTTCCTGCGAGCACAGGACCAAGATGAAGAGAGGTCCACGGAAAAAACTAAATGAAAAGTACCGACTCAAGTACCTCAGACTGCGCAAAGCAGCCCGCGCCATGATATTTGTGAGTGAACCTTTTGTTATTCTCAGGACCAGTTTTAACACACAGCTCATTAGTTTTCAGTGTTGGAATTCTGTTTTTCCCACAGGAGAATGCAGCTCTCTGTGATGAAGTTGCCCATTTAGAAGAGAAGTTCCTGAGAGCTAAGGAGGAGCGGAGGTGAGCAGACATGTTACAGCTATGCTTATGTTTTCAGTGATGCTTAAAAATGTGTGTTGTTCAATATTTATATATTGAACATGATGAATGTGCTGTTGTGATTGTAAAATTGTTGCCTTGATGAAAGTTAAGTGTCATCTTTTGCTTATTTTTCCACGTCTCCTTGATTTTTCATTTCAAGGTTCTTACTGAAGTCATTGTTGCAGTACCAGTCGTTGACAGAGGGAGAGATGCTACCGACACCTAGCTCTAGCGCTCATCCACCTGTACCTCCTGCAGCTTCCACCTCAGGTCCTACAGGGGCTTCAGGCCTGTCTGGGGGGCATAGTCTGGCTTCAGTGGTGTCAACAGGGGAAGAGGGATCTCTTAAAAAACCCAAGAAGGAAAGGAAAGAGCGAGGCAAAGAAAATGGTAAAGAGGAATGTGAGTGCTATGGTCAGGTATTAATGCACATGCATATTGAGAATAGATGTCTTTTAAATGGTCCACATTCATCTTTCAGACGGTTAGCTCATGATGTTATACGATCTCATTTTTTTCTTCAGTTCCAAAGAAGATGACTAAGAAGAGAAAGCTAGCAGACGGGTCTCGGAAACTGGTGCAACCCATCCATCTGGACTCATCTGGGCGTCCTGTCTTTCCCATCGTATTGGGAGGATTAACAGTCTACAGCCTGGGAGAGGTCAGTGTCTGGCTTCACTCACATGCAAGCTTTATTTTCAACCTTCCTTTTTCTTCTTAAATACCTTTTTTTTTTGTAAATTAAGTGGGTGTTACATTTACAAATATCACTCTCAACAGCCTCTTTAATTTGACACTAACCACTCGTTGTTTGTTTCACCAAATACAACCTTCGACTGATTTCCAGATCATCATAGACAGAATGCTTTTCCATGATGAGTGTGCCATTTACCCGGTGGGCTTCTGCAGCACTCGAGTCTTTGCCAGCATGAAAAACCCCGACCAGCAGTGCCTTTACACCTGCCAAATCAAAGATGGTAGAGCAGGTCCACAGGTACACACAGTTTTTATTAAGTCAGGTCTGGCAATTTTCCATCATCATCTTTTTGACCCTCATTCCCACATTTAAATGGTATTTAAAGGGGCCCTTTTACGCTCCTTTACAGGTTCATATTTGCCTTTTTTGCCTCTGCTGTGACATGTTACATGCTTTAATGTTCAAAAAGCTCTTTATTTTGTCATACTGCCTGAGCTGCAGCACCTCTTTTCACCCTCTGTCTGAAACCAGAGCCCAGTCTGCTCTGATTGGTTAGCTGGCCGGCTCTGTTGTGATTGGTCACCTGCTTAAAGATGTCCCTCCTCTTAACCTGTCATGTACAATGGGTTGGAGTGCAACCCAATAGAAGCTTAAGTGTTAAATAGGGATGTCATTATGTTATGGAAGTAAACAAAGGAGTCTGATGGAGGTGTTTCAGTCTGATGGAGGTGTTTCAGGCAGGGGGGAAGAGAAACTCCCTGTGGAGGAATATTTGGGATTTTAGCCTCCGCTGACCATTTAGATGCAAACCTTTAGCTTAAGCATAATAGAGCCCCTTTAAGGAAAATTAATTGACATAAAGATTGATATTTAAGAATTGAAATCTTTAAATCGAAGTCTCCACAAGTCAATTGCCTCGTACTTCCTAGTTTGAAATGGTATGAACACATTTATGTACTGAAACACGCAATCTGATATTGTCCCCCACAGTTTGAGATTGTGCCTGAAGAAGATCCTCAGAATGCCATCGTGGCCACCTCGGCCCTCACATGCCACTCCAATCTACTGAAGGTCATCGCGTCTGTCAGGTAGCAACATTTACCACAAAGACTTGGGTTTATTGGCATGTTTTTTGATATAATCATAAACTCTCTCAACATGCCCTTTTCTTAGTTCCAAGTCTGTGGTGCCCATCATGCCCTCAGGAGCTGATTTCTTCGGCTTCTCACACCCCACCATCCAGAATCTCATCCAGAGTTGTCCTGGAGCACGCAAATGTAGCAAGTAAATATGAAACACAACATGACCTTAGTTTTCCATCACTCTAAGACAGTGAAGAAATGTTCACAAACAAGGACTATGAGGGAATTTTGCTGATGGGTCATTTGATTAAAATAATCTTATGGACTGAAATATATTTTAAGTCCTATATTGATGATTTTTTATGATGTAAACCTTGATATTACACATTTAAAACTTTCCTAAGGATACACTGACAAGTCGTTAGTAACATTTTGAGCTCAGGGAAACATGCAGCCTTGGTTAAGACATACTACATTAATATATTTTACACACGTGTACAAAAATACCTTCTAAAAGTCTCCAAAAACACATGCTTTTTTCTTTTTTCATTTTCTCTGTTTAGCTACCGATGGGTACGCTTTGAGGTGTGCCGCCCTGGTGATGGCCAGGTTCCTCACAGCCTCTCAGAGGACGATGCCTCCGTCAACTTCGAGGCCTACCAGAGACACCAGGGCTTTGATGAGAGCATCAAGACAGAGCACATAACAGGTTACCTAAATATCAGTTTTCTAACGTGGCAATGTTTTTAGATTACTTTATGCTTTGTGATTCATAAGGCACTTGATTATTGCGTGTACTGTGCAATCAGTACAGCTTACTGTAGTTCCTATCTATCTTTAAAACGTCCTGTATGTGAACCAGGGTAGCATTCAGGTTTAACAGATGGGTTAGCGGCTAGGAAGTCACACGAAAGAATCCCTTGGTGGGGAGACAAATAAAAGTCTTATTTATTGACAGCTGCTGTATGAGCAATGCAGTCTATGGTCTGGTTTGCTCTGCTGAAGTGTGTGGATAACCCTCCTCACCCCAATTACTGCTCTTCCAGGCATCTGCTGTGAATAAAATAAAAAGTGTATACATTTTGCAAGACATGCAAGACTTAGGTTTCACGATAAAATTATGGCCAAATGACGGATATTTCAAAGTGCTTTTGTATTCCATTGAATGAAGATCCCTGTGCATTGTCAGTGATGCTTCTACTATTCATCTATTTGTCTTTCCTCAGGACAGGCACCGCAGTCCCCTAGCTCCTCTCACCAGCACCACCTGACCTCCCCCACCATCAACATGAAGCCCTCTACATCCTATTTCAGCTCCTGATCCTGAAGGGCAAGGTCATACATGGACGCAATCCTTGGAAAACGTCAATTATTTACAAAGCTTGTATTGGTTTTTCCTCCCTTTTCCTTTATGGTTCAAAACTTGAGTAGGCATACAGGAACTCAAGCCTTTGTTATTTATTGTTTTTCATCTTTAAACTAGTCCCAGAAAGTTTGGAACATCACTGAGGATGTGTGCTAGCATAGTTGATGCTTATTTACTAAGTGCGGCATGTCATTCTTTTTAAAATATTTTCCAGAATGAACATTTAAACAAGCTTTTTTGCTTAAAGAGCTAATAGCCACATTAAACTGCCATTGCTGTTATGTCTATTTGTATAGTAAGTCAAAATAAACCTTTTATTCCAATATCATTTTGTTTCTACTTCAACAGTAGACTTTGTTTTACTGTCTCCGTCCGTAGTGTCTTTGAATGCAACTCACACACAAACTTAGTTGTTTATTTGACATTTATTTCTTCAAACTTAACTTGTGTTGTACACTTCAGAGTTTTGTTCAAACAAAACATTTCTCATGCTTTTCAATGTACTGTACACTCCAGCAGTTTCTTGAATTTGAGACAGACTGATTAAGAAGATCTTTAAAATAAAATAAAGATATTTCCCACCATGCTGACAGGTACAACTGCCGAGCTCTCAATGAAAGACATGAAATAGCAGCATTAATCTTGTGGCATTTTTGTCCATTCTGATGAGATGCATTAACGTTTTCCTGCTTTCTAGACCACAGTTATAAAATAAATTAGGTTAGGCTTTATCTCCAGATGCCATAAGTTGAAGACAGTATTTTTCAATTAGCGATTTGTAGGATCTGTCAAACCCCTCTAAGACTAATCAATTAACTTATTGGATACCCATAGTAACTGTCTAGAGAAAAAACAAAAATGCTCCTCGATATCTGTAAAAAAACTAGGAATATTAGCCAAGTTGAGCTTTTATCAGTAACAATCCATCATGTCATATTGTTGTCAGCTCCATACCGTCTCATCAATCATGAATTCATTCAATCACTTTGATCACATAACACAAATATCATCTTATGCTGTCTTTAAAGAAAAACAAAAAGGCAGATGATTCATCATTTGGTCTTCTTACAGTTCATTGATTCCTCTGGCTGAACGGCGGTCAGCAATAAAAGGAGGAGCCGGTAAAATGTTACTGGCGCTGTAGATTGGACAGGCCTTAAAGTCACAGGGCCAGTCTCTCCATGCATACCGCAGAGCAGCTACTTCTTCAGTGGGCGAACACAAACTGGTCGATACCTGGACAGTGGTCGGATCCCACTGCATGATGGGAGCTGGAACCCAACGAGACTTAGGACCACATGGAGTCTGACTCTCTGAGCAGCAGACCTTAATAGGAGAGAATTGTATTTATTACCATCTCTGTCTTGTGGTTAAGCTCCTTTTTGTTAGCAGGTAAATATTGGAGATATTTCATACTGACTGTACCGCTGCCAGCCTTACCTCAAAGATGTTTTCAGATGGAGCGACAGAGACTTTCTGGTCGTAGGTTACCTCGAGATACTTTGAAGTTGACAGGATTTTGGCGGGGAAAGGTCCAAGAAAGGCCACGTCCTGCTCACCATACGCCACTGCCCTTGCTCCCAAAGACAGTCTGAAGGCTACGTCCTGCTTATCTCGGGGATGGATCCTAAAACAAACAGAAAACAGATAAATCACTCAAAAGTCTAGTTTGTTGACAAAACATCATGGCTTAACCAGTAAGTGTGAACATGTATGATTTGTATTGATGTATCCATTTCTCTGCTTTAAAGTCTAATTACTAATAAAATGTCCTCCTATTTTGCTCATCCTCTGAATTCAAAACACATGTTTTTTTTGTATTTTCTGCTGGTATTCCGTTTTGTATTTATGTATAAGCAAAGTAAGTGTCCTTGGTGTTGTACAGGTTCATATGCTATGAGCTCTATAAGTACAATCCTTACGGGCCATAGGGAGATTTTTCATCTGGTAAATCCATTGCCACAGCCATGAACGTTTTCTGCATGCTGGGATTTGGGACAAAACCGGTATCTGCTGTCTGGTGCCAGCGGATATTCGGATAGGCGTCACTAGTTGAGTATTTTTGGACGGTAGACAGCTGCAAGTACAAAGGAATGATACATTAGATGTACGAAATAAAACAACTAGAGTAAACTGTTTCCTAAAACTCAGAGGAACTTGTAGGTGTTCACCACCTCCATGTCCTCCCCCCTGATGGTGATGGGGGTTAGAGACTTCTAACGTGCTCCGCCTGAAGTCTACCACCAGAACTTCTGTAGGTGGCATGAGCCGGAGTTTAAGCGGAAGTCAGAGGTGTAGAGGGTGAACAGGAATGGTGACAGCACAGTTACTTTGGGTCACCAGCACATCAGACACGCTGCCCTGCAGTCTGACACACTGAGTTCTACTGGTAATAGTAGTAATCCAGGCCACCAAGCTGTGATCCACCTGCATCAGTGACAGCTTCTCAGCGAGCAGGTGTGGCTGGATGGTGTTGAAGGGGCTGGAGAGTCAGTAATCCAGGCCACCAAGCTGTGATCTACCTGCATCAGTGACAGCTTCTCAGCGAGCAGGTATGGCTGGATGGTGTTGAAGGAGCTGGAGAAGTTGAAGAACAGGATTCTTAGTGAGCTGGGCGGCTTCTCCAAGTGTGAGTTGGCTCTGTGCAGCATGTAGACGAGGGCATCCTCTACACCGATGTTGGCCTGGTTGGCAAACTGTAGAGGGTCCAGGGCAGGGGCGGAGCAAGACACACTAATAAAGTACATACTGTTCACATGCTAAAGTGCCAAGGGACATTATTTCTGGTCAAAGGAAAATTGTTTTATAGTGCAAACCACATGCGCAATACTACAAGGCCCAAAGCCTGTCAGTCCAAAGTAAGCTTTGTTACAACCAGTTACATCATTTTGTACTTTTGAACTCTATTCTGACATTCTCTGCTTTGGAAGAGGGAATTAAGTGAAATGCTAACCAACCTGAAAGTGACTAATTTGAACTTTAAATACGTGCAGGGCTGTGGATTTAATTCATGTAATTGTTTAAGTGGTTCTTTTTGATTTTTAAATGTGACAGATACATAGCCTATTTGTAAAAAAAACTAAACATTTCTAAGTGATACTTTGGTGTGATTTAGTTTTTCTATTAAAACTAAAATACTTATTCTAACATACCTGGACAAATCCAAAGGGGAAATCGAGAGCCGTCTGCCCGCCTGAGCCCTGGTGAAACTTTATCCTCCAGTCATCGATCATAGCAGGGAAGGAACAGTTGTACTTCTCTTGATGATAAACTGTATTTGCCTCACCTAAGAGTAACACAAGGCTTATACAGTACTTGCGTAACATATGTGGTTTAGTGAAAATCTGAAAACCTGGTCTTACCTTGGTACCAGATGGCTCCTTTGATGGTCATGCTGAGCAGAGGGTGGATCATTGCATTCCACAAGACTGAATTCACTTTGGGACTGAAATAATTTAATGTAAAAGGGTAAACCTTGCAGTTAGTTAATATACAACATTATAGTACTACTTAGCCTAATGTGTGTTTGGAAATCCATTGATATGACAGAACATAATAGGATGATATTATACTGTATCTACATCTTCTTAAATCCCTGAAACGTACCCGCCATCAGGCTGCTGTAGTAGTCCGCACTGCTGTAGTGCTCTTGGAGAGGACCATACTTCGATAGGTGTGCCACCCCAACAGGACTCCACCAGTCCTATGGGGTATTGCAGCTTGTCATACAAATCACGGCCAAAGAGCCAGCACACTGCAGAGAAACCTGCCAGATCTGGAAAAAATCCTGTCTGTTAATCAGTCAATTAGCATGTTTCTATTACACAGCCTTTAAAACAGGTTTAGTTGCAGTTAAGTAACCAAGCTCAACATTTAAGCTGCATACACAGAATAAAATAATTATATGAATAAAATAAATATCTTCAACCCACATGCTGGCGGCACAGACCAGGGAATTTCCACTTGAATCAAATCAGTTTGCTCGGTTCCACTCTGGACCAGGGATGCCATAAAAGTCCTCACATGAGGATAATGTGCTGCGTTCTTCAGCTCCTCTGATGCATTGAAAGTCTATTGGAGAATGATTATGATTAAAAACTGTCATTAAACAAAAGAATATGAATAAATATATACATATTAAACAGAGAGGCCCATATATCTTGAATGCTTCAGGGCATTAATGTATTTTGTGTGGTTTAAGTGAAAGGCTTTCCTAAATCCTACGGCACATTTTCAAGAATGGGCAGATTAAAAAAAACACACAGGTCTTCAACCTGGTTCGGCCTACCTGAGATACGCTAAACAACATGTTGCTCTGCCCTCCACAGAGCCAAACATCTCCAAACAGCACATCTGTCAGAGCGGCTGTGCTGTTCTGCATGCTGGCTCTCACATTGTAGGGACCACCAGCTTCAACAGGGTCTAGGGTGACTCGCCAGATACCTGTAAAGACAGCCAGTGACAATTAGGGCTCTTCTCATTTCTCAATTTGGTGCATGCTGGGCTCCTCATTCCTCTGGCCTGTGACCCAGATATCAATCTCAGCACTGAGCGAGGTTATACTAGTGAATAATCTAAAACAATGGACTTTACAAATGTAAATCAACTGCATTTATAAAGTGCTTTTCCAGTCAGCATTAAAACTCACTCATACAGAGGAAGAAGCTACAATACAAGGTGCCACCTGCTCAGGGAGACCAACAATCACACACCATAGGTGGTGCCAATCAGAAGCAAAGTCCAAAAGACCCTTTGACATGTTGACTGAAGGAGCAGGGAATCGAACCACATTATTTAAGATGACCAAATGCACCTTTACACTTTTCTGAGCTTCAACGTTTGATTAGCGCCTCCCAAGGCAATGTTATCATTTAATGAGGGCCAAGGTTACATCCAATTCAACTTTTACAAATCGAGACATGATTTTAAAAGTGCAAATAGCAGCTAGAAAGAGGAGAGAAAGAGATGAAGGGGAAGCTGAAAGCTGTAAAACACTGTTCGTGTATGCTTCGCTCAGCTGACTTATCTTTGGCACATTCAACCCTACCATTCCATTTATTTACCCAGCACAATGCTACTTTCGATTAAGCTGTATCTTATGTTGTTAAGTAAATAGCCCTAGCATGGACACCCTCCTTGTCATGTAACCAGAGCCAGTTTTTGACTAGGACTAATTTATTAAAGCTGTTACCCTTAGACTCTTATTATATTAAAGAAACATCCCCTCCTGTTACTATTTCAACTACTTCAAAACTTTAATAATAACCGGTCACACCCTAACTTTCTGAATAGTGTTAAGAGTTCTGACAATGTAGTCTCTTTGAAATCACTCCCTGACAGGAGCATTTAGTTTAACCTGTTTGGTAGCCTTTGGTTGTCAGCATAAAACTTCAGATTTGATAAGCTGGCTTTACTCACCGTTTGTCACTGTAGCCTGTGAGATGTTCTGTTGGATTTGTCCTGACACGTTCAATTTCACCTGTGCACCCTCGGGTCCATAGCCCCACACTACAGCTCTCTCTGGAGACTTCTGCAGCACCATGTGGTCATTATAGTAGGAGGCAAAGCGCAGGACCCCATCTACACACACATACACATTTTTATAGTGAGTGCAGCATTTTTAAATGAACAATAAAGGATTATGGAGATAGTGTGAGTAGATGCATGAAAGGGCAACAATAAACCTGACTTTTTGTTTCTGTTTGACAATATGAACTAAGTAACATTTTGACCAGGCCAGAAGTTGTAGTACAGGTCAATGCTGACCAGACGACACTCACCACAGTCGTGAATAGAAGCTGCAACCAGTGCAAAAACAACATACAGTTGTATCGCCATGACAAGATGATGTCCAGGTTAACCAAACAGCTGCCAAGTCACTCAAACTCACTTTACGTGCTGAAGTATCAAACGGAAACTAACTTTAATCTCCCTTCATACAGACAACTTTAGCGAGTATTTTCAGTATCTCATTGCAGCCGTTAACAGTCTGTGGACTGCGGACCTTCAAAATAAAAGCACACAAGCTCAAAAGGGCCAACATTTTAAAAATACTCTTTAGATCACGTTTTGTTCTGCGACAATAAATACATGAAGAGTTTAAGTGTCTGAAAGAAGATGTGTGTGTTAACAAGTGGCTGAATAGGACTACAGAAGTTGTCGAGGACGTTATTACTCCGAACACGTAAACACTCCCGCTAAGTTTGTTTCCCCCTGTTCTGCCTGAAATACTTCTAGTTAAATTCAGTGTGGCTAAAAGGAAAAGCTTTGTTAAAATATGCAAGCGCACAAAAGTCAGTTGAAAGGAGCTTAAGTTGGCGTCACGTTGAAGTCCTGCAAGCCTGCTGTACTCCTCTGTTGTTCGTTTATAGCATAACGTTAGCATTTTGCTTCTGGCGATTAGATTTATGATTCGAAAATTATAAAGTATGGTAGACATGTGGAGATTATCCGACTGAACAACACGTGCATTTATTAAACAGGTTCGTTTTCCACAGATCTTATTTCTTCCAATATTCCAAAAGCCTATGGACAAATTGCATTGCCTTTCTGTCGAAGCAACCCATGAGCAGCTTACTTCCGGGTCGGCCTACAAAAATACGTCATCCCCGTGGCGCTCCAAGCCTGATGACAGCCTGCAGGTATTGTGTCAGAAATATTTGTAAAAACAGTCATTGGTCTGATTTAGGTTGTATTGACATAATTACATCTAATCGCCGAAAATGATGCATGCTTCCCTCTAGTGGCCTTCACAACAATAAATAAAGGAATCGATGAAAACGTTCCGAAAGAGTTGTTAATTACCCAGATAATTTAACTTGGATTTTACAATGGTAGTGAAGATGTTTTAGGTCTATCCCACCTGGATGTTGCTTTTTTTGTGTGTGTGAGGGAGTCATCTTGACTTGTGCTTGTGATTTTACACACATAATGAAATGTTTTTGGAATATTATGAAACACATATATATATTTTCTTATCTTTATAAAGCATAGCCTACCACCACAACATTGTAAACACATGTGAATCGTGAAGAATATGAAGCATCTCCCAAACAATGACAATTTTACACATGGGTCATTTAGTTACAGTGATTATTATGGAGTTAACATATATTCCAACAACATTTCCCCCCAAATGCAGAACATGACAAATATTTCTTGGTGACGTGTAAACATTGATACAACAATATTTCAAACATCCTTACAAGGAAAACATCTACAAGAATGGAGTAACATTGTCAGCAGCAAACTTATAGAAACATAGTTTACATTTTTGTTTATGTTTATGTAAATAATGCTTTCAAATATACAAGTGTTGATACATTGCACAGCCATGCATTATTATAGAACTGTTGGTGCCCTAAATAAAGTTGCATTTAACATTTTGTTTCCAGTTCATCAACAGTACATTTTTTCTCGACTGTTTCTGTTTTACTTTAAGGTAAAGAAATTGGCATAGAATGCAACACACACACAATTCTGGTTATTATTTGACATGTATTGGTACAAACATTAAGTAATACACCTTTTTTTTATAGAGTTTTGTTCAAATTAAATATTTGTCATGCTTTCTACATACGCTCCAGCAATTTGTTGTTGTAACAGGATACAGAAATATCCACAATCATACAAAAGAACTGCTACAAATTGACTGATCTTCAGTATTTTCATTTCAGAATTATCTCTATTATCTCTATTTTAAAATAAAATAAAACGTATTAAGTGGATTCCACCATGCTGACAGGTAGAACTGCCAAGCTTTCAAACTAAGACATAACATAGCAGCATTATTCTTCTTGCACTTAATTAAATGATCACCGTATGTTGACTTAAACAAATGCTCACTTTTCATCATTTGGTCTTCTTACAGTTCATTGATTCCTCTGGCTGGAGGGCGGTCAGCAATAAAAGGAGGAGCCGGTAAAATCTTACTGGCGCTGTAGATTGGACAGGCCTTAAAGTCACAGGGCCAGTCTCTCCATGCATACCGCAGAGCAGCTACTTCTTCAGTGGGCGAACACAAACTGGTCGATACCTGGACAGTGGTCGGATCCCACTGCATGATGGGAGCTGGAACCCAACGAGACTTAGGACCACATGGAGTCTGACTCTCTGAGCAGCAGACCTTAATAGGAGAGAATTCTATTTATTTAGAAAGAAATTATCGAACCATAATACAACTCTGTCTCACGGTAGAGCTATTATTTTAGATAGCATATTTAATAAAGCCAGCAGGTAAATATGGGACATCGGTCATACTGACTGTACCGCTGCCAGCCTTACCTCAAAGATGTTTTCAGATGGAGCGACAGAGACTTTCTGGTCGTAGGTTACCTCGAGATACTTTGAAGTGGACAGGATTTTGCTGGGGAAAGGTCCACGGAAGGCCACGTCCTGCTCACCATACGCCACTGCCCTTGCTCCCAAAGACAGTCTGAAGGCTACGTCCTGCTTATCTCTGGGATGGACCCTGAAACAAAACAAAACAAGCTCACAAAACAGCCAAAAGCTGCTTCAGTACATAAGAAAGTCCGTTGATGAGAGAGTTATGCCAAATACTCACTGTGTCTTTGCAGCAAATTGTTTTTGAAAAGTTTTGAATACGTTTCTAGGTATCTTAAAATTGCCCGAATGACTCGGTGGAAGGCATGACTGATATGAACTTCTTTCTCCTGTTAAAACTCTTGCAAACTCATCAGCATTTTTATTGATTTTTTTTGCATTTAAATCCTATCTGATATGGTAGATAAAAAAACAGAGACCTTCGGCACCACTCTCAATGGTACGAAACTGTTGGGTCCCTGGTGTTGTACAGTTTCATATGCTATGAGCTCTATAAGTACAATCCTTACAGGGCCATAAGGAGATTTTTCATCTGGGTAAATCCATTGCCACAGCCATGAAAGTTTTCTGCATGCGGGGATTTAGAAGCCCAAAAAGCAACGATACAGCTAATGCTTTAAATACCTACTTAGCATTTAACCTTACTGTTCTGTTATCGTAGTTTAGTTTTGAGATCTTTCATACATTCGCCACTAGAGGGCAGTGACCCCTTTAAGAGACATTATAAATCGGCAAAAAATAAGTGGCAATGAGAATCAGCCATCATCCAACTCTGTTTCCATCAGCTAACATATTCCTACATCTTATGCTATATGTTGCATCGTCGGTATGATGTCTTATGAATCGGATTCTTATGTCCTAATGTTTAATCACAGTTCATTGTTTGACATTTAAAAGTTGGTTTTGTGCAGTTTGATGAAATGGCTAAGTTACTGTAAATTGTTGCTATTGATGACATGTTAAAACACAACTGATATGGGTCACTTTGACAGTTCAAAGCCAGAAATACATGATAAATATTCGATAAATACGCAAGGCATATGTTAAAATTCTGTGTACAAGTGTATTTCAAATATATTTACAGAAGGCATTTATCTTACTGCCAAGATAAGATAAATTAGGATGCACAGCAAATTCCAGGTACACAGTAACATTTCTAAATGTTCTAGTTTTGAAATGTGTTATTTATATATATATATATATATATATATCTTTAGCCCGTAACTGTTTTATTATTATTACCCTTCTTTGAAATCTTACCTGTCAAATCCAGTGTTTTCTCATTTGAATTCCTGTTGCTGCTTTGTAACCTGAATTTCCCCTACAATGGACTAAAGAAGATTCCTCTTCTCTTTTCTTAAAGGTCCCCTATTATGCAAAATGCACTTTTTGATGTCCTTTATACAATAAATATATGTCCCCGGTGTGTTAGAAGAGTCACAAAGAAGATTCCCTTCTCTTTTTTAAAAGTTAAACCATAGCTCTTCTCCGTTTTGGACAAGGGAATAAAGTAAAAGGCTAGCCAACTTTAAAAGCGCATTCTTTGATGTTTAAATAGCTGCAGGGCTGTGGATTTATGTACATTTTCAAGTGGTTCCTGTGGATTTTGAAAAGTGAAAAACAAAAACATCTAAAGTTATGATTTGCTGTTGTGTAATTTTGCTATCAAAACTAAAATACTTAATGTAACATACCTGGACAAATCCAAAGGGAAAATCGAAAGCCGTCTGCCCGCTTGAGCCCTGGTGAAACGCCATCCTCCAGTCATCAATCATAGCAGGGAAGGAGCAGTTGTACTTCTCTTGATGATACATTGTGTTATCCTCACCTAAGAGTAACACAAGGCTTAAACATGCATGACATACATGTGGTTATATTGAAAATCAGAAACATTTGCAGCTCGTCTTACCTTGGTACCATATGGCTCCTTTGACAGTCATATTGAGCAGCGGGTGGATCATTGCATTCCACAAGACTGAATTCACTTT
This sequence comes from Eleginops maclovinus, assembly GCF_036324505.1. Classification (NCBI taxonomy): domain Eukaryota; kingdom Metazoa; phylum Chordata; class Actinopteri; order Perciformes; family Eleginopidae; genus Eleginops; species Eleginops maclovinus. The sequence continues at coordinate 7,548,309 of NC_086366.1, read as the reverse complement.
GGGACTGAAAGATTTTAAGTTGCAACAAAGAGTCAGCTCTGCAGTCAGTTAATATACAACATTAAAGCACTACTTAAAGAGGGCTCTAGAATTTAATGTGTTTGGAAATCCATTGATATGACAGAACATAACCAGATGATATTATACTGTATCTATATCTTCTTAAATCCCTGGAACGTACCCGCCATCAGGCTGCTGTAGTAGTCCGCACTGCTGTAGTGCTCTTGGAGAGGACCATGCTTCGATAGGTGTGCCACCCCAACAGGACTCCACCAGTCCTATGGGGTATTGCAGCTTGTCATACAAATCACGGCCAAAGAGCCAGCACACTGCAGAGAAACCTGCCAGATCTGGAAAAAAATCCTGCCTGTTATTCAGTCAATCAGCAGAATGCAAAAAGGTGATAAAATGCACCTAAACAAATTGCTAGATGGTTGATTGCTTTGCAAACCACGTGCTGCAACCATAATGAAGCGTGGATTCATTGGCATGTGTTTGTGCATGCATGTTTCTATTTCACTGCATTTAAAACAGGTTCAGTTGCATCCAAGTAACCCACCTAAACCTTTAAGCTGCAAATACGATTTAAACAATTTCATGAATTAAAAAATATATCTTCAACCCACATGCTGGCGGCACAGACCAGGGAATTTCCACTTGAATCACATCAGTTTGCAGTTCCACTCTGGACCAGGGATGCCTTAAAAGTCCTCACATGAGGATAATGTGCTGCGTGCTTCAGCTCCTCTGATGCATTGAAAGTCTATTGGAAAATAAATACAATATGAATAAATGTATACATATCAAACAGAAGGTCCCATATATCTGGAATGCTACATGGCACTAGTGTATTTTTGCAACCTTTTTGTGAAATCAAAGGCTTTTCAGACTCGGCCTACCTGAGATAATTTCAACAACATGTTGCTCTGCCCTCCACAGAGCCAAACATCTCCAAACAGCACATCTGTCAGAACAGCTGTGCTGTTCTTCATGTCCCTGTCACATTGTAGGGACCACCAGCTTCAACAGGGTCTAGGGTGACTCGCCAGATACCTGTAAAGACAATCAGTGACACGTAGGGCTCTTCTCATTTCTCAATTGTGTGCATGCTGGGCTCCTCATTCATCTGGCCTGTGACCCAGTTATCAATCTCAGCACTCCATATTGGATGAACCTCAATTTGTAAAATGCATTTTAAGGAGACGGGAGTGAGGAGCTATGAGCGAAGTTATACTAGTGAATAAACTAAAACAATGGACTCTAAAAATGTAAATCAACTGCATTTATAAAGTGCTTTTCCAGTCAGCATTAAAACTCACTCATACAGAGGAAGAAGCTACAATGCAAGGTGCCACCTGCTCAGGGAGACCAACAATCACACACCATAGGTGGTGCCAATCGGAAGCAAGAACCAAAAGACCCTTTGACATGTTGACTGAAGGAGCTGGGATCGAATCACTGATCTTCCCATTAACGGACAACCATCTACTTCCTGAGACGCCCCCCCCACCTTATTTAAGATGAACAAATGCACGTTCAAAGTTGTTAAGTGTAGGAGCCGCTTGCTAAGTTACCTTGTGTTTATTGTTTTAACATTATTTGTTAACACCAAACACATAGAAAAATGTCCATTTCTGATATTTGTGACATGGGTATGTGCATTTATTTAGGGTACTTGTTGCATGTGGGTATTTGTGGAATGACAATGAGAGTGAGCTCAGTTCTGATCACTTCCGTTGACCGTATGGTCCTACCTTAGTTATTGTTTGTATTATTTTCTTTATTAAACATTTATTGTTGAATGTCAAGGTTACATCCAATTCAACTGCTACACATGAGACATGCTTTTTCATGTGCAAGAAGCTGTGAAAGAGAGGGAGAGAGAGAGGAACAGAGACAGTGAGAGGGAGGAGGAATTGAATGCTGTTAAAGCTGGTTCTCCTGCATTCTTATCTCAGCTGACAAACGGCCTGATCAAATAATGCAGTCTCTTTAATATCACTCCCTGATAGGATAATTCAGTTTTGTTTGGTAGCCTTTTGTTGTCAGCATTAAACTTCAGATCTGATAAACTGGCTTTACTCACCGTTTGTCACTGTAGCCTGTGAGATGTTCTGTTGGTTTTGTCCTGACACGTTCAATTTCACCTGTGCACCCTCGGGTCCATAGCCCCACACTACAGCTCTCTCTGGAGACTTCTGCAGCACCATGTGGTCACTATAGTAGGAGGCAAAGCGCAGGACCCCTCTCTATCACACCACAGGTTTTATTTCTTTTTAAAAATCTTTTACTATGAAAACTGTCAATTTATATTTACATTTTTACATAATGAAATGTATACATACACATATGTATATTCTTTCATTTCTTTTATAGACATTCGTTTATACAAAAATCATAAAAATAATAAACCCCCTTCTCCAAAACCAAATTTAAACAAACCAATAGATAAACGCACCACACGTTAATGCTCACAAAACTATTGGGATGGGACTCACCACAGTTGTGAATAGAAGCAGCTACCAGTAAAAAAACAACACAAAGTTTTATTTCCATGACAAAACGATTATTTCAACAAATGAGGTCCAATTCGTTGATTAAATAGAGACAACTCGATATGAAGACTATATAAAGGCTGGATACAGCATTGGAGTTGTGAGCCATTCCTATTGGATCAGCTAGAGCATATAGACATATACGCATAACGGAGAACAGGTTATTACAGGTTTCAATTTCCCCCACCTCTCCCTCTTTCTCTTCCCCTCTCTAGCTGCTAGTTTTTGACAGGGACTTATCTATTACTTGAAAACTGTTACCCTTTGACAGGAGCATGTAGTTTAACCTGTTTTCTAACCATTGGTTGTCAGCATACAACTTCAGATCTGATAAACTGGCTTCACTCACCGTTTGTCACTGTAGCCTGTGAGATGTTCTGTTGGTTTTGTCCTGACACGGTGAATTCCCATTCTCTATCACACCACAGGTTTTATTTCTTTTTAAAATCTTTTACTATGAAAATTGTCAATTTACATTTACATTTTTACATAATAAAATGTATACATACACAAATTTCATTCATTTATTTTATAGACATGTGTACAGAACAAATAATCTGCGTGTAAATGTGTAAATAATTCCACAAAAAATAAAAAGATTTGTAAATACTATTATTAATTTCCCTCCCAGAAGAAAAAAAAATGAGGTCCCTCTAACATCTACGACTTTCCATCAGGCATTTGTGAATCCATTTTGTATTTGCGGATGGAAAGTGCGTTTGTGGATCTCAGTTCTCTGTTTATGGATCATCTTTTTACACACAGAGTTTTGATACAATCTTTCCACCTGTAAAAATGAAAGTCTCGTCCTGTTATTCCGGTGTGTTTTGGGTGCTGACATAGATTTTTGGATAACCTTTGCCCAAACAAGCCATTCAGAGACCACACCTTGAAGCAGCTCAGAGGAATCCAGTGATAGATGTAACTTTCCTGTCTGGACAAATACAGACAAAGAAAGAGGCGGAGGTGGGTTCAGGACGAAACTATACAACAATGCAGTCAATTATTTATAAATGAATAAGACATTTCACCTTGCTTTTGTGGAGAATAATCCTTTGAAGTTAGGCTGAGTGTCTTCAAGATCCTCACAACACTATGTTAACACTTATTTAACTTTCCAAAAAATCAACAGAGTCAAGAGTGTTCCAATAGAATAGAGTTTACTGAAGATTCAACAAAGTACAGCTAAGTCAAGTCCATGGATTCGACTGTTTTCATATTGTTCAAGTTCATACTGATATACATTTCTTATCAGTCGTTTGCCTTCATGTATGTCTGTCTGAATGTGTGTGTGTGTATGTGTGTGTGTGTGTGTGTGTGTGTGTGTGTGTGTACCCTACCTCTCTTTCAACCCAGTAACAATCTAATTAGTGGAGTAATCGGGGAGTGGAGTGATTGGATGATGTCAGGTACTAAGCACCAGGACGCCCTGTTTTTTTATCTTAACTTTCTCCAATACGTAAGACACCATTATTTCTTCCACCATCCTGAACTCCCCTATTCAATCATATTTTAATTGACAGGCTTAAGTTATTTTGACGTCTCGACCATGCTATCCTTTTTCACCGTCTCCATTTCTCATAATCTTCTTATTCCGCAGTTTTAACCATTATTTATCAATATCTTGATTAATTATTAGTTATTATATAATATGTCCCATACACATAAAAAATATCCCACACTTTGGCATGCTGACACACCCAACCCCGTTTTTCTTTTATCTATCTATAAACAGCTGAACATTGTTCACATGTCTTCTATTATGAACTGTTTGTGAAAGCTGCTACACCATGACTTGTTTGTTAGGTCATGCATCTTGATAGAGAAAAAGATTAACCTGAATGCACTTCAGGTTCACTCAAAGTTCTGTACATGGATTGTTGTGTGGAGACAGATACAAAAATACATTCCCTCCATTAAATCCAAAGTAACATGCAAAGTGAGCAATAGAAATGAGTTCATGTAGTCATGTAATAAGATAGAGGGTGCCTACATACAGTACATGAGTGGGACATGGAATAATACCCCCTTGCCCTGGAGATGTGTGTGCCTACAGTGTCAATTACAGCATCACAACAATCTTATTTGCTTAGCGAAATCACATATCAAGAATACAGATGGTATTAGAGATAAAGAAACGACCAATAAACAAACACACCATTTTGAATCCAAAGTGCCATCATGAGAACTTTCAGATCTGTAATTTACTTATGTTTCTGTACATGCAGACCGACAGTATCAGACTGATGTGACAGTGCATTTCCGTATGACTAATGCTTCAATATTACATCTCCACTTCACAGTCCAAGCCAGTGCTTAAATTAGATTGCAGAAATTGGGTTGGAAAATTGCCACCCTCCCTCTAGTGATCCGTAGAATGGGCTCTGGCCGGTTCCATCACATTTTACAACTAATTTCATGTGGTGAAATGAGAGATGCAATGCAAATATTTTTGTGGTTTCATGCATGAACCAAGATTTATGACTGCTGTCTTGGGCTCTCATAGGTCCCTTTAAACATCCGCTCCCATCCAGCACGTGATAAATCCCTAAAATTAGCGCCTCCCTTTAAATCACTCAGAAGCTATTAGGTGCATGAGAGGAGTCTGAACATCATCTCCTGCAGCCTACATTGCTTCTCGCCTTTGCTGTACACTTTCACACTTAGAGCCATCAAAATCAGTTTACACTTGAGACTGACTTGCCTTATTTGTACCAAAGCAAGCTGTAGAAGAAAAGATTTTTAGTGTACTGTAAATTCACATCAGTCAGTTCAGTAAATAGGCAGGAATAGCTCCATACTGTTTCAGAAATAATGTTTGATGTGGTTTGGAACATAATATGGCATTTAATTATGACAGCATTTAGCTGAGTTTCTGCCGGTAGAAACCCCTCTCTTCGCAGAGTTATTAAAAGTGTAGAGAAGGATTAGGTAACAGGATGCAGACCCGGAACCCAGGGATCCAGGAGGCAAGGACTTCTGCCTGTCCCCCAACAAGAAACCAAAACGCACCACGCAGTCGTGCGTGAACAGGGAGTAGAGGAGAGGGCTGAGCACACAACCCTGAGGGGCTCCGGTGTTGAGGGTCAAGGTGGAAGATGTGATGTTCCCTATCCGCATCCCTGACAGCAGCATTTTAACCATGCTTGTTTGGTCAAAAGGCTTTTTCTCCTGGTGTCTTTCTTTTTCAGGTGCGTTTTCTCTATAATACCCTAATGGCTGCTACTAAACCTATTCATGTCTCCTGTACCGCCCTTTCCTCATGAAAATGGAACATCTCCGCAGCTCCTTCATCATGAACAGGCTGCACGAGCTACACATTCGCTCCATTTAGGGACATTCGCCTCTAATTTCTCATTTCCAGCCACAGTTGATTAAAGAGTTTCAATAAAACATTTAGCATGATACATCATAGTAAAACTAGCTGAAGCTGATGGCCTGAAGATGGGCTGCATTTCCGTTTTCATACCCTTGTTATAATAGAGATGTCTAATGGATGCTGGATATGCTTTAGATCAGCAGATGGCACTCTCATGTCAGTAAAATGGGCAGAGCTTTGTGTCTTTTGACAGGACGTGACGGGGCTGATGTGTTTGCCTTTCAGTTTATCCTAAACCTTTCAGAGAGGACAACTTCAGTCATCTGGATTACAATAACTGGGTCTCAAAGATAAGCCACATAAAGGTTTCAAGGTTTCAAGGTTTCAAGGTTTTATTGGTCATATGCACAGCAGATACAGCGTATATGTTGGCAATGAAAATCTTATGTCGCGTGCTCCTCCAACAACTCAACATACATGGTGCAAATAAGGGATTTCGTTTTATTTATTTTATGGACAAATGACACATGAATGTTCTTTGACACTTTGACGATATGAGAAACAATGGTGCATTTAATGCAATATTGCAATTGTATTTACTTGGACAAGCTGCCAGGCATAACAGTGGGAAATCACTTTCACATGTTTGTTAGATATTGCCGATAGAGTTGAGAGATTGACACATTGTTCCATAAACACCTTTTATCTTTTAATTCCTCTCAGCTTGAACTCTTATATGAAAAGATGTATTCATGTAAATGTGCGACACCAGGAATACAATATTCTCAATATAATAAGATATATAATAGAGGATGACATATTCAAATGCAGTTTATCTTACTACAAATGTTGCATCTAATATAATTGTATTTAACATAATGACGTACTCTGGGATGGACACTGGGAGTTTTTTTTTATCAACTTTGCATGTACACGCTCAATGTTTATTCTTATATCACGATGAAACAAACTATAAAATAAAAGAGTGACCACACATGAGATTACTTTGCAAATAACAGTAACTTTTCTCCACGTTTCCAAGGATATTAAGGATAACCCAATCTGCTTTGGCACACTTCTTTCATGTAAGAATAATAACAACCTCTTTTGCACAATGTTCCCTTTGTGTAGCTCCGGTAAAGTTTGGAAGCAGTTGCAGCTTATCAGCAGTTATAATGTGTCTATCTGGGCCTGCGGGGATTATTGACCTGTCAGGTGATCAGAGTTTGAAACCAACAGAGAAAATAAAATGATGCTACAATTCCCAACATGCCTCTGAATGCCAGCGCTCAGAGCAGCAGGAATAATGGCCTCCAAATCAAATTAGAGGCAATAAAGTCCCAGAAGGGCAGAGGTCATGCACTGGATGAAATTAGCTGAGTATTTTCAATTTTACCTTGGACCTAAACTCCCTCTATTAAGAGGTAGGGTCGTATATACTCCTGCCCTGGTTACATTTTCCACTTGGTTGAATGCTCAAGAGCCTAGTGCAGCAATTTCCTTCATATTCAATCAAACGTGACTGAGGTGTTAACAGTGTTCCAGAAAAAGAAAACACACTCTGACTGTCTCGCCCAGAAACCTCTCAAGATTAATAGTCTGTGAAAATGCAGTTCTTTTATGAGCAAAATGCACTTAAAATCTGGTCAAACTCTGCCAACCTTGCATGCTATCAATAAGACAAAGTGCAAAAATACCTTTAGGAATAAATGCTTTCTAAAGTCATTGAAATGTAATATGCAGCTTGGAGAGATACTCATTTTTAAAGCAGCGCAGAAAAAGCCTGTCTCCTTTAATTTACAAAGTGAAAGATTCGCTCCCTGCACTCACAGATTTCTTACTGCACACCTATTTCTGGTGAGATGAGATGGGAATGTGATGCAGAGCAAGACAGGAAGTAGGGGTGCTAATAACTTTATCCAAAAGACTGACTTTGAACTGCATCTTCTGTGAAAAGAAATATTAGCCTTAAACAACTGTAAGCTTTTTTGATTTGAATCAGCTCCCAGAAGATGAGAGGACACCAACATTTATAAATAAAACACCACATATATGGATGGATGGCCACCATGGCTGTGTGCTTTTTAACTATTTGGCTAATGAAACGTACAGCTTGTGAGTTGATTGTTGATTATTTACTGTCGCCACTCAGCTTAAATACCACACAGGAAAGGTGCTTTGGAGTCTATAATTATTGAAAATAAATAAGCGGAGAAGTGTAACTTCAATTCAGAATCCTTTAGTTCACTCTTAGAAATAAAAGGTACATCTTTTTTTGAATCACATTTGGTATTTTAAACATTTATATCAATATAAGGCTTGGGTTACATAACCAGTGTTTGACATTTGAACTTAGGAGGGTTGCTGTATACCTTAAAATGGCTAATGGGTAAATTATAAAGGCTATTATGATGCAATGATTTTAAAGTAAGAAGGTACAAGATGGAAGGTTACTATAATAATCATTCTAAATATGGGTTTAAAACAAAATGCTATAGCCTCAGTCCATTAATGCCACTCACTATTGTCACAATCAATCAGAGTCAGAAATCCTTTAGTTGTCCCGCAAAGGGGAAATTTAACAGTGCAGATAAAAGTCAGCAAAAAACACAACAAGCGGCTAAGTGTGCACAAGTTATTAAGAACAGAATAAATAAAAAACACAATTCAGAACACAATGCTGATTTATAACCTCCCCAGCATTATACTCTTCTTCACTCAATGTACTGAGCTAATCTAGTACTTGATGCACATTTACAAACCACTTATTTCGGTCCACGAAAGCCTAAAACATACGACACAGCCCTATCATGCAAGACAAAATACATTTTCAGTGAAGGTTTACCTTAACATTACAAATAAAATGTACACAAAAGTGACCATAGAGAGAAATGCATTCTTTAGGGGGCACATTTTATCCTATGGCACCTATAGGAATAGATGCAAAGTTTAAAAAATGTGGTATAGATATAGACATGACATGGCTGCATGACACTTTTAATCATATGTGGTGCTACGAAACGTCGTCAGGAAATGTCACACACTGGTGATATCAATATTTCATTGAACCATAAAATCTGAAAGCACTGGGAGATGTGGTGTTTAAATCCTTATGTGAATTGAGAGAGCACCCACACAGAGCTTCCACCACTCCCATCAGGGCTTCACTCTTCTTCTTGATAGACTTATTTTCCAAGTTGATACACATCAGTTAAGTATGGATAACAGACTTTGCTTAAAAACATACAACGATATACATCATTAAAACATAACCAGTGAGTAAAAGGACGAAAAACGTAGGTTATTAAAACACATAACATCCGGGAGGCTGTCGCTTGGTCTGGGTCTTGGTCAGCCCCTGCAGCAACATGTCGATGAGTCCTTGACCCCAAAGAATGTGTATGACTGTTAGTTTCCCAGAGCAGGCGGCAGCATCTTCCTCTAAATAATGTGTGAATGCTGACTTTTACATGTAAAGTGCTTTGAAAGGTCACAAAGACTGGAAAAGCACTAGAGATTTAGTGTTTTTGGACCATTACGCTCAACACAGATATCTAAATGATATGCAATAAGACTGTTCATATTACCTTAAGCAACAGGTAAAACAGTGATGTAAAGTGATGTCATATCTACATTGATTTCTGAAATTATAGGGTTAGGGTTAGGGTTAGGGGGTTAGGGTTAACTGTGTCTGTGTGCATGTACAACTAATTATTACATCTTTGCATTTGTCTCAAGGATGGTTGGTTATTTTTTAATTCCACACCTGATAAGATGAGCTGTTTGTGTGTTTGTGTTTGCTGTGTTTATGTTGATAGGGAGGAAATATGTGACTGTTTTGTGTGGACATTAGGAAGGGCAATGCTCATGCTAGTGCTAATGTGGATCCCTAATAAAGACAGAGACAAAGGCCATGCATTTACCATTAGAGAATATTAGTCTCCCCAGGGTGACGGTCCATACCAGACAGTGCTGTAGTATAGTGTGCTGTGCAGAAAGTTATGTGGTGTTTATATGATTAAGGAGGAAGTAATGTCGTGGAGGGCAAGATGGTATACCAGGATGTAACAGTTTCACCTCTGATAGAGCAGGCCTATACTGTATAACCAAATTGTCCGATGTAGTCAGGTTCATTCTCATTTTACTAGGTCAGCTAATGATGGCCAGATGATGAAGTCCAAAATCAAATGCTTTGAAGAGAACAGTTATTTATCATGCCATCAATCATTGGAATAATTGCCCATTAAATATACGTAAATTGAATAGCAAAGTATATAAGACATTTGTATGTCAACTTCCACCATTTCCTCTTTAGTTTTTTAGTTGCATAAAATAAAACAATGTGTAATTTCTGCACAGGGATAATATAGGAATAATTCACCACAAATGTCAGCGTTTAAAGTTTTGTAAAAATCTTAAGTAGTGCAGTTTTTTTTAGATTGTCTAATATCAACGCTGTAGTCTAAACCATGCACACATCCAGACAAATAGACAGGAAGTAAAAATCGTGTAAGTTACTTAAGCACAACACTCAATTATGTGAAATCTCTGACATCTACTGCTGACAGAAGTTAGAAAATGATGGATCAAATGCCTGGTCTTTGGAGCCAGGTTATGTCACCACAAATGCTTACTCTCCTATACTGTGCCATATTTTAAAAAATAAATGAGAAGATTAACTTCCATATAAAAGTTATGTGCACATCTCGACACATAACTGTTATTTTGCGATAGGGGTAAAAACATTTATCCCTCACATATTTCAAGTACGTAAGTAGAGTGGCATCTGATCTAATATTTAATTCAAGAGTGCATGTTCAAACTATTTATTTTATTGTTTAATTTGGAGGCATTTGTTGTTTAATTTGGAGGAATACCTAAAATATTTGTACCTGAGCTCCGTTACCACTTCCAAACTTATTGCAGATACTAAATGTTGATTTTTTTTCTAAAAAAGCTTGCAATATTTTGACTATTCATACCATGTTCTTCGCAAAAGCAAACAATAAAAGGGAAAAATCACAGAGATCACAGAGGTATTGAAGTATAGAGGTGAATACATAATTCATGGTTGTGAACTTTTCTCAAATCTCCCATTCGTTCCTGATATAAACCACATTCTGTTTTTACCCAGAAAGAGGATATACATACTGGGAGATAAAAAAAACAGCAGCTGCAGTATAAAAGGAGAGAGTGAATTCCAGTAGATGTGCTCTGACACAGCAGCGACACTTTATTTTGGATATATTTGAGTGCACTAGGCAAACTCTACAAACAGAAATTGGCCTTTATAATTAAAATGAAGGAGAATAAAAGTTTGACCTCCATCTAATCAGTCCTATTCAACTCAAGACTCAGACTGTGATGCTAAAGGAATTTAAAACATTTCTTTTGAATCCAGAAAACATAACGGTACTATGACCTTCTGTCTGCTGTCTTGTCTGTCAGGCAAAATGTTTAAAATCCTTTCATTCATGGTGGACTTCTGATTGACTTCCCCAGCCTGCCTGTGCACTCATGCCCATCTACTGAATACATACATCTCAATTCAGGTCATAAACACAAAGTTACATTTAAAAAAAGGCTTAGTCTCTCCTGAGAGAGCGGCACTGAAAACATAACTCAAGCACCATGTTTCTGGGATCTATTTAAGCAGCGGAATAATACACTTTTGGTGCTGTAGTGAATTAACAACAGTAGGACTATATAAATATGTTGGCTTGACCCACAATGACCTGCAGTGTCAAAGATTAATTTGTATAAATCATTAATCAGACAACAATTGAGATCTATGGCACAGATTCATTGTATATCAGACTTTGGATGGACAGGACATACTGTATAATTAATTCATGTAGGGTTTGATTAGTTAATATGAAAAATGTAGAATATAACTGCACATCTTCAGCATTTACAGTACCTCAGATGATGCTGTCTTTCTATATATATTTCAGAACAGCTGATTAGTCTTTGATTTGACAAGTCTCTGTGTGGTTGAAACCTAACACTTACAGACTGCTTGGCTGTCATGTTTGCCATATGTTGTTCTGTAGCTGGCAGCAGCGGCATTTTATTATTAACTCAAATACAATCAGGGGCATGAGACTTGCAATTTACTACCAGCACATGAAGGGAAATGTTTGGATCACATCTTCCTTGAGTTTTTACACAACTAGGATCTTTTAACCACTACGCTATCACTTAACAACATTGTCCTACTATAATGCTGACATGGTGACATCACTATGAAACACTCGTGCTTCTATTAGCAAGCGCTCCAACACTTTGTACATGATAAGCTAAGGGGCGGAACATTTCTTAGCGGTTGACCAATCGCAACCGACCCGGCCAGCTAACCAATCAGAGCAGACTGGGCTCTGGTTTTAGACAGAGGGTGAAAGAAGGTGCTGCAGCACAGGCAGTATGAGAAAAATGAAGAGCTTTTTGAACATTACAGCATGGAAACATGTCATAGTAGAAGTACAAATTCCAAATATGAACATGAAAATGACCAGAACAGGGCCCCTTTAAAGCAGATGCATTACATGTTTTGTTTAGTGCAATATGTATCTGAATGATGTGTTACCATACCAAATACCATCATTTGAGTACTTGACATTAATGGAGCCCATTTAAGCTCATTCTATTATGGTCAATGGGCAGATCAGTGGAGGGGTGGCTGAGACGTTGAGAGTGGATACTATCTTTAGATAATTTGCCAGCGTCTCTTAGAAGTGGTCAAATGAAAAGCAGCTACTAGCCAAAAGATTCAAAGCAATTTACAGATTTGACGCCCATTTAGGAGAGGGCAGTAAAAATGCAAATGTGAAGACGAATTACCGTGGCTGTCTGAGCAGATGAGAGCAGGAGGTGTGAAAGCTCTACCTGACAGTTCCCTGACATTCAAGAAAAATAAATGTCTCCACTTAGCTGCCCTCTCACATCTTTCCTCTTAATAAATAACATAATGTATTGGACATGTTCTCACAGGCACAATGCTGTGGTATTTTCAAAATTGCACCATTGTGGACTTAACACTGGTTTTGAGTTCGATTATATTGAATTTATTTGACTTGTGGAGTGCTGTTTTTGTTCATTTATACAAGCTTGACATTGATGAGGGAATCGCCTCAATGGAGTGCTTCGCTCGGATAATCACTACTGACCATAGTTTTTCTTGACCTGGTGTTTACTTGCTTAATATTTGCTGATCACGCATGCTAAGCTGTCCATCAGAGAGTAAATGAAGAAGCACAGTCAATCAAACAACCCCTGAGTCCTCCGGTTTCATTATTGATAACATTCGTAGAATATATTTATTTTGGCTTAGTTTGTGTTTGGTTTTCATTTTCATCCCCTCAAAGATACATACAATTTTCACAGAAACAATATCCGAAACAACAACAATGTGCTCACATAAATGTGCAGAATACAGTGACAATACAACATTGAAGAGCATCTGTATTTTCACTTAAAGACCTGTCAGGGCTCCCTAATAAGCAAATGGAGCAATAATAGACATGCTGATTGGATTCCAGCAAAACACATAGAGGACAGCATTTGGTTCATTTCCAGCCATCTGGAGTCACCTTGAAAGGTGTGGATGACATCAGCAACAACAACCATATACATACACAGGCTAGATTTATGTATTCATGATCACGTGTGTACTTTTTTAATCAACTGGATGTCAAAACAACGTGTGCATTGCTGATCACTGAGGTTTGTTATCTGTGGAAACCTCAAATTAAATATAAACATTAATGCAATGTGTGAATAAAATACAGATTATAGTCAGATGTAAACAAAGGATATGTCCTCACTAACACAACACACATTTTGAGACTATAATCTGTACATTTCTCACACATTGCGTTACGCCTATCATTTTTGACAGATATATGAATGTATATATAATTAACTATTTAGTTTGATACACATGTATTAGGTAAGACATTGAATGCAGGGCTTATTATTGTAGCAGAATATGTTTACAATTTGGTATTGCTACTTTTACTTAAGCATACAATTTAAGTACTTTTTCAATGACTGCCATATTAATTACATCCTAGAAACCCAGACACAGGCGTCCTGCTACCGCCCCGTGTTAACGACACAACATCTTATCTGCATGTGTGCAGATCTGTGCTGTAATGTCTGTATCAATGGGCTCCTGCGCACAGAGCATGACAAGCTAAAGGGTCATCTGAAGCGCTTTCATTAGCATCTTATCTCCAGGTTGTTAGCGGCAATTACGAGCTTCGACAGCGACTTTTCAAAAGGTCATGCACTCTGCAGCAGAATTAGTAACACAGTCGCCCATCCCTTTGTTAACCAACTGACGTTTCTCTCTGAAAAATGCAACCCATCACACAGTTGAGCTCTGTGTTTTCTTATCTGTTGCAGCCAGTCTAATTTTGTTTATTTACTCTGAAGGTTATATTTGACATTCTGACAGTTTGCTGATGTGGTTGTCTATATGTTGAACATATTAAATTACACCATGAAGAAGGAAGCCTTGGTCTTGTCTCAGAATCGATTGCATTAGTCCTTGGTCTTGTCTCGGACCTATAGGACTCGAGATTCTATGTCAAGACCGGAGAAAAAGGGTATACTGTCAACCACACAACAGGCATATCTTTTGTTACTGGGCTTGTCCTAAATTAAAGAAAGGATTGAAGCATTCTGATTAGGCGTGAAGCGACAAGCGTCGGACCGCTGAGGCCTCAGCTGTAGCCTGCTGAAGCCTAAAGAGGCAAGCTCGCTTTCCTCCTCTTGCTGTAATAACCAGCTGTTGTTGATTGAACCACAGTGCCTGGAGGAGCGTGCAGGCAGATGCTCTGGTGACATGGAGAATGACGAACACCGTCTGCCAGCATCTGTGTCAACACAAATGTATGCACTGACACACTGCGTCTCACATACACACTCATACAGAGCTTTTATCTGGGACAGTAATTGTCCAGCAGAACAAATGAATGAGGACAATAGCTACAGAGGCCCTTCACGATATCCTCTTGTCTTCCACGTTGAAGGACCCGGGCTGCAGTGCATCCCTGGATGACACCGTAATGAGCGAGTGATCTGGAGAGGCTTGTTTTGATTCTAAGCTGCTTAATGTGTGTAAGAGGAACATCTGCATTTTGCAATATTGAAATATTTTTAACTGTAAAACCCAACTGGAGTTATATTGTTTAAAACCGTGCATCGGTGAAAACACTCATCACTTTCTAAATTGGATTTCGATGAGGTCATCCTGGATACAGATGACTTTTTTATTAAACCATTATTATTATTTAATTTATTAAAGCTTAGAGGGCTGTCACAGGCTTGCCTTGAACATCCTCCTGGGTCTACATTATTTTATTTGTATGTTTGTCTTCGCATTAATTTTAGACAATTGATATTTCTAGTAATATTATTAGGTTTCCTTACACTGTCATTCATGTTGTTTATATACAAGGGTTACCTGTTAGGGTCAAAACTTTACTTTTTAATACAGCTTATAGTAAGGGCTGTTTCAGGCGTACCTTAAATATAATATCTTTTCTTTGATTGTATTTAGTTTCATTTTTTTATATTTTATTTGATCGTACATTTTTTACAATGCCACTTACGTTTGTAGAACTTCACACACTGGAAAGCCCCAGAGACAAATGGGTTTTGTGATATTGTGCTTTATGAATAACGTTTGATTTGAATGATCTGATAAGAAAAGATAACCTGTGGACAGACACAGGGACCTTTCTGCATTTATATACAAAGGTTTCTTGGGTACTTTTCTTCCAAGTCCAAAGGACGGTTAACACATACAAGCTTTGATCATAAGTGTTCCCACAGGTCAGACCATAATCAGATGAAACCTGGAGCCTCACAGTGGGGGGGGGGGGTCTTCTGAGCTTTGCTGCATGGCACATAACAAGTATGTTTCCTTTTGAACCAGAGCACTCATTATTTGGCAAAAGTTGGGGATTGCTATCAGACGTCTCTTTGATATCGGGGTAATTCTTTAGGACAGGTAACATCAAAGATCACCATACAGATACAGCATTGTAATTGCTACCAAACACTCAAATAAAAGCAGCGGGGTACTTCAATGTCTGCAAAATTAGAGACACATGCAACAATAACGTAATAGTGTAACAGTCTTTCCAGGGAATCTATTTCCCACTGCGTAAAAGTGAATAATTGCTGGAGCTTGCAACGAGATATATACGCTGTCTGACAATTGGAAGGAGAAAGACTAAACAAAATCAAAGAAATTATTTTTAAAACATTGGTCAATTTATCAAGTCAAAGCCCATTTAGCCATCCAAGACTCCTCATGGACATCCTCTACTACGTGGTACCTTTTTAATATGAAGTAATGACTTGTGATTCATTCAACTTGAAAAAACTGCTTTGCTTCATACACTTATCTGAAAGCTGCTTAGAGCCTCAGCGTTGGATGATGATTATAACTGGGATCGACATGGGAAAGACAAAATGTCTACATTAAAGGGAGTCAGGGTGTTTATTGTTAATGTCACTTAGCAGTATCACTTAGTGGAAAATATAAGAGACAGCTTACAGCTTTAAGTGGTAAATGACATAGACGTGGCAGACACTGTTTGTGTTAAAAGCATTAAAGAAATGATAGTGTTGGTGATTAGACAATCATAATTTCTACTGTTAATGACTATCAAAGCCCTGCTTAGATTACTATGTTAAACAACATATTTGTGTCTTACTGAGTCACCATTTTTATTTCATGTACACTGCTTTTAATGATTGGGTTGAAAGCGGAAAATAAGGTATTTTCAAATTAACTGTCATGAATTCACCTTGTATTTTACAATGCAATTGATAAAGACAAAGCAACAACATCAAACTAAAAATGATAAGTCTTTAGGGCCATACATAAACATACATAAAATAATCAATCCCAATTTTAACTTACATAAACAAGAGATCAATTTCCAGATTGATAGCACAGTGGAGTTAATATGTTGATTACACGTACGAAAACAATTAGATATCAATCCACTGATCATTGGACAGTCTGATTTTCAATGTTTACTTGAATGATTTTAAAGGATTAATTATCTGACTTTTTGGTTGATCATAGATCTAATGTATAATGTGACACTGCCACACATTTAGGGGAAGGATGCATGAAAATATACACAATGCGGTTTAATACTAAAAAACATTGCAAAGTTAAGCGGACTGCAAGAATGTCACATATACTTGTTTGCCATGCATTTTGTCACATAGCTATCCCTGGTCAGGTGATCTGCTTCCTCCAGGATCACAGGTGTAAGGGGGTGTGGCCTGGGGGATAGTGGGAAGACAGTTGTTTGGGCTGGAAAGAAGGGAAATGTTTGTGGAGGAGAAATGGAGGAGCCACGTTCTCTTCAGATGAGAAGGCGGAAAGCATTTAGCTCCTTATTGAGGTTTGACATCGTCCGCCTAAAGGGAATCAGGCAAATCAGTGTGATTTGGGAAACAATACCTAATGAAACAAGGACTTGAAACTAAGGGCAAGGCCGGAATGCCACTGCAGGACTCTACATCCGGTGAGTTTGTTCCTCTTGTGTTTTTGTGCTTGTGTTTTGTTTTATGCAATGCATTGCTTTTTGTGATTTGTATTTGTGCATTTGGAGGGAAGAACATATATTCAATTTTGTTGGATTATGCCAGACTTGTTGAGGAGAATCTTTTTTGGGACAAACATTGTGGACCTTACAGTTATTTTCTTGTGAAATAATTTGGAGCAAGGGGTTGTTTTGTAAATTAACTGTTGATGAAGCATACATTTAAACTTTCTTATTGTGAATGTTCTTGTTGTTGTATGGCAATGATGACAATACACCTTATAGAGTCTAAAGAGTCAAGCCACCACAACCTGTACAGTAAGTAATTAAAAACCTGTAAAGAAGACCATTTATTTAAGTGTTTGAATATGTGTAATCAACCTCAAAATCATCATTATTTATTAAAGGCATTTTATAAAAATATTCATTAATATTACATTATTTTACTGGGTGGCACTCTTGCTTAACTAATCAACCACCATTTTTTTTGTTAGCATATTAATAAACATCTGTTAAACAGCTGTATTTTCAGGGTTTGGCAGGAAGTGGGACCCAAGTGCAGTAAAAAAATGCAATGGCAGTAGATTTAACCGAAAGCGAGCCTTTTTAGTCACAAAAAAGATGACCAACAAAGAAAACTACACATGTACAAACCACGAGGAACAAAATCCGGTAACACAAGTTACAGGAAAACCAGCAGGACCATTGAATGGGAAAAAAAAACCATTAGACCTTCATGGATGGGCTCTTAATGTATCCACAGTCTGGTGTAGTCATTATTAAAACATCCTTCAGCTCCACATCATAACCACATATTTTAAGGCTTTACTTCATTAGTGAAAATAAAAATAAAAACGTTGTTGGTCAATCCATTTAAAGTTTTACCTTGAATTTCATGTTCAGGTTGTTTATCACATCCACCTCTCATTTATTCAAGTTGGACACATTGTGTGTCATAACAAATTTGACTGATTTGGACCGGGATGTGACCTAGATGTTCCCAACAGGCTGAGTCTGCCTTTTTTGCCCTTGGTATAAACCCATTATCATTTCACTCTGGCAGGTTCAGAGTATCAGATGCTGCCATCTAACAATCTTTAATCCCTGCCAGGAAACATCCCACAATTATATTTCCCATTTGATTTATTCACTCACTCACAGTAACCACCCTGGCAGTATTTTGACACTGGTGGGATAAGTATTTAAAAGACTGTCTTTTTCCTCATCAAAAGCTGTGCATTAGGGGAACCTTTTATTCGTGGCTGGATTCTGTATTGAATTTTCTTTATTGTTGTGATTTGCATTTATTCCCCACATTTCTGGGGATGTTGAAAATGTATTCTCACAAAGCTTAGTGGAGGAAATGAAGACCATTATCCGATCTAATATCAGAGATTGAGCACAATGGCACGATAACTCCTTCCCTTTCAGTCGGAGCAAAGATGTTATTGCTTTTACTTTAAGGATAACACTGCATGGAAAGACACTCCAGACTGTGCATTTTCGGGGATCAAGACATTCCATCTATTTATAAATCTATTGCGGTCCCTGTGGAAAAACCTCTGCCAAATCCAGGACAGTTTCACCTAGACGAGCAGTCACAGCAGTGTGTTAAGCCACTTTACCAGGAGGACAGGGAATGTGAAGAAGCAGATTCTATTTTCGGCCTCGACACATAAGATCCGATTGCTGGAGGAAGGAGGAAACGGAGAGCTGGCTGAAGGTAGAACAGCTTGGTTACACACTTGGCTAGAATTCATTGACCAGGTTTAACTGATCAGTGTGCCGTTTAATGAGAACAGATGATATTGTGTCCCCTTAACACAACAGTACGATTTAAATCCTCCTACCTCACTGTAATGGATAATGCAGCTCATTAACCAAATGTGTTAAAGCTTCACCATTAAAAACCATAGTCTATTTCAAAGTATAACCTTGAATTTCATCTTCAGGTTTGCAAAAAAGACGACTAAATTGTTGTTTATAATGGAAGAATAAGGATGTGATGCACATGTTTTTCCTGAAATCCACATGTGTCCATCAAGTCAAAAAACTATATCCGACAGCTGTGGGACGTTGTGTCAGCAAACTGAGGAAGTGAATAACCCCAGGAATACTCTCCTGGGAAAAGGAGAGGAGTGGTCAAGGGATGACAGAGCAGTCTAAGAATAGGAGACGACAGGACAAGGTGATAAAGGACGGGACAGTGAACGGAGAGACAGGGAAGGAGAGGCCATGAAAGCAGAGGACTCAGACAGGATTGGACAGGACAGGGTGGTAGAGAACAGGACTGAGTCATCGTTATGGTAATGGAGAGTGGTAGCGAGCGCAGGGCAGTCGAACCTAGCTGACTCACTCAAATGCACTTTCAGTAAAACATGGAATGTCATAGCGCATCCCAGGGACATGATTATCAGTCCAAGGTTAGAAAATACACGCAGCACTTTATTTGACTGTGGTTTCAGGCCTTTCCCCTTGTTAGTCCAGAAGCCCTGTCCACCCTCACATAATAAAACTTAAGTGTTGATTTTTAGATGGCATACTCAACTATCAGTCATAGCTGATTCCTTGCAAAGCCCAACACATCTGAGTTGCTGCCTCTGCCCTTTCGGCTTATAAAAACAATGAAACTTCTCTTGAAATGTATGTAGTTCTTGAAACAATATATTCAAGAACGAGCAAGGCAAATGTAGGCTTTGTGTCTTGCAGATTTTATTACCTGACTAATAAGGCTAAGGATAGCATCATTAATTGGTTGAAAACATTGTTTAATGTTAAGACGTTTAGATTTTAAAGCCTTGAATGTGAAGCTTAATTTGTCTGCAGTTATTCGGATAAGGATTGAATGTTTTCATATCCAATCCTTCTTCTGCAAGCTCGGTTGTACCATCGCCTCTAATGAGCTGCTAATGATGTGAAACAGAGTGGAGTGCCAGATGTCGTAGTCCTTTAACCTGATAACTCATAAGTGCAGTTCATACTGTAAGTTAGTGCATTAAACTGACGAAAGGTACAATTACGATGCCATAAGGACTTTTACAATCCACCCTCTCAATTAAAGTAGATGATTTCAGAAGAGGATTTGTTTTAAGAAATCAATTTTGTATAAGTATGATGGTTTCATGGGAATAATGTAAAAATAGACCCACAGAGAGAACAGTTATGACCTTTAAGCAGCTCTAATGAGAAATCCGTGGTCCATACTTAATTCAACCTTACACACAGACCTTCATTTTAATTGCCTTTACAGGTTATTCTCTTTTATATGTGATCAAATTACATTTTCTATCGGGTTAAAGTAAAACATAGGAGACTGCATGGTCCATCAGTGGCGTTGTCTGTCTGTGTGTTGGTTCACATTTTGAGTGAAGTGTCAGTCACCATTGGATGGATTGCCATGACTTTTGTTATGTCCCCCTCAGGATACTTTTTAATCACGTTGGTGATTTAAATCCATTGAATAATTTGGGTTAAATGCTTACAACAATGATGTACTGTACTTTGACTTTAGTGCTTATTAGCAAAAGTTTAGATGCTAAAATTAGAATGTGAACATGGTGAACAATAGACCTAATGAACATCGTCATTGTGAGAACGTGAGCATGGGGATGTAAGCATTTATCTTAAAGGCCCACTGTGCCTGTAGAGCCGGAGCACCTAACGAATATGTGTGAAAGTTATTTGTTTAACAAGCTTTATGACAGCAGCTAAAAAATCTTGTTTTTGCTGGTGTCCGATAGTTTATTTCGAGTACTGCTGGGATGTAGAAGTGCAAGCTGCAACAGGAATTGTCACTTCACTTTGACATTAAAGGCACATTTCTGAGCACATCCACTTTAGATAGTTGTTGTGTTAAGAGGTGAATAATAAACCAGAGAGGGCAATGAAACACAGCTTTCAGCCTGGTGTTAAATAACCTTTTAACTGAAACCATATATGTGGATTATGTCTCCATATTTGAATGCCACCCATTTGATCCCTTCGCTACAGCTGGATAAAACAAACACGAGTGATTACTTACAGGTCCATTGTGACCTGGGCGATGTTGACGGTCATTACAGCTGTTGGGTCTGGTGGCTGTCGACCTTTTACGGATATAACTTCTATTAAAGCCTTCTGCGTGAGTCATTTCAGGACATTTAGAGGGATTTAACTCTGCTGGTGCTGTCATTTGCAAACTGAGCCCTCTGCGTAGAGAGCATTAAGCTGTTGCGAGTGGAGAATCTGCACGTACACAGGCGAGTGGGAATGGGGGGTGCTTACACATATGTGTTGCAGGAATTTAATGAGGGTCATGTCCCCACCTTATTGTTTCTGACCTGGTGGCTTATCTAGAATATGTGCTGATGCAGAATCACCATGGTGATGTCATCTTGATGCTAACACCAGTAGCAGGGCTGCCTATTGAGGTTTTAATCAGGCGGTTTTGTCTTTACTACAGTAGAGCACATTTGTTTTGGCCTTGCCCACCATTATCCTGGAAGAAAGGCGAATGCCGCTTAGCCTTTAAAGCAGATTCTGTTAATGCCACAAAAACAAATTCATCTGTTTGTGAGCAGCTCAGGCCGAGCCACTGCAAACCTCTGATAAACCTTTAATGGCCTCTGCGTTGGTGTTTCTGCAATCGCTGGGGAGCACCTACACATGCATCCGCATTAAGGAGCATTTTATGTGTTTATGTTGTCTGATAACCCTCATGCTGTCTGGATAGTTGATGCCTTTCAGACAAAAAAATATCTTTCTGCTTTTTATCTCCCACTGTAACGGCCTTGTCTTCCTCTTGTTTTACCTCTGATTACGACAAACACTTCAAGGTATTATTGACAAGACATAATAGTAGAGGCAGGAAAGGGGCCCTGTTATGCTTTTGTGGTGTTCCCTTTCCTGTAGTTTGTTAGGCTGCATGTAAATGGTCTGCAAAGGCTAAAATCCCAAAGTTTGTCTCTGAAACAGCTTTATTTTAGTCCTTTGTTTACTTCCGCGACATAGTGAAATCATTCGCTATTAACACATGCGCTGAATAGTGCTCCAACAAATTGTACGTGATAGGATAAGGGGTGGGACATCTCTAAGCAATTGACCAATCACAACAGAGCCGGCCAGCATCAATCAACGCTGAGTGGGCTCTGGTTTCAGACAGAGGGTGAAAAATAAAGACCTTTTAGTAGAGGCATACAAATACAATATGAACATCAAAATGAACGTAGTAGGACCCTTTTTAAAGGAAGACATCACCTACCATTCAATATTGTGTAATCTAGATAATGCTAATATACATATACAGTATATATTACATATCATAAAAAATATAAATATTAGATTACATATATTTGGTGTTAGCACACTGTGTGTCATTATGGAGCTTACCTGTCATTGTTATCTTGTTCTGTATCTGTATGAGAAATAATGATACTATTGTTAACATGACATGAGCAGCATTTCCTCCACATCTCAACGTGACACATTTTTCACGAGGTATGTAACAGGACAAGGGTATTTTGCCCCGACCTTGAAGCAGGCATGTTTTTTCTAATCGGTTGATTGCCTGTGTTGTTGTGTTTGCTACCGTGGACACAATTCATGCTTTCTGTTATTATCCTGAGATAATAAGACCTATTCCTCTTATAAAAAGCACTCAGCCTAATATGCAACTATGTACTTCCCTGAATTAATTTATGTTCTATCAGAGGGAGGTGCTCTTGGAAAGACATGCTTTATCTTTAGATAAATGGGAAGGAAGCACAAGTGCTACTCCAATGAGTTTTCCCGTTCTTCCTCAAAATGTGTGTGCTTATTCCTCCAGTTTTTCAAAATGCAGTGACACACATTGTTATAGCATGGATCATAATTATGTAGAGAACTGCTGCGCATTGCATTTAGCAAGTGTGCTATGGTTGTTTTATGGATTAAAGGTCCATAGTTTTCTATCATCTCTTGAAGGTTGTGCACACCAATCAATTGTACAATCAATGCGTTGACATACACTCAAGTAAGTGGGATAAGGTTAGCTTTCTCAAGTAAACCAATTCCTTACATTTGATCTGGGCAAAAGTTAAAGAAACCTGATGTCCTGGCTATCTCTTAATGAGAAATCCAATTTTATTTCCATGTATCGATATAAGCAAGTTTCAAATTGGCTTTTTACATGTATGCATGGGAGATGCTTTACACTGGGGAATAAAATATGTAAGAGGAGAGATCATCTGACTAATTGATGCATTCATTAAAAGGTTTCCACCATGAGAAAAGCTGGAACCATCTCCTTCCACTCAAGTCTAAATAAGTCGGCTTCAAGAGCAGATTATTTATTAATTCAGTAAAATTTGAAAAATGAGGATCAGTCTGTATCACTAATACAGTTAAAACAAATGCTTCAACATTATGGTTGAGGTACTGGAACAATCTGATGAGTGATTTGCTCCTTGATGTATTTATGGTAACGTGGTTACTCTGCAAACACGTTCTCCTATTACCTGCCAATCTGATTGTAATAGTACCCTGAAATGTTGTGTGAGGTTTGTGCAACATCCATTCAAAGTCTAGTTTTGGCAAGTGTAACTTTAAGAACGTCCCCCAAAGATTGTGTCTAAGCAGCTCTTTAAAAAAAGCAAACCCATAAAGGATGAAAGAACAGGGAAAGTGGCCATCACCTTCAATAAAGACAGACGTGACAAGAGGTGATCAATACAAGACAAACGTTGGGGCAGGGCCCTCAGATAACGGTCTATTTGACAAATGAGCCCGGCTTTGTGAATCAGACAGTGAAAACAAATACTCTGCTTTCTGCCTAGGGCACTGCAATTTTGGTGGTAAGTGACATTCCTCGGAATGAGTGAGGACAAAACAAAATAACAAAAGACAAATGTGTTATTGCATGGAAGAGAGAGCATGGAAAGCTCACAGCTAAATGTAGCTCCAGACAGGAGGTGGTAAAGCAGAGGGGAAATGTATTTTTATTTATTTAGTGGCATTATCTACAATCTAAAATGAGCCAATGCTTGGTAGAAGTAGTTCTTTTTGCACCAAAGCAAAGTCAGAATGATGTAACAATTTTATTTGAATATCTGTTGGACAAACTAAAGTCAAACATGCCTCTTAATTTCTGCCTCAGCCTGTAGATCCTTTGGTCATCCGCCATCCCGTGGAGCACTGTCTTTGCTGCCTCCACCTCTAAAAGGTAAATAAAGCAAAACAACTTGTCAGTGGGATGACACTTCCTTTAAATTGCCTAATTTCCTTCCTCCAATCCAATCTGTTTGGGTATTTTGAGGCAATGGCTCAGAGATCCTTCACAGGGGAGACAATGTAATCTGTGCTGTCAGTCAGGCAGGGTGACACTCAAGGGACTGCCACAGTCAGGAGATTGACTCGAAACAAAATGCATTGCGTGGTGAATAAACAGTGTGTTGACAAACCTCCCATGCTTTCAGGTGGTGGAGACACAGACATACACCTAATCTCATCATCAACCAGTCCCTTGGCTTGCTCATGATAAAATTAGTACAGGGACATTGAATGTAATGTGTTGATAGGCTGATTTGTCACCTTAATGAGGTTGGACACAGTCAACATGGTGAAACAGCTTTTCTTGCCCACCAACGCTCTTGTCACTTTAGTCCTTTTCCTTTTTCTCTGGTGCCTCTCTGCAGATTCAAAGATGTCTGCAACATATATTTTTTAAGAAGTTAAGGTTAGGGATTTAGTCACGTTACATATCGGCATATCCCCTTCCTCCTGAGAGAACTGAACAAGAGACGGATCGGCCTTCTTAAGCACTAAATGCATCACTTATTTAACATGTTTAAGTCATTTAATTGTCTGCCTTTTAAGCATCTGTGACTGATACCCAGCAAACATCTCCTATCTTCCAACAATACCATGTCATGATGGACTTTTAATGGTATGATAATAGGTTTTATGGAGTAATAAATGTACTGCAATTGTTGCCTAGGGTGGCAAAAAACAGCACCACAGTACAGGAAATCAGTCACATTCATATTCTGTCATTAAGTACATTAATAAATACATACAGAAAACAGTCGTCTAGATACTGCGTGTAGAGTAGATTAAATAAAGCCTATGGTTACACCCAAGATATAATAAGTATACTACAATGAAATGCTTTAAACCAGACATTTACAATGAAGTTCATTTTCCCCACAATGATTTTTCAAATGATGTGTTGAATCTTTTTAATTTTCTCTAAATAAAATAAATGAGGTAGTAATTTTGCCCATCATTTCAATCAGGCACACTCAAGTTCCTCTAATGAAACTACATTTATTTTCAGATTTGTCATGTGAACAATATCACGAGCACACATGCACACTTACAAAGCTATAAGCAGCAGATCAAGCTGGGAATCAATTTTCAAAAGTTGTTTTCATCCAAGAGCTATAACAATTCACAATCAGTGCTGTTAATCAATTGAAACGTGTCACCCTTAGTTAGTTATAATATGTTATATTTAATATAACTTATTTTCAGCCGGGGTATTCCACACAAACATCAGCCTCAGTTTTTGCAAAGCACCACGACACCTCAAGTTGCAGTAACTGTTTCAGGTTTGCGGGTCCTGATTAGAGTGCTGCTGGTTTCCACACCGACTCTGTTAATCCATGTGGTGAGACAGATGCTGTGAGAGCTGATTATGTCTCCCCAGTGGCCGTATGGTACTATCAGTTGAGCCTAAAGAGGTAGAAGTGGTCACCTGCTTTGGTTTCAGTAGCAGGATTTGGCTACAGATAATCTTAACAGAGATTAAACGCATTTTGGATAAGCCCTCTGTAATACACCAACTGATATTTTAAGTACTGCAGACACATTTTTTGCATCACTGGAGGTGGAAAGAAAAAACTCTTGAAGTTCTTTAAAGGGACCCATTTTTCATTTGGGGGCCCCCCTATTTAATGTGGTCCTTTGTTTACATCTGTAACAAAATGACATCACTCTGTAACACTCGCACTTGGATAGCGCTCCAACTAATTTGACGTGATAGGCTAAATGGGCGGGACATCTCTAAGTGGTTGACCAATCACAACAGAGCCAGCCAGCTAACCAATCAGAGCAGAGTGGGCTCTGGTTTCTGACAGAGGGTGAGAGAGGTGCTGCAGCACAGGCAGGATGAGAAACATAAAGCACTGCAAATATAAACCTGATACATTTGTGCGATTAAAAACTAATTAAAATAAAAACATTTTAACATCATATTTTAGACGTACATAAATATGAGCAGAACTTTCAATTCAGGGTACACAGTCAGCATTAAGCTTTCTAGTGCAATCCATAGTGTAATTGTTTTTCACAACACATACGCTGTTGCAGTAATTGGAACATAATGCAGCGAGTCTAGTGAACAACAGAACTTCACTGGGAGAATAAAAAGTTTAATGCATCACTGCAATGCTGCTGTATACATTTGGAAAAAATGAACTTCCAGTGTAGGTAAGGAGACTGGAGAGGGTGTGCTCTGAAACACAATTGACATTGTAAGGTCTAATTCAGAGCTTCTGTGACCGACTGTGCATCCAACTGGTTAATAGGGAAAGCGGTTTTATTTTCTAGCTGGCTGCTTCGTTTTCAAAAAACACATAAATAAAAGCAATAAGCCTTACCAGGTAAAGTGTTCTTTATTGTTGTTATTGTTCTTTATTGTTGTTATTGTAAATATTCTTCTCTCTTTTTGCACTATTTTATTTATCTTATTTGCACCATGTATGTTGAGTTGTTGGAGGAGCATGGGACATAAGATTTTCATTGCCAACATGTACGTTGTATATGCTGTGCATATGACCAATAAAACCTTGAAACCTTGAAACCTTGTTGCATGCCAGGGATACACCACTCTGTTCCAAACTAAATGTATTAATACAGGGGATACTATACAGTATATAAGGGTTACCAGCAGCAAGCTATTCCTGTGCTTTTCCATTATAGGGCCAAATCATAGGGTTATAAATGGGTCTGTAAAACCGCATCTGGACATTTTTTGGATCAACCGAAGTTATATACCTTCTTTGTAGACATCAGACAACAATTTGAAATACCAGATAGATGCACTCTATGGCACCTTTAATTTCTCTGAATTAATGCACTTTCAAAAAATGCTGACACATTTATGAATATATTAATTCAGGTAGTTATTGGTCTGTGTGATATAGGCTACAGTATAATCATAAAAATGTATTTTCTTATTATTATGTCTTATATGTCAATGTATCATATCAGCAATACGAAAAAAAAATACCCTATGTAATATGCATTCCTGTGATATGCATATATTCATTCATATTTATTGAATAAATGAATCAATGTTACACCGTCCAGGAGTATCCCTTAAATTGAATATATTTCAATATGATATTCATATGGTAAACCCTCAAGAGTCTGTATTTATAACCATATAAATGTTTTTATAAACGTCAGAAAGATTGGTTTAGAGGAATTGTGCAAAGCAAGGACAATGGAAAACTGTATTTACCTTGGCATAGTGGAATAAGGAGAGTTCTACATTGAACTGACATACCGTGAACCTCAAACACCAATGTTTCCTCCTTCAGGTGCAAATCATGAATACGCATAAAACGGGCGAATTACAACAATCCCTGTGTGCTACGTCACACACGGTAGTCCAGCCCCAACATTTGCATACACTAGCTGCTGGAAACACTAATGCTAACACTTACCACTCGCTCTCCGACCGACTGGCTGTTCTTCAAATTCATCGGTTTCCTCCTCCGATAAAGGCTCAAACATGTAAGGTTGGATGCCAATAGCCTCCATGGTTCATCTCTCACAGTTTCGTGAACTTCCCTTACTTCTGCGGGCTCTGAGGCAGCCATGGATTGCTCCTTGTAAACCAGCCAATCAGAGTAGAGCTCATCATAATTATTTAAATGAGCCCCCAGATAAGGCAATTCAGCTCATTTCATTCTAGGACCAAATCATAGAGTTATAAATGGGCCTTTAAAACTGCATCTGGACATTTTTGGGATCAACTAACGTTATATACCTTCTTTGTAGACATCAGAGAACAATTTGAAATACCAGATAGATGCACTCTATGGCACCTTTAATTTCTCTGAATTAATGCACTTTCAAAAATGTTGACACATTTATGAATATATTAGTTCAGGTTATAATCAGGTAGTTATTGGTCTGTGTGATATAGGCTACAGTATAATCATAAAAATGTATTTTCTTATTATTCTGTCTTATATTTCAATGTATCATATCAGCAATATGAAAGAAAATACCCTATGTAATATGCATTCCTCTATGCGGCCTGCATGACCCAGAAAAACTAATTATTCCATTGACACTTTTCATTTGCAGTTGGAGATTCAAAAAGATTGCTATTAATTTATTTCATTTCAGCCGCAGCGCTGAACGCTCAAAAATATTGAGTGAAATGTAAACTAAAAATAGATCCTTTACTGAAAAGCAGGATCATGAATTATTTTATTTGTAAAAGGACTTATTCATATTTTACAAAGATGGTTGGCCCAAAAAAGGAAGCACATTTGGAGTGCAGCTCATGTTAAAGAATACATTTGGTAGAAAGACAGAAGAAGAGATGTTTTGTTAAACCTGAGTTACAGTATGTGTCATTAAACAACTGAAACAATAAATACTTTGACAACTTCCTCCCAGCACCCCCAAAAATGAAAAGAAATGGTGCTAAATTGACTCAGCATCTCATGCTAATCAACCTTTCTCCAAGTAATTATGAATTTAAGTCGGGATGAAAATGGGATGCTCCACTTCGCAGTCATCTCATCTCAGGATTCAATGACCTGTTGTGTGTACTGTACGTCATACGACACAACATGTACATAGAGGTGGTTAAATGTCCATTGGTTTTATGTGTGTAAGAATATTCAACATTCATAGGAGTGCACATGCAAATGTACACAGCATCCACCATGTGTTCTCCCAATGGAAATCATTACATGCTGAAGTGGATGCAACATCTGCCTTTTTACCACACAACTGTACCCTATAGTATTGCGGCACTCCATAATCTTTAACACACTCACATCAGCTAGTTTGATTCCTCTAAATGTTGACCCACTTGAGCATCATCTTGTATAATAGAGCCTCAGTGTCAGGAGTTCATTAGCAATGTCTATTATGTCATAAAAAGGCTGTCCCGTGCGCTTCTGATATGGTGAGTCAGTTAACCATCAAGACAGAAGTAGAATAGGTGTACTATGAGCAGCAGGACAAAGGTTATATTTCATGTCTGGGTACTTTTATTGCAAAGAGAAATGAGTGTTTTTTTGTGTATTTATCTCACTTAATATCCATAACAGGAATACCCTCCAAACTTGTTACATATGGAGCTCCTACTACAGTTCCATGTGAGCTAATCCAAAGCTAGACAGGACTGTGTGATGCTGATACTCGTCACTTCTTTAACTTATTAGCTACACCAGCACCTTATCATAGAATACACAATTACTTACATGTATGTTATACAACTTAATAAGAGACACTGTGTTTTATATCCAAGTCAAATCTATTAATATTTAGCTTCATAAAAGCAGAACTTTTTACACAACAAAGTCCCTGCATGGTATCTGTATGTAATTTAAAACTCATTTCACTAACTTCACTGAAGCATTGCAGTGTGTGTCACCAAATCTTGAGCAGTGATTATTTTAAGAACTGCATCTTTGGTTTATTCCTCCTCTAACATTATTAATAAAAGTTGGCACCAAGAGCCAGCAGCTTTTTAAGAAATTGCTGCTTTAAAGTATATATCGTTGATATTGATTTAAGTAGATATTGACAGGCTCACCAATGCACTGTGCTGTTGATATAAAAACTTGATTGCTAACACAGGCAATCATCCGATTCGATCCGCTCCTTCCCCCTCCTTCTATCTCTGGCCGTCCTCTGTGCTCTCTATCAGGCCAATTGATTTCTTTGTCTCCACATCCCCTGGATCCCTACATGTGCCTCGGACCAGAAAGCAATGTATTAAGTGCTTGTTTGGATCAATCTAATGTGCAGTGATAGCACATTCACGAACTGCTGACTGGCCAGCAAAACTCATTAATTTACCATACACTGTTTTCCAAAGATCCCGGTGCTTCATTATGCACATGTAACCTCCACAAACTGGACACCTGTTCAAGTACTGGGAGGAAATATTAATGAGAGTAATTAAGCGATTGAAATAGAACGTGCATATAAATAGGATGCATAACACTGCACGGCATGTACTCATACAATGGCGCTGCTTTCGTTTATATCGGAGAGAAAATGTGGCAATGTGAGGTGTAGGTGTGAAAGTAAGGCAGGGTTTGAGCTTCTCTCTCAAGTTGTCTTTTCACATAAACAACAAAAGCCGCATCTTCCTTATAGAGATCGAGATATGGTAAGATGCAGCCAACAGGAAGCTTTCGAGTGTAGCCATTCAGGACAAGTGATAACACATAGGATCTAAGAGCATTTTGTCAACATACTGCAGGCACACTGAAACCTTCAGTTGCCGCAGGTACATTCAGCAAGCTCAAATCTACCTCCCATTGTGAAGGATGCTATAGTGCAGTGACAAGATTAGATAAGATTACTAAATTGGAAATTGGAAGTTCCAGCAGCATGCTAACAAGGCATTGCACATGAGTTGAAAATAAAATAAGAGAGAAATACAACAGACAAAAACCTCTGCTAGCTTCCAGCCTTCAAACAGAGCAAAAATATGTAGGCCATTACTTAGAACATTATATAATACACTTTAGAAACCTTTCAGTCCAGATAAAGGGGAAGCAATTTGTCTGCCAATCACAGGTGTTCCTGCAGACCTGAATTGGCAGATTATTCATAAAGCACCCAAGATCAGCACACCCAGCTCCGAGTATCTGACAATTACTGTAGTTTACTGCCAAACAACCTGAGGCAATGCAAGGCAATAATACACAGTAATACTGAGAAATCACAAGTACAACAGTTTCAATTGTCAAGCTTTTATTCCGGTAAACTAGAAACAAAAAACACCCACATGTTGTCTCCAGAATGAACAGAAAACAACACGTTTTTAACCAGTAATAAATAATGTTATGATTAAAAAAGAAAGTTAGGCTTGCTTTTATTGCGTGATTTCTTTTTTAAAGGAAAGCTTGAATACCTACTATGAAGTGGATGATTTCCGTAAAAGACGAAACGTAGGTTAGAAAGCTCATTCAGGGTTGGCCCATGCCTTATTTCATGTGGTTTTTCAAGATGGAATTGGTGGAGCGGTGCTGTGTGGGCTGAGTCGATAACCATCCATCAAGCATGATCACATGGACCCACTGTTAGTTTTAAATATTGGGGAGTGAGGCCGGTCATTGCTCTGTTGATGTTCGAACAAACGATTGAACTGAAAGGGCCCACACTTGTTGTTTAATTCGCTGTACTTCACAGACGATATCTCAGAGTCCATTCACTGGCTATTCTGAAAAACCTAATGGATCGATGCATGATCACTCCCTGCACTGGGATGACTTGTTTACTGCTGATATGGCTTTAATGAACCAAAAGGTAACATGTAAACAATGAGAATGATGACAAACCTTTTTTGACAATTTATTCCAAAAAGGATGTTCTCTTAAATATAAAGCCCTGGTACTTGGTAGGTTTCAAACTTTTATTATCTGAGCAAACATTTGTTATAAAAAGAGTAAAGTAGGTTACAGATTGCTTCAGAGCAGCTACGACAAAGTTCAGCCTTTGCATGCATTTGCCACAATTCAACATTATATAGCAATTTGAAGGAGAACCGTGTATCCAAATCCACTTTGATCCAAGAAATATACCTTAAGTTTAAAAGTATTGCATCAAGCACATTGAACAGAATGCAATTATGAAAAGCTGAATCTATTGTTTAAAAACATAAGCTTTTAATGGATTTTATAACCAATTAAGAGTCTGCAGTGAAATATATGTCAAAAAAATGATTTGACAGCTGTGATCTCTGTGCCCTTCCATCACCTGAAAGCATGCTGTGCGTTGCCCTTTTAGGATTGTGCAATGTGTTTGAGGAATTTCTTTTTAGCCTTTCTTTGCATTGCTGAAATAATTACGTTTGTCAGATTTGCAATGAATATAATTATTTGGCTTTACCATGGTAACTAAAGTAGCACAAAGTATTCCCCGAAAGACCTTCTATTAAATAGTTGCACCCTGAACAAACAACATATTTTTAATTTAAAAAAGCACAAAGCATGTACACAGTTATCATCTTTCCTGTGAAGCATTTCTCCTGGAACAGGGGCAATGTATCTCACTTTGTCTTCACAATGAGAACTTCTTTCTGTGTCAAAGTCTTTTTAAATCAAAATTGAGCGACTGCTGCTACGCTTGTCAATCATTCCCACACGGCACAATTTCAGTTCAATATGACAGATTTCACACTTTTTAATACTCTCTGAAAGTAGACACAAAGAGGCTTTTCATTTCTTGTCTGTAACCATCAATTATGGGATTTTAGCTGTGGCTACGATTAAGCTGATGTTAATCCAATGAGTTCTTTCAAAACAATGCTACGTAGGCTACATGATACTGTGCTGAAACACTGATGCTAAAGCTTCATGTCCAATATGGGAATATTTTTTAACACTGTTAAGCATTACATAGTTGAAAAATAATTAAGGGTGTGGGAAAATGTTTTGTAATAAACAAGCTTGGCTGTGATTGCTAATTAGCCTTACATGCTAACAGTTTCAACTTACATTAGAGCACACTACGAACTCCTCAAATATCTTAGTACAGGCACCACTGCCTGCATGCGAAGGTCTGTAGGGACTAGTTATAATGGCTTATCAATTGTGCTACGGGGCAGGAGGGTCAGTGTTAGATGTTCAGGTCTAATGGAAGTAAGGAGTGTATGTAAGAGGTATCAGAGTCACAATGAAGAAGGTTGGTGTGATTTAAACCTTGGAGAGGGGTATCCGAATGTTATTGCAAATAGCTGTTGCAGTCTTCTCTTCTCTTCTCTTCTCTTCTCTTCTCTTCTCTTCTCTTCTCTTCTCTTCTCTTCTCTTCTCTTCTCTTCTCTTCTCTTCTCTTCTCTTCTCTTCTCTTCTCTTCTCTTCTCTTCTCTTCTCAGTGATGGTTGCTCCAGTTTGACATTGATGACCTTTACCGCTTTCAAACCATCTTGTATTTCTGTTGTCTGTCTTTTGTCCTTTAGATGGAGACACACTGCTGATCATTTTCTGTGCATTTGTGTTGGTGGTGTGCATTCTTTGCCCAGTAGTCTGGTCGATTTGGTGCATGGTTACATTTGTCTAATGCCTTTTTTTCCTTGAGGCAGTTTCGATGTTGTCCATCAGTGCTGATTGATTGAAAAGAAAAAGCAGATGATGTGTTTGGACAGTAAGCTAAAGTAGAGCATTTTATAGAAATGCCCTTGAACAGATGCTTCTGTCAGGTAAAGTGTCACACTGTAAATATAAAGGCTTTTATGGTTTATTAAAGCCTACTTCAGTGGGTGGAAACTTACTTTAAAAACTAATGCAACACAATAACCTTACAGCCTCTGTAAAGCTCATAATGAGGCCTTGGTTGCATTGTTGTTGTTTAGGATGTCATTAGTTGAAGGTTCAAAATGTAGTTCAACTAACCATTATATGATGTTCAAGTCGGCACTTTACAAAGTTTATTTTGCAAAGCATAGCCTCAACTTATTCCATCTGCAACTATGGATTTTGGCAGCTATAGGACAGAAGATAATTAACAGCAGAAGAATAATGGATCAAATCATGAGAGACTTATTCCCACTAAGATGACCATGCATGTCATTTATCCAGTCATATCTTGTGCAAACACGAAATTACTTCCAGACATCACTGGAGTGATCTAGGTAATCATATTCATGCTGACACAGACTGACCATCCTTCCCTGATGAGGAGAAAAATAGTCTGCTGCTTCTACCTTTCCCTACCGTAGCCAGAGAAAATGCAGGCAAGGTAAGCCTGCAAGAGTGGAAATTGAATAGAAGCGTGTTTTGATTGAATATGCCTATCCCAATTACCTTGTTCCTCTCAGGCATCCGAGTTCTCATTAATTCACCTTCCCATCAGAGTGTGTTTCTTCATCAATGGAAGCAAGTCGAGTGCCGCGGTGAACCCTTGAATTTGATTACGGGGGTTGTTCTTTTTTTTTTTTTTCTCATTTTCATACCCGTTGTGTAGTTGCCAAAATGGAAATGTTGTAGTCAAGAAGAGTGAGGTTTAGTTCACCATTCAGTTTGTCCCCAGCTATGAAGCCAGTCATGCAAAAGGTAGCTCGTTGTATTACTTACATTATACGGAAGGAAGATGTTGAATCGCAAATTTGTAGGGAGTCTGGGGACTGCAAACATTTGTAGTCCCTGTGCTGCATCTTAGGAACAGTTTTCAAATCTATTTTTTCTTTCAGACAGAAACTTTAACCTTGCTCGAACTTGAAGATTTTTATTGACGTGGCCACAGTACTGCAATTTAACAAGTGGGCAGCTGGAAAAACATTTGTGAAAAACCCTTTTTATTTAATATGTTCTATTGTAAAACAATTTACACTTCTACAAAAGGCTTCAAGTACTAAAGTACTAGTGTGTGTTTTCCACCTTCAAGATTTAGGGGCCATGATGGCCCATAATGACTTGGCGGACCTCAATAGGGCACTGCAAAGCAGACTTGGACAAGCATCACAAAGAAAGTGTTTTAAAACAGTATTTTTGGAGCGAAACACTCAAAGAAAGAGGAAATAACTTGTTGTTTCGTGCTCATCTAATTAACCCCATCAACTAAACAAAAGCACAGCATTGACACTTAATTTGTGTTATCTTATTATGAAACGCACATTTAGATGCCTCTTTGTATGACATGCTTTAAAAATAAACAAGCTTTGACTTTCCACACTTATTTTAAAGCGAGCAGAAAAGGGCTTAGGAACACCCATGGAGCCACTTGTACTTACGTTCTAAAAACGAGACATTTGATATGCACCCTTTCCTCTATTTTAATGTAACTGCGATCAATGGTAAACATATAAAAACCATTTGAGTTCAGCCCATATTGAAGCAAAACAGTCACTGCGAAAGGACATGTGACCCCTCTGATCGCAAGGCCCTCCAGCACATAATGAGCAAAGCAAAGAGCATCGTTCAGAACTGTCTGCCCTCGTTTCAGAACAATCTCTTGCATTATCAATGTCCTTTCTAACTCGTCCCACCACCTCGCCATCTGTTTGGAGGAATCACAGTCACGATGAGCAACAGTTTATTTTACTAAGCTGTGAAAGCCCCCAACCCAAACAATATATTCTATCTGATGCCCTCAAGTCCCAAGTGAGTATTTAATATGCTGTTTTTTCACCTTTTAGCACTGTTTTGTTTTATCCGTTCCAGGGTGCATTTGTTTCCCACGTCTTTAAACCGGCCTGTTTATGCACCATGACAACACCAGAAAAACGGTTTGTTGTTGTTTATGAACAGCATATATCATATTTCATGAACACTATTGTCTATAAAGATCAGACACATTCCTTTTTTAAGTGTGCTTTAATTTTCAATGTGATATGTTTATCAATACAGTTTTGAGCAGATATACACTTTATCCATCAGGAATAAATCCTATTGTCACAATCATTTCATGAGAAGAGGTTTAGAGGTTCTAATGTTAACTTTATGGGCAACAGTGTACAATATACTGCATATATGGAGATTTTATCCATATCTCTTAAAGATGAGTTTATATACTCCTGATTTCCATCAACCAATCACCAATCATCAACCATCAATAAAATGTTAATGATTAACAATTTTTATGAAAAGAAACAAAATACATTAAGTCATGTATGGATGTAACTTTTAGGAGACTTGGTTTGATAGAAGATAGAGTTGGAGGATGAAACCCTCTTTATTAGTCACATGCATGCACACAGCAGAGCACACACAGTGAAATTAGTCCTCTGCATTTAACCCATCCTAGTACTAGGAGCAGTGGGCAGCTATCGTGCAGCAATGGGGAGGGGGGATTGGAGGTGTCCGGTGCCTTGCTCAAGGGCACCACAGCAGGGCCTAGGAGGTGAACTGGGACCTCTCCAAGTAGCAGTCCACCTTCCATATTTCAAGTCTGTTCGGGGACTTGAACCGGCGACCCTACGATTCCTAGTCCAAGCCCCTACTTACTGAGCCACTGCTGGAGGTTCATCTTAATGTAGTTAAAATGAAGCTGATCTTCATTAATTTAATTTCAACAATTTTAAAAGCAAATCAGAGTTACATCTTGATCTATCCGACAACATGGAATAGTTCACTGCTTGGCACTGATTCAACCTTTGTTTTCAATTGTAATAGACAGGAATGATAATTAAAACTATGACAATAATATAATCCTAAACAAGAACCTTCCAATAATTATTTTCAAAATAAAAAAAAGTAGATTGCACAACAAATGCAAATGCTGTTTTGTTTTGTTCCAATGTCGCTAATTGAAAAGGCGACTTAAGAGTCAGCTGTCGTGCACTGGCTTTACACGATGACAATGATTCTCTAATTGCATTTCACATTACAAGTACACAAATGCGTGAAATGACAACAACAGTGATTCAATTATACATCGCTGGGCTGATGCAACAACAACAACAAAAAAAAAGAGGCTTTTCTAGTTTGGGTGATCGAACTAATGGAATGGAACCTGTAAATGTAGTACAGCTTGTACTTACTGGCCAAATTGGTCCAGAAGTGTTTCCCATTTGTACATGTTCTGCGAATAAAGCTGACATGCTGCGTGGGGAGGACATGAATAAAACACCATGACATACAGTACATATCCGCTATTTCATGTACAGTTTTTAAGCATGTGAAGGCCATGTGCGTGAGAATCACACATTCAGAAGAAACACGCTCGATTGTCCTTTTCAGTTTTCAATGACACATCCTAACTGCCTTGTTTTTCAAGACGTGTGAACCCTTGAAAACATGGCCTTGAATATGTCAAAAATATTTTACATTTTTATCCGTTCTTACTGTTACTGGTAAATGTCCATTGAGGCAACAGTAATTCAAGGATAACACACAAAAACACATTTATTTCCAAGGTCAATATTCGATCCCTACGCAGGGAGTAGTTTCTGACTGAGTGCAAGTATAACTTTTTTTGTCAATGAAAGTAATAGATGGTTTTCATCTGATATCAATGTTGTTGTCTGTCCTTTATGATTGATTGTTCAGTTGACCCATTTAAAGGTAGAAATAAAGAAAGCTTTAAGTAATAAACCACTTGTTTTCTGTATTCGCCTGCTATTCAAATGCCAAACCTAACCTTATAAACAACTCAATATATCTAATTTATTTAGTCAGACATGAATGTGTTTTTGTTATCTCTCCATTTATTGACTTTGTTTGGTTTCTTTTGTGAGATTAAGGTCCATTCCACTAGATTAACATCCTTACATTGTCTCACCTTAAACACCCCACTGATTTGATTGTGGTTCAGTATGTGCTCAAATTGCTGTGCATTTATATTTAGACTGCTTGCTAAGGAAGGCATAATGAGTTTCTCCTATAAGCAGCTGGCGTGCTTCTTAGCGTTTTTAGACATAGACACCACATAGACATCAATTTTGAATCGCTTCCGCAAGCAAATCCATGTTTGCTAATGAAATGATGATGAGCGGAGGCGTTCACATGCAGATGGATGACCCTGATCATGAGGGTGAGAATTTTTGATGCCAGAGACGCAAAATAAACACAATTGCGATTACTTAAAGCTTTAATCCACAACTTTACTGCTTGTCCCCAGCTGGCGTTTTCATTCTGTCCCTTTTCCTCTATCATGAATTAGTTTTTTGTATGCCTTATGTTAATTAAATGTACAAAAAAAAGGGACATCTTTCAACTTCATCCATCCATCCATCCATCTTCTCCCGCTTTTCCGTCAGGGTCGCGGAGGTAACAGCTCCAGCAGAGAGCCCCAAACTTTCCTTTCCCTGGCCACATCAACCAGCTCTGACTGGGGGATTCCAAGGCGCTCCCAGGCCAGTGAAGAGATATAATCCCTCCACCTGGTCCTAGGTCTACCCCTCGGTCTCTTCCCAGCTGGACGTGCCTGGAACACCTCCCTAGGGAGGCGCCCAGGTGGCATCCTCACTAGGTGCCCGAACCACCTCAACTGGCTCCTTTCAACGCGAAGGAGCAGCGGTTCTACTCCGAGTCCCTCCCGGATGACTGAACTTCTCACCTTATCCCTAAGGGAGATGCCAGCCACCCTGCGGAGAAATCCCATTTCGGCCGCTTGTATCCGCGATCTCGTTCTTTCGGTCATGACCCATCCTTCATGCCCATAGGTGAGGGTAGGAACGAAGATGGCCCGGTAGACAGAGAGCTTTGCCTTCTGGCTCAGCTCTCTTTTCGTCACAACGGTGCGGCAAAGCGACTGCAGTACCGCTCCCGCTGCTCCGATTCTCCGGCCCATCTCACGCTCCATTGTTCCCTCACTCGAGAACAAGACCCCAAGATACTTGAACTCCTTCACTTGGGGTAAGGCTTCATTCCCTACCTGGAGTGGACAATCCATCGGTTTCCTGCTGAGAACCATGGCCTCAGATTTGGAGGTGCTGATCCTCATCCCAGCCGCTTCACACTCGGCCGCGAACCGATCCAGTGAGTGCTGAAGGTCACAGACCGATGAAGCCATTAGGACCACATCATCTGCAAAAAGCAGTGGTGCATCTTTCAACTTTTTAAAAGGAAATGGAGTATTTATGGCATTCATATTAAAATGTCATAATGAAATATGCTTAATAATAAACCGTGGTGTCAATTTAAGTCAGCCATTACATTGAAGGTACATCAGTTACACAATCTGCTAAACCACCTTTGTAATGCAGCTGATTATTGACACCGGCATAATATTTAAACACTCATCAGTCGCCAGTTTGTCCTCATTGTAAGAAATATTATTAAATATAATAAACTAAATAACATGCCCCATTCAAAACAAAAATTGTTGTGAAGGGACTTGCTGCCCTCATTGTTTTGTGCATGTCAGTATGGGAATTTGAATATTTTAATCTCCTTCCCAAACAAAGCCTGTAGTGTCGCTGAATAGCTTTTAGGAAAGTTTTGTTTGTGACAAACTCTAAGTGAGCTGACAAAGCGATATGGTGTGTTTACTGCATCTTTTACCCAGTGAGGAAGGATACAACAGTGAGGATACAACAGTGGAGCCTAAAATGAAATTGCTTAATGACTTCAAGACCAGGAAGTTACAGCATGATGCGTTTTGAGCCACTGTGCTTGTTTACGATTATTGGGAGGGGGTGAGACTCATTGATTAGCAACCGTTGAAGTCTCATTTAAATATTACAGCACCTTCCTCCCACCAGAAGACAAACCACTGTTAGAGTGTAGTAGACATTAGTTTCCTGTGACCAAAGCCAAAGTAGTGTGGGGCTATCCGGTATAGAATACCTTTTAAGATGTACTATTGTTTTCTAAGTTACTTAATTAATGGAGTGAGTGGTCTCCCATTAATTCCAATGAGACAAAGCAGTCGAGTGAATAAATAACACGCCCTGAGGGATATCAGTGTTTACCAACCACACAGCAGCGGATTACATGTTCAGTGATGGTTTTGCAATGGGATGATTAAAGAGCATGAATGTAATACGTGATCTCACACAAAACCAGATCAGCTTAAAAGCAGAAGTGATTAATACAAAATGAAATACAAATATTCACATTGGATAATAATTCATCATTATTCTTGGCATTGTATTTAATTATAACATTCGCCATTTTCATACAGGCTGACAATCCATACATGTAATTGTGGCTAGTGTGTAAGATCCATTTCCCCCTTAAATGAAGTATCTAGACCAACAGATTCATTATGTAATTTCTTAATATTTATAAAGCAATACACGTTTTTCTTTCAATACATCCTCTTCATTCACTTAGTCAATGTAAAGCCTATTATTGAGATAATTGATGCCAACTGGCCTGGGATGTTCTGACACTTTTAGAGATTTACATCTGCGATGAACTGACCGACTCGCCCTCTTGCAGCTCTGATGAACAGGAAGCCAAAAGCTCTGAGTGCTCCCCCGCAGGCGGATGCTGGTGGTTTAGGAACCTGCTGGCTGACATCTAATGTTTCATATAGTCTTTAATTGCGAAAGAAAAAGAGCATAAAAGGGTCTGTAGTTTAGTTTTCTGTCCAGTCATTGCACATATTGTATATTGCGGTCAGCAGAAATTAAGGCTTCCTACTCTTCCCGCCAACAAAACGAATGATTAACAGGTACGCAGATTATTTAAATAGCCCGCATAACCCTCCCAAGCAACCAATAACTGAGAACTGTAAGATAAAACATATATAGTGAACACCAATTTCTTGTGAGTTTAGTAGACACTGTAATCTTAAGGTGAATAATGGGATATAAGATCTGTTCAACAATATGGATGTACGGTATATAATAAAAAGCAATGGGTGTTATAATACAAAATGCTGATTTATATGTGTTAATGCTTCAACACAGTACCAAGTTCCTAAAGCCACACCAATGCATTGGCCCCAGATTCATTGTGGGGCACTAAAACAGGGTGAAAATCAGACTTTAAATGAAGATTTTCACATTGTTTCAGTGTTTGTTCTGTCAGGGACAGCTTCGGATGTGCTCAAAATTGACATTTTAGGGGGCTACACGTTACCTCGTTTCCACCCTCTGACCTGATTTAAAAACAAAGACATTCTCAAGCCTTGATTGTCTCCAACATATGTTTCTGTTAAATGAATTTAGCTGAAAGTTTTACTGTTGCAAAGCCTCTTTACAAACTCAGTTTATGTGCTTCAATCAGAGAGCTGGGATAAAAATGCAAAGGCAATCACACGTGTACTTCCTAATCTATGTTATTTTAGATTTAGATTACAACATTGGTTCTGGAGCGGTGTTAACATCTACATAAAATGGTTTAGTTTGTACACTGCATAGGGTGTAATTTACTCCTGACTACAAATTGTACTTTCCACCCTGGGAACTGGTACACCACAGCCTTTACAGACACAAATCAAAGTAGATTTTAGTGCAGGGTTATGGGAGGTAAAATCAAAGTGGTTCAACTGCCCAGCTTCTAGGGATGTTAAAGTGAAATAAACAGACTTCTTTCAATGTCCTTATCATTTGACATCGCCCTTTCTGCCAGTCAATCACAGCCAAGGCTTGACTGAGCTGCAGAGGTCTTTGGGAAGGGCAAAAACATGGCTTTTGTATTTCTAATACTGGGTGGGAAATGATTTCAAATAGCCGTCTGTTCGCATTCATATACCATTTCCTCCTCTGTAGTGTAGTCCTGTATAAGTCTGCTGCTTTAATTATCATAATTCATTCCTGCATATCTGTATCTTCTTTCAATATCAGACTTCATGAGAACACATTGTGTACTAAAGCTTTAGAAGAGTGGGCCTCACTGGAACATGCAGTCTTCAAAATATTAATCAAATAACAATGCTGTGCCAAGATAATATAATATCAGGATAATATCAGCAGCGCGCCCGCATTCACAGGGCAAGATCATCAAAAACCTATTGAGTGACTCTTCCAGAACAATTGTTTGTTTTTCTCTGTTGCATTTTCTGACATTAAAGAGCAGAGGTATATTAAGCCTTGAGCTATCTACAATATCTTGGGTTTTCTTAGGGCTGGTATTCATTATTTTCCCTCTGCTTGCCAACATAACAAATATGCATCTCTCAGATTTAAGGTGTTTCTGTGAAGACAATGGAAAGAAATCTAGTACATTTTTCCTCAAGTGTTCCTTTCAAACAACAGCGGATTGATTGTTTTATTTTAAGTATGAAAAGCAATTAAGTGTATATTAACGGTCTGCCAGGTGGTTATACACATTTTTGCTTGTCTGGCTAACATCTCTCAATGGATCTCTGCAAACCACTGAAACATCAACCTAATCGAGACAGAGCTGCTCTTCCCTCCAGATGAGGACTCCCCTATCCATGACCTTCTTATAAAAATCTGTGCCTCAGGTGTGACACTGGACAACCAAATGTCTTTCAATGTTAACATCGATGCAACAGCATGTCCACCCAGTAGACACACTCTCTGAAACATCAGGAGAATTATGCCCATTACTTACCAAGATGGCGACGCAGCTCCTGGCCTTGCCTCGTGTCATCTCATGTCTCGATTCCCTCCTGGCTGAGCTACCTACAAGTACCACCTCTGCAGCTCATCCAAAATGCAGCAGCCCCACTTATATAAAACCTATCCAACTTTTAACACACTAAACTGCTCCTTCTCCCCTTCACTGCCCGAATCTGGTTCAAGGCACTGGTACTGGCCTACCGTGTTAATCCAGTCCTTCCTAAATCCAGAAAATGGTTGAACCGTAAACTCCCACACGTGCATTTAATCTGCTAAACATCGGCCAATTGGCTCAGTACTCCCTGACCGCGAGGTGGACCCAGGTACCCCTCAAAACAAACACGCCTGTTTGCTATCCTGGCTACAAAATGGTGGAACGAGCTCCCCATTGATACCACGACAGCAGAAAGTCGACATATTTTCCAGTGCAGGCTAAGAACACACCGGTTTTGCTTTTACTCTGGCCATTATAACCTACCAGACACAAAGAAATTAGTAATTAAAGTATTTATCTCATTCAAGGCTACATCAGTTTGGCTTATTTATGGAAATATATCTGGAGATTTTTCGAGTTGTATTGCTACATGAAGACAAGGTCCACAAGTATTTTTACCTGTTCTTTCTGCACTTAAAGGACCTATAAAAGGTAATAATATTGTGACTTGTTTAAGAAATGCAGCATCAGTTGATAAAGAAAGAGAGAGAGAGAGAGTCCCCTGGTACAATTCAACAGAAAACTTTCCTTTTAGCGATGTTCATCGGTGCATTATCAAATCCATCTTCCCCACACGGAACAAGAAGTTCAGTGGACTGAACATACTGCTTGTAATGCCAACGCTCGGGTGCAGCATATGAAATATGAATCAAGAAAGGACACATACATGTGTGTTAACAAACGTCAGCTTTGATATATTTGAGTCCTCGTGAGGAATAGGGATCTTGTAAAGGCTTTTCCTCTGCCTGGGCCATTGCTACAGTATGTCTTAATAAATAAAAGTAATCTTGTCGAAGCAGAAGCAATCTTTAGACATTCAAGCACAGTGCTGAATATTTCATTAGGGTTTTCAGTGTTATCATGCAGCACTTAATTATGAACGTAGGCTCTTCAAGCATCTTCCATCACCACCAAATATCTTCTTTTGGAGTTTCTTTGGGCATCCGAGAAATAATAAGGTATTATTTCTGCCCAATGAGCTCTAGCACCACATTTCTTTGCCTTTTACTTATTGATGCATCCATGTTAACAGCACATTTGCATTTTGGTGCATCATTATGGGTGCAGTTGCATGTTTGTATTGGCTTTGTTTGCCCCTATGTGTTCTTTGTTCAGAATACAAACTCATGTTTTTACACAGTAAACCTTATCGTATGACTTAAAGAACACATATTATGATCATTTTCAGGTTCCTATTTGTATCTGTGCTTCTACCGCGACATGTTCACATGCTTTAATGTTCAAAAAGCTCTTTATTGTTCTCATACTGCCTGTGCTGCAGCACCTCTTTCACCCTCTGTCTGAAACCAGAGCCCAGTCTGCTCTGATTGGTTAGCTGGCTGGCTCTTTTGTGATTGGTCATCTGCTTATTGATGACACTATGTTACAGGAGTATAGAAAGGAATCCAATGGAGGTGTTTCAGACAGGGGAGGGAGTGTGTGTTAGAGAAACTCCCTCTGGGATTTCTTGCCTTTTTACCAACCTATACAACACTACAGGAAAGGGAACCCCCCCCAAAAAAAGCAGGGCCCCTTTAAATCTAAAAAAAAGATCTACATGATTTTTTTAAAACTTTTATTATGAAACACTATAATGATTACATTTATTACCATCACTAAAAGCTTAAATCCTCAATAAACCATTTATAGAGAAAACCAAATTGAGAAAAATCACCCTGAAATTCTGATTTGCAAGAATATTATGAAATGAATAAAGCTTTATGTTTCATATTCTATCGGATTTCACAAGGATCAGAATTTAGTCAAAGGAGATAAAGGGGAATAATCTTTAACAGCCACCATCTGTCAAATTTACCGGCCTTGGGCCTTTTATCTATAAGGGGTGAAGGGGCTGTAGTTTGTCCCCAGACACTTGGGTCTTGTCTTTAATCACTGTTTTGTCCCGGGGTAGTTGAGCCTTCACAGCCTCTTGTAGTTTCTACTTTGTCATTTATCCTTCTGTGATGTTTCTTTCTACAACACTCAGGACTATAATAATATTCAGGGCCGTGCGGGCGA
The DNA here is from genome assembly GCF_036324505.1 of Eleginops maclovinus. Classification (NCBI taxonomy): domain Eukaryota; kingdom Metazoa; phylum Chordata; class Actinopteri; order Perciformes; family Eleginopidae; genus Eleginops; species Eleginops maclovinus. Next base: position 7,503,488 of record NC_086366.1, on the reverse strand, counting down.
TTACGATCCTATTTAAAATTCCACTCCGCATTCCTGCTATAGACATCCATACACTTTCTCTTTAGCGAGTAAGACGCTTGGTGCCTCGCTGACAGGTCTTGAACCCTCGCCTCTGTGCTGTGGTTGGATCTGAGCAGCACAGGCAGTTCAGGGCGCCGCATTTCCATTTTGTGTCGTAAAGATTACGATCATTTAGATGATGTTGGCGCAAACCCCTTTTGTGGCGGACTTAGCATATAAATGGGAAAGAGATTTAATCGCCAACAACCAGTTCATTGTAGCTGCCTGATAGGCTATGCTACACAGCACGCACAAGAGGAAAAATGGCTTTTATTCTTAAGAATGAAGATAGTGCTGTTGGATAATTAAAATCAAACCCTTCTGAAGTCTGTCGATGGGGAACAGACATCTGAGGTACCGTTATTCTGGCAACCTCTCAAATTATGCAAGTTTCCAAATCAGCTAATGCAGTCCTCAAAGTTACACTAGAGAGCAAAGTGCCATACAGTCAAGTGTGAAATTTAAAAAGCATAAGAAGCACTCAGAGAGCACATGTGCCCCAACAATCCTCTGAATAATAGAAAATATTTAAAAGTTTTAAATCTGGATGAAGAATCAGGAATAAATGTACCGTACAGACCGTTGCAGCGTTGCAAAAGTCGTCGTTTCAAGTCATGACTACGGAGTTGAAGCTTGGTCCAATGTATCAGAGTACACAATATGTCGTTGAATTGTCATTGCTCACCACATTTTAGAACTAAAACATTGTATGGCAAATAGGGCACACCCAGAGGACTTCAGTGTGAATGGATAAAATAAAATAAAGGTTAGTGGTGTAATGATCAGCTTATAGTTGGAGTATGACTGACTTATAAAAAAGCCCATTATCAAGACAAAAGGGTTCTGAGAGTTACTCGCATGTATTCTGTTTATATGTATTTGTGAGCTGTAGAAAAATGAAATCAGCAAAAGGGAAACGTGCCTTTCATTAAGCAAATTCACGTTAGAGACCGACCAATGAAACACATGACCACAATCTACAGTTTAAAAAAAACCAAAAATGAAATCTTAGTTTTTTTTTGTAACATTGTAATCCTTTCTACTTATCGCTCATTTTAAATATTCTGCTATACTTTTAAGGGAAAACTGTTACATGTTTTTGTATCCCGATAACGCTATCCCATTATATGTATTCTGTTGCTTCACAGATTTAAATAAAATAGTTCCTAAACCATACTTTTAACTATCAATCAAAATGAATCATTTAGAAGATGATAAATGACTCCAACAACTAGAAATAACCTTTTAGACGGCATGTGCTGGCCCTTTTCAGGAATGCCATTTTAATCATTCATTGTGTTTTGCTTTTTACTAGAAAATGGCAATATGGCCGGCCTCAGATGTGTTTACCTTTTGTTGCTTTGAGAAAGCATTTGAAGTCACACCCTGCTCCCCCACCTGTAGTCAGGGATCAGTGGGAAATATATTGGTGCTTTAAAACAGCAGCAGGCGGGTCACTGCTGCTCTGTTTGATGTGCAGATATTTCACCAGTATATGTGGTGTGTGTGTATGTGTGCGTGTGAGTCTCTGGCTGGAGGCTGTCACCAGAGGATGTGCCTGAGACCCTGTTGCCAGGGTAACACATTTTCCAATTTGATGACAGGCATGAAAGGCGTGTTAAGATATTGGCTGTTTCTGTAAGGGCAGACGTGTGTGTGTGTGTGTGTGTGTGTGTGTGTGTGTGTGTGTGTGTGTGTGTGTGTGTGTGTGTGTGTGTGTGTGTGTGTGTGTGTGTGTGTGTGTGTGTGTGTGTGTGTGTGTGTGTGTGTGTGTGTGTGTGTGTGTGTGTGTGTGTGTGTGTGTGTGTGTGTGTGTGTGTGTGTGTGTGTGTGTGTGTGTGTGTGTGTGTGTGTGTGTGTGTGTGTGTGTGTGTGTGTGTGTGTGTAAATCAGTCTTTTATTCCTTCCCTATTTGTCATGTCTCCTACGCAACATTTAAGCTAACGGTAATGCTATTTAGATTCTTATTTTAAAGCCCCTTTAAAATGTAGAGGTAAACGATGCCGTGCAGTAAGCCGTATCATAACATGATATACAGTTTAACACAACCATCATTTTACAGTGTGCAGTGAATGTGTAATGAGTCCCTGTAATACAATGTCCAAAGCGCAACGCTTCTCAGCCAAAAAATGTGTGCACATCCACTTGGAGATCAGATCAATGAATCTTGACAGGCCGTGGATAATTATTCACTTTGATTAAGGCTCAGTTGATAAGCATTTGAATTTCACAGTGCCCTTATGCGGTTCACCGAAGTCAACCAATTGCATTTTAAGAGTAGAAAGATGGAAAAACGATAAAAAGGATACCATAGTATTTTCTGTGCTGCATTAACCTTATCTGCATCGCTGTTTTCCTGCCGTGTTGATCAGAAATCCGAACACTTTTACTCTTTCCAGAGTAACATTTTATAATGATATGAATGATAATGAAGCAGGAAAAGACATAAAAGTACCAGCTTATTTTGCTTAGTACGCTCACCTCTGCACATTTATTTCCAAAAGACATTTCAGAAATCTAACTCTAACAGTCCCTCTACATTTATTGTCTTCATGTTGAATTTCTAAGAGGGTTGGATGAAGAAACAAAGGATCCAGCCCTTCAGTGCATATCTAAGTAAGAGTTGCTTTGATTCAAAAAAGAACATAATTATATATAAAAGTTAGCGCCTAACAGGGAATAATTTTAAATAGGTGATAGCCGGAAAACAAGAATCCAGGATGCAGGGGCTTATTGTCATCTCAGGTGAGCTGCATGGCAGGCGTGAGAATTTAAATCGCTGCGGATATGAACATGAATATGCAAGTAGATATGTAAATTTGGGATGCTAATTTGAGATCTATAAAGCAGCCGTCTGTACTTTGGAGAACGTCAAGGTTCAACTAGATTTTAAAATCTCTGTTGAGGCCACGTTTTTTCTTTTTAAATATTCATATCATAGAGTGGCATCCCACCTCACTGTATTTCAAAGGGAACAGCACTATTGCAAACGCACACGTACCCAGTGAACATACATATTCATTTACACATTCTGACGGAGCGCTGCACAAAGTAAGAGAGTAGTGGGAGTCTGGGACAGCCCTCTCTCTGTATGAGGGTTAATTCAAGGCAGTGTTAAATAAAAGCATGCAAATCAAAGCCAATGTTTTGAAGAGAGTTTCTTAAGAGTCATACGGCTACTTGCTGTCAGATTCAACTAAACGGGGGTCATCCTCGAGCTATGATTACTCCACTCTGCTCAGAGACTCTCCATAACGAACATTGACCCAGAGGTCATCCTGCTTATATGAAAAAGAGCCTTTTCAAGAAATTGTAGGTAACCCTGAATATCATCTTGTTCTGTCTATATTTTCGCATTGTGCTTGACCGCTCGGTGACATTTAAGTCTGCACAATACAGCAGGAAATATATCTTGTGTAAAACATTATGCTGTGCATTAAAAGATTACAAAGGAGGAGATTTGATAAATTGGTTCAGTAAGAGGTTTTATGTTGGCCAACAACAGTAGGAGCTTCTGGGAGGGAAAACAAACTTGTTGGATTTAAATCGTTCAAGGGCATTAATGGAGATGGAGATTATGATACTCTCGATCCTTGAAGGAATTCGCTTGTAATTCGGTTTGAGTCAAGCTTTTATTTCTATCAGTAGCAAACACTTGTAAACTGTGTTTGGATGCGACCGATATGCAAATATGTACAGCTCAAAGGTGAGTGAGTTCAACTATAAATTCAGTTCCAATAAATGGGGAACGGAGAGCAACATACATGCCCTAGTGATAGGATATTTCAACGTTATTATAGTGTTCTTAAAATAGCTTTTTGATTAGTGTTTTCATTTTAGTTTTATTGTTATGTAAGCACCAAACACACCACGTCAAACTACTCGTATGAGGTAACCTGGCGATAAATCGGTTTCTGATTTCTGAATATTATTGATAATTGATCACTGAAAATGCAACTTTTCCTCTATTCAGATTCTTAACTATTCAAATGTGCTGCTTTGCTCTGATTAAAACAATTGTAAATGAAATACTTTTTGATGGATCTAAATCCGGGACACAAGTTTTGATCGTTTGATCGCGTATTTATTTGAAAGTTCAAGTTTTAATCCTGAACTTAAAAAACTGCATCAATGTTTTCAAACTGAAAACAATTATTGTGGATTGAGTATAATTCTTATTCAGTTTAGCAATTGTTTTGAATCCATAAATATTTCAAATTGTATACATTTTGATAATGAAGTCATTTTTTACTGTTGAAGATGTAATGCCTTCAGATTCAGAACATATTTCTCTTCTCTTTCAGATCGTATTCGTATTTCGGCATGGATTTAGCTCCATAGAGACGTCACCTTACGTTCTTTAACAGTTCTCTAATATTACAAATTATAATAATTTATCGTCGAACTGATTGATCACGAAACAATCCTCCTTTGATTTGTGCATCTATTATTCCTCCCAAATACATTAAAGGACAGCATTTGTTGATCAGACAGAATTACTCAAAGCCTAAACTGCCTATTACATCACAATGGGTAGATATTCTGTATATTCTTGTGAGGCATCACTGTTGGCCAAGAATGTAGTACCTTAGACATTTACATTACCCAAGAGTAGTTTAACATGTGCACATGTACGATACCTTTATATTATCATATCAAAGAGGGATGTGAAAGTAGGATGTATCAGGGAGGGATGACACATTCAGCGCTTCGTCTCTAAACGCATGAGAAGCAAACCTCCTCTTGGGCTTCATTTCCCAAAGGATGTCATGGAGATATATTTGCTATCTGGCTCGGCTGTCATTTGAGTTTTTTCATAAAGCTTCTTGTGTGACAATGTATTAGAGGCACAGATATGAAGAAATGTAATGCAAGGTTTTGCGAATGAATTAAAAAATGAACGAGATAAAGTAAAGGCCAACAGAAGGGAGCTCGATAGCTTATCAATGAGTGACAGTGAAGCCCAAATTATTTTTTACAAGTACAAACTACTGTAGACTACTGTGTAGACTGATAAATAAATAAAGATAAGATACACCTTTATAAATCCCCAAAGTGAAATTCAGAAATGTGCATTTTAAATCTCAGTTTTGTAACCAATTTGTGGGAAAAGGCATGTTGCTATTGAATTACATGTCCATTAACTTTATTACCACATCACATTGGAGCGGCAGGAGTATTCTCAGCGGAGAAAATAACTATTGATCTGGGTTAAAACGACCCTTTATTTCGGCGGCTGTAGCTCAGTATTATTTTACATGCTGCAGTGTAGTCTGTACTAACTGACCTAAAGCTATGGGTTTTGAAACAGAGAATCATTCATCAATGTCTGACCTCCGTGGGGTGCGACACATTGATGTATGGAGCCCATCTGATGTTCCTCCCCTTTTAGATTTAAAGGCTTATATCATTTAGCTATGATGTATCTCACGTTCTACTTCAATGTTTGTCTGTTTCGTTGCCGTCATAGGTCATGATTGCTGGCTATTTCTGACATTTATTTTTTAGCCTTTAATGCCTAATATAGTTCTCGCAAATGTGGCATCTAATTAACTGTCAGGACTTTGCCAGAGAGAAATGATGGATAATGTGGAAGGATTGCATTAATAAAACCCAGCCAAGCAGAGTAAAGCGTAGACTTGGGAATAAGGACGCCTGGGCTCTGGGGTGCTATTGCTCGCAGTAGGGTTTTGCAGATGGAGGCGTGTGTGTTTCGAGCTTAAATGGAGATGGTCGTTGTGTGAAGTGATACTCGCTCACTCCTGGGGTAGAGCAATGGGGGAGAGTTTAACAGGGGTGTGCAGTCACTGTCATGCTGCAGAGTCCTAAGTGATTTACAGTGTAATTGGTGCATAATTTGCCAGCTGGTACATGTTTCATTTAAAAATTGTGTTTCTAACACAAGTAATGAGAGCTGAATGAAAGTTTCCTTTACCCTTAATATATTTAGTGGAATAAGAGATCTGAAGATGCCATGACACCATCAAATGGGTAACTCTAAAAACAATATACACATTTGTTACACCTAGTTTAATATTACACGCTTTTTAACAGCATTTGTTTAAAGAGCACTAAAATATATTTACATGTACGGGTTAATAGGTGTAGCAACTCATAAAATAATACATTTTAAAACGTAGAAAAACACAATATTTACTGAACATTAAAAGTAGTTTTGGAAAGGGGACTTTTGAGTTGTGATTTAAGATTTGAGTGTGAGATAAAAATCAGTTTCAAAATTAGAGATTTATCTTTACATGGCACTGAGTAATGGCAAAACAACATGGCACTATGGCAATGATTTGGTGACATTTACAGATATTTGTGTCATAATACAAGATCAAATTATATTATAGAGGCAAAACATGTATTCACTTCAGGTGGAAAAAGCCACAAACATCCAAACATACTCTTCCAATACGAGCCGAGAGGGGATTTACTGCTGGCTCATTCATATGTGTGTGTGTGTGTGTGTGTGTGTGTGTGTGTGTGTGTGTGTGTGTGTGTGTGTGTGTGTGTGTGTGTGTGTGTGTGTGTGTGTGTGTGTGTGTGTGTGTGTGTGTGTGTGTGTGTGTGTGTGTGTGTGTGTGTGTGTGTGTGTGTGTGTGTGTGTGTGTGTGTGTGTGTGTGTGTGTGTGTGTGTGTGTGTGTGTGTGTGTGTGTGTGTGTGTGTGTGTGTGTGTGTGTGTGTGTGTGTGTGTGTGTGTGTGTGTGTGTGTGTGTGTGTGTGTTGACTTTGAGAAGAGACGGCGGGTACAGCTGGGTTTGACAAGAGCACATTCAATGCCCACGGAGCTGTCAAAGACCTCGCTTTTAATTTACGTGTCCCTTTTTCATCTGAAGCAGTCTGTCCAATGTCGCCGCTCTCGACGCCCACAAATCTTCCTCTCACCCTTTTCCGTGTATTCTGTCTCCCTTATCTTATCTGCGACGTCCTCTCGGTGTCTCTCTGTGGGATGTTGCGCCTTCCCTCCTCCTTTCCTTTCCACGGGCCACCAGGTGTGATTCCCTGTCAGATCTATCCGTCCTTTCCACACCAAACCTTTCTGGGTATTTCAGATCACAACTACCTTTCACTTACAAACACATTTAGGATAAGGGTCTCAGTTTAAAAAAAAAAAGAAGGGAAAACTGGAATGAATTTCCTGAAATGGCTCACAAATGTAACAGCGACTTAGCAAAAACCCAGAATATCATGAAGTGATTTGCCGATCATTTTTTCACAGCAGATTTTTTTTGTCAGGTCACTGCCGCCTTGTGAAAGCTGTCAAAAAACGGCTAATAAGTTCTCCTACTAACGTGTACACTAAGTATGACAAAGATGCTGCTTTGCAAGATGTCTCATTGCTGTACAGTATTGAGAGGCAAGATGGATAGGATAAGTCATGGCACAATGATTCAGCATTAAAAGTCATGTCATCAGTCCTCGGGGTAATGAATAGTGAAATCCATTTCCATGATAGAGCTATAAATGTCTTTTCCTTTCCAGCTCTGAAACCTCCTCCCCATAATTCATCTCTCATCGGGGAATGTTTGCTGCTGAGTTACACCGTCCTATATGATCGTCAACTATGAGAAAACACTTGTGCATTGCATCATGGTCAGTTTGACTGATTGTAATGAACCTCACTGTACGATGTGACGCATGTTGCCCTCCATTTTATATTATATTTACAGGAAAATGGGACAAAATTGTCTCCCCACCCCCCCCGACCCCCTTGGTTTAACATTGTAGACTCAGAACTGTGGCTGTTTTTAGATGTGTTAGAGCCTGTGTTTCCAATCAGCCACCTCCATGTTCACTTATGATGACATAGACTTTGAATGCCGCATATAATAAAGGTTAGCAATGATGGGGATTCGCTTACATTTTTGATATTTTCTTTCTCAACCATTGTTATACCCTTCCAATTTTAATAAAAATTGAGCTGTTAAAAAATAATTGTTCACAAAAAATGCTACAGCAAAAACTCTCTCTATATATATCTCTCTATAAAAAATAAAATAAAACTTGGTTGAGGTGGGTGTTGTTACTTGTACAGTAGATTCAGAAAAATGTAACTAATTTACAGCAAAGTTTGTCGAGCAATAATCATGTCATACTCGCAAGTCTGTTGCTCTAAGTGTCTTTTTTTTGTCAGGAAAAATATTAATTTATTCATGAATAATTTTCAATTTTTGCGAATGTTGTTGAAGGTGCCATAGAATGCATCTATCTGGTATTTCAAATTGTTCTCTGATGTCTACAAAGAAGGTATATAACTTTGGTTGATCCAAAAAATATCCAGATGCAGTTTTAAAGGCCCATTTATAACTCTATGATTTGGTCCTAGAATGAAACGAGCTGAATTGCCTTATTTGGGGGCTCATTTAAATAATTATGATGAGCTCTGCTCTGATTGGCTGGTTTACAAGGCGCAATCCATGGCTGCCTCAGAGCCCACAGAAGTAAGGGAATTTTGCGAAACTGTGAGAGATGAATCATGGAGGCTATTGGCATCCAGCCTTACATGTTTGAGCCTTTATCGGAGGAGGAAACCGATGAATTTGAAATACAGCCAGTTGGTCGGAGATTGGAGGGCAACGTTACAGAGTGGTAGGTAGCTAGTGTTTCCAGCAGCTAGTGTATGCACATGTTGGGGCTGGACTACCTTGTGTGACGTCACACACAGGGATTGTTGTAATCGCCCGTTTTACCGCTGTGATATGCATATTCATGATTTGCACGTGACGGAGGAAACAATGGTGTTTGAGGTTCACGGTATGTCAGTTCAATGTACCGAACTCTCCTTATTCAACTATGCCAAGGTAAATACAGTCTTCCATTGTATGGCACCTTTTAAGGTATTTTCCCTGAAACTAGAAAAATACTAGGAAATAATAATTATTAAAAGCTTTCCAGGAATGAGAGGAATAATACCTTCTTAAAATAATGTAAAGTTTAATTTAGCAGTAGCTAAAGCCCGGTTAAATAACCTGAACGTATATGAATTGGAGGCACTATTGTTGGAATAACTGCAGTGGACATCACACTGAAATTGACAATACTATGGGTAAAACATGGAGGTTTTTGAGTTTGCATCAACTCAGAGGCTCTTAAAATATTCTAGGAACTTGTATAACAAAAAATTCCACAAATTCCTGTCATGTTTCCCAACATTGCTCTACCATGTTTACCGTACGTAGGTTGAAGGCACAATACTCAGTACAAGCCATATACTTGGTTAACACACAAGCAACACACAAACATTTTAAAAGCAACCCTGACCTTAAATACAACTCTGAGAAAAAATGTTAAATGCAGTATTTCCACTTAATGCACTTTATACCCTAATATTGAAGTTACTAGTTGGATTTAAGAGTTTAGTATCACATAAGGTTTCCTTCAGGGACGACACACAGATGTGGTTCTCAATGTGACACGGAGTCACAGAGGAAACATGTTTCATAACTACATTTTACTGTATAATAATGTCAAATCATAGAATAAACATTAAATGGACACAACCAGGGATTTACATCGGTGTCCTCCAAATGCCATAATTGGATTTGTGGCATCCATTGTGTATCTCGTCCCTGGTGCGCACATGAGCCTTTAAACGTCCCTCATCGTAAAAACAAGGATCCATATATTTAAAACACCACATGGAACCTTCAAACCACTTACGGAAAACCGATTGTGCATGAGCTCAATATTTCTAGATTGCCCGTGAACACAAAGGTCTAAAGGAGCTATTTCTGAACACACAGCACCTTTTGACCGTGAAGCGTAGCTAGTGTTAGCTCGGCAGTTGTTGTGCAACACATATCCTTTCATCCACAAAGAGAAAGGGAAAATGTCCTCTATTTCCTGGCAATAGGCAGACAGATGGTGTGTTTCTTCTGGGGAGCATAATCTCCCGGCAAAGCTGAGATAAAACAAGTTTAATACTGTAAAATCCCGAGGTTTTATCCCTGCTGTGGTGATAACACACATATGGCTCAACATCTGGGGGGAGGGGTGAACAGCGGTCGGCCAGACATCATGTGACAATTTAGGTAACTTCAGTGCAAATACAACAGCCTAATATTGGTAATAAAAATATTGGACTGAAGGAGTAGATGCCATAAAGCAAATTGTTATGTTGTAGTTAAAGCATTGGTTGGATGCACTGGTTAACTAGAAAGGCACTTTCCATGGAATGAAATGACAACAAAATCAAGAATGCTCCAATATTACATTTGGTACCATCGTGGTTCATGCTAAGACCCTTCCACAAAGTATCTTGTCATTCAGGCTAGTAGTAATTTTTCAAACAAACACACAAACAAATGGAACCAGTGTAAAAACTGAGGTAAAATATTGTAAAGATGGATAGTTACACATTATCCCACTGGAGATATCAGGACACCAACTTGTCTGTAGCTGCTACAGAAGACTGCAAATACTTGGTGCAAACCATTTCCTCTCGGCTTTAACTTATTTACCTCTCCTTTGGATGGAATTAGACTTCTAATTATAGGAATGAGTACGGGAAATTGTTTTTTTTTTAGATGGCATGGGGTAGATGACTAAACTTATTGCTGCAATTGAACAAAAAATGAGTTGTTGCCCAAGCTGCTGCTGAGAATTACCCAACATTACCATATTGAGATCAGTTTTCACTTGTAGCAATCACGTTTAATTCGCTGTGCGCATGGTGATCAGAATATTAGCAGCTCCAATGGCTTTTATAAATGTGCCTTCTTGAAAATGAGGATATTACTGATTTCTTGGAATTTCTCATGTGATTCACTCAAACAATCATAAGGTGGCATCAACAACTCTGCAAGTTGAAATAACACTAGCTGCCCAAGCTGATCAGTTTTTCTGGTCCCAATGTGATATATTTGTAGCCGACTGTTGGTGGTATATTTCTGATTGCCAGCTATCTGTGTTTAATAACTCACGTCTATAAACTCAATGTTAAGAATAACAGAGGTGAGCCTTTTGGGTTTTTTTTGTCAGTTGTCAGTTCCTGATTCTAAAGCAGCAAATGTCCGACTTCCGTTTAAAGAAAGTTATTTACTTAAGCATAGACATGCAGCCTTATGTTGCACCTATGTTATCACAAGATGTCTCTGACTTTTGTTATTGTTTGGTGTCTTTGTTGCTTGTGTGATAGATTACATAAGTCCTGACAAGTGTATCCTGTCAAAGGCTGTAATTTGGTCTTGTCTTGACTCGTATAAAATATTATTTCGAGATGTGTCCTGCAAAGCTCCCCGAAATGACCAGCATTGATCATTGAAATCCAGACAAGCGGTTCAACCTTTATTCTGCTGTGCTAGTAGAAAAATAAAATCCCAACTTGCAAAATATGGCATTGTGGATGGCAATGAGGCAGCACTGTTTAAATATTCATCTTGTTCTCTCAGATCCCCTGTCTGCAACAATACCCGGTGAAACCTTGATCGTAAGCCCAAAAAAGGAAATGGTCCTTGATACGTCCTTCATAGCACTGAACAGGGTTGTGTGACATTGATTTCCTTTGATATTATGCTTAAATCAACAGAAACACACTATTTTAAATGTATTGCTTGAAAAAAGGAATCACAAGTTTGTAGAGCATCTGTCGAGGTCCTGCTTCTCACAAAACTGTACAAAATGACATTTTCAGCAGAGCATGGTCGCCACATCCGCACAGAAGGTTAATTCAGAGAAGGTTTATTCCATTCAGCACTCAAATGTGATGCGACTCTAAACGGCAGCCACATTTGCCTAGCCTATTCCATCATTTGCTGAATGATGAGTCTGCTTGTGTCTGTTCTATCTGTTGACCTTTGATGGAAGAGTGCAGCTCCTCCAGCATCCAGTCCTTTTCAGAGTGTAGCAGCTTGGAAAATGTTCATTCTCCACGGATGCAAGGGTGAAGGGGCGACTGAGCAGCAAATGAGCTGGATTTTAATCTTTTTTTTTTATCCATTCAATTTACTGTAGGAGGGAATCTCAGTCATTTGTTGAGAGCAAGTAATGATGGGGAGTCATGGACAGGGCAGAGTGAAGACCAAGAGATATTTGTGTCATTCATCTTTGACGGGATGCTTGTTTTGTCAGCTTAGGGTCTGTGTGCCAGTTACAGTATGTGGAGTGAATCGATAGTAAACCGCTACTCTTCATGATTTATCGTGTGATTAAAATCCTATCCCTGTCTGTTTTCACCCCAAAAATATATACTGTATAGTTACTGAAGGAAAACTCAGTTCTTTGTGTATGAGAACTGCATAGGAAGGAAGAGAAAGTGAGACACTGTCACTGATACATGGTTTTCTTTGGTTTACCTGGAAAATACATTTGTAACAGGTAAGGTTGTTATACTAATTTGCTGGTGAACGCCATATCTACTTATTTTAAGCTTGTGATAAATGATATTATTTTAGCAGAAACTTCTTAATTGGGCTCGTTGTAAATCAATTTTAAAAAAAGCAACGTTTTCTTAATTTTTGATGGGATTAGGGAAGTCCTCAGAATCTGTATTTTCAAATGTTTTCACCCAAAAAAGGAGCAAAATTACGTACAAGGAAAGTACCCAAAAGGGTTGTTGTCATGTTTTTGGCCTCGTTTATTCTCCTCCAATCAAACCTTGTCGTCATTAATTTCCTTTTCCCTCTCTTAACCCTCCCTTCATTCTGTACCAATGGCATGGTCTTTGTTTGCGGAATAATTCTAAACAGAAAGAAAATGAAAAATATTTGCACACTGCCTTCAGGTCAGTACATTTGGCAACCACTTTGTTATAATGTACATTTTAATCAACCTTTCACAGCTGGGTTGTGACTGAGGGTGTCCAGTCTATAACTGCAGCCATCTGGGATCCTCGAGGTGATCACACAGAAGTGACTCACTCCATCTTTAAGAGTGGAGGGTAATGCTTGAAGCAACGCTCCGCTAACATCCGATAGCTATGATTGTTTTCCTTTCATCAAATTACATGACCATGTTGTTCCTGGGAGAGGAAATTAAATCAAACAAGAGAAAAAATGTTACCAATACAAGATACCAAAGGGGATTCAACACTTGGCTCTCAATTGATTATATTTGTCAGCTCAGCACTAGGATGTGGTTCTGGCAAAATGACGTCTTCTGCAATTTACGAAAGAAATATGGAAAATGGAAGCAAAGAGATGATAAAGAAGGTAGTAAGAGAAGCTCAATCTTTGGACATATTTTGACAGCAGATCTTGTCAGTTCTCGCCTGATTAAGTCCCCTATATGGTCCCGTGATGAATACTTGACAAATAAGTTAAGTTACACTAATTTTCAACAAGACTGTTTTGCTATTGGAGAATAATTTCATTATATAACAACCTGCTCTGCTAAAGCAGACAAAATGCCCCTAAGCTTGTTTCTACTGTTTTTCTCCCACAGAATACAGATGAGCTGTTTGGGAAGAGAAGGGAGCAGCGCTGTGCTCTATTAGTGCTATCTAGACGTCTTTTTGTGGGATGTGTGTAAATCTCATTTGCACCCGGGGCATATCTGATGGTGGTGCAGAAATTAAACATCTTGAACTCGGGCTCTTTTGAATGAGATTCACTGAGAGCACAAAGACAAAATCAAATCTGTGCCTGCTCTTTCCTCCTTTCAAATGCGGGCACTGAAGTCATGACGCCAGGCCCTCAGAAATATGCAAATTAGACTGCACAGGCTCACATAATCTGATAAACATCCTCTATTGAATAGCAAGAGCCTAAACGCAATTTCAGCAGGAAATTATAGTGCTGATGAGCAGGAGATATGTCGTTATAAATGGAGGTATAAAAGCCCATTGGGGATCTGCAGTCACAGTCTTATTGTCTTTGAAAAATATGCTCAGTGTGTCACATCCCCTTGTTGAGGAATTACCCAAAAACAGTTTTACCCTTTAATTAGCCAAGTATTCTGACCCAGATATTATCTACTGGATTTGGAAATAGAAGACAATATGCTACCAGGCAGCATGCCTCCGAGGGCTATCTTATCTGTGAAAGCAGAATCCCAAAAGAGGCGACTCACAATCAGCTCTCTCCTCCTCAGACAGATCATAACTAAACTGTGCTGTCTGCTGAAATCCAACCACCAAAGTCCTTGAAAGCAGGGAAAGGATTTAAGTCCTAAAATTAGCTTGAGCTAATCATGTGACTTGATACAGTAGTAAATTAAAGATGTGTAAGTGGTTTAATAGTAATATATGCAAGACTGTTTCCACCTCACCTACGTGTATTAACCTCGTATTTTAACTTGATTTAATGTGAGCTAAAGATCAGCATTTGCATATGGAAACTTTTTATCTTTGTTTTTCACCTTGAAAGTGATGATGGGGATTTGTTCCTGCGATATCGATCTGGCCAGAGATGCAGATCACATTTTGAAGGAGTGGCTGTTTGGATAAGCGCTGCAGGCTGATATCTGTGACTGTCAGCTGACATTGGAGCCATGGACAGTAGCTGAACTCATTAAACTAATGAATGGCATTGGGCGGGTGCCGTAGGGAGTGATGCTTTGGGAGGAGAAAAGAGGTTAGGACGGACTGACCTCTTTGAGGATTTCAGGAAAGTGAGATATGAGAAGCCCAGGTTTGCTGTGTCAGCACTTCTGCAGCACTCTCCTTCAAAGCTGGACAGCAGCGTTGGGCCTTCAGGCAGTAGGTGTGTGAAGTTATGAAGCTGTAAGAACGCTTTAAAATGCTTTTTAGGATGGAGTAACAACACAAGATGTGCATTAATAATGGGCAGGTGTGTGCATACATGTTTTTTTTGCAAAGAAGACACATTTACTGTATACCTCACAAAATCCCTTGTTGAAGATGCCCTTTTCCCTTTCCTGTAGTATGTCATATAGGTGTTTGTGCACGTAAATGACCTGCATAGGCTAAAATCCCTGTGTTCTCTCCAGAAGGAGTTCTCTAGACCCTGCAAATAAACATAAAAAGGGCCCCTTTACATTGTCTGTTTTAGTACAGATCTGGGTTGGATGTTTACTAAACAACGAACAAAGAACATATTGGCACCTCTTTTTATAATGTACAATTCTGTTAAACAGTCTGCTCCTTCTGTTCATGGAAACAACCAGATGCCTACTTCCAGCCTAAAAGTGGTTTCAATCTTCTCATCTAACTGTTGTTTAAATCAATAATCGTAAATCCCAAATGTTCAATCTTTTGCCTTTTTTAAAAGACGTTCCGTCGGAGTTAAACATTCCCTAAGACAGTTGAGACAAATATATTAAATATAAATCATGTATAAATCAAAATCAACTAAAACATATACATGTAAACTGAACGACACACATACTAACAGAACATCTGAATATGCCTTTAGAAATGATGGGATCATTTTGATAAATAGCTCATGAATACACACTCACCTATTATGTATATACTCACACACTGCATAACTTTGAGGCTTTGAACAAAGGGGAGATAAAGGGGTCCTTCGAGGCTTAACTGGCTGTCCTTCCAAAGGCATGGTGGGGAAATTGCTTTCATGAGGGGAAATGACAGCGCAAAGGCACACACCGCTGGGAAGAAATGCAGCAGTGACCAAAGGAGAAAGGAGAGTCAATGAAACATCCCACGGGAGATATTTTCTGATTCAGCAAAACTTCACACCACCAGTAATTTAACTTTAAGAGCAAACATTTTTCTCATCTTTGTTATAGATTGTGTGTAGTACCGTACTCATTTTCAGAGACATTTTTGGATGAATTGGAATACTACTTGGAATGAAAGAGTGCAGAGGGAACAACAGAAATCACTCGACTCAAACAAGCAGCTCAATTATTCTCACGCTCTCATGCCAACCAACACATTCTCTTGTAAGACAGCCATTTGGTATTAGCTGTAGGAAACAAGTGTTCATTAACAATTCATAGAGAGAGTGGGGCATGAAGTTTAGGGATAAAGTAAACATGAGATGGGTGCATAGACAACAGTAGTATTCTCTGTTTGAAAATAGATACAGGGCAAGAGAGGAGAGTTTCATAGAGAGTGAAACCAGTGACGTCTTTACTGAGAGACAACACATGTGACTGCACGCTAAAAATCACACATCGTACCCTGTGTTATCTTCCAATCCAGCAATGTCCCTCAAGCCCTGCAAAGATAAATAACCTGCATTATTTTCATTCTTAACTACACACTATGTATTCATGTAAAGACCAGCATCTCTTGAGTGCTGCAGGCCTGTCCAATGTGATCTCTATAACACATGTTGTACATTTGACTTGCTGCACTTTTCCCCTGAAAACAGTGGCATGTTTGTTGTTTAAAAAAAAAGACACCAACCATAGAAAGACTTAGAGCATTAATACCATAGGAGAAAATTCCAATTTAGAACATGGTATTTTCATCATTTATTTGGTGCCAATAGGAAGAGTTAGGGCATACGTGACTGAGTGAGTGAGTCCTTCTTCCTACCATCTGTGATGAATTGATACCCATTGCTGAAGCTACTGCATGAAAATAAGTAGAAACTTTGCATTCCCTTTCCGTTTTCAACAACATAGTCCAAAGCTGTTTTCTAAATAAATTCCAGGCATCAGCAATATACCGAAAAAGTAGAGAGTTTACTTCCACAGACAGATGAGCATGCTAAAACAACAATAATGATCTCTTCCAAGGGATCATGTGACAGGAGATGTGTTTCTATCTTATCAATGCATCACCCTATATTGTCTTTTGTCCAGTACCTACATTTAGAGGCAGCTAGGGGGGGGGAAACATCCCTGCATTGTCACTGGTAATGACTTGAGAAAGGAAGCTACCAAAAAGATATGAAGACTAAATCCAGCAATAGTCTGGCTAAGTTGCTAAAAATCAATGCTGTGAAATGATTGCTGTAAATGCAGCAAACATTGAGTAATTATCACATGCTGCTGAGTTGGCTAAATAACAAAAACATAGGTGTATACCAGTCACGATTACTACCACATTGACAGTAATAAGTTACATTTTGTAAGTGTTTCTATTAGTATCTGTTGCTCATAACATTACCAGACCACAAAGTTATCCTGACAGAATTTAAACTATTGTGAAGCTGTGAGAACTACCACTTCCAACAGGGACAATACCAAGTGGCAGACCCAGAATTTGGTAGAGCGATTATTTTCCAATCTGGCTCTGAAGTGCCTCAGAATCATCCACAAAAAGCTGGAGAAATTGGCTGAAAAAAAGGGAAGATCATCTTGACTACTTACTTTTCTTGCTTAGTGATCTGTGCCAGGAAA
The DNA here is from genome assembly GCF_036324505.1 of Eleginops maclovinus. NCBI lineage: Eukaryota > Metazoa > Chordata > Actinopteri > Perciformes > Eleginopidae > Eleginops > Eleginops maclovinus. The sequence goes on along the minus strand of NC_086366.1, from coordinate 7,486,204 downwards.
AGGGCTTGAAAGGCGGACGTATAGATGAGTGGAACTATTTAGTGTTGTGCTTTCCTGTACCTAACAACAGCTACTTCAGGTGGCTGTGAAAGCGTTGACACTTTGCACCTTGAAGGCAGGGCCCTGTGCTTCGAATTTGATCAGTGGCAAACAAAGAAGCAGAGAAATCGATGCTCCAACAACACCCGCTTCACTCCTTGACCGAATCAATGTCTGATATGTTTTTTTCTTTCCGCGATTTATTGGAGCAATTCCCCCCCGAACGAGAAAGGAAATGTGGTTTGTCCTTAAGCTGCCCTTGTAGGCACTTTTCATGGCTCCACACATCTTCACCTGTATGTCAAACTAGCAGAATCCCTACAGCACTCATATATTTTGTATTCCTTAAGCCTTTATATATCACGAATATGCTTACCCAAGTAGAGCCACTGTAGCTGAATTGTCAGTATTGTTGTAGCGTGGGAAAACAAAGCCTATTCTTTTTCTGGTTCGACAATTTGAGATGGTGATCACTTCATCAAAAGTCAGTTTTTCTTATCTGTACACCAAAGCATATGCTGTACCACCTACTGGGAGCATTATTGTTTTTGTCGCATACTGTTTGCTGTTCTCTTCTCATTTATCACGCGCCTTTCACTGAACTCTTGTGTATTATATTGTCTGAACGAAATATGCTGCAAACATCTGTGCAATAGAAATACATAAAAAATTGTGCACAGCTGCACGTTGATTTGTTTTCCTGGACAGCGTTTCAGTGCTGACTAGGCTCCACTGAGGTTTTAGATATACGTGATAATACACACACACACACACACATACACACACACACACACACACACACACACACACACACACACACACACACACACACACACACACACACACACACACACACACACACACACACACACACACATATATGAATGAGCCAGCAAGCATATTTTGCTACAGTGGCAAAATAACATTGGTCTTAATCAAAACAATTTTCCAGGGTACATTCATACACTAAATATACATGGAAGATGTATGGCAACAACAACTTAATAATTATTTGCCTGATACCGCCACACTGTTTCCATCTTACTTCTAAATTCAATACAATAAGTAACATTCATTGGTGGAACAACACACCCAATGTATAGCCAGGCTATGATAAAGAACAACATAATGGATAGTAACAAAAGAAGATTATATATCTGGGTTTGTTGCATCATCTGTGTTTCTTCCTCTTAGAAATTACCCTCCCCTTAGCCTATCACTACAATGTGTTGGAACGCTAGCCAATAGAAGAGCGAGTGTTACATTGTTGTCACTATGTTACAGAAGCAAACAAAGGAATCGAATGGAGGCGTTTCAGGCAGGGGGGGAGTGTGTGTGTGACACTACAGAGTGGGAGAGAAACTCCCTCTTGAGGAAACACAAGCATTTTATACTTTGCAGACCATTTACATGCGAAAACACCTATATAAACACACCACAGGGAAAACCCTAAAGAGCACAAGATGGCACCTTAATATTTTCTTGCAAGAAAGGCATTTAATTAAATCATGTGAAACCTTTCAAAGGAAAAGCACCGCGACCATGAAAAAATGATGTGTCATTGCGACTAATAGTGTTGCAGCAGGGATGGTTGCATGTATCTGAAAGAAGGCACTGTAAAATGCTGTACGGCAAACAGCACAGTGGGTAAACTGGCTCTATTGTCATGCAGAATGTAAACCTGCAATAGGCTTTCTGGATATTCTTCACAACAAAATCACTTAACCAATAACAGGTTTGTCGTTCAACACTCTAGTAATAAAGGAAACGTAAGAAGCTTTGTGTACATGTTGGCATCTCATTGGAAGCTGCAGCTTAACTGTCGAGCTTGACAGTTACTAACATCAAACTGCGAGAGCAAATGTATAATTAGTTTGATGCCTTCAAACCTTAAATAACAAGCAAGTCATCTAAAAGAAGGGAGAATAGTGCACTGCATTGCATTACTCTTAGAGGTCATATTGCAAAACTGTGCTTGCTGTCAGAGGGTAAAAAGTTAGAAAGTATAAATAATACAGCCTACATGTACTGCTTAGGTGCCCTTGATCAAGACAAGGAACAGGCCTCGCTTCAGTGGAGCTGCTGAGTGTCCAACTGTGGGTGCACTGGGCAACCCCCTGACATGTTGTTACCTCAATTCATGTAACACTGTGAATATGAAGCAGGGAAACCGCATGCACAATCACATGACTTTGATAAAGGTCCAAAAAGAGGTTAACAATGATTTGATTTATTTATGAAGTGTCATGCATGTTTTAAATGATCCTAGAGGTGGAATTTCTTTCAATTATTGTCTACTGAGATTTTTGTTTTTTTTGACGAAAATTGGCTTTTGACTCGAGTGAGACTGCTTTATGGGAAGCATCATTTATTTAAGTGCTGAAACATGAATTTTGTCTACTGAACAATTGATCCTCACATCAATAAAGTGGATTGAATTGCCTTTTTAATCGTGTCGTCCTTGCCATTAGTAAACCTACAGAAAAAGGAGCTCAGCAACACACTGAAACGCATTTGCAGTTGACACACATTTGCATCTTTACGTCGGGGAGCTGCATTCATTCAAACATAATCTTGCAAGGCTTCAGTCAGCAGACGTTGGGGGTTAAATGCTTTCCTTTAGTGACTGACGATGCATGCCGAGGAAGTCTTCCTCACAATAACCAACTTTTAGCTCGGACATTTGTGAAAGCAACCTAAAAGATACGGTATGTTCTCTATTTGTTAGGATACTGCTTTATTTTTCTTCATAGTGGAATATTATTGCACAAATCCCAAATTATTCAGGGACAGTGTAGGATTAATGTTGAGGTTTTTGATGGGAATATATAACATATGTCACATAAAGTCCTTTAATCCAACACTGCGATCAGACATTATTCATCATTTGTGTGCAGAATTTCTGTCCACTGCATTTATAAAAGATCTAAGTGAGTTGAGCTTTGATCTCTTGATGTAAAAAAAAAAAAGAAATACGCTTTTAGGCTACTGCATGCTTCTTTGTTTTCCTTCATTATGGAATATTACTACAAAAATCCCAGGACAGAGGTGGAGTATTAGTTTTGAGATACATAACATATGTCAGATATGGTCTTTTTAATCAGACACTGGTGACAAACATAATTCATCATTTGTGCACAGTGCATTTCTGTCCACTGCATTTATTAATGATCTAAAGTGAGTTGAGCTTTGATCTGTTGATGAAACAAAAACAGAAATGCAGGATGAATTCAATATTTCAACGTTTCTGAGTGCACCTGTTTGTGGTATATAAGAAAAGCTGCTGAAAAGAGAGAGAAGGCAAGAAATAAGAGTGTCGTTGCTTGTTTGAAGCCAGTGCTTCATTGATTACCTCACCAGCTTCAAGGTGGCTAAGGATTTTCCTTTTCCTGCATTTTCTCACAGTGCTTTCTTCAGGTCTGCACTCCAGTAACCCCATCCATAAATTTGAAACAAACCTGCCTCGCAAGCAAATCGAGGGCAAACTAGGCAAAACTGCAAACTCCATTCGAATGCAGAGAATGAATGTTGTTTTTATGCTGCTATGGCTCTTAGCAGCAATTATTTTAATACACATTAATACACAGTAATACATAGTGAATGTTGCATAGAGCAGAGGGGGTTGTTAGGCAACTAAACGTTTCAGTGAGACAATCACATTACAAGGCTCCAAAAACATAAATGCTTATTTAATCAAACAATTAATTAAAGATAATCACTGTCTTAAATATTCATTGTATACATTAATATTGGAGAAAAGACAATGAATATATCCTCATGGAAGATACCTTTCAAATGGAAATATTCAAATCAGGCTTATTTTCTTTATGATATCAGTAAGTAACTTTCCTCATTTGTTTGGAAGGATATAGATGATTAATTGCAGCCCATCTGTTTTCCTCCACACCTGTGAAAAGCCTCAGCTCTCGGAGAGGAGATGGGCGTATAACACTCGTGTATAAAACAATAATCAAAGCACGGCATGGCTGACAAACACAAGAGGAAAACTGCTGATTTCATCTATTAGGGAGGGACATTGCTATGCTTTGAAACTTCGACATGACAGAGGTATTGCTTCTCTCAAAGCGGAGTGATGTGTGTCGGATTAGATATGGAGGGCAGAGCTGGGGTCACTCAATAGATCATCTAATACATGCAGCTGTTTTCGAGTTCAGTTTTGAGTCATTTTTCCTGTTTACAGCTCCACTCCCAAACTGCCAGCCATGGATGATTTTCCGGGACTCTAACCCTTTGCCAATGCATACTGATGAAACAGCATCTATTATTCAGCGGAGAGAAACCATGTGATTTTGTCCTATATCCCCACCTCACATCACACCTTTACCACTTCTGAGCTCTCCTTACCTAAAGCATTATTTTTTTAGAAAAATGAACAGGGACTGCGGCGTCAATATACCGCAGTGGGCGAGCACAGTTGCAAATAAACATCTATTTGTGTAGTGATGCATAATTCCAGGAAGTGCAGTGTGTGAATCAGAGAAGAGACATTCATCTTTTGTATGATGCAGGCACAATACACTCTGCATGCAGTGCGTACTATCATCTGGGTATGAATAAATACAATGTTAGAGGACAACAAAGCTATCTGCTAATTATATGAAATAAATCAGAATCAGGTTTATTGATAAGAAGGTTTACACATAAGGAATTTGCTTTGGTGCACTTCTGTAGTTGATGCATGCATAGAGGAATTCATTTGCCAAGAAGGCAGATAAAAGAAATGTAAGTTTAAAGATTTATAACGGAACAAAAATGTACAAGAGGAATATGACAAACAGATTGTTGTTTTGATCAAATAAAGCTTTTTATTGATTTAATGAAGTTTTATATCATGCAAAAGAACTCTTACAATATTGGTTTATACACTAGAAGTGTGTTGTAATAAAAGGATCATTCATCAACTATCATGCAAGTAGGCTTTCCCCAAAACCTTTATTACGCACAGTTGGACTATGGCGAGAAAGTCTTGATAATTTTGCTAAATCCACTTGACAAATGGCCGTTAAAAAAAAAAACATCCTCACTACTAAGTCAGAGTTGTCTCCTATACCAAACTCTTTCTTTAGGAGGGGCGGCTACACATGGGGAATAATTCATAGGGTCTGATTTAACAAACGTGATATAAAAGCAGTGTGAGCACCTGCACAGAAACCTGTCAGAGAAAGGGGAAGGGTTAAGTCAGCTATCAAGATGTCAGCAGCGTAAGAAATGTTCTTCCTGTCGCATTTTCTTGTTGTTTGTGGTGATTTCAGCTTAAGGAACATCCAGTACCTAGAAAAACGCTCTTATCTGTTAATATATTGAACACTGAGAACTTGGCACATCCCAGCTACTCTCAGCTAAATCTGCTCAGTTTTTCTCAGTCATATACCAGCAGCGCCCCATAGTTTTTGACAAGAGTGCCAAGTTTGTGACCGTCTGCCTGTTCTTGTCCTGGAGACGATTATATGGCTAAGTAGTTAATGCTTACCTTCAGATGTCATTATTATGATAACAGGATCTTCTATTTGAAAATGACAGCTTACGTCCCTCACATTTTTAAAGGGGCCCTATCATGCTTTTTAGAGTTTTCCCTTTCCTTCAGAGTATTATCAAGGACTTTGTGCATTGAAATGCCCTGCAAAGAAAGAGAGAGAATCTCAACTGGATAAGAGTGCCAAATCAATTGTTTCTCAATTACACTTCACCTTAATCTTCCTTCTACAACCACTAATACCCCATTTATTAGAAGTGCTTTAGTTCATTATTTAGGTGATCAAGAAAATGTGTCGACGACTTGTCATTAGCTCCAATCTGCTTTCTTTTTCTCTGCCGATGCAATTCAAGACACAGAATTGACAAAAGGTCATTTACAGAGACAAAGCTTAAACATTAACTTTATGCCCTGGAAAGAAGTGTCTGTGCTCAGAACAAAAAGAACATCCTCATGATTGAGTAACACTTCTGAGCTACAAGTAAATACACTTTCTATGCAAAACGCAACAAACACACTAAAAGGATTAATCAGAACAAAGTTAATAAGAATGAAAACATCTGCTTGGAAGCCTCTCCGATGGACAGAATAAGTTAAGAAATCTGGTAACAAAGTCCATCCTATGAGTCAGCTGTAAATCCTACATTATATATTTTGTATCACAACAATTAAAACTACTTGACGTCCAATAAAAATAGTGTTATCCACAGAGCTGCACACCCTAGTTACTCAAGAGCTCAGATTTTACAGCGTCTTTGTACTCTACCAATTGTTCATTTTGTCGAATTAAATATAGTTATAAAACTTCTAAAACTGTTGAGGCGTTTTGAGGACTAGCTGCCACCCCAGATGGACTTGTTGATTGCTTGAAATAGCTTTATGAAGGGAAGACATCTGTTCTACTGTAAGAGAAAGAATAAGAAACACACACAGTATTTTTATCTGGACATGTGTGTGTCAGGAGGTCAGCCCTCTCAAAGATGAAGGAGTGTCAATCTGCGATTTGTAGGTGTCTAAAGATTTGCCCTCGAATCACAGACAGCTGTTTGTTGATCTGTCTGTGAGTTGCTTGTATGTCGAGGACCCTGTCTTACTGGCGGCTTTATTCAATGTAAATACAGTCCCTCCTCAGCCTCCCTGCTGTTGTCAGAGACAGCTGTTCTTCGGGCAGACTTGGCCTCCCGCCACTCCCCTCTGAGCTTTTGAAAACACTGCAGACTCCATTTCTCCCAAGAATGAAACCTCTAAAGGAAATAGTTCAGTTATTTTCGTCCTCAGCTCTGTAGTAGCCTAGTGTAATAGGTGTTGAAATATATTAAAATATATTTGCACTGGAGGGTGTTCGGTTTTTTAGAGTCTTTCTGGGTTTGATTGTGTTTTGAGGTCAGCAGTTCAATAGCCCCTACAATCAAATGTCAAATTGTCCTTGGCAAGCTCTACAGCATAGAGGTGTGTGTAAGTAGCTTTAGACAAAAGTGTCAGCTAAACAACACGCATCCATATGAACAATAAAAATGATGGCCATACCTAATAAAACAGACACATTTCTAGCCATGGGTCATACATTTATTTGGTTGTAATGACAATTGTCACGAGTAAGTTGTGTCCACTAAAGCTGGTTTAAGCTTCATAACATTTCTCTGATAATGAGTGTCACTAGAGAGACTGTACACTTCTCCAAATCCATTGAAGTGGCCAACATAATGAAGTACTTTTTAAAAGATATCACATGCTTGAAAAGACATCAAATGCTTCAGGATGTTATTCATTTCTGTTTCAATCAATATAAGTATACAATATATGTCTAACTTTGTCTTGTTTCCTTCATTGGTCAGCTCTTTGATGCTGTTTTGTTACCTTTTGGGGTTATTTTAAAGCAAATAATTATCATCTTTCCGTTAACTTATTTTAAGTCATTCATCTAGACTGGAGCATGTGACAAACCTACCAAGTATAAATGTTCACCAGTCAACAACTAAAGGAATATATGGTTTTTTTTGAACACTTCAATGACACACTACATTTAGGAAATGTGTCAACACACAAATTATCATGTGGGCACCCAAAGCTAATGCTGCCAAGGACAATCTAAAAAACCACACACCCATCTGACATCATTTCCATTACGCTAAAGTAAATATGACGACAATCATCCAGCTTCCCACAGATGCATTACACCCGTCTGGACAAACAGTGTGATGAAGATTCACAGCCCAGAACCAAAGTATAACACAACAAATCTAACTTTTAATAAAGCACTTTCATTCACTGCTACTTATGAACCTTTCACAGAGGTTACAGCAGCAATTTCTTTTAATATTTTTTGCCACAGCTGCTCTCTAATTCTGTGTTTAGGAAGGCCACTCATTTATTATGAGGAAACGGGGGCCAGCGCACATTCACTACCCATCAGTCTCACTGTCTGAGGAGGGTCACATGGCATCACACTCACCTCCAAGTAATGATACAGCCCAAGGCCGTAGACGCAGCGAAGCTATAAGGCAGGTGGTTATTGGGACCGCCACCTGCCCATGTATCAGTTAAATGTTCTTTATAAGGATCACATAGCCCACAAGCCAGTGTCATTCATCCACACCATGGACAGTTTACTGTAGAGGTGTCTGGTTCAGAGACACATATGAGTCAGACATTTTAGAAGCAGTGACAAGCTGCCACAGTCTGTGTATACTCACTGCTTTATTGGTCATGTTTGCACTCTTGTGCTGCTTGGAGAAATAGCATACCTGGGGCTGACACGGTCCTGACATAACGCTTTTCCATCCTCGCTCTGTCGTTCCTCTACCTTGTTAAGTGTGTGCCTCTAGGCCGTACTTCAGGACATAGAAAAATAACAAAACACTTTTGCTGAAAGGTTCCTGTTAAATTCAGAAAGCTTTTGACAAAAATGTTTTAAGGATGATTACTGTAATTTTTAAGCCTTGATAGGAGGGTTTTTTCTTTCTTGCTGGGACATTGGAAACACTTGGAAAAATTTGTTGTTACAAATTGACATGTATGTTGGAGAGTTTTTGTAAGGCTAGAGTTAAATTAAGAGGGAAAAAAAGCACTGTAGTTAATGATGCGTGTTGGGATTACATTTTTAGTCCGTCCAGATTGTCAGAAAAGTATTGTCACAATCCCCGCCTGATTCTGAACAAAAGACGAGAGCTCAAACATGAGTTTTAAAAAAAAGTAACTTGTAAAATAACATTGTAAAGGGTAATGATAAATAAAAAGTTGCAGAACAAGCTTATTTAGCCTTCCAGTATAGAGTTTAGTTTGACTAATTGACTAAATGAAGGTATGCAGAAACTATGAAGCAGCAAAAGAACTCACATCTACCTCCTAAATAAATAATTCAGATCACATTCCTCAAATAAATAGCTGCAGCTGAAATGATAGGTAATATCAGACAAGCACACTGACACTGCAATAAAGCAGTCTCTATTTAAGTGCTACTGACTGCATTTTGGACGAGATGGTAACTTCTTCTCATCATCCGCCAAAGAGTTACGATAACAATTCCCTAAACAAGAGTGGTTTGCCGGGCAAGGAAAAATTACATTCTCTCCCAACTTCAAAGTCTGTCGGAAGAAAATTTGATTTCAATGGACCCCTAGTGAGTCCAGAGGGGCCTGCCCACCAGGCCTGGCTCCAGAACTGGCAGCATATCGGGGCCCCTTCCATCTGTTGACCTTGTCTTTTTGTGTGTGTGGTGAGTGTGTGCCTACTCAACTCCTATCTCGATCATCAGCTGAGCTCCAATGTCTCCCTGTTTCTCTCTTATTAGGTCTGAAAAGATGCACCAGATGGCTTGTGGAAAAGAAGAAAAAAAATCATACTCCTCCAAAAGGAAAGATACACCACCCACAGCCATAGTGCAGCTCTGAAAAATTCAAATACTTTAAACACACACATGCATAAAGACTTCATTGATTCATGCGTGGGTTGTACAAATAGCTTCCTGAGAAAAGATTGATGGGAGCAGATAAATCAAACTTTCACGATGGATTCTTGATATACTGACCCAAAACATGACCTTGGCTCTGTGGCTGCACGGTGTGTCAGAACAGGCACTGTGTGTGTAATCGTATGCTGTTCACAAACTGAATAGTCAAGTCAAGTTTATTTATAGTCCTACACAAGCATGTTTCAAAGGATTCATATATCAAATGCACTCCAGCTCACATTCACCCTGATGGGTTATTTGGAGTCTCCAGCACACCTGACCTGCATATGAGAGCATGAAAACAGTACACGGCTTGGGGAGGCGCTGACATTGAATTCACACATTTATGATTTATTTATTGTGTTTTAAATGAATATTTTGACATATTAAGAAATTATGAGATAATTAATACGACCCCAATATATGTCTGTACTTTAAATATCTATCTACTTCCAGAGGCTATTTAGTTTAGCTTAGCACAAATATTGCTATCAGGGGGAAACAGATAGACTGACTGGTTGAGCTTTGTTGTTGTTTTACTTGATTTATGAATTCAGAAAACTGGGTTTACTAAAGAAATTAGAACACAGTGCCACTTCAATCATAGCCAAGTATAAAAAGAGTAAAATGCACAGATTGTATTCTCTTTCTAAGCTGAATCCTCTTAAGATGCTTTAGTACATTTTCATAATAACAACAATAATCTCAACTCAATTCCCTTCAATTTGAGCATCAAAAGAGCCGAGAAGCTGACACAAAAAAGCTATTCTCCCCTTTTCAAAAACAACACTAAGATCATTTGTGATTTTCCCTTAAACAGCACGTAATGAAGCCACCCTGAAACACTCATCATTTCCAGTTAATGGTTCTTTCGGACGCCCTTGTCACACCCTCATGCTTTTTGATTCAGCAACTATAGGTCATGAGAGTCCAAGCCGACTGATGGACCGAAGCTCAAAATACCACATGACACTTTGCAGAGAATTGTAGCATGGAGTCGAAAGATCATCAGAGGGCTTTTCCTCAGATTGTCCAGGCTTACAGGCATAAACACACCCACTGTCACATCAGTGTCTGCACTCTAACTGCATTTAGTGATTTCATTTCTCTTCGACTGCTGCCTGCTTTTTTTATATCCAACTGCGCAAAATGAAAAATAGTCTTAAAGGATTTATATATCAGACGTGTGTAAGTTTGTTCTTTTCCATGCATGTGAAACACTCTGTCTTTTCACTATTCTTGAGGTCTTGTTTTACATGACGTAATGTAAGCAGGGCCACCTCTGTGTTTTTGGCCCTTGGAGAGACATGTCTGGTCTCCGGGCTCAGAGGAGGTGAGCTGGCTAAGGTGAATGGTTTTTGATCCTCTCACCAGACGCTGTCTCACCTCCGCAGAATAAAGGCTCTTTATTCATCGACGCCTGAAATTAGATGTGGCACTTTTAAGTAGGATGGAAATGTTCTAGTAGAATTGGCATTGGGTTAGTCCCTGCCAATCACTGTAATTAACATCTGGAGATAGATGTATGGACTTTCAAACAAGATGACATTTGTGTATGCATGCAAAAGCTGCTTCATTCTGCCCAATTTCTGCAATATGTTTCTTCATTTGTGCTAGGCAGTCATGCATGAGGGAATGCTTTATCTGTGACACAATTGCAGCTCCTCCAGAATTAATTCACCGCTGCCAAAACCAACATATGCTCTTGTCTTTTACCATGATTCTGCATATGTCCAAGCTGTTGTCTTTGAGAGTCTTTATTAGGGATGAAGGATCTGCACAATAAGGTCATATGGACGAAAATTGGCATAGAGGGGTAGAGCTTGTACAGTTTCACTTACTTATGCATGGTTAATTATAAATCAAAAGAAAAACAGTAATGACACTTTCTCTGTGTGTGTTTTTGACCACATGTTCTTTAACAAGTGATCTCCATCTCCCTCCGCTCTCTTTATTCCTCCTTTCTCCCTCTCCCCCTGTCTCCTTTCAGTGCAGCAGCCCACCCTGCTCCGAGCGTTAATGGTACATGCCATTAGAAAGCCCATCTCTGGAAGGGAGGAGGGGAGGGTGGTCTCAATCTCTGCTAAGAGGCTACTTTAGTCTCCCAACATAAGCACATTCACAGATGTCTCCGCACGCGTAGAGTCGTGTCACCCGTCACGACCCAGCAGCCCGCTTCTGTGTGAGGCAACGAGCCGCGGACAGCAGACAGAAACACAGAGGGACAGGGAGATACGGAGAGAGGTAGAGGCAGTAACGGAGGGAGACAAAGCAAGAGAGAAAGATAGAGAAGAGGGGCAAAAACACAAACATCGCTGCCACTCTGACGTCTCTCCTCTTGCGCCTGTTTCGGCGTGTTTGAGCTCAAGAAGAGGAGAAAGAGAGAGAAAAGAAAAATAAATCCTGGGAGTGTTTTTTTTTTCATCTCCAGCATCCAGGGCATGAAGGCGGGTGTCAGCTGGCACGGCAGAATAAAAGAAAGGGATGCTTTGACTGCTGCCTTTCTTTCAGCAAGGGACCAAGGAAGAGGAATGGGGGGACAACGCGCAGCAGGGACAAACACAGGATTTCTAGAATGAATGGGAGTCCTTCTGCCGCATGCGCTGGGAATAGCAGTCTCGCGTTGAAGTCTCCGATTAAGGTAAAAAATAATCATACTTTATTTGTTTTGCCTGAGGGTCCGATAACACGTTACATCTGAGAGACAAATACATAGTGATGAAGCGATTTCCGTGCTGATCAGGTTTGGAACAGCATCGGGGAGATTACCATCTTTGTCCCTGGTTCGCTGCGTGTGCAGCAGCACGGTTTGAAGTGAGAGGGAAGATGAATGCATGTTGCATGCTGCAGAGAGGCAGTGTGAGCTGGGGATAGAGAGGAGAGTATGCGTGATGAAAATACTTGCTGCTAATCCTCATGATGAGCATTTGGGTGTTGAGATCTCAGAGGGTGATGGAGAGATTTTCTCCTAACTGGAAAGCAGAGCTGCTGCTGGTCCAATTAGATTCAGAGAGTCTAGTTGATAATGCAAATGTAATTTATGTGAATTTCATCCTCTATGGTGCACATTATGGAAGAATTAAAATATTTGAAAAAAGGGGGAGTTGAGGGAAGATATTCAGTAGAGCGTGTTTTTGTGGAGCAAAGTCTGACAGAGCACTTTGACTGGTGACCCTGGGGAGCACACTATACCTTCCAGACAGAAAATAACAACTTGTCCAGAGAAGCGAACAAAAAAGGGGGCATTGGCTTGAGAAAAGGAAAGCTTGAGTCGAAGTTAAGTGGGTTGTACGGTCTCATTTCTGACACCTACCTAGGAAGCCCTGGCTGTTTGTGAGGAAGATGCAGTGCAGTTGTTGTTCTCCTCACCAGCACAAGTGCATTAAGCAACTCTCTGATGAAGAGGAGAAACAACAATACATTGTTTTAACCAAAGTTTTGTCCACTAATGATGGCAGATTTGGGTTGATATGGCCATGAACTTGAAAAAAGCAATTGCTCCAGGATTAGTGGGACAAGAGGGTAAGACGTCTTTCCATGTAAAATATGCTTTGGAAATAATATATTACACGGTTCAATCCTGTTTGTACAGTTTGTTTGTAGTTAGCTGGGACTCAGAAGTCTCAGTGGAAAAATATTGCACAGACAGCGCCATAGGTCCGGGCTCCTGTCCTAATTCCTTACTCATGTGTCAGGAAACATCAACCTGACTCTCCCTGGAAGTTCTGACTGGTCCAGTCACAGCACACCGACACCCATCATGACATCAGACATATCGGGGGAAAATATGCTGTATCTCAAACTCAATATTTTCAAGACAGAAGAACAGTGTTGCCATCATTCTTTGGCAAATTGTGAATATTAGTACACAATTAAATAACTATCTTTATTTCCAGTGAGCAATTTAGTGCTAACCAAGGCAAACCAAAACCTCAGGTCACTACACACACTGGGAAATACAATAAAACACAGATTCCTCCACATCCAACTGAATGAACTTTTTGTGCTCTTCCCTTTTTTAAACGTCTCATCTGTTCCACAGTCTACATGCATGATGGCAGCAACACCTGGCGCCCGTTCCTCAGTGTGTATAATACTCACATGCAATGAAGCTGTGCGTGTTCCCAGCTGCTCCTCACACGGGTGTTAGCATGCTTCTAGCGCTGCACTCTCTGACCGTGTATATATTTAGTTTCTGCTCAGTCTGGCAATGTCAGCAAATAACATCCAGATCTCATTTATGGAAGCGGACGGCTTGTCATTTCATTCTGTGTTCATGGTTGCCCCCTCGCCTTGGCCGTACACTACACAAAGTGCTGAGGGGCCAGAAATACACACACATGATGTGGCTGCAGTTTTGCCACTGCTACTCTTGATTACCACCGAGGGATAGAATAGGATAGAGAACAATAGAGTGGAATACTTCTATTACAACTTCCTTACAGAGGCCTAATTACAAGATACACGGAAACAAATGAAACGTTGACTTGAATTTAAAGTGTTATGTCAACAGCTTACACACAATTGTGTTAAGTTAGCTGAAAGTAATAACAAGTTGGACCTAATATTATTGGTATTGAGTAACAGGCATACTATCTGTTGACATAATACTTTTAATAAAGGTGTTTTCATTAATGCTAATGGTTTTGGTTATAATTGGTTAAAGCTGTTTTAACTCAACAGTATAAATAACTATTCCTTAGTTTCTGCTTCAGAAACATTAACAGAGCTATTTGAGTATTGTTTCTTTTTAATTAATGAATCAAATTTCATTCAGAAGGTCAAAGATTTTTTAATTTTTTTATTGAGATCGTGATGGTTATGTGAAGTGGAAGAACCCACAGCTCTTTATTAATAAAGCTTATATTAAGCATTACAAACTCAGAAGCACAAAGACAAAGCAAACTAGCTGGCCACACTGGCATTTCTTAACTAAAATGCATTAAAACAACATACAATTCATTCTTAATTTACACTTTGATTAAAGCTTTAATGTCAAGTAGGGCAAAATATATGTTTTATTATCTGCACTTGACACTGTATCACACATATTATCATAATCATACAGTACCTGTATTTGGGTAAACATCGTCTTGTAGAAATGTGTTGCATGTTCATATGTGGAGGACATATCCGATAGCTCAGCAGCCTTTCACACAGGGCTGCACAGCGTAATACTGTGCATGAGACACGACAAATGGTTTAGACTTTGCACAAAAGTTTAGAAAGATATTGGCAAGGCTGCAGAGGTTTAGAAACAGAGGGCAGTGTGTGGGTGCATGTAAAGCAAGTCTACCTGCGCTGAGAGCTCACACATATAGGTTTTTGAACCCCACTCCAGCGGGCGAAATTCATGTTTGATGTTCACGCTGCAGTTTTCTCTTTGAAGGTATCTGAACCTCTCTGCAGATTCAGTCATGGAGCTGTCCAGCCTAAGGCAACAGAGGGCGAAGCAGCCGACATGAGAATAAAACATCAACTTTTTTCACGTACAATCGATACTCTATACAACTCAACTGGGTTCAGTTCAGTGTGTTCTTGTGCGTGATGGGTACATATCCTATACGTTCATGCACACACATCTACATGGGCTGTCACATCCTGCTTTTGTAACTAAAGGCAAACAAGCGCAGTGATTACACTAGAGGGAACTGGAACATTTTTATGATCACAAATAGTAACCACTGAGCCTTTGTTTGCTGACGGCAGCAGAATGTGTTAAAGTGCATGTTTCACACCCTTAGTGCTGCAAAAATACACACATTTGTCACAATTTGCATTTTTGTACCATGAAAAATACCAGTGCTATTCTACATCAGCTAACAGTCATTATTACTTATACATGAGTGGAGTGCAGAAAGGCTGACTCACGGAAAGAGCGTATTCTTTCAAAATGCTTAATCAAAGTGTATAACTATAACAGAAGGCTTCAGTTGGACCGATTTCTGCTTAAAATGTTCACTTTCCATTAAAAAAAACACATGATTTTCACCCATATGTTCTGGCCTCCTGCATCAAAACAAGTTGTCATATTTCCTCATGCGTCAAAAAGCATAATATGGTGTTCATATAAAAAAGTCCTCTTGAAACTAAGGGAATGTTTTTGTAAATGGAGAGTAAGGGGAAACTTTGTTCTGGAAAAGCTCAAGCAAATATAATTGTCCCTTAATGTACAAGACACTTAAAACGTTAATAGTTGTACTCCACCTCTGTCTGCAAATTACTTTTCCTCCCTGGATGTTCATAAAGAACTATTATTCCCACTTTTGTTCAGATGGTGAGGGTTTCTAAATTAGAGAGAAACAGGATCTTCATTAATAAGTAAAGATAACAATGGTGTTTGCTCAATAATATAAGTCAGTCTGGGTTTCTAAATTGCACAAAAATATGTAATGGCACAGTTTGACTATGTCCCATGGTGGTCCCAAAAGAAGTAGTTTATAATACATGTTCTTTTTTAATGAACAGCTGGAAAGCGAAGTTTTAACAAAATGAAACTAAGATCAATCTGTTGAGCCTTGCAGCAGTGCTGTCGTACCTCAGTGGATTACACTCCATGGGGCACTTAAAATCTGTCTGGCTGCCCATTAAGACAGCCACTATCCTGGCTCATTAATGTCCTGCAGAGGAATTAGAATAAAGTGTGCTGCAAAGATTTACCCTGGCAGAAGCTCTCTGCCTTCTGTCCAGCAGCGTTTCTTCTTCCAGGGACAGCAGTTGTTTCCCCGAGGTACATCAAGAGTAGCTCGGAGTGACCAGCAGCACAGAATAATGAAATGTCCAATTCCTGCAAACTGCTGTAGCTGTTGGATTCATCCTGACATGTTTTATCTATTTCAGCCGAGGACGCCAAAAGATAATCACCATGTAGGGCATCACCACTCACTTACATTTGGAAATAGTGTTTGAAAACTGGGGATAATAAGTCCCAATCAAGTGCATTAAATTCAAAGGAGTGGACTTCTTGGAGTCTGACCAAAGCTGGGTTTCTTGTTTGCCTTTTTTACGACATCATGATGTATCTTAGAAAGGACTCAATGTTGTGCTGCTTCTTTAATCTTGTGTTCATGAGAGATAGGTTTACAATTGAGAAAAGTAAGGTTGGGTTTGTTGACATTGACCTATGTACCTTTTGTAGTCCTAGACAAACTGTACAGTGGGAGGTACTCCTGAAAACATTTCGATTGAAGATGACCATTCATTCAATAGAAAACAAGGTTAAAAACTTGTCCTCTTGATATTAAACCAAGAGATCCTTAAATGTACTTTTGTTGATACCATTTCAGTTCAATTCAGTCAGCAGACACACATTTCCCTTACAGTATATCATCCTGAAATGAAAGCTAAAATGTGCTGGTTGGTGCAGCTACTACCTCTATTTGAGATCCTGGGATGGACTGTTATTGTAAACGCAAACCAGCAAATGCTTTGCTTCAGCTTTAAATGTAGTTGTGAGTGTTGATAAAATGAGCAGCATTATTCCTGTTTCACAGGGATTTGCTGCTAAGGCTTGTAATGCTGTTTACTGGTTCAATCAGTAATGCTACACAATTCAAATAGGTTTCCCCTTTTTCTTAATGAATTTCTTTGGTATAATCTCATTATATGTATTTGTGGTTACCCATGGTCCCTGGGGGCAGTACTGCTGTGTTAAAAAAAGGAAGTATTAGGGACAGCTGGCAGTGCAGTATCAGTTGTGTTCACATTCATAAGGCCTGCTGGAGATTAAAAGAGGGAGCAAAGATGCTTCTGGAGGCGAGTATATTGTATATGCAGTCACACAGCGTGCTGTATACGCACAAAGACACTTATTTTACAGTACACTAACGCACAGACACTAAGCAAAGCCCCTGACCCAGCCCTGGAGCTTTACCCTCCCCCGCTGTCAAACCATATTCTGCCATACACAGGGACAGACATATGATAGGAAAGCACATGTTGGTCACTTCTGCCTTCAGAGTGTTACAATTACATACCATCAGAGAGTGAACAGGAAGAGTTGCAACTCTGTCCTTCATGGAAATCAGCTTAACCTAATAATCAGTGTATTGGAGATTGACACAGCTTGTGTCTGCAGCCAAGTGTTTTAGCTCGGAGGGAGGGGGAGTTACAAGGGGTTAAATGTAAGGCTACAGTTGTGCCTAGCAGTAGGTTATGAAGTCAGGAGGCTGGGACGATCATTTCACATAATGATAGAGGTCTTCCTCTTTCATCACTCTCTCCATCCAATAATGATGATGTGACCTGACAGGGGCGGTGAGCTCTGGGGGTGAGCTCTGTTTTATCCTCATTACACTACATTATATTATCTTTGCTGACCTTAAAATGAAGCAACATGACTAAACCAGTCTTAAATGATTATTTGTTCTGGCTGGATTCAGTTGAGTGAGGGAAAACGTGACTCAACTTGTTGTTCTCATAGAAGTTCAGCATTGATTAGTGTAAGAGTTACCAAAGTTGAGCCTATTCAGAGTAAGAAATTAATGATTTTGGCAGTAAATCCGTTTTCTGCTTCTTCTTTTTTGGTCTGTTTGATAAACATCCAGTTCCTTCCAGGGATAGCTGCTGTAATTACTCACAGATTAGACACGAGCAATGGCAAACACATGGCACAACAAAAAAACCGGGTTTGAGGCACAAACAAGCTCTCTCAATTACCCTCTTGAAAAAATCCTTCAGGCTTTGTCGTAAATCCCTCAGCTCTAATGAGAATTAAGTGTCCCTCTACCTTTTGTTGGGGGAAAGGATCACCGTATGAACCTGCTGGAAAATATTTGAGTAATTTTTCCAAAGACAAAACTGGCCAGAACAAATGTTTAAGAGTCACTGTGTGGCACAGCAGTTGTGGGGTCAGTGTGTCTGAAGTGAAATGTGATGAGACGTGACAGGTTTGACTTGTAACAACAGCACGTTTTTTAAGGATTTGGGTTTTTAATTGGGCTCAGGCTCCAAACCGCTACCTGATCTTTGCTCTAAACTCTACCTGCAATAAAATCACAAGAAGAAACCCGCCCCTTTTGATAGAGATATCTTCCTAAAGGAGTTGTCATGTTACAGAAAGTAATACACAAACTATAAACAAAAAGTGAGTGGCATTTATAGATTAACAACTCTGTAGCACCTAATAAACCATATACTGCTACTGACTGAATGGATGAGTGAAACCAATAATAGGAGTAGGAGAACAGCAGAGGGACAAGGTTACAATGTTATGTGTTTCTTCTGTAGTCAATCCTTGCTCCCTGCAAAGTGTGGTTACCCTTTAAAAACATCCACCTTTCGAACCAGAGGAAGTCTGTTTTTTTTAAATACAGAAAAATAACACATAATTCTACTTGATTGTTCACTCAAGTAGATTTGAGTCGAGTAGATTCAGGCTGAACAATGTTGTATTTTTGTTCTCCTTAGAAAAATATGGCTGAGATAAAAAAAAAACCTGTCATCCAGCATCTTTCTCCAGTTCATCTTCGGTCACTCACCTTATTATCTACTGTAGCACTACTGTGTCTGAGCTATGTTGGCGTGCATGTGGTTCTTGAATTACACATTTTATATCATCTTTCTTATTTATTATTTCACTATGTGTATTTCAGTAGCACAGGCTTTCCATTGCTGTATAGACTATTATGCAAATGTGGATGCAATCTACAAAAGACACCTTGATTGTTAACAAGCGGGGTCTTCATGGGAATCAATCTTGAGTGCTAATGATGCTACAATGGTACATAATTCCTCAACACACTGATTTCTGCTGATCTTGATATGAGGAACTGTTCTGATGTTACTAACAAAAAGGACCTTTGTAAGTCATTCATACGTTATGTGTTGATAGCTACTTATTATGTACTTTTTAGGTTGATTTCAGGGAGGTTTTGAAATGGGGTTGTACATTTTAGCAGGAACAAATGAGGTAATAAAGCACATCCTTAACAAACACCCCTTTCACACTGGAAAGGAATATTGTTTCTGTCATTGCATTACATATAAAGGCCTCTGATTTCATCCAAATGGGTGTTAGCACAGTCTCAGGGCAAACTCAAGGCCCAGACACACATGGGTGTGACCAAAATGATCTCTTCCATAAGGTCTCATTAATCGACCCTTAATAAGAACATTTTTTAGATGTACAATATATAGTAACATGAAACATCCAAATGCAACTGCGTAGCTGTCCCACCTGCTGTTTACTCCAGTAGTTCTGTGTAATCTGCTGCTCTGAAAACAGCTGATGAGAGCATAATAAGAAGAAATGCAAGGGTTGGTGCATTAGCTTCCATGTTGTAAATGATTTTATAGATCTGAAACCAATCTGATTTACTAATCTCCCCTATGAATACACCATTAAAACCATGACTTTTTATTTTTTTCATTCATTCATTCAGAATGTGCTGAACTCGTTTTCTGCTATGGTGCAATCATCCTTATTGCACAGTATGAAATAGGATTGGCACTGAGGGGGCTGTCTGGCTCTACCCATTCGGAGTTACTTGAGGTAAAGTACGCAGCAGCAGTTGTGACTGTCTTGACTGAGTGAGATAGATAAGCACTAATTTTCAGCAGGGAATTACTCAAGATTAAATATTGATGATTGTTTTTTGCTTGTGTGGTATATTTACATTTCCAAACCAATACCAACACAGCAGAAAAGCTCAAGTAAGAACAAATACAGATGGAAATGTGTCAGTGCAGGGAGATTATTTTTTCACTGTAGTATTTACAATATTCTCATTATTTCTAGGGCCAATTTCAGGTAAATTAATACTGTTCAGGTTTTAAAAAGTTCAACGTTTTTGTATCTTAGAGCTGCCAACCAGCATCATGCGTCATGCCTGCTGTTGTTCTTGCTGTTCTCTTTCCTGCAGTAGGTGCCAATTACCGCTAAATCTCCCAAGTGTTGCATCCCTGAATTATGGTGGCACACAGGTAATGAAGGTGAATTGACCCTGTGTCCTTCAAGTTTATGCTACTATAACATTAAAATGAGGGTTCAAAACCAGTGAAATATTTCCTCTTGATCCCTCCAGCATCAGGAGGCAAATCGTCTTCGATGTCGGAAGTCCAAATATTTTCCAAAAATGTGTGTAATTTTAAAAGTGTTGAAAAACAAGGTGACCTGACGGAGCACCGGCCTTTCACATTAATCGGCTTTCTGCTTTGGACTTTAATTAATAGTTTTCTACAAGCAATGAGCAGCGAATATGACCTGCCTTTCCACCAGCTTTAATGTGTTGAGCTTCTCGGCTATAATAATTAATTACCGTGAACAAGGTGTAAAATACAGATACAAAATAAAGAGCTTAAACTGTTCATGCTCATAATCATTTTAATAATCATTTTTTCAAGTGATGTTTTTGTGCACCGAGGAAGATTGGCAAGTTATGAACAAGTAAGACTTTTAATGTTAGTGATTCAAGATCTGTTAATTGTGATTTCACAACATATAGGAACTCTGACAGATGCCCGCCCTCATTTCTCTTTGCCTCATGCTACACAGCAGGTTTTATATGCAGTTAACATATGCAGTCCTGAGGGCTGCAGCAGGAAGCCCCTAGGCAACATTACTAAGCCTCTACGTACCATCTGACTACAGAAATTATGGCTCTGAATATTATCATTTTTGAGAATATGTGGGAATTATTAGAGCAGAAGTTGAGCAATGAGTTGTGCAGCCATACTATGCAAGCTGTAGTTTGTACCAACATGTGTTCAAGTCAAGGGGAAAGCATTGTATTGTATGGAATCCCCTCTTGAAGCATTGTTCTGAGTGAGTGATTTATGAATGCATGGATTCAAACAGATCAACATTGCACTGAGGCAACAATTATGTTGCGCCCTCTCAAAACTCTAGTACAGTTTGAGAGGCGTTCAATGAGAGTAATTCAGCGTTGTAGTACTTTTGTTCCCATGAGAGGCTCAGTTGAATGACTTGTTGTTTCATTAAAGGTCCCATTCCACACCTATTTCATTGATATTGTGTTAAACTCTGATGTCCTCGGATCGAGTTTGGAACATTATTTGACTGGGAAATGCCTTGTTTCGTTCTGCCTGGTTCTGTCAAAAATTCTATGGGCGGTTACAAACCAAGTGGGCGGAGCCATGAATAATAATTAAGCTTTGCTACGACACACTGACGGAGACTTCAGATTGGCCCATATCTTCCACCTATTTTCTTTCATTGGCTATTGCATACAGCAGACAAGTTCCATAGTTTTCAAACCTACCATTGTTCACAAACTCGTACTGACCTGTCTTATGTCAAAAACAAAAGGGAAACACTTTTTTTAGTGGAATGTCCCCTTTAAGCAGAGAGGAAACAGAGCTAGTATAAGACGTGTCGCTAAATAACTGCTTTGAACCATTAGCAAATGCCATGTAGGTTTCTTCAACAGCGTAAAAATGGTATTCGCTGCCTGGCGACGCATGTAAGTGTTGGAATGATTTTTCTGAAAAGTACTCTATGGATATGAACATGGCTCTGTGAAATAGGCGAAGGCACATTTGCTGCTTGGCCTGAGGCGGAGCGCCCGCTGTAGTCCGCCACAGTTAGATGGTGTCCAGTGCTCTCACATCTGTCTTCATGATATGATTCATGTACACAACAACTTCAAGCAACTCTCAAACAAACACATTTGACTGTAGCCTGAAGTGCACTGACTCATGTTCCTGTTTGCATACACCCTTTTGCTTTCATTGTATATACAGTGATCTCAACACCATTGCAGTAGTGCAAAACAATGACACCTAGTTAATTTTTAAGATCTTTCATCAAATTTCCAAATACCTTACGGTCATGAGTGTAGTATATGTGCACATTTTTCATGCATACTGCATGCGTCTTTGTCCTTTGCCTGCATGGGCACCATATGAATTGGAGTTATTGAAACAGGATAATTTGAATGAATGCCAAGAGGCTGTGCTCAGCTACATGCAGCTCAGTGTAGCGTCATCGCTAAAGATAACTGTAGACAGAACAATGTTCACGCTGAGCATTGAGGTTGAGTTATAATACGCAGTGGGTTGGAGGCCCAAAACAAATGCCCTTGTTTGATTGATTACATGCTACAAGCTAATGAGATAAACAGAGCTTGAATCGATTCAGTAGGGGAGGAATCAAGCTGGAGGGGCATAAGCAGCCGTGTGCAATGGCTGTATTGACACGCTCATATTCAAAGAGCCAGCGAAAGAGACCAGGCTGGGCTTTTGGCTGAGAACAGAGATGTGTCCTCTTCCGCTGCATGGAGCCGCTTTTCGCCCACCATTGCAGTCAGGGTCAATGCTGCTCAAATCAAATGCTAGCAATGGGATCTGACACGTCGGGTACTTACCGCTTAACAACCACTGCTAAGAAAATCTTTTTCTAGTCAAAGATAAACAAGACACAGGCTGTGTAGCAGGGATCCTTGCATGAATGGATGGGCTTAAAGCTCCTTTGGCAACTGTAGTTGGTGTTAAAGCAAATTACAGCACAAGCATGGATGACCATCAGCCCAATGTATGGACTGAATGCTCGAGCTGGTGAAGTGTTTGGCTCATTTTCTAATGACAGACTCACTGAGTGTGGGGGTTAACCAATTAAAACCTTCATGCTTCAGTAGGATGATAAGCAGGACTGGATACCATGTGCCATCTTAATGTTAACATCACTGGTTTGACATTTGTGTGCAGAGGTTCTTTATATTATTCCTGTCCATACATATTATGTGTGAGGAACATCTCGCTGTAAAGTCTATTACTCACTTAAACTTTCAAAAGCACCTAAAACAATGCTTTCTTTTGGACTTATGTTCCTTAATTAAAAAGGGTTTTGTTTTATGTTTGATTTGAATCATATTGTTGCTTTTTTAAATCTTAACAAGCGGTGGCATTTTTTTAACGAGGACTGGCACAGTGAATGTTAAGCCTTTCCATTTTCTTTTATAAAAACAGTAGAAGGGAAATATAACCACGCTTCCAGAAGGATACTCGCAGGGGGTGTGTTTAATTGATTGTTTTATGATTGTGTCACTCAAATCTTTTCTGCACACTGAAAAACACGAGGAGGCGAGTCATCCGTCACGGCAGAGAAGAAACTGGCAGCATTGAATGTTTGTTTTTTACACAGAGGACAAAGGGATGAGAGCGTCTGTTATGTTTATGGGATACTGGAGACTTAGAGGGCAACTAAAACATTTCATCAGTGTCCAATTGCATAACATTGATTTGCTGTAGTGTTTGATCATGAAGCTTTCGCCAGGAAGACAACAAGGGAGCGGCTGGTGCTCCACAGGCGAGCATTTCAAAGAAACAGGGTGGCCCCTTTTTTTATGCCATTCCAGATTTGCCCTATGAGGTTGACATTTCCTTTTCCGTAAAATGATTTAGTGTGTGTGTGATACAGTACAGTGCATGTATCACACTGTATATGCCCATATTCACAAGCTATGTACACCATTTGCAAATAACCTTGAGAAAATTGTCTAATATACAAGCTTGATCACTGACAAAATCATAACACAAACTACAATAATGTTTCCCTGCTGTTGTAATATTAGTGAGGCTTACATTTAAAACGATGCACGATTGTTGTCAGGTTGAGTCTAATCCCACAGTCATCCTCCAAACAATTAATTTGTTTATCAAATCTAAAATATGAGTGTGTTGCTACGGTTAATAACTTTACCATCTCATCTTCCAAATTAAGAATTTGATATGAAATAATGAGTCTGTAAGAGACAAACATTACAGTTTGAATAAGAAACACAATTAATCAATATGCACATGGAATAATCATTGCAATAATATGTCTTATGCCAAAAGGATGTCCTGAACAATAACAAGACAATGATTAAACAGCAATTGGGGAAAATTCCTTTCAAATTCTACAAAAGTGGTCATATCTATGGATCATTGACATTACACTGCACTCAACGGTGATTATCGCCCATGATTGATAGGTACTGTCCAAATGTGGTTTCTAACATGCTGAATTCAAATACAGTGAGTGAAACAAGCTTTTACACCACGTACCAGGCGGGGAGAAAGGGATGAAAATCAATACTGCTCCAGCCACGCCATGCTGCAAATGAAAAGCATGCATGCCAC
Organism: Eleginops maclovinus; assembly: GCF_036324505.1. Lineage (NCBI taxonomy): Eukaryota > Metazoa > Chordata > Actinopteri > Perciformes > Eleginopidae > Eleginops > Eleginops maclovinus. The sequence continues at coordinate 7,461,641 of NC_086366.1, read as the reverse complement.
GATAATGGATATGGATTTCTGGGTGTGTGTGTGGCTCATGTTTTATTCCCATGCAGCGCTGAAATCTTTATATATAGTGCTGCACAAAGTGATTGATGGGTAAACGGGACAGGGAGTGCATTTCTACATATTTTGACTTGCATTACAAGGTGTGCAATCACTGTGTAAAGGGCAGATAAATCGACACTTTGTGCTTCAGATATACTTTTTTTGAGTGGAGCCTATTACAAATACAGCAGTGTAGATGTGTCTCTAAAGTTTAAAAGACCGCTGCTAGAGCTGCCCGCTGCTTCTCTTCTATAATTAGTAGCTGTCAGGCTTAGACAGAATATGATGAACTTTAAACTTGTGTTTAATCGGTGGGTGAGACATAATGACAAAGCCAAACGCTGTGTTGAAAAATGCATCGAAGAATGAAGGGAGAAAGAGCAACATAACAAAATCACCATGCTGAGCGAAGCGGCGACGCAGCCTTGAGATGTCTCGCATTGTAATCAGTAAGACATCCGCTCTGCATTGAGCTTCCTGGTGTGCCTTTGTGTGTGTAAGCCTTTCAAAGCAGTCTGTTTGTGTGTGAGGGTCACGCTGTTGTATTCCTGATATGTTTGTTTTGTTGAATATGTGTGGCAGTCTAGTGCACTGTTACTAAGATGATAGCCTGCGGTTGTCATCCGAGCTATCGTGAAATGACGATAAATCCGGTGAGATAAAGAAGGGGGAAACAGTTTTATGACAAAGTAGAATTTCCCTTATATTTTTCATTGAATCCTTTGATCTCGGTACAGTTTGGCATTGGTTAAATGCATTTTCTATTCAGCAGCCGGGATACTTATCAAACTGATCTGTGTATATTTATTGAGTGTTATTTATGGGGCCCTTCTGCCTATAAAAAATGGGTCACACCTGCTTTTATTTATGTGGCTTAAACATGGGTGTTGTCTTTGCTGCTCATTTTTTGGTTTACTTTATGATATTCTGAGCAGACTAAGTTCAAATTAAAGTTGAACAGAAATCAGCTCCACATTTTTCGAAGTAATCCTTACCCTGCTGTTTCCTTTGTGTCTGTTTAGACTGCACACAGATAAACAGGGAGCCAACAGAGTGGTGCAGGAATGAGTCCTAAACCTGGAAACTAGTTAGCATTTCTGCACATAAGGACACTGTCTTCTTGAAGTCAATGTAATTCTGAATTAGTTCTGGTTACATTTTCAAAATCAGGACGGCTGTTAACACAAGCTTACAATCTTTTCATGTATTGTCCTTTGACATAAAATATGGTAAAAAATTGTGAACATGTAAAGCTTTTACGTGACTTACAAATAGCTAACCTAAACTTGATCATGGTGTCATCACAAATGCACCTTTCGCTTAGCCGTGTCGATGTGAAATCATGCCACAGTGTTTCTTTATAGCATTGTATTACCTGTTTACCTTTTTAAAGATTATCCTTCTGAACAAAATGTGTACGTTTCAGAAATGAGTGTTTGCCACAGATCTTATTTTCGGCAATATTCCAAAATCCAAAGTTTGGTTCGGCCCCAAAAAGCTATTAGTTCTACTTCCCGAGTAGAATGGAGACTAAAAAAAACGGCCCAATTAGTCCTGCCAAATATTGAAAAGGTACAAACCAACAATCAAAGCTGATGTGGTATTAAAAGTGAAAAAAGTATCAATAATAATCATCTACTACGCAGGGCTACGGCGTGCTCCAGCCAGAAGCACACCATAGTAATTGACAGCATGTCTCCTAGCAACAGCAACATCCGATGTCAAACAATGCCATGGGAAAAGCTAATCTAGAGGCATGAAGCTTCCTGACAAATAAAGTCTATACCTTCATACACAGAAAGTGAGGATATAGTTTAATATACTGGTTCTCTTCCTTTTCAGTTTTATTCAGGAAAGAATTAGCCAGTTTTCCGCAGCATTATGGTTGAATATGGCATGTTTTATCACCTGCTTTCTAATTTCTCACCTCGGTAGTGAGAGATGTGAGATGTGCCATTAGTCTTGTTGCACCATACCAAATATGCCAGAACACTTTCCACCAGCTGAGTGAATTTCTATCTGCTTTCCAGAAATACATTTAAAACATAAATTATCAGGAGATTGCTACCACAAGAACATCTCTCTTTCACTCCACATTCTCCCTCAGTTCTTCTGAATTCTAAGACTTGGCTGAGAAGCCCCACTCTCAAGATAGCCTCACCCTTCACTTCACTGTGAGGGCATTTATCTCCCCGTTGTAGCCTTACTTTGTACAGTAAGGCTCTCTAGAAATATCAACTACAATTTTAGGTTCCCCCCCCACACTTTGGTCATGGTGAAAATACAAAAGAAGGTGTGAACGTTGAAAAATGAACTGTCATTTTTCACTTTCTACAAAGCGCACTTCATTGTGCAATATTTCACACATTTCCATTTGGCCTTTGTTCAAACTACGATGCACGTTGTGGGTTTGTAATGTGTATTAAAGTGAATAAGCTATACTATCTGATTCTCTTTACGGTGCAGCTGGTCGATGTAACTGTAAAAAGAAAATGGCTATAGCAACTGTAAGCATTGTATGAGAAACACCTTCAGCTGAAGTAAGAATGTTATAACTTCATCATATATAGAGCAATAAAAGCCCTAATTTAATAAGCTCTGTGCAGGAAAAGGGAAACAGAGGGAACATTTTCTAATATATTACCTTCTTGTGCAAAAAATAAATAAAATAAATGGTGTTACAGGTGAAAAAAGCAAAGAGAGAAAACATTGCTCATGGGAAACAGTGCTTGGTCAGTTTCACGTGAATTATACATGAGTTGCAGGCGGCTGCTTCAATGAAGTCATTTTAATGTAATGGTAGAAAGGCAATTCAAAAACTGCAAGCATAACATCACAAACAAACACTCAAACAGCTGAAGTAGCTAAGCATATAATAACTTCACGATACATCAAGTAAGAACAGCTTTTGTTTATTATTCTAACACAACACTGTGCAGAAAAGGGGGACGGGGGAAACATTTCCAAGCTCTTGCATGTATTATTTCACCATCAATCCCTTCCAATCTGAAAAGAAAAGACAATAGTTATATGACGGTGTTAAAGATTTGAGGCTATAACCCACGAGGTTGCATCTGCTGAAGCACATCTAACGTGAGCGTGCTTTGCTTGGTCCTGAGAGCTGTGTAATGACAGGTTAGTGAAACTGCACCCAGCGATATTGGCACATTAGGTCCAACAAAAGGCTAAATCTAAGAAGCTTTAAGCCATTTAAATAAAGAGTGGCCGGTGTTAAGCTTCACACCAATCTTATAAGTGCCCAAAGTAGTTTTGCATAAAGTGATCTCACAGCAGCAGGCAGGCATGATGTGTAAATGCTCATACATCCTGTGCTGTTCTCAAGCAAAAACTTAATACATTTAAATTGTACTTTGAGTGTCTAAACTCCGCTTAGGCCTACTACAACTTCCGTATCAGTCCGTGACGTCACCCAGCCCAGAAAGACTTTTTGCCATTGACTTACATTGGGAAAGAGACGTCTGTAAATCGGGGAATCATTTGTTTTTAACAAAAAAAAACGACCGAGTATGAACCTTTGTATACCTTATTATACCTTTATAATATATAGTAGGTCATTAAAGTTGTAAAATGCACTAAAAGCTGGATCCAGATTTATTTTGTCTCTCCATTTACCCGAGTGGGATATCGGGGCGGGGCTTAAGGGGAAACTCAACTGCGCATGCTCTATGCTCTTGTCAGCGAGGCACCATGGGTCATTTGTGAAGTTTTGCTCTCGAGAATCTCAGGCCATTTCGTCTCCATGCGCCAATGAGCGTAGGAATGAGCGAGGTCCCGCCTCCGACGCTGTTTCCAGTTCTTATTTTACATCCATGCTGGAGACATACAACATTAGCTTCGCTAACCAATCAATCAATACAATCCCATTCATACTGATCCTTATTGGCAACAGGTAGATATGAATTGGTATTGCTGAGCTCTCAATGATTGAAGCTGAGTTCACTTTCAAAGGTTAAGAGTCTCTCCTAAATGTCATATCTATATTATAAAATATAACGCAAATACTGGTTTTGACGTCCAAGACAAACAAGGATTCAGTTTTGATATATCTTAGCCTTTGGATCATCAAAATCTTATCTTAAACACTCAAAAAATAAGTAGTAGTTTCGGTGTCCCTGCCTTAGTCTATAGTTGTCTAAGTTCAGTACTCTTCATTTCATAGTTGTGAAATGCTGAGTCACTAACACGAACAAGTGATCAATAAATAATTAATGATAAAGCTAGAGAAGGCTGTGAAATGTGTGCCCACATCATAATCAAGACAATGAAAGCTAACAAACCCTGAAAAGTGATATTTATTCTGCCAGCAGTGACTCAATCCAAACATATTGTGTGAGCATGGCAGGAGAAGATGTCCCTTTATCAGAAATCCCTGATGGTACGAAGGAAGAAGAAAAGATTGAACATTTTCCTCTGGCTCAGATTTGCACACACTGCACGTAGCCCGCAGAGATACAAACACTGACTTTTTCTCACAGCTGAATTATGACAGGAAACGTTAACTCAAATCTATTTGCCCAAGGTAATATCTCAAGGTTAAGACAAGCCATGCATGATGTCTTTATTCCGCGACTCCTTAAGGGCACCAACCTACATCGCCATCCAGATTTCCAATGAAACCAGCAGCCTGAACACGTCTCTATGGACCTCCGTTCTGCCTGAAGGCACCGAGGTCGATTCAGTGTCAGCTCGCGTCGCTACCGGTTGGTGGTGCTTGTGAATACACAGGTGTTTTCTCACATGGCATCACCTTGACACAGGCCCCCCCCCCCCGATACCACTAGGCCGTAATGTAATTGCAACATGGCCTGGTGTAAGGGAGACAGAGCTAAAGGAAAGGATTGCCTGTCAGGATGAATGTACAATACACCTAGACTGTATTACTAGTAATTAAAATAGAGAAAGAAAGAAGGATGGGGACGAAAGAGAGGGAAGAGATGGATAGAGATGGGACAGAGGGAAGGAGGTAGTGAACATGCTGTAATGGTAACGTTATCTCAAGATGGACCTTTGCAGGTTCTGGGAGGTTAATTCAATGTCATGCCAGGGTGATGTACACGGTCCATTCAAGTGTCTCATTGGAGGCATTGAGGTGAGATGGTATTTTTCCCCATCTGGGAAAAAAGGTAGTTTGTTTAAAGATTTATAGCTAATTGTAGATGCATGAAATCCAGAGGGAAGCTTATGCAGTTCAATTTGAATATGAAGTGCCATCCACGGTAATCCTCTGTTTCAGAAGTTTTGTGAATAACAAGCTCAGGAAGAAACATTAAAAAATTGTTATTAAGGGATTGCAAAGCGTATAGATTATGATACATTAATCCAAATTGCATTCACAATATGGGCATTAATTTCCCAAAGGTGTGAGACACAGAGAATAGGAGAGCTTCATTCTTGTTCCTAAGAGAAAACACTTAGGATATGTCAGGATTTCTGCAAAAGCACACATCTTGGGTCCATTTGATTGAATTAAATGTGCTGTTCACCTACAGGATGTAGTGTTGACACATCTGTGGCACTTGAAAAGAGGTTAAATAAATGAGACTGGTGTGTCAAAAGACCAAGAGAATATAAATGTGCACAGACTGGAAATACCGAAATTCTGTGTGGTGACAACGTTTAATCCAAAGTGAACGGGCTTGAATTGCCTTGTCAGTTTTTTTGAACATTTCCCCTAGAGAATCATTTCCGTTCAACACATAACATACAGTATAAGAGCTGCTACAGGCTAAGTAAAGGATAATGTACAGCGAGTCAGTCATTAAATCATCCTCTCAGGGTTCGTCTTCACAATATATAAAATGATTGAAAATGATCCAGTTGATTACTCAGCGTTTTACTAACAGAAATCAATAATTTGACAGAAAACATTGATTTAAAAATTGTTATTACCTCCTCCAGCGTGTGTAAGTGACATGCTCTCAACCTTCTTTACCATAAGAGGATTAGCCTAGAAAAAGGAAAGTAAAAACATGTCATGAATGTTCACGTGTCGGTGTCAAAATCAACATTTTACTTGATCTAACTCATTATGTATCGTCAGACAGGTTCCATTTGCTTTAGGGTCTTTCTATGATGGATATACATACGATGAGTCATCAGTGGTGTAGGGAAAATGCAGCTTGTATTCAGCTTTTTCCTCAAACAAACACATTACAATTCAAACAGGTAATACTTGTGGCTAAGATGCTCATGTTGTGGAAATGCAAAACATTTTTAATCATGCAAAAGTAATATCTGATAATTACACACACATATATATATGTGTGTAAATACAATAAGGAATATTTCAAGAATCTTGTTTCATTATTCTCGGCACGATGCCCAGAAAACGTTGTTTGTATTTAATGTTGTAGATCCACAAAAGTTGATGGATGGCAGAGTAAGAACAGAAGCTCTCACTCCATTCATCAAAACTAGACAACCCTTTTCGGGCTTGGTGACTAAGGTGACAAATGAGGACCGAATTCCCTGCTGGAGGGTGCAAAGAGAAGAAGCTTTGGACAAAAAGGACAGAGACCACTTACATTTGATCCATATGTTCTCCCCTGGTTGCTTGTTATATGCTTGGAGTTCATAAAATGCCTCTAAACTTTTTTGTCTCGAGCAATGAACTGCATGAAAAATTGCTCTTTGCACTTTAAGCCGGGTTCAATAAGGCCTCAAATTGGTGCTTAAAAGTGTGCAGGGAGAATGAGACAGATGCAGCTCAAGGAGGCTGTGGATATTTGTGTCGACCGTAAATCACATTTTGCGTGAGGAGGCAGGCAGTAGGGAGAAGTGATTCTATTTGAAGCCCGTATAAACTGGAAGCTTCAGTGCATATTGTTAGAAGTCTGCTGAAATGGGAGGAGAGGGCACTGGACAGAGGGGAGAAAAGATGCATTAACTCGCACGTCTCGGCCAAGAAACAGGAATAATGCCCGTTCCTTTTAAAGCCCTGAAAAGTCCTCTGTGAAAGGACTGCTTTTCTAAACATCCGTATTCACCCATTATGCATGCACATACTCAGCACCAGTTGAGCCACTTTCACTTTCACTCAGAAATAGTACAGTATATAATACCCTCAGTAGGTTCCCTGTATGGAATCAGTTGCTTGAACTTGTAAAATAGTCTATTCTTAACACGTTGTAGCAGCTTCAAAGACCTCCTTGTTTTTAATAATCATTCAGGGGGCTTTATGGCTTTCTCTACCACCAGTAAAGTGTGACACAGTGGCAAAGCAGTCAAGGCGTTACACTTTGTAAATCACGACTCTACCTTGGTGCAATCTGCTCATTATCTGTCAACACAGGGAGAACGAGAGAATAAAGAATGGTATGCTGTTCAACTCAGCTTTCCTTTATGGAGGGACAAGCTTAGAGACAGAGAGAGAGAGAGAGAGAGGGAGAGAGGGAGAGAGATACTCCTTGTTGCTGTCAGAGAGAGTATCACATGTTCAACAAAGGCTATTTGAATCCTGTTGGTGTTTCAGTATTTAGATTATACCGGGAGAACAGGACAGAGCAACACTTCATTATCACTTTGGGTTGAATCTATTCAAGGGCACCTTGTCTGTAATAGATGAGGTGGGAGAGTCTGTTTATTTGTCTTCCTCATCATTATTAGACCAGCTACTGTAAGGCTTCTCATCAGTCATGTTTAAGTCACATTTGCCACCCTTCATGCATTACATTAACGTATTCAAACAAATGGTTTCCATTGCTGAGGCATTTTATAGCATGAGTAATGTGCATGTTGTTGCCTGTGTCCTTCCTGTAGTATCTTATGATAGCAATATATGATTCTCTTCGACAGCTAATAGCTCATCTGACTCTATTATTGTTCAACTCAATAAGCTATTTGTTCTTTTATTTATTGGCTGTTGTTGACCCTTGTTATCAGTAGGTATCAGAAAGCTACATAAATCTTAGTGGGGCAGCATGTGGCTACTAGGAGGTAGAAAAACAGCTCATAGTAAATATTGCAGATAATACTTAAAGAAAACGTCTTTTCTATTCAGCAGATACGTAATTTGCTATTAACATGGGCCAAAGAAGTAACTGATTAATATTACAGCGGATCCAATCACATGGTAGGAACAAAACAGCCAGTATTTTGGGGGCTTTTCTATTCACCCGTCCCATTCTCATTACAGCGATACCTCAGGAAAACCTTAAGGGGATTTCTTCAGATTGGCAAAAATGTCCACGTGGACTGAAGGATTAACTGATTTAATTTTGGTGTTCAAAGGTCAAGGTGACTGTGACCTAAAAAAAAAAAAAGCTTTTGACCTTAGCTCAAAAATTCACAAGCTTGAAAAATAATCTGTTATGAGCCATAAAGTGAGTTTAACACCTAGATAACGAGATGTAAAAGGCTCAGCAGCTCCATCGAGCCAGAGGCTTTTTATTCTTGGTCACATTGGCAGTCTGAGTAAGTCTTTTACATTACACAGTCATTTTATTTAAGGCCTGTATCAAACCATTGGTTAATGCAGGTTAACAGTTAAATGGGAGGGGTAAAACTTGCAGTTACACAGCAAGAGAGGGCTCCCTTACTCTTACTCTGTCTTTAACACACTCAAGCATACACACTTTACGTTGGCTTAATTGCGAGCTGACTTTGACTTTCAGTTTTGCAGCTTAAACCTTTCATGTCCCAAATGCAAAGGAATCTAAAAACTCTGAAGCTTCCCAGGATAATTCTTATCAGCAATAGCTCTCTGAAGTGTCTCAGTGTGGTTTAGAAGATTGATTTTGTTTGCCCTCTGTGTTTGTTTTATGAAGACCGATTTGCAAATCTTGTTTGGTTTGATGTTTGCACATGTTATTGATTTTTGCTGAGTGCTCTGGGTGGTAAATAATCACAGTGGATATATTGCCTTCGATGCAAGTTTAGCTTTGTTTACCAATGAGTGGCTGTTTAATTGCACTTTGTGCTTAGTGCTCAGAGCCGCGCAGCTTCGTACAGAAATGTATTGGATTTGAGAAATGTGTTCAGTTTAATTGAATTAATGGTTTGGCTTTTGTTTAAAAAAGATTATCAAGAAACTGCAATATCATAACTACACTGCACTCTGTAAACGAACCTCTCCGACCATAAAATGCACTTTAGTTTCTAAATATACATTAACCATCATTATTTTCGATTCCACTCAAACGTTCCACTCAAGCTTTTGTATAACTAGAGAGAAATATGCGGACACCCTGGTGAAACTGAATACCGAGCAAATTGTGATGTTGATTTATGCCTCCGTTTCTGCTGCTTGAGTTTGTGCACTGGACTGCAACCACAAACAGCCACTGGACAAGACTGTAAATTAGCTGTACTTACTTTAGCTAACAACGCAAATCACTTCTTTAGACTGTGCAAAGTGTCTGTGTGCCAATGAATAGCTCAGGGATTTTAAACTTGCTCAAAACTCTTCTTGCAGACCTTCTTATTTAGTTGTTATTTTGGCATCTTTACAAAACGTTTTTATCTTTTTGTTTTGCCTCTAATTTTCACTTCCTTTCAGTCTGAAAACACTTCCCAGAGAAAGGTTGGGAATCAAAACTAATTACTACACTCTGCTGTCAGTTGTTTTAAATTGTTCCAGGCAAAGTACTCAAAGTAAAACCTTATCCGAAACTTTGGAAGTTATAGAACAGTACGTCTTTTCTCTAGCTTTAGAGAGCTGGTACACAGGGAGTGCAATCCTTACCTGCTGATAAATGTTTCAGCTGTGAGATACAGGCACAAAGTTGTTCCAAACGTACACCACAGTTGCCCCTTTGAGATCAGATAAAAGAGTAAGCTTTAGACCTCAATGCCCTCCAATTCAATGTCAGTCCCTCACACTGAAGCCTGTTTTTCTGTGGTGACCCTGTGGAGAATTCTAGGTCCCATACCCGCCACTGCAGTACATCCTATCAGTCACTTCATAAAGCCGCTTTTTCTTCTTCTTTTTTTGCCTTGAGCAAGTGTTACGCATGGTTGAGCGTCCCCAGGGAGCCTCAGTGAACATGCGCTCTCGATGTGACAGGTCAGTTCCCAAATTGAAGTTAGTCCTAGAACATTTAACCACTGAAGAAATACCTGTATGCACCAACATTAACGAAACAGACTTTGTACAGCATTTGCATCCATGTTTTCAGCAGATATACTGTAAGGAATGTGTCAAATAATACTCATTCTAATGAAGGTAAAGGGTGGAAAATCCATGTGAAGTGCAAAAAAGGTAATTAAATTCAGCTTGATAATCAAAATTGGAATCTCTCCTGCCATTAATCGACTCTGTGGAATATGCAGATCACAGGATTTATCTTTTCAAACATCGACGGTTGCAAATAGATTATATACGTTTGAAATACATCCAACAAGCTCTGTTTCCTTTCCCATCCCAGTCGGCAATTAGACTACACTTCTCCCTCCTATGTTTGTAATGGGATCTGCTATGTCGGCATATCATTAGAGCGACTGTCGCACAAAACACTTGCAATTAGAATGAGGATCTTCTTAGTGGCAAGAAAACTCATCCTGCAATTGAGACAGAAGCTGTTTTTCCCCGTGTACCGAACTGACATATTGCAGCTCTGCATCAATTAAGTGGAAGGAACAAAGAAACCAATAAGGAGTCATTTTCCCCATGCAGGCTCTCTGGGAAACTGCTAAGGAAAGGCGTCTTTAGGCCCAAATGATGGTGTTTCTCCTGGGTTTGATTGCTTTGAGCCAGGCTGTAATGTCTTGCCCTCCAGAGATCTCCCATCTGACAAAAAAGCTTTATCTGAAAGTCAAGAGAAAGGGTCTGAACTGCGAGCCACAGGATTGTGTCAAACCAAGACCTTTCAACATTCACCACAGTATTTTTCTGTGATTTGTCCAAAGATTACATCCGATAGATGCCTCATTATGAAATGATAGCTCTATTTGAGAGGCTTGCAGAAGACTTTCAGCAAATAAAGACCTGAGGGGAGCATAAAATGTGCTGGACTCCGCATTTTAACAAGTTTTCAGGTGAAATAGGCACTGTATAGCCTCTCCCAGTACTGTCAAATCAGCTATAAGATAAATGAGCTTGTGCTGTGCCTTCAAGATCTATCAGTATGGACTCAACCTCATCCTTTCTGTACAGAGTGTTTCCCCTGCTTGTGCGCTTTGCTTTGCTATCAAATCAAGATGAAATGCCTGTATCTACCTCACCGGTCACCTGCGATGGCACGGTGTTGTTGTGACTATGAAGGAAGCATCACGTAATAGAAAACACAGAGGTCAACATCCCCTGATCGAATGTGAAGTAGTGCCTGGAAGAGCACTGAGTGAACCAGACAGTGCTCTGTCAGGCCGGCTGACGGCAGATGGGGAGTGGGGGTTGGGGGGGGGTTGGGGGGGGGAGCCTTGTCATTTGTCTCCCTTTTGATCGGAGCTGTCAGAAGAGATTCATTTTGTGAGAAAGACTCAACATGCTCATGCAGTGTTTGTAACAAGAATTCCTCCTGTCTCGAAACTTCGATTTTATAATGATAGATGGATAGATAGATGGATGGATAGATAGATGGATGGATAGATACATACTGTACATAGATGGATAGATAGATAGATCATTATTCCTTAAGTATCTACAGTACAAATAGCATCTTGTACGTGACTGCAGCTGAGCCTTACATAAAGCCCATTGTTATATTTAAAACTTGTGTAGGAGTCATCAAGCTAATCACACCGCGGCTGTCAGACAATGCCGTGAGGGAACTGTTAACAACATCTTTATCCAAACCTGGCAGGTTGTCCACGCTACGCAGTACCACTGATCCAACAAGGACATCCATGTTCTTGTTAATGCCTCCCCTCTCACTAAGATTACTTAAGCCTCCTGTTTTATGGGTTGCAGAGCCCTTCAATTTCCCCAAGCCCCTGTAATTATACAGTCTAGGAGTATGAACCATGTGATTGTGTCCTACTGCAGAAGGTATATTACCTTTTTAGGGTGTCAAGGAGAGTACCTCGGGGAGAAACTTATAATTGCAGCTGGCAAAGAATTCAATTGTTAGAGCTTGTAAGAGGGATTTTCTTATTGTTTGCTTGACTGCACCGGTGGCCACGGTCGTGTTCAGACTGCCAGTGGGCTGTAGAGTGAAACATGAAGGTAATATGATATTCGATTAGAGGTCAGCGCTAATGCAGAGGCATTCAGTACAGCTCAGTTACACACTTACTGTACCAACACCAGTACACCAACACGGTATTCAGGCACTTTCAATGTTTGCCAAGGTACCAGACATTCATGCAACTCATTACATTTGCAAAATGTAGGATGCACTTTACAAAACTACATGGAAAAAATACAAGTTAAAAGTTATAAGGGTCATTACATTACAATTTCTCAGAGGTTTTTGCGCTCCCTAGCGTCATGACTCTTGGCAATGTTGGTCTGTTGGTTGGTTTCCAGACTTGATAAGTACATGGAAAAAAACGATGAAATGAATTTCCATGAATTTTGTTCAAGAATTGGTAACTTAGTGCTTCTTTAATTTTCCCACTACGAGGTTAATGTGTGTTTTTCGGAGGGAAATTTCTTGAAAACTATTCAAAGGATCTCAGAGACATTTGCCACATATATTTGTGACTTTACATTGTTATACTTTTGATATCTTGACTTCTCTCTTAGTGACATCAGTAAGCCCAGATTAAAATGTCCCAAACAACATAACTGCAAAACTAATGATTTCTCAACAAAAGCAGCTGTACTCATGTTTAGTGCAAATAAGCAACATCGCCACTCTAAGATGGTGAACCTGGTACACAATACACCTTATATCTGAACGATCAACTATGTCACAAGAGATTTTATATGCACTGAACACTACTGTGATTTGTCAACCTCAGCCAGTAGTGTTGCTTAACTCTCTTGACAGCATCTAGGCTCTACAGTGAGTGCATTTCACATTATGCAAGTGACTTTTGAGTGTTTAAGTGACTCTGAGTTCTGAAATCCAGGCTAAAATACCCAGAGCTTGAAGACTTACTACATTTTCATATCATTTGTCTTCATATAGGCACCATCTTTTCATTCTTAGCCTGGAAATATAAGTTAGTTTAGTTTTAAATAATGTATATTGACCAAGTTTGACAGAGACATCTTTCATGTAATTCTCATGTTGTAGCTTGGGTGTGCACTGGACAGCTGTATCAGTCAGTAGGGGCTTGGACTGGGAATCGTAGGGTCGCCGGTTCAAGTCCCCGAACAGACTTGAAATATGGAAAGTGGACTGCTACTTGGAGAGGTCCCAGTTCACCTCCTAGGCCCTGCTGTGGTGCCCTTGAGCAAGGCACCGGACACCTCCAATCCCCCCTCCCCATTGCTCCCCGGGCGCTGCACAATAGCTGCCCACTGCTCCTAGTACTAGGATGGGTTAAATGCAGAGGACTAATTTCACTGTGTGTGCTCTGCTGTGTGCATGCATGTGACAAATAAAGAGGGTTTCATCCTCCGATTCTATCTAGGGTTTCATCCTCCGATTCTATTCTATTTAGATACGCATGTGCATTGATATACTGTCTACCCGTTATTTAAAGCCTCGGCTCAGGCCAGAGAAACTTGTTCAGGCCATCTCTAATTGTCACTGTAAGCATGTTAGCATGTTAATGTTAGTATTTAGCTCAAAGCACCAGCGTCCTGACAGAGCAGCTCGAAAAATGTCAGCTATGGAGCTAATTATTTAAAACATGACGTATCCATAACATCTTATTCAAGTGCAAGCTCAAGTGTTATAGTCAAGAGTGTGGATAAGGAGTGATGAATTTATAATGACTGCTCGCTTTTTATATGCCTCATTAACACCATAGATCTTTCCGCCTCTACGTGAATTGCAGTCATACTGTTGCAATCCTTAAGATGCGCTACAAAGTGCTGAGGTCAGCAGAGGTGTCGTACACAATAAACACAGTATGATTTGGTGAAAAGACAAAGAAGGCGAGATAACGTGATGAATATTTCAAGTAGCAGAGGCTTGTTGTCTTTCTACAGCGCCTGTCAGATTTGTGATAACAGAAGCTCATAAACATTCATAACAGGAACGGCAACTAAAGTGCAAGCCTGCAGCGTGTCATCACCTCTGAAGTTTCCCAAAGTGCATGGTGGCAGCTCTTACTATTCTGCCGGTGCAATGCCTCAACCCAAACATGAGAGGCGGAGCTGCCAAGTGCCAACAGCAGCAGTTACCTACACTGCAAGCCAAGAGCAAAATGATCCCCCTGGATGATCTCCCTGGGATCAATTTAACTCCTGCAGAAGCTGAAAAATGATCCCGATAGGTTGAGCGACAGCTGTGGAGCTGAAGAGGCATCTAGAAAGGTCGTGAATGCTTCTTGACATTGGGAGTGAGTGCACTATATGTGCGATGGTACTCAAAACATCAGCAATGGCCTGTCTTATCGGCCACTCTAGGAGTAAAGGTACTATAGGGATGCAGTTTAGCACACTGCAGCTATTATCCAACTGTTTTGATTCACACACGTTCACAGAGGTGGTCTCAATGTTTCTCTTTTGATTCAAAGAAATTTATATTTTACACTTTCTTTGATGCTCATGCCTATCATGCATTATACACATCTTGTCTTTGAGCACCAGGAAAAGCACTATATAAACACCATGTATTATTATTATAACCATGACTATAACCCATTTCACAGCACCTATTATGACGTTTAAGGTCAATGATAGTAATGCTTTATAATTGCTGGTCTCTCACTGACATTTTAGATTTAATGATTTATTTTTCACCCTACTAAAAGCAAACTATGTCTACTTATGGCGACCTATAACCAGCTTGTAAAATACATTGCGGATATGTAATGTGTACGGCACATATATAAATAAATGGAGTAGGTGTTGTTAGTTTTGGAGATGGTGTTTCAGAGTGGTGCTGGGCTCCAACAGAACAAAACCTGAAGCTATTATCTATTTATACTCCAGAGACCAACTGAGATTGTGTCCGTTTCTCCCAGCAGCACCTTCGGGCTGCCGGTGTTATTCCTGTACAGCTCAGCAGCTCTGGTCGAGGCTGGAAATTCTTCACAGGGATCAGTGTATTCCAGAAATGGTGGGTTACTGTGTGTGTGTGTGTGTGTGTGTGTGTGTGTGTGTGTGTGTGTGTGTGTGTGTGTGTGTGTGTGTGTGTGTGTGTGTGTGTGTGTGTGTGTGTGTGTGTGTGTGTGTGTGTGTGTGTGTGTGTGTGTGTGTGTGTGTGTGTGTGTGTGTGTGTGTGTGTGTGTGTGTGTGTGTGTGTGTGTGTGTGTGTGTGTGTGTGTGTGTGGGGCAGGTGGGTGGGGCAGGTGGGTGGGGCAGGTGGAAGAGAACTAGGAAATAGGGGGATTGCCTGTAAACCCACAACCTTCTTCTGTCCTCTGTGTCCGTCAGAAATGGGAGGGGGATCTGCGGGTAGCGTCAAGGGGAGGCTGCTCAAAAGTATTTGCCAAACTCCAAAGGGATGAGAGTTGCTTTTAAGTCCTGCTGTAATGCAAAAAAAAGTCAGTTTATTTAAAATCCAATTGTATAAAAACAAAGGTGGTAGTTGGGGTAGAAAAGGCATAAATCAAAAAAATAATTTGAGTTACATACAATTTAATTTAGATCAAAGGACTTCCTTCCATGTTTTATTTATTCCAGAAATAATTGTTGTAAAGCTTATGTTTGCTGTCATTATTTTGTTCTAGGCTGGAGAAGAAAATGTGAAAAATCACCTCTTCCCTTTTTTTGGGCGGATATTTCAATTGAGATTTTACCAGCACATGGTGGGTTAAGTGTTGGCCTGTTACTTAGCAGAAAAACATGAAACATCTTGTACGTCAATCATAAAAATAACAATTAAAAGATCCTTTTTGGTTCAGTAATACTCACACATTAACTACATACATATATGAAACATCCTACTAACTTTTAGAGACTATATCATTGCATTTCATGTTGTTGTTGTAGTATAGTCAGTATGTGGCAATGGTTGGGCATTTATCATTTGCCACTACAATATTACTGCTAACAGGGCTTTAAACCTGCATCAAGACTTGATTTTTTTTCTGAAGAATAGCAACCACTGGAGCAAATCATTGATATATTGTGTGTACGTATGTGTATTATCAGAAGGACAGTCTGCTTTGACTATTGGACATAGTGTCGGAATCTACAAGTGAC
Source organism: Eleginops maclovinus (assembly GCF_036324505.1). NCBI lineage: Eukaryota > Metazoa > Chordata > Actinopteri > Perciformes > Eleginopidae > Eleginops > Eleginops maclovinus. The sequence goes on along the minus strand of NC_086366.1, from coordinate 7,445,428 downwards.
TTTTTCTCACAAGAAATATGTAGGGCACACAGTGTCTTGGCCAATTTAATGTAGGACATTTCCTAATTTATTCACTAGAGGCGAAATGGAAATTGGACAACAGTATCTTTTAAAGCCACAGTGCTTGGCATTTTTTAATATTTGCTGGAGTTGCCGACAGGAAACCGAGTCATTAGATGTCTCTTTAAGCAAAAGGTAACATGAGGTCTGGCATTGGAAAAGGATAAAGACAACGAGAATAAATAGAGTTGACCTGTGCCAAGCTTTCCTAACACGCCATCAGTCCCGGCTGCCGTGCGTCGCCATGGCAACCGCTGATCAGGCTGAGCTCAGAACAGCACAGCACAGTTTCGGTCCGGAGAAAAAAAAAAACATAAACAGGCGGACAAACAAAGACTACGCTCTAAAAGCTCTGATAGAAAAAGGCAGCACGGAGCTTGTCAGCATGTGTTGATCGTGCATCCATCATCCGCGTCTTGAGCTGTTTCATTGTGTCCGCGCACACAGTGTGCAATTAAAGCGCATACCTCACAAAATGTATGAGGGCGTCGGGAGATCAACACTCTAAAGTGTTTCAATTATTCACCTTGGAGATAATTACATCACATCATCTCTGTTATGCCTCTGACATCTCCTTTCTTCTTTAATGTGAGTGTAATGGCATTAAATTCAACTTGATTCGAACCAGTTGATAATCGACTAAATGGATAATTAAGATGTAACTGGGCGGCTGTGAGTTCTTGGGGCTCCACAGTGACCTGAAACCCTTGATAATTCATGTAAGAGGACAACCTGTACTCTGCCGTTTGGCCCTCATTGAGCTGTCAGGAGCTGTGGGGGATGCAGTGCTGTCAGCCTGCCTGCCTGCCCACCTCCACCATCCATGGGATCGATCCCACCGCCTGCGAGAGAAACCGAACCTCCACAACTCCTCCAATTACTGCTGATGGGCCACATCTTTCTATCAGAATAGGCATCAGAGCCATACGCCGCCTTTCATAGCCAGGGAGCGAAAGACAGAGAAAGGATAGAGTGTTGAGCTTGCGGTGGAAAAGAAAGAGTAGAAAGAAAGAGTAAGAATGTGGTGACAAGCGTGCACAGCTGTTGAAAACTCCCGTGTTGAACTTTGCCAAGACGGATGCTGAACTTAGACCCGCGTGTGCATTATTAATATTGACCACTTACATGAGAATAAAGAAGCATTTACTCAGCAACTGACATGCGTGAATTAATCATAGAGCCATACTCAAAGGCACGATGAATTCTCTTTCATGACAAACCTGGCAATTTTAACTTAAATGACAGATGTCTTCAGAATGACAAAAGGCCCGGCAGGTCGGTCATTATCTCCGCTATTGTCTGAGGGACCATCAGAGATTCAGCAAAGAAAGAGCTTCATTTTTTTTCTTCTGAGCAGGTCATTTTCCACTCGCCAGTATTATTCCTCAACGGCATTCATGGGTACATCGAAAGAAACCATCACACACAGATTTAAAATGATGCAAGAGAGGAGATTGTCAGTGATGCTGTTAGGCTCACGTGGAGCGGCGAGACTGAACCCACAATACAAACACTGAGACAGGGATTGTGTTTAGAACAGGCCGTTTAATTTTGGAGGTGTGCAGCGGGCAGAGCGAGGCGACGAGGAAGACGGCTGGAAATCTTACGAACTGGCGAAGACTGGAGATTATCGAACGTGCTTTTAAGCAGGTGAAGGCTAGAAGTGGCAATTAGGATGCATGAGCAACAGCTGCAAAGGTGCCATTCCAAAATGTGGGTCAGTCACGCCCAGCCGGGGAGACACACACCCACACAGACAGACAGACAAAAACAGGGATGTGGCAATGTGGATCCTCACAGATGCGGTTATGTCCTGGGAATTTCCGCAGTGGAATGCAGCAAAGGTCAGACTTCCCAAGGAAGATACACACTAATGCAGTTAGTATAGTGAATTCTGCAGAAATAAGCATGTGCCTCTCTCTCGCTATAGTGCAGAGGTTGCCCTTCTTGCCTCGGGCAACTGAGCCTGTATGAGTACTGCTCTATATGTTTAATGTCCATAAACGTTAAGTGTGTGTGTGTGTGTGTGTGTGTGTGTGTGTGTGTGTGTGTGTGTGTGTGTGTGTGTGTGTGTGTGTGTGTGTGTGTGTGTGTGTGTGTGTGTGTGTGTGTGTGTGTGTGTGTGTGTGTGTGTGTGTGTGTGTGTGTGTGTGTGTGTGTGTGTGTGTGTGTGTGTGTGTGTGTGTGTCTCTGTGTGTCTGTGTGGCTTTTATTCTGCCCTGGACATGGCTCCCGGTGGCTCCATAAGGTGGAAGCAGAATTAGAAAGGATTGCTCCCGCAGGTCCCTTGCAACCTTCCTCCAGGCTAGGTTAGATTAAAAAAAAAAGATATAAAAGTGCGCAGAAGCCATACACATAAAGAAACATAAAACACACTTAAAACTGCTAGTGCCCATACTCACATTTTACAACTTTTTTATTACATTTTGTGAGTTTGATTTCTTCCTGCACGGCCGCATTGATTCCTCATGGTGTATTTCTGTGTATGCGTACATTGAATCGCCCCTTTTTATTCTGATGAGTTACATTAGCAGGTTTGAAGACAATCAATACCAACACCACCCTGTCTGGTCTCTCTCATTCTCTCAGCTCCATCCATCCGAATCCTGCGTCTTCATGTTTTGTCCTCCTTCCATCACTGTCAGATGCACAGGCTGATCGTGGTCGCAGTGGTCAGCCCACGCTAGAGCCACAGCTCGCTGCACAGTATGAGGTTGTCTCGAAGTGTGTGAATGTGTGTGCGTGTCTGCGGACTCCCACCCACATACCCTACTGAGCGTGTGTGTGTGGTGTCTGGTCATGGAGCAGAACATGTCAGAATGGAGCCGCCTGCTGCAGTCCACACACTCTTAAGCCTGGGTTTTGTTCTGTGACAACTTCAAGCCCTGAAGGAGTTCCTGAGTGCTTTCAGAATCTGAAAACCTTTATTTTCCCCCACAGCGGGGAAACCTACATGGTTACAGCAAATTGGACAGTGCAGATAAAGTCGAAAATCAAATTGTCACACATCCAAGGTAGAAAAGATAAGTTGTAGCTTTATAAATGTATGTTTACGAGAAAGTAATAACAGGGGTTAAATGTAAAAGGTATATATTTTACAACAGTATTTTTACAGCATTTATCAGTTCAAAAAAGTAGCAGCCGGTAATATAAATTGTATAGGTCTTTATCTCACATTAAAAGTATTATTGCACAACATTTCAGATCTTAATAACATATGAAAAGCATACATATGTTGCTAAAATCCCCAACATGTAACAATTTAAAATCAGAACATGTATCTTCTATGTCTAAATGGGCTGTTGGTGTTTATACACACAAGACAATTCTTCCCTTTCAGGGTCGGATTCAGCTTTTATCAATGGAGATTTCTATTGGAAACAGCCATTGTGTTTGTTAATAGAAGGGGCCTCTCCCCAGTGTATCCCATGAATAATGATGTTATTATATAAATGAGCCCCCAACACCCTGAGGCAGAGAGGCAGGTGTAACTGGGCAAATCCATCATTCTGCTTAAATGAAATCAAATCCATCCACAATTGAAAATAACTTCAGTTTATCTCTATATACTTTACTCTCATCAGCAGCCAATTTTTATTCTGTGTAGTAACCATAGCTACGAGTGGCAGAAAGGACACATCAGGGTTGGTGCCTGGTTTTTATCAGTGAGCTTTTAACCCCCGATGAGCAGAGGCACAGCTTGAGATCCTTGGTCTGCTTTGGTCCCTCCGCAGTGTAAGCCGACAATTATTGCCGTTTGAACTTTTTCCATCAGAGTACCTCGGCAATGAAAAGACCAGGTGGATAACTCTGTGTCCTTTAAAATGTTTGGGAAAAACTGGAAAAATCTGGCCTGTTTACCTTGTATGTTGTGATGTGAGCCTTGTTTGAATCAAACCATGTTGACTAACTTTTTGTTTTAAGCTGATTTCTTCTCATGGTATACAATTTCAAACCTATAATACTATGATTTTTAAATTGTTTCTTTGTTCAACCTGGCATTGCTCCTGCCGCAGTGATGTATAGTTTCCTGCCATACAGGGGGTGCAGGTTTGAGAAGGTCTTTAATCCATATCATGTCACAGCAGGCAGAGTGTGTATGGCTCTATTTGCAGATTGTGTTAGGGCTGAAAAAAAAGGTGAAACTAAATCAAAAATTCACACAGTAGCTCAAAAGAATCATATATTCAGTGTGTTGGTAAGATATAAGTAGTCTCAAGCCCAGTTGGGTGCAGTCAATCACTGCTTGAACTGACAGATACTTGTGCTTCTGAATTTCCAGAGTCCAAAAATAAATGTTTGACCAGGCAATCAACATATTTCCTTGGAAAAATATTGGCATGTCGATACAGACACCAGGTTGTTAGGTAAACCTTCTTTAAGTCTATAAAACATACAGACATCCGTGGTGAAGCTGTACAAGTTGTACATTTTGTGTTGACTAATGCAGAAAGCGCAGCACAAGGCAGTTGTTCTTCCATTGTAATGTGAACAGGCCATGCCATTGATACTTGTCTAGTTTAAAATTGTCTCCAATAATACTTGGAAAGTGAAAAAATATACGTTTATTTGCAAAAGAGTGCTGAACATAGAATTGTACACTATCAGCAGCAGTTTCAATGAAATGCATCCTCACAAATCAAAATGACGTACTAACAGAGCATAACAATGCTGTTTGTAAGGGGTTGACCCTGGTTCTGTAGCTTGTTTTATTCTCACTTAGCTCTGAGCTGTTTCTAGCTTGGGTCTTTTGTTGTTGTAATTTGTAGTGATGTTACGCTCGGAGCGGACTGCTCGACACAGACCTTTCATAACAGAAGCATGGCAGTAAGATGTTTCAATGCCTCGCTTCACCACACCAAAAATGTGACCCCAAAGGCGGCCTTGTTATGTCACCCTGATATCAGAGAGGGGGTTTTGAATACAAAACGTATATGATTATATACCCCAGTATTTAAACACAAAGCAGATTACTTTAAAAGTGATCTGCTGCTAAGCTGTATTGAACAAAAATAGCAATTATTTAAGCAGTAAAGTCAATTTCATTCTTATAACTGTTTCCTTTTGGCCTCAGATTGAATCCATCCATACCAAAAGGAAAACCAAGGGTTTTCCAGTTGTCATTAAGAAATGCTAAGAAATAGACCCCAATTCAGATTATTTTTCACAGTCGTTCAGTGCTTCAGAAAGCTTTGTTCATTCTCTACAGAGCATGTTTTAAATCCTGTGGCTCAGGTCTAAAACATCTGCAAGTAAGCTAGTTCTACAGGAGGGGTATTCCCCATGGTTTTGAGATAATTACTCTCTTCCCTTATGAGAACCCTATTGAATTTAGATTAGGCTAATAACAACCCTGCGACACTGCGTGCCCTCTGCATCACATCTTGTCAATTGAGGCTGTTAATATGGCCGACCCTTGTCTCATTTCTCCTCGCATGGCATCAGCTGGTCCCCCTCTGCAACCTCAGCGGCTGCCCACAGGCGACTGCAGCCAACACTGTGGCAGATGAGGCAGACACAGGAAGTCTCATCAATAATGCAGGGCGGTAGCTGGGGGAGAGGGATTGTGGTGGCTTGAGTGAGAAGTGTAGCTGGTGTGTTCGTGTTATTTCTTCCAAATGGACATTTTGAGATGACACTCCCCGGAGGGCATTCGTAAGAAGCTATTATTAACATCTACGTTGAATAAATTGTCACGTGTTTGAGGAAACATATTTATACTTTGATGTTCTGTCATCATTTCCCCAGGGCACATGACAAATAAACTGAATATTTATACCATTTGCAATTGTTTTTTTTAAAGGCTACACAGATATTTTTCCTTCTGTATGACGAAAATGTGCAACACCCAAATAACTATGGAGCTAAAGCTAGCATGGGTGTAGTCCCAAAAGGCACACACACCCCTTAAGGCAAAAACAAAAATCTAATCCACTTCCTGTCTGCAGCATGCAACTGTACCACATTAGAATCCTCAGAGGAATAGACACACATAATGATTAACTCTCCTGACAGCTGTCCAGATGCAAACAGAAATCCCGTCACACAGGCGCTGAGAATGACCAAGTGGCTGTTAGAGTACGGCAGCGTCTCCACCCAGCTGCCATCCTGCTCATTCCCTTTCTTCAATGCCCCTCATTGTATCGGGAAGAGGAGGCCCATTCTTACTCGCATCTCTCGTGCTCTTGTTTCTCCAGGGGCCAGCCCTGAGGACGTGAAACTGTTGGGAGAGTTTGGATGTCACCGGTGACACAGCTTCCCACTGCGTTTGACCGCCTTCAACTGCACACATCTCTGCTATCCAGGCGGCACCAATTAAGGCAGGCTTGAAACGAAGAGCGGTGACAGTATCCGAAGGCACAAGGAGCAAAGACATACACTGGAGGAGGGGCCTGTGCATGCTGCAGACGGGCAGAGGACTGCTTGTGAGTATCCCATTGTTCTCATTGTTGTGGGGGAACACGTTTCCATACATCTGCTGCACATTCCCATGCATTTTGCTTCTTTCAGTACATAAAATAAGATATAACCAGTATTACATCTGAATATGAATACAATATATTGATTCCTGTCAGCTGCAGTGTTATTTTATCCAGAGTTGTCTTTATATATTAGTATGTACAGACTTTTAGAATCTTACTTAACTGTGAAATACTTCCAACACTAACACAGCTGGCTTATCTATCTTCTTCTAAAGCACATCTAAGGGTGTCGTTAAATGCATGCAAGTGATACTATACTTTGTCACTCTCTGTCTCACTATCCGTCTCACTCTATCGTGGCTGTCTTCCTACTTTGTCTCTCGCAGCCTGTCCAATAGATGTTCCATTTTCACAAGGAAATCCAGGAGAGGAATTAAGTGAAAGATAAGGGGCAAAATGATCTGACAGATCCACTTACCTCTTGCTGCCTTCGATCCCCCTGGCCTCTGATATTATTAGAGGTTGATATATATATACGGTGTATGTGGGCATGGAGCACAGGAGCAGAGGGGGAGAAGGTTGGGAGGTGAGGAAGGCAAGAAGAGGGAAGGTGTGAGAGCTCAAGAGCTGAAGCTGCTGATGACAAAGCCGAGAAAATAATCTTAGGTGTGGAAGCAGCAAATGATGAGATATTGAGCTGAGGCAGAGAGAGGGGGAGAGAGAGAGAGGGGCTTGGCTGTTAAAAACGCTTGTAGGCTCTTTTGTCTCCTCTCTACCCAATACAATATCATGAAATCTTATTGCCAAGCTAAGAGTAAGATGAATCTTAACTGTAGACTCTCATATTGCCTTTTGCCCGGTGCAAACAAATGCGGCAGAGAAAAAAAACAGGTTAGCACAAAGATCTATAAAGCTTACATAAACCACAGTGCCCTGAGATCACACCCCCGGTCGATAGCAATGCTTCACACTGCACCAAATATTAAACTTGTGTATATTACACCAACTGCTCTGATAAAAAAGCATAACGGTGGCAGAACTCCGATATAGTGATCTGAGTTATGCTTTAAAAAACAGTAATCATGTTTTAGGTATGATATAAATCATAAATCCCTCGGCTCTTTATTATCCCTGACTTTTGTCCTTATGCCATAATAAGGTTGACTTTTTTAGCTTGGAGTGAATACATTATCATCAAATCAAATACAGAAGACAAATCGTAAAGACTTCGGGATTACTCCATGAACTTTTTCAACATCTATATGACTGATTAGCACATCGTTTGGTAGGTCAATGCTTCCCAGAATAAGAAAACCCTAAAAAAACGTGATTATCTTAATTTTTATCTACCACTATCAGTAGGTCCAAATTTAAATCTGTTTCCATAAAGAATGGTTGATTACTTCAGCTTTACGTCATTTGTTGTGCTAGTTAGCAACTGCTGGCAAGCTAACACACTTAACCACGATGAGGACATGGTTTAGCGTCAGCGAGTTAGCATCAGCGAGTTAGCATCAATGAGTTAGCCTCGCCATTGTGAGCATATGGACAAAACAACAGCCGTTCTAGTCCCTTTAGGTAATGCAATCCAATACAACATGACTGCAATAAGCCCTACGTTCGTAAGCTTTAAGTCAAGTTTTTGTAAATCCTTTTTTATTTTTAGATTGTGTCCTCAAACACCCAAATCCTAATACCTCTCTTCCACGGTTTGTAATGCTGTATTAGTGGGCTTTGTTGTATTTCAACCATATTGCATTACATCAAACCGTCATTGATGCAACGTCTCACTGTAGGAGGCTTTAGGAAAACTGTTTGCTCATGTGTGACTTTAACATGTGAGAAAAGGCACACATCCATATTGTGAATATAGTTTTATTTACAGTCTCCAACAAGCTTGGAGCGGATAGCATATGTTCTGTTATAATTTAGATAGCACACCCAACCTATTTAATTGGTGTGAGCTGAATTAGCACTGACTAATCAACGTAGCAGCCTCTCATGATAGATTTATAGACTGGCATGATTGCTGCCAGGGTGAAATTAACTCTTTCTGTCTGCAGGGAGACGTTGCAAATGCCTAGCTGAAACACACTGTCCCTGTAAAACACACACACACGCACACACACACACACACACACACACACGTGTATGCAGATGAGACTTGTTCCTTCTGGCTGTCTCTGAAGAGCTGTCACACATGCTGCGTCTCAGAGCACCAGGAGACCGGGGTTGACTTGAATTAAACTGAGAGGATGTCCTTTCCAGATCTGCGGAGGACCACAGAGACACATCCGCCCCCAGAGAGAGCCAGTCAAAAAAGACAGAGGGAGACCGAGAGATGAATGTAGGAAGGGAGGACAAAGAAGAGAGGTTGGAGTTGGGGTGCAGAGGAGGAGGAAGTTAATAAAACAGAGGCAGGGAGAAATTGTCTGTGATGGAAGATGAGGTGAGGGAAGACGAGGATACTGAAATAAAAAGGAGGAAGGAAAGGTGTGTGTGTGTGTGTGTGTGTGTGTGTGTGTGTGTGTGTGTGTGTGTGTGTGTGTGTGTGTGTGTGTGTGTGTGTGTGTGTGTGTGTGTGTGTGTGTGTGTGTGTGTGTGTGTGTGTGTGTGTGTGTGTGTGTGTGTGTGTGTGTGTGTGTGTGTGTGTGTGTGTGTGTGTGTGTGTGTGTGTGTGTGAGTGTGATGGTGACATAATTTGACAGATAGAGAATGAGAAGCTAAGGCCACCAGACACACCTACAATATCAATCCTTGTTGCCCTCTGCTGTGGCCAAAACTCACTGGAACTGTGTGATAATACTTTCTATATAGTTAAATCGATTAATCATTTGATGTTCCTACATTTATAAATAGGCAAATGTGCTGCTTTTCCTTGTCAGAGCATTATTTTCCTTGCAATACCTTTGGATGTTCAGGTTTTGTTCATATAAAACAAGACATTGTATCACATTTTGACCCAACAATGACCAAGAAGAATAATCTAGAATTAGCTTCAATAAACCCTGTTATTGTTAAAAAACATAATTTGGGTAAATTATAAATGTGTGCTATTGATTCATGTTTTAAAATGTATGTTTTTAAATGTTTTTTTAATAAAGGTTCATCAAAGGTTCTATCTTCTTCTTATAAAGTACTTTCACACAAAAAAAGGTCCATATTTTGTTTATAATCATATTGTTATTTTTGTCCTAGTTTAGTTTGATAACTTTACGTGCCAATTTTTTATTTTATTTTATAGTTTGTATATGTTTCTTAACACATCGCTCATATGGTTGTGGTGGAAAAAAAGGACAGTGCTGGTTCTAACCATTACATACGCCAATGATTGATAACAAAGCATCATGTACTGTACATATACTGTAGAGGATTATCAATCCAAATGACTCTGTCTCAGATATGAAACAACAGCATACTTTATGTCCTCCATGTGTTAACCTGCATACAGATTAATCACCCATACATAGTTACAGTACATTGTTCCAGTGTGAAGGGAGTGATGCATACACAGAAAGAAAACTGCAGTGTATGTTTAGAACAGATTACTGTACTGAATGTCCTGACCTGAGGCAGCAGAGCACATTCAGAATAGACCATCATTTTCTATGTCCCACCCCGGGGCATTGTTATTAACGGTAAGCATTTCCCATTCACTTCTACAGTAGCAACCTGTGTCCTCCCTTGCCCTGCATGATAAACACGCTAGAGACCAAGTTTTTTGCAATACTAGAAATTTTTACATGAAATATTTAGTCAGAGTAAGAAGTGCCTTCACAAAAAAAGTACAAAAAAAGTAAAAATATCATATTTTCTTTTATTGCCTGCAGACTACATTTAGCAATCATTGAATGTATTGCCTAATTTTCCTCTTAGTGATGTCAGCTTGCTACTCTTAATATAGAAAAGAAAATGCTCATCATTTTCACACCATTAAATCTGGAGAACTTCAGAGCATTCCCTTTGTTCTCTGTTGCACAATCTCTTTGTACAGTAATGACACAAACCTGCTGTGCAGAAGTCCTACAGGCAACATTTTCTCATTTCAATTCCAGGGCATTAGCTGTTGAATTATTGTAAGATTATGAAGAGTTTCCAAGCATGTCGCACAATCATTGTATGTGATTACTTACACGAAAGGAGCACTTGAAAGATAATAACGTACACATTTGGTAGTTTATGAAGTGCTTAAATACATCAATGTTTACTTAGTTTTCCCACCTACACCACATTACTTTTTTCCCCATGGCAGTTTTCTATGAAATTAATTCTCACAAGCCAAGCGAGCAGAGAAATGGTTGACCTAAAAACTTGTGTTGAAAAAGTGGCTGCCATGAAAAAGCTTCAGGTTTTGTGCTTTGTAGGTTATATGTTGTATTCCACCCATAGACTGTATTCCTAAATGCTTGTTAAAACAAAGATGGACCATTGAAGCTGTAAACAAACCACCCACTAATTGATCATTTGTGAATGAATCATTGGTTTATTTTGAGACATTTAAAACAGAAAATATGTACGTTGTTATTTTAGTTGCTTCAAACACGAACTGCTCCCATGCAACAGTTCTGAACTGGGGTGTAAAACCTAGATCAATGTGTGCACAGATACATATTTCTCAGACATAATGTCATATTGTAAGGTCTGTATGAGTATAAAAATGTTGTGGCATGATGCAACTGTTTGCAATTTTATTGTTATCATCAGAAATGTTTCTTAACATTTCCCACTTGAACAGTGAATTATTCAGTGCGCAGCAACCTGGTTTTGGAGTGTAAACCATACGCAGAGGAGTTGTATGGCATGGTAACTGTAACAAACGGGAGGCATGCAAACTGCTGAGTGCCAAATCATGGTGAGAAAACAAATCTCTTTTAGCACACAAAGGCTAAATTGAGCACAGTAGACAACTAAAAGTTCAGCATTCGAACAACTCCATTCCAGCCAAACCAACATGACCCAAATAAGTGGTTCAGTCTCCAAGACATGGGGCATTTATCTAGAAGCCAGCTGGCTGCAGCTCTTTATGGTACCTGCACACAGTGAGCTCCTGCAAGATTAGATAACTAGGACTCTAAAACTGAGTGAGCTCCTGGGGAATTGTGAAAGTTGGCGTTGAGTTGTCTGATGAAACCCAAACACGTACAGGCTAGTGTTGTGTGTGTGCAGCCATGAGTGCACACACTCAACACTAGCACAGGGGAAAGAAGAGGCTTCAACTTGCACACTTGCACAAACTGGGAGGCTTTTAGAGAAGTTAAATCACGCTGAAGCCCATCAGACCACATCAGTGTGAGTGTGTGTGTGCGTGTGTCATTAGACAGCCCAAGGCCAGACTAACCAGCAGCAGTCAACAGCACAACCCCCCTAGATTTCCACCATCTCCACTGGTACAGATATACAGCAGAGAGATACAGCAACATCGTCTCGCCCTGCAGATACACAGCACTACTGAACCGCTCTGAGGCGATCTTATTGCTCTAACCCAGAATACGGCCTTTTGGTATGGGGTTTAGTCTTTCAGAGAAGGAACATGTTATTTTTTATTCCATATTAGCAGAGCTTCGTGTATTGAATTGTTGTAAGTCTCACATCAGCCTTAGCTTTAAAAGCAGGTCATCTGCAAAAACGCTTAATCTGGTAGGTGGAAACTGGACCAAGCACAAAATGAGAGGAGCAGGGGTCATGTTTGCCTCGAAGCACCTCATTTAAGAGACTATTTAAATGAGGCATTGCATTTACAAAGGGCCAACCCACTTTGCGGGCTAACTCCGATTTAAGAACAGCGTTTCCATGGTTACAATCAGTGACACCTGCTGAACAGAGCACCAAATGGCAAAAGAGAAAAACTTAGCTCATAATTTATGGTTTGCAAACATAACGTGGAGCAAGCAATGAGAGAGGAAAACGATAACCTGAAGGACAATCAAAGACTTTTGGCAGGAGAGGCATAAAGTCGTTTTGTTTTTTATTAAAACAAGTCTAGAATTACCCAGCACTAATTAAAAAATGCATTCTACTTAAGAACTAAACAGCTTTTGTGCAAGGGGACCCTAAATTATATATGCTCAGGGTTTGTAAATAATCTTGATATCTTTATCCATTTTTTTTCAAATTCACATGGAAATGTCTGCAGATTTTGTGTGGATGCACAAGCAAAGAAACAAAGATTCAAATCAATGGATGACACTTGTTCTCTGATTTTGTCATAGAACAGGATCAGAGCAGCGAGGGTGATAATGAACAGCGAGATGTGAATATTCTGAGCTTGCAAACCGTGACAAAACAAACTTGCACGAACATTGTGGATTGTAAATGGGTTTGGATTATAGACCGAGACACACATGAGCAGAATGCAGGGAGAAGTGGTACGAAGCTGCTTCCTCATGTTGAATTACCGTCCATAAGAAGGGCTATATTTTTAAGATTGCCTTGAGTTCTCAGTTCTGCCTCGACTCATGCTGCATTAAAACCAATGTGCCGGAATTGGACAAAGAGGCTAATCAATAGCAAGCCAGTGAAAACCCTCTGCAATGCTCAAGAAGTGGTTATTCCATAATGCAACAGCATTAGAGAGAGAAAGGTCATTTCTCTGGCCAGTGGCATCTCTAAATGCTCAACACAAATTGAGCATGAGCCAGACAAGGAAAACACATCCTACTGAATGACATTCAAACATTGGCATAGGAGGACATGACATTTTTTGGTTGAATAGCTGTCAACAGAACTCTGTCTCTGTTCCTTGAATGATTTATCACATTTGGGATCATATTTCTTCTTTGCAACCAAATTAATTCTAGTACATTCTGTTAAAATGACTGATAGCCCCTGAAAACAGAGGCTTGTTTTTCAACTTGAAGCTTAAACTATCAATCATTACCTATTCAGAAACACATTGAACAAATAACCAATCGCTGTCAAACACTGCCGGGCCTATGACGAGGAACATAATTCATGTAAATATTTGTCACTGTAACATGATTGCAGCTAGATGAATGATTGTGTTAAGCCAATGACCTTTCCTCTTCGCTAATGTCTGCACTCCATCTATCCAACTAGAAAATCCCTGTGCTCTGTTAAAGGTCAAAATGCCAGAGGGGTCAGTCAAACTTCGGTGATACCTTCATCAAACCCGTGATGACGTTTCACCTCCAAGGGGTCGTAAAAACATGTCAATTTTTTTGTTTGTTACCAACCCAGAAATGTCATTAAGATCAGCATTTCAATACTGTTGAAGTGATACATGTTTTGTGAGAGAAATAGCTTCCACTTTATGCTATGCTGATTATGACAATAGGCAGACAGATTGAGATGTTATTCAAAAGTGATACGAAGGCATTGACCGTAAAAACGGAATCAGTATCATTGTGCTTTGCATGAGAAGCTTTTTGTGAGAAGTCACTGAATAATAATGATATGGATTTTTTGAGTTGAAAGCAAAAATATCCTTTGATTTGTGCAATCAGTAGTAAGCACTGCAAAAAGGCACATACTTAGAAGAGTGTTTGAATGCACCTCTGATTATACGTGATCGTAGCTCAGTCCTATCCACAACCTCCCTTTTCTCTTTGTTATTGTCCAACCCTTGCTAGACTTTACAGCCAGATAATTGGAGCCATTTCCACGTATAATGTTTTAGGCCCAAAGGGGTTCATTATAGATACAAGTTCCACCCACCTCAGCTATTCCTCAGCCCCTCATGCATCTAAGGGTTCTATGGATCATGTAGTGACAGATACAGTAGGGTTTCCCTCAGCCTACAGGCTATTGATCATCATTAGGAGAGAGGAAATGCACACTGGCGTTGCTGTGTGTGTGTGTGTGTGTGTGTGTGTGTGTGTGTGTGTGTGTGTGTGTGTGTGTGTGTGTGTGTGTGTGTGTGTGTGTGTGTGTGTGTGTGTGTGTGTGTGTGTGTGTGTGTGTGTGTGTGTGTGTGTGTGTGTGTGTGTGTGTGTGTGTGTGTGTGTGTGTGTGTGTGTGTGTGTGTGTCACTATGAGGGCAGGACTGAGCACTGCAGAAATGACTCACCTCTTACGCGTCAAAAGGAAACTATAGGGAACATAATAACGTCTGCTCACATCGTTGCTGGAGAATAACGCTATAGGACATATGGCCGACACAAAGCTGGGTCACACACATGGAAAAAGCTTAATCCTGTTATGTCATTTGAACAATTCTACTGTCAGAATTGCACCTTACATTCACATGAGTGGGATTGATCTAGGCATCTTTAATTAAGCACGCACATTGACCAACATTAGCACTCTAAGCATGTCAGCCTTGATATTGTGAGCATGTTGTGAGCTTCTATTAGCATTTAGATCAAGTACAACCTCACTCTACTCTCAGAACCAGTGAGTTCGGTATGAGGGTGTTTAAGGTTTGTCCTACAATTCGGGTTTGGTGTATTTGAAGTCATCGGTATCCTAATAATTCAAATTATTGCTTTTACAGTCTGCTTTAGCCTGTGCTTTCCCTGATGCTTAAACAGCGTCCAAGAAGCTGGAGATCAGCAGTGGATTTAGTGACAGCGCCGGCGTCCGTCACCACCGTGCTCTTTATCCTAGCCAAGTCATTTCTCCATTGAGTCACTGACACCTCTGTAATGTAGCATCAGCAGACACACAGTCGCCGTGTCAACACTGTTCTGTCGGTGTCATCTTTCTTTGCCCCCGGGCGCTCTGACTGTGACTTTGCATTGCCGCATACAGGCAAAGGACAAATAATAATAGTCAGTGATAAGCAATGATTTGGAAGGCCAGCAAAGAGTGGATTATCAAGGCACAGGTTGAAATGTCAAAAGGTGCCTTGTTTTAACATTGAACTGGAAGCTGCTTACTCGCTCCTTCCTTAGGCCTGCATTCAACATCATCACTTTTTTGACATTTTACCAGAGATCTTTAAATGTCACTGCTTTAATGGTGGTATTTAAGAAAAATGCCATTTGTGTGAAAATGGTGCATAGGTGCTAAACTGCTTTTGATATATTATGCGAAAATATATACAGTATATGGGGAATGACTATGTGAACTCTGCTTTTAGGAATTATTTTAATATACCGTACAAATGGCATAAGATGTATTAGTAAGTGTATGTATTTGTCTCTTGGTTATCACCAGTTATTAGCTGCTTTTGCGTGCCTATTTTATTTAAAGCTTTTGGAATACAGCTTCTAATGAGTCAACACATGTAAGATGTCTGAAGCTTTTAGGTTATCAATGTGTTCATGCGTGAAATACATTGCATAAGTCGTATGCTAATGGCATGACTCAGACATGCAGTAGGCATGGGAAATAATAATAATAATAATGTTACATCCACTAATTACCAAAGCTATTAAATGGGTCTCCCCCACAAATTAGCTGTCTCCTGGGGTCACTGTTTTACTGGCAGGTTCAAAGCTAATGACAGCATGTCATAGAGGGAAATCACATATCACCGACCCTCACTAATTATGTTATTAAGAAAACACCAGCGATGGACATGAGCAAACTTGCAGCTGCGTTGAGTCCATAATTGTTATGTGCCAAGTTCCTGTGCTTCTTCTTCAGAGTTATCCTTAAAACCTCTACTTAGCCCGGGGACGGTTCTGCTGCGCACACATGGCAGCACTTCCTGATTCAAATCCACCCATGCATCTACAACTGCACACACTTAACATCGTGTAGCCACCCAGATTTCTAATTCCTAGTAGTAGAATGAAATGTGAGAATGACTGTTAGTATATTTAAAGATATATTATGTTCAGTTGTTCCAGTCAAACTGCTAGTTTAACCAACCTAGGGGGCTATCGCTAACAAACAGATGCTGTGGAAGGCCTAATCTATTCAGCGGCTTTGTCAGATGTATAGACGCTATCTCAATCACCACTGGGCATTCTCTAGCTTAGCTTGTATTGTAGATCATTCTGTTTCTGTTATGTGTGCTAGGAAGGTATTGTCTCATTCTAAATTTCCAGTCTATGATCCAAAAGCTGAGTTTAAGGTTGAGGTGTGTTTATTTGTATAACACGTTTTCAGACACAAAAGCAATTCAAAGTGCTTCACATAGGCATTCACCGTAGTAATTAAAAACAAAACAAACAAAAAGACAATTCATAAAAGGGATAAAACACTGGTTGCAGCAAAAAGGGTTTAAGTGCAGTGAGAAGGCTTCAGATTTATGTTATTTATACCATCATTCTTATGTTTTAAATCTGAATTACCCTTCTTTGTTACAAGTCATACAAACATGTCTGGTAAATTAAATTCAGTTTGTTTGATGGTGAAACATATTTTAAAGCCTTACAATACAGATCTTTTTTCAAACAAGTTTGTTTCCTTTATAATTACTCTCCTTAACAAAAGTCTTGTTTTCATCTCTATTTACACCAATTATTTCCCATAACAAACAAAACTAGTCTACGCTGTCATTGTGTAGGATCAAATCCCACAGGTTTAATTAGCGATGATCAGTTTCATAATCATATATATTTTCCCTCCACAGGAGCATATAATTGGGGGACTTTAAGCTGTAGAACTTTTCATCTGAGAAATCCTTGGTCTAACCCTCATTAAGGCAATCGGAGCGCAGCAGAGTTGGCGTGTTGAAGTCTGAAAGCGAAAAGGTGCATTAGAGAATCAAACTCCCCCTCAAGAAGCAGCCTTTAATTAGCTAATGAATCTGGGAGCTTCCTCTGCCAACCTTTGACCTTCAGCTCGGGCATAATAAGCCTGTTCACAGTGTGAGGCATGTCAGCTGTGTTTGAAATCAATGCAGTGTACACAACACCAGATTTAAATGAGATAAACACTGTGCTTTCCCTTGGAAACATTTGAAGTCTGCATGCATCAATCTTTCTCTTCAAAGGTTGTAATAGATTGATTTTAGTTTCATTTGCATCCAAAGCGCCCGCTCAATGATTGATATGGTCTGTTATATTGATGGCGCTTAAAGGATCCAATGATGTTTTCTAATTGACAGTATAACCATAACCCTGATGGCAACAGTTAGAAAACATCTATACCATGAACATGCCATTCATTTGCTTGTTGCTGAAGGGCAAATGAATCATAAAAAGTGCTTTGGTGAGTCAAATGTAAATAAATGTGTTTATAAGAAGCCTTTTTCTCATTTGTTAATTATAATAACAGTATTTAAAGCAAAACATTTGAAATTTTGTCACAGCTTATTTGCATTTCTCTACGGTAAATATAAAAACACCAGTAGCCTGTTAGCACACCTTAGCATAAAAACTAAATATGCCTACCAGCAGCTCTAAAGCTAATTAAACCTGCAGTGCGGAAACCCTGTGGCAGTGAGAGTAATTACACAAACACAGGCTCATGATGTATAGTACGCTAGGTGAGCTCACCACATCTCCCCTGCACCTAAAAGAGCCCCAAATATGGGGACGTATTTATTTAAGGTTTTAAGAAAATGCCAATAGCCTGTCCAAGAGCAGTAACGCAGCATCTTGTACGTACTATTAGGCCCTTCTCTTCTTTCTGCGCTCTCCAGCAAGAGTAGGCATAATTCTGTCTATTGAGGTTTATGTTCAAAGCACATTATGCTAATGCATTTGGAGAATATAATTTAAATATTAAGGTTTTAAATAAGCATGCATGCCTCCCCGGATGTTGCTATCCATGGTACTGAAAGGGGATTTAGCCCTAGCATGTTTAATTAGCACTAAACCTCTCGTTGCGTTATATGTGATGGCATCCCCAGTGTTTTTGATGAGGAAAGAGCAAGGCAAGAGAGGGGAATATTGCAATATTTTGAGTTTAAAATGTAAATATTCCTGTTATAGACTAGGTTCCTGTTTTAAAATAGTTCAACCAATTGCACAATTACATGTTACTTTCCCCAGGTGCAAGACCTCCATAGTGTGTTAGGCCCAATGTTGTTTTTGATTTATTTTTAAAAACATAAACTTCTTGAATCATTCCCCCCCAAATAGCACACAGCCTTTACTGCATCAAGATACCTTTGACGCACTAAAACCCAGGTACAGTTTCTATCAGTCACAATGAGGAGAAACGATGGGATAGTAATATTCTCAAGTCCTCCCTCGTGGTCCCCTCCAAGATGACATCTCCCTTCACTCCATTCTGATCAGAGCCGGGCAGCGCTGACCCGACAAGGCACGTCCAATTCTCAGCGGCAGCCTCTGCAATCCTGGCGGAGCTCCTTCAGTCTGCTCAGCCAGCTGTGAGAGGCTCCCTCATCCTCCAAGGTCCAGCATTTGAAATGTGCCCTGTGTAAACCGGACTATAAATTAGTCAGGATAAGTTAAGGGCATGCTGCGCTAGGCTATCCCCCGCCGTTATGAGCAGAGAAGAACCAGCCTGAAGGTTGGTGCTCTTAAATCTTTCATCATTGCTGAGGCAGCCAGATCCCGGCATGGACTGGTGCCATCAATCAGGGCCAATGCTCACAGCTAATGGGTAATTCAAGTTTTCCTGAAAGTGAAACAGCCAACCTCATCATCTAAATCAAGCATGCGAAACAGCACTTACTGCCACACTCTTTGGCATATTTTTTTTATCAAACAGCATTTACACTGATTAGGATAACCGGTCTGCAAAAAAGTGAAAACCTGGCAGATACAAGCCTGACATGGTTTACATCTAATTACACTTCAGACATTTTTTGACTACTAATTACTGCATCGATTATCACCACTATCAATTTAACTATGTTAGAATTCCACTTACCTTACAAAATGTGACATGATCGTAAACAACATGACCATTTTTCCTCCGACAGCCAACTGCAGTATTCATAAAGTAGCTGCCTGCCCTGCATTGCTATTATTAGCTTGACTCAAAGCAGTTGGTGGTTTCACGACGAGAGGATCACACTTTGGAGAGACGTGCTCCATGGCAGGTGTGAATTGGATTGATGGGATAAGTAACACAAAACTAGTGTGACAGCGACCTTTCATTGACCCCAAAAGTGGAATATGAATAAAGCATAGCACGCTGAGACATGGCTGAAGTAAAAGTGGGAATGTTTTCTTCGTCATATACGTTATTTGTGAAGGGGATCCTTGATAGTATTTTGTTTCAATTCTAAGAACTTTAAACACTTTCAAAGGCAAAAATAAATTGCCTACTCTGCTCCCGATTCGAGATTAACATATTACAGTATGTCATCAGTTCCCTCTCTGCCCACAAGTGAGTTTAATTATTTTGTCAGACAGACGGAAAGATTTAAACTGCCTCAGTGCACCCCAGTCTTTAAAACACAAGATTGTTCTCAGTAATGAGTCAGCTTCTAATTGATTTTTTCATTCATTAGATTTTACTGCTTTCTGTCTGAGTGGAATGAGATTTAGCCTATTAATTAGATAGTTATTGAATATACTGTTTGTAATAGAACTAATAGCATTTTGACTTTGAAAGTTGCAGAAGTTCCCAATTTGAGAATGAAAATAAGACATATTACACGTTGCATTCATTAAGTTTATTCAGTTCTTAAAATTAATTTTCAGGTTCACAGGTGCAGTTACTGTGAAATGTTTATTACTTTAATGTTCAAAAAGCTCTTTATTGTTCTCATACTGCCTGTGCTGCAGCACCTCTTTTCACCCTCTGTCTGAATCCAGAACCCAGTCTGCTCTGATTGGTTAGCTGGCTGGATCTGTTGTGATTTGTTTACCATTTAGAGATGTCCCGCCCCTTAGCCTATCATGTACAATGTGTTGGAGCGCTAGCAAATAGCAGAGGGAGTGTTACATACTATTAATGTCACTATGTTACGAAAGTGAACAAAGGAGTCCAATGGAGACTTTTCATGCTGGGGGGGTGGGGGGGGGAGGAAACCTAACCAAACCAGTGTTGGGCAAGTTACTTTCAGAATGTAATACAGTACATATGACTTATTGCTGTCTTTTTAAAGTAATAAGTTACATTACATTATTACTGTGTCTGATATGTAATGTGTTACACTACTTTTGCGTTACTTTGAGTTACTTTCACCAAAATAACCTCAAAAGTATGGCTTTAAATGCTAAAATGTAGTTTATTGCAGCTCATTAATTAAAGCTATCTATTTATCTGGCAGTACATGCTGAAAATTAGGAAAAGAGCTAGAAATTAAACTCATGCTGCGTGTAAGTCGGCTGAATAATATGTGATACCGGTAACATTACGTCGCTGTTTGTTATTAAACACATGTTAGTGGAGCCTCTGCACGGCCCTGTAACCTGCTGTATATGAATGAGTCTCTATGGAAGCGTTAGCTCACTTTGTCATTGGTGTGTTAATGGGACTTTTGCTGACAAGCTTTCTAAAAGTCGGCGATTCCACAGAGGACAGAGGCTGCATATCTTCAGCACTCTGCCACGAGTCTCTGAGCTTCTCTGGGTTCAAGCAGCAGACCGAGAGAGAAAGTTACCTTCTGTTGCTTCAGCCTGCAGCTCTGCATTGTGAGCCTGCAGCTCTGCATTGTGAGCCTGCAGCTCTGCATTGTGAGCCTGCAGCTCTGCATTGTGAGCCTGCAGCTCTGCATTGTGAGCCTGCAGCTCTGCATCGTGAGCCTGCAGCTTGTGAGCCTGCAGCTCTGCATTGCGAAACTGTTTCTGCAGCCCTCTTAACCAATAGTAAACATCCTTACTGAGTTACTATTTTCCCTGCACAATTATTTCTCTGGTGTCGGAATGTCTCGCGATGTTTGTGAATTCTTAGAAACAAAACACCATGAACTTTTTCTTTACCTTGGAAATCTTATGTGTTCCTTTAAATCACATCTTGTTGTCTCTGTTATTGAATTGCGTTGGCTTAGTTGTAGGGAATTTGGGTAAAAACAGGATGACAGGCTTTCTATATAAAAAGTAGCAGTAGATGTTAAAATCCCTGAAGGATCTGTTTCTGCTTAACATTTGTTAGAATCGTGTTTTGCATGGAAAAAGTCTTCCATTTCCTTAAAATAAAAAAGGTTAAAAGCATTTTCCTTCCTTCGTTCCTTCCTTCGTTCCTTCCCTCCTTCCTTCCTTCCTTCCTTCCTTCCTGCCTTCCTTCCTTCCTTCCTTAATTCAGATACAGGTAGGCTTTTAGTTAAAATTATTTAGAGGTCTGAGGGAAACAATCTATAGTCCTAAGCTTTGAAGGGTAACAATATGGGACCTAAAAGCTCATAAAAGGATTATTATTTACTGTACCGTTACTCTGAGATTAACTATTTTCTATTCCTCATCTTTCTTTTCTCATACAGTACCTTTTTCTCTGGCACCTCAAACCCAGTTGAGGAAATTATTTGTTTCACCCCTCCCACCTCACCTTTTGGGGTTAATGGTGTTAGTTCAACAATCAGTACAACAATTTTCACACATGGCATTGTTGCTGTGATTCTGTATTAATCAGCAGCAGGTGTTCCCTTCACAGCTGGTTAACTCGTGCTGATGTGAAAGGCTGTCGAGCGTCATTGTCTGCCTTTGGCTGCTGTAGACGGTGCTTTGGGGTTGACTTTCTTCGTTCTTTCACATTACACAGTTCAGATTCTGAGAACACAAGGTTAACCTAACCCATTTTTACAAGTATAAAGCATGTCTGGAAACAATGAGAAATGTAGGCTGCAGTATTGTTTATGTGTTGTCAATGCTATCATGCTATCAAAGATATTGTGAGAATTCAGATGTCTCGCTGGCAATGTTTACCTATGTTCACCATCTCTCTTTAACATGTTACATGCTAGCTTTTTCTAATCAGCATTAACCACAGTGTGAAATCATGTATTTGGTATTGGATCAATTAAATGGATTAAGTTGAACTAAATCTTCCTTCAAAAATAAGTTCATTTTCAAATTTCCAACCCAACTAATCTGTTAAAACAACCCTGTGCCAAAGAACAAATCAAGAGTCTCTAATTAATGACTCTTCATTTCACAAAACAAGCATAGCTCTCCGTATTGTGAACATTGTGTACATAACATCAATATCAGTTCCAGCTCCCTGCAGCCTCGAAGGGCTTGCCATTGCTTTGTTTTTCAAACATTTTTTGTCAAAATCAAGCTCTGAAATGTTGGCAGGGTGTTGGACTATACTCTGTTTGTTTCTGTTAAGCTTCATGACAATTTTGGAAGTGTTGTGCAGAAATCAGAACGACAACACTGTCGTTGCAACATAGCATGCATGGCGGTACCTGGCAGCGAAAGCCTTTCTATCGCCGCTGTAAGGTTGTTGTTTTTTTTGCCACTTCAGCACTTGTTTGTCGCTGTCGTAAAAAAAAAAAAATAGCCGACTGCAGGCACTAATCCATGAAGACCATTTCTGGTATTCAGCTTCCATTTTTTATTCCACACAACGTTTACCCCACAGATGCATGATCCTTCAGTTTGAGGAATTGAACAATGAGTTAAGGCAATCTGAAAAATAGATTGCTTTGAAATTGTGTGCACATTAGGCACAAACACCCCCTATTGCAATACTGGCTCACAGGCAATTTGCCTATTTATACAACAGTGTGCCTCTGTAAAATGAATCTGGGACTGCTGATGTTTATTCCCCAAAAAGCTACATATTTGCACTTTTTATGATTCTCTATTACAAAGACTTCAGCCACCTACTTTTTGGAGCTGATGCAGCGTGCAGACATCACTAGCAGAGTGGAGCATAAGCTAGGCAGCTTCATCCCTCAGATGTATTTGAATAAGACATGATGCCAGCCAGTTTATTTTCGTAGCATCCCCCCATCCCGGACTGTTGGCAAGCATGGAGTTGTGACTAACCCTTTTCCATGTTCCACATTAGGCATAAAAATAGAAAACCTGACTCTGTGTCTGTTCAGTTCAAATTTGAGTCAATGAAGTAGGATGATCAATATATATTTATGCCATATGTCACACATGAGCGAATGCAGGATTGTAAAGCACAGCAGCGGCACGCCGCCGGGAGAAGGACTCCTGCTGTGAAACTCAATGTGCATCTAAATTAGAGTTCATTACTTGATGCTGACACACTTTTCCTCAGCCGCATTTTCAGCCTTAGTTCTTTGATGATAAATAATGAATATACATCACACCGCTCACAAAGGTGTCTCGCCAAGAAACTCTGCAAGGCATTTGACTCTTAGAGTCTGTCCAAACAGCTATGTTTAAACCTGGCTGACGGTCCTTCAATGTCTCATGCTGCTCTGAGTCAAAGAAAGGGGGGGGGGGACAAATGAAGGTACAGTGGGGCAAAAAAGTATTTAGTCAGCCACCAATTGTGCAAGTTCTCCCATTTAAAAAGATGAGAGAGGCCTGTAATTTTTATCATAGGTATACCTCAACTATGAGAGACAGAATGAGGAAAAAAAAATCCAGAAAATCACATTGTAGGATTTTTAATGAATTTATTTTCAAATTATTGTGGAAAATAAGTATTTGGTCAATAACAAAAGTTCATCTCAATACTTTGTTATATACCCTTTGTTGGCAATGACAGAGGTCAAACGTTTTCTGTAAGTCTTCACAAGGTTTTCACACACTGTTGCTGGTATTTTGGCCCATTCCTCCATGCAGATCTCCTCTAAAGCAGTGATGTTTTGGGGCTGTCGCTGGGCAACACGGACTTTCAACTCCCTCCAAAGATTTTCTATGGGGTTGAGATCTGGAGACTGGCTAGGCCACTCCAGGACCTTGAAATGCTTCTTACGAAGCCACTCCTTCGTTGCCCTGGCGGTGTGTTTGGGATCATTGTCATGCTGAAAGACCCAGCCACGCTTCATCTTCAGTGCCCTTGCTGATGGAAGGAGGTCTTCACTCAAAACCTCACGATACATGGCCCCATTCATTCTTTCCTTTACACGGATCAGTCGTCCTGGTCCCTTTGCAGAAAAACAGCCCCAAAGCATGATGTTTCCACCCCCATGCTTCACAGTAGGTATGGTGTTCTTTGGATGCAACTCTGCATTCTTTCTCCTCCAAACACGACGAGTTGAGTTTTTACCAAAAAGTTCTATTTTGGTTTCATCTGACCATATGACATTCTCCCAATCCTCTTCTGGATCATCCAAATGCCCTCTAGCAAACTTCAGTCGGGCCTGGACATGTACTGGCTTAAGCAGGGGGACACGTCTGGAACTGCAGGATTTAAGTCCCTGGCGGCGTAGTGTGTTACTGATGGTAGCCTCTGTTACTTTGGTCCCAGCTCTCTGCAGGTCATTCACTAGGTCCCCCCGTGTGGTTCTGGGATTTTTGCTCACCGTTCTTGTGATCATTTTGACCCCACGGGGTGAGATCTTGTGTGGAGCCCCAGATCGAGGGAGATTAGCAGTGGTCTTGTATGTCTTCCATTTTCTAATAATTGCTCCCACAGTTGATTTCTTCACACCAAGCTGCTTACCTACCTATTGCAGATTCAGTTTTCCCAGCCTGGTGCAGGTCTACAATTTTGTCTCTGGTCTCCTTTGACAGCTCTTTGGTCTTGGCCATAGTGGAGTTTGGAGTATGACTGTTTGAGGTTGTGGACAGGTGTCTTTTATACAGATAACGAGTTCAAAAAGGTGCCATTAATACAGGTAACCAGTGGAGGACAGAGGAGCCTCTTAAAGAAGAAGTTACAGGTCTGTGAGAGCCAGAAATCTTGCTTGTTTGTAGGTGACCAAATACTTATTTTACAGAGGAATTTACCAATTAATTCTTTAAAAATCCTACAATGTGATTTCCTGGATTGTTTCCCCCATTCTGTCTCTCATAGTTGAGGTATACCTATGATAAAAATTACAGGCCTCTCTCATCTTTTTAAATGGGAGAACTTGCACAATTGGTGGCTGACTAAATACTTTTTTGCCCCACTGTACATACTGTGAAAACACAAAGAGAGAATCGCTGACAATCTGTCATTACTGAATCATACTCACTGACATGTTCTTTTTCTTGCAGGTCTGGACTCAGTGTTGCCCGTCTGTGGAAGACTCATCAGAGGAAGAGGAAATGGTCGGCTGAAGTGTCACAAAGGACTGCACCGCTACGTATTTCATCCAGCATGCAGTGTGGCCTTCCCAGCTGCGCATCTACCGTGGTGCAATGATTCAGTTATAACTGTGGGTGAGCATCAAAAGCCTTTTTTCATTCATTAAAAATAGATGTATTACATGCAGGATATGTTTTAAAAGGGGCTTTCAAGGGTCTGTTTACTAGTCATAAGGAGCGCTGTCGAACTGTGGCTCTGAGAAAATATGCAAGTGATGTTTCAAGGTTTCAAGGTTTCAAGGTTTTATTTGTCATATGCACAGCAGATACAGCGTATATGTTGGCAATGAAAATCTTATGTCGCGTGCTCCTCCAACAACTCAACATGCATGGTGCAAAAGATAAATAAAGTAGTGCAAAAAGAGAGAAGAATATTTACAATATTAACAATAAAGATTTGAGGATGTGAAATATATACATATGTGGAATACATTGAAAGTATTTAAATACTTTACACTGTTGAATGAGGAGGTATGGACAGATGCATATATTATGTATAGCAGATGTATATGGCAGATATGTACAATATATAGATATGTGTACTATAAACAGATATGTATAATATATAGATATGTGTACTATAAACAGATATGTATGGCAGATGTGTATAATATATATGTATGTGTGTACTATAAACAGATGTGAGTAGACATTCACACAGCTCAGGAGTTCAGTAGTCTTATAGCCTGTGGTATAAAACTGTCTCTGAGTCTGGTGTCATCCAGGCTCTGTCATTTTTGGATTAGACAAAAGTAGTTTCCGGAAATTGACTCCAGGGGTATGGAGTTTGAAGGATGTGGGCATTTACCAGGCAGGGAGATTCTTAGAAAAGTTGCTATGAAATTGTGTCATTGCCATCGTATTGGCAGAATGACCCTATCATCATACTGGCTTTTATATCTTTTAACAACACTTTGGCAAACCGTTTATTATATGAAAAATGGGATAGTTTGAGGTTTTCTTCCTTGAAGAACGATTAAATTTTTCAGCAACTCTTACCAAGCTAAAAGAGACCTCCACTAAGGGCATGTTCACAAGGTCAAGGAATCAATTTCACATAAAAAGTAAGCAACAGCTATGATGTTTGTCGGGATTTTTGCTCCCAAAGTGTCCTCCAGCTTACATTGTGAATGAGCAGCGACCTGGGTTTATGTCCTGCCAGGGCCCTTACGTTTATGTCATCCCCCTGTCTCTCCCCTGAATTTCCTGTCCGTATATCTTGATGCAGTTTATATAGTTTTATATATGTATGCAAATGAATGTTTTTTGTGTCAAATAATTGTATTTCTGGTTTCGTTGAGAGGTTTAAAAGGTAATCTGTGAGATTTACATGATCAAACCTTTTTCTTAAAAGAATTATTTCCTTTGTTCCACTTTTCTCTAAAGTACCTCTCAAGTCAAATAGAAAAAAGACAGCTTTTCCAGAATATGTCCGCACTTATAGAACGTGTGGTAAAAACTATACACACGTAGGCTGTTCTCACCTTAGGCTTCGGGCATTAATGATGTATTTATTTACAGAACTCAATACACATAATTGGCATGTACAATTTTATGAATCCTCAATACACTGTCACCTACCCCAGCAGTGGGAACAGGATCACTGTGGGAAATGTGATGACTTGCTCCCCCATGTGTGAAGCTGTAATGAATACGCCAAACACCTGTGCTCACCTTATGTCTGTTTTTCTCCTTGTTTAATTGAGCAGATCAGTTAATAACTGCATTTTTCCAGTTATGGTTCGGCGTAATGCCATAAGCCTATTAAGGAGGAGGAGAGAGCATCCCTGAGAGAGACGGGGAGGTTTGTCATCCTGAAATTCAATGTGGAATGAGCCTCGTGGCAATGAGGTAGCACAGGCGGTGACTGGACTTAATAATAAGAGGCTCTGAAATAGAATGATGCAATCCAAAACCAACAAATAACAAACCGTTTGAGAAGTATATTTCTTATTGAGGTTTGATTCTCATATAGTTTGGGTGAAGTTATTGTGGATGTACACGGTGTATTTGTTTGTATTTCCTTTTGTTTTATCGTACAAAGTGACTCAAGTTTTTTACTTTTGTAACATTTTGTATGAAGGATTTGATATTACTATTTTAACTTAAATAAATGACTAAAGATACTTGTTCCACTTCTGCTAATAAGTAAGCAAAGTACAAAACTCATTGCATTGAAAGTTTTTTAGTAAGTGCATCAGCCGCTTTAAAAGACTGACTGCTTTTTTTTCAAATAAAATGATGACAGATTAATTTGAAAGATTGATTTAGTAGATTTCCATTTCCAGGTTGTTTCCAGTTGGTGTCTTTCATATTATAATGAGATTTTTCAAAGGGATACAAAGTGGAACCAAACATCCTGGACTCAGGGGGCAGGGCACATTTCCCAGACAGTGGAGCTGCAGTCTGGTTATATCGTTTCCTGCCATTTGGCCGGTGAAAAGTTTCAGCACTGGGCGTGAAGTCCCTGCTTCATCCTCACTGAGACCACCGATGAGTTCATTGTGTTGGCAGAGGGCACAAGCTCCTGCACCATAGCATCCTCAGTGTGTTGACTCACTGTGAGACTTTCATAGTGAAGGTTTTCTTTTATAACCTTTATTTTTTCCTGCCTAGGTTGACATATTGCTCTATTAGCTCACTCCTATTTTTGCTTGATGAGGTTTAAAGTATGCTGTGTAAGCGCACATATATTATTTTAGTGTTAAAGGACAGGTATTAGCCTTAAACATTGAATCAATGGCACTTTTGTTTTGTAAGAATATGGGTATCCTTTATCTTCCCATGCTACTGAAATAACAGCAACTTGTTTGCTTGGCTCTTAAAATGGGTGTAGGTTATTTTAAACCTTTTTTACATGCAAATAGGAACAGCAAAACAGACATTTCATGGATTTTTTCCAAAGTGATTTGACCCCCATCCCCTATGTCATAACTCTGGTAATCTTGCTACTTGCTGTTCTATGGTCTCTTTGTATTATCTCAAATTAAGTAAAATACCTCTTGTTTCACTTAATTATGCCTATGTAAGTTTGTATGGAAGGCTTTTGTAAAATTTCATTGAGTATTTAGAAAAGTGTTATGTATTATTATTAGTATTTTCTTATTTCCTTTAGTCCCATGTGTAAAAGAAATACAGAATGATGATAGATCAGTCTTTCTCCCGGTCATTCCCAAGTAATTGATTTTCAGCCACTTGTTTGATTAATAGTGTAGGCTATGTACAAATGTGAACAGAAGCACAGTCATTTAATGTAAGTTTTCAAAGTGATTTGACCTATAACCCCATGTTTTAAAAAATGCATAATGATGATTCTTCTATCTCTTTTCCCCAGGTTATGCCGAGCCAAATAACCAATCCTGGAGATGCCGAAGAGAAGAGATATTCTTGCCATCGTGTTGATCGTGTTACCCTGGACTCTGCTCATCACTGTTTGGCACCAAAGCGCTATAGCTCCACTCCTCGCCATCCGCAAGGGTACGCACTGCTCTCTACTGGCAATATCAAACCTGGAGTGGGTCCTTGAACCTCACACTTCACTCCAGGTTTAGAAAACAGGCAGTTCATTTAGAGGCACTCACCGACATGACCATGTGCTTCATCATAGCTCAATAACACTCGTACAGTCATTGCAAACCTCATCAATGTGGACGGTTTGGTGCCTGACTAAGACAGTACCTCTAGGACTTATTTTTATATTGAGTATTCAATCAGTTGAATTTGATGAATTGTTCAGCTGTTTCTAAGCTGTTTCTATTTCGACAACGACTATCCCAGTACAGTTGTTACAAAACAATGTCATTTCACAGCATATGCAGTCTATGCGGTCACATGCCTCTGCCCATCCATCCACGTTTTCCTCTCAGTGTGACGCTCAACCACGCAGAGCATGCAGTGAACAGCAGCGTGTCGTCATTAATTCATCCATTTAGGATCAAACTGTTCCCCCTTTTTTTCACTCATTTGAATTCAGTGGAACTTCTGGTAATTTCTGTGTTTGTTTAATTTAATTTAAGGTTTTCAAAAATGTTTAATAATAAATGTCTGCTCAATTAGCTTCACAGGGGTATCTTGCATCCACATGTAATGTCACGTCTGCACACCAGCATGAGTCATGAAGACACACACTCATGAGCCCCTTGATTATCCCCCAGAGACCACAAACCAACAGTTTAAAATGTCAAGTCGGCTGCCGAGTAAACAAACCTGTATTAGAGCCGCAGCAAATCAATAGGGAGCAAATACATGACTTAACCAACAAAACAAGTTTACAGAAATGACCCAAGGCTGTCTGGAGTCAATAGACGCTACAAATTATATCGATTAATTTGTTTATCGACACACTTATTTAATAGTGTCTGATCAGTCAACCACCATGGAAAAGAATGCCGAAATGAATCAATCGTTTTGCTCAAAAGACTATACCATATCACAAACCGTGTCGACAATTAAACACAGTGAAGACACAATGAGAAATATATTAAAAAATAAATTCCCAGTGCTACCTGACCCAGCCCTGCCAACAGGCTCCTTTGTGTGTGCTCTTAAAAGAGAAGCTAAAGGATTTATTTTTTTTGGCAGCACGTTGGCTGGCAGCCTTTGCTGAACATCTGGCCATCAGCAGATTGTGTTAATCTATGTACTGCAGAAAAATCCTCCTTATCTTGGAGGTGTGACTGGAGTCCGGGCAGAGAAGTGACAAAGATGGCCATTAGCTGTGGCACAATGAACCGAAATTAACAACCTTAATGATTTTATAATCATATTCTATCCATCACGGCCAAACTACTGGGGCCTTTACCTCCGGACTCAATATATATCAGCGGACTCATTCAATCATTGAAGTCTTGCGTAGTGTTCACATTCTTTTCCATTTTAACATAAACGTTTACACTTAGCTTATTTCTGAAGGAATCTGTATGTTAACAGTAACATCCCCTTGTGCTGCAGCTGCTGGTATATTTGCAACCAACATGATCACAAATTAGTGAACCAATTGCAGGTTATATGCTGAAAATGAGCCGTTTTCTCCTTTTTATAATTTGTATTTGGTGTCACCTTTATGTTTAACACCAGCAGAAACATGCCTGTTTGATTATAGTAGATTTCCAAATAACTAATGTCTTTTAGAGATATTAATGAGCCAAAATATATTAAGAGTGCAGTTTTGACTGTGTTCAGTGCATGCTAACAACCACGTATTTATACCACAGTTAATTAGAGCAAATTGAGTCATGTTAAGGGATCTCTATTTTTTGTAGTAAATTTAAATGAGAACACCAGGACTAATTTCAGCTAAATGACTCCCTGTTTATTGCAGGAAAGTAACATAGGAGTCCAAACACAAATAGGGGGAATGTCTACTGGATCCACATTTTCTTTCTTTTGAAACGAAAGCCCAAAGGCAACCCTGAGGGAACAGCAAGGCTCTTTGCTCCTCTCCCTTTCCTTGCGCTGTCTCTCTGTCCATCAGCTGTGTTATCCTCTCACGGTGCCTGCTTTCACTTTTTGCAGCCTGTCACCACCTAGTAAAAGAGATCTTTATCATTCCAGAGAGGCTTGCAGTCCGCCATCACCGGCTCTCAGGTACACTTTACCCCCATTGGGTTTAAGTCACCTGAGGCAAATATACAAAGGGCAGCCCAAGGTCGCACTAATGCCTTACATGTCTTCTTATCCCCAAATCTGCAGATGACGGTGTCGAGGGCAAAAGGGAGGCTGGTGGCCAGGCACAAGACTCCAAGGAATACTGTGCCTCAGATAAGGACATTGTGGAGGTGGTGAGGACAGAGTATGTGTACACGCGGCCTCCGCCCTGGTCAGATGTGCTGCCTACCATACACATCATCACCCCCACATACAGTCGACCGGTGCAGAAGGCGGAGCTGACACGACTGGCAAACACCTTCCTTCATGTTCCCAACCTGCACTGGATCCTGGTGGAGGACTCCCAAAGGAGAACACCTCTCGTCACGCGGCTCCTTCGAGAAACGGGGCTTAACTACACCCACCTCAATGTGGAGACACCCAGGAACTATAAGCTACGGGGTGACACCCGGGACCCCAGGATCCCCAGGGGGACCATGCAGAGGAACCTGGCCCTGCGGTGGCTGAGGGAGACCTTCAACGCTAACAGCACCCAAGCTGGAATCGTCTACTTTGCAGATGACGACAACACATACAGCCTGGAGCTGTTTGAGGAGGTAAGAGCTTCATTCATGTTTGCTTAACACATTATTGTTTTAACAAAAAAATAGCAAGGCAAAGCACAAATAGAGCGTTGTTTGATCTTTACAAAATGCTACATCAACATAGCTGGATTAGCTTTGATTTAGTTCAGTTCTTATGTAGTAGTGCACACAATATATATCTTATATAGAAGACTGTGAGCGTTCGGGCTCACACCTACGTTCCCAATGATAGAAGGACCACTCGGTACTTTGAAACACAATGACATCTTTATTACGGAACAGTACTTTCGCAATGGTACTAGTGGTTAGTGGTTCTCGTCCTGCGGGCGAGGGGAAACAGTCCTCACCCAGGCCCCCGTCCACTGCAACCGAGCAGAACCAGGTTACGACCATGACTTTAATCAGTGCCTGATTACCTGATCCAGATCAGCTGTCTGGCCTCCGACTGAGCCACTCCTACCACTCCAGCAGCCGGCGCCCTAACCACACCCCGCTGCCACAAAGACCTACTCAAAGGCTCTCTATGCTTCCAGAAAAGATTTATCAGTGCAACCAGACTCTGACGGAGGCCAAACTAAAGACAAAAACATTTCTAATTCATCAGAGAGCAAAGATACTGGCAGTATTCTCCAAGTTTCACCTTGTATTGATATTTCAATAAACTTTTGCCAACAAAAAAACATTTTGAGATGATCCTCCCTTGAAGGAATCTGTTTTGAAGGTGTGTCCCCGTTCACTCACTCACTCATGCTTTTAATTGAGGACAGTCTACCACAAAACTATTACATTAATCAAATTATAAAGTATTCCAACCTTTCTCATAAAACTAATCATGTAAAGCATATACCCACACATTTACATTCAGCCAAAACTTTCAAACTCCCTGTTTAAATACCAAGCCAAACGTGTTTTTCAAGCTAAAACAAATGTGTTTATTAAGGGTAATTCAAGTAATCTGGGAGATTAAACCATTCCCAGTAACAACACAAGAGAAATCTCAGAGGAGTGACTGGAAGTGATCCAGAGAGCCATAAATCAGTGAACACTCAGCAATATATCACGGACATTTTGTGCAAAGATGTAATAAAATAAAACTAACTGCATGTTCAAAAGGGCTCTAGGAAAGGTTGAGGCAGATTAAATATAATATAGTGTTTTTTTTTAGTGTGCAAGAAATATGTAAAAGAGATAAAGCCAATGATATTCACTATTTCTTTTTGTTGTATCTGAAAAAAACATACCTGCTCAGCTTATGTAAATTGCATGCTTTCTTCCCTTTAACCTCCGTTCTAACTTGCGCACATCCCAGCCTGTTTACTTTATCTGTAACCTGTTATGTAAGGAGAGGTGGAACTATAAATCCACTCGGTAACTTGAAGCATTTTTCTTTTAGCTCTTAACAAGCATAGTCGGGGTTCTGCAGCTGATGGAGAGATGTTTGGGCATGTAATCAGTACATCTCAGGCCATCCATCTCAACATCAGCTGAATTACCTGAGCGGACATGGTCTAGGTCCTCTGAGTATTAGCCCCAGGTCTTGTTAGTGGTGCAGACAGGGTCCGTAGTAAATGGAGCGCCGGGTATTGACGGGGCCTGTCATTACCTTTCTCTGGGAATCAGCTGAAGTGCTCGGTCTCCCTCAGAGGCCCTCCATCACCTCCAACGGTTCTATTTATGGGCCAGAGTAAAAGCCCTGAGGGGGAAAGAGAGAGAGAGGTAGAGACAGAGATAGGGAAAAAAAGGATGCCAGTGAAAGAGTTGGGACAGCCAGATAGACAGAAAGTGCAGCGTTGTCTGCAACTACAGAATAGTTTGCTGACACCAGAGTAAATATTTATACGTTTCAACAGCTTGCAATCAAAGAGGCGTTTAAGTCTCCAGTGTAGACACAAGGTTGAAAGATTGATGTGCTCCATGTGCGAGACAAAGACTGATGACTTTATTCCACGTCTAGAGTGAGCATCTTGAATTAAAATGCAATTTCTACTCTAATTGTAAAAAAAAAAGAAAAACAAGTTTAAGCTACTTAAATTCTGACAAGCTGTCAGCATCAACACCAATGAAAATACAGGTCTAACCCCCCCCCCCCCCAAATACCTTACTACTAAAGCTGTTTCTTTTTAAACATCATTTATCTATAAACAATCAAAAGAAATAGCTTCAGTGCCATATCTGTATATAGAGGCGGACTAAATGCATGCAGTAATGGTTTTACAGAAACATGGTTTTACAGAAACATGGTTAAATTGTACCAAATAAATGTAACTTTGTGTAAAATCAGGACCAGATACACAGGAGCTGAATGCTGCTTTTCAAAATGCTATACAATGTAAGTCAAATATACAACAACTTTTCTATCAATGCATTAACCTTGTTGCAGCTGACATGTTACTTAAGCCTGAAATTACAAAGCGTTAAAAAGACTACACCATAGCTCATTGCTTACAATAAGTTGTCTACTGGAGCAGTTACGTAACTGCTCTTATAAACCTCAGTATAATTTCACACCGTAAACTATCAGTGGCTCTGGTACAAACACCTCTTTATTAAATGCTTCTTTTTTTCAGGTCATCCCTTGGATAACAACAAAAATATATAAAAATGTTTCATATGATGCAGTAGAACATGTGAATTATTAAGGCTTCTTAAAGTTCTCCAAAACCACAAAGGGGTTGACCCTAAATGTCAACAAACTGATTTCAAGAAGATGGATCACACACTTAAACACATTTGACTGCAGTAGGACTATTGGGGATTTTATTATTTATTTAAACAATATACATATTTGAGAAACTATCATAAGTACTGAAAAGAGGATGATGTTATCTGATGAATATCAGCGTATGCTCCACTAAATCTGTTCAAATAGCTTTTCATTTTGAAAGAGACAAATGGCTCTGTCAACCTGATGAATTCTAGATATTGTGAGCTGTAAAGAACTACATTATAGAAGGAACAACAAATGTGAAAACGTAATCAGAATCCTTGAACCATCGATATATTTAACACTCTTCTTTTGTTTCGACTAAAAGTTAAATTCAAGGACTTCATTGGCAGGAGTAAAAGGAAACTCTGATTTGTTTCTTTCTCTATGCGCCCTTAAGGCCTGATCACGTACCTTTCTTTTGTCTCTGAGAATTTTGGATTTCTTTGCTTGGGATTACTTCTCTTAATCACAGCCACTCTTTCTGAAGGAAGCAGGAAACAGAGCTTAAAAACACAGAGGCCTTCAAATGCAAACTGTATCAGCAGGGAACAAGAAACTGTTCAAACACATCAGATTCCTCATCATATCTTTTTGCATGGGTGAAACTAGAAGAGGGATTTGTGTTGTTTCACTCTGGTTGGCGTGCTCTCCAGACGCAGCAGCAGAACACTCTTTTGCACATTTATAGTATAAATCGGAAGGTGACGAGCCTCTTGAGATTGCCTGCAGAGAGCCTGATGTATGCCTCCTTTTGATTTAAGTTGAGTGTACTGTATATATATATATATATATATATATGAGGAAAGCAGAGGGGTGGATGGGCAAAATTCAATTTGAGCACAGCTGCAAATAAACTGGCACCCAACATTATAAGGTAAGGTAAATAGCACAGGAATTGCTCACATTTTGCGAATGTAATACACAAAAATAACGAGGAGAGATGGTGTCAGCACTACAACATTTGATCCTGTGTATTAAATTCAAGCATCACAATCCCATGGACACATGCATGTAAGCACTCTTTTCCACCGTTAACACCCAGAGCTCATTAAGGCCAAACATCCTGCCAAATGTTATCTTGGTGCTTGGCACAGTTTTTTTCCACCCCCTAAAGCTCAAATCCACAGATTCCCATAAGCCCCTAGCCCTCTTCATGCTGTTCACACTATGCAGCTCCCTGATCCCCTGAACTGACCACATAAAGACATTTTCTATATCCATGCAATCATTCTAATGTTTGTTATGCTGTACATGCATCTTTAAAATGTACCTTCCCGTAGAGAGGCACCAGCATCATTATTTCTGCTGCAATGAATAGCTGTTTCCCCTTCCTTTCTTGAAAAATGTACCTTCTTTATGACTGAAGCAGCTCTAGCTAAAATGGCTAACTGTGAAGCTGACAAAGAAAAAGGGCGGCAAGATCGTTTGATGCTGGAAGATTAAAGGACAAAAAAAGAAAAGAGGATGGCAGTGCTCTACCTTAACGAAACCCACCAGCCAACCAGCGACTAGAGCCACTTGCTCTAATAGCTTGGCTCCTTCAAACCCTCTTGGCACAATAGTTCCTTTTAAGATGGTTGTGTCCAATTATCTCATTGTTGGGCAGCTGTTGAACAATGTGTGGGATCTGCCTTCATCTTAACACTGTAACAGCTGCGCATGGCAAAAAAGCTTGGTCAATATTCACCGTCTTTCAGAATGAATAATAGCTCTAAAAACCCGCCGCGCCGCTGGCAGCTGATTCTCCTCTCTCTCTGTCATGTCTTTTTCAGATGACTAATTTGCTCTCTTCCTTCCTCCTTTTTTGTTTTTCTCTTTCCTCTCCCTAGATGAGATCCACTAGGAAAGTCTCAGTGTGGCCTGTGGCCTTTGTGGGCGGCTTGCGTTATGAGTCCCCCAAGGTCAATGCAGCTGGAAAGGTCTACGGCTGGAAGACGGTGTTCGACCCCCATCGGCCATTTGCCATCGACATGGCCGGATTTGCCATCAACATGAGGCTCATCCTCTTCAAGCCGCAGGCGTATTTTAAGCTTCGCGGGGTGAAGGGTGGCTACCAGGAGAGTAGTTTGCTCCGGGAGCTTGTCACACTTAATGACCTGGAACCTAAAGCAGCCAATTGCACTAAGGTAATCCCCTTTTTCCAATGTTTAGCACCTTGACTTGAGCACTAAGCAGTAAATGGATGTTTCTAAATTGTTTGTAAGGATGGTAAGACTGGTTTGAATTTAATAAAGCTGCTGTCGACGGTGGTGGTAAAGTATTCAGATCCTCTACCAATACATCAATGCATATTCAAATGAAGGTGCTGCATTCAATTTCCAACTAAATTAAATTTACAAGCATCAACGGTCAAATCTACCTTCCTTATTTTGAGTCAAACAACATATCTTTTGTGAATTATTGGAAAATTTGACCTCAAACTGTTATTTGGAAACATACCAAGCAGCCACAACAACATCCTGTCACAAACCAATCACGTGTTGGTTCAATCTTTAATAGTATAAACCTGCCATGTTTGTTTTGCATGTTAAATCTTAATACACACATAAGTATCTACAGCTGTAAAATAGAGTGGAGCAAAACGTACAATAGTTTACTTTACATTTAACAGAGTTGAAAGAAACATGGGAATACTGACTATCCACCACTGGCTTTATCTTACTAATGATCTAACTTTGAAAATGTCTTGCTAAATCTGTATGCTGAACCACCTCGGTCAAATACTTTTCCCAGTAATTCAGATTCAGAGGGAAGAAAGTGGAAAGAAACCACAATCTCTTTTCAGAGGCTCCCCTTTGGATGTCACCCTTAGCAATGGAGATAATTATTAGGGTTTTCAGAAGTTGCGTAAGAGCAAACTCTATAGCTCTGTGCTAGCAAAACCATCACAAGCACCCTCCGTTGATGAGGTAGTGCAGTCATACTCATCACCAAAACCACTACTTCCAATAATTCTACACAATATGGCTCCATTATAACGCAGTAAACCTTGAATTATTACAGGAATAGTTTCAATAGTTTTCAAAAACACTTTCCTGCCAGAATTTAAACAAACTTAAAAAGTACCATGCTAAAAGACAGAAAAGCCTTGAAATGTCTTGCATTCTCTCTCTCTCACACACACACACACACACACACACACACACATATAGAAAGGCTTGAAGGTAGCAGCAGCAACATCCCCACTCCACCATTCCTGCATGCAGCCTTTGGTCTGGGTCACATCACTAAGCCTCTCTCTGGGCAAAGAGTAGTCAACCAGAGGGCTTTGGTTAGCCAGGATTCACACCACAATCACCCCAACACACACATACACACACACACACACACACACACACACACACACACACACACACACACACACACACACACACACAAAGACAAAGAGAGAAAGAGGGGAAAGGAAGAGTGAGAGGGATGCTTTCAGCCAGCTTTTTCTCCTGCTCTCATGCAGCCATTCAGAGCGGGAAAATGAAAAGAGGGGATTCAGGGAACGGCTGAGAGAGCGGAATTGGAGTTGGGAGGAAAGGGGAGGCAGGGACGTCACACTGATTACAGATGAGTGCGGGGACAGACAGACAGGAGAGCAGGAGGAAGAGAGGAAGAAAGAAATGGAAAGTCGTGCACAGGCATCTCTCTTTCTTATAATCTTCCACTTCAGATACAAGTCTGACTATTAACCTCCCCCTACACCTGAGCAAAGTGGGAGTGGGCTCTTTGCACATTTCAAACACGCCCTATGCATAATTCATAGCTGCCGCCATGGAGAGATGAAAGGAAGGAGGGATCCAACACAGAGAGCCGGGAAAATGAGCTTGACAGTTTTTTCCCTCCCCTGTTCCACTTGCCATGCTTTTCCTGGATGTTTGTCCAGTCTCGGGGGCCAGATGAACTCAGTCTCAAGCACAATAGCATGCCCAGAAGAACTGTAGCACAACTTTACAGGCAAA
Organism: Eleginops maclovinus; assembly: GCF_036324505.1. Classification (NCBI taxonomy): domain Eukaryota; kingdom Metazoa; phylum Chordata; class Actinopteri; order Perciformes; family Eleginopidae; genus Eleginops; species Eleginops maclovinus. The sequence continues at coordinate 7,407,163 of NC_086366.1, read as the reverse complement.
AGCTCATACACACTGTGTCGAAACATCTTCAGTTGGCCGTCATATGAAGGTAGCCATTATCCTATGGGCAGAAGAGGACTGTACACACACTAATCCAAGAGGGATGTGTCGTAACACACGGCGTGTAGTTCCTCTTCACTCCCTTCTAATGCAAGGTTCATGCTCAAGTAGCTTTTCACACAAAGGCAGACCCTTTGGTCGTGTATGTACTGCTAGAGCTATAACCAGGATTTGAAAAACACGAGGCAGAGTGGCTGCTGAAAGGATGAGCGGTCTGAATGGGTGCATTAAGGAAACAGCATGTCACTAATGTTGCTGTTGTTTGTGTTGGCTTTTCTCAACAGATACTCGTTTGGCACACAAGAACGGAGAAACCTGTCCTTGTAAACGAAGGAAAAAAGGGATTCACAGACCCCAATGTGGAAATATGACCCCTTCAGATGCAGGTAAATCATAATGTGCAATACATTTTGTAGTATTTTCTATAGAGTGGTTCAGAAATTAGACCTAAAACCCAAAGATTAATGGGGCATTTATCCGTTTCCGAGTCAACAGTCTCTTGAACGGTTGTATGCCAGAATAAGGTCTTTGTTAAACATTTACAAGTTTTAATCAGTAAAAGCCCCATACCCGAAGCTTCTTTGGGTTTTCAAAACAGCATTTGCTAACCAGTGACTGAATGAGACAGCAAACGCTTCACGCACAACATTAGCCGCCTTTAGCTTAGCGGTAGTGACGCACAGTCATGCGACCGCCATGTTGTTCATTAGAGAAACATAAGTTTTTTACTTCTGGAGATTGCGTTTATGCTTCAAAAATCAGAAAAGTGGTTTTAATTCAGGGAGACTATGCTGCTGAACAAAAGGTGTAAGTATTGCAAACGTGTATTTTCCACAGATTTTATTATTGACAATATTTCAAAATCAGATAGAACTTTTCGATTGCTTTTTGCCGTGGGAGTGCCTCTGATGCTAACCTCTGGGTCTTTCACTGCACCACTCTATTGCAGACCTGAACCATCTTTATGTACCATTTTCTTAAGAAGGGGAAATAGAAATGTGAAGACCACTTAATATTGTACATTCGTTTTTAATGTGCTTTCTGTCGGGGCCCAATTACAGCAGATGTTGTCCATCAATGAATGTCTCCTAAATAAACAGATTCAATTAACTTAATTAAGGCTTAGCGCTCTTTCTCAGCTTATCTTAATCCTTTCTATTGCAGGTCGCTGGCCTTGGACCAGCAGAGGAAGAAAACGTCTGAACGTCTTGATAAGTGCAACCAGTGCTCATGTCTTAATCATCAGAAAAAAGGGACATTTTGGCCTTTGAAGAGGAATTTAATCCTCTTGACTTGATCTGACAATTTTGAAATACGGAGTAAAACAGTACAGAGGTACAATACTAAAGCACAGATTAGAAGTGGCTGCAGTTATTTGCCAGGTCTGCTGAAGTGCAGGGCAGAGGACATAAAGGACGTCACAGAGTCGGCGTTGATAGACGTGACCTGCAACTTCATGGTACAATGGCTCGCTGAGGACAACCTAACAAAAGAGACAGGCACAATATGACAAGCATACAGCCAGCGGAGTCATCCAAACAAGCAGGTTAAACCTAAAAATAAACTAAGGGGATAATACTCACACTGTCTGGATCTGCACATGGTTCAAAAGTGAAATTCCACACCATCAGCCTGGATTAAAACACGACTCCAAGGACAAATAAGCGACGTGTGGACTTTCCTTTGAGCAAACAAAGCAAGTCAAGGATGTTCTTTTGATAACTATGAAATGTTTGCATTAATTTAATCTGTTCTGGTGTTTTACAAGCACTTGCTAGTTCAATACTACTGACTCGTACAGTACCTGCATTTACTCTTGGGTTATCATTGCTCATTTTATGGTGTCATTATATCACATGCATTTAAGCCACCCCCATACACTTGAAGAGAGACTGCTGTTTTAAATGTATCCCCTCGTTGTGCTTGGGAGCTCAAGAGTACATGTAAACATCAGAATCCTAACACTTCTTAGCACTTAAAAAATACACAAATGATGTTCCTTTGTGGCAACATGTGTACATAGTAAGTTAACATGACTACAATCAGAGAATTGATGGCAATTTTGACAAAAGTATTGTAATTACTGTATTTATATGTAAAAAGAAAAAGGTAAAAAAAGTATCTTCTCTTTCCCCTCTGAATTCCTCACATCAACACTCAACAAGGCACAGGTTCACTCAAGGTTCAACACATGGAAAGAGTAATAGCACATCACCAATGTCATTTGGTATTAGAAACTCCAGTTTGTGACACGTTCATTACTTTGAATCAGCTAAACCGTAGACTCACAAATACTGGCCTAATTGCCATGTTAGCTTTCATATAAAGTGTCATTTTTGATGTTGCGGGGGAGGGGGGGGGGAGTGTGTCACTTCAGAGAGCTAATATTTCCTCTTGTCTATGCACGCTCATATGTCCACGAGCCACTGGTTAACAAAGGTCCCTGTGTGCAAGTCTACCAAAGAGAAGGATGAAAAAGCATCAATGCCAGCAAATTTGGTTATAAGTAGGCCTGTCGGTCCCCCTTCTCTAAAGAAAAAGCACTGTTGTGTGAAGGAGACAGAATTCCCCCAAAAATATAAATGTAGGCATCTGCTAAATAAAGCAGCTAATTCCTCAACAAAAAGTATCAATGCATGGCCCTAAATTGTTTTTACGCTGGCTTCCACTTATAAAATGAGAGACTACTCTCAATTGACATCAGGCTAAGAAAAGCACAACAAAAATAACTGTTTTTGCTAATGATTTGGTAGCAATGTTTACGTGCCATCTTCAGTGTTGTGGATTGATGTCTCATGGGTTACTTCAGTTAAAGTATCAGTCTGTTGTGCACTAACTGGATCGCAGAAGGGAGCTCCTCTTACGCTAAACATCAGCAGCGATGACGCTTTTCAGCTGAACACTGTAACAAAGTTATTCTACACCTCGTATAATAGAATCTCTCCTCTAGTTGATAAATCATCTGTCTAGTGCAATACACAGTGGTTCTTATCTTACATTGCCCGGCAGAAGTAGCTGGAGATAATTCAAACACTGAGCCTCTGTACTGTTGCCAGATTATCTTTGTGCACCCTCCCCTTCAGCACACACAACCCAAAATACACAGAATGGAAACTTACAAAGACGTTACGGCCTCTCGGGCTCATCAACCGGGGAAACCGTACTATTACATATTTCACTTGGAGTAAGATAAGATACACACATTCAGACAATAGCTGTATTGTATCTCTCATCGGACTGGCTGTTTTCGTAGACTGCATGATATTACACTGCACAGGGGTCGGCCATGCCACAGACTATCTCTGGATTTGTTCTACTCTTCAACTTGCCTCCTATTATTTATTAAAAACTCAAATTTTATATATTTATTTATGTATTTATTTCAAGTGTGGAAGTGCAATTGAATCATAGCAGTGTTTGCTCTACAATCTGCATTTTCCAACTGCTCTCGAGAAAAAGCATGCGCACTTACGGTATAGTGTACACGTGGATTATCATACAGATCATAATTACAAACACCATCTTCTTTATAGCATTGCTGCTGATATAAGTTCTACTTGAGAAGTCATTATCAGCTTTTTAATCCAAATGAATGAATCCATCTGAAATGTTTCAAGCGATTAAACCGTTTTAGATTCCAAAATAAATACATCACCATGTAGAGGTTTAAATTTGAGCTCTTCAGGTATGAAATTAAATTCAATATGTTGTTTTTTTATTTGACTCTAAACAGAAATGTATGAATCAATCTAAAAAAAATAACTAGCGCTGGAACAGCACCGTGTCAAAGACTTCATTTGAGCGCTCGGGCATTCAAATCAAATGTTGTCAGTCTTTTACTTTTTGATGTACACTAAATTCTCTGCTCTCATCTTCCAGACTTGCCAACAAACGTCATGTGGCGTTTGGTTAAAAAGAAAAGATTTACTGATGGTAATATCTGTGGTGATTTCTGAAGCAATTTAAAAGGGCTTGACCTTAAAAGTGATGTTAGATCTTTGTCCGACATCTGATTTGTTTCTCTCTCTACAGGTGACTTATCAAGCAATATCTTAAAACTCACAAATAATGAGTACATACATCGACTTTAGCAGTGCAGGTTATTCAGTATTCAATGTCACTAAATGAGAATTACCCTCCGAGGGGCTTCTTTAAGGCACAATACACTTTCCACACAAGTCCTCTCTTTTCCTCATCTCCACTGTCATCCCCCTGACTCATGTGATTCACATTTTATGCATGTGACTCTTACGGTTGTTTATTTGCCACAGCAATTCTGTCTCAGAGAAAGATGTTAGTTGAATCAAGAGAAATAAATAACTGAGAAGAACCTCGCCTGTGCTGGAGTGTTGTGTCTGAACACTGAATGTTTTTACACTGTCTGTACTATGTGCGTTTTTAAACATCTAAACCACATTTAATCTTTTCTTGAATGTTTCCTTAAGTTGGTCTCAAATCACCCTGTCCTCAACTAGGCTGCACAATTAAGACACAAGGATTATTTTAGCTTAGATTTCAATATTTAAATCAGGAGCCAAATTATGTTTTGAAGCATGTGCTAATCCTTTGTCAATGTCGGTATGAATTGATTGATTTACATTTGCATACATGGAGAAATATACAGTTCAATTATTGTTTAAAACACCAAAATTATGCTAACCTTACCTTATTGGTTTACAGTTTTGCAATGTAATATCAGTCCATTGAAAATATGGGTACTACCATGAAGTTGTTGGGGAAATGTTTAAGTTAAGACCTAGGACAAATGTAGGTTAGCATATTTCGGTTACTTAAAAATGTCAGGCACAAACTGCCTCCACGCCCTTAAAAGTTAACAAGAATCGGCATAAGTGTGCGACTCGTGCACCTCACATTTTTCCAGGCGATAATAGACTGAAATGTTGAAGCACAGTGTCACTGTGGCATCAATCTTTAAAGACAAATAATTGTGATGGTAGGTCTGACAGGCCGCACGCACAGAGATGACTTTTAAAAAAACACTTCAAACACAGCTTGTGATCTTGACTTCTCTGCAGGAGCATATCATAAGAGGATACAGAGGCAGCTCATTTTATATCAAACAGGCAGTCGGAGTGCAGTTTAAATACAGGAGTTCAAAAGCATCCTTGGCTACTGACACAGAGGTCGAAAGCATCTTTATTCACAGTTATCAGGCGGTCTGCAATTTATAAATTAAGTGTGGTGGAGGCGGAGATTCTCACTTCATTATTATAAACAACAGTCTCTTGGCGTCCAAAAATAAGTATTTGAATGAACGTTAATGACATTGTTACTAAAAGTATTGAACAGATTGGCAGGAATACAGTCATTTAAAGAAAAACGGTGGGTGTTTCTCAACAAATCAGGGTCTTTTTCACAATATTAACAGATTCACACAAAAAGTCAACACGTTTTTATACAAGTATTATAAAAAATGAAATGACAAAACATACAATTAATATGCTCTTATTAAAGCCCTTCGACAGAAATCTTAATTTGACCTGATCATAACACTTCATTCAAACTTGACTGAACAAAATACAATTTCAGTTGTTGGAACAATCATTTCGATCTAAATAAAACCTTAACTCTCCAAGTGAAATGTAATAAGAAACAACCATTATGCTCTCAGAAAAGCCACCAGACTCCAATTACACAAACAGCCATTTTACCCTGCTGATCATTATATAACATACTTCCTTTGAACACGACAGAAACAAATAAAAACTAATCCAAACCAACCTTCATCGTTCTTTACTTGCAATATAACAAACTCTGTTCTGTTCAAATTAACGCCTTAACTCACCAAGTGTGCAGGTCTAATATGAGTTATGATTGAAGGTGATATAACCTCCTTTACTCCCAAACAAGGGACAGGAAATGCGTTACATGTAAAGGCTTGTTGCATGCATCCGTAAGAATCCTGTGAAGGAAATGCTCAGTTATTGATACACTATGAAGGATCCTCTAGTTTGGAAAAGCACTTGAGGCAATTGGGAAACTCTCAAGTCTATTGTTCCTACGGGGAACAAAAAGTCATCCTCACGGCTTCATGTCACTTTTCATGGCTGCTGGTCTCGACACGCCATCAGTGCCTGAGCAGACGAAGCTCACTGTAATCTCTCCCATCATCCTCCTTTCCTCATCCACACCGCCCTCTCACCTTCTGTCCTCACTGGACATCGACTGACATGCCATAGTCCGGGCTGCTGGAGAACTGAATTTTGCCATCTGCTTCCTGCTCTTCAAACACAATGACCTGTAAGGAAGAAAGAAATACCGCCTGAGACAAGGTCATGAACAGTCGGTGAGAGTGGGTGGATGAACACCAATCTCATTATATGCACGGAAAAAGAAAAGTTGTGGAAGACAAGGAGAAACACCATAGATTTAGTGGGAAGTGCTGCAGAGTTAGCAAAGCTATGGGTGATGAATATCTATAGCTCTATACTGTCATGGGTGATGCACGAGTCGAGGTGAGCCAAGAACTGTATCAAACTTACATGTACATCTGATATTTTTGGAGAATACCAAAACCTGTGAATATTCGCATTAATTGTGCAAAGTTTGTGCGTTAGTCAAGTCCCTGGGGCCACCTGTAGGTAATAAATGCCATTCCATTTTACACACAGAACTAACAATATAAATGTTTTGTTATTCATAAGCAACTTATTTGAAGGATGCTTAATCATTTGAGTCTGTTATCAGACCGGGTATGCCAAACCATTGCCAGCTCAAGTTGCTCCAGTGTGAGGATATGACTTTTTGGAAAGTAATACTGGTTGGACAAAACAAGGAATGGGCATTTGCACAACTCTTTTTACATATGTAGACAAAACAAGTGACATAATAATTGTGAAATGTTTGGTTCTTATTCTAACGTCTCCTTGAGGAATAGAGCAACAGTCTTTCATGGTGATCCAAACATGTTACGTGTCAAGATTGGATGAGTTTGGTTAAAGAGTTACAAATCTGATACACATCTCACGTCAGGAGACTAAAAAGTGCTTTGAGTGTGAACGTGCGGTAGCAAAATACACAACCCAAAATGACTGGCTTACTGTCCACTATACTTCACCATAATGTGTTTAATTATCTATTTAAATATCCTGTTAAATAATGAACCTACTGAAGGCCTTCTCTGTGATCCTCAGTGTTCCTGGTCAGTGCTGTAGGTCACTCACAATGTCAGATCAGCTCATTAATGCTAAAAAGACTACAGACAAACAGAACAGTACCTGGTTGTCCCCCCTGTGGAGCCAGGGGCCCGGGACATAGAGAGTTTGCTGAGGACCGGTGGAACAGTAGCGTCCCAGATTCCTGCCGTTAATAAACACGACACCTTTGCTCCAGCCCTGTGAACACAACCAGTGACCGTCACCATGACAACAGGCCGTTTCAGGGGGGGGGGGGGGGGTAAATATGTATAGGAAAACCAGAAATGCACGTCACACCTTCATTTCTAACTCATTGGCATTTTTTGCTTAATATATCCTGAGATCTTGTTCATTGTATTTCTTTGCTTCGCTTCTCCAGCCTTTTGACTTCAATTTACAGCAGTGGAAAAACTGTGGGAAAGTTTCCATCTAAAAATAACCAGATGAATACGCAGTTTAAAGTGGGATAGAGAAGCACTCATTCAATCAATAACTGCATTATGTAGAGCTGCGTGAAAATGAGATCATTAAAGAGCACCTCGTTTTCTTTAAGGAGCCTTTTAAGATTGTTCTTCACTAATGAAATTATATTATTGTGTCAAATGCAATGAATCATAAGTGAGCAAGGACTTGATAGAGCTTCTGGTTGCATTGCTCTCTAGGGACAAACACATTAGTATGTTTCTTTATCAAATGAAATTACCAAACCACTAGCTGACACTAGCAAATATACTGTATTATACGACTTCATTCACACTACATCTACTGTACTCACGGGGAGTTTGATGAAGGTGTCTTTAGGAGAACTGTTCACGTAGAGTTTGGCCTGGAAAAACCCCGGGAAGGAGGGCCGCTGACGCAAAGACATCCAATGGCCAGAACCCTCAAGTCTGTAAAAGCAGAATACATTCATCACATCGTTTGTATTTGTACGCCTCCGGTAAATGTCAAGTAACAACTTTGGAAATGGATGGCAGGGGAAATATTCAGAATCACAATCTTTGCGAGCTATAGGGTATATTTTGCCTCTGAGTAAATCCAAAAGGTCTCCATGATAGAAGAAAAATTCCATCCTCATTTAGGGTTTTTCTTCAGTGTTCACTCATAAAGGGCTTCAGGCATTGACATTTTCAGGGTGGAGGGATTGAAATGTTCTCAGTGCATGAGGGGGAACCAAAAAGGACTACAGGAAGGATCATAGTCTACGTGTTAAGGTTTGTATCTAAACCTTAACACAAAATAGGTAAACTCATCCAGGCCCATATTTTTAAAGGAGCTTATAAGGAGTTTACATTTGGCATTCTATCAGTTTTTTATTAGCTACATAAAACTTCAAAATGGTCTTTTAGTTCTTTAAATATTCAGTTATTTTTATATTGTTTTATCTATGTTACCATTTTACTAGCAATTTCCTTTTTCACTTGGTGTTTAAATCATTTGACTTTTAGTAATGTTATTAATTATTACATTTCTGTCTGGATTTAGAGTTTTATTATTTATTAATTTATTTAATAGGTATTTATCTTTTATCGTATTTATTGATTTTGTCTTTGTCTCTATTTTTTTACTGAGAGAGATCATCATTTCATTGTGTTTCATTTTGTATTATCATACCTTTTACTGTTTAAAGTGTTAAACTGTTATATCATTTCTTTTTTTTGCCGTTTCAAATTGTGATGTGTGCCTTGTTGAAGCACTTTGAGCTGCACCTAATGCATGAACAGTGCTATATAAATAAAGCGTATTATTCTTATTCTTAGTTTATATATTTGTCAGCATAGTTGCAAGTTGCATACAGAGTGCATTTAACATTCTGAATTTGCCAAACATATTGTGATTGAGAAGGGCTGTGGCCGATGTTTGACTTCAATCTGATGTTGATGATGCTAATGTTGCATGTGATTAGCAATAAAGGCATTATCTAATATGGAAACACCATGAGGGAAATGCATTTTGGGTGCAATGAGCCCTGCCAAAATGACCCTATAATGATTGGCTGTTGTGGAGTAATTACCTGACCTAATGACAATTATGGGATGGGTGCCCCATTAAACTTCTCCCACTGAGACCGTTTTACTTTCTGTCATTGCAGTGGTCTTGGTATTGTGCTTGGTAAATGGTGCATGTTGTATTTATCAAGTGAAATCGGTTTAGATATAGAGCACATAAAACAAACGATTGGAGTACTTCTTGAGTCAAGGCAGAAGGTTAGGATCCGCCTCAATTTAAAGACATAATTCCCATGAACAGCAGTAACACATAAGGCAATTCAATGGGACAATTCCAGTAAAAGAAAGTGTGTGCACTGTGGAGGTTTCAATTAACAGATGTATTAAGATGCTGTCGTTATGTTGACAGAATAATCTTGTCAGTCCTTAATATATTGTCATATTTAATAACTATCCTGTCAAAAGTTTATCCCTGTTGGTGTGTCAACATTTAATCCCCATTATTATTTGTTGATGCAGCAGTTATTTGAGTATTACTGTAATGAGCTTTGCTTCAATTAAGCTGTCAGACACATGCTGCTAACGGAAATTCAATTTGCAATGTTTTTGTACCTCCTGCGTTCAAACTGTTTTTATTTTTGTATCACCCTGGAGTTTTAGGATATATTGTTTGGATGCTGCTACTGTGTCTTATGAACCCCCTGTGTTTTGTAACAGATTAAGATGTTATGTATTCTCAAGCACTTAAAACAGTCAAGATCCAGGATAATATGCCTACTCTACTTTTTTATAATTCAATATTCTAAAAGTGAGACTGTTGTTTGGACAGAGGTGTTTTGATTTATGAATGTTGCCATCGTGTTCCTACAGTAACCATGTTAAAAAGGGCGATAATCAGCTGGATTGACAGACAGAAATGGGGTAGTGATTGAAAGAAACAAACCTGTTTACAAAGCCAGGCTTCATATCCAGACTGCGGATAACAAAGTCACGGAGGGGGTTCTTGTTAAACTCGATATCTCCAACAAGACCTGAAAGGTGAGTGAAAGCAGCTGGATCGATCCTACGTCACTCTTTAATTAGTTTTCTTTCAACGTTACTGATAAACAGATCACTTGGCGAGATTTGTGCCGTTCATGCATCAACTTTTACCTTTGCGCTGCTCATCCAGGGTTTTCCCATAGTTCACTCTTCCACAGTTCTCCACGAGTAAGCTTAGAGTTCTTTTTTCCTTTAGTGGAAAACATAAAACAAATACTGAAATACAGCAGTATTCAAAAAATAAAGGATTGCAAAAATGTCCTTCAGCTCTGGCTTTAGTTATTGATGAATCCCGATCTGAGTCAGCACTTCTTCTGTAAGGTTGAAGTTGACTAATCAAATGTGTCAGGATAAACAGTCTGCTATTTGCCCAACCCGAGGACCCTGCTGTCAACAAACATCTATCAGTCTCCCCTGAAGCTTTCACATGCTGTTAAATATTAATAACTTTATGCTTTTTGGAAATAAACACACACATAAAGTACCTTTCCGTAGGGGACTGCGAGTTCTTGCGTCTTATAATCCAGAACACCAACAAAATGTTTGTCCACATAAACCTAGGAAGAAAAAAGGAAGCATTTTTCATGTTTAAATACGCCATAATAAACCTCCTGATCATAGTGTATGTCCTGAACATTACATATACACGTACACAAACATGGATGTCCCACCCCCTTTTTTATATCATTTTATTTTTGCTAGTTAATGACTGTAATGTGAGTATGTTTGTATAATTAAACTGAAACTGTGCCACATTAGACAACATTCAAATTATTGTTGTTTCTTATTTGAAATAAAAATAACAAGTCGTTTTAGACTCTATGGGAATACAAATATCCCCAATGTCATACATTAAACACCTGCACTCAACATGACGCCTGACGCATTTGTCTAACAATTCAATCAGCCTATCACAGACATTTCCGGACACCAATTTCTAAGATCTCCATGCTCCTGTGACTGTTTGACTCTAACACCAAAGCAACTGGTATCAGCCCGCGCTTGTTAATTGTTATCAACAAGTACTCTGATCAGAGGTGTGATTTCCAACAGATTAAAGCCTTCTACTGTGCATGCAAAAGTTCCCACAAAAGAGAAGTGTAAAAGTGTCGTCTGTCTCCCTGTGTTTACCAGTGCTCTGTCTCTGATGTTGTTCTTGGAGTTGAGGGCCCCTCCGCTGGTGATGGTGGTCTCATACAGCGTATAGCCGTAGGACTGACCGTTGTTGTTGTTGACAGGGAGGTTCTCCATGTTCACCGGCCTCTCTGACTTAAAGGGCTACAAATAAAGACAATGTTTGTTACCAGTTTTGACACCAACAGACTCAGGGGAACAGAAACATATGTATGTATATTTCTATATCTATTTTATCTGAAATTATTGTGTATCTTATGTCTTTGTTATATTATAGTATGTTACCACTTTCTGTTTTTTACCTTGTTTTGTATGCGTGCTCGCTTGGATTTTTAAGAATTGAACATGAAATGTCATTTTGTAATGTGTTTCTGTTGCACTTTATCCTAATGTTTGTTATGTTTGTTTAAAACACTTTGAATTGCATCATGTTGAAATGTTCCATATGAATAAACCTGCCCTCTATCTTTTATCTTCCTTTTTACATCTTTATATACAAGTATTACTTCTGTTTGTTGTAAATCCTTTTTGTGCTGCAAACACTTGTGAATCCACTGTCATAAATATTACAAAAACAAAAGATGTTGAAATGTGCCTCATTCATAAAGCTGTTTATTTGATGGTCGCATGAAGTTTGCTGTATTTAAAGAGAACACACACAATCTCACAAACGGCCTCCACGCAGATGGGGTCTTATGATTCCCACCACACAAAATCTCCCATTTGCAAGAGGGTTTCGCCCCAAAGGGATGATTTATCAACCCCTAATGAAGCTTTCCTGTCTGCCGTTCAGAGCCATTCTTTCTTTCTTTTATTCAGCAGCATTCTTTTGCATACCCTAGGGAGCTGCATTATGCAAGACAATAAACACTCGCCGCTATGAAACGATTAACCACGTACCTCTGAACACACAGATACACTATCGGGCTCAAGACATCCCACTCAGTCTCTCTGAAGCCTCTTAAGAGGAATCTCTCTTTTTAAACGAGGGTTTGTCAGGGGCAGGGAAACTGTCATCTCATAGGGAAGCAAATTATTGTGACAGGGAGTGAACAATTAATGTTGTATGCCAGACTTGGCACATCTGGTTTGCACATAAATGCCCCGGAACAGCATGGTGTGAACTAGACTAGTGGACATGAAAGCGAACAGACATGGTGACACCTGTTTTTTTAACCGATCTGATGGCAGAAGGGGAGATTTTCTGTTAGGTTACATTGTCATAAAGCTGCACACTGTTCCTGTGGGTCCCTGAGCAAGACAATATCTCAGTTATGCTTTGGTCAGGGGCTCGCCATCAGAAGTTTGTTCATTAATGTGTGTGTAGTAGTGTGTGCTAGTGTGGTATGACGGCTGCGAGCTAATTTCTCTTGCTGTAATTACCACAGCCACGTCTCGAAGTGACTTTTCAGAGCTTCAAATTAGATTTTTACATTTTATTTTCAGTATAGAAATACAATTATTCTGTAGGATGTTCAGTTTATTTATAAAAGGAACCAATGCTACTTTCTGTCTTAAGATCTTGTATCATTTTGATTTAAAAATAATTACATCCTACAAAATAGAGGATGCAGGTCATTTCACATTTCACATCTACATTTTATGAAATATAGAAAAACAATCAATTCAGTTGATTTGGAAGTGCGGGAATTGAGATTTCCTTGAGGTAATCACATTGATGGAAAGATGATTTGCAGAAGAAAAGAAATGCAAATTCTGCACAGAAAGGGTGATTTGATGGGGAGTCTGTGCTATATTGTCACTGTAAAAACTGCACAGTAAATACAGCTATCGTCTATGGATGTTTTTGGGACTTGTGGAAATGTGATATAGAAAGTGGTAAATCTCCAAATAGCTGGAAATTAAAACGCAAAAGTCAACTGCATTCCATAGCATTTCATCATAACTAACAGCATATTCTCTTTGAGTTTGTTTGGCTTTTGTGTTTTACTTATGCATTGAATATTTTATGTATTACTGTTGTCTCTCAACAACCTCCCTACTCTGTTTGGAGCAATGCCTCACGAGCGATGTGTATTATTTCTGTGCCTCCGGTGTTGGCACTCTCTGAGCGTCAGCAGCTTACCTTGTCAGTGAATTGCAGAGTGACCCACAGAGACAGGTGATGCTGGGTGACAACAGCCTGGTACGCTCTCCTGTTCTGATGAGGAGGCAGCACAGGGAGAGGCTGGGCTGAAGAGCAAGGAGGGGGAAAAATGAGGTGGTGGTAGCATGCGATTTGATTTTATGTAAATGGGTGATTTGCATTTCCTTTATCCTTTGTTTACCCGGGGAAGGAAAACAAGTCCAAATTAAGGGGATTTTGAAATTGATGCAAACATTGCCCACTTTCAGCAAGATGAATAATTCTGATTTGTAAAGAAACCTTTTTAAACTTGCCATGCTAAAATCCTTTGCATCTACATAAGATAAGCACCTGAGAGAAGGAAAGATGGCCACAGAGGAAGGTCGTTTTATACATTTCAATAACTGTAAGTCATATTAAGTCAAAATGGGAACTCTAACAATGCTTTGGGTCCAGCTGGTACTAAGAAGTTGCAGATTGTAAGCATAACCAGCAAAACAGTTTGCTAAAAAAAAATACAAAACAGCTTTATGACCTTTTTCTGGTTATTAAAGCCCTGCAGACATTCCCATTCTGCATCCATTTTAATCAGTCAGTACCAAACATAACAGTGACCACACCCTTGCAAACTGCCTTAAAACTCCTTGGGTGAGCCATTAGCTCTCCACAGTGGCATTTAGTTTGTGCTTCGTGTTGCAAAACAGTATCCATACAACAATTAACAGCGATCACCCGTCACTCTCCCTTTTTTTAAAGGTGTTAAAGCATGCAGACACCATCAGTCCCCCCGGAAATGGCTCGACAGCATTTCCTTATCTCCAAGTGGTAACAGCTGGATCACTTAAGGAAAGCTTTGAGGACAATGGCCAACACCTTTCTCCATGATGGATCTCTACAGCACATTCAAGCCAACGGTTTCGAGGGGTATATAATATGTGTTATTATTTCTATTAAACTAGGTCACAGATTTGTATCCTGAATGGTCAACCACTTAGATATGTGTTGGAAATGTCCCGCCCCTAGCGCAGGTGTTACATAGAGGTGTCACTTTGTGACGGTGTCAAAAAAGGAGACAAATCGAGGCGATTCAGGTCAGGGGAGGAGTGTGTTGGGGAAAATTCCCACTTCCTTTTCTTTAGATTTGGCTAAAAAATCTTTATAACATGCATTCACTCAAAATAGTATTTCACTCATAATTTATCGAATATTGTTGAATATTTAATTGTGCAACCCTATCTGGCACCATCAATACTCAGCTTGCATACTGCAGGTGTAGTGCAGTTGTATTTGTAGCCTTTTGAGATGATGCTTGATTTTTGCAGTTTTTGACAGCTTTGTAATAATAAGATAAACCCCAAAGCATATATGTCACCTCTCAATCTTGTGTTTGACTTTTGACGGATTAGTCTGAAACCATGTGAAAACAAAACCACATAACAAATAAGCACAAGATGTCAAAATATTATAATTAATCATTAATTGGGTCATGCGCTTGTAGTTGCTTGGAAGAACAAAAAGCCTTCTCTGACTCTCATATTCAGGCTGCGGCTCATTGTTTTGCAGAGAACAAAGCATAAGTATGCATCACGCGCAGGCAGCATTTCACACCAACTTCAATCACAACAACTCTGTGCAAATTATTGCTTTGTTGTGCTGGATTCAATCACACATTGCCAACAGCTACATTTTCAGACCTGCCATAAAACACTGGAGACTCCTGCCTCCAACCACAAACCCTTGTTTAACAGAAAGAGAAAACTTCATAAGCAATACACATGCTACAAAGCCTAGCATGTCATTTTCACAATGGGCAGTAATTGAGGGTCTTGGACTTGGGCAAAAATCTCACACACATGCACAAGCACACACAAAATCCCATATCTAATCCGTGCTTGTAATCATATGCAAAGTTATCCTACTTTAGCCAACAGAGAGCAGGTTCTACAAGGAGAATTAACTTAAGTGGGGAGATGAAAGGGAAGGGAGAGAAGAGAGACAAGAGATGTGGGGGCCCGACTCGACAACAACACACGACACTCACCGTGGTACTGGCTGAATAAATTCCTCAGAAGATGGTACTTGGTGGTGTAATCCCCCGTCTCGGATAATGGAGCATCGTAATCTGAAAGATAATGTGCTATCAGAACAGCATGCTGGGAGCTGGAGAGAGGCAGGGATTCCTCTTACCGTGGCAGATGCTTTCACCGTGCTCCCCTATCAAACATCTTGAGACAGCAGCGGGCCGAGACACATTTTGAGTTATCTTGACAGAAAATGCAGTCTGAGTCAAAAAGGTAAAAGGCATTCAGAGGAACAAACACAGATTTGACTGGAGGTCGGAGGTGGTCTTCCCTACAGAGGAGACACTCAGAATTCACCTCTTTTCTAAAGAACGAGGTCATTACAATGTTAAGGACCCTAGAGGAGCATATAAAACCCATTGCACCGTCTTTAATTTACATTTCCCGTGCATTTTATTAGGTAATGAATTCATTACTGCACACTGCATATTCACATTCCAAGTCAGTCGAAGGTCAGAGGCTCAGGAATACAGATAGCGCCATCTACAGATTTCAAATCAAAACCATGTTATAATCTTCTTTTAGCATTTCCTTAAGGCAGATACGCTGCATTTAATCTAACTGTGATGATTGTGGTCGCTCCTGAGTCAATACTTTTTTTTAACCAGCTTTATAGATTGAGTCAGCTTACCTTGACAGAGAATCAGTGGGCTTTTCAAAAAATGAGGATAAAATCAGCAAAAGTATAAATAATTGTTTTTATTTGCCTGGCTTTGGTCTGTCTAGATATTATATTTATTTCAGATGCTTATCAAGGCCAAGGCTAGTTTCTTGATATTAGATTGGATTTTTGTGTTCAAACATGACCAATCAGCCCTGCATATGACAACTCAAGTGGTGTAACAAGTAACAAAAGGCTGCTCACAAAGAAAGTCTTCACACATACCATAGCTTGTCACCATAGCTTTAGGTGCTGGCATTCCAACTGCAAACGCTCCGCTCATAAAGCCAAAGTTTGTCCCTCCGTGGAACATGTAGAGGTTGATAGACATGTTCAGTTTCAGGATCTCTGTGACCACAGGTATCATGTCTGTAAAAAAATGTTTTAAAAGCACAAAGAAATCCCATTTAGTATTCATCAGTTCGCTTTATTGTGATGATAAAACCAGTTTGTAATTCAGAAAATAACATAAACTAAGGTTAGCATTCAGCCCAATGGGTAACCCAACAAAAATCCATTTGACTTCAGCTTTAACAACGCACCCTTTCAATAATCCTATTGCCCTCAATTCCACTTCAATTGAAGTATGGATAGACCTCATGCACACATCCTATTACAGGTACCTATAATTCATTAGGGGGCAATGCTCACACCCATGAAAAATTGCCAAGCTCTCCGCACAAATTACCTATATTTTCTAGAGAACATAGCAGAGCGAGTAATTAGGTATTCAAATTGGACGTGAGCAGTCAAATTGGACTGACTTTAATGATTTGAATCAAGGGCATGAGCCTCAGTGAATAACAATCGAGCGAGCTGAGTGACAAAAGCCAGACCCGGTCGGTGGCACTAGCTGTGACCAACTGTGGTGTGTGTTGCAGTCTGCAGAGCACTGAACTGTCAAAGACATGAATCCCCTCTGAATATCCCAGCGTTCATTTCATAGCTGTGACTCTTTCTGCATGGCCAGGGCACTTTTTTATCCCATTCCCTTTCTCAAGAGGAGGATAATGCATAAGGAAGCTTTTCATTTTCAGAGCATCTTTTGTTAAGATGTGGATGGCTGCTGGGAATGACACAGTAAAAACGGAAGCCTGAGGCTCTGCTCTGTGCGTTTGAAATTAGAGGTTTTCTAGGAGCACTCAAGGTGGCTAGCGGGGTATGTTGATCCATTAATCTTTACAATTGTGCTTTTATGCCTATGATGACTGTATATTATACTAAAATAATATCACCCTTCTGGCCACAGCTTCTGCACCATGATATCTGGTATGTGTGGGAAGCTTTAGAGCATATATACAGCCGCGGAAAAAATTAAGAGACCACAGCATTATCATTTTATCTTGTTTTATTATTTATAGGTATGTCCTTGAGTTAAAAGGCATTTTTATTTTTTATATTGTATTTTATAAACTACTGATCATTTTACTTGAAATTCAACAAACACTGCCATACATGTAGAGATCAAAATGTAAGAACAATTTGGAGTGGTCTTTTAATTTTTTCCGGAGCTGTATATATATATATATAAATTACAAAAACTGAACAGCTGGTAGAAACATGTGTGAAGTCTCAGTTAAGAACAGGATTTACTGTAGAAAGGAAACATTACTTAGGGAGGAAAGCTTAAACAATAAAGGCACCACATGAACATCAGAGGTTGTGGGTAAATATTGTTTATATGAAGCAAGCTGGTAGCTAACTTCTGTTCCAGTGTTTAGTCAAACAAACACCTGGTTTCGGTTATATATATATATATATATATATATATATATATGTATATATATATATATATATATATATATATACACAGTATATAGGGTTTGTATGACGTGGAAAGGTATTGTTTAAGAATTGACTGTCAGAGAAGATCAGTTTACATTTCAATGATATAATACTACATATTAGAGTCTAAAAAGGGCCTTTGCTTTTCATACATGAGGTGAATTTTGCTAAACATACTTCTGTAATTGTATTTAAGGCCCCTTTCTACACTGCACCATTTTACAAGCATTGGTCTTTATCCTTATTCCACCATTGCAAAAATATGACATGATACCCAGTCCTGCCAAGGGTTTCATAATTTTCCACAGTTGGTGCAATAATGCGCCAAGAAATGTAGCAATGTACTAAGGAGAAGAAGCAGACTGAGAAGTAATTATGAATATAAACATGTAGATTTTAAAAAGCTGCTATGCAATTTTTTTATGAGGAAAGAACACCATTAAAGCCACAAGGATATTTATATTGGTGAGAAACAGGGGATGCAGGCTAAATATAACTTTGCTCTGTCTTATTTCCAGGTGCAGTTATTTGAATTTTGCAGCACATACTGTATATCTCCTGAGACTTAGAAAACAGTGTAGCATATAATTCATAGGAAAGTACACAACATAATGCTCCCGTCAACTGAAACTTAATTTAATGCAGCCACGAGCAAAACAAATCTAGTGTGTATTTGCATGTGAAGCTAGGAAGTGAGTGTAACACCTCCACATGGCCTCGGTACAGTCAGTGAAAATCGGCGGAGCACATCTTTGAACAATCCAGCAGAAAGAAGCGTTTGAACAATATTGGCCTCTGAACATCAAACGTAGGGCCGAGAGACGGAGTGGAGAGGAATGGACAAAGACTTTGGTTTGTGATACTTGGCTCAAAACGTACCATGCATGAAAAGTATATACAGTAGATCTCTGACAAAACAAGAAGAGAATGACCATATGCTAAGAGGTGCATCCCAGCTGTTGTCTCCATTGCATTTAAAAACCAGTGTTCATTAAATGAAGACAAATATCCAGCTCCAGGAAGAACCGTTTGTATAACAGAATAATTAATATCTCAATTAATTAGAGCTCTATGTGTCTAACTGGCTTTACTGGGTACACACCAACACACAACTGACTATTCTTCCTCAGATGATGCATCAGGTACACTTGATGAGATTTTTTTCAGTTTTTCCATTAACGGCAATGTGCATCCAAGCTGAGTTAGAGCTGGGCAATATATCAGTATAATATCGAAAGCGTGATACGAGACTAGATATTGTTTTGAATTTGATTATTTTGACATCGTTCGTGATGTATTTTGCAAGTTTTAAAGGCTGCATTTCAGTAAAGTGATGTCATTTTTGGAAGTTGTAGCTTTTCTCTGACTTGCCTTTACCCACTTGGTCAATAAACCCACATTACTAATGATCGTTTATCAAACATATTTGGTCAAATCAAGTAATTTCAGATTTTCTCCATATCATTTAGCCCTAATTTGAGTAGAGGCAAGTAGAGAACTACCCTCTTCCAGGGATCAAGTGCAATTGCTGTGTTGACATATTCCAAAACAACAGATCCGAATGACTTAAGTGAAGTACACACCCACACTCAGTCTGGAGGATTAACTTGCCCTCCCTTTACAGCAGTGAGCTTGTCCACACCCTCTTTTCCCTGGGACAGAGACTGTTAGATTCCAAGCAAAAAAAGGTTTGTCTTAAGCCTTTCTTACCCTGAAGGTCCTGAGACTCTGTCAAGGCAGTCTGTTCTACCTTCACAGTTCCTGTTTTGGCTCGCAACACAAAACCTTTCTTACTCCGTCTCAAATTAGCCAATTGTATCGACTTTCTGTACAGAAAGAAACTGTTTCACCCTGAGAGAATCCATCAGCAGAAATGATGTCTTGTCAATGATCCTAAAGCTCTTTCTGAATGAAACCCCAGCTACCCGTCTGCCTTACCCTCAGCTGGGTAGACGTGATGAAGGTCCCCCCAAAGATCGAACCAGCCAGACCAGTACTCCATCACCATCTTCGGCTTGTGAGGCTGATAAGAGAAAGATAAGTCTGAATGACCTTTTAGTAACATCCTCAATTTGTGTGAAACCTTGAATTAATTGCTTAAAAGATTAATGATCTTCTTCCAGGTCTTTAACTTTTCCTTTTCAGGTGGGTAAGTAACCTCAAAGGTTCCCTGGGATTTACATGGACAGTCTATTGTTGGTAATTAATGACTAACTCCAAAACAACAGATTACATAATAATGCACAATTAAATCAAACACACAAATAAGACTTACTTGTATCTCATCCAGATACTTGATGTCCTTTGGGTTAAGCTTCTGGAAATTGATGGTTTCTAGTGCTTCAGAGCCAAAAAGGTAGAACATTGTCAAAACAAATGTGCAGAGAATCAGTTCAAACTAATACAAACCATGCTTTAGAAGAAGATTTATGGGATGAATATTGTTTGGAGTTGTACTTAAACTCTCAATGATTATTTTCTTGTCTTTAAAAAAGTATTAGCAGTTCCCCATTGCATCTTAAACTTCCACATAATGCACAATGCTCCTCAAATCACAAAGCTAATAGGCCTAAAAACAGTCTAATGTAAGCAGCTGCATTAGGAAAGAGGCAACGAGGCATCACATTTAAGTGTTCTTCTAAAGCATGCATATCATGATTAGGAATTATGTATTAAAATAATATCAGGAGGGTTTGTTATAACAATTCTCTGGAGGATTATACTGTATAATGATGATAATAGTGCATGGTCTGCTGATAATAAAACAAAAATACTCTCCATTTCATTGAAGTACGAGCTTATTATGACAATGTTTCAAAGAATATACTTTTATATTGCAATATCCCTGTTTTTGCTTTGTGTTAGGGTTCACTTTGTGGTATAACACAGGATCCTTTGTGTGTAGTTCTTGCCTGACACAAGCCACCCTTCGGATTAGACCTCTTGTCGTTGTGTGAAAGCAACCTCACCAACCAACCTTCTGTAAATGTGTGTCTGTTTGGGTGTGTGTGCATGCCGTCTTGTTTGTCAGCCCATCTAACAATACCTCCTTTCACTCCACCAAGCTTTAGTCCTTCCTTGTTGTCTGAGGTCAGCAGCAGCTCTGAGATACCCCTTGACAACAACGACTGGGAAAAAAGAGAAGTATTGGAGGCAACAAAAAAAAGTTTATTGCGGAAATATCATTGATTTTTCTTTACAAATTGAAAAGTGAAAAGGCCAGCAGAGCGAACAAGGAACAAAAGTGTACTCTCTTCTATAAGCTACCACTAATTATTCAAATCATATACAATTTAGTTTCTTACCTCCTTGATGAAAGGCATGTACTTGTCATCTTTGGCATAGGAGCCATATTCATTCTCCACTTGAACTGCGATAATTGGGCCACCCTTGGAGTACTGCGGAATAATTAGCCAATGAATGGGACACATATTAGGGCCTGGCACCAGTTCTCAGCATTTCTACAATCAGTACAGCTGAATTTGATGAAAAACACTCAGAAGGAAATCAGAGCTAGTCCAATGAGGCATGGATGAAAAGAAAATATGGCCTGGATGACAGTGCTAGAAAGAATAACCTCAATGAACAACAGCAGCTAGTCATTGCAGTTACATGGCTTGGTAACATGTATAGTATGCAGGAATAACATATGAAAGTGGTAACAAGTATTCCACCATGAAAAAATAGATTTTGGGAATGAATGAATTTGAAAGTTATTGTTTTATTTCAGAAAAAAAAAAACAATCTAAAGAATTCATTTTGAGCCTTATTTGTATTTGAGACATATTTCAATTAAAAGGTCCTATTGTGCATATTTTCAGCTTCCTATTTGTATTTTGTTCCTCTCCCGTGAACTGTCTCCATGTTTGGTTGTTCTTTATTTTTCTCATACTGCCTGTGCTGCAGCACCTCTTTTCACCCTCTGTCTGACACCAGGGCCCAGTCTGCTCTGACTGGTTAGCTGGTCGGCTCTGTTGTGATTGGTCAACCTTTAGAGATGTCCCGCCCCTTAGTCTATCTCGTACAATGTGTTTGAAAGCTAGCCAACAGATAGAAGTTCAAGTGTTACATTGTGATTTCATTAGGTTCGAAAAGTAAACAAAGGAGTTCAATGGAGGCGCTTCAGGCAGGGTGGGTGGGAGAGAAACTCCTTCTGGACGGAACTTTGGGAGTTTAGCCATTGCAGACCATTTACAGGCACAAAAATGAATACAATACACTACAGGAAAGGGAAAACCCCGAAAAGCATAAAATGGCCCCTTTAAATATTTGGTCTCATGTCCATTTTTAACTCATTTCAGTACAGTATACATCCGACGAAGTCTTTCGCTACATTTCTATGGTGTTAAAATATAACGTACCTGATGTGGTACGACTTTCTCAATGAGATGATTAAAGAAGGAGTTAACGGCATCAGTGAATCCGGGGTAGGTTGTTCTCAGTTTCATGTTTTTATCTCGTAGTAGCCAACTGAAAATATATCCAAAGAAATTCTTTGAAAAGTCCAAAAAACAACATATCACACAAGTTATTCAAAAGGCTTTGCTGTGAACTCTAGCATTTTTATCCCTCGAAGATAGTCATACTAACCTAGGCATGACTATCACAAAGTGCAGTGCAGAGGAAGTCATGCTTCACTGCATGCCCCTGGAAACACTCTGTTTTGATGATCATCAAATAAATATTACCTAAACCTCATAGTCCCCAAAGGCAAGACTACTCCAAAAATACCTTCTTCCAGGCTTTTTAACTCCAATATTCACCCCATTATCTGTTCAAATCTATGATGATTACAGAAACAAATGAATTCATCATCATTTGCAAGGAGCTCAGCCTGTCACATTTAATTAATGTTCTCCCTAAATCCTCACTAAAAGTCTGGAAAATCATTCGTGACATTCATCTAAGTAACATTAGAGTTTACTTGCATGATTCATAATGTCCTCAGTGTATGTAAAACCCTGTTGTCATTGTATAATATACAGTATGTAGAGCACTGAGGTGGACTAATCTTATGTCCATTTTAGCAATATGTAGCTGAAGAAACTGGAAAAATAGATGACAGAAACGGCACACTTGAAATAATTCACATGACTTAATTATTTCCAAGAGTTTAATGGATTTAGCCCGAAGCAAAGATAGCGCTAACAAACAGCTTAACTGACTGAGCAAATTATTTCCAAGCCAATTTAAGGAATTCATTTAACACCCCAGTTGCTATTCAAAAATAATGCTTTACAATGTTGAAATGGCTGAACGTCATATTCAAAATATCTGCATAGGTTACTTTTAATTGGGATTTTTACCTGGGTAGGCCACCTAGATCCCACTCTGCACAGATGTACGGCCCTGGACGCAGAATCACCCAAAGGTCCAAACTGGCTGCAAGACGGAGGTATGCTCTAAAGAAAAGAAGAAACATGTTTTTATGTATTAATCATCAATACAGTTCATCTAAATATTAATTACAGCATGAACGAAGCATGACTTAGTTATTCTCATTAAAGCAGATGTTGAATTTTAGATGATGTGATTCATTCTAAAACATTTACACAATTCATTTTTACAGTATATAGTATGTTTCCGCTTTTAAGGTAACACCTGCTTCTTGACAGCAGGCAGCACATTTGATGGATCAATCCTATCTTAACAATATATCAAGAACCCATGATAGTGATTATGGTTAATTAATCACACCATTTTTTGTATTGGGAAACGTATCATTTTAACAGTATTACATTATTTACTGTAAAAGTTCTGTAATGCAACAGTGCCCTCTGCAGGAGTTGATCTGCTCTGCAGCAGAATCTCAGGAGTCTTCCCTTTATTTTTTCTTACTCCAAATCCAATTGGTCATCAAAGTTGAACACCCCTCGCTCAGGCTCGTGCAGATTCCATGGCACATACCTAAAAACACAAATGTCATTTTTGTATTTGTGTGTGGTTAGTATTTCAATGAGTGTCTTTCATTTGTGTCGAAAAGCTACCATGTCCTTTTGTTTTCTTCAGAATGGTGTTTGCTCGGCTTTACCTAAAAGTAGTATACATGTTATATATCGAAAGTACAAAGTGCACATTGTTACTTTAACATCTTGTGTTTATATAAATGTTTTTACTTTCATTTGTACGTTTTATTGGAGATTACATTTACAGTAATATCTTTATTTTATACACATTCTTACTTCAACCTCTTAAGTCTACATCAATATACATTTTAATTTTTTGTATGTATCTTTTGTTGATTTCATTCTGAAAAACATCCGTCTATACATCTATCTGCTCTGTTGGTTCTGTAGAGCACAATGTATTCATCCAGCAGTGAGTGGGAGCCTACGTTGTCAGGGTATTGAGGCCACAGGCCTTCATCTTCAGCAGCCGGTCCTCCCAGTAGGCTCTGGGGACACGGAAGTAATGGATGGAGCCCCCCATGATGTGGAAGGGTTTTCCCTCCAGAGTGAACTGAGTCGAGTTGGCCCTCAGACCCTCCACACGCTTCATTCTTACTACCTCAAGTCGATTCCTGGGGGGCAAAATACAGTTCACATCTGACAAACAACATGTTCAACTGGCCATGAAGACATTTGAGACATATTAATACACTAGCCTATGTACTGTAAAGCTAAAAGCATTTCCATATTACAAAGAGGTTCCATTTATCTACCTATGACTGTTCATAACAAAACAACTATATCATATTTGATTAAATTAGATTATATTGGATTAGATTAGAATATATTAGATTGGTATTGAGCAGGAGCAAACTACAGGTACAAGCTAATAAATGCAGAACAGCGTTTAACCAGAAGTGAATACTAATATACTATATCAATCAGAAAGTGCAATAAATACCACAGCATAAGGGATGCTATAAATTACAGTATGCATAGGTTATAAATAAATAACATGTATATAAAAAGAAAAAGTTGAGATAGAGAATAGGGACGGCAACAGTATTGTTTAAGATCAATAACAAAAAAATTGCATTGAGATTTATATTTATTTTGGATCTGGATTTCTCAGATGATTTAATTAAGAGTGACAGACAACCTGCTGTGTGAAGTTCAATGTCCACAGGACAGCAGGTGAGAGATCACGGGTAACATGGTGGGTTTGTTAAGAACAGAATTGAGTCCTTGATTCTGAATAGCATTGATATAACAAAGCAAAACACCTCAAGCTGTAGGGCTGGATGGAGGCGCTTAAATCACGAAATTCAATTCCTTTAAGCCAGTACCTATAGCCTGTGTCTTAATGCATGGTTCTGTTGTTATGAAAACTTGGTGACTAGTTAGATTTGACTCGTACGTATAGAGCTAATGGTTTCCTTACCTTTTGAAATAAGCAAGAATCGCTCCGACAGCAACACACAGCAGGAGACAATATCGTTGCTTTAGGGACATACGAAGCCAAACCATTGGTACGATTTCTTTTGACAACAATAAAAACACGACTTCAATACAAGTTGCGCCCTGTTCGTTGCTTGTGTTCATGCACAAGAAAGTGCATATCTTTCACTTTCCAAAACGGTCGACGATGACTCATACACAACTGTCGTTGCATCATAAAACCTGTCAAACCTGACGTGATAACGCTTATAAAGTCACCCCATATTCACATAGCGCTGGGTTACCCGTAACGCTACTTCCGGGATTTAAAGATCAAGAAACGAAACGTGGTGAATTAAAGTTTTCACCTAGTTTACTTGTATGGTCTATAGTTTAAGCTGGTTTATGCAGTCTTCGCATATAACTAATACTTGGTATCAGACTAAAGTCCTCAAGAAGTACACAAACATCCAACTGTGGTGTACTTTAGGGACCGTCGACATTTATGCAACCGAAAAATAAACGCAGAAAATACAAATTATAAATGGACAATGATTTAACCTTTTTTTTCTCTTCTTAAAAACATGTTTTATAAAATGTTTGCTTCAAAAAAATAATCAAACATGTGTTCCTTAAATCATTCATATTAATTTAAGACTATGTAAGTCCGACTTGAAAGGGTTACATACTTTTAATATTAGCCTTCAGCTCTTTTTTGTTAATAACTGTCTATTTGATTGGGTGAAAACAAAGTGTACAATCTACCTCACAGTCTCATTCTGTCCCCAAAGGCTTTCATGTGAGGGCAAAGTTAAATATAGTCTTGTATTTCCTGTTTTCATCTTTTTAATCAGTCCAATCCTCTTCTTTATACATCCCTCAGCTCCCATCCCTATTTGTCTTCTTTTGCTTATAAATCTAAAAATCCCTGATGTACAATGTTTAATATTGTGTTAAGGACATAACCGTGACAGTGAAACAACTGAAGCAAAAAGCACAAACCAAGCCACAAATCTCTATTCAGCTGTACACAGCAATTTAAAAAAAAGCATATCTGTTTAATTTCCTAAGTAGGGCAGATAAAAAAGGATAGCATGACACAAACACCACAACCACACACTTATGCTACAACACACAAAGTTGTGATCACAGTTGCACACAGAAAATCTTTTCTTAGACTCTGGTAACATTTACAACCACCAATGCATCAGGACATTTTTTATGTAAAGTATATCATGAGGCTAACATTTCTGTGAACAATGCAATGCCTTCCTTCTT
This sequence comes from Eleginops maclovinus, assembly GCF_036324505.1. Taxonomy (NCBI): domain Eukaryota; kingdom Metazoa; phylum Chordata; class Actinopteri; order Perciformes; family Eleginopidae; genus Eleginops; species Eleginops maclovinus. Next base: position 7,380,606 of record NC_086366.1, on the reverse strand, counting down.
TGTGCTCTCTCGAGAGACAAAGCACTATTATATTTTTTGTTCGGAAACAACAATAGTTTCCCTTATCCAGAGTGTTTCAGGCCTCCCAGCACCATCCTCCCTTCAATTGCTCCCAGCAAGCTCAGCTTCTACCGCAATGTTTTGATGTAATTGGGATTTTCTGTTATTCAGCATCTGGGATTTACATGTGTTGGTAAGTTTTTAATTGTTTTGTGCTCGTATAAAGATTTTGTTTGTGTTGTGCTGTGTTGTGCCGGTCATATATGTAGATAAATCACATTTACTTCCTTTGAAGTAGAATACTGTTTAATTACAGTAACACAAATTACCTCAGAAGATGGGCCTTTTTTTATTATATTTCCAATTGGTGTTTTTTCACCCAACAGAAACACCCTGAGGTGGGAAGAATGAGCCGTGTGGAGGGTCTGAGGGCTGACTCCTCTCAGTTCACTCTTGAGGGAGAGCCCTTCTGCATCCTGGGGGGCTCCATCCATTACTTCCGTGTCCCCAGAGCCCACTGGGAAGACCGGCTGCTGAGGATGAAAGCCTGTGGCCTCAATACTCTGACAACGTAGAGTCCTTTTGTAACTCCACTATGCCTCATAATAACTTGTCACAATTAATAGAGAATGTCCAACACATCATCACATCATTAAACTAAATGTTTTTGTATATAAACAACTTACATGAGCCAGAAATATAAGCTCAAAATCCTTGTTTCCTTGCTTGCTTTTCAGATACGTGCCATGGAATCTGCACGAGCCTGAGAGAGGAACATTTAACTTTCAGGATCAGTTGGACATCAAGTAAGGCTTCTATGTTAAGTATCTCCCTCTTTGTAGAAAAAACATGTAGAATTGTTATGTTAAAATTAACAGAAGGTGTCCAACCTTTTTTTTGTAGGGCTTTTATCAATCTAGCTGCAGAGACGGGTCTGTGGGTGATCCTGCGTCCTGGACCTTACATCTGCGCTGAATGGGATTTGGGCGGGTTGCCTAGGTAGCACCATCTGCCCATTGCTTTTAAGTATTGCCTTTTATTAGAAGTGTGCCAAGAAATGTTTTGTTTGTTTGTTTCTTTCAGCTGGTTGTTACAAGATAAAGACATTCAGTTGAGGACCACTTATCCTGGCTTTGTAAATGCTGTTAACCTCTACTTTGACAAGCTTGTCGCTGTAATCAAGCCTCTCATGGTAAGTCAAACTCAAAATTTTGTCCAAATATTTCCTAAAATAACTACTGTAGCTTTCAGTGAGACAAGCATTTATTGTTTTTTGTACAGTTTAAAGAGGGAGGCCCAATCATTGCAGTTCAAGTTGAGAACGAGTATGGATCATATGCCAAAGATGAGAGTTACATGCCATTTGTACGGAACGTGAGTTGTATTGCAATGCTTATTTTTGACTGAAAGTTTTTACATTACATTATACTGAATGAATTCCATATAATTTTCCGCAGTGTCTCCAGACCAGAGGAATCAAGGAGCTCCTGTTGACATCAGACAACTGGGAGGGCCTGAGTTATGGAGGGATGGAGGGAGGTGAATTAATAACTGCCCCTCAAAAGGGGGAGAAATGCATAAAGTGTATTCTTTTAGATTTATTATGATTCAATATTATATTTATAATAATACAACATCATTATGACAAACTACCGCTCATAATGTCTTTTGTCATTGTTTGACTTTGCTCTTGATTTGATCTAAATCTGGTTCCTTTCAGTTCTAAAAACAATAAACCTTCAGAGATTATCATTCGGAGCTATTCAGCACCTGGCTCAAATGCAGGTCAGTGATTGCAAGCTTTTCAATGGGGCTTTTGTACTCATCATTGATTAGATGCAACAAAAAAAGAGGATGAGGGTTTTGTGTTAGAGGAAAATGTCCGATTTAGAGTCTCATTAAAGCCTTGGTAGACTCATACATCACAGTAGACGGTAAGGCGTTTTTAATGCAGACATGTGTTCTGTTTCGCGTAGCCTCAGAAACCTCTAATGGTGATGGAGTATTGGTCCGGCTGGTTTGACATCTGGGGAGAACATCACCATGTGTTCCATGCTGAAGGTACGGAAACACTTTTCAACCATCATTGAACATTTATGCTTAGCACATGCTCAATTTCAGCATCATTCTGCAGGCCATTTGTTCTATTACACACGCTTACGCGGCGGCAGTGACTTAGTCTGTAAGGGCTTGGACTGGGGTCCAAAGGGTCACCGGTTCACGTCCCAATTGGACCAGAAAAATGGAGTGAGGTGGTAGCTGAAGAGGTTCTTCTTCTTCTTCTTCTTCCACACGCTTCACCAAGGGCAATGTACATTTTCAGACATTCAGGTTGCCACTGTTAATGTTAATGTTTTTGTTGAAGGACAGTTTAACAAATGGAGAAGAGCAATTTTGGCTCACTGTTAGTTTAAAGTCTTTTGCACTATATATTTGCATTGCAGATATGCTTGCTGTTGTGTCAGAGATTCTTGAGAGAGGTGTCTCCATTAATCTGTACATGTTTCATGGGGGAACCAGCTTTGGCTTCATGAATGGAGCGATGGACCTAGGCACCTATAAACCTCAGATCACCAGTTATGGTTGGTGTGAATTACCTAAGAGTTCAGAGACCAAAGATGTATAAATATGATTCCCTTTAAGTAATGCATTGCTTCTTACTGTTTTTGCATTGTACCTTTTTATTGCAGATTATGACGCTCCGCTATCTGAGGCTGGAGATTGCACGCCAAAATATCAACTCTTGAGGACTTTATTTAGCCAGTACCACTGTAAAACCTCGCATCATTGATTGAGCTACATATTTTATGAGAAACTATGAAAACCAACAATTAATTTGATGACTTCATTATGCAGAGTAATTGAGTTTGCCTCAATCTGCTTAATTAAATGTTTTTTGCTAACTTGTGTTCCAGCTAAGCCTCTTCCTGAAGTGCCCTCTCCTTGTGAGAGGAGAGTCTACGACCCTGTTACCATCCAGCAGCACCTGTCACTGTGGGACAGCCTGCACTTCACTGACAAGGTATGCTACAGAAGGCCAGCAGCTGTCAGGTGTTTTTTATAAAGAACTGGAAAATGTTTTATCCCTACCGTCTGGTATACAAAGGAGCATTGCAGGGATGAGAGTAAAATGCAAGATGTGGTGAGCTTCAGAGAGACAGAACATCTATGTTATCGGCCTCTGTGCCTACTGCGCTGTCCTCACTTGTATAGAAAAGTTACAATATGCTGCTCTTACAGATGTCTCACAGCTGGCAGCTCAGGTTTGGACATGCATCAAGTTGTAAACACAACTGCCTCCTTATTTTCTTTGTACATTTTCATCTAGTGATACTTAAACAGCCTAAAACCAACAGTGGTGGTATCGTGCACTGCCTGTGAATTTACAGACACAGATTTCATTTCATTGTCCCCAGAGATCTGATGAGTGTTGACTTCTGCCAGATGATGTATCTAATACTTTAAGGACAATATTATCCAGCCTTTCAGGTCAGAGAGGCCGGTGAACATGGAGAATCTCCCTGTCAACAATAACAATGGTCAGTCATATGGTTACACACTGTATGAAACCACAATCACCACTGGAGGAACCCTCAACTCAAAGAACAAAATCAGAGATAGAGCACTCGTAAGAATAAACAGAAACAAACACACAAAGGACACATGCTAAACATATTTCTTTAATGCATACAACATCACTATACAGATTGATCTATTTGTATTTTCCTTCTTTCTAGGTTTTTGTGGACAGAAAATGTATTGGTACTTTGGACTACAAGACTCATGAGCTGCCACTCCCTGATGGAAAGGTGACTTTTCTAGAGGCAGTTCTTATCTGTACACCACCTTCCCTACGTTTTAAAATTATACTTGAACCTAGAGCCAATTACCAAAGGGCAAAGTCCAATTTGTTTGAACTCTTCCAGAAAGAAAAGCCTTACCTCTGTAATGTAGTAAACAATAGCTTTATTTACTATATCTTCTATTTTTTGAGAAGTGATCCAGCAGATTCCAAATATGGAGCATGTCATTTGTTTCAAACAAGGTTAAGAGGAATTTACAACACAATGGGATTCTGAGAAGTCAAATGGATTACATGTGGACCCGATGAACTGATAATTTGGCTTAATAACTGGCCTAACTGAATACATTTTCTTTTAAATTAAACTTGTTGTTTGTATTGAAGGGAGAGATGACCTTGAGCATACTTGTGGAGAACTGTGGCAGAGTGAATTATGGGAAAGCTCTGGATGAACAGCGCAAAGGTATTTTGCCTTCAAACATTAGCTTCTTGTCCTCTGGCCTTACATAGACTTATTGCTTTTATACCAGTTATGAAATCAGGAGTTCAGGAATACTCACTGTGCATTTCTCATGAATAATACAGACCTTCAGTTTTCATGTTAGAACTGATTTCTAATCCAAGATTAAACCCTTCTAAAGATTAGAATTAGAAGAATAAGAATAGTTCAGAGAGTGTTGCTTGGAAACTGAAAAGTTCACTTGAATAAGTCAAATAACAGCCACATGGAAAGTTACAGACAGTTTCTATATGTTATGGCATAATATGAAATCTCACATTGTACTAATTACAGGTATTGTTGGAGACATTCTGTTGAACCACACCCCTCTGAGAGGATTTATCATCTTCTGTCTAGACATGAAGCCATGTTTCATAAAAAGGTTGGTTAGCTTTAATTTCATGCTATTTTGGCTCGCAATGTCAAGATTGATTTTTACTATGATTATAGTGAGCTTATCATATGAATGTCTTATCTTGTTTCAGACTGATGAGTTCAGATCAGTGGAAGTCTGATGTCAAGTCACCCTCCATCCCAGGGTTTTTCCAGGCCAGACTATATGTGGAAGGTCCTCCAAAAGACACCTTCATCAAACTCCCTGTAAGTAACCTTTATGTTAAACTGCACCCTTACAGCTAGGAAATATTTTATATTGATCTATTCTTCTATTATACTTCTTTTATTTAAAAATGATCAAATATATATATATATATATTAAAAAAACATGTTTCATAATAAACGACATCTTGAAGCAATTCTGAATCATTTAATGCCTTAATGTTACTGCTCTACAACTGTGTTTTACTGTAGGTAATTGTTTTGTAATAATACTTAAACTAAACTTAACTTAATACTTTAAAATATTATTACTAAAATAAACAGTACACATTTGTTTTCTCTTTATATAGATAGATGGATGGATGGATGGATGGAAGGATGGATGGATGGATGGATGGATGGATGGATGGATGGATGGATGGATGCATGGATGGATGGATGGATGGATGGATGGATGGATGGATGGATGGATGGGTGGGTGGATGGATGGATGGATGGATGGATGGATGGATGGATGGATGGATGGATGGATGGATGGATGGATGGATGGATGGATGGATGGATGGATGGATGGATGGATGGATAGAGTACTTTATTGACCGCACATTGGGACATTGTTGTGTTACAGCAGCAGCAGTGTGTTTACGCACTAAAATATTTAAAAGGTGGAATATCATACCTGTGGATCAATTCACAGGGTTGGGGTAAAGGAGCTGTGTTTGTCAATGGGCAAAACCTTGGACGCCATTGGTTCATTGGACCCCAGCATTTCCTTTATCTCCCTGGACCTTGGCTCAGAAGTGGAGAGAATCAGGTTTATAAAATTAACCCGTTTTCTATTTATTTTTATGGGTAGTAATTGTTGACTTATAACATTTTTTGTATTTTCATATTCTCTTTCAGATTATTGTTTTCGAAGAACAAAAAGCAGATGACAAAATCATTTTTGCTGAAAATTCTGATCATGGAAAGACAATTGATGTTTACAAACTCCCCTTCTGCACACTGCTGTAAACATAATGTACAGCAAAACAACACATAAGGGGACAGTTTATTGATCATTGTCATAATTAAAAGCTATTACTTTACTAACCATAATGCTTTCAGTTACTATTGTACACCAGTAGCTGATGGTCATGTGTTATCTTCATATATTTAGTGAACTGTTTCATTGACTCTGTGTCCTTAAATTCAACAATTAAATAAGGTCTCTTTTGTCTTGTTTTGGACTTCGGTTTTAGCTTTGTATTGACTAGGAAAATGTTATTTGACCTTTTTGACCCCTTAAAAGCGTTACATGTCCTCACAAAACCTCTCCTTCACATGAGCGACGCTCCCTTACTCACAAGAGACACCTCGCAATGGAAAACAATTTCACCAGAATGCATAGCAACCGGAAAAGAACACCTATTTTATTTCACAATAAAAGATAAACTTCTGTTATCCTGGTCAGCCCCGGCACATATTGACTAAATATGTTGAGTATTCAAATAGTGATGAAAGTTCACATTTATACCATTTGATTATGGGTAAGCATTTGGAATATATAGTGTAAATAAACTATAAATCACATATATGCTGTAATGTTTACAGCTCCTATAGTTTTATTCTGAAAGAAAAACCCGGAAGTTCATAAAGCTATGGCTAGCTTACCTTGTAAATATATCCGTCAGTGTTCCTGTGTCGGTACAGCAGTTGCAGGACGAGCACTCGGTTATTCCAACTAGCAGAAGAGTCGACTAAATGCCCTTAACAACCTATTTTTAGTAACTTAATATTAGCTTCATTCACATTGAATGTACTGATAAATGTACGGCTTTCGAAATGGTTGCATAGTGGTGTGTTAGAGCAGCTCCACAGTACATTAGCCTAGCACAGCTGCTGAACTGGACCAGTTACGAGTTGATTTGGATATGTTTAGCTAAGTTTATTTTTTTATATATATAAATATTTGTTTGCATCTTTATCCTGACATGGAGTCAAACATTGCCACCGTTCTTGGGTGCTCGGCGGGCATCGTTGTGTGTGGACTTGTTTTTGCAGCATACAAACTCGGCTTACTGTACCAGCTCTTTCACAAGGTAGGTTGTCAAAAAATCAACATGGTTATTATGAAGCCTATGCTTTTCTGTTTGTGTACATGCATTGCAGCTTTCAGATAAAATGCATGTAAAGAAACAGAAAAAGACAGAGTCATAGCAATCACACCTGTATTATCTGGCTTTTGAATTTACCTGGAAGCTGTCACGGGTGAAAGGTAGAATGGCCTCTATTCATGAATAGAGGCCATTCTACCTTTCACCTGTGACAGCAAATGTAAACTTTGACCGACATTGTGGTTCTCTTGCACAAAGGCTATCACAACACCTAGGTTGTTAGTGGGATTGCACAAAGCCCAGAGGCACGTCACCTCTGCAGGCCACGTGTGGCAGTTGTGAAATATGAATGACCATAGGGTTACACTGACATAGTGTGACAGATGACCTTTAGATGGGCTATCATCTCACCCTGAGAGCTTTCCCCCTACTTAACAAAATAGTTTCTTCTGCTGAATCAGTGAAAGAACATGATCTTACTATTCTAAACTTACTTTTATGTCCTCTAGCTTAATCATCTCTATTTTAAAACACCATTAATGAACACAATGCAAACAATATCTTGTTCATTTTAATACTGTCAGTCCTGCACAACCCCCAGAATTTTGCACATTGTACACAAAGCTACCTCGTATATATGTTGGCAATAAACCTGTTTCTGAATCTGTCCTCAGGCTGAAATCAAGAGCCCACGGCATGGAGGCGAGAGCGTGGCAGAGGTGCTGCGTGCCCACGGGGTCAAGTACGTTTTCACCCTCGTCGGTGGACACATCTCCCCTATCCTGGTGGCTTGCGAGAAGCTGGGTATCCGCATTGTGGACACCAGACATGAAGCCACTGCTGTCTTCGCTGCTGATGCTGTGGCGAGACTTTCAGGTGCAGATTTAGGTTATGAAATTAGATAAATCTTGGAACCTGAGTGATATTTGAGCTCATATCATGTTACTGGCAGTTGTGCAGAATACAGGACTTGGGTGTGCGTTGCCCTTGTTAAGGTGTGTCTAAGTAAATAGGGCTTTCCCTTTACTTTGTAAACACAAGTCTCTATCGTACAGCATACATTTTGCCTGGATTACATATCATTGTGCCAGTATTTGGGCCATGGTATGGCTATCTCAGTGTGTAGTTATTTCCTCTAGTCAGTCATGAGTGTGTGTGTTTTTATGGGCATCTTGTAATCTTAATCATCTCTCCTACAGGCACTATCGGTGTTGCAGCAGTGACAGCAGGCCCAGGCCTCACTAACACAGTGACAGCAGTGAAGAATGCTCAGATGGCTGAATCTCCTTTGCTGCTCATGGGAGGAGCTGCTGGTACACTACTCCAGGTATGACGGTCCTTTAATCGTGTTATCCTTCCTCTTAAAAGTCCTTACTTAGTGTCTAACCTCTCCATCTGTTGTGTCCGCTGGACAGGGAAGAGGAGCGCTGCAAGATATCGACCAGATGTCTCTCTTCAAGCCGCTGTGTAAATTCTGTGCCTCCATCAGGACTATCAGGGAGATCGTGCCCACCGTCAGGAAAGCCCTCGCCATCGCCCAGTCAGGAACTCCCGGTCCTGTTTTCATAGAGTTCCCCATCGACACGCTCTATCCCTTCCACCTTGTGTCCAAAGAGTTTGGTGTTAAGAACCCTCCCAAAGGCCTGATGGGCAAAATTGTCACATGGTATGTTATCAAAATGTCTTGTATACACTTTACTGTACTATTTAATGAATGTAAAAAACAAACAGTTGACTTACAGAGACAGTAGAAGAATTACAGTTTCATGAAATTACATTTTAAACTTCTCTGTATACATTATTAAAGTCAGCAAATGTATGGGTGAATTGTTACATTGTTGGGGTGTTTTTGAGGGACAAAAGTCTGGAACACGTACATTTTTAAACTTCCTTACATTCATTGTAGCTAGTCGGACCTCAATTTCTGTTACAATCTTTTTTTGTTTTGCTCACTCCCTATGATTCATGTAGATCTCAACTGTCAAAAATGCTATTATTATTATTATTAGAATTATTTTCAATGATTGTCTGATTTCTTCTTAGGTACCTCAATAACCACCTATTGAACCTCTTTGCTGGAGCCTGGGAGAAAAGAGATGTGTCTCCACTTCCTGTTGACATCCCACAAGCCACAGACGATCAGGTAAGACTGAACAGTAAAGGAGTGATACAACGTGTTTTAGAAAATTACACTGTACTCTACCAGTCAGTATCGTTCCTCTCTCTCAATGTGTACAGTAAAACGATGGCTAACTCAGCGGTTAAAACGTTCTGCTATTGTTGTTTTTTGTTTTGTTACATATAGGTTCAAAAATGCATCGAGTTGGTGAGTCGAGCCAAGAAACCTGTTATTCTGCTTGGTAGCCAAGCAACACTGCCCCCAACACCAGCCGATGACATCAGGTGAACCCCCCCCCCCCTCTTTCTCTACTTTTTTAATCCAGTGTCTTACTTTCTCTGTACATTCACTGAGCAATGCTCATCTGGGAAATAATGTTTTCCTGCTGTATAGGAAAGCTTTGGAGGACCTGGGCATCCCCTGCTTCCTTGGAGGCATGTCCCGTGGCATGCTGGGTAGAGACAGTCCCATCCACATCAGACAGAACAGGCGAGACGCTCTGAAGGACGCTGACCTGGTGCTCTTATTAGGTCAGACACACACTCTTACGATCTAATTACTCTATGTTGACAAAGCAATAACAGAGGTTAACTTAATAATGTAAAATAACAGGGGGAACCGATTTGTTTTATTAATTGTGGTTTAACAGAATGACAGCTAAAATAAACTTAAACCAACTCTGGAAGTTGCTCTATGTTTGTATGCGACCTGTGTGGCCAGTCAGTAAAGCCACAGCATACCCGGAATTCCTGTAAGAAATATTGGAGGAATAAAAAGTTTTGTTTCCAGGCACTGTGTGTGACTTCCGACTGAGCTACGGCAGAGTTCTTAACCGGCGCAGCAAGATCATCGCTGTCAACAGAGATAAATCGCAGCTGCTGAAAAACTCAGATATGTTCTGGAAACCGACTGTAGCAATTCAGGGTAGGTTTACAAGCTGCTGCCATGATGCATGATCATTATAAAAGAATGTATCATCTGATTGCTGGTGACTTATAGAGGATGCCATTGAAAATAGGTGTTTTCGGCACTGATGATCATTTGTGATAACTGTGTTACTAACACTAACCCCAGTCTGACATTAGTATTCCAGCACTGTGTGACTTTAAACACATACCTTTCGCTATTAATTTATACTGCAGTTTTGGGCCAGATGGCAGATATATCAGTTAAACTGTTAGAGTGTTACATTTAAATTCTGCTCTATTTTAGGTGATGCTGGTACTCTGCTAATGAGGCTCACTAAAGGCCTAAAGGGCCATCGCTGTCCAGAGGAATGGCCTCAGAGCCTCAAAGCAGGAGACATAACCAAAGAGGAGAAAAACAGGTAAGCAGAGGTGATGATCTGTGAGTGCGTCGTCATGTAATGGTAAAACATCTCTTAAAAAACTCTTTTCTATTATTATATACATGTCCTGATTGGATGTTTAACAACAAGAAATCAAAGAAAATCTCATGAATAATTCTAATGTTAAAGCAACTGTAGCTACAAAATCATGTCTCCACATAAACTAGAGTACTTTCATTTCAGGGTTAAAGCTGACGAGAAGACCGACCACCACTTAAATCCTTTGAAAGTCCTCCACTGTGTGGATGAGCTGATGTCAGAGGACAGTATCATTGTTGCCGATGGGGGGGATTTTGTTGGAAGTGCTGCTTACATAATGAGACCGAGGGGACCTATGCGATGGCTGGATCCAGGTTAGATCTCTTTGGCAAATTAACAACTAAGAAAAACTGCTGTGATTCAAACAACCGATGTTTGGTTGTTTAAAATGTAAATGTAGAGGGCTTTAAATTTAGGAGTATAGAACAAGAACGAATCATTTCAAGTCACCTAATTGACTCCAGTTGTTTGATGACGTTGCTTTTTTATCAAACACAAAGAGGTTAAAATGTACTGTTCCTTGTCTCTGCAGGAGCCTTTGGGACCCTCGGTGTTGGAGGAGGATTTGCTCTGGGGGCAAAACTGTGCCGACCTGAGTCTGAGGTAAAATATTAAATCAGTCATTTCTAGTTCTTTGTATCTAATAAGCCATTTTTACACTTTGTGAATAAAATGCAAATTTGTGTGCTCTTCAGGTGTGGATAGTGTATGGCGACGGCTCCTTGGGATACAGTGTTGCAGAGTTTGACACATTCACTAGACACAAGGTAATTACAATATCAACATTATACATTTATAAGCAACTCTCGTATCTGTCACAAAAGTGAAATACTATAAGAGACGTTCCATTTTTAGAATTGAATAAAACAAAAGTTAAATATATTTTAAATATTTATAAAAACATGAGAAGTAAGAATTTGCAATTGCATAGGGAAAACAAAATGTATAGATTTATTTATAAATAAATAATGAAGCTGTTAGTAGTTCTGCCTTAACAGCTGAAATGGAGTGGAGTAAAGGTCAATCTAGTAGTCAGCAGGTACAAATTTGTAAAAAAATCTGCACACTTTTTCCAGACACCAGTTCTAGCTGTGGTGGGAAACGATGCATGTTGGAGTCAGATATCAAGAGAACAGGTTCCCATACTCGGCAGCAACGTGGCATGTGGTCTTGCATTTACAGGTACATGATTTTTTATCTCAAAACTGAATCAATTAAATGTATGAATGACAGCTGGGCAGATTTTAACTGATATTTTCGGCTCCCGTTTCGCAGATTATCATACAGTCGCGGATGGCTACGGCGGCAAGGGCTACCTTGTAGGGCGTGAGGATGAGGACAGGCTCAGCGACATCATCAGACAGGCTCAGAAGGAGACCCGGGAGGGCAGGGCTACACTCCTCAATGTTCTCATAGGGAAGACCAACTTTAGAGAGGGCTCTATCTCGGTATAGAGCCGCTGTGATTTCTGGAAACGTCTGCCTTTACCTTTGGCTCTACATAGACTCTAATATCAGGCTCCAAGAGAGGATGAAGATGCAGCTGGATACCAGACCTATGCTAATCCTTTGTGCCCTTAAAGCCATATTTCACTTTGGTATGAGGAAATTACTTACAGTTCGCTGATCACCTAAAACAGTTCAACATCTATCACTTACTTCCATCATCAGATCAGGTGAAAATCTAGTAAGACCTCTGCAAACACCAGAATCATAACTCTGTTGGTTTCTTGCAGCTTTGTTATTAACTAATAACTGAAATACCACAGCTCCAGATGTGCCAGCCTAGAAACTACATATTAAGCTGTATAACTTTCAGGTTAATGTTGAGCAACTACGGAAGATTGCTGCATTTTAAAAAGGGAAACAAAAAGTAAGGATTTCTTACGTTAAGGGATTTTACCTCTTCGGGGGCTCTGGGTTAGATTTCTCACCTTTAAAACAGCCTATCATTACTTTCCTGCAAATAAACCGGTGACTTTTTGTGTGAGAGAGTTTTGGTTTATGTTATCAGATGCGACCACTTTGCCTTTTCTCCTGTTATCAAATGAACACGGAGCCTTTTTATGAGGAGACTTTACAGCTGTAATATTCTTGATTGGTTTCTGATTTGGGATAAAAAATGTAAAAATATTTTTGAATGTTGATGATTGACAAATAATATGCCTTTTAATGTTTGATTGTGTCTTGGAATACATTGATATATGTAGAATGAAAATGTGTTTGCTGAATCAGTTATGTATTTGAATGATATTTAATACTAACTAGTATGCATTGATGTGGGCTGTCATTTTAATATGCCTATATACAATATGTATTGCACTATAATTATAACGTATTTACTCACCAGGTGAACGTGTGTGGATCATCTCACTCCAATATATAACTGTTTTATTTGGTATTTTGAGGGACGTATGTCAAATGTTTTCGATCGTACAATGTTAATTTCGGTTGATCCTCAAATAAATTGAAAAAGAAAGAAGGATACGAGTGGGCTTTCAATTTTCTGAGCACACTGGCACTTTTACAGATTACAATGTAGTTATTGAATACTTCTTTTTGATATATCACATCTGACAGAGACTAAAAAGTAACCTTTTCCCCTAAATCTAATCTTTATACTGACTTCTTTACAGCCACCTAAATGTTCATTGTTTAGTGTTGCTTGCCTGGGGAAATGGAGTTTAACTTTATGTTACACTAACTATGCATTTGGGGAAATTGACAGCTGCTTTTGTTGAACTTTGCCATTTAATCTAAAATAGTTTTGCCTCATAACTCTGCTAACTCACATCTGTTCAAATTTCAGGAACTAATACTTTCACATCGCTCGGATCCTATGCAAAATACACACTACAGCACTGTTTATGTTTGTTAACACCTTGAAAATGTATCTGCAAATCTGGTAAGAGCTATAAAGATGGATAGTAAAGTAATTCTGCTTAATAGCATCTCTAATACTCTACATGCTCTATATTTTGCGAATTTCTACAAAGCAAAGGATATAAGTGAACTCAGGCAATCTGCACCTGTACTGTGCCCACAAATATATGTACTAATGGACTATTAGTACACATTTACATTATTTATAGACTTAATACAAACATCTGCTAAGTATAAGCATATTTGAATGGATTTTTTTTGGTTTATACATTTGAAAAAACCAACAACCCAGTGTATGTATTTTTTTCGAGGGGTTATGAATATTTACACTTCTTAAAATGCAGTTTTTCAACAGGAGATGGCAGGCTTGTAGCAGTTTCCATGAGGTAATCCACACTGACGTGTTCTTGTTTAGCATAAATGTTGAGAAAGGTAGACAAAAATGTATTAGAAGAAAACAGGTCACCAAAAGGGCTGCTGCTGGGTATAGTAAAATGTGCTAGTTTAACCTCAAAGTGTTTTGAGTAATTCCATAAAAATCTATATTTTATTATTGTTATGAGAGTCCCCTTTTTCAAATACAGAGGTAACAAGGAGCATGTACTAGACCTTGCTGAATGTTCTGACTTTTTCTTACATCAATTGTCCAAAAATGAGGGCCAGCACAAAGACAGACGTTACACACTTGATTCTGCAGATTTCTGGATGTAGCATATGTGAATTACAAAGTGCAAACTTACATCTCACTGCATCCAAGGGTTGTTATCTGCAGAACAAGTTGATAGAGTAGGAAAGTAGGTTTATTTTGTAAACAGTTTGCACAGTATGATGTACTGTAGGTTGTTGTCTGGCTTTTGGTGCGTTCAAGTGCTCCTTGTCAATCTGCCATTTGTAGCTTTGACTTTGTAAATACGTGTTTTGTAGTAAAACACAAAGCTGTAATTTATATATGTTGTAATTTAACAATGATTTTTAAAATGATAACATGTACATGGACACGTGGATATAAATAACATAAAGCAATGCATTATAGGCTATATCAAGTGCATCACGTTTACAAGCAAAATATACTTACCTTAATCTTCACATACATCGCTTGGAAATCCATCTTTTTCTGTCACATAACTAATATCTATTCTAATGAAGTGTTACTGTACAAGTATGCTTTGATTTGTTTGTTTATTCACCCTGCAGCAAAACCACATGCCAAAATCAGTTATTCGTACAGGCCATGAAGGCATCATAAGACCGCAGGCGGTGACTTCAGCAGCTCCGCTAAACTTAAACATAGATCGTCACTGTAGCAGCAACCGGTAAACTTGAGAGCATTTCAAGTGTTTACAGTAACTCCGGGGGAAATTACCCGACTTTCTTTAGCTTAAGCGATTGATCAACACCGGATATATGCTACTCTAAATCATCAGAATGACAAGTGAAAGGGAGGCGGTTTCTGGATCTTGACATCTTGGGATATAACGTTAGCTAACTTAGCTTACAAAAAAAACACACGTTAGCTTAATGCTAGTTGTTAGTTTACTGCTTCTCTTTGTCCGGTAATATCGTACCAGTTAACCAATGCGGTTATCAACAGGTTAGCATCGACATCATACCAAGCTAACAGCCACGAACTCAAATTTATGCTTGTAAGCTATTTAACGTGGCTCACATATCTGAATCAACTTTCGCTGACGACAATTAAAGCACCTGAACGCCCCAAATAAAGACTGGGCATTAGCTTAACACAACCTAAATCAAGGTAAGTAACCAAATGTCCAGCTAGCTTCTGAACTAACGTTTTGTTTAGCCTTGTTTTGGGAATTGCAACTTTTTTTATTTTCCTCATAAGTTAATGTTTGCATTAAAACACGAACTAGTTGACCTACAAACGCTTAGCCTACTTTTTGCGTAAGCTCACCGTGAAACACACACACACACACACACATGGTAATATCACCTTGGCTGTCGCAGTTTAAATGAACTATAGCTTTATTATAGGTTGTATCCTTAAAATAGCCTAAACATGTGTCACCAGCTTCAGGCATGGTGTTCTGCCATGAGGACATTTATAAATGATTTCCCGTTTGCGAAATGATGCTTAATCTTAATGTTTGCATTAAAACATGAACTTGTTGATCTAACTTTTTGCATATTACTGTGAAACCAACACAGATGTGATAATGTCACCTTGGCTGTCACAGTTCACAGGAACAATTGCTTTACTGGGGGTTGTATTTTTCACACCCTGAAGCATGTGTCATCAGCATCAGTCGTGTTGTTTTCAGACTCAGAGTACTTTTATTGTCCATTAAATGCATAACGGAAATGTGTCTTTGGTACTGGCAAATAAAAAAAAAGAACACTCCCCATGTCCAGTGCAACATACAATTCATACACACTAAAAGAGGGGAGTTGCATCTTAAAGTGGCTAACTAGTGGCGGTCATAATAGAAGTGCAGAGTAGTTGTTTTCTTCCTCCTCTCGCTTGGGTCCATTAAAATATCAGTTGTATTAAAAATAAACAATTAACTATACATTACATTTATGTGATAGTGTCGGTGGCAGAATGTCCTAAGAAAGATCTTTGAAAAGGGGGGGCTTAAGTTTGAGTTAAGGTGTGGTTGTGTGTGTGTGTGTGTGTGTGTGTGTGTATTGGAGGGGAGACCTATTTAAACAGGCTGTTATTGAGGATGGTCACAGCTGATGGAATAAGGGTTCATTACAGCCTTTTTCCTGGCCATTGGGATCCTCAGTCTGCAGGAGGACATTCATAAATGAATTCCTGTTAGGGAAATGGTTATGTAGGGCATAAGGAAGCACTGTCATGTTTTGCTACGACACTTAAAGCCTGCCATGGATATGTGAATTAAAATATCCTCTTTGACATGATTCTGATATAATATGTTTAGTTAAGATGCACACGTCACTAATGACAGTAAAGCAACACATGTGTGCTGTATGTAGCGCTAACATGTGGTTGAACGTGCTTCTGTTACAGGACCTGAATGGCCTCCGTTGTTGCAGTGAAAACTGAGAAGCGACCTGCAGCTGATTCTCAGGATGCAGACTCAAATGCAAAAAAGCCCAGGTAAGCTCAGGTTCTGCAGCTGCACTCTGCCCGTGACTCATGCATCAGTTTTGTCTACGGTTGGTTAAGTTTGTTTTTTTTAACCAGTTCTGCATACTGGAAGGTGTTAGTTTCACACATCTTGTAACTCTACTTGAAAATGGTTTCTTTAATTCTTTGTGAAAGGATTTGAGAAGCACCATCATCATTAAATGTTTGCCTTCCTCAAAGGAAACTGCTGCCCAGCCTGAAGACCAAGCGGGCCCCAGAGCTTGTCCTGGTGATTGGCACAGGGGTGAGCTCTGCAGTGGCCCCTCAGGTTCCTGCTCTCCGGTCCTGGAAAGGCCTCATCCAGGCCCTGCTCGATGCAGCTAACGACTTTGACCTACTGGAGGAGGAGGAGAGCCGGCGCTTCCAGAAGCACATGCAGGAAGATAAGAATTTGGTCCACGTGGCTCATGACCTCATCCAGAAACTCTCTCCGGTAAGACTGCCTGAGCATTTTCCTCTGCACCACCCCGTCCCATGTGTACAAACACACAGTAGACACTCTCTTACGTCACTGTCATTTCCTCAGCAAGGCACATTTTGTTTCAACTTCCATGGAAAGAGATGATACATCTTATCTCATTTAAACTTCTTCAGCTTATGACCTCTGTGTTAGACCTTTTCTTCAATCCAAACGCATGCTTGTATTTTTTAAATAGTTTATTGGTGTAGGAATAATAAAAACCCTTTTTATGGTTTACCACAGTTAAAGGGCTTTATATGCCCCATCAAATCTTGATCCCTTTTTATAGAGATAATTACAAAAAAACATTAACTTTAAAACAGAAGTCCGTCAAATCCAAGAGTACTAGGGTGTGATGTAGAACACCACAATTATAGGGTGATATTGGAAGTTCGGCCACTTATGGTTGGGTTTTTAAAGCAAACAGAAACTTCCCCAAACTGAGCTAATAGTGTCAACTAGTGTCAAAAAATGTTCCTCTTATTGACTTTGTTCCTGTCCTGTTCTTGGTATCATATCGTGTCTTTTGCAAGCAAAGAGAAAAATAAAAATACAACAAGCTGGACATCAGTTATTCTGGTTTAATATAAGAAATGTAACCACCTGACTTGTGTGGACATCCCATACATTTGGTATTGTGAAAAAGGGTCAATATTAAATGACAAATGCAATTTGTAGCTCTGCAAAATCCCCTTTTCATATCATACTCTAAAGATGTATCAGCAACAGACTCATGTCACAGCAGAGAAGACGTTACACCATGTGAGAGCCAAGAGGACCAGAGAAAAGTAAATATAACTTGTGTGAGACAACAGTTGAAAAGAAGGCTTTAGGCGAACAGTGTCAAAGGGAAGGCAGTGTTCAGTAGCAATAGTCTTTTTGGGTTTGAAGACGACAGCAAAACGCACTTTTTTGCGGCACAAATGGTTACTTTGCAGCCTAATACAACATTCAAAATGTCATTAAAAACGATCAAGTCCAAAAAAAACTATGAAAAGATTCCTGCCACCTGACCCGACCTTACAAACACAACAAGATATTTATTCAGGAAGACAACAGAAGCAACATATATTTATCTTTTTTAGAATAAATTGGTCTTAGAACTGCATCTATTTTGCACACTCGTATAACGTTGATCATGTCAGCAGGGTTTTGTCTAAAACTAGTAACAGGGGGTGCTGAACCCTCCTAATTTCGGCGTGCGCCCTCATACCAAAATGCTGATTTTCCCCGTAAAATTTTAAAGTGGTGCCAGAAAACAATTCTTTTGTTAGTCAGAAACGGTATAATTACTTAGCGTCAGACGGCAGAGACAGCTTTGTTTTTACAGAGGTCCGACGTCGCTACTCTTGTTTACGTCTGTGGCGCCATCTTTTATACAGGCGGCGTGTTCTCGTGAGAATTTGTATACAAGATCAGCGCCACAGTCTTGTCCTCCTAATATTTGTTTCTATAAAAAACCCTATCAGTATTTGTTTGTTTGAAGTAGGTTGGTCTTTTATAGTGTTTTCTTTTTATTCTTGTACATTTGTATTGTGTATTTCATAGAGATACTCAATATTTCATTTCTATTTTATCACATTTTTTAACCCATGTGCAATTCATTGTTCACATGCTGCTGTAACAGAACAATTTTCCAAATTAGGTTCATACATTTTGAGGAAGCAAAACATTTTATCCGTGTATATTGTGTATAGAACATGCAGCAATAAACCATTTGGATTGTTACAAATAAATGAAATTCAAATCTTTTTGGGGGGGGATTTCCATATCACTGAGTTGTCTACCTGTATTGAACTGGTGTGGTCTGGTGCAGGGCTGGCAGATGGGAGCCTTATTGCAGTTTGCCTCCTGTGTTAGTCATGTCTCATCGCACCTTTGACATTGATAAAACACGCTTTGTTTCTGCCCTCCGCCCGTTGTCGCAAAGGGAACAAGCAGCGCTTTTATGGCTTTATCCATCGTGTTTATTTCAATCCACAGTCGTGCAGACACCAGCCCAACGCTGCTGGCTACAGTCACAGCAGGCTCCGGCATGCTGAGGGTGAAAAAAAACAAGCATAGACTAATGTGAACCAGCACAGATTTTTCATTCAGACAGATTTAAAACAACAGCCAGCATTTAGTAAAGTACAGAAGATTACATGAGTTAGTAGTGACCCATTCACTTCTGCAAATATGTTCATGGGTTATCACTAGACCTGGGTTAATGATTTTACATATTTTGCATATGAATGTGTGAGAGACTTGCCTTTTAGTCGAGGTGAATTATATTTACCGCTGCAAGAGCTTAACCCACTTTTCATGGAATTGTGTTTCGGATGGATTACGGTGTTTCCGATAATGAGGCTAATCTGAAGTAAAAACTAGTTTATTTTCTTGTAAATCCCCTCTAATGTTTGACCTTGGCAAAGAAAAGCCTAATAGCAGATTTCCCGACAAGTTTATTTGCTTAATTCAGCCCAGAAATATAAACTATTATGTCCGTAGGGGTCAGTGGAGGAGACTTTTGATCATATGTTGATAATCATTGTGTGGATGAACTGAGATCCGTTGTGGTTTATATTTTCCAGGTCAACTATCATGGTGAGATAAAGTCTGTGGAAGAAGAGACTTTATAGCACTGTATGATAGGACATCCAATAGAAAACGTGGGAAAAGTCAGCACATGTTACAGCTGTCACACCTATATGTATGCCTGTCAACAGAAGAGCATTGTGAAGCAAACATACAACCTGGAGTAAAACATAGTTCTAAACAATAATCTATTAGAACACATATTCAAAACCAGAGTTGTTTACTTGCATTTCATTTGGTACTTGCATAAGTCTCGAGTCAGTCCAAGGACACAGTGATTAGGGTGGGGGCTGTAGACACTAGATGTGGATAATGAGCTTCTTCCTGTGGAAAGGACTCTCGCTGTTCAGCCCATTAAAGCTGTAATCTCTGAAAGCATTTCCTTGTGCTAAGATCACCTTGGTCCCTGCATCTCCACACTACAGTGCTATTCTTAGCTGCCTGTCTCTCAGTGTCTCTGTTTTTTTTTAAAGAACAGGCTGTGCCAGGTAAGGGTGAGGTTTAGACCCAGCCCATAATCAGTCTCAGGTGTGGTGTGAGATGCTGCTTGAGGAGTTGTGTAATGGATCAGAGAGCTACATGGTGTGTTTGGTACAGGACATGGCTGCACTGGAGTAGGTATTTGAAAAACAGGCTCACACTTGACACCTGAAGTCTCACTTGAGTAAGCACTTGGAGGGGAATTCCTGTGGAGGGCAGTGCAACTGGGGGAGTCTTGGTGAAATACAAGTAACTATGAGCAGGTAGTACACATGTTTAGATCTAAGCTCTAGTTTAGTTAAAGTAAATAGAAATAGGAACTCTGATTGAAAGTAGAGTATGAATGGTTAAATAACCAGTCTGTATTTAAGGTCAAATTACACTACTGTGGCTTTAATTTATCCTTTCATTTCCTTAGTGTCATCATTCTGTTGTTCCGACTAGCTTGGAAGCAGCTCCGACCAACAATAGAGACTGTCATTGCACTGTTGCTCAAACTGGTCTAAAATGAACACGTGGTGAGGTCACATGGTATGAAACTGTCTACTCATGAATCCAATCTTATTAAAAGGCTGCTTGTTGTAGGATGTTTAGAAGCATACTTGATATCTAATCAATATCTTAAGCAACCTTGGGTTTCTAGAAAGGTACTATATAAATTGTATTATTATATGTATTATTATATTTATTATTATTATTATTATTATTATTATTATTATTATTATTATTATCTTTGCAATTTGAAACTTGCCAACTGGTATTTAATTATGTTTTACCACAAAGCCAGTGTGGTAATTTGGATCATGTTCAAACATGTTTAACAAACCATTTCCACACGTATCTGCCCCCTGCTCCTAACACTAGGATGGGTTAAATGCAGAAGTAAAAATGAGTGTGTGTGCTTTACTGTGTACTGTACGTGTATGAAGATAATAAAGAGGGTTTCATTCAATTCTTCCTCTTCTAGTGATGGAGGATTTAAACCACTGACAGTCGGGGTTGAGTCCCTCGTAGGGCTCACTCAAACAAAAAATGTATACTCAAGTTAAACATGTTTTGTTAATGGGGAACATTACGTCAAAATAACCCTTCATTCTCTTTTTTGTTTCCATCAGAGGTTATTTTATGAAACACTTTATTAATCATGAAGAACCATTTATAAACCAATTCTAACATAGTTTTCATAAATCAATACAGGTTGACTATTTGGCAAGATGACTAAGCCTTTTATTGGCTATCTAGCTTACTCCACCTTCTTCATCAGCCAACGTCCTTGGTATCTGCTGTTCACCGAGTTGATTCTCCCCCCCATCCATATTGATGTTTTGTTTATCTCTTGTCTTTTAAAAGCTTATTAACAATTTATGAAGTGTTCACAACCTAATTAATAATTGAACTACAAACTATTCGTAAACCCTTAATAAGGGCAGTCTTATTTTAAAGTGTTACCGAATATGTTGCCTTCGACACAGTTCATCATTGCCTCCTTCCTCTGTCTCTTTTCCCATGGCGTAGGTCTTCGGCCTTGGGGTTGCTGTAATCTCCTTTAAGGAGGGGCAGCTTGGGTGCTTTGTTGTTGCCAGTTTCTGACCGAGCACAAGCTACCATGAGGTTGTTTAGGGACATCTAGAAGCCCTTCTTATCTGGAAACGTAGGTTCCCTGGAGTATATTCTTTTGCCATGGACGACAGCTTTAGTTACATTAAGGATCCATATTTGTTTAGTCTCGCTAATGTTGATTATCAGTCTGAAATGGTTAAAACCTCGGACTGCAGAGGAGATCTTCAGAATTGGTCGTGCAACCGCTCTGTCAACTCGTGGCTGCAGCAAATGTCTTGTCAATTCTCCGGCCGTTAACTTCATAATAAACCTTCAGTGTTTGCCATCAAAGTTCCAGCTCTCCCTGTGTCTCTCTGAGTTTCGTCTCCATTTCTTCAGAAGTTTCCATCACAGTCATACTTTACAGAAAAGACTTCACCACCAAGTGTACTTCAGCCTCAGGATCTGTGCTCCTGGGATCAATATGTATTTTTCATTGCACAAGTTGTACTTCTGCACTAGATCACAGTGCTGCTCTTTGTCCGCTACGCTTCCCCTTCCTGCTGTTATCAAACTGCATGCAGGGCTGGTTAGAGGAGCATAGTGGAGAATTGATCATCAAGATTAAGAAGGTAGACGCAGAGTCAATGTGGCCGTCTGTCTTGAGTGCATCTTGCTCTATATAAGGTGTTGTTTTCATTGCGTATCAAAACGTACTGTGAAACTACCTTGTTTGTCAAGGTATCTTCAGTTATATCACATCTTAACCCTGTATTACAAATATTTATAATGTTTAAACTACAAAACGACTTGCACACTTGACACATTTATACATTTACTTATTATAAAGTAACTAAGATTTTGCTGTACAAACTCAATTAATGCTCTCATTTTCTGTCTTTTTTTCCCCTCCTGTATGATCCATGTTCCTTGTGCGTTACCCCGGCTGCAAATCATAATTAATCCCTGCATTTCCTGTCTTTTTTTTTTTTTCATACAGAGAACCGGGAATGTACGATCCACGTTCTTCAAGGACTGTCTGTACGAGGTGTTTGACGACTTGGAGTGTAAGATGGAGCACGCTGGGAAGCATCTGCTGCGCTCGGTGCTGCAGCTGATGGAGAGCGGGGCGCTGGTGCTCACCACTAACTTCGACAACCTGCTGGAGATCTACGCCGCTCACCAGGGTACGAAGCTGGAGTCTCTGGACCTGACAGACGAGAAGAAGGTAACCGGTTTCCCATCGTGATCAGCCTTTGATTGATCTGCCTCAATCAGCATTTTGAAATGAGTGTAAAGGTCACTAAAGCAACTAGCTTGTAGAAAGTAGAAAGTCACAGGTAAATCGCCCTGAATAGAAGTTTTGGTGAAGAAGAGAAGTGAAGTTTTGGTGAAGAAGAGATAATCCTTTGACCTGAAAGAGCCTGTTTTAAAAAAAATCTCTGACAGGTGGAGAAAGGTTAAAGTTCTAACCATTACTCAGCTGCTAGTCCAATTTTATAGATTGACCAATATTTGCTTTTGCTTTAAGACTTGGCTGAACGAGACGTGTGTGTGTTTGCCAAAATAAACCAGTTTGTTTCACTTCTGACAATTTTCTCTGCCAAAAGCCAATCATTCAATGATTATGTTATTTATTTACCAGCTCATATAAAGTTCATTTTTTGTTGTTCATAGAACACAAATGTACAAGAATTGGTTTGAGGCTTCTGAGAGACATGTTGCTTTGCCTCTCAGTCCTGGTATTTATGCCTCCTCTCCATCAGGGCTAATATCCTTTAACTGCTGTTCAGTGATTGTACTCCCAGCCCAGCCAGAACAGGATTGAGTGCAATGGACTGTTAAGTTTGCGTGTGTGTGTGCTTGTGTGTCTAGGTATTGGAGTGGGCTCAGGAGAAACGGCGGTTAAGTGTTCTGCACATCCACGGCGTCTACACCAACCCCAGTGGTATCGTGCTGCACCCTGCAGGCTACCAGAATGTACTGAGGAACACTGAAGTGATGGTGAGCGCTGGAAGTGTTCACTATTGAGTGCTGCAGGGATGGTGTGTTGACGCAGGCCGACCCTGAAGTTAGCATAGCAAGGGCGCCCTCCACAAAAAGCCGATTGATCTTTCCATTAGATTATGGCCAAAAATAAGCTCTGTGGTTAACAATTATTTATGAAACTGACCGCTCTGTTCAAGAAGTTAATTTCCACATATAAGCATAAATGCTATCTCTAGAAGAGCAATGCTAACGGTAGGCCATAATCAAACTACAGGACGGTTGCATGGCTTCACATCACCACCACTAAAGTTGCTAAAGCTAAGCTAAAAGTGGCTAATGCTTGGCATAATGATTTTTAGTGCTCTCATTTGATATTGCTTGATATCAACAGCCATTTTCATGACACACAGAAGATAATTAGTTATCTAGTTATGGGTTTTAAGCTGTAAAAAACTTGAAAATCTCATAAGCGTGTGTTTACCACAGATCTTATTTCAGCCGCCTAACCAAAAATCACTTTCAAAACACCATTAACTTTGAGACAACAGAAAGTGCCAAAATGGTAACTCAATTCCGTGTTTTAGGACTCATTCCTGCACCACTCTATAGGTAATGTTTCTGACAAAAGGACTTTATTTTGAGATATTCTCCACTTAACTCATGAAGTGTAAATGACCAATGTTGCTTCTGTCTGCACACTTTGTTGTATTAGAAATCTTTCACCTAAGTAAAATAATAAAATATTACCGCTGGTCTCTGCAGCGTGAGATCCAGAAGCTGTATGAGACCAAATCCTTTGTGTTTCTCGGCTGCGGGCGCACAGTGGACGACACCACCTTCCAGGCTCTGTTCCTGGAGGCCGTGAAACACAAGTCGGACCTCGAACACTTCATGCTCGTACGACGAGAGGACGTGGGCGAGTTCAAGAAGCTGCGTGACAACATGCTCGACAAGGGCATCAAGGTCATCTCCTATGGAGACGAGTATGCCGACCTGCCCGAGTACTTTGAGAGGCTGGCCAACGAGATCTGCAACCGCGACGTGGCTACCAACGGCTGGGGTACGCACGGTTAAAATACATTTAGCAGATTTGATTAAGGGAATATATTGTCGTCAGTTGTCTCTTTTTGACGTTTGTTTTGCGTAGAGTGATGCAGTGATGATGTATTATTTAAGGCTGACTTGGAAGTAAGCATTGCAACGGCTTATTTTTCGGATATTGCAGAAAATAAAACTTGTGGCAAGCAAACATTTTTGATACCTACACCTTTTTATCAGCGGGATAATTTCAACATATTAACGCCACTTTTTGAAAGGTTGAAGCATAAATACAATAAGCAGATCTAAACAACTAATGTAATGTTATAAACAAACTAAATTACAGTCGCACGACTTAATGTCACTGCCACTAAGGTAAAGGCAGGCTTGTGTTTGCTGGAATGGTGTTAGTAGTCTTATTTAGTCACTTGTTATTCTCTTATTTTATCCAACCAAAAGCTACTTCAATACAAATGACACTGAGATGAGGGACTAGAAAGTGTCAAAATGCTAACTCGTTTCCCTTGTGACGATTCATTCTTTATCATTTCAGTTTAAAATGTGTCTTTTTGCTCCCTCTCTCGTTACAGGGTCTCCTTCACAAAATGGGGAAGAACAGCAGAACGGATTTAACGGCACACAGAAAAGCCTCCTTCAAGGTTAGGACTAAATGATTCTTTGACTTCACACAGTGGCCACTGGGGAGAGACATTTCAAGAATAATAATGTGAAAGGCTTGTTTTCCTGCTGTATGCTGGTAGTTAGAAAATTCAACTCTGTTTTGGATTTTCCGTATCAAAAGAACCTGCTGGTATTCCTTTACACAAACATACATCTGACTCTGCTGTAATGCTTGCATGGCAGTCGGTGGTTGATTCTGTTTCTCATGTGTTCACCTAAGTCCCTTCCTTCTCTTTTTGCCCCAGACCTTCATTCTTGACAGGCACACAGTCGGGATCAGTATCAGTCATTTTCCTCCACAGCTCCGTCATGACATCAGGCTACTTTTGGTAGCACAAGTCTGATTTCAATCAATGGATTTAAGAATCTGGGAAAACTATGGACCACGGGAGACCTATAAAACTGTTGTCTCACAGGTGTCTGTGATTTTCTTTATTATTATCTTTGGTTTAAAAAGGGAAAAGGAGAAGTGTAAAGTAACTGCCAATACTCAACCTCTGTTGAACTGAACTGTTATGACTTGTTGCTCAACATTTGGAGAGCTGCAGTAAAAAGCAACTTTAAAAAAATGGTGATGAAATGTGCTGTTCTGTATTCGAAATGGGACAAATCCTAGATCCACTGACAGACGTTCACGTCGCTGCATCCATTGGATTGCAAATATGCAAAAACAATCTGTAATGCATTAACCTAACCGTCCTGTAAGAGGACTTTAACGCACATCACAAGCTCTTAACCAATGGCAATGCTGGGTTGATGTACTAAGTATTGTTTCTGTGGTGACCCTGAAACCAGTCAAACTTGACTTGCACACTGCTGGATGGGTGGAAATAATTATCACAATGATGGAAGGCTTACTTGCAAACACATTTTTATAATCCTATTAAAAATAAAAGTCTTCATAGCAGAGAGGCTCCCAGCCTGTAGCAGTCACTTTGCCACTCCTGTGCTGAATATGTTCTTTGTAAGCCTTTTTTGTAATTTTTAATACTTGCATGTATTTTCTGACATAGTATTTATAAGTACTATTTTCAAAATAAAGCTTTTGGTATCCCATTTTTCTTGTCATTCTTGATAGAAACAGAAAGAAAATCCCGCTGGCTGTTATTGCATACAGCAGCTTTATTTAGAAATGTTTACATTCTCATAAATTAGCTCAAATCGTCAATTCTCTCATATTGCACTCCTGCAAATTAAAGGGAGGGGGGGCTAGAGATTAAGACTTATATATCCTCTTACAAATAAGAAGTAAATCAGAGGGGAAAACATAAATAAGAAGGCCTGTATGACTTCAGACCACACAAGTCTGAAAATCAATGGATAATCTCTACAAATATAAAATGTCTTTTCATCATTTATGAACCGAGGAATCGATGTGTCCTTTTAGAGATTACAATGTTAGGTAGGCAACGAGCTCTGGGAGATCACTTTGATAGAACAACCAGTCCAGAACTATTGTACGGAGTTGTGATTTAGTTTCCATTTTTGACAGAAGAGTACAACACCTACTCACTTCATAAGTTCTGATATTCATGCACACCATCTGTGTGTAGTACAGAATGAGAGTCCTCTGGATGTAGCCATTGTTATATTGATTTACATCACCCCCCCATGTAGTGAAGTTGGTAACTTAAAAGACAGATAGGCACTATGGTCACTAAGCTTCCCTCGGGCACCGGCAGCTGCTGAAATGTCACGTCAACAAGCCTTCACGACCTGACCTCATTTACATGAGGAGGGGAAAACTGACTGACAAAATGCCAGGTAGAGTTTATTTTAAAAGTCTTTACTGAATTACGCAGCAAATGATGACATTTTACAACCTAGGTCCATTTAGTCAGCTTGTCATTTGGATGGGACCATTGTTTTAGATTTTTAATGTAGGCCCGAAAGTTTAGAAATTACGCTTGGCCCTCTAGTTTTGTTGCAAAAATGTTCCGTCTTTCAATGTGCACACTTCACCGGGGAAATAAAGTCCTGTGCATGACATGAGTTCATTTGGAGCAAAGTAGGGAGGAGGGATGACGAACGCGGGTTAGCAGGGCTGGACATCTCACGGCTGTGGCAGAATGGTTCGGTTGGCTTTGTTGCGACGATGAGTTACACAGCGGATCATGCAGCCACTTAGGCCTTCATCAGGGCGCTGACCACGGCGCGGGCGTTTAGGCTGCGCAGGTCGTTGTAGGTCTGCCCTGTGCCCACAAACACTATGGGCTGGCCCGTGATGTAAGTCATGGAGATGGCAGCACCGACCTGTGAAGGAGGAAGGAAGATAAATGAGCACAACCCAGGTGTATTAATATGTGTAGGCTATCCTGCTGCACAAAACGTTGAAGTATCAAAAACGTGTGTTTGCCACAGAGCTTTTTTACTGCTATATTTCCGAAAAATATCTGCCGTAACTTCCAGTACGGCCTGCAATAATACATCTTCACTGCACTACTCGCTTATCACATACCTTGTCATCGATGGTGTCGAACTTAGTGAGGACAATGCCATCAATGAGGCGAGGCTTCTCAGACATGGAGTGGTCGGCCAGAGCCTGATTGAACTTTACCTGAAGACACAGGGAAGAGAAAAAAATGAGTCACTCCTGGAAAAACTGATGACAGCTGAGTAAACATCTGTCCACACACATCGGAGCAACACTGTCCTCTGCTGGAGAGTTCAAAAAACAATTGATCTATTTAATCCTACTGCATTTTGTTATTCAAGATTCAAAAGATAAGAGATAAAGAAATGAGTAAAATAATGCAATACAATGAAAACTGTGAAAGTGAAAAAAAATGCAGGAATAATTCAACTGTAGATGCAAGTAAAATAAATACTGTATTCTGTAATGACATTTAAGACAGTACTGTTCATTAACACTAGAACTGCCAACATTCCATTATTCCTAGAACCGCAGATCATTTCGATACAAATGCTCATTTTGTATTTTCTCTTCATTCCCCACGATTCAATGACCCCCATGGCAGTTCTTGTGTTAAGGGTGATCTGAAATGAGTCTTTGTTCATGAAACTAAATCTAATACAATAAAGGGATTCAAGAAGCTGCTTTCCACATGTTAAGGAAATAGGACTTAGTGAGTGTTCTTACCAGCTGGTCAACTGCCTCATTGCCAACCAGAGCTTCTCCAACAAACAGTACTAGGTCGGGCATGTTGACTGCGATGAGTTTGGCCAGAGCTGTCATCAGGGGCGTGTTGTCCTGCATACGCCCAGCAGTGTCCACCAGCACCACGTCGAAAGCCTGGTTGCGGGCTGTGAACAAAGAAACAGGAGTACATGTTATTTGACTATTTAGTGGGTATTAATGCTTAATGGAAATGGAATGTGAAATCAACAACGAACAAAAAGCTTAAGGTTAGGAAAACGAAATATGGACTATTCCAGGGGTGTCCAAACTATGGCCCGGGGTCCAAATGCGGCCCGCGGGGCATTTTCTATCAGCCCTCAGCAAATTCCAAAGTATAATGGACTATGGCCCCAACCTGAAACTTGGGTTTTCTTATATTGTACTTCTTAAATATATATGTCAAAATACGTGTGTGTGTTAATAAGCCCACTTTTCAAATAAATGATGTCAAAATTGAAAACATTTTTTCTAACAAATCTAAGTAGCTCCAAAAGCTTCAAAAATATCCTTCCTAGTTCCTCTTTTTATAAGCCATCTGAATATTCTGTTTTAGGGGTTTAGCTGCACACAAAATAAATGAAACCCTGGGGAGAGCTATGTTGTAGGCTGCTGGTTTTCTTAAAGGATTTTCAAGTATCAACAATAATTGACCTACATCTGATTGATTTAGCTAACTTAGGCAATATACCTCACCTCTAGTGAGTGGCCCAGCCCTTCGTGTGTGTTTCTGATTGTGGCCCTCATTGAAAAAAGTTTGGACACCGCTGGACTATTCTATATTTTTCGCAGTATAGAACTCGCTGCTCCATAGCCTGTATTTGGTTAGCTGGAAATATAACATTCACACTGTACATGTATATTTAATTTAATATTCTACTCCTTGCACTCAACTGTATATATTATGTCTTACTCTCTAACGCTGGGTTAATTGTATTTCGAGAATTGTTTATTTCTACTCTTTTAATTTCTAATTATGTGCCATACCTTGTTTTGTTTTATGCTGCTGCAACGTAAACGTTTCCCAGTTTGGGATTAATAAAGAACCTCTTATCTTATCTTAAGAGGCACAATATTTTAAAGGCTAAACATTTTTGAAAATATGAATATATCCTGTAGCTGCAGAGATATCCTGGCCTGCAAATAATTTACTGCAGACTTAACAAAACAGATTTGTTGTGCACAGATTCTTTTTTAAATAACACCATGTTCACATTAATATATTTCCAATTATAATGGAAATAATGGTGCAGACAATTATCAATCTTTCCGATATTGTGAATCATATCAAAATAATAACTTGTTATTTATCCAATTCTTGCAGCCTTAGTTAGGAAATAGACATTTTACCATAGGCAATGGCCTCCATGGCAATCCCAGCAGCATCTTTCCCGTAGCCCTTCTCATAGAGCTGGACTACCGGGCGTCCTCCATGCTTCTCCGGGGGGTGCAGAGAGTTCAGGCGGCGCTGGTGAGTGCGGAGCTGCTCCACAGCTCCTGCACGGAACGTGTCACAGGCTGCGATCAGCACAGTGAAACCGTTCTCTATCAGCCAGAAAGAGATCTGGAGGAACAGAGAGGAGTTCGGTTTACATGAACATGTGTGGGAAAAAATCTGGCCATGTTGAAATGCAAAAAAGGAACACTAATAATAAATAGGTTACACTGAAGAAAAGTATGCAACAACTAGTGCTGGGAAAATATACAATATCAATCTTTTTTTTTTCCACGGGATTCATTTTGATATATTTGGAAATGTAGCTGTTTATTTTCCATATTGCGAGAATTCTTTTGCTTTTTAATGCTGTTAATAGATAGAATCGGAGGATGAAACCCTCTTTATTTGTCACATACATGCACACAGTGAAATTGGTCCTCTGCATTTAACCCATCCTAGTACTAGGAGCAAGGGCTCAACCAGTTGAGCCCTTGCTCAAGGGCACCACAGCAGGGTGAGGTGAACTGGGACCTCTCCAAATAGCAGTCCACCTTCCATATTTCATGTCTGTTCGAGGACTTGAACCGGCGACCCTACGATTCCCAGTCCAAGCCCCTACTGACTGAGCCACTGCTGGACAACGACGTTTGATGACGCTTAATAAACTTTAAAGTAACCAGCAGAAAAGGAACAGTGATGGAATTCATTTGTGTTAGTTTCCGAAATAAACTCAAAAACAGGAACAAAAACTAAAACGTTTTTTGTTCCTCCTGAAGCTTGAAGTGATGTTCAAGACATGTAATACTCAATAAGCATTTCACCAATCCCATTGACATATTTATGTAATTATTAAAGTATTCACTTTGTTATTGTGGCCTATCATAGGGCCATTCCATTCCTGGAGTTTT
Organism: Eleginops maclovinus; assembly: GCF_036324505.1. Classification (NCBI taxonomy): domain Eukaryota; kingdom Metazoa; phylum Chordata; class Actinopteri; order Perciformes; family Eleginopidae; genus Eleginops; species Eleginops maclovinus. The sequence goes on along the minus strand of NC_086366.1, from coordinate 7,349,902 downwards.
GATACATTATTAAACAATACACTAATATAATTGGGTTGAAAAAGCTACTTTTATCTACCGTGTTACGCACATTATATTTTCCATTTCACAAGCATGTTGAAACTAGTGCAGGCATGTTAAAACTAGACTGAATCCAGGTCCTCCATGACCACAAACTCTTACAAAACAATGCCAAACCTACACAGTCAACCCCTGAGACTAGTGTTCTGTGTCAGCAAAGATATACTTAATGGAAAATGCTCTAATTACATGTCACTATCATTCTAACACTGAAAACTCACCTTGGCCAGGTTGGTGGACTTCCCAACCCCGTTGACACCGCAGAAAGTGACAACAAAAGGCCTCCGCTGGCTCCGCGCCTCCATGACATCTCTCAGAATATCCACCCTCCTCTTGGGCTGCAGGATCTGCACCAGAGAGTCCTGCAAGGCCTGCTTTACAGTTGAGGCCACAGCTATACCACGCACACGCACACGCACACACATTAAAGTTGTGCTGAGGTCCTCCTCCCATTCATATTTAGTGACCAACATAACCTCATATAATTATATTACATAAACATAGTTCAGCTGAGGGGAGAGCACCAGGAAGGGAAACCATTATCAGTTATAAAAACTTTTAAGGTCCTTCTTGATTTGGCGACGATGTGAATCATGAGCTGTTATCAAGATATTGCCTATTATGTTATATAATTAGAAAACATTACACAGTCTGGCCAGTTTGTTCTTCTGGTATTGATTTATTGCTAAATCTCAAGCAAATATTATAAATCATCTATAATCTATAAAATATATACATGGTCTCTGTATACTTCTCCTATTTGACTTTATAATGTGTGTGATGTTTACAAGTACCACACTCTTGTCTGGGCAACATTTTAAATCACATCCTGTGTACATGAACCTTAGCGAAAGTTCCTGTTTGAATCCATTTACGTCAGTTATCATAGAGAGAATGATGTGGAGCGCCATTACTGTAATCAAATGACTTTTCCCAACATGTCCACTGGTGCTCTTACAGTAGATAAGGACAAGTAAATTGCATTGAAACTCAATGATTGTTAAAGGAAGTGGGAGTGGATGGAGGGAATGTTACTTACTGGTGAATGTGCCCATGACTTTGCCCTCCAGTTTGATGGCGACAGAGTCACAGAGCTTGGAGGAGATGTCGGCTGCTACATTTTTTGCTATAGGATTATAAGGGAGAGGAATTAATAACAGAAAAGTGACTTTAAATGTTGAAGAAAAGGAAAGGGGTAATTGAGAGAGATATGTGTTGTCATACCGATGAGGTGGTCCCTCATCTTTTCCAGTACTGGCTCCATGTCCTCCCGGGACAAGCTCTTGGAGCCCACAAGGCCCTTGAGCATCCCGAACATGCCTCCAAAACCGCCACTCTTTTTGGAGCTGAGAAATATTACAATTGACTATTATTTATGTTGATTTTATTTCTTAGTTTCATAGTTTATTTGATTGTTTTTCCCTGCTTTTCTCCTCGCTTATAAAAGACCTCCTTTCGTATTAGTCAATGCATGTTTTCCATTTTATTTATACAGCTTCGACAAATTAGTTTAAAATTGAGGCAATAAAAAAAAAGATCTTACATTAAAAATTGGGGGTAACTTGAACTTAAAATTGTCATGTAAAGCAATAAATAACGGGCTATAGCTAGCTATTTTAAAATCATACATCCTTTAACAATAATACAACTATTTAAAAAACTCTTACCTCGTCTTGCTTGTTTGATTGACAACCACTCTCTCCTCTTCCTCTTCTTCCTCCATCCCTTCTTCCTCCTCACTGGACTCATAGTCCACAGACAGCAGGTCTCCTTTCATGGAGTTCAACTGCTCCCCCTAAAACAGATAAAAAAAGGAATTCATTTTAACATTTTTAATGTGACCAATATAGATGCCTCTTTGACCGGAGACATGTTTCGGTTGTAGTAGAGGGAGAGGGGGAGGGGGGGTTACTTACCAGGTAAATTTGTGCTTCCTGGTTCTGATCGCCACCGTTTGACGATCCATCTCCATTCCTTCGGCTGTAGTCCACCTCCTTGGTGCTGTTACCACCCATGTCCCAGACACGCATCTGTTTCTCCCTAGGCTTCTGAGGCTTTGGGGACTTACTGTGAGCAGGATGACAGAATATTAAAATAAGCTCGTAAAAGAATAAGCAATGCGATTTCTTTAGGAAGTACTAGGACTGACAGAATCTCCTAGCTATTGAACAATGTCTCTGGCTGTATTGAGGGCAATCAAACCACTGACACATCAGATCATAACTGTCTTTTAATAATACATTTCGGGATCACTACTTTTCATATTGCTGAAATGGAACGGACACAGACTCAACACACTACAAGTACTTTAAATTATACTATATTTTTCTTGATATTTATGAATGTAATTTCTCTTACACTGGTTTTTCAGTAGGTACCGCGGTGCGCTTGCGAAAGAACTCCTCCCTCTTCTTCAGCATGATCTCCTCAGAAGTCAAGCCCTGGTTACCGTTTTCAGCCGTCTTCTGCCCAGCCTTGCCTTGATCCAGTTTGACAGGCTCAGCTGCAGTAGCTGGAAAAGATTGTGATAACAAACAAAGTCAGGACTAAGATTTAATTGATGCCCCCCCCCCACACACACACACACACAAAAGCACTTACCCTCCTTTTTATTATTTTTATTCTTCTTGCCACCCTGTTCCTTGACTTTTTCCCCACCCTTGGTCTCTATCATTGACTTCACAGTTTTTTGGGATTTCTCAGACTGATCAAAGGTCCGCATGTTGCCTTGGCTCCGAGCTTTGCTGCTCTTCTCCGCATCTCTAGTAGTAAAAATGTAACGCATGTTAGAATGTGCAACACAAAAACAAAGACTGGTTAATAAAGCATATTCACCAGATTTAAATATACAATTTTGATTGCCACAGCAGACACACATATATGTAATATAAATTGCAAAACTGTATGTCTTTACTTAAGAAGCATTGTGAAGTCATCCTCAAATGCAAAGTTGTTTTGGATTAGTTTCAAAGGCCCCTTTTGCTCCAGCTCATTCTTATAACGATCCCTAAAATGGAGCTGAACGTCATCTATGAACTTGTCCACATAAGTCAGCGTCAGGATCTTTTGAAAACCCACCTGGACAGAGACAAGAAAAAGAGAAGAGTGATCACAATTACATAAAACTAAAATCAACAAACATATATTGCAGATGTGCAAACCTAAATGGTGTTTTAACGTCAAGGAATTTAGTGCAGAGGTGAGAAGCTTACCACAAAAATTAACTCAAACTCATTGTCGAGTTTGTATTTCAGATTCAGGGCCTCATGGGTGTATGAATTGTTCCCACTTCGCTCCTGTAACATCACAAACATCGTTGAAATGTCAACAGCAGCTAAACACACACATACTGCTATAGCTAGCCTTCTGCGTCCCCATAACAACGCTAAATAAGTCTCTCTAGCACTAAATATGTCAACATTCAACTGACGAATTCTTAATTACAAGGTGATTATGATGTGCACATAGGGTTTCCAGGCGCCAACAAGCCACATGTGGGTTACATGCACAGTGGTAGTTTAGATTTCAATATTTATGTTAGAAATGTAAGATACGGGTCCCCAGCATATAGAAACAGCTAGATGCTAACTAGCATATGTTGTGCTATTTAGCATTATAGCCTATGTTGACAATAGTTATAAAATGGCTTGGCCGATTAGGACAATGTTGGAGTGTTTATTAAGGATACTTGATTCATTTCTGACATTTTCACGATCAACAATGGCAGTTTTACAACAACATTTTCTGCTTAACAACGCTGGCAACTGGACTAAAAAGTCAAGTTTTAGACGGAATGATAGAGAACACTATGAACACTTATATAGTAGCTTAACGTGGTAAACCACGAACGTTGTGCAATAAGCTAACGTTTGCTAGCATGAGCATTAGCAGTTGAAGCCACAACAGACAACTGTCAGAGGGTTTTGAGCAGCCTGTTGTCCCACCTGAAGGATTACGGAGCGGATCAGAGCGTTGACAGGCTCGGTGAATGATTCGGTGACCCCGGCTCCCTGAAAACACCACAACACTATCCCCCCTTTGCTGAAGATGGTGAAGAAATCTAGCATCTTGTCACCTTGTCTCTGGATCAAAGACACATAAACGGACAAAAAGGGTTAAACAGAGGCTCAGCGATAAATTAGTGAATAAGTGAGTCTTTACAGTGCCCGTGTTAAATTGTCAAACAATCACTTCTTACCAGATATCAGCACGATAGATAATAAATCCCCCACGAGTAAAATTCACCACCAGAGCAAAACTGTTTTAGACACGTCAGATGCAGCACTAGGAAGTGACGCGCACTTCCGGTGATTTTCCCCGTCGGAGATCGCGCATGCGCTATTCTTAGCGAATAGCCACAAAACAATCAAAGTAGTGCACAAAGTACATCGAAATATAAATAAATGTTATTAATAATGGAACTTTAAATACACATTTGATACTTGATACTTATAGACTATTTCAGGGAGCTTTGTACTATGAAGTATCTTCCAGTTTATTAAGATTTTCCCCCCAAAATCAAGGTTTAATAGCACATTATTCATTATGAAAAAACATACATCAGGAAAATTTGAAAATTGTGGCAATGACAAAACAGTTCAGTATGTTATTTTACATTGTCGAAGATACCAGCAAGACAAATTATCACTAAAGAAAACACTGAACAGAAACCAAACAGAATTAAATATAATCGAGATGTTGCTATTGAGTTCAGGGTTTGTAGCATAGGTGTTTAAAAAGAACAGGGATTATAATATTGATTTAGGATTATACCCATAGACTGTATGTAAAGGGCTATACCATGCTGATTAACACTCCATTCCAAAAGGTGGCTGTTAATTCACATAAAAGCTGTTTGCCATGTGCCATTAAAACAACAGAAGAAAGAAAGAAAATCAAACCAGTGCACTAAGTATATTTACAAATAAATACATTTAATTCATCATTTCACTTAAAATACAAATTGTATTATGCTACTTATGGTAGGCCTAAGTAGCATATACAAATATAAGGTATTTGCTGCTATAACATTTCCATGTGAAATTTCCATGTGAAATATTGTTTATTTTGCCCTAAATTATCTTACTGATCGAGATTTATTGAACACACAAACAAAAAAAGAAATTTGATGGTACATGTACATGCCTAGATTAAAAGAAACCCCAGGGCCTCAATAGCCTAAATACTGATCCACAGTAGGCTACACGTTACACCATGTACAACCACAGTGGCCATTTATTCTGCAATGATTTGCTTACTTTGACTTTTGATCGATTTGCTTACTTTTACTTTTGATATCGTACGCACATATATTGCTTCCCTTTGAAAACCAACGTTCACTACGTTTTAGGTAATAATCTAAAAGTGTGAAATTGACACTGTTACTAAAGTGGTCTACGATATCTGATCATTTATTCACCACAGGAATAAATCCCCCAGTGTGTTCTTGTCTCTGTGAACAGGGACATTTAGTTTGTCTTCTGAAACTTCTCTCTGGTTGCTGATGGTATGCGAGGGGCCACTATTGCCAAGGTTTTTTTTTTTTTTTTGTAAATGTATTTTAACGCCTGCTTTCTTCATACTTCCTTGATTTGACTGCATGACATCAATTGTACCTAATCTTACACGAAACATATTAAACGCAGAAAAGGTTCAGCTGTGTGTACGGTGATGGTTTGGTAAATGTCAATGTTCTTGCACTTACACAATATCTTATTGAATTAAATCATTTATTTTTCTACAAAACAGAACGTAATAAGTCAAGATTATAAAATATAGTATTTAAATTGAAATAAAACCACAGAAACACGAAAGTAACACACAAACACATTTTTTAATAAGCTTGCTTTTAAAAAAGAGTTAATTACCTGCTTTATGAAGCACAACAGTTTCATTAACTTTGCATTTGAAATGTGAGTGAACATGCGTTTACTTACTGCAGTTATCACCTTCCTCATTTCTTTTGGTGATGTCAGTGACTCTTGCAACCAGTTCGCTTTGTTACTTTCTGATACTGTCACATTGTTGAAACTGTTATTAGTTTGGCTATCATCTCTGAGTAACGCGTGTCTGGGTCAGTGGAGCTCTTTAAACAGATGAGATCATTATACTTTTATTTAACGGAAGGATCTTGGCAAGGTATTGAGCAAACAGGATGAAGTTAACAACATGCATGGTAAGTAAAGTCATTTATTTCTCATGTAAACTTTATCTTTATCAGTTTTAATACTATTTAATCTGTAGCTTTGGTATGGGTAATTCCACAATTGGAGGATTTAGATATCACAACTTTGGAAAATTGAACCCTTTATTTAATGCATCAAAAGTACACTTTTTATTAGATGTCTTATTTGTTGCTTTTCAGCAGCGCTCAATGCTGTGCTAGAACTCAGCAGAAATCAATCATAAGTCAAGTGTTGAGAAAAATGTTTGTTGTTGCAACTATATCATGCGTAGGCCTGGTGGCAATAAAAAAACTAGCAAATTTATATTTCGGGAAAATGCTGTATTACATTTAAAATATATAGATTGTATTTAATTTTACTAATGATTGAACAGCAGGAAATGCAATCATGTAACCCGAGTACAACCATGTTACTCTAATTATAGTAACAGGGCTACAAATCAATGCTTATGTTAGCTCTTACCTCAGGAGTTATGGCTGCAGAATGTAATGCTAGTTTCAAGACAAGGACAAACCAAGTTAAAAACTAAAGAAAGATCACTTAAAAGCAATTTGTCTTATTCTGATAATATGAGTAACATGGTTGTGTTGAATAGAATGCCCCACTCATTCGAGACTGAAAAGAAAAGAAGAATTTAAAAAATAAAAGAGATGATTTAACTTGGACTATAGCAGGAGCCCCTGATAATGTTATTACCTCTGTGTCTGCCAAGCTAAATATAGTTCTGTCTCAGGGTGGCACGCATATTGTGGGATATAACTTTAGTGTAAAGTTACTCTTATTAAAAATATGTTTATGATTGACCATTACAGGAGACATATCAACTAAATATCAGCAAAATAGGTAAATAAAAAGCATATTTTAATTGTTATTTGTTGATATATCTTAAAGACGGTGTGACATGAGAACTATTAGATATTTTAAAAACATTTTTGGAAACCACTTTTTCAACAACTTTATTTATATCATGTCTAAAGACAATTTATAATTTTTGGCATGGATTATTTGAAATTGTATAGGTGAGACAGAAAATGTCCTCAAACTTTGGATTGACCCATATAGCTTTTCATTTTCATTGGTTAATAGACTTGTGTTTTTTAAGTGGACTAAGAAGATCTCATTGACATCAACATATTTTTCTTTCTCATTGAAGGATGGATCCAGAGCATCTTTAAATCAAGAGTATCTTTATCAGCACAACATGAACAAGAGGCAAATCTGACAAAAAAATCTGTGTCTTCTGTCGGCAGTGAATTATCCACACTTTCATTCAAATCACAATGCTGTACTTTGTCATCCTTGTCATTGGGGACAACCCCTTCAAAACCTCAACAGCCACGGTCTGCTCCAAGTTCCCGACGATGGAGTCGAAAGTATGATGTGTTTGTGTGCCACAGCTCTTTGCAATGTGACATTGAGGAGGCTTTCCGCCTGGTCTCCTTCCTGGAGGTTTCTCCCCACAGTCTAAGGTGCTTTCTCATGCAGAGAGACGCCTGTCCAGGAGGTGCAATGGCCACAGAGTTTTGCCAGGCGGTGCAGAACAGCCACTTGAGGGCTCTGCTTATCACTCCAGACTTCTTGCAGGATGAATGGTGCAAGTATATGATGCATCAGGCTCTAGCTGAGGGGCCTATGTCTAATCGGATCATCCCCCTGCTTCTGAACCTGTCCCGCTCTCAGTGTCCTCAGGAAGTGAGGTTCTACTACCAAATTGACCTGAGCGAGAACCCTGAACGAGGTTATACCCTCGTCAACAAGTCTGTGCTCAATTGTAAGTAATGTGCAACACTACAAACAACTTATCTCTCACACAAACATACAATTTATATATATATATATATATATAACATATAAGTATTGAAGGAGCCGGTAATGGTAGCCGTTTGTACAAATACGTCTTAAGTGTTCATAAGTCATATGTACAGAAGTCATCCTAATAGTCTCCTCCTTTTGTCTTATACAGACCTGGAAAACCTGGATAGAAATGAGAAGAAACTGGATTATGGACATCTCTAGCATTAGTGCAATAAGCAACCCAAACAAAAGAGAAGCTGAAACTCAACGATAGGACCGTGCTGGGACACCAACTGAGAGTGATATAGAAGAAAGATGATTTATAAAATGATGATTTATCAGATTATAAATAATGATCACTTAGCTAAAGTGCATGGCTCTTAAAGGAAAACACTGCTGCTATTGAACAAAGTCAACTTCAGTGACCCTAATAGCACATCAGAAAAGGAAGTTGGTCTGAGGCTTTTGCTCATATTTTTGAATAACCAACCGTGTGTGTGTGTGTGTGTGTGTGTGCGTGTGTGTGTTTGTGTGTGACGGATGTTCATACAATGAACAGGAAACTGTTGATTCCAAGCAGAACTAGGGCTTACTTCCTTTTCAGATCCGGAGAACTATTACATACGCTAACAGCCGTGTGCAATAAATGCGCATTTATATTCACAGTCTCAGCTTGTTACACATAATTACATTTGGTTGCAGCCCAAAATAGGGCACTAAAGCACCATAAATATGATCTTTTTTAAAAGAGTAAAACATGACAGACTACAGTTACAGGGTTCAAAAAGGTTGTACATGTAGTGTACACTAGATGGTGTATTTTCCTTCTTCCACCCAACTGAAAAGAAAGATGGACCTTTAAGAAAGAAAGACAGACAAGTCAGAATATGCCGGTGTGTAGATATGATATTTAGTATTACTTTCAAGCCTTTTCTGTTACCATCAATGAGAAGAAAGAGAGAAACATTATGTCCCATGTGCTTGGCTGTGAGTGTAAGAGTGAAAGGGAAAGACCCAGCCAGAACAAAACGCGAGTGGCATGACCTTTTCATTGAACTTTGACTTTAAGTAATACCAGTGGAAGTGTCATGCCTTTTGAGAAAAAGGAGAAACATCAACTGTCTTTGAACCTTATGGCTCACATTTATGGCTCTGGTGTGCTAGTTTTAATATTCTATGTCACAATATATACTGTATGACTGAGCTCATCTAGTTAAAACAAAGTCTGAAGAGTTGGACGGAACACCCCTTAATTTCTTCATCCAAAAACAAAACTCTCGGTTGATTGAATGTCCTTGGCGGCACCTATCCTTTCAATCTAAAATCAAGCATATTGGCACAGCTTCATTTCAGATAGCTGGCATTTTAACCACTTGATGTATAATATCAGGTATTCAGTGCTGAAGCATTTTTTTATCCTTGATCTTTTATTTGACTCATGTAGGTGTTCGCCATGCCTATTCCCCTAGGTTAGGTTAGGTTAGGTTAGGTTAGGTTAGGTTAGGTTAGGTTAGGTTAGGTTAGGTTAGGTTAGGTTAGGTTAGGTTAGGTTAGGTTAAGGTTAGGTTAGGTTAGGATAGGTTAGGTTAGGTTAACACCACAATAAAAAAAAGACCCTTGTTAATCTTCTCCTACATTGTAACATACATTTAGACTAATCTCTAAAAGGCACAGATGTTCTATGAGGCTTTGTTTATGCCACAACACTCTCTTCCAGATGTCACACACACACACACACACACACACACACACACACACACACACACACACACACACACACACACACACACACACACACACACACACACACACACACACACACTCACACACACACACACACACACACACACACACACACACACACACACACACACACACACACACACCTCGCCAACAGTGGGTTAAAGCCTTGAGCTAGGGGAATGAATATGATGGCAATATCAGGACATGGACAGTAGAAAATGGGTTGACAGTATTTGGAACCTTTCATAATAAAATCCAATAGAGAGAAAAGGAAATATTGTTCAGACAGAAAACTTGAGGATAGAAAGAAAATAGCTAAGAAGAATACTAGAAAACCAAAGAGACACCTCAAATGTTTTTCGTATTTGACTGCTAAACATACGGTCCATGCTTCAGCAAGCAACTAGAACATTTTCCCATACACACCCAAAATGCAAATCTGAAATGCTTGAAAAATGTCCTGAAATATAAACAATAGTTTAAAAGCTGCAATATCAAGAAGCTGAATACAAAGTCAATACGAGAAGATGCAACACGCATTTGATATTTGATTCAAGTCCTGATAAGTTTTAATGCCATTCAAATGTAGTTTAATGACAATATACTTGCTTTTTTAATCAACTTCTTATGTTTCTGGGTGACAGGCAGGTGTATTGACTAGAATTGAATTCAAATATGTTGCGTGTATTTTCTTTACAAATGTATGTTAATGGTAGCTTAAACTCACTTTGAATGCCATGTGACTGATCAAAAGTCAAACTAGGACAACGTGTCCCTCTTATAACTTATTCCCATATGGAAATTTGGATCTAAGGTCTAAGACTAAAACCATATTATCTTCCAAAAGCCTGTGAACAGTCATGCTATGTGTCAGCATCCCAGCACTTAGCGTAAAGCAAAAGTAAAAAGGGAGGACAGATTTCAAACCTCAGGATGGCACGAAGATGTGCTTTGGACAACCAACTGTATGGAAAAGCTCTCAGCTCTCAGTCATGGTGGTCTCTGCTGGGCGCGGTAGTACTGACCTGGACATTTTTTTTTATCTGTGGTGAGAAAATTCAGCTTTCCGTGCTACGGGAAAGCACCAGCTGGGTTAATTAAAGGAAAGCAGGAGATCCAAACATTTCATTTGGTTAGTGAATGTAGGGAATGCACTGCAATGAGACACCAGAAGGCTGCAATTCAAATACTGCACAAAGGTTTTACTCACAAAATAAAAGATGATTGCTCTATTTGGTGCAAACTTGAATGAACAGCACCCATTGTATGCTGTGTCAGATATGGACTATCGACACCATAAATGAATAATGAAATGACGTGCAGAGTGTTGGTTTTTGAAGGAGTGATGCACGCAGGCTCACTCAGTTTATTTACACAACTCCGACATTTGATTAACATGTACTCTGTATGTTTACTTTTGTGCAACATTTTTTTTTGCCAGCTGATACATTAGAGGAGACAGAGTTCATTTCCAATCTAAGAAAAGAGTTCTTAAAGAAAACATCATAAGTGTAAAAAAAAGGCTTCCTTTTCCCTTTATAATGACCTGAAAAAAACCCAGACTTCTTCATTAATGTCTTTCATATTATATTATACATGGAGTAATAAAGACATCTGTGCTCAAGGGAAACCAATTGGATCTCTCTAGTAAAGGTATTACCTATATAAGCCTGATAAAAGCTCACTGAATTTGTCCCTGTTTTTCAGTTTGTTATCTCCTGCACTTACAGAGATTTACAAAATGACAGCCAACTAAAACAAGACTTTCCAGATGTCGGTGCCTCTGGTAGAAGTGTACAATCGAGAAGAGCTAAAGCCAATCATCATCATAATTAGCAGAAGATCACTGACATGGAAAAGTTCATTAACCTCAGCACTTCCAGACCCACAGGCAGCGTGCATTTATCCAGCCATGGTATTTGGATGTGTCTGGATCTGCCCGGTTCAATCCTTAGATATGAACTTTGGTTCTTACAACACATTACTGCTTACCTGTGGGTTCCAAAAAAACCAACACATGTATATTTCTCATTTTACCAACCAGTTGTACATTTAAAAGTTCCTGACAAATGCTAAAGGCCGACTCTGACCATACCGTGAACTTCAACACTTAAATTGTTTTTGAATGTGTAGGTTTTTAGGCATTAAAACAAGGGGCTTGAAGATGCTCAGAAGTCACTGTCCTACTTCTCCTTCCTCTACACAATTGGCCAAATATTGACAAAACAAACTGCATCAATTGAGGATAAAGCATGACCACAAGGTGTGTGAGGACAAATACTGCTTGACTGGCTGGGGAAAATTTAAATAATTTGGTTAAACAAAGCATCCACATTTGTGTTTAAAGTTCACTTTTACGCAACACAAGCAGCAAAGATCTATAAGGGAGTGATCAAAATCAATTCCAAGTTAAAATTTAACAGAGGTTACACAAAACAGTACCTGAGTTGACCCAAAGTAAAATTAATAAAAAGCTTAATTCGATTTTTCTCAAACACAGGATGGTATATTGAATGTAATCTTGTGACTAGTGATGGGAATTAAATTACTCAAGTAGAACACATGCTGTATTTAATTCCATTTCTATTTTGGCTCTAATTCTTTGACATCTATAGATAGTCAAGCACCTAATTTGCAGATTCAACGTTCAATCAATAAATAAGTACTTCTTCAACCACTTTTTCACTCAGCTATCTGTTCAATTTAAATGTTTAACGAAACACAGGCAACCGCAAGGTTTTTCCAGATGTTATTCCTTCTGGAAGTCCAGTTTAAATCGGTTCGATGAGGCTTGATGTGGACAGTAATGAAAACAAACACAGGGATCACATAGAATGTGAAATCTGTGTTTCAACGCCAATACAGTCAGGTTACAGCACGTACATTTGAACAGGGAATGGCATTTGGATCTGCTCTCAACAGTGCGCGTAGCAACATGCGCATGCGTCCATGCTTAGAGAGAAAAGGGAACGCGCTGTAACAGAGAGAAAGCAAACCAGCAAACCGCTATGTCTTCCTGCAGACTTCATGCTACTCAGATCTACTGAAACCCCGCGGTGGTTGCTCTAAATTATGTCAAGGAATTAACTTTGATAACCACATCCTATGACAGCTTCTATCGGGGTTTGTGTGTGCGCTGCAAGCTGGTAATATTTCTCGATTTTCCACGCAGCGTGTTACCAAAAGCAACGTGAACTTGGTCAAAAATCATTGTACAGTAGTACAACAGGCTCGCTCCACGGATTAAAGCTCATCGGTCGGGCAGCGCTGCTGGTAAGTAAGACCCTTTCCAGCTAACGTGTGTTAGGAGTTTCTCTACATGCCTGTTCGGACGCATGGTTCCACCGATCGGATTTAAGTGGCCTCACTTGATCACAAGATATTACATTTAATTTGGCTGGCCTGCCACGAGCCTTGATTTTCACATTTGTGTCAGTGTGTTTTTTGGTTTTGTTCGGTTGTATTGATGGACGGATAGAAGACTGAGCTGGAAAAGACTTGTCTGCATTTGTAAAAGATAATGATTCATGTTCTTGAATTGATTTAACCAAAGACAGTAATTACCTTCCCTGTCATCAGTGACATAGAATCTGATCTGAGAAGTGGAATTTAAGTTACAGTAAACCAACATGAGTCAGGAAATGTAAACAGTTTTGAAGCATTAGTCCTGTGTGCTGCTTATTGCTGCAAACTCAGGTGTGTTACTCTTCATACTCCTGTAATTTAAAACAGTTAAAAAAACAAGTACATATGTTAAGTTTATTTCAAATCAGATATGTTGTTTTGTAAACAAGTGATGTTTTGACTTTAATGGGGCTTTTGTTCACATGGTAACTTGAAATCTGCTATCACAACATTACCCCCTGTTCTCTTCAGCAGCTACTGCTGGGAAGCACTCGTCCTTGAATCAGTCATTTGGTTGCAGTCTGACTTCATTTCAACAGAATCAGCTCTTATATCACATAGTTTCTGCAGAAATAAAAGCCACTTGTGCAATTTTGTTTAGTGGCAACACAACCATAACATGTAAACAATTTAGAAGTGATTTCATGAAAAGGATTTTAGTTTTTCCATTTATATACTTAACACTTTACGTTTCTGTTGTGACTTACCCCGTGGCAACTAAGCCAGGGACAGCATCTCCAAGGATATTTCATTATTAAACATAGAACCCCAGCACTTTATTTTAAGAGCTGTTAACCTGTAGATTAGAAGAACTAAATCAAAATGTTCAGCATGTTGGGTCAATACTACAAATCGCCTTTCATAAGGTCCTCTAATGTGAGGCGATCCCCCTTACTGTCTTGCTCTGTGCTACAGCTGAATCAGGACAGTGCATGACACACCCTAAGGTCAGTCCGTAGAGTGTAAAGCAAATCTTGATCAAACTTGTTGGTGTGAGGCAGGACATTTCGTAAGTCAGCGCAATAAGGTCTAACATCACAGCATTGGTAATGTACAAACTTGCTACAGAAATGTTAACAGCATTTGAGATAATGAAGAGTGAAATGGATTTTCTGATCCAATGCCACTAGTACATTTCACTTTTAGATTTTGTTTGGTTGGCTCAACTTTTTGTTGTGAATGAGGATTATTATGTAAACCTTGATGTCACAGGCTTTACTAGATTTCCTCCAGATGTCAAAATGAGGCTGATTTAACAGTGAAACATTGGGCCTCATGCAGCAACCCTACAATTCCTCTTACATTTTCTTAATTTTCTTTACAAAGGCTAGTATGTGGTATTTTGGGTGATGGACAATTTTCATAACCATATTTTCAGTCGTCTAATATATATATATATATATATTTTTTTCCAGTTGCGAATGAGCCCTTAATATTTACGTATGGAGCAGGGTATCATACACAACGTTCTCTATGTTACAACATAGTGTAATACAGGCCAATAAAAACAGGCAAACAAAACAATGGATCTAGCTAACTTGCATCCCCTGTGGCCACTGTAGTTTCCTGACACTCTGTTAAATTGCCATAATGCCAGAATTGAGGAACTATTCATTAAATAAAACAAAGTAAACTTGTCCAGGTCACAAGTACTGGTATAACAGGAAAATCAAAGAGACCAGAACGCACAGCATTCTAGTCAACATTAATAATCCAATAGGTATAATTACTCTTGAACCTATAATAATCAATTACATTATGTGTCTCATTGAAAATCTTTTTGAAAAATTGAAGCTGAGCTACAATATTTTTAGTGTTCCATCCTAAAGATGAATATATACTTGTATAAACTTATATTGTCTTTTATATCAATCTTCATTTCCAAGTGTCCTTTAGTATAGTTCTGTTTCTTACATTTACAACCTTAAAGGCCAGGATGATAGAAAGGTTTTGTGGCATGTATCATTAAGATGTCAAAAAGTATAAATGAGATTCATTTTGCTAACAAATATAAAACCAGATGAAACATCTAATGTAAAAGGTGGCATTAAACCCATATTATCCAGAGCTTATCATGGTAAAAACACACATAACATGCAGTCTTTCATTCCTGTCTCCTGTCACGGCTATGTCTGCTTTCTATTTCAACCTGAAGTTTCAAGTTAACTTCGTTAACTAAGTTAAACTTAGCTATTGGAAACGATAAAATATTTTTTTTCTGTAGATCACCTTGGATGTCCAAACTAGATTATAGAGAGAAAGTGGTATTGTACTGACAAAAGGGTGGGACAGAAAGTAAAATCTGTCCAATGAAACACGTGAATCGCATTTCTATCTTTGAGATATATTGATAGATGAATAGATGGATGTATAGAGAGATAGACTGCCGTTTCATGGGGTTGTATAAGGTCACCGTAGAAGCCAGCAGCTTCATAAGAGATATATTTTCTGCACAGATATTGCTTTTATTAGGGCTTAGAGGTATTTAGCTCATGTGAACTTCATATCAGCTGCAGCGGCATGATATGCCCTCTGCAGTAATGTCTGCTCTTAGAATCTGATTACCACACATGGCCTCAAAGTGACGGCCACATGTTATCATAATTTACCTAATTTATCTTTAGATAACAAAACAGAATGTAAAAACTAGACTACAGTGTTTGCTGTGTTTCTGGTCATTTGGGTAATTGCTCGAATTCACAATAACAAAATTAGCTCAAATGAAAAGAGCTTTAACTGCATTATCATTAATTCCCTGTCATGTGTTAATACCTGTTAGTTTAAGTTTAGTGTTTTAAATACATCTGATGTGCTTTACTTAAAGGACACAGACAACAATGCTACATACAGACAATGTAGAGACGTAGTGTGGCTCTTTTTGACCCCGTAAATGGGTTAATCCAGCTGTGCAGTATGTACTGTGTGACAAATAATGGCTATTCTTATTAGTTGTTTCTCTCTCTCCATTAATATACCATTGAAACATTCTGTCATTAATTAAACATTCGAAGATAAATTGAAGTTGTTTCTCAATAATGGATTTTTAGTATTATTGAATTAACTATCGCTTTACATATTTTATACCTTTTACTTCCTTTTTGGATAAGACTCCCATATGATCCTACCAAACCCTGCAAATAATCCCAAGGTCAACACTGAAAAAACACATGCTGTTGAAATTTCCAGTGTATTAAACGGCCTACTGGAAAATGCTTATCACTGACTATCATGCTATGAAAGAGAGCTTTATTATTCTTATCTTAGACAGCTACAAGCACTTACTGCAGGTGTGACCCGACTGTGCAGTTCATAGCAGAAGGGAAGGATCGTAATGCCAAATGATATGTAACCCTGGTTCAATATGACATACATTGCATTTATATAGCACGTTTCCTGTTTTTGCGACACTTCAAAGCACTTTCACATACACTTGTCAGCCTTCAGCCATTCACACACATTTGTACAGAAGCAGATGCTGCACTCACACACTGTTGGCCATCCAGAGCAATTTGGGGTTCAGTATCTTGCCCAGGGACACTTTGACATGTTATTTCAGGGGCTTGGGATCCATTAGTGGACGACCATCTACCTCATGAGTCACAAAAATAGAAATACATTTCTATTTTTAACACCACTTATCAGAATTCAAGTTTATTCGAAGCAGCAAGACCTACATTTCCTTTGATTTTAACATACAAAAGAGCGCTCTGTTCACATCCTTAAGGAGTCATGACTAGAAGTATGAATCAGATGCTGCTGGTTAAATAAGCTTGATTGTTTTGTGTTTGGATCAGTGTGAGTCGACAAGTTGTCATGCAATATGGGAAACATGTTGAAGCATAGCTCTGGTGGAGTTCCTTGCTATTGTGAAATGTTAACTCAAGTGTCGGGGGGAAAAAGCATTGATTATAGCCTTTGAAACCTTTTCTTCAAGCAGTCGTGGTGTGAAAAAATGGGGCGGATTTAGCCCCTCTGAAGGGATTAAATTCTGGGATTATATCATTTAGAGGTGGTATTTCTATTGTGAGTGGG
The DNA here is from genome assembly GCF_036324505.1 of Eleginops maclovinus. Taxonomy (NCBI): domain Eukaryota; kingdom Metazoa; phylum Chordata; class Actinopteri; order Perciformes; family Eleginopidae; genus Eleginops; species Eleginops maclovinus. The sequence continues at coordinate 7,332,683 of NC_086366.1, read as the reverse complement.
AAACGTACATGATTTTCTTTAGAAAGTGTGTCTGTGGTTGACTTAATCAGATGGTAGGTGAAAGGGCTTTAGATAAGAAGGTCATTTATGGTCACCATTTATGTCTGTGCTGATTTCACCCATTAGATCTCAAAATAAAGCTGTGAGGTCTTGCAGTCTTTGTTCGGCGTGTGTTAATGGTGCAAGAACAAGTCGTCATGGTGATGTCTCACAATAGCTAAAAAATAATTTAATTTGTAATAAATTGGCCCTTTAAGGGGTCGCAGATACTCGAACATCACTGTATAAATGCAGTCAATTTACCATAGCGGGAAAGTAATGATTGTTTGGTAACCTGTTTCTAAGATACGACAACACAAGACTATCTTCTACTATTGCTTAGTCCATTGCCTTCTCAGCCCTCACCTTTCCCTGGAATTTTCAAAGGAAAGAACCAATAAACATTTTTCCCATGCCCTGGTTTTGCGGGAATGACTTCCTCTCTGCTGCCTGACTCATCTTTAATCACTACAGTGTGTGACTAAGCTCTTTAAGTGGTCTGTCTGCATTTCGGTGGTCCATGGTTAGACTTGCAGCAATGCTGTAAGCACGTTTGTGGATAATGGCATTTCTGACAGGACTAAATCTTACACTCTATCCCCTCATATCTTAAGGGTTTGGCCCCCATATGCTGAATCATGGCCAGCCAGGTATTGTGCTGCTCCGGTATGTGTTTCCTATAACACTGCTGGAAGGCCCTTCCTTAGTGTGCTTCACAGTCTTCAGAGCTACAGTATGTCAGGCTCTAGTAACTTCCTTTTGGAAAGACAAATAGGGCAGGGTCGGTGAGAGATTTTTTTATACCGTAAAGGGCTATAGAACTATATGTAGGGCTGCAAGAAATTATTTTCAAGATTCAAGATATTTATTGTCATATGCACAGTAAAACAGACAGTTTCACTATACAATGAAAATCTTACTTTGCTAGTCCACCCTACGCATGAAAAATCTAAAAAATCTATAGAAAAATTAAAATATAAACAGCCAAAAGATAGAATTAGAAACTAAACTAACAAAGTATTTGTGTTAAGTAAAATACAGGAACCGGAAAATAAACAAATACAGCACGTAGAAAACCAAATGAATTCGGCGCCATGATGTCAGCCACGTAGGTGCCATCAGGCAGGGTTGGTGTTATACCTTAAAGGGCTATAGGGCTATATGTAGCTGCAACAAATTATTTTGCCATTCATCTGATAAAATGTCAGAATACTACACAAATGCCAACAGTGGCACATGTTTTGTCCAACTCACTTTCCAAATCCAAGCAAATCTTGACATTTTCAGCATTATCTGTATTCTATAAGATTAAGTATGGAAGCATATCAGCCCATTTCAAGACTGTATGACATTTCTGGGCGTCAATGTATATCATTAATTAACTCAGGTTTTGTCCCGCATCAATCCCTGTTCCCTTGTATAAGGATTATTGCGTATGCAGTCAAAAGAGCACATAAGGAGAAGATCTTCAGGTTCTAATTATATATTTTCAGGCTTTCCAGTAACAAAAATTCAAGCCTTGGAGCAGAAAATAAAATGTAATAAGAAAAAACTTCTATGTGGCCTCCAGGTCCTTCTAACTGGAACCAGCCTACTTCAACAGGCCAGAACCATTTTAACAGCATTCTCTTATTGATTGATTCTGATGAGCTGTCTGCTCTCCTTGAGCATATTTTATCTATCTATCATCAGCCAGTGACCTAACCACACCCTACTGCCATGCTTTCATACAAATGTGCTTGTCTGTTTATCGCTCTCCTCCATGCATCACTGCTATTTCCTCGTTTGAGTGAATTTCACATCATTTCACAACTGTTTTGTTAGTTCCCTAATCCAGCATAAAGACACATGCACTCCTGTTGAAAATCATTTTGTGCTTTCGTTACAGGGAGAGGCCCAGACTCCTTACATCTGTACCACCGAGGACATATTCCTTGGAAATGAAAGAGGGAAAAGGTAAAATGTTCTGTGTTGTTGTTTTTTTTGTTGGTATGTTTGTGGTGACTTCACCGCTTCCTGAAAAAGAAAATGTACTGGAAACACTCATCTCTAACAAACGATAAGCTGCTTTAGCGTTTATTGTCTTTCACTGAAATGTGCCAATTCAGGCAAATCTGGAAAGTTTGTATCAGCTGATTTCTTTATTTAGTTATTTAAATAACAAAACGATTGTTTGTTACATTTCTGTCAATTGACTTACTTGTGTTAATCAACTAATGAGCAAAGAATACAATTCAGCTTGATGATGAGTAAAGGCACATAACAGTTGGATCTTTTGCTACCTCATCACATCCAATCGCACAAAAAGAGGAACAAACTAATCTTGCACATTTCCTAAAAAAAGAAGAAAAATGCATTTGCTTCTCTAGAAATGATTCTGTCTTATCAGTTATTTCCTTAAACATAAATTAAAAAACAAACAGGATAAAAACCCACCCTATACAACACCAAAACCATAATTCAGAGGAATTGAATGTTGTGAAATTAGAGTTTGGTCTTTTAAAGAGAGGCTCGAGTTGCCACATGTTGGGAAGTGAAATGCAGAGCGTCCCTGCGGTGGTGTTAATCGATCATGTGGTTTCCGCTTTTTCGCTTTCTCCAAGTTAGGGCGTGCTGATTTACTGGTAGATCTACAGGGGTATTACGTTACCGTTGTTGCAATGTAGCAAGTACATGTGCACTAAAGCCCATCTCAAAATAGATATTCAGCTGCGCTTCAGTTTGCTATTGATTCCCAGTGATGGGCTCGGCCTGAACCAGTGTTAAGCATGTTCTGAAACCATTTGGGTGTTATGGATGTTCCCTATATTAGGAAAACCATGGATAAAAACTGCACTGTACAATAAGTAGACATGTGTGTGTGACAGCACATGCACTTTAATCTGGTTTTAACTGTAATCTGACCCATCCCAAGCAACAGTGCTAAAGCCAAAGTGATGCTGTGTGGATCAGCCCTCAGTTCAGGGACCATCCAACAGTCTAGCATGATCCTCTTAAAATGATCAGCCTTCATCTGCTGCCTTTCTCTCTGTTAGCTTCTGTCTTTCTCTTACTCTTTCTCTGTCTCTTCTTTGCACACTCTTGATATCTTTTTTCATTTCATTGATTTATTCTCCGCCACTCCCATTAACTGTAAGTGCATCTGGCCCGTGCAATGAGACCAAGCATTGCATCTTATTTGACTAACCACTCAACTAATCACTGTGCTTTTGATTTTATGGCATTTTTTTTTACATCTTGTTTGATCAAGATAAACTAAAATGCACCCTTTTGAATCCCCGTGGGGAAATTGTGCTTATGCAGCAACAGAGAAGAGGAACAACAGTACAGATTCACACAGGGATATGAAACACACATTTAAATAAAAAATAAAAATTTCTAAAAAGTATATACAGATAAGTAACAAAAGTATTGTTAGAAATACAAACATGTATGTGTGCAGAAAGAAAGTGCAGGTCAAGACACCATTGACACTATTGACACAGCAGTGTTTGAAGGAGGTGCTTATACTTTTGGTATTTGTGCTTTCTGTACCTGTTCCCCAGGATAATCATGCACTGTATAGACAGGAGAGGACTAAGGAGCACGTGAAGATGTCCCAGAAGGCAACTAAAAGTAAGATCTTTTGCTTTGGGTGTTTTAATTTATTTTTCTCTCAGATATTCAGTACATATCTGAGATGTGTAATGTATCATGCAATGATAAGGGACTAAGGACCAAAATGCCATTTCTTTTCACAGATTAATGCTCTGATTTTTCTAATAAACACTATTATTTTGTGTTGTATGCATTTGGTTACCTGTGCTCACTACCAGCTGTTACCTTTTTGACGCCTTTGAAATCATCTTAAATTCATCTGTGATGATTGAGGTCACAGGTTCAATTATCCAAAATCATCAGCGCAGAATGACACTGCATTTACAGTTTACAACATCAGTTGTCTTACCCCACCAACGCAACATTTACTCTCAAAAAACGTCATGTCTTATTAACTGTTTTGCCTTAATTATTTTAGTCTTGATGTTTTTTACGTTATTTACTTTTAATGTAAAGCAGGGCTCTTGCCTTTACGGTGTGGACATAAACCCTTCACAGTGATTAATTTTCAACAAAAACTAAGTTACTGTATTTTGTTGTTGCATATAAAATGTCCTATCACTAAATCTCTTTTTTTACTTGGAATGTACTGGTTTGTCTCGATAAGAAATAGTTTGTGCCCCCGCCGCACACAAAAGACACACACATAACCTGTTAACCGGCTTTTACCTATGGAATACAATGCATATGACTCTTAGACAATGAACTTGCTCGTAAAAGGGTTATGCTGAAATATTTGTTTTAGTATAGTGTAGGTATTGTCCTGACAACTTTGCTTAGAAAGACATGTTGGAGAGGAGATACAAGAAGCTATTTTATAAAAATAGATAAAAACAATCATGAAAGTACCTGTAATCAGAATGCAGTTTAATGCCAGCTACGTTTACACATACAAGGAAATTACTTTGGTGTATGATGGTGCGAACATAAACAACATAAGAAAATAAGTGGTAAGACAATAAAACTGATCTGTCTTACTGAGTTAAATTGACGGTCCCAAGTTCACAGTTTGTGCGATGCTGTGCCCATTCATTAAAAGTAGATTTGTAGCTTAATTTTTTTCAAACAAATTGAGACCAGAACAGATGGAAGATTCTGTCCTGTGGACCTTGGCCTTCATCTGTAAATGAGAAGTGGCCCATGCACGAAACTCAAATTTCAGTTCCGTTTTTCAGTACCCATTCTGGTTCTCACACCTGTCTTAAAAAGGATGGGTCATTCCTTACTACAACATCTACGTCTACATCGACTGCTTTAACGTCAAACACATCTCACTTTGAACCAAACATTGGTTCTATGCTAAATTTGATAATTCCGTTTTTTAAAATGATTGAACCTTTGCCTCTGTTTTTGTCTTTGAATCCAGCATGGTGCCTTAGGCTTCTCCCAGTGCTCTTCTTCTTCATCTCCTTTGTCACATACTACTACTCCTATGCCATACTAAGGTAATTACACACAGACGCTAACACACGCATTTATTTCTTTCCCTGTTGCTCTCTATTGAGTTCATACAATTACAGAAATTCCCATTTCTGGTTAAAAAGAAGAAAATAAAGTGAAAAGCTCATGAGGTCTGTTTAGTGCTGAGTCACTTTGCATCATCTGGCGGTCTTAGCTGCTGGTCAATTTAAGCCCTCACACATGCCCATTATTGCACTTTTTAAATGTTCTGGACCCAGTTTCTGTGTTTTTTATGGATTCAGCAGCAACGTTCATGCCAGTTGTGGTGATTATCTGTCTTTCAGCTACGGAGGCACCAGCAAGTCTCCCAACAGTAGCAAGTCGCTGTGTGGCGGCTGGCTAACCCAGAAGAAGTGGGAGAGCCTTGACTTTAAGTGAGTAATGGCATGTCTGTGTTTTTTTGTTTTTTTTACTAACTGGAGGGAGTGGATGGCTAATTAAGGGGAGAAAGGTATGCCAGTATTTTTATTTGAGCATAAAGTACCAGGAGTCTAGAAACTGTTAGGCCTGCATTTTATCAGTCATGAAGGGAAAGCTGTGAGAAAGAACAGGACTTATTATGAAAAAACATCTTCCGATAAGTCACGTACATTTCATTTACTCCAGCGGAGTATTTGATGAAATGCGGAAGAGTTAATATTGCAACCAAGTTGGTTAAGAATTAACTCTGTAGGGTTAGCCAGACAATAGTTGGTTTGTCCTCCTCAGGTTCTGCCTTATTAAGCCAACATTGTTCCACAGTCCTGATCAGTTTTTTTCTGCTGAAAATGTATGGTTGGCGTTTTTTCTGGCTCTGTTCTGTTGCAAAAAAGTGGTATGGTCTCTCCATCTGGTTTATCCAAGCGTCTTCCGAGGTCACTGTTTATTTCTTCAGCTCATTAGACCCTCCACTGCCCACCCTTTGACCTTTTCAAACAGTCAAGATTCATAATCCCCTTTGTTTGCCCCAGTTAAAAAACATGATTTGCATTCTCACGTAAAGCCAGTGGCTGGTTGTTCTCTGGTTTTCACATCAGTCATTACAGGCACAGTGAGGGCTTTAAGGCAATCATACTGACATTTCTCTAATTAGACCCTTCCCCGGAGATTTATGTTGATCCCCTGCGAAGAGCTAGCTGGCACACGAGGGTAATAACTGTCTGATGGAATCGCAGTCAAAAACAGTAGGTCATAAACAGCTGGAGTCTGAAGCCAGCGAACACAGCAAAGCAACTGTTTCACATATTACAACCTGCCACATTTGTTTCACTCCACAGGCTTTCCCGAGTGTGATTGTTTTTCTCCCTCTCCTCGCGAGAGAAATGCCAACAGGAGATTTTAATGAGGGAAATTGCTATTGAATGACATCATGTACATGGCCGGTTTATTTACAATGAGTCTGCTTTACCTTCTTAATAGATACCAGAACATTTGGGAAGGTCAAGACAAGCTTTCCATGTGCCAATATGAACATGGTTCTGTTTGGCAGCTCCATCGGTGTTGTCCATTGTGTGGTTTCAAAGTTGTTATAGCATTTCTCCATCCTCGCTGTCTTACGCCTCATTCATATCCTCCACCGCAAACCATCCTGTAATATAATTTATACAGTGAAACCCTGTGCACTGCAGTATCATGATGAAATTCCTGCTCTGACATTTTTTTTCTGCAGTATAAGCAGACAGACTCAGCTCTTTCTGGAAATGGAGGATTTCTTCTGGCGGGAGCATCTGTCAAAGCTGGCATTACCTTATGGCATTAAGGGCAGTGGTATGTTGAATTCATGTTACCCTCTGCTCCCTTTACTTAGCGCACGTATCATCCTGGTTGTCGTATGAAGTCGTATGTTCTATCCTTTTTTTTTTTTACAGATAAGGTTTACAGGTATACAAACAAGTCTTTATCTTTACAACACACACACTTCCCGGCTTATGATTATAAAGTAGCCTGCAATGATGCTTTATTCATTCTGCACTTTGGTCATGTTTTAATCAATAAGAAAACAGGATTAATGATGTGGTGGATTTCGGACTCACAGTTGAAGTACTACTAGGACGTGTTTTTTTTTGCCATTGCACACCTGTTTCGAAGATTTCAATCAGCTATTTCAACTTCTCGTTTTCTCACTTTCCTTCAGAACAACTGCTACTGAAAGTCCTTGCTGTAACTGCAAATTATCAGATGCCAGAAAACATTGAAAAGTAAGTTTGAGCCTGAAACTCAGATATTTGTAATTTGTAATACTTTTAAAAATCCAGGATTAGTGCCAAGAGGAACAAGTCATTTTCGCTTCAACAGGAATATTTCTCACAAAACATATGATTGGTTGAAGATGTTTTCCAGCTGTAGACCTGTGACATCCTGTTGCACATTTTCAGGCCTGCTGCATGACTTCATTGCTATGATTATAGGTACTTATGGGTAGCTGCTTAGCCGCATAACTGTCCCTCATTATGGTCAAGAAAGCACCTTCGGGTGCTATTTCTCTAGTGATAAATATGTTGTCAGTTATGTCTCCACACATTTGTAATTTTATTGCACTAAAACTTGAAAAGACTCATGCTTGCATGTGGTGTTTTTCTCCTCAGCCTGGAATGCAGAACCTGTGTAGTCGTAGGCAACGGCTTTTCCGTCAAAAACAGCTCGTTGGGAAGCATCATCAACAAATATGACGTGGTCATTCGGTAAGCAGGAAAGAAGGAATCCAATCAAGTTTTACATTACATTACATGCCATCTACGTTATGCTTTTATCCATAGCGACTAACAATATGTGGAATAAACCAAGGAGATAGAAACTCAGAAAAAAACGCACATATATTCGCTTGAAATACGCAATTCATTTCAAATGTACTTTCCCTTTTAAGTCCTATAATATTTAATAACTATCATTTTTTTGTGTTGGTTTTATTGGCCAAGGTACAAGTGAAACAACTTATTATTAGCTTATTAGCAATTTGACATGCTGTCGATGGAAAAAAGTAAGGAATTTTGTATGTTTTTTTGTCAACCTTTTGCTGCATTTTGATTTCACTTCAAGCTATTTGTTTTTGGGAGGTGTGTGTTCAACATTTTTTTGTCTTAAAAGATGTGAACCATGACATTTTTAAACCATAACTACCCTCATGATTCAAGATTGTTCAAAACAATAAGAACAGATGGATCCTTGTTGGTTTACATTTAAAAAAAAAGTGAATGTGCAGATTTTCCCAGCTACACTCAAAGCAGGATATAAATTCACTTGGCTTTACACAAATGAAGGACTGCGTCCGACAATGTGACCCTGACATAGAGCTGTTCTCTTAGCAATTAGCTAACTTTTCTTCAGTTCTTTTAAAATGGAGAAAAGAAAGTGTTTAGTTTACTCAAGGACAAAGGCACTCTGCAAATCTGACTTTACAGCCTTGGAATGAACACATGCATTCTGAGTTTTTATAAGCCTCTTTCAAACAGCCCGAATTTGGCCTGGCCACAATGCATTTTTCTCTCCCCGTCATCTCCCCTTCCCCCTCCTCTTCCCTCACATCTCTCCCTCTCTTAGAAGCTAATCATTCCCTGGCCAATCGGGCAAGGTTATTGACATTCAGCGCTCGCGTTAGAGTTTGAAGTTACTGTGTGTGTTCTGTCTGTCATAGAAACACAGCCTAAGTCTTTTGAAACCTGTCAAGACTTGAAGATTTCCAACATGCAGAAGATTAATGATTTATACAAACACTCATTCTTTTCTTTTGGTCTCATTAATTTATCATGGAATAAGCTACAATTTTTTTTTTAGAAGACTCAATTTTTTGTAGACTAACAAAGCAGTCGAGTGCTTTCGTACCTGAGAGGTTACAGTGCTTGCCACATCACTGCCACGTCCCCAGTATCGATTTCAACCTTGGGATTTTTTGCTGCATGTCATACTCCTCTCTCTTTCCCCCCCATTTTCACTCTGTCTCTTTGCTGTCAAATAAAAGCAAAAATACATTTAATGCCCTTTAAGTAGAGCAGGGATGTTTCCAGAATGAAAACACATTTTGAAGCCCTGAACACTCAATGAGTTACAGTAGGTTCCCTTGTGTCATTTTGAAACCTTTTTTTGATTGATAGTTGACTGCAAACTCACATGCGTTATCTTAGGATAACAGAAACACTAAAAAAAAACTTCCTGATTACTGTATTAACAGTACCTTTCTTTAAAGCAACAGCAGGCGACCTAGAAATCACAATCCCATGTATAGTTTGTGTTAACATATTTCCTATCAAGCAGGAATGGAACAAACTGATGAGACTGTGGCTCCTGTGAATCACTCTTATGTGGCCAGCAGTAACAATGGCAGGGTTGTTTGTTAGATCAGTGTGAAAACATAATAGATGTGTTATTATTTAGTGGTTTGTTGTTGCTTTAGATTGTTCATTGTCTAACTAAATGTCTAACTTCTGCTTTGTTTTATTCTTAAACATTTCTTTCATCAGTCTTCCTGACAAAGTGAGGCATGTTCCTAATATTCTAATCCAAAAGTTACTTTGTTAGCATTAAAATGACTGAATCATATGGAGCGTGTAGGTTACTGTTCAGAAAGGCTCCGTTCCAAGGCGGTTTTTATCAGTAATTTTTGTTTGATTTTAAATGTTAACGGATGTTTGAATAAGGTGTATCTGTGAAACAAAACCTCAAAGTTGCGGTTTCACCACATCTCTCTATTTCTGTGTAAACTTTCGGTTGGACTCCCTCGTGAAATTATTTACACAAAGTTCAAAGTTTATTTAGAAAGCTCTAGGAGGCTCACACTGCTTATCCAGATATATAATGTTAAGCCAGAGTTGTGTTGCCTGAAAGCGATGTGGTGAATGCAGAGTTAGCACGAGGCAGGATGGACATTCATGCTGAACAACTTTCTAGCGGCACCGTTGCGGTTCGAACCATCTTTATATCTGCATGGATGATTACAAAAAATGGAAATAAAAAACCCCTGAAAATTATTGTCTCTGAATATAGTATCGTGTCCCTGCCTCAGGTTGAACGATGCCCCAGTGAGAGGCTATGAGGAGGACGTGGGGAATAAGACCACTATGAGGTTTTTCTACCCCGAGTCGGCCTCGTACAACCCGGGACTGCACAACGAACCCGGCACGCTTATGGTCGTGGTGCCTTTCAAGCCGCAAGATCTCCGCTGGCTCAAAGAGATCCTCTATAACGAGAAGAGGGTACAGGATATGTGTGAGAATACACTTTATCTCACACAAACACACACACACACATGCTTTCCGTCTTACTTTGTCTCACTTTCCTCCTCTCCCTCTCAACATCACATAAACACTCTCCTTTTAGCTCTTGTCCCAGCCCTTGCCAGCCATCCACATCAGGAGCAAATACTTAAAAGCTTCGACCTCAGTGATGCCAGTGCCCTTCAGCGTTAAATGTAGTTTCCATTACAGACATCCTTCACTATGTTGCTCGGGGCACCCAAGGCCTCCTTCTGCTAATAGTTGCCAGGTCATTACCGGTTAATTTGCACATCGATTTAGTGGCCTCCAGACATGAAGGAGTCACAGGTTCAATTGCATCTTTGTTTGTGCAAATGAACTGTGGGCCAACTAAAAATAGCAACGTTTTTACTCATGTTCTGTCCTTTCCGTTTATTTTAATTTCACAACATCTTGGTCTCATCTTTTCTCTATGTTTATACCTGATTTCCAGATCAGGAAAGGCTTCTGGAAGAGCCCTCCACAGATCTGGTTGGGTGACTTCAGTAAAATAAGGGTGCTGGACCCTCACTTTCTGCACCAGACTGCAGACAGACTGCTCCGGATCCCTCTGCACCCCAAAAGCAAACAGGTCAGAGATCCACTTAACATGTCACTGTTTTTTTGTGGGTGGAATTGCTTTCTCCTTTTAAAATGAACCTTTTCTGTCAAACTCCAAATATTTTTCCCACTATACCTTCTATCTTGTTTGTTATGTTTCTCTCATACCTCCCTCTTTCCCACTCTGCTCTTCACTACTCCCCACATGAATGTTAACAAGGCTGGATGGAGCATCCACTGATTAGCCACAGCTCCTCGAATGATCCGTCTTGAGCGCTGTGATAAACAGTTTACTGGAAAAGGCATTTCTCTCGAAACGTAGCCGGGTCAATACCAATTTTTAGGATCCAATTACTGCAAAACATGATGAAGATTAGCTTCTGCTTGGCATTCTGGCATCTCATTACAAGATAAGCTGCTCGTTTCTTCTGGGCTGCACAGTGAATCCCTCTCAAAATAATTGGTTTTTGAAGGAAAGCCAGAAAAATTGTATAAACTTCAACCAGATGCTCTGTTTTTAGAAGAAGGACCAGTGTTTGGTCTCTGCAAGGAAGATTTTTGCTGTTTTCTCAGGAAAAATCCCTGGATGGACAGTTTAGTCAATCTTTATTGAGCATGATTTGTGACTTATGGGGTGCAGGGAGAACTCTCTAAAGACAAGATAACTTCAACAACACAGAACAAACTGAATAAACGTAATCATAAACAGATCCTTGAAACTCCGGCAACGATTGCACAACGAGAAAAAGCCTGATGCATGACATTTTTTCTGCAGTTTACAATTGGTCTGTTTTGTTTCACAAATTGGACCCCACTTGTTTGGCTGAGCTGATTGGATTTCGGGCCATAACTCATGTAGAAGTTTTCTCTGGCCCATGCATCCCATCTGCCTAGCGGGGCTTGTTGTGTGTTTGGTAGAGATCGACTCTGACGTGGGCCTTAGCCAAGTTTTTTTTTTTTTGCTTGTTCCCTCTCCTGAGCACTTTTTTTTTTTGGTCAAAGAGTGAGTAGGAGGGGGTGGGGGGAGGATTTACACTGCAGTATAAACACTACTGGCTGATGCATGAGAAGAGTGAGCAGTGGGAAGGCAGCAATCCTACAGACGATGGCCCGACAGGAGCTCTGCACCATCTGCACAGACTGTATGGAAAAGGCCGGGGGGTGGAGGAGGAGGAGGAGGAGGGGGAGATGGAAACATATACTGAAGCAATAGGAAGAATTGGGATATATTTCAGAATCTGGATCACAATTTGTCCCACAGCAGGAAAATGTATGTTGTTACAGCAAAATGTCCAAGCTATAAACGATAGGTAACGGGAGGATTGAATAGTGAGTGAACATATAAAAGTAGTGAAGTAGCACCCAGTAGTGAAAAGAGAAAAGTAAATACTGCAGGGGGTTATTGTACAACACAGTTACAGTAAAAAGTAATGAAACAACCTTTTCAAATGGTAAAATAGTATAGAAAAACAGTAAAGTCTGTATTGTGTTGTACTCTCCCAAGGAGTGTGGTGATCATAAAGTCTGACTGCTGCAGGAAGAAAGTAAGGACATAAAGAAAGAAGGTAAATGATAGTTAAAAGTATTGCAACATCTGAAACTGAGTTATCTATCTTTAGGGCTGCAAATATATGTATTTGTTCTTAAACAGTAGTGATACTCCCTTAATAAACTAGTAAAGTTCGCTCTCGCTTTTTCTGGTATTTTTTCATCTGCCAAATAGCAGCAGGAGTCCTAACTGTAGCAGACCTCATTTTTGCAGATACCACCCTCAGCTAATGACCCTGCCAGATAGCCAAGGTTCCCCGCCTCAACACACACACAGACACACAGACACACAGACACAGACACACACACACACACACACACACACACACACACACACACACACACACACACACACACACACACACACACACACACACACACACACACACACACACACACACACACACACACACTCCTCTTTTCTTCCTTTTTTTTGTATTTCAGGCACACATGCACACACATAACTCTTATGTTCACACCCGTCTTCACAAACACAACGCTGTGTTCAGCTCTTGTAGGTCTGGCTTGCAGCGGTGACTCTATGAACCCCCCCCCAAATCTCCCTTCTCCCCTCTCACCAAGGCTCCATGGGCCTGCGTCCAAACTATGTGCCGGGCCGCCGCTGAGCTCTGGTGTTCGCCTGTGTGCTGGCGACCACATGAGGCTAATACACACAGAATGTCAGCTGTGTCCCATTGTGGGGTGCTCTTCAGTTTCAGAACTGAATAAAAACAACAGTAGTGCTCAAAGCAACAGAGAATTGATCCGGTGTAATGTTTTAGAGACTAAAGAAGAGAGTACAGGGAAGAGGTTGTGTTTCAGTTTCTTATCGAGGTTATCGTACATGCAGCCTTTTGTATCACTGTAGGAGATCTCACATTTGTTTGGATTTGTTCAAAATGATCCTCAAAAGAACTTACTGTGCGCCAAGCTATGGATGGATATCTCTTTATCAGACGGTGTTCATGAGGGCAGCCTGAAGTAGAGAGCCTATCTCTTTGCCAATTTAGAGTATTGTCTGAGAAGCTGGACACTTAAGAGAACTTCTGTCTGCACACGTACATCTCAGCTGTTTATACCTACATAGCCAAACTTGCAGGCACTGTTCTATTTAGAAAGTTCTTCTTGGGTGAAAGCTCGACTAATAATTGTCATTTACATTTATACAACACTGGAAAATATATTTGTTTCTGTGAATTCTCAAGTGAGACGTTTAACCTTTCAACTCCATGCCTCAAATACCACAAAAGTACAACACACATATGAAGACAAAAAAACCACACAGTTCATATGTTTGCCTCAATATACACAATATAAAACAGAAAACGATCCCTTCTTAGCAAGGCGTAAAGCAATATTCTTTGGCATGAAGAGTTAGATAGATGAATCTACAGCCATTAGCCAGCTAGCTTAGCTTAGCATAAAGACTGAACAGAGGAAAAATACTTAGGCTAACTTTTTCCAAATGTTAAAAGTCCAACAACCAACAGTAGTATTATTCTTCTCATTTATGTCTCAAGGAATCAATTGAATGTATTCCTCAATATGTTGCACTGTTAAACAATTATGAAGGGGCTGCATATAATTATTGATTATATTATAATTAATTGATTCTTTATCAGAATCACAAAGAACCTTTAGTTTGGCAAAAAAAATCAATGAATTAGGCTACCAGTAAACTGTGGCCAGAAGAGTTGGAAGAAGACCAGCGTCAACACTGATATGTGTGTAAACAGAGCTCTTAGAGGAAACCTGATGATAACATGGAAAGCATGAGTGAAGGGAGAGATATGAAAAAGGCCTTTTGGGAAAGTGTGGCATTTTGGGGAGGGATGGAAAGAGACCGTTCCTTCTATCTCCCGGTCATGTGTAAGTTACTCCCATTACTCTGCCTCTGTGAACACTGGTAATCATTGACAGACTCATAAGGGAAATGGCCAAAAACACAGGAAAGTTTCTGAGCACAGTATGGGCCCGCCAGGGACGACATAACAAACATGTCTCCACTCATTAAACCTCACATTAGTTTTTATCTTGAACCCGTAGCCTAAGATGATGATCCATTTACTATCTCCACCACGAATGTTATGTTTTCTGCTCAGTTTTTTCTGTCTGCGTTGAGCAGGATTATGTAAACCGAAACTGAAATTTAGGGTGTAGCCTGGACCAAGGAAGAACCCATTAAATGTTGCATGGGATCTGAATCAAAGGGGAAATAAAACAAATTATCTTTGACTTTCCTAAATTACTACACAGGGCATTTGTGCTGCATTCCTGTGGTGTAGGCATATGTGGAGGTGTGTGGAAATGTACGTGTAAACCCCCTTAATTTAGAACAAGATAAATATCTATCATCGAGTTAATGCATCACGATAGAACACATCTTCTTTGAAGCATCCATGTTTTTTTTTAATTACAACTTAAATCTTATAAACAGGACAAAATTCAGAAAAGTTACTTCCCTATTTGTGAAGTCGAATAATCCAAGGAGCCTGTGAATGCACCATCTTTCTAGGTGGAGGTCTGCACCCTTGCCATTCTTTTTTTTAACACAAAGGGCTGTCACGTGATACAAAATGGTAAACAAGGAAACGGCAGAGAAAAAGATGTTATGTCACTATTTCTAGACAAAGATTTGTTTGGGTACACAGGGTGTTGCCATATTCTTTTTCAATAATAATAATAATAATAATACAAAAAGAGGGAAAAACCCACCAGATTCCCTGTGATATGTTGACAATATATTTTAGACTTTGAGGTCGGCAGTTTAAACTTAATTGTCTTTTATTATTATCAATTTATATCTCTCATGCTGACATATTCCTTTGAATAAAGTATGGCGTCGTGTACCATTGTTATGTTTACCGTGTCAATAATGGAAACCACCCCTCCTCTTGGACTGCAGGTTTATTGTTTATCAAACTAATTTGCCATGACATTTAGAATGCATCATAAATGGTGCATTCTGCAGTTGATTAACTTGCGATAGACATTGAAAAGTGTGTATACCAGTTGTGTATAAATGTGGACAAATTCACAGACGTGCATTCCTTTTTTACATCTACTCCAAGAATAGGTAGTGCCTTAACTAGATAATGACTTGAAGGGGGTAATAATTACTTTTGCAAGATTTAACGAGGATCATTATCAAGGCCTAATGATTGCGTGGTGATGAGCAAAATAGGTGAACACGTTGTAGTATACACAAGAGCAAATTAAGAGTGAAATGTGTACATTTGGCTGGGATATTGAAAACTTGAATTCCCTCAAAACCCATTTCATTGCTCAAAGGGAGCCAATGAAGGATTTTCACTTGGCTGAATTTCCCAGTCAATTAATAATTTTAGATTTTGTACCCTGACAGCAGCCTTGTAAAGAAAGGATCAGTTGTAGCAAGGACTGTTAAAAGTTAATAATCAAGATGACTGTCATTATTTCTGTGAAGGAGTCAGTGGAGAGGTGACAGGAAATGAGGGGAAAGAGAGCTAGAGAACAATGTCCAACAAATGTCCCTGGCCCAATTTGAACTAGGGATGTTGCGGTTCATGGTTAGCGTCTTCAAGCCAAATTCCTCGGGGACGCCTTATCAAGTTGATTATGTTTTTTGGCAGGATTTTCTTTGTAAAGTAAATATAGATAGGGATATTTTTGCTTGCTTAATTGTGTGTCTTTTAATATTGTCTGTAAATAGTGTCAAAGAACGATGAGAAAAATGAGATTTCCTATAGAGAGGGCATGGCAATGTCTCCTTAGTGGTTGAAGGCCATTGTTAAACAATTAAAAAGGCAATTAAGGTTGTTAACAGGTCTAAAATGTTCTGGAGGCAATAAAAAATGTTTTATCATCTGTATATCACATTGACACATACAGTATATGGTATTGGTTTTGGATTGCAGAAATAGCAGTTTTGTTCTCAAATATCAAGTTGGAGATGAGCCTGAAGTTGCTACTTGTCACTGGCATTGAGAGTGCTTTTATTGAGAAGAGGCCGTCCCAAGGTAGTGAGTAAGCTGCTGGGAAAGACCCAGTTTTCAGAGTGAGACTAGCTAATGTGAAGAAAGTATTTTGTAACACACCCAAGACCTTAAGGAAGCTGGCACAGAAAAGGTCACGGGTACAAGTAGCGTTAGATAGAAGGAGATACAACTGTGTTAAATAAATCAGCACAGACTGCATTAAACACTACGTGCCCACAAGCAGACCGCATATAAGTTACCCAGTGTAAGTTACCTAGTCTCTGGCTGTAAGACAACATGAGGGTAATCTTTGTCATATCTGCCAAGATTTCAAGATATATCCCATTATCACAAATTCAGAATGTTGAAAAGGAATGCAGTTGTTGAGAATCTCACATTACATAACCACCATTTGGATTAATTTTAAAGTGCTGTACTGTATGTACATTTCACCTCTCTAGCACCACTCTTGTGAGGTTTACGTTTATAAAGGATTGGGTCATTGGATAGTATTCTGTTCATGGGGAAGGCTTGTTTTGTTTTCAAGTGCAGGTCAGAGGCAGCAGTTCCTGGCCCTCTTTTTCCATCTAGTGGTAATGGATGGAACTGCAGTTTGAGTTTTTTGCCGGCATGAATCACATGACTCCAGCTTTCACTACACAACAGATGCACCATTTTTTTAATACATAAATGCTAAGTTCATGTATTTAATTACCTAGCAGAGATCGTTTTGGGTGCATATAGATTTCAACAAACCTTTATTTAACTATTTATCCTAATGGTAATGCCAGAGGGAGTTTCTCTCCCACACACCGGAAATGCCTGAATGTCTAAATTGGAGTCCTTTATTTACTTCAAATACAGTGACATCCCTATGTAACTGTCAAGCTTCTATTGGCTGGTGATCCAACATATTGTATGTAACCAATCACAATAGAGCCAACCAGCTAACCAATCAGAGCAGACTGGGCTCTGGTTTCAGACAGAGGGTGAAAAGAGGTGCTGCAGTACAGGCAGTACTCGAAAAGAATAAAGACCTTTTTGAACGTTAAAGCATGGAAACTTGATACCTCAAACAATGTCAGACATTTGAAAAAAGTCATGATAAACAGAATAAATGAAGTCAGCTCTTAATTTTAATTTGATTTATTTCTGATTTACAGCCCGTGCATCCTACCTCGGGAATCCTCGCTGTGTTTGTTGCTCTCAACTACTGTGATGTGGTCCACATTGCTGGTTTTGGATACCCTCACACAAAGAGCCAAAGGCACCCCATTCATTACTACGGATATGACACCATGAAGTCAATGAAGGTGGGTTAGCGTTGATCTACAATGCTTCAAATATAATCTCAGTTTTACCTTATTGTGTCATTACATATACAGTTACACTCTCTGTTGCAGAACTCTTACCATGATCTCAATCATGAAGCTGAAGCCTTAAAAAAACTGGAGGATTCGGGAGCCATTTTGTACCTGCACCCACATCTATGATAGACACTTTTTCTCCAGTTGGATTGAATCCAAAAATGTGACTAAATACCAAAACGTATTTGCATTTGGATGGGTCAAACCCAGCCAGATCCTTATGTGCCTTTTGCAGTGGGATTCAAGACACTTTTTACATGTAGTAAGTCATCATTAGGTGACATAAGAGTAAAAATGTTGAACTCTAAAGAATGTTTATATCCCTGGCGCCTTAAATTCTGTCAAACTAAGACATAAAAAAGTGACTTTATAATGGCTTTCCTTCAACTTGTCAAGTTCTGTCTTTGGTGACATGACTCATACTGTTTATGTTTTTTATTCAACTGGGATTTGAATCACTACTGTACATTCACAATGAGTGAGCAGGAAAACAATTCAAAGGCCACCCAGTTGTTCTGGGAAATTACACCCAATTAAGATTGGATAATTACAGTGCTTTGATTTAGTTTTTAGGAGCATTTGAAGCTGTTGGCTTCTAATTCATACATCATAGGAAACAAGCATTTTAGATCTGCAGTTTCAATGTTATGTTGTTTTTTTGCAAAGATGTTAATGCGTTCCAGACAAATCAGACCGGTTTATTTCTTACACTCACTGTGGTTTAAGATTCACTTTAACAAACAAGCATCTGCTTTATGTTGAAGGTATGTTAAAATCTACATCATTTCTTTGTGAACTTTACTTTTGTTGTACATGTTAGTTTAATTGAAATTAAGATGAATTGATCCCAAGCCTGATTTAAACAGGATTTAATTCATCTTATCTTTTTTTTATTTCTTGGACTGGAAATACAACTTGTATTTTGCCCATTTGCTAGCGTTTTGATTGCAGGTGTCTGGGGTTCTTAAGTTATTTCATCCTTTTTACTTTGTTGCTTTTTTTGTAGAAACAAAACCAATAAATGGTACCACTGGATATTTTTACTGTACAGAATGAAATACATTTTAAATTAAAAAGAAATCAAAATGGATGTCACTTGCTTCTCATTCAGAAACGTACATAATTTTGTTTATTTTACCTAGATTATTGATCAGACCTACATATCTACTGTATGTATTCACTACACTGACATTAACCGACCTGAGGGAAGCTTCACGGTACTCCACTAGATGGCAGTGAGCCTCTATTGCATGCATATTATAAAGTAAATAATCTACTGCACTGCACATGGTGCAGTCATGCAGCAGCCCATCTTAAAGTGCTTGGGGCAATGATGACAGAAAACCTAGCACTAGAACGTGTCCAGGAACTCATGTACAGTATGAACATCTGGAAGACCATACATTGCACAATGCTAATAATTGCGAATTACTAACATACATGTGCTGCTAGCGACAGATGTTAAAAATGGTTTGTACTCACAGCCTTCTATTAGCGTTGACATGAATGGAGTTGTGCCCTTGGCATTTATAAACTAGGCTTACTTATGGCGGTACAACATAAGCAATGGCATGGTCCAGTTCTTCAGCTTGGATCAGATTGACAGAAGCTTTTAATCATAAGGAAGTACAGGATCATATGCTGTAACACTACTTCACCTTCCACTACTACTATTAATATCTTAAGTATACTGTACTTATTGATATATTAGTTTAAATGTGTTAATTTTCTAAAGATCCCAAGAGATATTCACCTGAATGCAGCATTGAATCTTTTGAATAGGGATGCACTTCTTCTCCTCAAGGTCAGACTGTAAGAACTCTGCTCTGCTGTGTTATGCTATGGTTCATCATCTCAGCTGTGTGTTCTGTTCTGCCTATAACTGTGTGTTTTGCCTGCATAGTGCCGATATGGAGGGCAATCCCGTTTGCAGCTGGGTGAGAGACCACAATCACATGCCTACTCTAGCAAAACTGTCAATTGTTAGTACTAACAGATTTTTTTTTGCCACTGAAAGCCAATCTGACGAACAAAACATCCCTTTCGAACCATTTAAAGCCCATCATTTTAGTTCTGAGAGCTATCCATTATTGTTGAAGTGGATTTTTTGTCATGCAGTGAAACGATCCTTTTTCATCCCCTCCTCAAGCATGTTTAAAAAGCACACATCTCCCAATGTTTTTACTCAGATGCATAAACACCTTAACTGAATTCTAACCTTAAAATATGGCTATCATTATGCAGTATTTATTTTCCAAATATACAGGGTTGGGGAAAGAGCCTACTCAAGTCACGCTTGACGGGCTGTGTTCACTTCCCTTACACAACACTGAGTTACATAATTGAACAGGATTTGTGTGAAACTGCAGGCTGTTTATATGACAACTGAAAATCAGGTCAGACTTTTCAGTGGAGAATATATTGTACAGTATAAGCACACCTTTGAACCACAGTGTGCTTCAGTATTTTCAACAGAAGGAACATGTACGGATGCTTTTACGTTTCATTAAGTCTACGTACATATTTTTAGCCTGGCTAGCTCCTCTGTTAATTAACCTGATCACACTGTGGTGTACCAACTGAGCCCTACAAACACATGTATGCATCTTTTGGTGCCTAGATGAGCATTTGGCCACACCACACAATCCAATTCATTTAAAATGCATTGCTTTGAACTTTCCGGCAGACCCCCAGCATGTGCATTTCAACCCTGAATGCACTGGTTGTAAATTTACAAAGCTGGGATCTCATAGAAAAATACATGGCCCGTGATGATTGCTTTGCCACCGTCTAAGTGAAGTCTCATGCAGGCAGGATCTCTGACAGTGGGATTGTTATTACAGTTTATCTCATTACACCATCTGCTCTCAGCCTGCAACATCTTAAGCAGTTGCTTTCTAGATCCTCTGATACGTTTCATGACTCTGCAGAATCTGCAATACTAGGCCTATACCTCACAATTTGGAAAATATAATTTCAATTGAAAAACCATCTTTAATGCAGGTGTGTGTTGTATTCAGGTGATCAGGAGCTGGAACACAAGGCAAAAAAAAGACATTGCTGGTGTCTGCTTTCTGTTTTTTGAATCGGTGATATCAGGTACACGGCGATCCAATGAAGACACTTGAGGCGTCCTCTTTTCTCATCATTGTTTAAAGAATGGAGACACACAATGTTGCTCCACGATGTGTCTGTGTAAGAAGCCCAGCGGACAGCTTGTGTGGGAAGAGGCAGAAGAGGTACAGTACTGTATGCAGCCAGCTACCTAGAGAGAGGGCATCTGGCTATGCTCACTGATAACTCCCCCACAGCCCAGAGAGCTGCCGTGAGTCAGGTGCTCATGAAAACACAACACCACCATGGGAACCCGGGAGTAGGAAATAGGAAGAGTGAGGATAAAAAAAATAAAAAAATAGATAAGCTGCTTTTCTCTCGTGTGAGTTTTGCTAGTTCTGCTTTTTCCTTCTTAAAGCCCCTTTTCCCGACTCTCATGTGGTACAGCCTCCATGTGATGTTTCCATCCCTTCCTCCCTACTCCAGAGGCTTTGGGCTGAAAGAGAAAAGCAGTGTGTAATACGCAGTTTTTCCTCCCGTAACTGAAAAGGACAAATGTCAAAAAATAGCAACAGACAAAAGGCTAAAAAAAAGCAAAAAACAGACTAGTTTGCAACACTTTATGCTAAGCAGTGCCTTGTATCTGTTGCTCAGCCCAAAAGGTCAGCCAACTCAGCTGATTTAAAGGCTAACACGCTGTCATTGTTTCCTCACAGGCAGCCAAAGGGGATTTTTCTGTCCGCTCAGTGTTTGCCTTTTCTGCTGTTAACTCATTAAGAAAAGACGATGATATGATTTCAGAGCAAATGGGCTGATGTAAATGAGATGGTAATTTGGATTTGAATGACAATCAGGTTTTGTGAAGGTTATGCTCATATTCATTCTGATAAAAGCTATAACATATAAAGTAACTGAGAAGTAAAACACTGGAGTAAAAATAAGTTGAATGACAATTAGACAACATAATCTGAGCCTCTGCCATGGTGGCAAAGAGGTGAAAAAACAACAGAAGCCGATATCCCTTTCATTTCTGGTTAACCTCCAATTACAGCACGGACTACAAAGCCTTATGAGTATGTTTCTTGTGTGAGTTAGGATGTAACGATTTGTTCGGGCTCCATGTGCGGATCTGCATGTTGTTCGTATCGCTAAGCCACATAAGAACGTTATCCTTCTCTACACATGGAGTGTGAATACACAATCCTGTCCTCCTCCCTGTCATGCCAGGGAGGGTGGAGTTTTTATGCTGGCACCTCTCTGTCTGTCAGTCTGTTGGTACATCTGTCGGCTCGAGGACCGGATGACGGGAGGCGTAACGTTCCTCTATAATACACAGCCCCGTATTTTATGTTGTGTATCTGGAGACAGCAACAGACCTCGCTGCATGACCTAATGCTTTATCAGGCAACTTCTCGCTGCAGTGGTGTGGCGGTGTATATGAGGTGGGGACATTCAATAAATTATTTGAGTTTGATACTGGGGAAAAAGAACATTTTAGGGTTTAGTAATCAATGTATTGGTGTTGTTGAAATTATTAACTGTGTTCAAATTGTTCGCATATCAAGTCAACTGATAGTGAAGGGTCATTATATGTACTGAGGAAGGTCTAAGATGAATGACCCCTGAATGACTGATGGTATACAAGGAAATACCCTTTCCTGGGGGACTTCCTGAATGTTCTTCCTTAAGTAAGTCCCTCAGGAAGAACAGTTTAGTGTTCGTGTTTATGGGACATTTTGAGTCTATGAACAACAATCTGTGCTCCCTTTGTGTTAGGGTTAGGTTGAATTCCCATTTGTGGGCTGGATACGGCAGAAAGTGATAAGCAAAAATAATATGTGTGAAATATTTGGTGATGTGCTGACTATAAAACATCAAGTCAGCCCGGAAATGTTCTACTCACGCTGTTAATAACACAATTGCTGTCACACCATTATTCAATTGTGTTGCTCTCTCTCCTCTCGTCGCTTTGCCTTTATTCCTTCAGTGAAGTACATGAAGCTTTTATAGATCATGATGTATCTGTCGTACTTTGAGCCAACTGTATAGGGTATATTAATCCTGACTCAACATTTAGACAGCATACAAAATATCAAACCACTTCATAGCTGATTTAATTTTGGACTCAGCCTCTATCTTTGTTAGGAGAAAAAAGCTAATGGTAATGGTAAGTTAGCAAACGCATAACTTAGCTCAGTCACTACTGGAACAACACTTTTTTCAAAGGACATATTTTAACCATCAACTGTCTCATAATTGTCCGCAGTAGGAGTAACTGTCATCAGATTTTGATTTGAATCTGTAAAATCATGGAAAAAGCTAATTTCATGTTTGTCAATTTAGGCCTGCCCACAGTGAGAAGTAAGGGTATCAAGAAAGCTATTATATAAATAAACAAACAGTTTGAAGAAGTACAATAATATGTCATAGGCTGCTAATTGACAAAGCTAAGTGGCCAAATGATTATGAGTGGGTGGCATGGTTGACCACGCAGATCAAAGCAAAACAAATAAAATCCAATAAGTTCACATCCATGGTGAGACACAAGTTGCAGCGTTATTTCAAGCATGTGAACATATAATGAGGTAACACATTAATAAAATGTGAAAAGTGTATTTTGCACATTGTCCTTATCTCTCAACAGCACTGTTACAGAGTATTGAAGTAGCAGCCAGGAGTAACAACAGTAAATATACATTATTTATTGCAGTAGTGTGATTGCACAGTGTTAAAGTCTGTATTGGGGTGTGGTGGTCTACCAGGGACCACATGCAATTCATTCATGAACTACTTTAAGACAAATTCCTGATCTAGCTTTATTTTTTTAAACTGCTTATACTGTAAGCGAGTAAATCCAGTTCTGAGCTGATCAGAGAGTAGACGCTTTCCTGCTGGCACAGACAGAATCATCACGTAACTGTCTCGGCTCCTTGCAGTTGAAAAGGTAATACTTTCTCCGTCAGCTCAGTCTGCTTCACTCAGTGTGCCAGCTCTAAATGTTTGAAATTCATGCCCACTTATTGGACTGCTGTAATTTGCCTTTTGAAGGCTTCGTGGCTCAAGAAATACCATTTCTTAACCAATTTATTCAGATGCTTATTGCGTTGAATAAATAAATGGTGACATATTTCATAAAACGGCACAGCTTCACAGACAAACAAGATGTATCTCTTGGGGTAACCCTAGTTTATATTGAAGATTTCTCTTGAAATGAAAGTTGTAAATATGCATATTAACAATACAGTAAGTAATCAGGATTAATTATTAACTTGTGGTAACTGTGCACTTAAAAAATGCACCCATGGCTGGCATAAGGCTGCATTTAAGATACTGTATATCAAACAGGAGTAAGTTAACAAACTTTACACACAGAGTTACAAAGTGCGTTAACCTAAAAACAGAACACATTTCTTACAAACAGAAAATGCAAAAACCATCCACTGAACACTTCGTTTTTTAAAAGTGTTATACAGTATAGCCCTGATAAATGATAAAAGAAGATTCAACACAGCAATGCAGCAAACATAAATGTGCAAGGCAGACATGTAAAACACCGGATTATTTTTACTCCTGCGTGTCTGCATCTGGCATCTACATACAGTACAGCTGATTCTCCACCTATATACCACTTCAAGATGTAAAGCACATCTGGCATGGCAGGTACTGAGCTGCCCGTGGGTTAAAAGTTGCAGCTCGTTTCAACAAACCCCTTAAGTTTGGGCAAGAGATGCATTTTCAGTGGTGGACATTGCAGGTGCAGGTTAAAATGTCGAGCAGCTGTATTTAGAGTCATACAAATGAGCTCCACCTTTACCAGCTGCGATGAACATAGTAATGTATCATCAAAGGAATTTAATAAACATGATAAGGAAATGGATCATTAGGCACCATTATGTACTTTTGTTAACAGATGTGCTGAAATAAATCATAAAACTTAAATGCAACTCTCCTGTAAACAAGGAAGTGTTGTACCTATTTGTGTTCTATGAATGGCCTTTAAATGACGTACGGAAGGGATTTGGAGTCGTACTTTATGAAATGTCT
Organism: Eleginops maclovinus; assembly: GCF_036324505.1. Taxonomy (NCBI): domain Eukaryota; kingdom Metazoa; phylum Chordata; class Actinopteri; order Perciformes; family Eleginopidae; genus Eleginops; species Eleginops maclovinus. Next base: position 7,307,852 of record NC_086366.1, on the reverse strand, counting down.
ACTGGCTGCCACAGTCAGCCCTGTGATTGCACAGCGTGAAACAGACACCCTGCCACTCTCTCTTTAGTTCAGAGTAACTGTCTGTCTCCTCCACTCTGCCTGACAGCTGTGTTTAAGCAGAAGTGTGAAACATGTTTTAATAATGGTTAAAAACTGCTTTCTAAGGTATAAACACATGAACAATAGCTAAGAGGCTCTATCTTTAATAGATAATTGACTGCTTCGTTTGCATCCGACCGACCTGCTGCTTTACTGTTAGTGCTTTCTGAGTGAAACTGCAGCACAGAAAAGGCTAACCCGACCATGACACTATCATTATCCGGGCCGAAGCCCAGTAGCTTCATCTCATTCACATTTTAAATCCAGCAAGTCTTGTGACACAAGCATCCCTCTCACAAAGTCAATTGGCTAAAGAAAATGACAGCCCATCTCTATTTGCTAATGGTGGCTCTCATTCTCACTCTAATTAATGGATGAAGCTGACAGCAGGCCTTCGATGTAGGGCTATCAGAATGTGATATGCCCCCGCGGCCTAGTTTTTATTAGCCAGTGTTCTGATATAGTGAGCTGAGCCGAGGTTATGGGGCTACTTTGGCCTTCAATTGAGCCTGCTTAATGACCCTGATTCTGTCATTGTTCTATGATGGCTGTCAATACCAAGCAGAGGTTGCTATTAAAAATTTGCCAGTCACAGATGCCTGAATATAAATACTGTCATAAAAAATGAAAAGTAAATGCTAGTTCAAAAAATGGATGTCACCACTTCAGTTGTGTAACATAATTGCACATTTATTCAACGCCAATAGTTTGTCTGAATATTATGCAGCTGATTCATTTCATTTGCAGTATTGCACTGCAAAAGTTAAGATGAGAAAAACACGCCGTCTTTGGATAATGGATTTTAAAAACCCTTCTCATCCAACAACTTCAAATGAACTCACTTCCTCGTCTGTAAAAATTAGTTGAAGCCAAGTGTATAATTAAAATCCGTGTTTGCCTTCTGCAGTTAGCTTTTCCCTCTGTCGAGCAGAGCTAGGTCAGGTGTACCTACCGCAGAGAATGTCTGAGAAAATAGTTCATTGATCCCCTCGGCTCTATACATCCAGTTTTTACAGCATTCAGTCAGGCAAGGTTGCCGAGTGTTCTGAAAACTAAAGTAAGGACTGTGTACTAACACAGGCTTTCAGACTCCTGAGGCAGCTGCCATGGAAGGAAATAACAATGAGATGTCGTTCAAAATCCACAGTGGTGGAAACGGAAAGTACACATTTCTGATGAGGATAACGTGTGCCAACATGGCCATTACTCCAGGCAATGCTCCCTTAATGAGCCAGGATCTTGAACTGGTAATGGGTTAGTAGAACTAATGACCAACCGCTATCCCTTTGTGGAAAAATGCAGAGCTGGTGTGGATAAGGTATTTTCAAATGAGAATCTGGTTAATGCATCCACACTGTAGCGTTGATAGTTTGGAGGAGTTTCCAGGCTTGCTTGAAACAGTCTGCAAGCCATTCTCATATTCACTGTTATGTCGGGTACCATGACAATTTCCACAGCACAGAGATGTATGTTGAGATATGCATCGCTAACATAAAGAGCTTTGTTGTTGCGATCATGAAAAGACTGCTGAGGAGAACATTTCTACAAAAACATCCTTTTCTAACTTACCCTTTGTGTGTCTGTAGCCATGCTGATAGTTTCATGGGAAGTGGGAACAGATCTGCTTCTCTGAAGAGCTGAATAAAAATGTAATAAGGGAATTAGCAATTATAGTTACCAAATTAAGGGGGCCGTATTATGCTTAAGGTGCTTTCCTTTTATTCCTGTAGTGTGTTATGTAGGTTATGTACATGTAAATGGTCTGCAAGGCGAAAATCCTTGGAGAGAGAGTTTCTCTCCCAAACCCAAACCCCCACCCCCACCACCGCTTGCAACGCCTCCATTGCACTCCTTTGTTTACTTTGTTAACATAGTGACATCATTTTGTAACAATCATGCTTCTATTTGCTAGTGGTCCAACCCATTATACGTGATAGGCTAAGGGCCGGGAAATCTCTAAGTAGTGGACCAATCGCAACAGAGCCGGCCTGCTAACCAATCAGAGGTGCTGCAGCAAAGGCAGTATGAACTTGAACTTTAAAGCATGGAAACATGTCACAGTAGAGACACAGAATACAAATAACTAACCATCAATTAACATTTTATGTGTAATGGAAGTAAACAGCATACTTTCCTGGTAGGGAAAAATGGCATGCAATAGATAGAAGAACAAGCCTATTGGGTTTGTATTTGTGCTACTCTTATGATACGGATGCATATTCGCTAGGATAATGAGAGCAATGGCTTGCAGTTGAGTGATTGGGAAATAAAGTAGCTAGAGAAGGGTGGCTGGCACTATAATAAATAATTTCACACAGAATTCAGTTCATTGGGAGTGTATTGATGAAACCGTGTCTACAAATCGATCTCTGTCTTAGTTTTCCAATACATGTCGTGTGATATTCAGATTATGGGACAAATGTGCTTTCTTATAGCTTTAGGGTTAAATATGTCCCTCCCATCCCCCCACAGGAATAACACTCCTGGGTTATATAGCTCGTGGTCAGGCCTAGTTTTTCCTTAAGGATGATCAATTTTTTAAAAAATGTTCTAAAATTAATAAGAAGGCAGTGAAAGGAGGCCAACATAGGAGTGATAAATGTTATGTTTCTGTGAAATGGTGAAGCCTTTAGGCTGTGTTTTGGACCAGTTAAGCAGACCCATACTTAGAGGGGAATACATTAGATAAAAGCATGGATAACTTTCCAAAGGGCAGTACAGAAAGAAAATGACTGTATTTCAGAGATATCGTTGTAATTAAGAATTCTAAAGCTGTACAACCCTTATAATTTCAGCAGCACAACAAAGGCCCATAGAAAAAGGGTTTAGCGCCACAAGCTACCCTTTGACTGACACTCAAAACACAGTAATTATGAATTGTCCCAATGCATCACACCAAACGTATCTGGTGTTCAAAGAAAGAGACAATTAACTCTGTCCGATATATTTGGGACTTAGAATCCAAGGAGCCAAAGCATATTATACTATGCGTGTGTGTGTGTGTGTGTGTGTGTGTGTGTGTGTGTGTGTGTGTGCCTGTGTGCATACATCTACGTCCATGCTAATTAATTGGGACAGGAACCAAGGGAGAGTGGATCTCCAGCTGCTCTTCGCCGCCTCTGTACCCCTGGGTTAACTCACTCCTTTGAGACCAATACACACCCATGAACATGCACACACATACACACACACGCATACACGCACGCACGCAAACACACACACACACACACACACACAAATACACACATACACACACACAGGCAAGCTCTAACAAGAAAGGGTAGTTAATGGGAGGGAAAGAGAACAATAGGTTGGGATTGATAGAGTTTAGAGGAGGCTAAATGGGAGTCAAAAATGACATTTGCAGCTCCACATAGAACACTGAACTTGCTGTCAGAATCTTATTGAGAAAGAAGCCCTCAGGATGCTTTTGTGGGAGCTTGTTACTGAATACAAAACTGCACTAGAATGTCTGCGCACTTTGGATGCACAGTGTTAAATAACACTTAGACATTGGAGCAGCCAAGATAACCCCCCGAAAATAAGTTGTTTAAACCTCTAAAGTCTAGAGTACAGTGTACTTCAGAGAATTTAAAGATACAAGATAAATAACGTCATGAAGTATATTTTAATACTATATTACAATTGTGCACATTTCCTGTAAAGGAAGGAAGGCAGCCTGTATTTTCATAATGAAAATATGAATTAAGACTAGTATGTTTACTATATAAAACCTACAGTCATCGTGTAGAATTACTTCTGCATTGTCCTGTGTGAATGTTTAAAAGAAAATGGCTTCCTATGTTGGTTTCCTGGTTATTCATTTTACTTTTCATTTCTAGGGATATTACGGTCTTGGCTCCAGCTTTAATCAAATGATGTTGATGTGGCTCTCAATGGTTGGGTGTCTCTTTATCTGTGTGCATCCAACTTGACTGGTAACAAGGACGTTTGGTGTTACCGTACACTCTTTTGGTTTCCCCTACCACTTCTATGCAGATGATACCCAGCTATTCGTGTGATTTCCCATGGTCACACACGCTTTACAGTTTGCATATCTCCCAGTGGATTTCAAGGCACAACCTGGCCTCTACATAGAAAAAAAAGCTGAGACTGTGTCCATTTCCTGTTAATATCCACACTAAACTCTGACCATTAACAATACTGAGGCCAACTGGGGAAGCAAAGGACCTGAGTGTGACCCATAATGACACACTGTCCTTCTCAGCATTTATCGAAGCAGTAGAGTAGAAAGAAACGGCCCAGATGATCATCCAGGCATGCACAAACTCAAGATGCAGATAATGTAATAAGCGTGCATGACGTAATAAAGAAATGGCAAAAGTAATGTAACACTCTGCCTGCAATAAAGAAGTGAGCAAATTAAAAGCACATACTGTACCTGTTATTTTATTTTTATGACAGAAGGACTTTCCACTCCATGTTTTGGCTTGTTGGATTTCTTTAATTACCAAGCCTCGAACAATAACTGTCAACTATTCTGGAGAATAAAAAAAGTTGCAATATTCACAGGATTCCATATCCTTGAGCATCGCTGTAGCAAAGAACAAAATCGATAAAAGTGATTTTAGTTACAGCCTAAATACTGTGGTGTTCTTGCTGAATTGAAAATAATATAATCTTAATCTGCACAAAGAAAACGATTTCCACGAATGTGTGTTTAAATGCAAACACAGGCCCTTAGGATTCATTTGCGCCTGACAAGAGAAAGTCACTCTTGCATTATGACCCAGGACTACATCAAATGTAAAAGCTTATTTTGTAGACACTAAAAACATGATTCACTGTTGCTTCTCGCTTCTGGTCACGGATACAACAAGCACGACACATCACTCTCTAGATATTTTAGACCTTGTTCGCTTGTGGAAGATCACGTTTTTGTTTTTTTTCAAGCCACAGAGATGTAAAGCAATGCTGGCTTAAGGTTTTATTCCTCTCCTTACGATAAGAAGGTATATAGATTTCCCAGCATGCTGCTTTTTTTCTCTCTCTCTCTCTCTCTCTCTCTCTCTCTCTCTCTCTCTCTCTCTCTCTCTCTCACACACATAAAACCATGAAGCGGACAATCTCCTACCACAGTCTTTTTCATTGCCACAAGCCAGCTTCAGCGTAGGGCCAGCTAATCAAGGTCCTGTCCCTCCTCTGCTTACTCTAGCACTTTCTCTCCCTCTTGAACAGGATGAAATAAATTTAGATGTGTCAGATATGGTCTCCTTTTATATAATCTGTAGGGAGCTAGAATACAGAGGCAGAGTGGATTACTGAAATGTGTGGCCTGCACTCTACCGAGCATATTGATGTTACCCGTTGGACCCTGACTCTTATTTAATCATGTTTGGCTTAGGCTTGTTTCCATCTACCTTTCCTCTGATTCCAGATGAATCACATTGGGGAAATATAGCCAACTGTAAATGATCTACTTAATATCACACCAGCTGTTGGGATATAAGAAAAGACTACGGGGCTGCATTGACATTGAGGCAGTGAGACCATTTCGTTACATCTGCTTTAATAGAGCATGCAAAGAAAAAGGGCATTAGTTCACAGAAATCAGCAAATAGGGGCTGTAGATGAGCTCCACTGCTTCGAATGACAGCATCATCTATCAATGTCATTTAAAAACTCAGAGAAAAAAGCTTTGAATCACTCCCAAGTTAGCCCCAGATGGTAGAAAATTGAGCTTGCAGTGCAGTGAGACTCTTATTCTCCATGTGGGACTGGTAAAAACCAAGACATGAACATTGGCAATAAATACACAGGCAGTGGCTGTTATGACAGAAATAAAAAGCAAATATTCCCAAAAATCAAAAAGTGTCATGTGAAAGAGCAGAAGTTCATTTGAAGGAACATAATATTTCCATTGTCAATCACCAAATAAATGCTGTATACAAAATAGACTGTCCCATTACCACGGCAGTGCTGACAAGTAGAGGAGCTCTTTTGCCCCACACAGAGTATTCACCTATGAATATCATTGAGACGGAAAAAATATATTTTTCAGGCATTATGAAACCATCCACTTCTGGTGGTATTTTTACATTGTTTTGTACGGTCATTACTGAAGCCACAGGCAGACAGGGAATGGGAGATAGAGAGAATTGACCTCTTGATAATGTGGGTGGGCATTACCACATCAAGAGCTAGTTGACAGGTACAAAAGGCTTCAGCTTACTCCAAAAAAAGTCGATTGGATATTGAAAAAGCGACGACATTATTATGTAAGTGCACATTACAAGCAAAAAAAACCCAACGTTTTCCCACAAGAGTGAAATATGCCGCTCAATTATACAAAGACTCTATTTTAGTGAGAAAGAGAGAGGCAGAGGGAGACAAAATATGCAAAGTATACCCTGATGTTTGCATAGAGCTTGCGAAATCAGTATGCATGCTGTCTTTTATTTATCTGTGTATAACAATAACATTGAGATCTGGCAACACGGCCCATCATCACTCAAACCACTCCAACCTTTCGTCTGGATTTACAGTCAACACGACCTCATGACTGAAGTGCTCCCGTGTGTCAGCAAACAATTTGACTGAAAAACAAATGTTCTTAGAGTAACCCACCAGCAACATAAGGGACTCTTTACCCTGCTGATGCACCCATATAACTCACATGTAAAAGTACAAATCCATAAAACATGTATATTCAGTAGTGAAGGAAAACAGATAGGAATGAGGCATGAGGGAATAAATACATTAAGGAATGAGATTAAAAAACAGTACAACTTATTTCAATTAATGACTTAACTACTAAATGACAGTGGATGCTATCAGTGTTGCGTGGTAATGTATAAAATGTAATGTATAAAACTATGATGGATAAAGAATAAAAACAAGTTCAAATCAAACATTAGTGCCTGTATGGAAGTAAAGCCAAACAAACAAACCAACAAACCAACAAACATTGACACTTCTATATGCCGTTGTGTGTGTTTTTAAAATAATTATTCATAGACAATAACTGACACTTTCACTGTTGGGGAAAATACTGAATGTACTCTTTCAAGGACAGATGTGCACATGGTAACGAAGGCCCGAGTGTAATAACAGTGTGGCAGGATGTATGATTACCTAGAAGAGCCTACCTTAGAATTATGATAGCAATGTGACAACAACGATGTGGGCCTCTCATCTAATCTGAAACAAACATGGTATACCGCTTTGAACTAGTATTTCTCCATCTTGTGACTGTGCTACACCCTCTGTAAATAACCCAATTTGTGTTCTTTGAACCTGAAAAGGAAATTGCATGACTTGTGTTACTCGTATTGTATGGAAACATGTTTTAAAATTAATGTATTCTTAGTTTCTGTTTTAATAAGAAATGCTTTTATCTTGAAGGCTCTCTGTTGCTAAAAGGAAGTCAATGTTCCAAAGGTAACAACTTGATGGAACATAACTACGGAGATTTACGGCGACATCAAAACATAAACGTTTTTAAACATATTGAATTTTATATAGTGTATTTTAACATTGCTAACTAGATAAAGTTCACATATTTAATGGTATGCTAAGGTAAGGCTAATATGGATGAAGCTAACATGCATTTGTTTATTTTGTGTCTCTTAAACTTGACTGATGATTTCAATACATTCGAAATCATCAGTCAAGTGTGACCATCTTTCATAAGGACATGCTACACTCTCTTGTATATAAGCAAGTGAAGGATACTGTTCGGGAAACAAGTTGTAACATTATGCTGGTATGCGATGACTACTTCCATTCTTTTAAGGATAATAAATACAGGTAGGCTATCTTGTTTTGAAACTCAATCCGGTGACGATGGAGATTTTTCTGACATTGACTAACAACGTGACCAGTATGAGCGTAGCTTGATTTGGCTCGATGTTGGTTTGACTTGTTTTGGAATAGATTGTGTTTTCTTCAATCCTGGTAAATATGAACACATCATATTTTTGCAACTGAATTTAGTCAATACAATTCGACCAACTTGAATATACAGTATATGTTACATTTTGGAAAAAGTGAAGTTTAGATTCTGCATCTCAAAATCAGATCATCTTCCATGTGCCTGTACCCTATTAAAAGTCTCAACAGCGGATTATGCTTCTCACGATTTCACTTTAATAAAACAAAATCACCAACAGACAAATACAAAAGGTCCTGCGTTTTTTCTGTATCTAATAAACACAATTTATTTCCCACATGTGTTAAAGATCCCTCTCAAACCCAGCCGTACAGTGACACAAAAAAGTGTCACCAAGATCTCATGTGAGCTCATCAAGTCACATGACATTTTCCTTGATGATGCTGTCATTCTGCAGATGGCTGACAACCCTTTCACCCATAACATCTACCCAGCGGGGATATGTGCGGATTAAGAATGACATTAACAAGAGCCGTCAAGGGACTTTTGTCAGATGGAGCAATAGTGTTGTGCGAATTACAAATTTGTCTGACGCAGTTGTTGCTTCAATATTTTCTGAATGCCACTTTGATGGAGCGCAGAGGCTGAGAAATTAGCTATAAGACATTTTCTTTTATTGGAAATTAATTTAAAAATGTTGAGTTGAATGGCTGCAAGATGGTCCCAGATGCATGAAATATGACAACAGAGGCAAGTATGAAACCTTGGCACGTTAATGGATAAACAAATTGGTTGAATAAATCTTAGTGAAAAGCAGTTCTTCATTTCTAATTCTGGAGACCTTATCCCACAGGAGGTCTGACAGTGTAATAGCTGAGAATATCCAGAATACAAGGAGCCATCCAATCCTAATTAAAGTCCTTTTTACAGCTGAGTCCTCACATAAATACATGCACAAACACACACAGACAGGCAGCCATGCACAGACAGGCACAAACACAAATGCAAACAGGGGCTTACTGCCATGATGTCACACATCTATAAGGACTAAAAACACCAACACCAATTTCTCTGTCTCATATTTACATGTTTTAAGTTCTGCTATGATATAATGAGCCATTTTCCAAATCAGTATCAGCACACGATCCTAAACATCACACAGCCTTTTTGAAACCTTCACTTTAATACAGATTTAACCACAGTTTTTGCGCACCTTTCACATTTCCTTTACCTGTTTTCCCCAGAAGGTGGAGCATAAAAAAGGCTTTTCATTGAAAAATATTCCAAACCACGCTTCGCCTCATCAAGGTGTCAATCAAGATGGCAACAAATATCATATCTCAAGAGCCAAAAGCTGATTTTTACAGCCCATTGAAATGTTAGCAGCATGCTAATAAATGGCACATTAAGGCACTGAATGATTCACTAAACACTCTTCATAATTTCCTGAGAGCCATCGTGAGATTGCTATCGTTGATTTGCATGATTGGGTTGTGTAAAGTTTGGATCCAGAAGATATGAGAGATGAGATCTCATTAGGCAAGAAATGTAAAAACTTGGACCTACATGACATGAGGGGCCCAGATCTAGCCTTAATCTGCTGAACCTCCACAAGTGACCCTCGAGGATTTCTGAGGACTAAGATACATTTTTCTCCATCTTATCTGATGTCCAACATCACTCCATGAGGTTAAAACAAATCCCTGAAACCATAGAAACTCTGATCCTAGTCTGCACCAATAAAAACAAGAACGTTAACTTACAGCACAGTTGAAGAATTGTATAACTGAGAAACAGTCTTTTGAGTGCTAGAAAAAAAAAAAAAAGTTTAGAACAACCAGACAGATATTAGGTTGTTTGCTTAACTGCGTATACAATTGTCAAAAGGAGTTCAGACCACAGTTACATGCTATTTTTTTCAATCATATGGACAAATTAACATGCAGTAAGCAAAGAGTTAACTCGACCATTGGGACAACATGTTTGAAAAGCTGTCATTGTGTAAATTGATTTTTTCCCTCATTTGTTTCACATGGCCTCAGGTGTCTAAAGGTTTTTCTTTTTTCAAACAAAACCTTTTGATAAAGGAGTTTTGCTGCATAATGCTTGACATGTCTGTGTTTAACCTCAAGGCTATTCCTTTCACTCAAACAGGATCAACAAGAAAGTGTGTGGGGGGGGGATCGCATTTTACCACCTTCTGAAGAAGTGCTGATGGGAATAATTTGAAAAAGTATGTGTTTGCATAAACAAAGTTAATCAGAAACACATCAGTTATGTTCAGCTTTGACCCAGGAGGACCTTTAATGTGCACAAAGAACAGTTTTATTTTGCATATCAATACATTCAGTACAGCACACACAGCAACATTGGACCTCTGCATTTAACCCATCCTACTTCTAGGAACAGTATGCAGCTGTTGTACAGTTACCAAGAGGTGAAATGGCAGATACCAGACCCCACTGGTTCGATCGGGACGTGAACCGGCAACCCTTCGGTTCAGAGACCAAGTCCCTAGAGACTGAGCCACTGCCGGCAGAGAACATACACATATAAGCTCTTGTTTGCACCTAAATAAACATGCTTCTAATGCCAATACAGTTGAGGTAACACACACATGGAACCATTATAAAACCATTTTTCAGTTTCATTTTAAAACACTGATAATATCGTTCACAATTTTGTGTAACAGGTTCCAATGATAAGGAACTTGACATACATATACTTTTTTCCCCACAAAATATTGAAATATTGTCCACTTGATCATTTAAGGAAACGAAAGAAAGTATGAAAATCACATGCTTACTTTAACTCATTTTAGAAAACACAATCTTCAGACCAGGCCCAACCAAGGATATAACAGGAAGAAGAATGTGTGGATCCCTTTCTTGACTGGAACATTGTAAAGGAGTGAAACCCTACATTGATTGAGTATGTTTTTAAACAATATGTCACCTTTTTTATATAATTAATCCTGGATGGTCGATATACCTAAATGTCCTTCTTTTATACAAATTCAAAGGCTTACAGAGTATTGATGTCAGAGGTTTACAAGCTTACTGCTGAAAATCACTTCCATTGATTTTAGGAAGACCGTGAGCTCCTCTTAATTAGAAGCAGGGAGCAGCTTTCTTCCCTCAACTAAGAGCTGGTAAGTGTAAGATTTATGGATCATTTTGAAGATGTTGGTAATGTTTTTCGTCTTGATGAAGTACCTTTATGCATTCACCACAGCCTAAATAGCAAGTAGCAACGCTGTGATACAAAACTGCGCTGAAAATAGGGTTAATTATTTTTAGATAAAACATGAAAACCCTTTCACAGTGACTGACTCTTTTTCTTTTTCCCACCACGAGAAGATTACATGAAAGCGACATGACTTAACAGCCTGATCTGGATGCTGGAATCAGCATAAAAAGGTACGTAAGTGTGAGTGTGATTCACCAGGACAGTCGGCACAGCTCTGACAAGGGACTAATTTCTCATCACCTCATCTGTGAGAGCACAGTTACGCAACCTTTTTTTTTTTCTTCTCCGGGGGCTAAGTGTCAAATTAAGATGCTCTTCAGCGACTATTAAACATGAGAACCCCTCCCACCCTTCTCACCCATATCCATGTGAACAAACCGTATGTTATGTAACCCAATAAGCATTTTAACAATGGGAACACAATAGAGCGAAGGAAAAAAAAATAGAAGCTGGGAAAAAGGAAGATTTGGGGTAAAGATTATGGACTTGGCAGAGCGTGTGGTGGAGGCTGTCAGATATGCCTTCCAGAAGCTAGGTGCTCATTAGCATACTTCACTTGTCTAAATATAGTCCTAATCCAAGGCTGAAGGGCAAACAAACAAATCACAGAGTGTGTGGGAAGCATAATACTAATTCTTCACCCTTCAAATGTTTTATCATGACAACAACATGCGCAATCTGTATCTGAATCTTCAAACGCCTGCCTCTGATGCTTGACATACAATTTATGACCCTTTTGGAAACGTTTGCTATGCTGCTTGTGATAGAGCACACTGCAAATGACTGCAGGCTGCATGGATGCCGGGGGAATCAGTTAAAAGGTCACAGTCAAAACAACTAGCTGGGCTGGAGGAAGGACATGCAGTGACATGGAATAGCGTGTTGAAGATGCATAAATCTTCCGGTATTTGAAGAGTCTTTGAGACCCATCGCCGAAGTTTGCATAAAGGAAGCGAGATGTAGAAAGTGTTTCCCTCCGCGGCGCACTCTGAGTGTCCTGCTGTGAAGGTGTTTGAAACAGCAGGGGCCTATGTGTAGCGCTGTATGTGCTTGATGTGATTATAGTATGACTCACAAAGGATGGCTGCCCCATGCATGAAAAGGTGTAACACAAAGCAGATGTATGTAGATGCCAGCCCCCTGAGGAAACAATAACCCCAGTTTAAAAATGCTTCAATTCGGTACAATTCCACACAGCATAGCTCTGTCGCACCTATAAATACTTAAGATTTTTCTAAGCTCCGAAGATGTAGTTAGACAGAGTTCATACTGTACGAGCGTTATGATTTGGTGGTATGAGTAATATATCTGAGCATATCTGAGTCTTGGCAAGGATTTGGCTGGCAGTATACTTACTCTCTCAGCTGGTAGTGTGTTGTATTCTGTATCAAAGCCTCAAAAAGGGATATGCTGGTGCCTGTGGAGAAAATGAAATATGTTTTGCAATCTTCCTCATCATCAGAGGCACAGGAGAGGAGCAATTTTAGCTGCGTGACAAAGCAAGGAATGTAGGCAGCTTTCATTTGATCCATTGTTTCAGATCCTGTGACAAATACTCTGGTGTTCAATTCCTCTCAAAAGCAACGTCATAGATTTTCAACTGCGTCTGTGCTTGTGATGATCCTCTACAGATAGAACCGGACAGCGCTCTTTCCTGTTCTAGTATTGTTTTGGTGCGTAGGAGGGAGAGGAGTCATGCGGGTTATCTACTCAATGAGCAAGAGAGATGGATAGAAAGAGAGAAATAAAAGGATAAATGTAGGGAGCAAATTTATCTCTGCATGTGGTAATTTGGTTTCCCGATGCTGCCTTTTACAGAAAAGCTGGTAAACTGCTCAGTATGCAGTGAATTAACTCAGTTTTATTTGATTTTCAGGGCACAACATCTTCTCTATTAAATGCGAGTAAAACCACTTATACCGTTTCTCATGTGGTTTGATGATTTCCGCCAGTATACACACGACAACGACAACTACATTAGACACTATACCCTCACTGCAGGGAGTAAATAAAACATGAATAACCTTGCATAATTCTATTTGAATGATTTCCTGAGAAAAACAAGGGCTGCTTCATTGGCCTGGGTATTGATTCAGACAGTGAGTTTGTTACTGAATCAATAAAGCCTTAAAGCGTTCAAAGGTATTTATGTGTCCTTATTGTCTGCTCATTCTTTGCATTGCACTCAACTTGCATAAAAACTTTGCATCTTTCCTGAATGAAAACATATAAACCTTAGTGCCAGCACATAAAGCAGGTCTTGGTGAGGCTTCCTGTAAGAATAAAATGATCTTTTAGAACAGAGCTCCCAGAAAAAGATAACCGATGCCTTCATTTGGAGTCATTGTGTTGGACTATTGATTTATCACTATCATTGATGTGGGATCTCTCACATCTCACACACTTCACTAGCTTTCTCCTACACATTCAAAAGGCTCTCAAGAAGAGTGCTTAAAACCACTGTGGGTTCAAAAGTGCAATCCTGTTTTCACCAAAACTTAAATGCAATGTTTAGATGTGTCATAAGCTGGCTAATACCAAAGGTCCACTTGTTCAAACCCTCTCTACCGCTGAGATTTAGCTAGAAAAAGTAGAATAGTCCTCTCCCAAGTTACTTTCTGGACGTTTTCTTTTCAACTGTCTACCCCTGCTCCTCCCTGAAACCCCCAGACCCCCATTGTTTGTGTAACCAACTAAAATAAAAGCAAAGAAAACAGTAAAAAAAACAAACACACCTCCACCATAATCTCTTGTTTTTCCCCCAACATCCGATGTTTGCTGCATCACACTGTGATGTGTCATGATGATGAGTAAGTAAGCTTCAAATGTGGTTGTGGATAATGTGGCAATACAGATATTGCTAACGTTGGACAAAGCCAGGCTATCTGTTTCCAGTCTTCTAAGCTAGCCAGCTGATAGCTTCATCTTAATATTAACTGTAGAGTTCATATTAAGACATTAGTGTTTACTATCTTCTTGCAGAACTCTTGGTGAGAAAGCAAATATAAATAATTTACAAAATGTTGACCAAAGTTTCAGGGACAAAGTTTACGTCCTTGAGTATTAGTGATGATTCTGTACAGAAATGTGGACACAAAAGCAAGACTCAGAGGCAGGGACGGTTGAAAGCAATCAAATCTTTTACTTGGAAAGAAGATCAAGGCAGAGTTCGGCAATGGGTAATTGTCATCAAGGATAAACAAAGCGAGCAAGAAGCAGGAGAGCAGAACTGGAAACACACTATGGTCAGGAATGAAGGCTGGATTTCACACTGTACGCCTCAGAGCTGATTTTGCATTTAATGCTCTGATCTGGATTCTTTGTTTGGCTGTTTAGATTATTGTTTTTAAATGAGGCCAATATCAGACTCTGGTGATAACTTTTGAGCTCAGCTATTGTGTAGAAGAACAATAACACACGTGTCACATTGCATATCGAATGTAGAGTTTGTTTAATTCCTAATTGCCTCCAGAAGAATAACACTTTCTGGCACATTTAATACAAAATTGTCCCCACTGTGTGTGAATGCATAATTGGGCCTGGAACCGGGCTCATTTTAATAGTGGCTCTTTGGCAAGACGATGTATTTAACCGTGTCGTTGGCTCTGACGAATTGTGTCATGCACCCACTTCATCCTCGCTTTATGGCTGTCAGATTGAGCTCTGAAAAGCTCATCTATATAAAGTGTCAGGGCAAGCATGCTGTGGTTGGTGCTCATGGTATCTGTGATGTTCAAAGAAAAAGTCAGATCTGAGTCACATATGTTCAAAACAAATCAGATTTGGGCCACTTTTGCCTGCAGGCAGCACACTATTTTATCTGGTAAATTGCTGGAGTAAGCGGACTGGCTTATATGCAGCAGAGCTAATCAGGCAATTGGGAACAGCTGATCTGGTGAGTTATTTAATAAGGTGGCAGGTAATAGCAAGAACACTCTGAGGGTAACTAGGGTCTGTTGGGAATGGTGGATATTGGAAATGACAGAAGAGGTTAATGACTGGAAAATCAAGAAAACAAGCAGGAATTTCTTAACAGAAGTAGGCCTTGTGAAAATATTCCTGTGCTCTAAATGTTGCCTGCCTTTGCTTCTCAGCAGAGGCTTAGCAAGCTTAATTCGCAGCCACAGACACTCTGTGGCCATAGAAATCTTCATCAAAGGGTGCCAACGTCCAAACACATCAAAGGACAGACCTCTGGCTGGGAAAAGGCAAAGGTTTCTCTTTCTGTGTTTGTGCATCTGTCTGCCTGCTGCCTTCAAAACTCCGGAAAGACATCTTTTATTAAGCTTCTTTTATAAAGAACCCAACAGACTTGCCAGCACTGGTTTTTCTCTTCTCATACTTCCAGCCACGATCTGTGAAATGTATATTCACACATGACAAGACAGTGTTAGCAATGTGTGCTGTATGGAAGCATGTAATGTTTCTGCCCTGGGAAAAATCAGCTCCTATGTTGTGTTTCACTCGGATTTCCAAAATTCTTTAAAACTTTTTTTTCCCCTGAATAAACTGCTCCAAACTCATTTTCACCATTAACAAACAGCAGACTGAAAAACGTTACCTTCTTGTGATTGGTTCACTTGCTCCGTGTGAAGCTGTGTTACATAAGGGTTTGTATCCTGTTCACTGCTGGATCCTTGAGGCTTGTAACTTTTGTGCAGACTACATGCAAATGCTGCCATCCGCATGTTGGTGAGGGTCCATCCAAGTGCAGCTCAACATTTGGGACTGTACTGATTTTAAAGCATGTAGTCTCATCAGTTTAGTTCCATACTCTAGTCCAGTTGGTAGTGTATGCACCTCTAGCTGGTTTGTAAGATGGCCAGGAGGTGCAAACGTGCTAAAATAGCCCAAAACACTTTCATTAGGAGAGTTAGGCTTTTAAAAACGATACAAATATCAAAACACATGCAAATGAAGAAACATCTTCACTAACTCGACAACACATGCACAGGTTTTACTAAAAGTGCTGACTAATTGGAACGCTGCAAATACAAAACGCTCCAAATACAAAACGCTCCAAATAAAAAAGATTGCAGGAAGCTCTGAACACAACGGAAACCAGGGGACAATAAAAGTGATGCACACAGTTGGGACCGTAAAGCGTTTGCACCTGTCGACCACCGTAAATTAGCCAAGAAAAAGTGAAAGATAACAAAATGAACACCTATTTCTAGAGAGGGTAACAATTTTTGCCCAAAATATCGGGCTGTCACCAACATTTCTATATTTATTTTAAAGAAATAAAATGGAATTTACCTCCTGGCGAACAACCTACCAGAAATGAGTTAGGATCGGGAAAAGCGCAAGCATGGAACACCAGATCGACTGACCCTGAAGTGTAGTGTCAATGAACCCACATCTGCTTGACAGCAGCTTTGCACGCAGAAAGGATGTACAAGCTGTAACAGTGAAGTGGGAGATTTCCAGGAAATCCACCAGGTCCCATGGGATGTGACACAGAGCTGCACATGAAGATGAGCGTGCAAAAGATGTTTCAACCTAGTCACCAGTACATGTGCACAAGGAGTGTTATATTACAAGCTTCAAATAGAGAGCAGAAACAAATGACATGCATAAAACCTTACCAGTGGGAACTGTAAGGGGATGAAGACACGGGATCCATTAACATGCAAGAGGATATTTGAATGCTTAATGAGATATAATTGCAGCAGGGATTCAGAGTTGCCAAATAGTGGACAATGGGGTTGGGTAGGTTGCCTTTTCATCTTCACATGTTACTCCGAGTGGTGTAAAAAAAGGCAATCCATCAAAAAATGTGGAAAATACAGTGAAAAAAAAACCTCCCTGTTGCATTTGTGTCTGTATGTGTTCTATGTGTGTGGGAGTAGTTTGAGCAGAATAAGGGCAGTCCGAGGATGGAGCAAGTATACTAAAGAGCTTACACTATTGTGTTGCGCCAGAGTAAAATTCCTCCCACTTCGTTTTTTTTCTTTCTTAACTGTGTCTATAATTCTCTTTCTTGTGCAGGATGTTTTATTCTGACTACACAATTGTTAATGGCCTATGTGCTTCCTTCTTCGTCACATGCATGTATTATTTAAAGGAGAAGGGAAGAGCATTAGCTTGCCATGATAAAAGAAAGAACCATAGCTATTTTTTTTGGGGGGGGGGGCATTCATTAGCTTAAGTAATTTGATCTGTCTTTGTTCGTTTCCTTTCATAATTTACTCATTGTGAAAAAGGGCACATCTAACTTGACCAAAACTTAAGTGAATAACTGTGCGTCTTGTTGTGTGTTTCTTGGCTTGTGATTGTGATGACTGATTATATCTTCCTCATCTCTTTATTTCTCACACACACACCCATGCTCACCCACATGCACCTGCCTTGGGTACCTATTTCAATGCACAAATCAATGGCGCCTTATATTCATCATCGTACATTATTCAGATTTGAATCAGGGACTGTCAGCTGTCCCAAATGTAATAGCTCGGACAAGAATAGCCTTGACAGCACATTGCTGTGATTCAGTGAATTTCTATGACACACTAGCCACCAAATGTAACATCATGTCTCATTTTATGACTGCTTGTACCCTGTAGACGTTGGGAAATGTGATTACACTTGTGACTTCTGTCGTGTCTCTGTAGCTGTGGCCTTCTTAATCAGTCTGCCGGCTGTTTTCTGTGATTGTGTCTTCCTGTGTGTGTGTATGTGTGTGTGCGTGTGAAATTGCAGTCTCCCATCACAGAAAGCTTACTCAGGGATGCTGGTATAAGTTCCTGATGACTCCAGCATCCGCAATCATGTTAATCCATGAGAAACCATCGGTTACTTTTCCTTCACAGGCTTGGGCTACTATTGTTAGATTTCAGGGTTTAGCACAGGAAGGGTTCGGGTTGCTTCTGAAATGCACTCACTGTATAATTTGATATAATGAATTCAAATTTAAGCAAGGAAAGGGGGCGTAAAAAGTTCTTGATGTTATCCTTCATATTTGTTCTGCTAGCATGCATGAAGCAGGTTTTGCCTCGAGCTTCAGTGCAAGACAAGATTGTTCTGTGCTGATAATTAAAGGTCTCTTTTTCATGATTTGATACACAGCTTATCCGGTTTTTAGGTAGCTCATGAAAAAGACACAGTTCTATTTAAGAAAATGGCCCTTCATTTTGCCACTCTACAGCCGATAAAGTCCAATACCACACGTGATAAATCAAGGTACTCTCGGATCCTCCAGTTGCAAAACTAGGTGAAAAGATTACACACTCTCATACATTTGCTCATGCATGAACACATTATCTAACAGGAACATGTTGTTCTTTCGGCCATATTATGTTTATTCCCATGAGAACACACAGACAACAGATGACATTCCAGCAATGAAAGATGATCTCTGGCTAATGACAAAAGTATAGTGTAGCAAATGGAATACATAATAAGATGCTGAAATGTCACAGTGAAAATAAATACATTGATTAGACAAGCATCTGTAAGAAGAAAAAAAAAAGAAAAGAAATTGGAACGGGAGATTTTAAAGTATCAGGAACTTTTCTTTCAAAAAAATGATAATTTAATATTAAAACATTGTCTGATAATATATAATAGAAATCTCATAATTTGCATGCCTAGAAAATACCCTGTATTTCTTACTGTATTAAACTTATCCAGCAATGGGACACATAGGGGTTGATTCATGCATGCAAGCCATGTGTCCTTTTTTTGAGAAATGTAAAAAAATATTGTAGGCTATGGCCTTTGCAAGAACAGTGTTTGCCTTGTCACAAGGGCAAAACTATATCGAGCAAAAGATGCAGGGGCGGTTGGTGGAACAGGGCCAAGTGCAGATTGAGCCAAGTGTGTGTGTGTGTGTGTGTGTGTGTGTGTGTGTGTGTGTGTGTGTGTGTGTGTGTGTGTGTGTGTGTGTGTGTGTGTGTGTGTGTGTGTGTGAGAGAGACTATAAAGATTTCAAATCATAAGGTGAGCAGTAAAGATGAAGTTCGGAAGAAGTAATTACAGAAAAGAAATGGCAAACATTCCGGCTCATGAGCCAGATGCTAAACTTGTGAGATTAGACAGAAAACCTGTTCCTATCTTCAGTAGACTCAATTTCCATGTAGCTGAAAAGCATCAAGGTTGGATATCTTTTAATATTTAAAACAAAAACAAAACAAACAAAAGCTTACACCATGTATTTCATACTGCTTAAAGAGCATCTGAAATATTCATGTTTTTGTGGTGTGTAAAAATCCAGAACATTTGAAACAGCATTAGAGCATCGATGGTTTTCATATAAATATTTCAATCTACATCTGAATGTCACTTTTAACTAGGGCTGACATGCACCAGCCTAAAGCAGGGGCTAGGTAGGTGGACAGATCAGTGTGAAGACACCCCATGGACAATTGTGCTTTACATACCAAGAAAAGGGCTTGAAATTAATGTTTTAGTTGCTGCAGCTGGAAGTGATATTTAATCTTTAACCAGTCAAGATGTTTTGAAAGTCGGTCAGTAACATCTACAGCTTTTACCAGCATTGGCCTAGATGTTATTGTTAATTTCAAACCCTTAAATGAGTATAAAATGAGGTACTAGCTGGTTTATTTTAGGTCCACGCTCCCAGTATTTTGTAAAGACAATCGGACACTATGATTGGGGATTTATGATAGTACAACCACGAGGAAGGTGGGAAGAAAGAAAGCAAATTTGTTTTGATAGTGGTTGCCAGTGCACATTGCCTTTTATAGAACATTTTCCTACGTCTTCTTATGCCAATGCAACTAGGAGCCTCATATATTTCTTCCTGGGTGAATTGGGTAACTGACACAGAATAATAACAACACTGACAGAGAAAGGAAATAATAATATTCCACGTTTTAAAAATTGTCAATAACAAGGTTCCATTTTCACTCAGAGGCGGACTGTCAGACACATTAGCAGAGATATGAGGATGATGCTTTGTTCAAATGAAGCTGAATCAACACACTCTAAAATGAGAATATTGGAGTATCCATAATAAGCCCATGGTACTCCGTCATGGCTACCAGTTTCAGCTCAAGTTCACATTATACAACTTGAGCTGTTAGAGCAGTAAGTGGTCGTTACGATTATAAAAAGACAATCTGAGCCACCAACCTTTAAGTGTAGATATAGATACTGCACGTGTGTGTCTGTGTATGTACTTACGTGTCTACAAAACCAATCTATACTATAGATTGACACTCTAGTAGAGGAGTATTGCATGAGTCGGGGGCTGGATGTCTTGTATCTCCAAGCATTGCAAAGGAACAAGCTGGTCATTGACTAAATAAAGCATTATATTGTCCTGTCCTCTTGCCCAGTCTCTCTTGGATTTTTTTGCTGATGTGGCCGCCCAGTCACATCAGTCAGGCAGTCCATCAGCAAGGGGCAGATCCTCCAAAGCTGCTGCTGAGCCATTAGTCTCTCCTCTGTCACCTCCTGAATCTCTCTCCTCCTTCTCCTCTTCCGGGCTGAGCGGGTCCCGTTCGGACATGCTGTCTAGGGTGTCAAAAGTATGCATTTTGGGCTCAGGGCTGAGGAGCGAAAGCTGAGGCAATAGTGGCCCCTCCCGAAGCTTAGCAGCTAGCTCCTTAGCGCTGCAGGTTGGGGTGTTGGTCTCGTAGATTTCGTGGAAGTTGTTGTAGTCTACTTCGTAGAAGCCCTTCTCCAGGGAGAGCACTGGTGTGAAGCGGTAGCCCCAAAGTACCTCTGTGTCCAGGTAGGAACTTCGTGCCTGACATGTCATCCCTGTCACAGGAATGGGTTTATGTGTCCACATGCACACAAGGACACAATCAGAAAGGACATGGATACAAACAAACACACACACAGATGAAAAGAAAGGAAAGAGAAACAGAAAGAGAGACAGCATCAGTAAAACAGTAATGGTTATACAGTCCTTGTGCACAGAAAAGGCCAAGACCTACACAGTGACTTCTCTAAACTTACTGATCGAAAAAGAAAGGGCTTTTTTTGTTTAAAAAGTATGAGCTGTTTTGCTGATAAGATACATGGTAAATTCACACACAGCATTATAAAAGTGCCAGTGTTTATTTTCTGAACTATAAGCACATTTTGTGGAAAGAGAGAGAGAGACTTGGTCTCTTGTAATGTTAATGAAATTGTACATTTCTAGGTCTTTCCACGATTCTTGCCGTGCCGATTCGAAATTGCACACAAATTGAGATAGCCACAGCTAGGCAATATCAGCTTAATATAAAAGGGACGCCTGAGCTACAGATAATTAGCCATGCAAATTATGACTTGAAATAAACAAACAAACAAACAAACAAACAAAACAATACCTTCAAAGTCAGAACCAAACACATGATTAGCCTATTGCCACTGTACAGTAGGAGTCTTCGGATTGGTGGTGACAAGAGGCATTCTCATTAGTATTAGTGGTAAGGCACTATCTTTTTGGGGGATTCAACATAATCATAAATAAGATACAAATTGAGTATTTTGAAGAGCATTTCTACACTACCTTTTAGGGCCTACACAAATGCCTGCCTGAATTGCAAAAAAGTAGAAGAAAAGGTGGTTTAACAACAGATCATATATGTGTGACAAAACTAGCATCTAGTCCTACACTCTCACTTCAAAACCAAGAAACATTTAGTTCTCCAAAGTCATCATTTTGAAGATTATTAATTAAATACCTGTCTGTTGAGTCACTAGTATCTATCAACAAATGAGGTATCCTATTTTTCACTGAGCCTATTGCCCACTAATCCATAAACACACCTGCTTGTCACCATACTGTAGGTGCCGCCAATTTGAATCTCCAATCTCCAGGATCTCCGAGTTTGTAACTTTAATTAGTCTTACGATTGCAAATTCCCATCCTGCTTTGGCAAGACCAATGCCACCCATGTGTGTTGTTGTCTTTGGCTAACCATGCTCACAGTTATGAGGGTAATCAGAAGCTGTCATGCTCAAAAGGGGTGAGAAAGACAGGTCATGGGTGGTGGATCACTTTACCTCTAAACATCTGACTCACCATAGGTACTCACCCAGCTGCTTAGTTACATAATGCTCTGTCTATTTGTAAAAGCATTACATCACAAATAAAATCAAACTGTAATGTGCTCTAAAATAGATGTAAGTAAGATGCCAAATTGATTTGGTGTCCAATGTCACGGTGAGAGGAGGGGCTTTAGCACCTTTTCTTCAGCTTTCCCTCTGGATATGAGTGGCCTAGTTTCCACATTTAACTTGTTTGTTATTTCTGTCACTGGATCATCAAAGACAATATAGCGTCTTTCTGTCACTATGAAACATATTTTCTATAGTGTCTATTAAGGGTGTTGGCACATTGTTTGATGTGTTTGTTTTACATCTTCTACTTTGTGAAGCTCTATTAGTATCATGTCCAATTCACATTTAAAAGCAGGATTTTTTATCCAGTATTTATCCACATTTCAAAAGTTCAGGTGCTTTTGACTTCAGACTTCAAGATATTATATGAACAGTTTAACTGATAGTCATCACAAACCCTGCTTCAGTTTTTTGCTAATGCGAATTGGTTTAAGTTGATTTGATGTTTAACCACGTTTAGATATTAATAACTTCCTAAGGGATTAGATCATTCACTAGAAAAACAAAGGAGGACAATCCCACATCTTCCAATATGATACATTTTACAGATACAGCTCTTAGGAATACTTCCAACTATCCATATTTGAAGACACTCTTGTAATTTTTAAATCCCAATGGTACCAAATATTGTAATTTATTGTGTCCCGCTTTCCTGTGCTGCTGAGCTCTTGGTGCCAGATCAGCGAATTAAGTTTTTCCTCCTGCATCTTTTCTAAAAAAATACCTGATGTTTTTAGCATTCAGCATTGAAAATTGTGTGCTGCAGGGTGCTTTGTGCGTAGAAGAACATGAGCTGTGATTTGCTTTAGGACTTGACGGTTGGAACACGAGCAGTAGCCATTGTACTAAAAGAGGTTACAGAATACTTGGGACTGTGTGTACTTGTGCCATTTCATTGCTTTCATTTTCTGAAATAGCAGGTTGTGAATGTCCTTAAGTTGGGAAGCTTTCATTCAGGTTTGGAATGTAGACACCAGACTGCTGTGGCAGACAAAAGCAGCTCCTGCCTTTTCTGCTGTACATTTTAAACTTGGTATTTGGAAATAAAACTGAACTACACTCATTATGTTGAACTGTGGTTCTCTGTAGACCTACAGCAGCACAGAAACACATTTTAGGCAGGGTGAACGTTTGACAACTTATTGCATTAAATCTGTACCCGCGTCCAGAATATTTAAACTTTCAAATGTTATTTTCAGTGTGTGCCCATCTCCAGAAAATGTTCCCATCTTCCAAACAACAAACAAATTACATTAAAGTGAAGAGGAGCAAGGATACCCGGAAAAAAACGCTTTGAGTGGTGGTATCTTGCACAGTTATTGTTGATGTTAACACTTAGATATTAACTTCCTAAGGGATAGATCATTCACTAGAAAACAAAAGAGGACATCCCACATCTTCCAATATGATACATTTTACAGATACAGCTCTTAGAATACTTCCAACTATCCTATTTGAAGACACTCTTGTAATTTTAAATCCAATGGTACAATATTGTAATTTATTGTGTCCGCTATTCCTGTGCTGTAGCTTTGGTGCCAGACACGAATTAATCTTTCTTGTTCTCATAGATTAGATACAGAAACTAGGTGCATGCGTCTTTATCTTGATTGCTGCTTGCTGAACAAGGAGCACTTGTGATTTGAGAATACGGTTGTTTTAACTAATATATTTATTTGAAACTGTAGAATGAATCCTCGTTAAAACTTTCATTTATTTGAATCATAAAAACTCTTATAAACACAAATTCTTATTCTCAGACATTTAAAGGAATAAAAATTGGATATCTGTACGTGTATAAACTTAAATTGGATCATAATTTAAATATTATATTGTATAAAGTAAGTCATATATTTAAATTTATGTATAGTAACACGATGGTAGACAGGAGGTTAAAAAAAACTTCTGTATAGACAACTTACCAACAAACATCAGCAATTGGTAATTAATTAAAATACTTTAAAGTAACATAAATAAAGGATGCTTTCCATGTACGTGTTTCAGTATTGAGGCTGTGCATGCTGGTTTACTGGCATATCAACATATAAAAAGCCTTTCATTAATGTTATTAGTTACACCTTTGCTTTTCCGAGGCTTCACCGACACATCAGAATGCCAGTACGTCATCGCAGATGTTGACTGCTGCTGCTCCTCAAAGCACTTCAGAAGGGTTTACTTCATGACCTCCACCTAAACATCCAGCTACAGCCTTTTACTGAGCTGGCAATGCCTAAAAGTCACAATATATAACAAATCACAACCTAAGCTTCATAGTAAAGCTATTATATATGTGTTTTGCATTTTCTCTTTACTAGTTGTAGTATGCCTTTATGGTTTGTGGCTTAAGGCTTCCTGTGCTGACTCAGCATATAATTGGCACGCAACCTAAGCAGTGGCAACTCTAACTTGATTCATTCAGGTACCCAAAACCACGTTTCTGCTGATGGATTGTCTCATGACAACTTTGATTTGTGGGGACATGAAATCTGGTTATGAACACCTGTCCTACCACAACTACAAGGACAGTCTGGGAGGACAGAGGGCACACAATGACACTCACGTTTGAATCTGTTTTCAATATTTTGCTAAAAGTAGGCTTTTATACAGTCAGCCAACTAACTTTTTAAAACAACCTCGGGCTACTAAAAGCAATTAGTTACCTCGGTGCTTTTAAATTATGTTTCGAGGCAGCTTTGATAACATAGAACATAGTTGGGTTGCTTCTCTGGCGTCCACACTTAATAAAACATTTTCCATCTAATACATGCCTAACCACTTTTGAATTTTTTAAACACAGGATCACTTCTCAAGGTAAAACCTCATTTTTTAATGATAGCATAAACTGAGCCACGGGGCACTAAATGGCACGTTTCATCCCATTATTTCCCTATTCTTGTATTTTTAAACTAACAAATGCTTGGACAACAATAAGTGGAAGCGATAAATGGAAACTTTCAGGTTATAGGTAATACAGTCAAACGTTGGTATGGATTAGTGATAACATTTTAAACTAAAATATTTCCATAAAAGCCATATTTTGTCATTTTTTGCACCTTGTCTGCCTTGAGCATCTTAATAAGTCTCTTTCACAGCATGAAAGTCTGAGACCTGCAACATGTACCTAGATCATTACCATGCTACATATGTCCCTATCAAATACATTTATTCAAATGGACAGTTCAAAAATAGAATCAGCTCCAAGGGCTCAACATGTTTTCCCCTGTATTCATGGGTGCCTGCAACTTTAATAATTGTATACTCTAATTTGTTTGATACCAGCAACACATTTTTTACTGTACCATTTGATATATTTATCCATTATTCTATGCACTTAAGCCATGCAGTGTCTGAGTCTTACTGAAATAAATCTAACAAAATGAAATAAAGGACAGTTGAAGTGAGAGTTTGGGAAAAATGTCTAAAGGGTTAGTCTCACAATTCAGTGGGTAAGAGTTGGCAGCCCTGCCGACATTTTCAATTTATTGTCTGTACCAAGTTATATACACCGCTGAATGTAAATTAGAGCTGAGAACTTTATGCACAGTTTAAATTGAATGCACACTACCAAGATGCCTTTCAAACGATAGCTGTTAATGACGATGTATATCCAGTTTATATCACATAGTTTATGGAATATATTTATTTATGAAGTATCTTGGTTTACATTTTATCCCTAATGCTGAATGAGTAGTTGAGAATCAAATGCTTGGTGTGATTTCCAAAGCCTGACTTATAATTTACCTTAAATCACACTCTGGATGTCACCAGTAAAAACAAGTGGCTAGCCATTAAAAAAATACATGAAGCCTTTTCACCTCCCACTCATCCATCAAATTCTTTGACAGCTTCCCACTCGTGATGTGGTAAAATAAATGTGTTTAATAATCCGTTTTTATTTGCAATTCATGAACATTATCTGATAATGATTTTAATCTTTCTCAGTTTGAGTTTTTTTATGAGATAATTACTTGCTGGATATGAGCCATTAATATTTATTATCCATATAAAAAAAGTAATGATATTTGTAGTGTATTTCTCCCAAAACATAGCTTGAATGAGAAATTGTGTGTTTTTGAAAATCCCTTTGGATAGAACTTGGACATTACAATCTGCTTTGATTTCACTTTGATTGTTATCAGCTACCTCTCATGATGGTAAATGGGAGATTTCTGAAACTTTACAGACACACCTGGCCATGTCTGCCCCCTAAATGTATCCAGCCCGGAGCAATTTTTAGGACAGCTTGGACTTTACTCAAAACATAGACCAGCAATGTGGGTAGCTACACTTCATACATTTAAAAATAAACAAGATATAACCTTGAATTAGCAACAGTGGAAATGCAGGCTCTGTCAGAGTTGCCTACAAAGGCATGTGTCGCGTGACAAGCTTTCAATTTTCCGGAGAAAAAAAAAAACTTTAAATGTGTCGATATGATCACGCTGACGAAGACCGCAGTTGAAGGAGTAATGAAAAAAAAATTGCCACCTCTCTCACCATTCAAATAATAAACTCCACATTAAATGTTGTATTTCAAAGTAGAATGCATTATGGTTTATGTCTCATTTTAAAGGTTTTATCGGTAGTTAGTCTCCCTGTCTTTCCATCCATTAGGCTAGTAATATGTATTGCAATCTGCAGCACTCAAAGGTACTCCCTCTTGCCCCCCCGCCTCTTTTGATCAATTCATCCCTCCACTTGAGCCACTTTTTTTCTTTCCATCCATTTATCTATCTTACCATCCCTCCCACTCAGCTTAATTCCTGTATCAAACATGTCATCAATATCTGTCTCTCTCTATCCAATAACACATTCTCCATTTGTCTTCCCATTCAACCTTTCTCCCTCTCTACCCTTTCCCTGATCCATTCCCCATTGCCCCCATATGTCTTCCCTTCATCATCCCCCCATCCTACCTGTGGCCTCCACCATGCCCTCAAGGATAACGACGATCTCAAACTCCTCCTTTTCCATTTGTGCCAGTGTCATCTCCCAGAAAGGGCTCTTCTCGTTGATCTCGTGAGAGATGATAAGAGGTGACACCAGGAACAGCCGGTCGTCTCCCGTGTCAAATCCAATGTTGATGTCAGTCTGGTTGAGCGGGATGAACTCCCCCTCCTTGGTTTGCTGCGAGCGGATCAGCTTCGCTCTGATCGATGCCTCCACGATGTGAGAGTTCCTCAGGTCCCCCACCCGAAACATCAGGCACATCTTGTTGTCACGCACCGATATGACAGCTTTGTGCGAGAACATGAGGGTCTCGGCGCGATTCTTTGGCTGTGAGATCTTGACAAACATGCAGCCCACCATCATGGCGTTAACAATAGAACCCAAGATGGCCTGCACCAAAAGCAGTATGATACCCTCAGGGCATTTTTCTGTGATTACACGATAACCATACCCAATGGTGGTCTCTGTTTCAATGGAGAAGAGGAAAGCTGAGACAAAACTGTTGAGGTTTTCCACACAGGGGGTCCAGCCCTCCTCATCAGCATGCACCAGATCCCCACGAATGAGCGCTATCAGCCACCATAGAAAGCCGAAGAAAAGCCAGTTGACTACATAAACCAAGGTGAAAATGAAGAGACTAAGACGCCAGCGTAGGTCCACCAGTGTAGTGAACAAGTCACTAAGGTATCGGTAGGTCTCTTGAACGTTTCCGTGGTGAACGTTGCATTTGCCATCCTTCTGTACGTATCGCTGACGTGGCTTCTTGGCAGGGTCAGAAATCAAATGGGTTCTCTCTGTAGAGATCTGAGCATCCCGCAAGTGTTTAGGAAGCTTCTTCACCTAGAGGACAGATAAAGAGAAAGACAGGCTAAGTGAGGGGAAGAAGGCAAGTGAAAGAAAGCATGCACGCAATGACAAAGAGAAAGAGGGAGTGAGAGCTGTCGCAATTTAAGGTTTTCTCCACATGGGTGTGCTTTACAGTACCCACTTTGATTTCTTTTCATTAATATTTTCTCTAAAGCTATATTGGGTTTGTGCTGGAGGATGTCGGTGTTAACCTATTTAATGAGATTTTCATCCAGCCTTTGCAAAACCACACTTCTCCGTGCTGCTGGCGGGAAGGCAAATACAATTAAGAGCTGCTATGAAGTAACTGCGCCGTGCTACTCCACTATGACATTGTAGGTGTCACAGTATGCAGTGGGAGAAAAAGGAGAGTAAGGGCACAACAAGAACACAAGGACATCCAGGTCTTTGTCTATGTTGGCCCAGCTCCAGTGACGCGATCTGGCTCCACAGCTGTGCCCTGTCTCACTCCTCATCCCCTGTGTTCCCTCCCCTCACACCCTATGGGACATTGGCAAGCCTGGATAGGAACAGATCTTCAATCCTTCCCCAACAGACCCTTATGGCATCATCAAAAAGTGGGTTGCATATGCCTGGGCACACACATTGAAATTGTCTAGAAATCGACTTTGATGCACGTACATGCAGTATTCTGATATTGTATGTTGAAGGATTATGAGAATCGATGACTGCCACACAGCCTGACAATGCAGTTTAGCATTGCTTTTGCTTTCATTCTGATGAAAGCATTTAACAGACGAATAAATAGTAGCGACCTTTCAATGGAGCTTTTAAATAGAGCAAGGACATGTTGGCAGCACAATGACGCCTTCCAATCTGAGTTGATAATTGAAATGCTTTGTGTGGAGGCAAAACAACAGTTTCTGTGCCCTCTAGATCCCACACTATAAGACGACACCTGGGATTAATTTCTCTCTAGAGTCATGCTCACATCACCAGAAAAAGTTGTGTGTCTTATTGCTGTTACACTGACAGCTCTATCAGAACGATCACTGTCACAGTTCTTTCGGGGAAGGACATAATCTAAGGCACCACGGTATCCTTGCAGTCCCTTCGATTGCAGAGCCTGGATAATAAAACCTGTCAGACAGCTTCATCCAGGTGCTGTTTCACTGCTCTCCTGTCTACACACACCACCAGTGAGGCCTAAATGTGCAGTATTGAGTTGTCAGGTATTGATTTGAAGTGATCCCAGTTCGTGGAACGTTTTGACAAAGAAGAATTGAAAGACAATGCCTATTGAACGGCATCGCAATTAGTCACTGGATGACGATGCATTCACCAAATGTCAATGGGCGCCCTTCTTACCTAGGGATTGGATCAAATACAGATTGAGAACCAAATCTGGCCACCATGTTTTAGAATGGAACTCTCCACATCACTTAATGTATGCAGCTGTGTGTGTTTTTTGTTTTTTTGTTTTTCACTACTTCACTGCTTTTAAATGAAAGGCAGCTTAAGGAGGCCCATTCAGGATGTGGCTAATTGATTGATGGATGAAGCTGTCACCAGCAGTGGCGGCCAATCTTTGACCTTTGTATTCAATATGGTGTGTGTGTGTGTGTGTGTGTGTGTGTGTGTGTGTGTGTGTGTGTGGGGGGGGGGGTCAATAAACAAATCATTAGTTCTCCCTGCATGGCAGAAGTAAGTGGTGGGTGTTTTCTACCATTGAGTCTTGCTAGCTGCACTTGGGTAGACAGCGTAAATTGCATCAGCTGGGGAATCAGGACAGATAACCAGTTCGACTCCACCATCTGTTATTGGGAGTGAATGGGGTTTCTTTTCCTCCTATCCGACAAGTATACTGTGCTCTATATTTAGGTGACTGGTTTGGTTATACAGTAAGAGGGTTGATCTTTTATCTGTTTGCTTATTTAATCCATAAAGTAAGCATGCTGGATATCTACTGTTAAACACCTTTTTATCCTTCTTGTATTTATGAAAACCAGGCTGTTTCCCTTACTTAGACATCATCCCTAATAATTCCCATCCCGCTTTATCTTCTCCATTCCTTTCTATCCCCGATGTGTTCCCATCCCCATGACCCCTCTTTCTCACTACATCTCTCACACTCTCTCTCCCCGCTGTGGTGAGACCGTAGGGTTCATTACAGTGTTTAACCCTGTAGTGACTGTGCATTATACCTGCGCAGGTGTTACTCCTATCTCCATGTTGTGGTCCATGAGGACTCGTGAATCTCCTGCCATCCTCAGCTGAAGCTCAACACCTGTAAGACATGAGAATGTACAATAGAGAAATTACTTCAGGCTGTAAAACAAATGATTATTATTATTACTTCCACCAAAGACATTATTTTTATATTTGCAGCAGCACGATAGGACTAAATTCTTTCATCAACAACATTAAAATAAATCAATACGATATATAAAAAAGGTCAAAGCCTGCCCTCAGAGCATTTAGAAAAGCTCTATCCATTTGACCTTTAAGCCTTCCAACACTTAGCTATTGGATTACACATCCTCTTTGAAAATTACATACAATATGTCTCACTAACAATGTTGTGTTGATGAAGTGTAACCCCTACAGACATATTATTTTCTACCTGCCATTTAAATCGATTGACTTTTTCAATATGTCAATATCGCAAGCCAGAGCAATTAGAACGCAAAGGAACCCACACAAGAGCATCTTGAACTGAACAAGTCAAAGAAAGGTTTTACATTTTGTATTTTTAATAGTCATTTTAAGTAATGTAAAGTTACAACAGGGGAAGTAGTTGAAAGCTACTAATAATATTTTTGAAATAAAAGAAATGGACAATTCCCAAGCCTCTGCTCAGTGAAAAATTATAATTTTTTAGGGATTCAAATACACACTTTATTTTCTATATTTTATATAATGTGGAAATCAACACAATTTCCTTCAAAACTAATTTTATTTCTCCAAAATTCTAACAAGTTCTTACAGGATACTATCCATATTACCCATGTTCTCATAGTGTGTTCTATTTCCATCAATTGAAAGGCACCATGCTAGATGTCATTAATTCCAGCTTCACACTTTTATTTCAGTGAAGCTAGTTCAATTCTCCCACCACAGTTATTGTGTCAAGACTAGAAATCCTAAATCAGCCTGACACAATTCAAATTCTTATCAAGGCAAGGCAAGGCAAGGCAAGTTTATTTCTATAGCACCTTTCAACACAAGGCAATTCAAAGTGCTTTATAATGGTGTAATATACAAGTTACAGTGCAATGTTAGATAAGAACAGTTTCGTTAAAGGCAGCGGCAAAAAGAAATGTTTTCAGCCTGGATTAAAAAGTAGTAAGAATGGGAGCGGACCGGAGGGGTTCAAGCTAATAATAGAACATTACATCTAGCAGGGTGTTGGCTGGTCTGTCATAAACCTTTGGCCAGGCATTCATGGTTTTAAGAGAATGAACCCTTCTAACTTCTGTGATCCATCTGACTTTTACTCTAGCTTTGTGGCCCGGACTGAAATATACAGCAAAAGACCTCCAAGGTCCCCAGATGATTATTTGTAAGTACCTTGATCCCTTGACATTTCATCTTGTGGAATTAACCGGTCAACATTTCTGTTTGTCCAAACCGTGTAAGGACCATTAAAAAACAATACCATCAGCCTCATCTGTACTTTCTGTTTAGTGCTAATGAGGTTATGATTAATAATAATCATTACCAACTAAAACAGGGAACATGGTAAACAATGTACATGCTAAACATCAACATGCTAGTTTTGCCATTGTGAGCATGCTAGCTTGCTAATGCTAGTGATTAAGTCAAAGCTCCGCTGTTCTTTAGCATAGCCTCACAGAACAACTATAAGTTCTGTAGACTAATTTGACAAAGTATATATTGGTTTGTCAAAACTAAAGAATGATTTATATATTTTTATTTATGTTAAAACATTCAAAGGGAGACAAGATGTGTGCACTTTGTGTGTATTGCTTGGATCGTTTCTTAAAGGGACAGGGTTATGACGAATCTTGAATGAATGGATCTAGTAGAAATACACCATTCTACTGAATTCAGTATTTAATTCTTTATTTGACAGCATTTAATCAAATGAAAAATATATAAAAACACATATAAAAAGCCAGTAAAGCTAGGTCCAATTGACTGAACTGTTCAGAAAGTGTACTTCAGTAATGATTAACCATAACAGAAGAAATCCATTTGGTGGGTATGTCCCGATGGGAGTAGGGGGAGGAGGGTAAATGTGTTGTTTTAGTATTACTATTATATATTTGTGAAGAACATTGTAGCCCTGGTTTGAAAGGTGCTATATAAACAAAACAGTCTTTATCGTTATGTTTATTATCATGTCACTAGTGCAGCACTTCACCGTGGAAGATGTAAGGGAAGGATTAGCTGCACCTCATGGGACTGGGAGATGAGCCATGGTCCACTGTTGGCTAATTTGCCTGTACAATGAAGCAGGCTCAGCTGCAGTGTTTTTAACAGAGTCATTTGCACAAAGAGCAGGCTCGTCATTGCCAGCATCGCCAGTTGTGCCATAAATGACGAATGAAAAGAGGTGCCCACACGCACACGCACATCCATACACAAACACAACTCTCTACTGTTTATGCAAACACACTGCTCACATGCTGCTCCACCATAGCCACACCACTCTTCAGATCAGTGACCATGATGCTTTATTTAATCACTTGTAGACAGAGAAATAAACACTGTGACATAAAGTCCAGCCGCTCCTTGTACTTTACATGTAGTCTAATATAAAATGAGTGTATATGTTACCTTTGTGGTTGTTTTTAGCGACTAGATGATGTGCTGACAGTCTATGCTTTGTGATATCATTTAAAAGAGTATTTCTCTGCTTCTGAGTTGTATGCCATAACAGGTATTTTTAAACATCTGTTATTTCAGGTCCAGCGTGAGAGGAGAAGTAAAAATGCAACACTGTCAATGTCTCCTGGATGATGTGCGATTTAATAACAGCCACTGCTATGGTTGGGGGGGTGGGGTGGGGGGGTGGGGGGGGGGGGGTGTTAGTGTGTGGAAGGGGAACTCAGATAAAGCCCTAATTTTAGCAGCAATCTTACAACACCTTTGGAGCTCCACAAGAGGCAATTAAGTTATAGAGCCCCTGGGTGTCGTTTGAAAATCAACAACTTTCAATTTACTAAAAGAACAAGGTATACAACGGGACTTGTAAGTACCAAGCAAAGGAACAAAGGTAAATCACTTTGTCTGCCTGTTCCTGACCTTAACAACATTTGACATTTCTTTGTCATCTGTCTTTGATGTTACTCTGTTTGAACAAAGTCGAGCTGGGAAATGCAAAAGCGAGCATGAAGAAGTGAGAGGATCACGTCACAAATCAGATCCACACAGGAATGTAGTGTTGACATTGATGGTCCAAAGCAAAGGGCAGAGTGACGTGACAGGCATCTGAGCAGGGAAATGATGGACAGACGGACAGCAGAGGCGCGGGACACGCACACAAAGCCTCTGAAAAACCTCACTGAATACATTAAAAGGGTTTGCGAGGTCTCGCTTTCTGACTCATTTTAGGTTCACTCATGAATTAAACATGGCTCCCTGGAGATTTGTGAACTCCAGACCTGCGTGTATTTTCAGCGAGGCTGTGATTGCAGTGTCTGTTCGCAGCAGCATTTTCAGCAAGCCCAAATGAGAGGTGTTCGAACATGGATACCAGCCGGGGTGTTTTATCTTAGCGCTTTAAGAGGGTAACAAGCATTTATCTTGTTACCGGGAGAGTGACAGGATGCTTCGACTGAATTGTGTTTGTGTCCTGATAACAAGAGCACTCATCTATTGTGCTTGAAGCTAAAGGGGTACGAGTAAACCAAAGAACTTGCTTCCTAAGGGATATCAACAGGACATATATTCTGCTCATGTGCTGACGCTGTGAGCTGTAAACAATAATCTGCACAGAGCAAAGTGAATTGTAGCTCTTTTCCATCTAAACTGTAGCTAGCTCTATGATTTCCCCCTAGGGCCTGTACTATGTACTGAATAGCACTCGCTTCATTATTCAATTTCCAACATTTTCAGAACTTGTGTTGTCAGCCGTGTGTGCAGTACTCTGAAGTAACAACTGGCTTGGAGCTGAGCGAAGGGAAGGTTTTTATCAATGTTAATCAGTGCCCAAATGAAACGCCTGCAACAGATTAACTACCTGAATTATATTTCTCACTTGATTAACATAATTGTAAACAGTTTAATTCTCTGAATGACTTTTCTGTTACCATTATAAGGGAGGCAATCCATTTGCTTTTCGAATCTGCGGAGGAACACTGTTTCCTGTTTGAAATTTGCACAGACGTGCTTCTTTTGCACAAACTGAGAATGCTGCTGCGTATCTTTATTCACTTTTCAGGAATAAAAAAAAGTCGTCAGAATCATTTTTTATTTATGTATCTTATATTTCTACGTTTCAGAAATCTTTTTATTACCAGGCTCTTACGGGAAAATATTGCTTGTGTTTTTTTACAGTTCTTCTTATGGGATGTAAACCTGCCACTGAGCATGACAGGGTTACGAATGGCAGTAGGGTGTTGCAACCTCAGCAGTATCCCCCCCTCTTTTACAATACAAATGTGACTATTGGTGAGCATTTATCCATAGATTGTTGAGGTCAGAGTCTGCAGTTTTCTGTCACTTCATCACATTCAGCACTGAAATGAGAAATACTCAGGAAAATAGGCAACACAGAAAGAAAATGAGGGGGGAGAAAAAGAGGGGAAGGGTTGCAGCAGAGCTCCGCTTTTAGGAGTATTGAAACTGCAACTGCACAGTATTTACCGAATCACTGCATCCGATCCGATCTACACCGGTGCACTCGTCCAAGCTTATCTGCTGCCTCTGTTCCTTGGTCATGGTGGAACTTTCTATTTCCTTTATTTCCTAACCTCCTTCACTCCTCCCCTTGAGTGAAAGCAAAGAGTCATGGTTGCAGGTCCTGTCATGGTAATGTCCCGGGCTAAGATTGGCCCAGAAAATAACATGGCTTCATCCCTATCTGTGCTCACTTATGACACTTTGAGGTCAGGCGGGTCAAATGACTAAAAACGTCCCCGGCTAGTTTGGCTCCAGGCCTTGCAAAGACACACACACACATACGCAAAGAACCACACACACACAAACACACACACACACAAACTTCATAGCATCCCTCCCTCCCCTTTTCCCATTATGCCCGATAGTGAGCTGAGTGTATCCAGTTGTGTCCTTCTCATGGATGACCTTCTCTGGAGTGACACTGCTGCACCGAGACGTTCGACTCACACTGGAGAAACAATTTCCCTAATGACATGTCCAACTCTCTTCCTTTCTCACACACACACACACACACACACACACACACACACACACACACACACTCTCTCTTGCTGTCCCTCACTCTCCTGTCTTACAGTTCATTTTGCTCAACCCCCTTCAAAAAGAAATTACAGTTGTTGAAGACAAGAATATCTTTTTCCGTTGCTTCAGATCTGATACCACTAAGATGAGTATTTATAAAAAAGAAAAAACAAGTGATGGCCAATAATTCACAAGGCTGCCGACTGGAACTTGGATGGGATTAAAACCCAACACCTACCAGAGCCAAATGACACCCTCTTCAACCACGCACGCCTGGAGATGCGATGGAAAGAGACAGAGGGAGAGAGACGTGAGATGTGTGATGTTGGGTGCCTGGGCATGCTCCCTAACACCTTGTTACGTCTTCTTATCAGGCGTTTCTGTGAGACTCTTGATGGGATTCATTGCGTTTGATCCGAGAAACCCTATGCCACTGCTCGGTCTTAGAAATGGATGATTACTGAGCAAAAGACACATTTAGAATGAGCTTTTTATATCGAAAAAAAATCTGCTAGTTGTGTTCAAATCTGAACCACCTTTCTGCAGTGAACATGATCCTACTATGCTACATATGGTTCATTAATCCTATGCCTCACATTACTGCAGAGGACAGGGGAGCAGGGGAGGATGACAAGAGTGGGAGGCAATGAGCAGGTTGGGGTGTGGCTGTAGAACAAGACAATACATGGTGAATGGTGGAGGAGCAAAAGGTCAAATGGTCTTAATTGTTATTCCTGACATGTTTCCCTGTGTCCCCCTGCATGTCCCTTTGAGGAGCCTCCTTCTCCATAGTCATCACATAACCAAGTCACAATGAAATTAGATCACAACCCTATAGCTGCATGTAAAATATGCTTACACCAGCCTAGATGGCATTGAGTAACACACCCCAAGTGTCTTTTTTACAAGGTGTGTTTTAGTCAAAAGCTTAAACATCCCATGCAAGCAGTGGATCATGGTGAGAATTAATGTACATTGGAAGGACGTTTGTGCATTTAATCTTTAAAAAAAGCATGTCAAATTAAAAAAATCCATGCTGTCACTTTACAGACCCTGTTAACCATATGGTATTTCCCTCCTCTGCCCGTGTTAATGAGCTGCAAATTCATGGAGATGTGCCTCCCCTGGGTGACGAATGCTTACGCTTCATAGATGCTTATGTAAACCATGCAAACAATTAAAAGGAAGAATCCCTCCAGATGTAGTTTGCTTCTTACATCTTAATGATACTCCAGTCATAAGCAATGTGAGTGTTTTTTAAATCCTCAACATTAATTGTATGCATAATGAATGTACTTTATTTGCATTGAATGTGATGCTAAAAAGCCCTAGCACCATGGTTGTGTATAAGCTGAGCTGCCAGCGCTATGTACCATTATGTTAATAAATCATATTCATTGGCATTTATTATACTGGCCAACTAAAGAGAATGTAGTATTTTTGTCTTTGAAGTATTTAAGAAATTAAACAATTTCCACATCAGCATTTATGATATGTGATACACTGTATGAATGCATGGATCCTGTCCCACAATAAACTCATGTTGTTTAAACTGGCCTGACCTGAATGTTTATCAGTTGCACACAGGACATCTCTTCCATCGTCTGCCATGCTTAACAAAAGGGGTTCCCATAAATAGTAGAAGGGATCCTCCTTTATTAAAAAAATATACAGGCTGGTTTAGCCCTACTGGCTAAGCCTGCAGCAAGAGACACTATAAAACTTCCAATTCCTCCCAACTAACTCGCTGCTTACAGATA
Source organism: Eleginops maclovinus (assembly GCF_036324505.1). Classification (NCBI taxonomy): domain Eukaryota; kingdom Metazoa; phylum Chordata; class Actinopteri; order Perciformes; family Eleginopidae; genus Eleginops; species Eleginops maclovinus. The sequence continues at coordinate 7,270,661 of NC_086366.1, read as the reverse complement.
AGAACCAGTTTAAAGATTCTTGAGAGCGTTGATATGAGATGTAGACTGAAAGGCATTTCCCAAAGGGTCAAAATGTAATCTTTTGTTTTATCTTTTAAGTATTTCAGGTTTCCTGATAGTTTTCCTTAATGATATTCCTTCCCCTGAAAGGTATTGTTGCACATGAGCGCACTGACAGCCGCTAACAGCAAGGTGACCTGAAAACAAGCAGCCATTTTTTTTTTTTTTTACTTTTTCTGATGTTTTTACAGAAGACAGCTGCATAAAATCCCCCAGAGCCAGCAAGCTCTATTCTGCTGTTATCTCTTATGAAAATGTAGGACTATTAAGGTCTGTGAATGTGGTTGCATTTGTCCATTTGTGTTTGAATAGGAGATAATCTCTCATGTGTTTGCCAAACAGAAGGTGAAGATGTGTTTGTTCAGCATGTAGAATGGAGCAGCTCCATGTACACTGTATCAAACATACTTGCTCAGAGAAATGCATTCATTTTTAAATCTTTGCCTGATTCGTGTTTCGGAGATACCGTACATCTGGTACACAAGCATGCAGGTGACTCTTTAAAATACAGTAGACACGGCTAATTAAATATGCATCAGATTTATGAGGGCATAAACTGAGGGAATCCTTGGGGGATGATGAAATTAAGTGGGAAATTGAATGCTGCTATTCTGCTTTATCCAAATACCAAGAGATGTATTGTATTCATATACATATCCCAAACTGCAAGGCTTTTAAATTATACACAATGTTTTTTCAAAGAAGAAAGCTGTGGCACTAGAACTGAAGGAGAGTATGTACATATATGTAGAGCTGCATAAATTAGGCATCCTCATGCAGGTCTATCGGCAGCTTTATGAAAAATACTCTATTTTATTGCAACACTCTGTTATGCGTACGCATTTTCCATGGTATCAAATACCAAAAAAACAACTTCACGCCTGGCTAAGCCCTTGACATAAATGCGCCGCTGCGGTATTAGAAAGTGTGGATCTGCTTGAAGAACATAGCTTTGCCTACATCCCCTAGAGGGACTCAGTCTTGACTAAATAAACAGATCCAATTAATTATTCACAGCTTCTTCTCTTCTGAGAATCTCCTAAAATCCTGCGGAGCTTTACACGTGCCCTTTGCCCTCTTTTGTCCACTTGTCAGTGAGATCACGACATGGATAATAACAGCAGGAGGGCATCAAGGTACACATTGCTGAGTTGAAACCACAATGATAGTGCTGTTATGAAGGCCAAAAGGCCATCCATCAAAAACCATTACATCTAAGCAGTATGCACTTCCCCCTACACTCCTTAGATAGCCAGCGGTGAGCAGGGTCTTTTACAGTTATACAAGTAGCCTGGACAAGTGTCGGAAGGTTTTGCTGCACAGCCTGCAATAAAAAAAAAAAGCATCCTGTCAGACTGGGATTTCTAGAATGTACCGTATGCAAATATGTGGTTATTGATGAGAGACGAGATGGCTTGTTATTCCTCCATGTTGTGCCAGAGAACAGATATTAAAAAATAATGATTGAGTCCTTTCACTGCCATGACGCCGCTCGCGTTCCCTAATGAGACATTACTCTGAAGGACAGCAGCTTTGGGGAACCTGCACTCGATTAATGTGGCTGCTAAGGCCACTGCATTGTCATCAAAGTTTTACAACAACAACTCTGTGCGCCTTGCAGAGTGCACCTGAACATGCGGAGTAGACTGTAGTGTACATCTGCCATTAAATCAAGCAGCACTAATCCTCAGCGCAGAGAGATGTTTCAAGGGAATCAATATAAATGATTTTCTCTCATTGCTTTTGATCCTACAATATAGATGAAAACACTGCCAACAGCCATCACCACTTTGTGTACAGGCTTTATCTCCTGCTTTTATTGACGGTATAGAAACATATAAGAGGTGCAACATGCTGTGCTGTGTGGTAAAGCACCCCCTCCTCCACACACTTACAGTAACACACATCTACTGTAGATGTAGAGTCAGGGTTTGCTCCTGCTGCTGCTACTGCGCTTGTAAAACTCCTGCATTGCACTGAGAGAACTATAGCGTGTCGCACGAGTATACATGCCCACTGTTGACAGGCTCAGAGAAACCCATTGTTGATTTGATTACCCTGCCTCTGCCATGAGGGCAAGTAGATGCATGATGATGATCTATGGATCTCTGCAGTGACAAATGACAAAAAGGAGGCGAGATGGGGTGATACAGGTTGCAGCTGATGGAGGAGGGTAGCCAGCCATCACCACTGTCCTTTCCCTGCTGTCGTTCTCCTGAATTGTCTTAAGTTGAATCACATCTTCTCCCTGTTTCTATCTCTGGCTCTAGTTTTTGATTTTGCTTCAAGTATAATGCACACTTATTTGCCAGTCCAGATGGGATTTGTGGCTGTGTAATGAAACACATAATGCAATCACAGCATGCGATGCCATCCACAGACAAATTGAGAGGAGCTTGGACGTGGAGCCACAGTTGTACCATGCATCAGCAGCTTTAAAAACCTCCCATTTCCTCTTTTGCCATCCTCTCTCTGTCTCTTCCTCTGCTTTTGCTCCATCAGCGGTGCACGATGCTTACCTTCAGGTCTCCGCAGGAGTTGCTGGCAGGCTCCCTTCGAGGCATTTCACAGCTGCTGTTCTCTCCAGGACTGCGCACTCCTTTCCTGGCTTTGTTCAATCAACAACAGCCCTCCTGCCTCACTCCTGCCACCCTGCTCCTTCTGCTCTTCACTGCTCTCGATCTACTACTGTGTGAGAGGGGGGTCTGCCTGTGCATGTGTGTATGCGTGTGTGTGCATCTGAGGGAAAGGGAGAGAGAGAGGAGAGAGGGAGAAAGAGGGGCAGAGTGGGTGAGAGAAGAAATGGAAAAGGATGTAAATGTGCGTGTGTGCTCTCTCTTGAATGCTCCTCTCTTCTCATTTTCCACACAGAGATTGGACCTCCTGTCTCTCAGGATTTGTCCTTTATAAGAATGTTTGTTTATGCCTATTTGCACAGAGCATCAGCCCCTGTGTGTGTAGGTGTCGGTATATGTGTGTGTGAATACATCCACCACATGGCTCCCTTCTCTTTGCTGCAAAGGCAGTGATACGTGTGGAAAAGTCCAGAGAACATTGAAGCAGGAAGAGCGATGAGAGTATGTGCGTGTTTGGGGCTCAAACAGGGAAAGAGAAATGGCGAGTAGGAGTGTGGTGTAATCAATTGCTCTAAAACTGCAGGTAAACAAAAAGCCCCAAGGGTTTGAGCGAAAGTGGAAGCAAAGAAAAACACACGAGAAAATCTGAGCATAACAGAACAGGAAGATAGTAACAAAGAAGTAAAAGAAGGTGTCGAAGGTGATCTTTAGGGGAGCAAGTAAAAGGGAAAAACCAACAGGCATCTTCAGAATTGTTCTAACCCTAACCCTAACCCTAACCCTAACCCTACATGATTTGCAATCGCAGTTCCTAACATATTGGGGATGATACCTCCTGAATAATCTGAATCGAAAGTGAATTCACCATGTTAGCATCCCGCGAGTCATAAGGCGATAAGTCATGTTTAACAGCAGAATAAATTCAAAAATCCTAGCAGCAGAATGGATCGCATGGGTTCATTAACTCCCCCCCCCCCCCCCTGTGCTGTAACTGCAATAGGGGGAGCGTGTCATCCATGATCGGGAAGTGTGTGCACATGACAGGACAGTGCTGACAGAGACAGATGCATGGATACTTGACATTGAGATGTTATTAGGCATAGAGAAAATTGAATGTAGACATGACATAACAGAGGAGGAGTAATGAGAGTGAGCAAAGGGAGGGAAAAGATAGGGAGATGATGATAGGTGGGGGAGGAGCAACAGAAGCAGCTATCACCAGAAAGCCTCTCCATGTACTTCCTGCATTGAGTTTGGGAGGAGATTTATGACTCTGCAGCCCCTCTTTGTTCCTGCATGTGCGCCCCCCCCTGCTGAGTCGCCGATGCACAGCAAGATGTCCGGGAGATACTTACATGCCACGACCAGCCGGGGAGCCAATGACAGTGGATTATGGAACATCAAGGAGTGAGGCTGCAATAATGAGGAGTTTGGGATTTGGGTTGAGGGATGCGAGTACTGGGGCACGCTCCCAAGGTGGCAGTGCTAATCTCAGCAGTGATCATGAAGTGTTGGTGATCTTAATTTGAAAAATTCAGCTGTGTGGATCAACCCCTGGAGGTTCAGATCCGGGGCATGTGTAATTATTTCCCCTCCTGAGGTTACACCATTATTGATCAACGCAGAACCCCCTCCCTCCACTTTATATTGCCTCCACTGTTGATCCTGTGGTGTAATCCATTTGTCTGACTGTACCACCTCACATTAATCCCACATTCATAAAGCTTCTTTGGCACATTCATAATTACCAGCGCTAGGAGGAAACATGTGTAGAGTGAACATCATTAGAAACACATTTGCATAATGTTAAAAGGGTGTGGGTAACTCAATGTAATAGGCTCTTCATTGGTGCTTTATTAGACGATCCATTAGAATGAGCAAATTGTGGATCATCCTGCTAAAGTGAACAGCGGGATGAAGACATCTAACACAAATATTGAAGGGTTCTGAGTCTGATTTGATATCGATCAATGCAGTCAATTTCCATGTGAAATCTCCTATATCACCGTGTCACTTCTAGGCATTGCATGCATAGTATGGCTGGATCCGAGACAAAAACAGACAGTAAATAGGAAATACGTGACAACATTTTAATAAATAAAACATTCTGCTGAAACAGTTCTGACGGCATAGCAGTATCAGGGGTCAGTGTGGAGTCTCCCACAAAACGCCTCATTTCAATTCAGCAACAGCAGCCCACAGTCGATAGTGTGTCAGGCCAGGGCTATCAGATGAAAAAAATGATTATTTCAGGTATGTACCCTTCATAACTGAGGGTAGGGGAATTAGTTTTTCTTTGCACAGAGCAAGGAGGTGAGAAGAAAGTGTCATTTTTCTTAATCCTCTTGCTTGCTCCCTTGGCTCTGGTATTCTTTTTCATCCTGCAACCCCAACACTCCCCCCTCCCCCTCCTCAAGCCCCATCTTCACTCCCCCATTCACTGCTCCTTTAGCGCCATCCCTCTTCGCCGTTTCTCACCTCCTCCCAGGCTTCATTAGCTCTGATTGATCCTCTTGTCAGGGCTTATGGCACCACAATGAACTGCATTGTTACTAGCTGCCAGAAAACAAGAAGGAGCGTGGATGGAAATCAGAGGACAACCACGGTAAACATATCACTACAAGGGCATAATGGAGATAGTTCGATGAGTATGTGCGTCAGAGTGTGCGTGGAGATATTCCATAAGAAACAGCAAATGTATCACACGTGTCAGTGCTGAATAGTTTAGCAGAATTGCTGAAGTTGCAGTTGAAGCTGCTCTTAAGGCGCAGCATGTATTGTACTATCTTTAATATTTAACTGTTCATCCAATGGCCTACTTTGCATTTGTTCTTACACAAAGAGCAAAGATGGAGACCGGCATTTAATAGCATGGAGAACTGGTGAAAGCATGAACTACGGTATGTTTTCAATGGAAATTGTGTGAATTATTAAACAATCTGCCTGATCCAGCTGGCACAGCGTTAGCCTAAACAGATCAATCAGTGTCAACATGTTGGTACAATGCATCATTTTAAAACACATAGTCTAAACCCTAATCCAAAAGTGCGTAATATGTACTCATTTTTTGTCAAATTCATGCAGTATCGTTTAAAGGGAAGTACATCTATTAACGTTTAAATAATGAATTATTTGAATGCAGAGATCTACAGCACAGCACTGTGCTTGTTATATGTGAATACATTATTTAGAAATACTGTACTGTATGCATGTTTTTATCTTATGCACAGAAGAAGTCGAGTACCCTCGGTGGATGTCTTAAAATAAAGAAAATCTATAGAGGCATTGCATAAAATCCTATCAAATGAACATTAAACCTCTTAAACTACCTCTTATAAGCTTCATAGTACAAACGTATGTGTTCATGAATAAACAATTAGTTGAGGGTATAATTTGAATATCTACAATGCAAATGCACTGTGTCCAAAGGATCAAGCGTACATTCTCTTCAAATTTCATATATTGAAGTGGGTGAACAGAATGTGACTGATCCTTGCCTGGATGCCACTTCACAGTCCAGACACAGTGACACTATGTGGAGGAAAGAGGTGTTGCAGAGAGGGTTTAACAGAAAACTCTGCAAGTTTAGCCGATGCATCTTGGAGGGATCCTTAAATCTTTGCTAGAATTAAGTGTGATTGTTGTACAGTAAGTTATGCCAAATATGGCATTTTGGAAACCTATGTAACTGTACACAAGCTTTGAAACAGGGATGGCTGTTTTCACTGCTCACAATCCTTAATTACTGACAATCTGAAGCAAGTTGAAGCACCATCTCTTCATTGGACTCTTTGTAAGAGAAACACGTAGTGGCTGATATAATTGATGACCTTTCATCTTGCTAACTTAAACTTAAAACTCCAAATGTAATTTATTTTGCTTTGATGTTTTTCTCATACAAATATTTGCAGTCCAAGTCTTATTAGAAACTGTGTGCTCGGCAGGGGTTTGATGTGTCCTGCTCAGTGAAGAGTAGACTTAAACCACTTACAACATACATTTGTTCATTAGAGATTAGTTATAGCAAAACGATGTTTATTTGAGTGTCAAGCAGTGCCATATGCATATGCATGTGTAAACACTACATTAAATTACTATTTTTTAAAGCAATAATTTGGGAAACATTCCAATGCTATGTAGCCTTAGAATGCCATTTGTCCATTTGACGGTTTCAATCCATTGCCCACTGGACCATTTTTCCATATGCTTCAGTCCATCAAACGTCAAAAAGTGTTGGCATTCATGCTTTCGAGCAACCTCCTCCTCTAATGGCTGTGTGTTAAAATATAGTCTGCAGGGAACTGCTGTCATGTTGAGTTCCAACTGAGAGACAAAGTATTGTTCCTTCTGAGTATCCCTGCAGGCAGGAAGATCTTTGAGATCTCTAGCAACCTGAAGCTCCAAGACATTCATGTGAAGGGTTTTCTATAAGAGTCTAGAAACACCTCCTCCACAACAGTGCCATTTAACCCCTTGACGCCTGAATTTAAATGCAATTATGTTAAAAAATTTATTTTATGTGTTTTTGCTTTCAAGCAGATGCTAAATTAAGTGGAGATTATTAATTTCAATTTAGCACATAGAATAGATATAATTTTGGGTATGATGCAAATTAGCGACAACAGGCATTAATGGATAAAATAGTAATTTGGGGTATGATGCAAATTAGCGACAACAGGCATTAATGGATCAAATAGTAATTAAAACACATTTCCCATCTCAGGCATGTAATTCATTTTATTGATGCCAACATATAATTTAAATTAAAATAGTATTAATTTCATGACAATATGTCAACAGACATGCAAAACTCATGACAATGACAACAAAACAACAATAAAAAAACAGCATGTAGAACTGTGTGTAATAGAGAGAGAGTGTGTGTGTGTGTGTGTGTGTGTGTGTGTGTGTGTGTGTGTGTGTGTGTGTGTGTGTGTGTGTGTGTGTGTGAGAGAGAGAACGAGAAAGAGAAAACACTTAGAGAGAACAAAGGATGTGCCGAGCTGTCTTACTCATGAACTCAGCTGTCAAAAACTCATGACATCATTAACCATTCATTATAACAATGAAAACAATAACAATAACAAGAACAAAACAGCTAAGGTTGTAGTAGGTGCTCTCGCAGCAGTAGCTGCAGAACTGGTGCTAGGGACCGCATCAGAGTCTCCATCAGTGCTGCCACTGTCATCACTGCTGCTGCTGCTGCTGCTTTCATCACCTGGTGTAAAAAAAAAAGTCACTATTGAAAAGAGCAGACATTTTTATTTATGATTTATGAGTACAGTTGTAAGACAGAAAAGTTCTTTGAAAACAGCTTTCCATACTTCGAGGTCAAGCTAAATGAAAGAAATAAAAGGTCACTATTGAATGCAGACATCTGTATTTACATAATACAAAACATGTACTCATTGTAACCAATGTAGACAATATGGCCGAATGTAGCGAATTCGCGACACACAGAATCACTTCAAATAACTTCAGAAATATCTGTCAAAACTATTCTATTCTGCTTCGTTAGCTGCACAAACAAACAATAAACAGCAAAATATTTTTTTTTTCAATAACTTACCTCAAATAGGACCGTATATTTCGTATTGCTTTCTCCACTCGTTAGCGTCTAACCGGATATGCCCGCCTTCGTCGACCGGGTGTAAGTTCCCACTCTTTGACCGGTCCTACGAGAAACTAGTGCTTGCAAAACGTTCCTAGGTCCGTATCGAAGAGACATGAACCGGCATTGGGGGAACACATGCACGATCTCGGCTGCATTTTTAATAGAAGCGGTTTGAGGCGAATTCGCGACAATAGGCGTTAAGGGGTTAAATATGCAAGGGAAGCGCTGTCAGGCAGTCATTATAACCACTGCAAAGCAGAGATTAGTCTTTGCAGCACCATTTGTTCTTCACTCGGAGAGTACTTCTCTTCGATACACAAAAAAAGTACGTAGCAGTAAAAGAAGAATAAAAGCCCTCTGAAAAAACATGAAACGTGATATAGCGGCTGTATCCACAACCGAGAGAGGTAAAATCCCTTGAGTGGAACAATGGGTCAGTGTTCTCTTGTGGATTTTGTCGCTAAGTCTCACTTTACACTGTACAGAATCCGATTCACGTTCATTCCTCACATGCTGCTGACCATGCCACAGCAGAGTAGAGAGGGTGAGAAAAAAGGGTCAATTGAAAGGTGATTTTAAGCTTTTAAGAGGGGTCTGGTTTTTTTTCCCTTTCATTGAGTTGCTTGTTCTGGTTGCGTAATCAGGCCAAGGTCTTTTGAGTGTTGTGCTGTCGAAAAAAGACTATAGCACTATGTGACCTAAGAATATTGAATGCATGTGTGATCCCCGTGTCACCTTGAAAACCCCAAATTATTGATTGATTCAGAAAGGGAAGGGGAATTCCCCCAAGAGCGTCTGCATGGAGTTTAAACACCGTAACTTACCCTATCTCATGCCCTGATAATTAATGAAATCCATTTTTGTTTCAAGAACATAAGGTCTAGATAAGATTTCTTGTTTTGTATCTGAATGCTAATCCCAAGCTTTTGACGTCTATCTTTATCTCTAATCATGTTCACAGGACAGTTGGAAAATCCCACCCTGGTGTTTAAAAAACAAAGGAGAGAAATAACTGAAAAGCATTTCCCTCCAGCACTGCCTCACACATCACACCCAGCTGTACTCTAAATGTTTATGCTATGCTTTTCATTTTACACTTCATTACCCACTGTACATACCGCAGTTACATGCCGGCCATCTGCCTATGAAGCTGAAATAGGTTATGACAGTCTTAGACAACCACCGTGGTTATCAAGGGATGAAGTGTGGCAAGGTAAAAAGATACATGATTCCTTTAGCTTTGATGGTCCCAATTGGTTAGTAGACAAGTGGACATGCTGTTGTGGAAAATCACCAAACATTTTGTTGACCAGGCTTCTCCTTCAGGCCTTACAGTCCTGGTCCGTAGGCTTCTATTGATATGGGTAAGGGTCAGGGTTTGGGTTAATGCCTCATTACTGAATGCAGTGTACACACAAAACGGTCTTGCACAAATACATCCAGACAGGAATGCAACAAAGTGCATGGACATCTACGGAGAATTCCTTTGCAGCATATGTTTGCATCATCACAAGAGGCAAAAGCTTCACAGGCACTTTGCATATTTTAGGATTGCAGTGCCTGGAAGTTAGCACAATGCCATTTTTAGTCTGAGAATATGGATGTGGAATATAAATGATCTGTGTCATGATGACCCAGCAAAATGAGATATAAACAAACAGACGCAACCGTCATCCCCAAAGTAAAGATATGTATTGTTCAACCGAAGCAAATCATAGAATGTGAAGGCACATGGTGAATGGTAAAGCTATGTGTTGCAAAGCATGACTGAAGCACTAATCAAAAAGTTAAAAACAAAGGCTTCAACTTTTATTCACACCAGAATTAATTAAAAGGTTTTAGCTCAATGCTTCAGGCTACATTTCATAATTATTTCTGACTGCAGTGGATTTTTTTTATTAAAACAGTCAGATGTGGTTTACATCTAAAGACCTTTTTAACACTTCTAAAAGAAAAAGATGACTTAATTGGTATGAAAGGAACAGCTAGAGCAAAGGGTTACTTAAAAAAAAAGGAAAAGCCCTAATCATATCCTTATGAGTAACTTTTCATACCATCAACTTCTCATAGACTATGTGAGATGCAATTGATAAAGATGGGGCTTAAAGTTGTGAGGATATGAGTCTTCAAAGGTCATGTCATCAATGTTTACCAGCTTCAAAACAAGGTCTAAATTAAGCGTTGACATACTTTAATTGTCTTTGGGCTTGATTTCACTGTCTTAAATGTACTGCAAATTCAAATAATCAATTCACTAAAGAAAACAAATGACTTTTTTCGTAACTTTTTGTCGATTTTAAGAGGCTGGAACCGGCAGCGCAATATTGGTCTGAGCTGAACCTGAGCAATCAATATTGTTTATACACACACTGGTTTTAAATCAACTCTTTCCCATTTGAATTAAATAGAAGTACCAGAGAGTGTAGAAGAACCAAAGTGTAGGAATACTCTGTTACAAGTAAAAGTCATGCAATCAAAATGTTACCCAAGTACAAGTCAATCAAAATATACTTAAAGTACCGAAAGTAAAAGTAGTCATTGTGCCGATTATTCCATTTCGGAGTAATAATATAATATATACTGTATATTATATGTTTTGGTTATAACTATTGATGCATTAAAATGTTATCAAAGCTGGTAAAGGTACAGCTAGTCACTTTGTATACTGCAGGGTAGATTGTGAATTTACTCCAGGTGTAACCCAAGACTGATTTAAGTGTTGATTATATTTCACATCATCACTCTAAAAGAATGTATAGTGTCTGCCAGGGGCGTAGCTAGGTTTGCAAGTCTGGGTTTAGCCCAGAGGTGAGGTGGAGCTGTGTGCGTGGTAATGCAAGCACTAAACCATTTTCGGGGCCTCTTTTGTGGGGGGGAGTTTTGCACTGAGCATTGCCACTACACACCCATTGTGCTGGTCACGTCTTCAATATATTAGTCATGTTAACAGGTCGATGTTACCGGGCCTTAGTCATGTTGACATTTCGTAGAAGTAGGGTGGAAGCTGAAGCCCACCTAAAATAGGTCTAGCTGCGCCACTGGTGCGTGCTCATTATTTTTGTTTTTTGGTATTTCATTGAAAAAGCCCAGATAAAATACCTGCAGTATAAAAAAGCAGACCGACAAAGCAACTAACCGGTGAACAGTTGAGCATTAAGCACCTCAAGGGATACGTATGTCCCATAGAGACCAAAACAAGGCTCATCAAAGAATACTTACTCATTCAGAAACTAAAAATGTATGATAATATAGCTGTGACTGCTTGATGTGTAAATAAACATGATAATATATCATCGTTCTTCACAACTTGTTTCTTCTGCCCCCAAGTGTTCAGAAAAATTACAATTTAGTTTGAATAAAATACATTTTAATATGTTCATAATAATTGAAGGGCACTTGGGGAATCCATATAACCCCCCCAAGCCGATTCCAAAATTGAAAATGAATGCTTAAACAGAAATGTAATGGGTTGTTTCTTGGCTTCAGGAAAATCACAGCAGGAGTTTTTTTTCCAAAGGCTTCTGAGAAACAGACCAACAAAAAAACAAAGATCCCAAGCTGAGAACAAAGCCTCCTTGGCAGTGGTAATAATAAAGATTATTAAAAAAAGTTTAAAAAGTATGTATATTGTCTGAATCCGGTGCTTAACAAGTGGTGATTGTGATCATGTTATCATTGTTTAAATTTGGTTTTAATTCTGGATCAGAATCAGAATCAGAAATCCTTTATTCGTCCCACAGAGCGGAAATTTACAGTGATAGAAGATAACCGTATCATTAGTAAAACAGTAAAAAATAATTCCATCACAGATACAGTGTTGTTTAAAGATAAGCAGACATATCTTTTAACATTTGGGGAGGCAGTGGTCAAGTCTGTAGGGACTTGGACTTTGGAATGAAGGGCCGCCGGTTCACGTCCCGATCAGAACAAGGAAGATGGAGTGTGGACTGATACTGGAGAGGAGCCAGATCACCTCCTGGGCCACTCCCGAGGTGCCCTTGAGCAAAGCACCAAACCCCCAACGGCTCCCTGGATTCGGCTATTCGACTGCCTCTCTGCTCTGGATCCTCTCGTTGCATGTGAAAGAAATCTGAATTAATAAAAGTTCATCTTCTCCTTCTTAATGTATGAGCAGCAACATGCAGATTCCCGTCTGCATCGTATCTTTTTTTAGGCTGTTTTATTACTCGACTTATCTCTCTACAGTGATTGTGAACTCTTGACCCTCAAGCTGATTGTAAGAAACTGATACAGAAACTTAACATTTACACTTGAGTGATCCAATTGATGTGAGGAGAAACCACCATTGTTTACAATCAATGGGAAAACCTAGCACTCAGGAGCTGATCTCTCAAACGTGTTTTCATGTGCTAATCAGCTTAGTGAAATTGCAAAAGTAAACATCTATTAACGGCCTCAGCTTATAACAAAGGTTGCAGCAGGCAGTTTGAACAGGTAGTGAACAGTAGGGCCTTTATTAGTTGGACAAATTATTCCTGTTATAATAGTGTATAATAGCTTCAATAATGAAATGTTGAACCCATTAACATTTACCGATTCACCTTCACAGATTTTGATTGACAAAGAAAATTATTATATTTTACCTGTCATCAAATTTCATTAAATATTTGCTAGTTGTGTCAGTATTATTTGGTGGCAGTCATTTTCTCAGATTGCATTGCTGTCAATCAAGTGCAGCCTCCACAGCTCTTAAGTTGCTAAACCTGCCCAGCAATCAGTGGAGCTATTTGGAGTGGTGGCTATTCGCAAACCTTTTGTGTGATATAAAAGACATTAGAACGACGGGGGTTGATTAACCAAATAGACAATTCATCTCTCAGATAAAAAAGCTTACGACAAAAGGCTTGTCGTCCTTTTACAATAGCATGTAATTAGAAAAATAACCGACAAGCCTATTCTTGTTGTGTGTCAACAGTTATGTATTGTGGCTGTCAATAGAATACACATTCTGCAGCATGTAAGGTAATACTGCAGCCTCTTCTTTCACTTTTTTCTGGGAACAAAAGCGTTGAAAAATTACTCCCATCACAATTCACAACTTTTCTGCTCTCGGCCTTCAGAACATCTTGGATTCACAAACTGATTCAGCTCCTGAACAACCGTGGGGAGCAATCTGATTGGCTATGGAGCATCTTCTTTTTGCATCTACGTAGATTTTTTGTCTCAGGGCATAACCTATTTATATTCTATGGCCCCTACAATTCATCACCATACAGCTCTGTGGTTGTGGGGGACTGGGGTAAATGTGTGTTGCTCGGAGGAAGACCATTGTGCCGCACTAGGCTGTGAAGCACTGATGTTTGATTCACAATGACAACACTGTGCCTGGGATGTGTTAAACATATTTTTATGGTGATCATTTTCTGAGACGTCGAAAAAAACATGCGCAAACAAATGTGAGTTATAGGCTCTTTTCTGGGCACATACAGTAATCTAGGAACAACATGCAGACGCCAAGTGTTATATCTTCCTTGGGCTTTGCAGCTCACATCTTCACTAATGAACAACAATAAAAAAATATGTTGTGCCAATAAAGGTGTGTGTGCCCATAGTAAATAAAAACAAACATCCTTTCATGCAGAGTACACAGAACATAATGTTTCTGCATTTACACCATAAACATCCCTTTTTTCTAAGAATGAGTGCAACTGTGAGAAAAAAAGCTTACTTCCAAATATATCACAAAATAGGAACAACCAAAAGAAAATCCAAAGCAAAGCTTAGACTGGGAGTGTGGCGGATAAAGGTCAGCTTGGCCCTTGGTGCCAGGCGTATGTGGGGTAAACATCTTATTGGAGCCGGGGGAAGGATATGCGTGCGTTCTGGGGCGGAGGGGTGCTTGATGTCTCTGTGGGCGTCAACATCACCTGGATGAACCCAGTACACCGGGACATGGCAGTATAAATACCCACAGGTGGTGGTGAACACGCATTATAGGAGGACACACCTTCACTGTCTCAATCAATTGTGAACAGGAAACACACAGTTGGAGAGAGGGAGAAGGTGGAGCTGTTTTTTTTTTGCCATTCAACAACCTTTGGATGTGCTGCAAACTACTTTCACTACAAACTAGAGAGGTGAGTTTGAACCAATGAAATCTGCTCTCATGGTAATATATGTAATTGTCTATGGTGATACTATACTGTGTTGTCTTGTGTGAGATCAGACGTAGTTCATTTAATTTCCTTAATTTCCTGTAAATCTGATTACCACTGCGAACGTTTTTGAAATAAATAAAGAGAAATAGTTTTCTATAATTATTTTTTTCAAACTTAAGCTGTAAGTCACTGACAAAAGAACTCATTCAGTACAAATAAGGTGTTAGAGCTCACTAGTAAGTAATCTCTTTTAAATCAAATGTAGGCCATGTGTTCAATCCCTGCTGCAGCTAGAATGATTTAAGGGACACACCTCATATACGGCAAATAATGAAGGTGGATATTCAATGACTGATATTAGAATGAGCCTTAAACAACACGTGGAATTAGAATGAGAAGAATTAGGTAGTTTAAAAAAGGTAATAAAGTATAATATTGATTATCTTTTTATACTTTTGTAAATTAGTGGCAAATAAATTGAACATTTAATTGGTCTGCAGTAAGTAGAAAGTACACTGAAAAGATATACTATGTTAATCCAGATCGACAAAATGTGGAGTCTCAAAGCTTTTAATCTAAGAAACATTTATTGTAATGACGCAGGGACTGCATTTAAGGCGTATTAAAGAAGCCTGCACAAAGTAAAGCAACAACAAAGTCTAGTGCAATTAAAACTAAAATAACATAATGAACATGACATTTAAAGCTATAGATTCTGGTTATTTATAAGGTTGACATGCTAGACTCATCATGCTAGTAAAGTACTTGTTTTTCCAGTATATTCTGTGGATGTTTTTCAAGAGTCCACTTCCATTCTTTAAAGTCAGCCCAGTTGTTTTCTAATGCAAAGCAGTCATTGAGAGTACATTGTCAAACATACAATTAAAATACTGAATAGCTGAAATTATTTCAGCACATATCCTGTTTCGGTATGAGAACATGCTGACCTAATGATGAGGTGTGGAATGACTAAGAGTGCTTCCAAAAGATTAAAGCTTGCAAAACAGCTACACTGAGTAATCATCAGGTTATTTTTTGGGCAGAATCACTGGATGTGAGCTTTAAGGGTTGAAAACAAAATCATAAACTCACAGCACTGATCGTTTTGTACTTCTTCACACTCACTAACAAGCACGCCATGATCCAAATGGGCAGTTTGCTTGGCTTGGCAACAACAGAGGCCATACTTGTTTGGAAACCTCTGTATAGCCAATACTGCCAGTTACCATCCATCAAGCGCCAGAGTTATGACAGCTTGAATAAATCAATGACTGTTATGTCTGTGAGCAGCTGGGCTCCTAAATTATTTTAATGCCACGTTTATTTTTTGCAGCATTAAATTCTAGCAAACAAAGCAGATCCTTGTGTTGAGACACTTGCATGCGACCAAAATCTTTTGGGTTTATTCGGGGCACTTATGTGTTACACTTCTTTGGAAAGTTTTGTTTCCCATTAGTTTCAGGTCTTTACTTCAGTGCTGCATCCACCCTGGATTATAGCCTTTCAGTTAGGATTAAAACTGCAGTGGGACAGAGCGTCTTGGAAACATGTGAGACTGCAAATATGCAGTGAGAATCAGCAAAGCAACCAGGGGAGTGGAGTGACACGTTTGGAGCAGAAAAACAGGAACGATATTGACAGTATGTCTATTATTCTCACTTTACTGATATTCTTATATTACTTATCTTGATACTTGAAATACCCCACGTTTTAATACTTAACAACGTTCCCATCAGCTGACCTTGAGAAGAGCGATTCTGTTTTTCCTAATTACTCCTAAATATTGTCTCATGTACTTCACCAACTGTGCTTATAGTCATTTTATCCTTGGCACAAAATGCCTGCATATCCTTCTTTATACACCTTTTCAGCACCTGAGTGTAATCTTGACATTTTTCTATATGATTGTTTTGAATTTCAATATTGAAGAATGATTGCAACATCAAATATGATTGCTACCATCATTTTTACCAGCAAGTCTTAGAATGAACTGTATTGCATTCTGTCATTGGTGGCCAAAATGTTATTGGGCTCCTGAAGTCTATTGTTATTGTTTTCACATAGACTGAATAATAGCTTTTTGTATTTTCATAACTGTTTGTTCCCGCAACAGCTGGATGAAAAGTGCTCTACTCTTTATTCAAATGCTGTTTCTGTTGGCTTGTATTTTAGATCGTGGGCTCGTAGAAAATGTTCGGATTTGTGAACAAATGTATCCATGGCTGTTTGGCGAGGCGAAAAATCCACAGGACAAGACTAGTGACCAAAGATGGGCACTGCAACATTGAATATGGAAACATCAAGTACAGCAACCACTTATCCTTACTGGCTGACTTCTGGACCACCTTTGTGGAGATCAGATGGCGTTATGTACTCCTCATCTTCATCGCCTCGTTCACCCTCAGCTGGTTCATTTTTGGCCTTCTGTGGTACTGGATTGCCCGCAGCAATGGAGACCTTCTCTGGCAAAACCCCAAATCTGACCACACTCCATGTATTGATAATGTTCTAGGACTGACCACAGCGTTCCTCTACTCCCTAGAAACCCAGACAACCATTGGGTATGGAGGTCGAGCGCTCACCCCTCACTGCCCAGGTGCTGTGGCCCTTCTTATCATCCAGTCCCTCCTCGGAGCCATTATTAACTGCTTCATGTGTGGAGTGATCCTGTCCAAAATCTCTTTACCCAAAAAGCGAGCAAAGACCATCTCCTTCAGTGACATGGCCGTCATCAGCCCCAAAAATGGTTCTCTCTGCCTCTCAATCAGAGTGGCCAACCTGCGCAAGACCCTAATGATCGGAAGCCAGATCTACGGCAAGCTGCTGAGGACAACAAACACACCTGATGGGGAGACAATCATCATAGACCAAATGAACATCGACTTCATAGTGGACGCCGGCAAGGACAACCTCTTCTTCGTGTGTCCTCTCACGCTCTACCACGTGATCGACAAGGGCAGCCCCTTCTTCGAGATTGCGGTGGACACGCTCCACAAACAAGAGTTTGAACTAGTTGTCTTCCTAGACGGCACAGCAGAGTCCACAAGCTCTGCCTGTCAAGTCCGGACCTCGTTTATTCCTCAGGAGATCATGTGGGGCTACAACTTCCTACCCATCATCTCCAGAAGCAAGGAGGGCAAGTACAGAGTAGATTTCTCCAACTTTTCCAAGATGGTTCCAGTGGCCACTGCACACTGTGCCTACTGTTACCACAACATCAAGGGTCACCATCACCACTCCAGAGATGGACATGACAACCAGGGCTTTGATGTGATTGATATCAGTGACCCCCCCAGTATCACTAAGATGTGAGACGCATTGCAATGAACAGTAGAAACTGAGACCAGAGGCTGTTAACCTCCCTTTAACCTGCTTGTTTCTTTTCGATTGTGTTAAACACAGATTAGGAAGCCCTCTGTGGGTCAGATTCAGAACACTTATTGTGAACTATTTGTATTTAAAAACCACACCTTTCACTGTCTGCTGCCAAAAAACCTGTTCTCAAAAGTGAGGTCAGGTCATGCAAAGA
This sequence comes from Eleginops maclovinus, assembly GCF_036324505.1. NCBI lineage: Eukaryota > Metazoa > Chordata > Actinopteri > Perciformes > Eleginopidae > Eleginops > Eleginops maclovinus. The sequence continues at coordinate 7,252,763 of NC_086366.1, read as the reverse complement.
TATGGAGCTACAATTCAACAACAGGAACAGAGAGTTTTCCCAAATACTTTGCTCAGGGATTATACATATGTGCATTTAATTTAAATGAAGAGGAGTGGTTCTTATTTACCTCTGGCTGCAGATCAGGTTTATTGTGTATAAAAAGGCTGAATGACTATGCAAATGTATTGCCCCGTGTATAAACCCTACAGTTACTTGAAGGACCAACGTTGACGTTGCTTTTGTCGTGGGTGAGAGAAATATATTGTGGTTTGTTCAATAATGCATGTAGTAAACAAAGATTTCGATATCAGGAAACACTTAAAATATGCTTGTATGCTGCACTGACTTTATTACGACAATCAATTTTCTTTGTTCTTGTTAAGTTTCTTTTTTGATCTCAGGGGAACAAAATTAAAAGCTATTTTTGAATTAAAAATGTGTTTGTGTTGTTGGATCATTCTCTAGATAACTGAGCCTGAATATCATATTAGGACTATGATCAAAAAGGTCAAAGCGGCGTAATGACAGGTGCCAACCCCTATTGCGGCTTTTCATCTGTAAACAAAGCAAAGTTGTGACAGCAAACAGGGAACCCGAACACAAAAGAGTGAAAGTGTTTGGGAGACAGCTCGCTGCCCATTATTTTGCCTGCAGGTCATGAACATGAAACCAGATCTCTCCATTTAGAGAAATTACAGCACATAGTGTACGCAAGAATGAATGGAGTTTCAGAAGGTGTTGTTGGATGCCAAGGTCTTATTAAAACCGCTCTAATGAACTGCGTATGCATGTGTGTGTCTGCACCCAGGGATGTTGCTGTAGCAAGTGATAGACTAATAAGTAGGACTTAGTAAAAGATTGTGAATATTATTGGCAATCATATGAAGAGACAGAGCAGCTTAAAGATGACAAAGATGGTGCTTCATAGACAGATTTGAATTAAAACTAATCTGCAACGGTCCCTTGGCGGATGTTCTCTAGGTATGTGATTCATATTTCGTCTACGTGGTTCATGATAACTAACATATCACCTTGCAAGGCTGTAGCTATCATTTAACAAACACAGAGCGTAAACACACAGATCGTTACATTCCAAACACCCATGATTTGAATCTGTGCTCAGAGAGATATTTTGATGATGCAAAGAGAAAACACTCAGGAGATTTGATGTGCACCAGCCCAAAGTGCTTTCACACAACTACAATTTCTTCATTTGCTTGTGGCTTTGAATGACTTGTACATACAAACCTGATACAACTGAAGAGAGGTGTAAACATGGTTTCTCACTGTTTTTGCAATGACAAAATGTAGCTTGTAATTATCGTGGAAAAAATATTGCGTCACAAAAAGGAAGCCTGTTATAATACTGCAGCTTGCTTCCCTTCCTATTCCTTGTCTAACAACCAGAAAGGAATTAGTTGAATTACTTTGAAATAAAACACGGTTAGTGCTAGTTTATTAAGTTCACCAAGCGGAAATCAACATAGGCATTTTATCATAATTATTTTGTGTTGACTGGGGTTGAAAAATATTTTAAGCAACATTTATGTAATCCAACAATTCTACCCTCTAATAATTATCAAGCTACATTCAATCAAGTTACAAAAAGGTGAACATTATAACCGTTATGAAGATATGCATTATTGCAGTGCTGTTGTATTACATTGCATTGTACCTAATAAACCTGCAACATTTCCAAGCTTTTCATAGTTAGTTTGTGTATAACTTTGATTATATTTCAATCAGATAACAAGCCCTGCAGGGATGATCAAGATAATGTTGAAAACTACAAACGGTCACTTTTTATTTCCTAAAAGTAAAACTGAATCCAGGTAAAAAAAAGCTTCACTTCAGTCATTTTTTAATTGTTATAAGTTGTTTTGTTTCTGCAGGTGTAAATATTTCTTATGTCCAGCTTAATGCAAAACCACTAGTATTATGCAAAGACATCTATGTAGGTTAAGAAAGAACATGTGTAATTAGCTGCTTTACTCCACAGCATTTAAAGCGACAAAATGCTCAGACTAAATAAAATATTACGACTGTCTTTTTCATCCTGAGAAGCCCCAGTCAGGAAAAGGAGGATAACTTGAGAGGTAAAAACATTTATTTTGTCACAGTTCCCTATACAAAAGCTCCTTATCAAAAGCTATTACTTCATACATTGCAGGAATGACAAAAATAATAATAATACATTGGTTAATTGTAAAAATTATACACATTTATATATATATATATATATATTTGTTATCCAAAATACATTGCATATACGAAGTAGCACAGTTCCCTTTTCATTGATAATGCATGTGAAACATGGAGGTTAAGGGAACCATTTCTTCATGCTACAAATAACCATTTCCCTTTTTATTTTATTGTCAAAGCTATAAACTTTCGGGAGAAGCTGGTGGTGGATAGTAATAGTATTTGTATTGTTTTGCATAAACATACCTGAATTTGTTTAATGAAAAGCTATTAATTCCAGGGCTATTTGACTTAAGAAGTGATTAAAAATGGAAAACGTCCTAATCACGTAGAAGAAAGAAATGTTCTGTCGGATTATGATTCAAGCAGGCATTTGTGGTTTTGGGAATACATGAAAATATCTTGTGCACATAAAGACACTTATGTTACAACCAAATTTCAGAAATAATAACAGTAACAAGAAAAACAAAAATGTTACAAAGTTTTGCCCAAATGTACAGATATAAAACGTTTAACATGCTGAACAAACTACTTAGCAGAAATGGACTTAAAAGGTTTGCATTTTTGACCGAGGTCAACTCGTATTAATTCTCTTGACTTTTTATACTGTGTCACATATGAAAATAACTCTGCATAATTTATACAGTAAGTTGCTTTAATGCCTAGTTGACTGATGCTTATAAAATAATAAAAAATAGGTCTGACAAACGCACAGCGTTTGCGAATCTGAGGATTTCTTTGTTTCATCTCGTCATACTTTTTGGTTTTTGTTCTTAAACTACTCAGTCCCAAGTAATTTATTTTCAAGTGTCCATATTCAGTAACTCTGAAGGAATACTTTTGCTATTAACAGCTTTGAACACCTGAAGATGGATATGTATTTAGACATGATACTTTTACATGATGATGAAATCCTGACTTGAGATTCATGTGCATTTTAGCTGGGCTTCAGATCAGTGAGAAACTAACATTCAAACACACATGCTGCTCTCAAACTAGGACCCAGCCCTGGTAAAATGCAAGCTTTACTGTCTGCTAACATGACATAACGCTAAGCCACTCCTCTCACTTACACTGTGGCAGCCGTTATTGACAGAGTGCACTTCAAAATCAAAAATTGTCAGATTTCTGGTGAGACAGGGATATGATCATTATGAAACGTACAATTCATTAAAAGATTGAATGCTGTATTGTGTATAATGAAAAGAAAACATATAGTATAAAACAGCAGTTAAGGCACTGTGAGGACAAAGTCTCTTATTGTGCCATGTACTAAAGCTGATTCACTGTAAGACACTCGGGATAAAAAACAAATCCAAACAGAAAACAGACTTATTGTCTAGATAACATCTAAAAAAAGGCACTTTCATGTTTCAGATACAGAAATGTGCAGAAAACTTGGTGTTTAAAATTAAGGACTTTTTCATTAAACAAAATGGAAACATCTGACAAATTTTGATTTTGCTGCAGGCGATCCCTTTCACGTGTGTTTCACAAACCAGAAAACATTCACATTAATACTGACATGGTCGAGCAACAGAACATCTGGAAATGGCATGGCTGAAGGGTTAACAGCACGGCAAACATTTAAAAGCCTAGTGTGTGGCCCCCTGAACACATCTGACCTGGGTTGAATTATTGTTGCAAATTACTTCAATTAAATCTTGACTCAGCTTCCGCAGCACACTCGAGACGACTGTACACGTCGCCAATTTTGAACTCTGCACACAACACACAGAAAGCTTTTAAAGTAAGTGAATTCACCCAGGTCAGCAAAACATACAGCGCTTCTTTCTCTGGCGTTTAACTCTTCTCTAGCCTTCCAGTTTGGAGGATAAATAAAATTGTGAATGGCATATTCCAGTTGCCAAATTTCATTCAGTGCTGAGAAAAGTCCATCTCTTTGAGAGCTCCTCTTTGTCCAGCGAATTCCAGAAGACTCTCCACACACACATACAAAGATGCAGATGGACAGACGAGCAGACGGAGACAGTGGAAACAGAAGGCTAGATGTGGTGGGAACAAGAAACCCCAACAAGGGTGTAGACAAGCAGAAAAGGCAGATACTTAAAGCGTAACGTGCATAATGTACTGAGGAGGATGTAGATTGAGACCCATCAATAAAAGGCCCATGTCTAGTTCTGTAGCTTGGCGAGGAGGGAGACAGGCTTGAGTTGTTCTCCTGTCCTGCTTTGGCTTTGGGGAGGTTTTTTAAAAAGGTAAAAGCTTTGGGAAAAAGAAAGGCACAGGAGACTTAGACATAAAGCATAAACAAACAGTTGCTAGTCTGGTAAAGGTAAGTAGTATTCCATTTTGGACCATAGCATCCAGTTGTTTATATTTTCTTACAAATATATATATAAAAAAAACTCTCCTTCAATTTTCATCATCCTTCATTTAGGAGCATAATTTCTTCAGAGGACTGATGCCTCGATCAAGTCATTCTTCATTGGTTCTGCGTCGTTTGGGTGTGCAGGTCAGCAATTGTGGACTTTATTTTTGGAGGATTGGATGATTAGAGTGGAAGGTTTAATAATAACTACCCAGGTGGGACGGCACATGGGTGTTGGGGTGGCGAGGAACGTTTGGGTTGGGGTAGATGCCCGCAGTGGGCGAGCTCCAGTATGGAGCGGTGGGTCCAAAGAAATTGGAGGAGGTGACGGGCATGGATGGAGGGTGTGGGGATACAAAGTTGACCTTCTGCTGGTGGGCGTGGTAGGAAGGCACATAGGCTAGGTCCGAGGGGTACTTGTACATGGAGGATTCGGTGGGGTGCGGCTGCAGCGCTTGGGCAATGCCGTGGAAGTCGAACTTGTAGGCGTAACGCTTGCCGTGCACCTTGGTCATGATATTTTTGTCATAGTAGTAGCGCAGCGCACGGCTCAGCTTGTCGTAGTTCATGTTGGGCTTGCTCTTGCGCTCGCCCCAGCGCCGCGCCACCTCATCTGGGTCCGTCATCTTGAACTCGCCATTTGTGCCCTCCCAGGTGATGCAGCCAGCATTGGCGCTGTCGGACAGGAGCTCGAGAGGAACTGCCACAACTGGATCTGACCTGAACCTGATGGTGGACACACATAAACAGTGATCAAAGATGCAACACCATAGATGAGCATCATTATAGCAGTGCACAGCGCCACAACTCATTATTTAGCCTGTATTAAAGGATATATTGGAGAAACTTCCATGACATCTGCCTATTGCCTATAACGAAGACTTACCAGGATTGGCTAGGCGACTACTGGTGGGGCCCAGATCTGGTAAGGATCTGTGGACAAAAGGAGAGCTTTGTTGGTCTACACACTGATTACTGTGGTGACGCACAGTAATGAGGAGACCTAAACATGCAACTGAGCAACAACTGATGACAAAATATAATGATGATAAATCAAAGGAGTGAGTTTGAAACATAACTTCAAGATTCTTTTCAAACAAGGGTTAGGGTTAGGCTTACCTGGCTGAGGTCTGGGCTGCTCATTGGACTTGGTCACATTCTGAGGAACCACGGGTGAACCTGCAGAGAAATTTAAAAAAGCAATCAGTGGGAGACAACGGGGAGACAGAAAGTGAGAGGAAAAGAAGGGTGGCTACAGATACAGGTTACACATCTAAGGCCAAAATAAATAAGGCAGTGGCAGCTCTAACAACAGAAGCTGTAATCTTCCCACACGTCTAGACTCTGTGGATGCTGGAACTGCCTCTATAGTGTGATACAGACTAAGGTTGAAAAGATTCTGGATGTTTGAACCTACACATATGATAATGTTCACCATATTAGGGGAGCCTACATTCTTACTGCTACTCATCGTCTAGATAAAAACACATAATGACTGTTGCGTCCTCACCTTTGACACCGTGCATGTTGTTTGACCAGCCTGTCCGCCGTACAGCGTCATATGAAGGGTCTGACAATGAGAAGAAACAAAGGAAGGCACAGTTTGAGTATATTTAAATAAAAAACATTTATTTCAAAGAGGCTAAGATATATAAATCAGGACAAAGTCATTTATGTGAGCAGAAATTGGTGTATCTACAATCTCTAAATGTTGCTGTGTGGTTGGACTTTATCTCACTTTGTGCTAGCCTGTTACAAGACTGCAACTGTCACAGCAAAAAAAAAATGGTAATCCAGTGCCAAATGGCATCCATAAATCTATCAAAACCACGTTCTAGATGCCCTTCACAGGATATCTGGACATGGCAATGTGGTTTTGTTTGGCTCGCTGTGATGCTTTAAATTTAATAGATGGCACAATCTTAACGGAGAACAGTTGGTTAAGCAGCTTGCAACACTCTGACCACAAATAAAGGGACTGATGCAAATTAACGTACAACAGAGACATACACGTTGACAATACTTGCACTTGATACCCACTCTCACTCCTCTCCCCACAGAAGCAGCTTTTATGAAACCTTGACAAAGGGCCAAACTGGCCCAGTTTGCATGAGTTCTAACTGCTGTGTGTCTGCACACTCTAACCTGGACAGCATCCAGTAACAATCAATTACTCAGACACAAGCTGATAAAACAGTATTCTTCCCATGGCATTGTCTCAAAAACACCTTGGTACACTCATAGAGCACCTGGTCAGCACCCTTGATGGGTTTTTTTATTGTTGTGGGCTAAAACAGTTCTATCAGTTGCCAGACTACATGGAAATATGATGCGTTTTGTAGCTAGATGGGTTTTGCACTGTGTTTTGTGCCACATGCTATTCACAGTTTTATCATGACCTGCAAATCTTTTTGTCAGGAGTTTCTAACAGAGGGCAGAGACAATGTAATGGGGATGACTGAGGATGTTGCTGGGATAAAATAAAGGTGTCAGAAAGTCAAGAGGCAATCCCCTTTCCCAAGAGTGTATATAACAATCAGTCTGTGGTTTGACTGAATCCTGCAACACCCAAGTGGACACCTAATCATTAATTGCTCATAAGCATATCAAGCATGGCATGGCTGATAAATAGTACCAGGTGTTTCTGTCAAACATTTAAAAAGTGCAGCTTTTTTCTTTTATAAAACATGCAGGATTAATTATCAATCTGAAGAGATCATTTGAATATTTGTTTTATATCATTTTGAAGTGAGTGAGTGTGTTGAACCTTAATGCATTCTCTGTGCGTATTTGTGTGTGTAGGTGTTTGTTTTCCAGACATGAATATTTATGTGTTTGCAAATTATTCTCAAAAGTGATCTAACCAGTGCGTTCAACTCCCAGGCATGCTGATGAGCTACCAATCATTAAAAACACTGACAAACCCGGAAATCTCTTTGTATTTGTCTAAACTTTATAGAGCTTAGTTTGTTATGTTATCTGACAATCCCATCAATTTGGAAAGCAAAACACACTTCCAAAAAGGATTTACTTAAAAAGCGGAAGGGCTTTTAGCGATTATGTCTCAGGTACAAATGAACATCCTCACCATAACAACACACTTGGGCTGTGTTTGCTGTAATGAGCAATATAACTTTACGCAACCACACCAGAGCAACATTAAGTGACAACATTTATCATCAGCTTCCACCTCATGTAAGGTCCTCTCTAAACACTGTACAACACTGCCCTCCTGTGGTTCAGGACATTCTTGGTTTTCCTAAAATAAACAATCCATAATAAGATACATCATTTGAAACCCCTTATTCTTCCTTAAGCACAACTGATTTTAAGATTACAGTCCCTCTGCTATCATAAAAACGAAGTTCGCCTGATATTCTGCTCTATAAGTGTTGCATCATTTTGTAATCTTCTAATAAAGAGGTGAAAAAAACATGCAAAGGATGTTTTGTTGCCTTGTTTTTCCTTCAGTGCTAGTGTAATATCCTCTGGTGCATAAGGACCAATGGATCTCCTCACTATTTTCCAAATGTTCAACTTTCAACCCTTCAGGTTTCAGCAAAGTGCTCACTCTTGTTTGCAGACCACAAGAGGGGCTCTAATCTCTGTGACTAAAACCAAAAAGATATTCAAAGTCAAGTTAAAAGTGACCGTAACTAAAACGTATGTACGAGGTCAAATTCAAGGATATGAAACACAGCCACAAAACCGTGAATACATTAGAATATGATCATAGGGAGAGTGTAATAGAGTGGAAGACAAAAAGAGGGAGAAGAGGGACAAATAACAAGCGGGCTGCCGTGGCTCAGCGGCGCTGTCAGCTTCAATCTGGTGTGGGCCGGCAGGATAGCCAAGGAGCAGTGACTGGGGGAGAGTCCTGGGAGACTTGCGTTTCCTGCCTGCCTCGCCTGCAGACAACCTCTCTTTGTTTTACTGGCCTTTTTTTCCCCTCTACTCACCGCCAGCCCAAACCCCCTTCCCCCTCCCCCCCTCCATCCACTCTTCACCACCCTGAAAAAAACACAACGGGGCTACCTCCATACGTGCAGAGAGGGGTTACAAACAGCAGGAGAGGACGTGGTGGGGGAGAAGCATGGAGATGGATGAAGGAGAGATGAGAGAGAAGGTGAGGGAGTCACAGAAAGAGAGTATTGAGAAACAGACAAATGAGGATGGAGACAGAGTGCTTAAAAAAAGGCTTGAAAGAGAACGAAGAGAAAAGAGAGAGAGTGAAAACATTTCAGACGAAACACAACTCTGGAATTTGAAAAGAAAACAGTGGCGGCCAACCCGGCTACTGGGCTGGAAGACATGTCCAGTAAAACATTTTAAAATTGTGTTGATGAAAACTAAATAAGTTAAACCTTCAGAACTAGTTTGAAGCAACACCAGAAACAATTCAAGGGGTTTTAACAATACAACCGATCTGTTTTGGGCTGAAAGGGAGGGAATGAAAGGGTAGGGAAGTGGAAGAGGGAAGCAGATGCATAATGTGCAAAGCCCAAGAGGTCGGGGGTACTCAGGGCAAGCGAGCCACGCAGACACAGACACAAATGTGCACATTGAGCCGCCTCTTGCTAACCCCCCCCCCTCCACACCCCACCCTTTCTCCTTCATTTTTCCAGGCCTCGCTCTGACAGCGACTTTAGCCAGTTTCCACTCTGGTCTGGGGTGTGGTGCATGCTCCTGGGAGACTTCGGCTGCAGGACCAGTTAGTCAAAACAAGGCCTGAGCGCTAGACAGAGGGAGAAAGAGGCAGAGAGACATAGAGAGAAAGAGGGCTGGAGACAAGAAAGAGAGATAAAGGAGAATTGAGCAGAGAGGGTGAGATGGACGGAGAAATAGAGGACGGGTAGATGGTCGAGTCGTAGATTGCTTTCAACTGGAGTCTGAGCCAGCTGAGAGGGACCAGACAGGGCAAACTTTTTTTTTAACACCCATAATACAGGTGCTTTAAAAGTCATCTGTGTGAGGAAGGAGCCATAAACTGGAGGAATGATGGCAAAGGACAGGAGTTAGACTCAGTTGGTGCATCAGAACAGAGAAGCATCAATGTAAAAAGATGCTGCACTGCTGAAGAAATCGTATTCTTTAAGTTAAAGGCAACATTATTAGCACTATTGTTTACATTTTCCATGGAACATTTATTTTGTATTAATTTTGATAAAAAGGAAAGCAAATTGAGGACAGCTTGTACACATAATGTCCCTCTTCAAGTTGTATTGCCAATTTGTCTTGGCAGTGGAATAAATGCATTCACAGAGGTGAATCATCATCTGTCCTATTTCAGTGAGAAGCAGTGGAGAATGTGAGCGGCCTTGCTGCAAATTATTAAATTCCTAAATTTCAAAGGCAGCAACGAAAACAGAAGCTAGAAAATGAAAACGGTACAAAGACTCTGGGAAAAATCTGTTTCGTAACAGCCAGACAATACCACAAACAACACAAATACACACTGAAACACATGCTGTAACACATAGTGAGAGATACAGGAACCCATCCACACAAATCCGCTTATACACAGGCATATAGTAGTTGAAAACTTATGGTACACACTGAGAGCCACACACACGCTTATCCACAGGCACAAAGTAGTCAAATACCCAAGGTACAAACTGAGAGACAAACACACACAGACACACACATATACGGACACACACACCCTTTCATAGCTGCTGCATTCCGTGTTTTATATGTTCTCTTTTATTCATAACATTGCATTTTACACCACAGAGTCTGGAGCAGATTAAGGGTTGTCTCCTGCTGCATGCTCGTGCTTACTCTACCCCAAAGAGCCGGTGCGGTATTTGACTGTTCTCGAAAGGCAATATGAACTGGAACATCTGGCAAAGCTGATCTGAGAAAATGTTGATAAAGGCTTCCCTTGTAGGAAGGTTTCTTTTATTGTTGAGTCACAAACTCCTAACTCCAATTTAGATGTATTTCCTTACAGTAATGTTGCATGAAAGTAACATTAAAGTAGGTTTCAAGTTGCACAATTTTAGGAGGAAACAAAATATATTAAAACAAATTGTATATGTTCAAATTGGATGGTTTAAATCTGATACATTACTTCCAAATCCTTGAAAAGCCACCCTGTTTGAGACTTCCCTCTGTTAGAAAACTATTCGTTGTCCACGATCACGGGACACGACTAGTGTGTGTCAGTGTTTCAGGAGCCCGTAATAGAAGTCACCTCTTGTGAAAGGGAAATACTGTTGAAGGGAGTGACCCTGTATTCCTGCCAGTCCAAATACCTGGCGCTGAGAACCAGGAAGAGCGAGTTCAGGGGGTGACTGAGCAGAACCTTATCGGGCCTGCCCATTGGACTATTGGTACTGAAGCCGGGCGAGAACAAGAACTCGGCCTGCTAACGCTCACCACCCGGGCAGATAGAGAGCGACGGAGGGCATTCTCGGACACTTATCAGACTTAGTGTTTCCTCTCCTGCTGCCTTGAAAGGGCCCCTCATCCTGCGAGTGAGCCTATCACTGTTATTGCAGTCCTGTCTCCCATCTCTAGTGGTGACACCATAAGGCCGATGTAAAGGATTTGCACAGATACGCATTGCACCCTTCGTCTAGCTGGTGTGGTGTCAGCACAAAATAATGTTTGTAGAGTGAAAAGGTATCCAGAGGAAAGAGACAATCATTCAGAGCCGCTGTGGGCGTTGTTCTGAGAAACTCAGCTTGGCTTTTTGGAAGAATGATTTTACTGGTGCTAAATTACCAACACTGCTATATGTCTCATTTGACTGCCGCAAAGATTTTCTTTTGGATCATAAGAAACTTGTGAAAAACCATCACCAAGCAGCTCACGTAAAGAAAACTCCACATAAATGTGTCCTTTACTTTGATGTTCACTTCTAAAATATTTGTTCAAGGCAATCTTCCTTTAGATAGAGAAGTGTCAATGTTAACAGTTACAATGTCCTTAATAATAGAAATCGACTAATGTCAAGAATTTGCATTTCAAAACTGGTGAAATAACCGGAAATAATGTAGCGGGCATTTGTTATTGGTTGAAAATTAGACTAAGCGGTATATTACAGTGTGAAACTCTTAATTGAATTCCATACTCATATCGTAAAATACATTTTATAAAGGAAAGTGCAACTCCTGGAGATGGTTGTTGTCGTCCAAAATGTGTAAAAGTGCTAAATAACAATTGGGGAGTTTATTATGGCGAAAGAATCTCCAATTTATACAATGTTCCTACAGAGTAAAGTGCATTTACACATTAGTACATACTGTATACGCTGTTAATGCACATTCTACTTTCTTTTTGTATATATTCATACTTTAGATATATATTTATATATTTGTTTTTTTTTCCCTCTATTGTTTTTATGTGTGCACCATTACACACCAAAACCTGATTCTCTTTCTGAATCTGATTCTTCTCCCTTTAACCTACAATCATCCCTTCTGCCATTAACCAACGTTTACACACAAATGCAATAAAAGTAGTAAACACACACTCCTTATCTGCAGTCCGGTCTGAAGCAGCCAATCAGATCTCCCGCCATATTTAGGACATGAACACTTGCTTCAGCACCTGTCCCTGATGCCCGTCTCTCTAACAAACATCATTCACACTCTGTCATTCGCACGCCTTCTCTCCGATAATTGCCACATTCAGTATCTGTCCTCACCCCTGCTGCTGTAGACTGAACTCATCAGCCCACTTTTGTTACTACGCCTTTATTCTGACACGGCCTCTCTGATGCACAGCGTCCAGGTAGCCGTGAATAGCACGGTCTGCAGTAGCTCGTATTATTTCACCACAAAAGGAACACCTGCGCAGAGCTTTGTTTGTGGAAATCAGCAAATGCATGTGATTTGGATTTGTGTGAAGGGCCTGTATTCTCAAGTGGATGCTGTGTATGTTTGTGTTTGTACGAAGCTGACGGGTATCATTTCATTTAACACTTTGAATTCATGGTTTCAGCCCTATCGTTTTTTTACTCCCATTCTTGTCTTTATCTTTAGCTAGTCGACTATTCTCCCTGTGCTCCTTTAAGCCTCTCATCAGTCCAAATACTACACACACACACACACACAATACAATAAAGCAAGGTTATAGTAGTCCCTACCCTCTTTGGCAGCCAGACGCGGGGATGGGTCTGTGTGAGATGGCGTATTGTAGGATAATGATGAGCTACCTGTAATAAAGTGAGATAAAAGAGAGCATAGTAAGACAAAACAATATCTTATCCAGCATCATGTAAATGCATTACAAAAAACAAAATCCAAAAACAAGCATAAAAACCTTTCAAAAATAAGCTTGTTTTCAGAAGATTTCATGAAGCATGCAGTCATTAACAGTACACAGTTTAAATACATAGTTCAGCATTGGAAGTTATCCTTTCTATTAGTTTTTTGAGTAATTTAAGATGTGAATTTGTATATTTCTCAGATAAATAAACTGTAAAGTAAATTGTCATTTCCCTGGTGGACCCTACCTTTAAGTTTGTGACAAAAACCTCAAAAGGTATAACGAAAGCCAGCAGGTGGCAGTACAAGGCTCAGCTCAATTACTGAATTTACTTAGTTAAATTGTGTACCTGTTTTGTCAGAGAGAAAATAATTTATGACACATAGACCCAGTCCCAAAAGAGCAAATCCAGCAGACAGTCACTCCTTTAACTGTAGGAAAAACCCCAAAGTCTGTCAGCATTTTAACTGCAAACCTGATTCCTGAATAATAAAGTCAGAGAGGCAACAGTCTGCATATGGCTGCCTATTCATTTCACCTTATGGAGCAGAACTCTGCACTGCATTCCTCCACTTACACAGGCACCCTGGGCGGCACCAAAATGCTCTCTTAATTTTAGCTGCCCCCAGGCATAAATCAGCGAGTGGAAAAACAGAGCCAAAAATGCACAGAGAAAACACAAGAGCAGCTACTGCATGGGCAGTGTTAAGATTTAGCACCAAGACAGCTACAGAGAGCTGCTGAGTGAGGAAGATACCTTTTCTGAATGGGGCCAAACTGAAAAAATCCAAAGCAAAAATGAATTTATGATGTGCTTTTTCTTACAATGTAATCCAGGATCCCTACTTAACTCGCTGTGCTGCTGGCGGTAAAGTTGGGGGGATGAAGGGGCCCATGATGGCAGACTAGGGGTCTGTTTTTTTAGGGGGTGGCTGGAGGGGGCTCCACAAATGTATTCTAACCTCCCAACACCCCACCCCTTTGAGTTTTAGCTACTCCACGGCACCCCCAAGGCTCTGGGTCTAGTTTAGAAACCTGGGGGGCTCAGAACAGGGGAGCCATTGTATGAGGCAGGGTCCCTGCACAGCAATCAAATGCAGCTTCCCGTACAAAAATAATTCCACACGCAGAGTGTACGCGCACGGGGGCAAGCGAGCCACCAAAAGCTTTGCAATGGGGGAGAAAGATGGACAGACAGACAGAAAATAGAGGGAGAGAAAGGAGAAGGAAGGGGTTGTTAACCCTTTTCCTGCTGTGTGCCACATATGTGGGCTGACCCAGACAGGCAAACAGGCAGTATTGCTGAGAAAACCTCAAAACCATCCCACAGAGCAATTCAGGGCTGCTGTACGAGAGAGAGAGTGAGAGACACCACAGCTGACAGTTTGGTTGAGCGAGTCTTGGCTGTGCCGCCTATTTATTTGGACGGCTTCTTCCTCTCTGAGAAAACAAACACGTCCCGGTAATCTGACAGCACAGTGGGAGGAATGGCCAGCACTCAGCCTTTAAGACCCTCATTCTCTCTGGTTCCCTCTCCAGTCACATCTGCACAGTGACTGCTAGATTACATAACATCCACAAACAATTTTCTTTTCTCTCCTTCCTTTGACTAATGGCTCTTTCAAAATGGCCTTGTACTCCAGTTTTTGCACGCCAATAGAGATCTTTGAGGGCTCAACATTGTGATTGACCACCAGGGGCCCCTGCTGTTTATTCTGTGGAGCTATGTGATACCATTGCCTCATACATGTGGTCTGAGCTTTGTCAACAAATGGAGGGAACCAGTCAACCCAGTTTGGGCATGTTGTCACCTCAAGACGGCTAAATAAGCTAAAGCCAACAGTAAGGGATCCTTTTGACGCCATATGATAACACTGCTGGTGGCCGCCTTCATACCAAGCTTTCATAGTGGATAAGAAATGTTTTCAACAAGTCATATACACCAAAATAAAACATTTTTAGTCATTGCCTTTCAAAACAACTCATGAGTGTTTTCTCAGCTTGCACCCCAACTGTGAAAATGACAATGTTTGTAAGCAGTGTTGAGGAATTTGACTACAAATGAAATGAATACATTTTTTTTGTATTTATTTCAAATCTATTCCAGCCTTTCCGCAACAGCACAACATTTGGGAGCAACCTCTGTTATTCTACAGGAAAGGATGTTCTCAGCCCAGACCGATACTTAACACTAACAGATCATAAACAATGCCTTAGAAGATGCAAAGCGCTGACGGATAAAAGGTATTTAAAAAAAAAAAAAAGGTTTGTGCTGCGATATATCCAACTGAGCTGTGGAGAAGCACCAAGGTCACAAAGGGGCTTCTTACAACCCTGGGGAAAATCATATGATTCAAGAAATGTGGCTCAACAGTACCCACCACGACCACCTCCAACCACCTTACAAGCCACCTGTCCAGTCAATTGAAGGGAGACCAAACTGACGTCCATCCTTCGATAACACCCCAAAAAGAGAGCAAGTTCATTTTTCATTTTCTTTGTCAATTACTTTTCGTAATTTCCATGATTTGCCACCACTACTGTTAAGGTTTGGTGTGGTTAAGCCACAAAACCTAAATTACCCACAAAAAAGCGAACACGGGATTAAATGCTCGACCCCATACAATATATCCCCTCAGCCTTCTTTCAACCCTGCTACATAAACGTGCATTTATAGCTTCATTGACACTGAATTTTGGCATTTGACATACATCTTTTCTCGTAAAATTGTCCAACATGAATGCTATACGTAAAAACACTTGGCAGATGAGATTGTCTTCACATGAACATGATGTAATGGGATTGGATTCCTTAAATGACAGGACAAATGTGATAGTAGATCTATGTTGTTATAGCTATGACAAAGGGAAAAAAATAGGAGGTGGTGGACACAAACAAGGTGTGTGAAATTGATACAGAGATTAATGTTCACATCATATCTGGTACCAATGGTAAGCATTTTAGTTTTTTTAGTTATTCACGTAAACAAAAGTCACTATCTCTACCAAGTGTTTTAGTTACAAAACCTTTAAGAACTTTGTATGGTGAGAAAAGGGCCAGAATAAATTGCAACCCTAACCCCAACCCTTACCCAGAATACATTGCATAACGAATGCAATCAGAGTCAAACCCTGCTGACTTTCTTAACTCAACTCACCTGACCAATTGAAAGTGGATGTGATGAACAGGATGTTACAGAAATATTGACATGTTAGTAGGGTGTGTTGGGAGAAATTAAAAACAGTCAATCTAGGGACCTTGGTAAAAATCATCACTGACTGAAATCCAGGTTTTTGCCCAAAAATAACATTCCTACCGAATCTGGCGACTGTTTTGCAAGCATAATTATTATGCACCTCAGAGCAGCTAGCTTCAATTACAGCTGAGCTCATCTCAGTGTTTACATGAATAGCAACCGCTTATTATCCACCCCCACTTATGCTAATGTGATATGTACATACGTTCCTGTAATGCTAAGTGGCTGAACCCCAGCAGTCAAGTGAGCAGCCACAGACTGCTCTGTGACGGTGGCTAACAGCAGACTGCTAACAGTAAAGGGCGCAGAGCCAGGCTGTTGAGCCCCTGTGCACCAGTGATAATCTGCCAATAGAAGGAACTAATGCAAAGGGAGCTCAATAAAAATGTTGTGAGGGGAGAAAGGGGAGAGAGAGAGAGAAAAGAGCTCTCCAGACCTCCTTTTTCCCTACTCAGCCTTCGAGCCCAGATGTTTATGGTCTGTATAAACTATTGAGGGCTCGAGAATGTCCCCCACTCTTGAGCGAGGAGCAGCGGTGCAGAAGCCCAGACTTATCACTCTCTCCCTCTCTCTCTTTCTCTCTCAGTCTGTCTTGACTCCCTCGCTGTAAATCCATCCAGACACACAAGCATGGGCGACAGCTGGGAAACAGAACTATTGCTATTCTCCAACGACACTCAATCATGACCCCTCGAACCGTTTCCACACACTTTGAAAAAACAGTTCTCCCCCTCATTGACTTATTTTTCTACCTCACATAATTGTTCCTCTTGCTCGCACAATCTTGCTCATGTCCTCAAATAACTACTGTAAAATCTATCATCCAATATCTCTTTATCCACTGCTTTTAGATCCACTGTCAGCTCTCTGTCTCGGCACTTTCCCTCCTCACTACGCTTTCATATTCCCCCCCGTCTCATCTCACATCTCTGTGCATCGGAGGATACGGTCTTTCATTGTCTGAGGTTTTTTTCTGCTCCGCTCCGTTTCCAGCACATGTGGTATCAAACCGACCTACATGGGTGCGATAAAGCAAACAGTCCGCGGTCCCTCCCTGACAGACTAATTTGAACAAATTCTCAAATTGCACCCCAAATTGAAAGCACATTGGGGTGCGGGCGGCCATTACTTATAAAAATCTGGATAAGTGACCAACAATGAGGCCAAAATAATGCTTGGGCAACTACCCTTGTTACTGCGAGCAGCTGGGTAGCCAGACAGATGCTCAGATTATGCCCGCGGTTGCACCAGTGTGGGCGTCTGAGCGATATTTCTGCGTATGACGTGGCAGGAATGTTTTGTTATGGTATGGCTGTAGGGTGGGGAAGTGTGTCCCTGCCCCGTGCCGAGTGTACGTACAGGGCTTAATGACTCTGAGGAATGTTAATCAGAGGTTCAATAAACAGAACGAAAAACACACATAATGCGGACAGATGTGTATAAAAGATTGCAGTTGCCCTTTGGACAATTTTGGATGAGATGGGGGGTAATGTATTAGTAAGAGAATGATTGGGGTTGGAGGAAGACATCACATGACCTGTAATCACTAATACTTCCAGGGCTTGGCTCAGTATTTCCCTTCCCTCTCCTTTTTTCTGTATTATGGAAGCTCGGCTCAGCTCCAACTCTCTTT
This sequence comes from Eleginops maclovinus, assembly GCF_036324505.1. Taxonomy (NCBI): domain Eukaryota; kingdom Metazoa; phylum Chordata; class Actinopteri; order Perciformes; family Eleginopidae; genus Eleginops; species Eleginops maclovinus. The sequence goes on along the minus strand of NC_086366.1, from coordinate 7,235,141 downwards.
TGTGAGTGAAGCCAGAGGTCTATTCTCTGGACGGTGTAACTCCTTGTCTATGATTGTGTTTGTTTGTGCTGCAGGGAAACGAGAGAGCGGGTTCAGTTTCCAAACCATCAGCCCTGCAGGGTCTGCGTAAAGCCTCAACCCTTCTGCTCCTCAGTCTCCCTTAGACGTTCATTTACTAACATGGTTCCTCTTGCCCCTCGGCGCTCAGTGTCAATAATACACACTGCTGGCTTCCCTGAACGGCCCCTAAATAGTTCAGTCAGTCCAGGCACGGGACGGCAGCATTCATCTTTTTGATTGTCGGGAACCGATCCAAAGCAATTTCAACTGGGCAAGTGGAGAGGATTCCCGAGACATCTCCTCTGTCTCCAAAACACACAAGGTCTGAATCATAAACAGGGCAGCAACGGGCAGAGTCGCGGTGCAGCACGCCTAAGTCGCGGCTAAGTCGCGCAGCCCATGGCCATAATGAAAACTGCTCTGCAGAGGTTGCCCAGTGGCGGTCAGACAGATCCACCCGCTGCAGCTCTGCACAATGAGGCTGTTATACTCATGACAAGCATCTCTCTCTGCCCAGACCCTGTGCGCTGAGAAAACTGTTGACACCCACAAAATACAGTTCCCATTACATCACGCTGAGGCCCATCACAATTTTTTGGGAGTAATGTTAAATATAGTTGAGCCATCAGTCACTCCACCCAGCGTGGTGTCATGATATTGTACAGCCGCAGCAAAACCAACACTTAAAATGCTTAGTACAGAATGCGAAGACTTCAAAGAAGGGACACACTTTTCAACGATCACATTGCTCCTATATGTCTTTTTAATCGGAAACAGTAGACATACCTACTCAACTACACAGCTCTGTGTATTCCAAGCAGCAGCCTTGCCAGATGTTACATCTTATATCAAAATGCAATTTGCATACTGCCTCAGAAAACTGGCTTTGTTTCCCAGGCAAAACATATGAAGCATGGATTGCAGCGAGGAACTCTTCAAAGGTTAGAAGCTCAAATTTAGTTGCCTCCATCGCAAATTGCAGATCAACTTTCTCTGCTGTGCTGAACACACAGGCCTAGCGTGATTCCTGAGGCAATGCACCTGGGCTTCATCTTTGTGGAACATGTGGAATAAGGCGCAGCAGAGTCAAGTGGGGGATGTAGTTGATGGTTATCTTGATAAGGGGGAGAAACCCCCTCGGTTTCCATAGCTTTGCTTACTACTTTGTAGCCATTTTGGAGAAAATGAGTTTCCAGTAAATGCTATTTCATTGTTTTTTCTTACTGTAATGTGAGTATAGTGCGGTGACAAAAAGAAAAGTGTCATGTTATTTGCCTGGGGTTTGGCATTTTTTTGGTCTCACTTCTCATCCAAAAGTAGAGAAAAGTATGAAAAGGGGCTTGTGTTGTGACTGAAAGTAGATTTTTACTTGATTCTTTGGCAGAGTTGGATGCCAGTGCAGAATTGAACTCAAGCACAAACAGCAGAGTCTACAACAGTCTACAAAATGACTGTCCAGAATTAAAATGTATTCTAACTGCTCTGTTTTTTATCATCAATCAAATTTCAAGTAGTTGTTAAAATAACCAATTAATTCATAATCATATGTTTGTTGCAAAAAGTGTACTTACTTTCCCTGAGGTAATTGAGATGAGAGAGAAGCACTTCGGCGTTGTACATGGTGGTGAGCCGAAGAAAGTCGTCCTTGCCCATCTTGCAGAGCTCTTTGCCATCCGTGTTGTGAAACATGGCCGTGTCGATCTCTAACAGGCCGTACTCCTTGATGGCCCACTCTAGCCACTGGCGCACATGATCCTGTGACCACAACGAGGGGTCTGCAGGGAGAAAAATGAAGAGAGATGATGATAATTTACTCCATAATAAATGTTGGACATTTGTGACATCCTCATATCTGTCTGAGGTAAACGGAGGGGGGCAATGAACAAATTGGAAAAAGAATGTTGAATCAGTAGCAGACCTCTCGCTCAGAAAGCTGTAAAAGTTCTTTGTCTTGTTTTATCGACATGAATAGGATTTGCCAGATGACTCATATTAGGTTCCAGGTAAATAATCTTCCACAGAGTACGCTCTGAAATCCCTTCCTGTGAATGTACAAACTATGGAATATGTTTTCAATCACATTTGCAAGTACGATTTGACCCAAATTTCATATACTGCACAGCCAATCTTGATGCCAAACCCCAAACTCACCACTTGTGGTTTAGGAGTGGCCTCCATGTGGAGATCTTATTAGGGTAATGGATGAGTGGACGTTTGCATCAGTTTAGCACTTACATTTGTATTGCCCTAACAATGGAAAATTTAGCACGGCTCCATTCGATTTTAATGAAATAAATAACATGTGGTCATTTTTGGTAAAGTACAGTCATTGTGTTTTGCTCTCTGGCTTACGTCTAGCAACCTAATCAGCTTACATGTTAAAATAACTTTTCCAAAAGCCAGAACACTTAAACTGCACTTGTTACTTCTTGAATGCTGTTATTTTACATTATAAAAGATCACATTTGTGAGACTAGTGAAGTAATATATAGGTCTGGCGGACAAACAGACATCACTTCCTGCATGCATTCAGCCGTGCTCCCACGAGTGACGTACAACTTTGGAACAATGCTTTGCCCCACAACCCAGCTAAATAGAAATGGGACTTGTAAAACATTTATAGCATTGGCAAAATTATACCCAAACAGAGGAGTGATTCTGTCTGTAAACGCAGCAGCAGCACTGAAAAACACCTATAACAATTAGCACCTGTATAAGTACGCAGTGAATATACAGATTCACTGTTTGAAGACACACATTTTAATTGTAACATACCTGCAGGAACAATGACTCTCCGTTCATTGGTGGTCATGTTGGGGGGAGGGGCATTCTTCTCATCCATGTAGTTTCCATAGTTCATCTGAGATGCGTCGTTACCCCCGACAAGCTTATTGCATTTACCCACACTGCAGTCCACCGGAGACTCCCTGCTACAAAAACACACATACAAGAAAGTTGTAAAAATATTATCAGCAGATAAATTGGGTGTTGCTGGTTTTCTTTTCCAGCCATTGACTTTGGCATTGGTTACATAAGCCCTACACAGGCCAGGGCCCAGTCTACTGAAGATTAGAGGCAAAAAAGTGAAGGTTAGTTGCATAAAATAAATGGCTTGTTGAATGACAAATGATAACATTTATAGCAGCGGCTTTATTAATGACAAACAACTGTCCAATGCATCTATTTAAGATTGATAAAAACTCATATCTCACTGAACAAAAAGTAATGTAAGGAAGTGGTTGTCATGCCATACCTGGATCCATTCATGTGCTCATACTCTCTCTTGACGTTGACCCGCACTGGCTGGTTGATCCACTCCTGCTGTGGGGGTAAGGGGTTGATTTTGTGGGTCTGGCCGTAGTCCTGTGTGCCAGATGCAGTCATGTCTGTCTTGGGGAGAGGGGCAGCAGCAGCGTATGGAGGCTCAAATAGGGACTGGTCTTCACTCACCACTGATAGCGCCTCCTGTAGGTGGAAAGAAGAAATAATTAGGATGTCTTTCTTGACTCATTTTACAATACTAGCGTATGATTATTATTATTATTTGGTCTTTCATGTAGGCCGATTGTATCCAAAATAAACAATATACACTCTTAAAGTACTTCAATAGTTTGGGAAATAGACTTGTATTTTTAAATGCAGAGTTATATTAGAAGATCAAAACCAATCTTAAGTATGTCTGTTTAATAAAAGGCTACAGCCAGCAGCTAGTTAGCTTAGCATAAAGCCTGGCTTTCGGAAAAACACCTAGTCTAGTTCCATCCAAATGTAAAATAACTTATTACACCTCTGACAAGACTCAGTCAACACATTTGAGGTTTTTGGTTCTACGTGTGTTAAAAAAACACATTTTGTTCTATTGAAAAAAATACATAAACAGTATGCATCAAATAAAGAGCTTAAGGGGTGCTTGCAGGTGGTTTATTTTACTTAAGGAGAGGGTTGGCTAGCTGCTTATGCTAAGCTAACTTTCTCTTTGCTGCAGTACCATATTTAACAGACAGATATGACAGTGGTATGCATTCTTCTCCTCTGACTCCTGGCAATAAAGCAAATGTCTCAAGGTGGGAGACATATTTATGTAATAGCCTACATATGATAAGAATAAACTCACAAACATGAGCAGATAGAACTCGGCTTTCATTTGACACTACACAGAAACCTGTGATGTCAAATGTTCAATCTCTTGTCTACTTTTTGTTTACAACAATTATGTGCAGTTATGAGTCATATCGCAGTCTGGGATCCTAAGTAGATTGTGTATACAGCCCACGTAGCATCTGTAACTTCCTGTTGATGTTACGATGACTTCAATCTTGCCCCCAATGGAGTAAGACACCTACAACCGTACTGGTTTACTAGATCATCAGTCAATAAGCTTTTCTAACAGTAATGGCCCACTGGCTTACAAATAAACCAACATAATGGCTTCTTAAATGCTCACCGATGTTCCATACTAAATTTCAAAGATTTGTGATAGTGTACTCATTTTCGTTTCGTGCATTATGATACTTAACATTGGACCGAAAAAATCCCCAGTCATGCAATGCTGTGTCTGTCTTGTCTGGGCTTCCCCCCACAGCTGAAGACTCAACAGAAGCAGGGGGGGTCACGGATACACTGACCCTTCTGCTGTGGCTCAGCTGGAGCAATGTAAGTTTATTAAAGAAAACAAACGCAGACACTCGCGGCTGGCCAAGATATTACGTGCTTTCCAACATCCTCCTCGTGTAACGTCTTGGGAGTAAAGCATGGGTTCTGTACTTGGTGGAATACATTTACCATACAGAAGTCCCTCAATATTGAGACAGTGAACAGAGTCGGGCAATGTCACCAGCTCAGAATGGGTGCCAGGCAACTTCGGGCTGGCACAGACTGGGGATACTGATTAAGAATAACTTCATGAGTCTGCATTTGTTAAAATTGTTCCTTCCATCATTGGTAACAATAATCAAGAAAAAACAATAAATCAGAATATCAAGTGAAATCATTACAGTCATATGCTTCTGCTATAAGGATTAGACTGGGGTCTGAGGCACATCTGGATCTGATAGGATCTGATGGCACAGCTTAGACAGAGACGTGTCTAATTCCAGAGGACTGAATTATTTCATTCCAAAATGCCACATATCTGCTTCAGGGGGAAAATTACTACTTAATATTCATTGATCATTATTTCACATTTCTAACCGTTTGCATTCCATAAAATGTTGCTTTCATGAAAGCAAAATCCTCATGATCTCCGATAACTTCAGTTTGATTCCATTCTGAGAAGCTGCATGCAAGTTAAAACTTTTTTACTGATCCGAGGTTTGGAAGGTAAATGTCTCTTGTAGCAAAAGTTTTGGTTGGGTACCACGAGAGTGTGACATTAAAATTGTATGCCGTATGTACCAATGCCAAAACACCACAAAGATCAAGAAATGGCAGAGAGGTTTTTTTTTTTGAAAAACGTACAAAAGTTTCCCTTATCCAATAATCACCACCTCTATGCCTTTATGTCCCTTTTGGTGGTTGTATACGTTATCAAGACAACAATAAAACTATTATGATTTTTAAATAAAAAGAAGTTGCACGAGTTTTCAAACAGAAAACAGAAGCATGTCTAAACTGTCTCATTAAATTAATGTATTATTGTCAAAAAATATCATCAATATGAAAATACTTGATCTAATATTTGCAGCATATACTTTACACCACTAAATTGGTGCTTTTCCTCAAGTAAACATAATTTCAATCAACATTTGAAACCATTCATTTGGATAAAAGTAATATAATAAAAGAAAGTGAGTGTTAAAACATATTGCCAAACTTATCTCAATGTGTAATTGCACTATAGTGCCCTCTGTTGTAAAGCCACTGACCCACTACTCTCTGTATCTAAAGTAAGGGTACTGAGATATGTAATGTGTTACAGCTTAGACACAAGAGCAGGCAGCAGACAAAAACAGCTTTGTCTATGCCACATAAAAAAAATAACTTTTACTTTTTCAATAACATACTACTCTTAAGGTTAGTGGGTGGATAAAACTCTTTGGAGTATACATCTATCTCGCCTAAATTAGATTTCCAGGATTTCATCAGTGGATCCATCAAAGTCTGAACCCTGGCAGCAGGGCTGGCTATCTGAGCAGAGCACACCAGCCAGTCTGCGGATGATAAAGTGTAGAAGAGTGAGGGAATGTCTCATTACGGTCTGATAAGGCCTCACTGAGCTATTAGGACTGTTGCACGTTATATTTACAGTGACATATCATCCTGTGCAATTGAAACAATGATTGGCAAGTGGTGTGTGCCTATCAAGATTTCAGTGGGTTCTTTTAAAAATAGAATAACACCACTCTTTTGTAGAGAAAGCTAAAACGATGACAGATCAGTGTTGATGTTTTCTTTGCAGTATCTGCATGGAACACACACAGTGAGAGGCAGTTTTCTGTCTGTCTCAAGATGTCCCACGATAATTGACTTCTCTTAGACAATCATGAATTTCCAGTACCATTTCTGAACATGATCCCAAAAACGTCCACACAGCTTTTGAAGATAAAACATTCTTACATTATTAGGTAAGGTTTGTATTCTATCTTTGCAATACTTTGTATATAAATATCTGCATTGCCACAGACAAAGGGGGGAAAACATCAAATAAATCATGGCTCAGTTGCTCCAGGCCCTATTACAAGCATTGTGCGAGTGTGACACCTGCTGGGAGCCACCTCTATTCTGTTTACATCAACCAAGTCCATCTCTCCAAATGCGTCACGACGCAGACTGGACATTTGCAACAGCTCCACATCCAGACTGCACGTGTGATTGTTTGGCGTTCACACACAGCCATCAAGCAGGAGCCACCCAGGGGGGGGGGGGGGGGGGGGGGGGGGGGGGGGGCATTCCTGTCTTTTGTTTAAGGAGGAAAAGGAAACCTGTCAGGAAAAGATTGTGTGGAGCAGGAAGCTCTCATGGCTAGAGAGCCCTTCCTTTCTTTTAGTGTGCATGAATGCAGCTAGCAGCCAGTCATTTACACCCAAGGATTCAATTATGATTACATTAATTGTCACAACTCCTTGCTTTGTTACAGGAATCCAGGCTGAGACTTGAATGTCCTCCTGCAGCATGGCTTTCACCCCCGAAACAAACAATCACAGCTTTGTGAGCGCTGAATGACGGGATTTAAGTGACTATATGCAGCCTGACATTTTTGTCTGGCCAACGTTTACACTCTCCCAAAACTCACACCACACCCAGCCGCCACAAACCCGCTACTTTAGAGTTCCAAGAGAAAACACGTCGCATTACTTTTCAGCAACAATCGAGTAAATGCAGACGCTGCATTCTTGTGAGCTCACACTTGCTAACCGGAGGACACAGACTGAACGCGTGCAGGATGAACGGGGACTTGCCATTCAACATCTGGTGGCTGCAGACATACTGCATCTGGAATTTGACTGTCGGGGGCCAGTAGCAAAAGCGAATATACACCAGTGCTCTTGACTACCAACAAACCGTTTCAAAATAGTTGTGCAACTCTACAAGTCGCCGGCTAAGGTATTATTGTGAAGCTTGTGGGTTTTAATTGTTGCAAAATCCCGCATGAAGTTACTAAATGACAGCTTTGCTTACACTTTCACAAAACTCTCTTTGTGGCGGCGAGAGAGAACTTACAGTTATCAACAAAAACAGAGACAGAGGCGTTATTTCTTGTATAAATACCAAATCATCACACTTTTATGACCCACGACAGGATCTTCGGACCGAGCCGGGCGATGTGCCACACCGCTGTTGCGCAGCTCGACACATCGTATCCAGCGGTACATCCAGTCATCGCTATTGCTCAATCGCCGCTGCCGAGACTAAAATCGTGAATAACTTAGACTTAAAAGTACATGATCATGTTGTCTTAAGTAAATAGCCACTCCTTTTTGCCTTTCCAGACGTGCGTAATTGTGCGCTTGGTCCCCAAAATCCAAAGCGTGATATTCTGAGTTATGAATCCAAACCGTAGCGTATCCTCAAAACCACCAAGCATATTAAAAAAAAACAGAGTGGATACTTTCAAAGAAAAAGGAGGAAATCTGGTTACCGCTTTCAGACAGAGAGAAAAAAGCCGCTCATCGTCGTCAGATTTGAGGTTCCAGCTCACAGACCGACAAACAGGGGCATTTCAACCCATTGCTTTAAAAAAGGAGGCGCAACTCCGAAAAAGCAGTCTCCCACAAACTCATACACCCCGTTCTCCACCCTTACCTTAATAGTTCCGTCCATTTTGCGCAATTTTCAGCGGACTCCGACAATATCCCAAACATGACACGCTCCTGAATTAATTCCAGCCCCCGGTATGTGGCGGAGAGAAAGAGACACTTTTACCGGATTGAGTTTTTTCTTTCCTCTAAATTTGGGAAGTGAAGTCACCACTGTTGAGAAGGTTGAGAAGGAAGCTGTGTGTCACCGAAAGCCCTGCCTTCAAAAAAGCAGGATACTGTCCCAGAGAGATAAGCAGGGAAAACAATTGAGTGTTCGCTCCGCTGTTATGTTTTTCTGCTCGGAAATATTTACAGGATGACTGCCTGCGTTGTGCACAGCCATTGCTGTTGTAGCCTGCTGTAGAATAGGCTTGTGTTTTGATTTCCCAGTAGTGTCACAGATGGTGTGGAAGGGTTTACTATTTTGTCCGAGTTATGAGATATTTCGGGACACATTTAACTGAGGTTTTGAGGAATGACTTTTTACTGTCACACTCTTAAGTTATGTGATCCCATGTTTTAGAGCCCTTTTGGTTCCCGCCTACACTTCAGACTTGCATCTGGCCATGCCTCCATCCCTCTTTAAATCAGCTCTATGTTACCCTATATTTCATAGTGAAAGTCTTACATTAAAATAAAGTTTATCTTTCATTCAGGACAGATGTTTCTCTCCTCTGCTGATGGAGCTCTAAATCAAAACAGGAGACCAACCTGAACACCTATGGCCGGACTTGTAGCAACCTTGTCTTTTTTTGTTACAGCTCTCTGTGAAGTTTTCCTGAGACACCATTAATAAAACCAAGCATTCAGCTCCTAACCGCACTACAGTCTGAGGGTCTGTTCTACACGTGTGCGTCTGCTGTTCAGCGCAGGAGTGAATGGATGAAATACAGCCTTTATCCACAAAGGCTCATTCAAAAAGGGCGTAAAAAGGGTTTCAAATGTGTTATTGTTATTATTGACTTTGCTATAGTTATTCAAAGGTCTCTCCCTACTCCCCCTAAAAAAAAAATCCCCACCCCCACATAGGTATTTTCTTTCCTCTTCGTCTGTCCTATGAAATTGCCCTCATCAATTCAAGCATAATTTTGGTGCAGATGCTAGACATGGAGCCAGCTCTGAACGTGACCAGACCAATAACACTGCAAGAAATCTTCACAGCAGATATAGCATTTCAGTGATATTGCTTTACAATAAAAGAAATGCACATGAAGTAGTAGATCAGATTTAGAGGTAACACGGGAAATTCACTCTAACCAAGATTGTATTTGATTTGTTTCATTGATTTTTAAAAGCTTTAGCAAACCACCAATCATTTATCCAATATCAAGAAAGTCAAATTTGATATGGGATAACTTTACTTTGGACCAAAGTCAATGTATCTCCTTACACTGCCATTTTTTATTGCCTGATGTTTAACTATATAAACTGATTTAGTTGATATGATGAATATTTTTTGCAGTGTTGGGGTTTTGCCAAACAGAGACTCGTTAGGCTGACAGCAGGGCCGGCCTGTCTGCTCTCGACTTGGGGGTCTGGTGGGGCTGTGGGCCCCCACCCTTGGGACCACCACATCTGGATCCTGCTAAGGGTCAAGGCTTCTCCTGCCTGAGGCCAGTTCAGACTCGCTTAATTAAGGGAGACACCTTGTTTAACTCTTCAGTGACTGCTTCGGGTTCTTTTTTTGTGTTTTTCTATACATTCCTAAGTCTGCGGTCTTATAGTTATTTTATTTTAAATAGATGAGTGATAACGTGGCAAATGAAGGAGGTGCTTAAGACGTCACCTCCAATTGGTGAACTACAAAACCTCTTTATGAACAGTTATATATTAACATCAATGTAGTTTTATACTGGGATGTGCGTCTTTAAATTTACGTCATCAGGTTCCATTGATAAAAAACCAACCTCACCCTCCATTGAACTACAGTCCTAAAATGATTTTAGGTTTAGTAAATAATTCAAATGTGAAGATGTGCGTCTTCAAATGTATAGGATGCTCTACAAGTGACAAACAAACCCTCATGTTCCTTAAGAAGTCTGATCAAAGAACATCAACAGCTTGCCTCAGACATAATGTTTCTGTATTAAAATACCTGCCATCCCAGAACATTATCAGGAACACTGGGGGTCCAGGACCTACCAAGACCATAATGAATACAGTGGTAACAAACATTTTGGAAGGCCAATAAACAGATGCAAGTTGGTTTACACAGTGAACCACAGAACATCTGGCTTGATGCTGGAACTAGACAGCCAGACATTTCTTCCTTAAACCACGAGCCAGTAGCTCCTCTGTCTCTCTGCAGGGGCTACCAGCCAGAGGTGGGCGGACACTTTACAGAGATTATGTTCAGCAACCTTTCAATTGTTAGGCCCAACCTTTCAATTTTATCCTATACGAATATCTACTCATATTTTTTTAAAGGGTCATTTGGTTTCAGTCTGTGAGAAAGTGAGTATTTGGAGTTGTATTTGTATTTGTGAAAAATAGATTATAACATTTTATAGATTAGGGTTCTTAATGGGCACCTTATTGTATCAGTCCCGATGTGGGAAATTATAAATCCAATGAGTTTAGCGAGAAACTGTTTTCGGCGGAGTGTTATTCCAAAGAAAAATAGTCCCAGTCATATGTACCTAATAACGTTGCTGTTTATCAGGCAGCAGACTTGTATTCTGATCATTCCTTCTCTAAGTCAAGCTAAAAGACAGATTCAAAATACTGAGGGCAAAAAGTGGAGTATGCAGCACATATAAGCACGAACTGTCTGGCCCCTCGCTCTAGGCCATAATTAATTTGAGATTTATTTTTATTGGAGAGTTCCAGTCTCGCCTGGCCTTAACCAAACAAAACCAAATGTTGGGCCGTGGATTCGCTTGAATGAGGAATATTTCTTTAAATCTCGTATTGAGGCGTGCCACATTCTGACCAATATCTCCCTGAATGTGAGTGAGTGCAGCACTTGCACGCGAAAAATACACGCTAACCCTTGAATAAAAAAAAAATAACATTATTGGATTCAGAACAAACAGAAATGATCGGGACTGCATCTCCACAGCAAATCAAAACAGCTATGCACTGTACAATTGAAAGTTAACTCTTTCCATGGTCAAGTCACCTCTGTTTATCCTTCGTGGCCTCTTGTTTTTTTTTTTTAAGGCAGCAGAAAGACTCATTTAAACGCGTATTTTCTCCTCAAACATTCTGTGCTATTCAACTCTCTCACAACACACCAGGAATTGTTCTGGGCCCTGCAACGCGGAGCCTCTCTGCAGTGGCACAAACGCTGTGGCTGGATGAAAAGAGCCCTTATTCGAAGGGGAAATAAGTCTTCAAAACATTAACAGTCGCCCTTGGAAAAATACCTTGATTATGAAGATATTACCATAGCAGCTCGCCTCCGCACAATGGCTCATTATAATGAGGCACAATCCGAGCAGTCACCCTCGGAAGATTATTAAAATGGATGTGAGGAAACGTCATTCAGCCAAATTAACTGACTTAGTAAATGCGAGCAAAGTGCACGTTGGACTTGACATTAAATGGACATTATATACATAGCGTTATAAAAAACATATTTAATGGTTTCAGTGCCTCAGATATGTAGCAGTTGCAGGTATTTATGCTGTGTGACGCGATGCCGCTTTTTACGTGAAAACCAGATGTGCACTGTTTGCTTTATTTACATTCACAGGACTGCGGTGGAGAGAGCAAGAAAGTGAGACATGGGGAGAGAGAGAGAAAGATTTATGACGACAAACATAATAATGATCCTTAACAGCAGCGATTCTTAAGACTTTAAGATGTTTTCAAATCGACAAAATCAAATTGATCTTGGCACTCCACATAGACCACAACAGAGCCATATTTCAACAAGTGGCTTCACAGCGTAAACATGCAGCCATTCTCCACTACTAGGGAAACAAATATCAATCAAATGCAACACGCCTAGCACCTGCGTAAAGCCACTTATGTGGGTAGGTAATTTTGAATAAAGAAAGTCTTTATTGTTCTCATATAGAACCAGCGTAAAATGCAGTCTAAACATTCTATTTGAAACACATCAAGAGAAAGACAGATCTTTGAATATCACAGCATAAATTAAAAACAGAAAGGTCCCCAGTTTGTCCCTCCAACATTACCTGGGCGAAGAGACGGTGGTGTCTTACCTTGACGTAAGACGACGTGTCAGGGACAGTTTGAAACATGTCTATTGGACAGACCGGCCCAAGGGTGCTCAGAGTCCAATGGGTCCTGAGCAAATAAAAGCATATTAAAAAAAAACGTAATAATAAATTCGATTTTATCTGATGTATCTAATGTGTTTGAATTGGATTGACATATCGTTTGTTATCCTATGTTGGTCAACTTATAAGCGTAAAGTACCTCGCAGAAGTGTTAGCAAGTTGTCATCAAGACATCACTTAGGCCACACCTGAGGTGACAGCAAACATTCACGCAAATTACTGCAGGTTTTGTGAACTTCGACTCATGGGTTACCACTTCCACCAAAATAAAGTGAAAGTCAAATTTGCTTAATGTCCTCCTGTATGTCTGACTGCACACATAATCCTTTGATTCGTTCATAGAGGCCTCAGTTTTCTCCAAAGTGGTCAGCGGTATTAGATACGGGAGGTTTTAATTACCTGCTGTCCGTACATTAACAGCACTAACTTATGAACTACTGGTAACATGGATGAATGACTCCAAGTAGCCCAATATGAGCTGGGCAGCAAGATGAAGAAGAAGGGCCCCATCCCAACCCCCATCACGTTTTCCCCTAAAGCTTACCACATATTGAAACACTTTTCGCTTTAATAAGTGCAGCTTACAAAGTCTAGGGTGAAAGGGCACTTAGAGGACGGTGTCTTTAGCCCTTCCCTCCCTGTGCAATTATTGGGAAAGCAGTGGCATATCCCAAATGCTTGTTATGGACTGTGTGATAAAGCAAACCTATATGGACCTCTATATTGGCATCCAGGACTCACCACTAAAGTTCAACTTATCTTAACAAGGCCTATGGGACATCATTCTCCTGTTCAGTAGCATGTGTGCTCTGGCCTGCCAGCATTATAAATATACAATCACCAACCTTTTACCGACTGGAGTATAATTATTAGTGGATGCAAATTACGTGCACTTGTGATCTTAAGCCAATACCTGACTGGGAAAAAAGTACGTAAAACTATTTTAAAAAAACACAGGGGACCTTTAACATTCCACACGATCAGAGATTCAACAGCAATTCTATTTTTTTACTGCGTAACTTAATGTTAGAGTGTTTTCATTGAATTCCAGCCTTATGATAACTACGCCGAGAAAGGTATGGGGGTGCACATGAACGTGGCACGATTTAAATACTTGTAGAAGACCAATGTTTTTTGGTCTTTTCTGCTCCTGCAGGCAAACGCAGGGCTCGCCTCATAAAGTTCCCCAAATGCATCCAATTTCTACGCGGTAAAAAGAGCATAGGATACCGCATCTGCAGCCAATTAGGCAGAGGAGGGCTGGTGAGTAACGGCGTGAACCTCACTCCGAGACAGCCCCGTGGGCCGGGACCCCTCTAGTGTTACATTTTAAGCATCTTACCTTGCTGTTATCCATCATACAAGAAAGCCAACTGATTTCCAGTTAATACGCATTCCATTTTTTTTTCATTGGTCTATAGACTGAAACCCTTTGACTGCGAAGAGAAGTGATAAATTTTGTATTTTTTCGATTGCAAAAGTGGTATTTAACGCAGACCTTTAATACGGTAAAACTTTGAAAACAGCTCTGATGCAATAAAACGAACTATAAGAAACGTATTTGTTATATGACTACATTTCTTTATCGCAGTTTACTCCGAAACTTCCTCCTTTCCTTTTGATCGGTTGTGTCGGTTTTTACAATGTGAATGCGCATCAGCAATAGTAATAAAACAAGTGGATTTAGTGTTTCATGCACGCACACCTACGCTGCAGAGTAAGTCTGAGCAGTTATTTTAGCACACATGAACTGTTCTTTTTCTCACTCACCTGTCGTGTTTCTGTCGATCGTTTGATCTGTTTCGATCCAATCACCCCGCAGCCAATTCTAAATAATTAGTCCCGTCCTGGCAAAGCCGTTTTCCAATGATGATGACAGTTGAGTTATGTTGAAAGGGGCTGAAAAGGAGCGCCGGGTGTATGAATGGAAATGTTGCTGAGATGGAAGAGCTGCGACCAATGAGCAGCGAGAGAAAACCTCCCCTTGCCTGCAGTGTGAGGCCACTGAACCATGAAATAAGGGAAAAGCAGACAGCGAAAGAGCTTCATAAATTTGCTTTATACAGTCTTTCAGTAATAGACAGCGTCAAAAAAAGCAATAGGTATTTTTTGTATTGATTTGTTACCAAGTGCATACAAAGACACTGCAAAACACGGTGGATCTCCGGAAACTGCTCAGACAACTTTAGAAGTGTCAATGTGAAAACATTATCTTTTCCAAAAATCTAATTGTGTGTTTCCACCTTTCTTTTGCAAAAAAAACAAACATCGAAATTAGGCATTAGTTGTTGACAAATGTTTAATAAAGCATCAATCATAAGTATCAAACAATAAGTCCAAATACAGAATTTTCTAGACAAATGAAATCCTTCAGTAAGGCTGACAATTCAGTAATATATCTTGATTCAGTAAAGTGTATTTTAATAATCAACCATCAGCAGCATCCACTCAGGATCTTCATTCATGTTCATGTTTGTCCTCATGCTGACAGTTCCCGCAGGAATACAACCAGCAGCAGTTCCTCTGCAGTGGGTTTACTCTTCCTGCTCAGTTGACCCCACTCAGTTCACTAACTTCATTTCCTTCACATTGCTGCCCTCATCTTGGACCAGGAGTCCCCCAAAGGATGTGGGGCAATTCACGGCGAGGAAAGTCACCCAACCATGGCGTTTTATAGCCTCATCAAGGTCGCTATAATTCACGCGGAGCAACCAAAGTGCAACCTAGAAGTCGCCTTTCTGGATTGAATTGGGGGGCCTTAAAAAAATGACAAAATGAGTGTGACATGTGGGATCTGTTGCTGTAATTAAGACCTAGACAATGTCTTCACTGCAACAAGCAACCATCACTGAAAATCATAATTTCCCGTGCACATAATTACTTTATATCATGTGATCCGACAAATAGCGAGGTAATGACGTGACAAAAAAGTCTGGAAACGTTTTAAAGAGGGAACGACACTGCTTTATGCAAAACACTACAATCCTAAAATAAAATATTGGATTTTTTACAGTGTTGGCGGTCATCTGGTAAATGGTTCGCCTTTCATCACCGGCTAGACCGTCTGTTTGTGGCACCGCTTCCTAATGCAATGATTAAAAACAACAGCACTGATAATAATGTTCCCAGAACGAAACAATGGAAGGAAATCCCAGCATCCGTTTTGCTGAAAAATTGCATTCATGTGCTTGCTGTGTTGCCTTCCTCAGGATACAGTAGGGGCAGTTTTCTAACACATTTAAACAACAACTATTAAATTCTCAGGAAAAAGAAAAAGAATACATATTTTGTGGTCTGATATGAGCTGATATTAATGCTAACATTAATACAATGTAGAGACATGTTTACATGGGACAGCAGACAAAGTAAAGAGTCCCAATTTAACCTAAAACAACTTTTGCTACACTTCAAAACTCACTCTTAACAGTGCCACCAGCTTTCAAAAAAAAACATCCCAACTTAGAATAAAGGGATAGGTTGTTATCATTGTAAATGAAAATACATTAAGTCAAATTACTTAAAGCTGTTTGAAAAATACAGTTTAAAAATGAGAACCAATCCCCAAGCTATTACTAGACACACTGAGCAAAGGTTAGTTACTATTTCTGGTTAATCATTGGCTTTTATTTAACCTTAAATGGCAAAAGCAAGCATAATGGAATTTCAAATTGTGCGTTTTCAGAAAAGTTGTTGAATTGATCGACTGTAACCGTGTAAAGTTTCTGACACTGTTCTCTTTGTCCAATGTTGCAACACTCTTCTTGTGTTTTTAAAGAGCTGAAGAAAAATGTTTTTCTTGTTCTTTTTTTGCAAAGTGCCTCAGGTCCTCTGTCTGGTTGTTTCATCAAGCCTTGCACCATCCATGACTTCTTGTTTTCTGCCATGGTATTGACATTAAATGTGGAATGTGGCTGTAGGGTGATTGTGCCTCTTGTGGACGGCTTACACAAAACTCCCTTTCAATTGCCCTCCACTAATTATTTAGCATACATTCACTTTGATATGGTTTAAAACTAAATGTCCTTGTGTACTTTTATAGCAGACTTAAATCCTACTGTGCAGGGAGACCAAACAATCTACCATCAACAGTTTCATATATACAGTCCACAGCAAGTCTTTCCTCACTTAACATTTCAGTGCTCCTTCTCCTGGGATTCCACTGAAAACATGTGTATTTTAGATGATGCGGGCTACATCAGCGATTACATCTCCTCGAGTAAATGAAGCTCCTTACTCTGAACTGTAATGAGTTATTTATTTAGTTAAAGGGGCTACTGAGAGATGATCTGGAGATGGAGACTGGTCCCATGTTTCTTTTTGCTCCATGGGGAAAGAGAAAATGGCAGTGTGGCACCAGGGAAGGCAGGGCATAGTATCAAATCTTTTCACACAAGCATCCAGGCCAGACGTGGAGCAGCATGCAAGCTTAGACTGGAAATTTGTAAAATTTGTATGATTTTTAGTTATTACATTACAGTTTGAGAGATTGAATTGAGAGACAGCAAAGAGGAGAATAATTCCCACAACTTTGACAGGAAAACAGCTTTTTCTCTCACAAGGAAAATACTTAGTTTGCCCAAATGAACAAGATATTACCCAACACCCAAATCAAAATCAAGTCTTTTACCCCGCCTGTCCGTCTGAAACATCTCACACAGAGCCCAAGCTCAGCAGTCTTGTTCAGAAGAGTGAAGGTTCTTTATATTTCTACTGCATTACAGTTTGCAAGATTTACCCTAAAGGAAAATGAGACAGGAGATGTACTTCAACAACTTTGACCCCTCTCTTGACACAAACTGGAATGGCTCCGGTTTCTTTTGTCATGTGCAAAAGACTATAAAACATTTATGATGTTTTGCCCAAATGTACAAGACTTAACCCAACAACAACAACATTTAAATAAACGCACATCGATCGTCCATTTTAAACATCTCACACAGAGCATGTAAGCTCAAAACAGTGGACGTTCTTTATACTTCTATTGAATTAGGGTTTCTAAGATTAAACCTAATATGTATGTTAACAACGTTAACACCTCTCTTGACACAAACTGCATTGGCTACAGCTTCTTTTGTCATGTGGAAAAGATTTGAAATGCTATTCCCAAATTAACAACACATTACCCAACAACAACATTCAAATAAACTTATCAAAACTCTTAACATTTCTCGCACAGAGTGCAGACTGCAGCCCACTAGTGTGTGCGGTGATAATTAGCAACGGGAAGTATTAAATTAAAGCAAGCCAGTCATTTTATGAGGCAAGCATTTATGAAGGTAATAGCATCCCTATAAATTAACGACCTCCCAATGCCTCCTGATGTGTTGCCACTCATCAGGTCCAGAGCCAACCCCTGATAGGTCCGTTATGTGACCTCATATGTTCAGTCTCGGTATTCTTGCCCCTGGGGGTTGTGCTGAGATGAGAGCTTGGGAGAGTGGATATTTGTGGAAGGACATGTGGTGTCGAGACAAAATGCATGTTATTATGACATATAATATGTTCTGGTATGCACTTAATCAAAAGAAAAGAGGGTGTATTTAGGTCAGTGTCTGGCGTGTGTCTGTGCTTTATGCATCTACACTGTAATACGTTTTTTCAACACCACAAAATACTGTGTATCTCTATTTTTCTGAGGGTGTAGACATGGATTTCCCAGACGACTTATCTTGTGTCAATTCAGCTGTAAAAGTGGACACACCCTGCCTCTAACTCCAGACTGGGCATGGGAAACAAGGTGCTCGCTTTACATTTTAAATCAATCTTTGTTGCCAGGGAGAGTCATCCCTACCTTAACATAAGGCTGAAATAAAGCTTTTGAAAATGACTGCTTCTGCGGAAAAAAGCAGGGTGAGCAGGAGCAGGAGGAAGGCAGTGCCATTTACAAAGCCTAAATCATCCCCTGAACTATAAATCCACTGACCGCTCATCATTCAGCAGCATTTTAAAAAGCCCTTAAAGAAAAACATGGAGTGAAATGAATATGCTGTCACCTCTCATTTGGGTCTGGCCCGCTGGCTCAATAAGAAAAGTGTTGTTCCCTGGAAGGCTGCTAGCCCAGGCTGAGCTCTCAGGTTTAGGGTTTACCCCTGTCCCGCATTCTCAAGGCTTTTGAGGCCCGCGTCTCTCTTTCCTCCCCCACGTCCCCCCAGACATGTCTGACAGGCTGAACTCGATGTGGGCTGCTCACCAGACTACAAAAATCATTCATCTGTGCCTTCAGACGGTCAAATCTGGATCTAATAAAGGGAACTCGTCTATTGATCCTATTCATGGGGAAAGCCACTGCCAACTGCAACCACTGGAGGGCTCTCTGGCTCAAGCTTGAAGCAGCTCATTGAGGACTTTAGTGCCCTTTGGTTCAGAATGGGAGACATTATAAACCATCAGAGACTATTAAATGATTACTGCAAATTAGTCCATTCATTATTAAAAAAAATGTTTAGGTTATAAGTTAACTATTTTTTCCCCCAAAGAAAATATGTTTGCATTAATCATAAAGAGACATAATATCCATAGATTTTATCCAAAATAAACATAATGTGTGCAAATATGTACAAGATGGTATATGGCATGTTTACTATTCCATTATTGTTGAGTCCAAAGACAACAATGGAACCCTCCCTTTTCACCTGTGGCACAAACAAACAAGTGAAGCAGGAAACAGACGCTGCAGGTGCTCTGACACAGTGCCAGCCAGATCAGAGCAGGACATTGTTTCTTACACTTTTAAATAAAGCAGAATGGAAGCAAAGGCCGCAAAGCCAAACAACACAAAAAAAATCATCCTCACACAGGGGCCAGGAGAAGGAGGCATGTGAGAAGGCGGGAGGTAAGGGGACAGGGAGAAGGAGAGTGAGTCACAGTCACTTTTAGGGTTGTGTTTATGTGTGGGTGAGGGCACTACCCCAAACGCCTAGGCAAAACCACAGCATTCCACACCGGGTCTTAAAGAGACAGAGCGACGCTGTCATCATGGGTATTTGGGGAGTAAAGTGTTAACATATGGTGAGGGCTATTTGAGACGGCTGGTTAGATGCACAGAAGCTAGTAGGTGGCCGTGCCAGCTCTCAACATGTTTTGGAAAAAAAGTAGCTATATAGATTTGTGTTTCCCTTAAGGAAAACGGACAAAAATGTATCAAATGTACCAACAAAAAAAAATCTACATTTCAAATAGGAGATAAAGCTAAGAGACATGTATTCTTCACTTGTGTGATGCTACTGGTTAAAAAGTTGGTGTACTGTGTCTGCAATACAGATATCCAATGACAGAGGGCAGAGTTGAGCTGTGAAACGACTAAGGCATGTCAGGCTTCTGCTCTAAACTTTTCGTAAAGGAGTTACAAACCTTTGAAAAAAACAATGCTGATATCTTGCACCATTAACTACAAATTACAGCATAATTGTCTCCCATTACTGTAGTTTGGACAAGTCAAAGGAAATGTGTTTCCCATGAAGGAAGCTAATGTATTTTAAGTTAAAATTCCTTACAATAAAAAAAAAAACTGTACAAAAGTGTACAAAACAATTGTTGAATCGATTTTTTTGTATTGATCCATACATCACAAACACAAGCTGTTTAAGGGTGAGGCTCTGTACTCAAAGCATCTTCCATCCACAGACATACAGCAGATTGGGTAACAGTCTGAATGATGACAGCCCCAGATTACAAGTACAGGGAGAGAAACAGCTCACTGATAGGAAGAGAGAGAAAGAAGACGAGAATGAGAGAAATGTGTAGGTGTGAGGTGCTGGTGGTGTTTTGTTGACAATCGGGTGGTTAGAGAGAAGCTGAGGCTCGGGTATGGGAGAAAAAGAAAGTGTGTAAGGGGGTGTTTTGGAGAGAGGTTTTCTAAGAAGGAAGGAGAGGATGCAGAGAAGGAAATGAAATGGAGGTTAGGGGGCAACAAGAGAAACAGCCTGTTTCCTCTCTGAAAATCCATGGCACACTATGGACTTAACATCCTTAAACCATCAACAGAGCTCTAAAAATAGCCCCTGTTTCTGCACAGTAAGAGGTGGGAGTAGGGGTGAGTATAGGTGTGGGTGAGTGGGGGAGGCCGGCGGTTGGAAATGGGACTCAGCACATGCGATTGGGAGTGAGAAGTTGAAGAGAAACAAAGAAACACTAACCTGCCAGACAGTGGTGATGAGAGATTGGACAGAGATTGCCTGGCTGCATGTGTATGAGAGAGTGACTAACATAGAGGAGAGAGTAGGAGTAAGATAGTGAAAGTGGAGGTAGACCCCAAATATAGACCCCACGGAGTAAAACATCACAGTAGTTTCACAAACCCTTATGGAAGTACTATTTTTCTATTCTTGGACATTTAATTCAATTTGATGGAGGCAGAGGAAAGCAATTTGTTGCAGTTACTAGTTTTAATGCAGATTCAGAATTCTCTTACACAATATATAATGAGCTGCAGCCCGCTCCCACACAACAACAGATGTTAGCACACGCGACAAAGGCAAGTGTTCCTCATTTAGCCCCCAGTATCGTCTTCAGACCCTGAAAATTGATCGTCCGTCTTTTAAAGAATATGGAATACGTTTGTTTCGACTCTTTGACGTTGTGGTCTATGACTTCACCTGAAGCAGAACATAATCTACAGTAATGGCTTCCATCCTCCGTCCTTCCCTAGCTGAGGATGCATATTTCTATTGGGATAGCCTCCCAGAGAGACTGTGATTTAGTGAAGGATTTACTCTGAGTAGATTTTTGGCCAAATTACTCCCTGCCATCTCAAAACTCAAATGAATTCTCGCCCTTGTAAAACAAGTGAAATATTGGATGTGTACACGTCCAGGGGCACCAAATTGTAGGAAATGTTCATTTATTCGAAGCCCAGGAGTCGATTCAAAAGAAACGAAGTGAACCCCCACTTATACGTTTTAAAGGAGTATTTAATAAAAGGATGCAGCAGTAGGTTTTACAAACGTTTCACAGCTGTGGCTCAATAGCCCGGTACACGCGTCCACAGGCCGCTGACTGAGTGGAGCTCATCAGTAGTTACTGTGTGGCGGTCCGGAACAAAAGAGGGCTCGATTTCACAATACAAACATGTTTTATAAAACCACCCCTTTCCGGCCATACAATAAACAACTTCAAAATAAGACGTGCTCCGGTCTCATGCTCTAATAGGTTGGTAGCGGGGGCTGGATCCTGTTGGCCGCTTGTCACATGGGGTTCTCCGGATTCTTCTATAGGCTGACGTCGTCGGGGGCGTGTCCTCTTAAGACGTCACCGTCGGCATCTTGTTAGTGATGTCCTGAAGCTCTCACCTACGATATTCTATTATGCAATCCTTCTGAAGTTGATCAGTTATTAAACACGCAACAGTATCATTGCAGCATCAATGAGTGAGAGGTAGAGGCGGTGTGTTTAGTATGTAACCCCACGCGTCCTTCTCCCTCCACTCATATATACAATACAATATTAGCTATATGCTAACTGAGGCTAAAACAACATCCGGTAATACTACCGGAATTGGACAAATATGATCCGTCCAGAAACAGTGAATTATCTTTTAATGTTCCGCTCCAATATATCGATTATTTCTAACAATGTGTAAGAAGAAAGACATCACTCATGTTGTGCTAGAAGCATTTCCCAACATCGACCACAATGTACTAGTAGGCCTTGTTGCCTGCCTCGACCCAACCCTACAGTCAAATCTTCATGGGATTGCTGCAAATAACTTAAAGCAACCCCAAGCAACAATTTCTACACACACTCAACATTTTGGACAGTTAGCTTTGATTATCCTTAACTTCTAATGTCAAAACCAATACTTTAGCTCTATTGACTCCATTGTGAGACTCAATGTGTTCCTCTACGTCAATTTTTCCTAACCTAGGGTCCAGGCCCCATTAGGGGAGCGCCAAAGCTAACAGAGGTGATTTGTGTGCTCTGAGTTTAGATCTTCACAACTCAAGTCATAATAACACACTTGCTTGATATTTTATACAAAACTCTAAATATATTAAAAGATGTATGTCCTCACCCAAAAACAACTAGGCCATATTTATGCACTCAATCACTTTCCTCAGGTCAGCTAGCTAGCTAGCATCTAATCTATGTTTTTCCTGAAGACTATGTTGCTTAGTTGACCAAGAAACATCAGTCAGCCTTCATAGATTGCCCAAAACCAGCAGTAAAAACTGTATGTCAAACATCTAAAGCACACTCCTTGTAGTTATGGTCCCAAACAGGCCTTCATACAATAAGCTAGACTTGAAAGCCTTGTAAAACAATATAGCCACTCAGTTTCCAAGAATTAACCAAATAGTTGTATCATGAGTAGTACATGTATCAGTAACTGTGTTAAGTGATTCCACTTACCATAAATCCAGTGGTGTCCGCCTCCCAGGAACCCTTTCTCAATAATTAAATGTCATTTGTTTGTTGTGTAACGTTATTAGTTTATGAGAGATATATCCAAGATGGGTTACCATGGTTTTGCTCCGAACATATTTCCTCTGCAAGAGTATGTTTGTATGACGCATGATATGTTGTGCTTGGATCACTCCTAATGAGAGGAAACAGCAGGATTGAGATAGATAACTTTCTTGAGTGGGCTCCATGCTTGATTAGCTTCCCAACCAGAGCACTTCCTGGTTTCTGATTTACATGTGATTGAGCTAACCAATCAGAAGCTAGGTGCTCTCAGGCTGAAAGGTGAAAGTGAGAAAAAACACAGGTAGATTCAGTAATTATTGTAATGGCCTGTAAGCATCACATTTTTATAAAAATCTCTATAGAATTGTAAATAGTGTCTTGATCTTTGAGAAAGAGTTGCATGTGGGTAATAATTTAACCAGAATCTGCTAATTTAAGTTTGTGTTTAATGGTTATATCTTCATCAAACAAAGGAAACCAAACTGTATTACAGAAAAGTATAGTTTTTTTTTAGGTGTACTAAAATGTATCACTACTTACTTGTCACCTGGGTTAATAAAACAAAGCATATATCCATTGTTTTAATGACCCATGCCTGGTAGTAGTGAGGGGATGTTGAAACAGAAGTATACAAGACAGGGAAGGAGACCAGACACAGGACATTAGACAGACTCAGTTGAAAGCAGCCACTGACAAGCAGCTCCTTCTTCCCTCTCATCGCGCTGATAAGGCCTCCTCTGCTGCCTGAACCACACACCTCATCACCGGCTAGATGACCTGAACAAAGCCGACAGGTCTACTAGCGCGTTGATGTTGTTATCAGTGTGAACTCAACAGGGATGTAGTGGAACTAATGATACCTCTTTCTCACAACAACCGGGGGACTACTGAAACACTGTGGCACAACCAGCTCCTTAATTATGTACACATAGTGTGAAATCATTCCTAATGTTGTATGTAAAAGGTTCATGCCACCAAAATGTATGTTTGAAATGCACTGTCAGGATTGTTTATTATCAAAAATCATTGTACCTGATGCAATGACTATAAAGGAATTATACAGTATACACTATGTATTCTATTCCACATTATTTAATTGTATACTGTATTTGATCTTATTCTATTTTATATGTACATGTTCTTCTTATTTCTGCAGCTTAGTATTGCACTTTTTTATGTCTTTTGTTTTTTATGTTTTATTCTATTTATTCTATGTTGCAGTTGTAGTGGGTAATGCTCTTGAATCCAGCTCAAGGCCTGACTCCTCCCCCAACCACTCCCTTTATTTGAGCTGTGCATGAAAGGCACCTGCTGGCCTCCTTTCCTTTGTCTGTCATTGTCGGTCGAACAGGTGGGCTGCCTTTTTTAATTCATGGGTAAATTGGTCTCATTTCTGCTATGTCATGCTCACTTGCTGCTTCCTTACATTTTGTCCAGCTTCCACATCAGTAGGTTACCTAATTTCTGTGGGGAGTAGGGCCAGAACACATTAATTGTTTGTATGCCGCATGGTGAGCCTTTTTTAACCTACATTTATCCATTGCTTTTAGGTTTACCTGCTGCTGTTTTTGCTTGTTCAATATTTTGTCTTTGCTATTTTTGTCTTGTAGTGTTTTTTTGTTTTACTTTTTGCTGTGTTTTGATTAGTTTTGCCTACTTGCATTTGTCCAAAGATATAGTTTAAGGTTTTGCTTAGTGTTTATTTGTGCATACTTGTTTTGCATTTAGTTCTTTGCCTTTTTCCTCAGTTTGCTGTGGTAAAGAGCACTATTTGCTGTGTGTGTGTGGCTTGCTGTGGCTGCACCTGGTGAGTATTTGGTGGCACCGTAGTTCCACTCGAAGTACCCTGCCACCCCATTGACTGGCCTCAGCCAACCTTAGTTGTAGTTTCTTTTCGCACACATACTTTTAATATTACATCACATTACATTCTGTAATAAAGATCATTTTAACTGAATGTATCTTGCAGCAACACTTCCTGAGTTTCCTATTTTGTCCTTACATTTAATAAAAATGACTTTATTTTGAAACACATCTCTGCCCCTCAGTTAACATACGTGTGTCCTAATTGAAATCGAGGTTTTTTGGTAAAAGGTAAAGTATTGCCTTGTGTTTACTTCCTGGGGTGATTCCATATGTTGCTTCCAGATTTAATATGAGAATCCAACATGAGGGTTAAGAATAGAGATGATAACATTTCAGGATTACATATTTTGAGTGTAAGCGGAGCTGCTAGAGCGATGGGAGTTGGTCCTACTGAGGGGTTGTCATTGCAATACAATTTGAGGCAGAAGTTTATTTAAATGCTTGTCATTGATTTTATTAACTCAAGCCAAGTAGAATGATGATCCTTATAATTTAGTCCATATAAGTGGTTGTTAGTATTTTACTCACTCAAGTCAAAAAGTCTCGCCCCTCATCGTGTCAGTTTCCATTTCTCTTGGTGCTATCAACACTTTTTTCTGGCATGCTCCCTCTCTGTCCCCTGTCTATCTCTCCCCCTTCTATCTCACTGATTGGTCTCCCTCTAGTCGCCTCCCTGGCCTACACCTCTCCTCTCTCACTCCTCTAATGAGAGTGTGTGTTACCCAGGCATTTAGAAAAACCTCCTCTGCTAATTACATGACAAGCATCTCGTTCTGGAACACTAATGAAGAGGAGTAGTGGACGCCACTGGAGTTGTGTGTGTGTGTGTGTGTGAGAGAGAGAGAGAGAGAACAGGGGTCAAGCTGGTCACTGGTGTTTGTGTATGTGTGTTGGGTGGGAGTATTCTGGCACCAGTCCCGAAGCTTATCAACCGGGGCATGTTGGACTCAGGATCTCGTTCTCTCCCTCCCTCCTAGTCCTGATTTTTTCTTTTCTTTTCATCTAACTACACACATCTTTATTTTTCTCATGAAAGATCAGCATAAATGTGTTATTTTTGTAAAGCAACATTAATGTTACCCTTATTTAAGATGGTTTAAAGAGAACACTTATTCTCCCAGTCTTTGAAGAAAGACATGCAAATCCCTGATCTTGGTGTGTTGTGTTGGCTTTCTGCATCAAAAGCTAAATGCGCAGTGTTGGTTTCAATAGCCTCAATCAGTTGGTCATGGGCATGCTGTTAATTAAACTCAACATTTACTGACAAAGGCTACAGTATATGCACACACAGAGCCTACAGATAAACCCTCAGACAAAGAAAAGAAAAGAAAGACAGCGACCTAGGCAGAAATCCAACAACTCAGCGTGTGGTTTGGAGGAACTCGTTCTGTCAAGAGGAACACTCGGAACAGAAGATTGCTGTCCTGTACCATCCCTTGTGAAACGCTTGAGAAACACAGACCATCTGGAGGCTATAGTGCACACTCTCAACCCATCAAATATTGAGGATGTTTGTCTGACTTACAGGGCTCATTTAGGACTGTTTGGACAACTTGGCTGAGGGATTGCTGCTTTAATTAAAGATAATATCAAAAGCCAATATTGCCCCCAAGACCTTTGCCTCACAGTCAACAGTGCAACAAAGTCACGGTTCTGTGGGTGAGGGTGAGATTCTTCACCACTTCTAAATGAATCAAGTCAGGTTCGACACAAAGGCCTCTCCATGTTCTTTATTTCACTGAGGTTCCTGCCCCATATCCCCCCTTTCTCTCTGTCGATGCCAATAGCAACGCAGGCTTTTTTTAGGGCCAAGCCCACTGCGGTGATGGCATATTGATACTGTCATAAAATATTACATCCTCACTTTATTCATTAGAACTTGTCTTTAATCTAAAAATATCACGGGCAGGGAATAAAACAGAGTTTTCAGCGGCACATAGATTAGGCCTGTGCGTCTCTCACTGAGCACCGCAGCTCGGAAACACTGAGGCCCAAAATAGATGTTCTTCTCATAAAGGGCTCCTTCTTTGTAGTCAGCATACAGCAACAACATCTGCAGGGCAGTTTCTATGGGGGGAACAGATTCGGGCAGGCTATCAAAGAGAGAGGCGATCTCCTGTGAGAAGCGGTGGGCGGAGGACTTCCATATTCTCCCTCTCTCTTTTCTTTTTTTGTACTTTCTCTTGCTCTTTCTTTCTTCCAAAAATCTGTGGCAATCAGAATGATGCTAATAAAAGACCATTAATATCACCTGTCAGCGCTATCTTTGGAAGATCCAAAATGAGAAAATGAGACAAAAGGATTCACAGTCTGCAGCTGCGCACTAAAACACAGGAAACCAGTGGAAGACAGACAGCAGTGTGGTTAGGTGTTCTGAATTAAATAAAGCAAGAGATGACAGAAATCAATCGAGTTCCCAAATCTTAGAGCCACAGGACTGTCCCATTAATGTTTGCTGATGTCTCAAATACAAAACAGTTGGGATGTGTAATTAATGTCTTGGTTGGACCCTATCAGTTCAAATTATTTATCTTTTCTTAAATGTTTTCTTAGAGAGGTTCCAGTCGATGTTCTGGAATGCATAGTGGGATTGTCACTTCTGAACAGATGGTAATGATCAACAATATGACCTGTACTTGACTCCAGACACTGTATCTTCCAAGGTAGAGAATCAACGTGTCACGAGAACCTTTCCTTCACATTTTAGTTAAATATACAGTCAAGATTTCAAACTCCTTGTTTTAAGTGAGGAATTTGGTATTGAGCGCTATACTTTATGACACAATAGAAGTATAGCGGATTTTTTTATCAAAGCATTTGATTTATTTAATGTAGAAATGGACCCATATTTGTTTAATCGAAATCTGATCTGGAAACAAGAACACTGTAAGACTTTTCTACACTCGTGATTTTGAGGGCCATAAACCCCTGCAGGTCTTTTGACTAATGGCTTTTACTGCCGGTGATGGCAGGGCGTTCACTATCTGTTTAATGCAAAACATGAGCACAAGCCGGCGCATAGATGGACGCTCTGATCGGAAAAAGGTGGTATCATAATGTGGAGGTGAAAGGCGAGGGGGCAACATGATGATAGTGGCTTCATGCGGAGCAGAAGTGCATCGGGAGCCTCGCCTTTGAACTGGTGAGCCAGCTAATTGAAACAGCATTGGCGGGGCACCGGCTGAAGATCTGGATCGCATTCATCCCCACTTTTATTCAATTTTAGTCCCATCGCAGATTCGAGGCTCCGTGCTTTTCTCTCCACATGGCAATAAGTCATACCCTCGCCTTTTGCCCCCGACGTGTTGCCCATCTGTGTCCCCTGGGGGCCACGGGGATCTGAGGCCCACAGAAAAGCAGAGGGATTCAGACCAGCTCTTGAGAAAATGCAGGCTGCCTGCCACTGAGCCCCTTATGGTACTTCTTCACGCCTCTCACCTTGGACTTGACCCCTCCATCTTCCTCCTCTACGTTTCACACACACACACACACACACACACACACACACACACACACACACACACACACACACACACACACACACACACACACACACACACACACACGCCTTCTTAACACAAGACTTTTAAGATTTACTGTTAAGAGCAGTGGCTGTCAGGAGGGTTGAACCGTGCACTTTCTAATTCAAACAAATGCTGCACTAGGGTCACGGAATTATCATGGAGTCACAAGGTGTTTCAGATGACTCGCAAGTGTTGAGTGTTAAGCTGATAGAGAGAGGGAGACTGCACTCCGGTTGCAATGCAGCAGAGAGCTTGCATCCTCGCAGCGTGGAAAAAAATAAACAAATATTGCGATAAATAAGCAAATAGATAAACCTTCACTATCACCAACCTGTATCAGAGCAGGTGGATGTAGATCTTTTTTTGTATGTGAGAAACTTCTCATTTCGCAGAAGACTGGTCAACAGTTCTGCTACAGCTTTAATCAGTGTCCCACATGCATTGGCTGGTGGTCGGGCTCAGGAGGAACGAGCTGGAGGATGATATGATAGTCAGTGATGTACAGAAAATAAATATTCAAGAAGCAGATGCTTCTCAGGTGCTTTCTGGCGAGACCTGAAACAAATTGATTTGACGGCAACACGTCTTCAAATGGTTCTTTTAGCCGGTGCTTTTTTAGCCTGCTTTTATGCAGGTACAATATGTTTAAAACAAGCCTCTAGCTGATGTGACACATATAGGTGACACACATACAGTACATGCACAGATGTTGTTGTTTTTTTTTTTTTTCAAGATGACAACATGACAGGAAGATCAGCCATTGTCATTATCATCACACCCCCTTCTCTGTGTTCCTATGTGTTCCTGCCTCTTTCCTGCTATTTTCCCCAGGACAATTTCTGTGAGAGGAAAACAATCAACCAGGTAAACAAACGTAATTCAAATTTAGCTTTAATGAAAATAAGCCACTTGTTTTGAAACAGGAATAGATGTAAGATTTAAGATCTGGTTATAGATGAGTCTTCTTTAAAGCACTTCCAAACTGACTTGATATTGGATAAATATTAACCCGCAGGATAGACAGGGAATATCAAACTAAATAGACCATCAGAGACTCTCTGCAAGTTTACACCTGTACTGTGAAGTCCAAAGACAACACAAAGGGGAGAAGATAATTTGGAGGATCACCGTGCGATTGAGGGAGGGACTAAAAGTGTGCATATGCCTTCCTCTGTAGGACTCGCTGCAAGCAGGTGCAGCATCTCTGCAGTCCACCGCTCAGCTGTCACACTCAGCTGCCCAGCGCGTCTACTCCACAGGAAACTTCTCACACCGCAGTCGGTAAGTGCAAAGTTTTATTACCACAATTAACTGCACATGCGCTAATATGATTACATCGTCGCTCGGAGCTCCTTTTCACGCGTTAGGGTGAAAGTGTGTGAGGCTTTAAAGTTTCGGTTTCTCCCGATAGGAATTCTGTTGGACCGTTTCTTCTTAATTAGGACGCGCTCGCTTATCTCGGTTTATTATTGTGACGTTGCAGTAGCGCTCAAAAAGCAACGTTGCACGAACATTTTTATATGATTTGTACAACTTTTAGCATTTTTTCTGTTATTTCCTACACTTTGTGGGCTTTAACTGCATTCAAAGATCACTCTAATCATACACTGTATATATTTATAGCCTATACAAAAATGAAAACGGGGTTAATATGAATGCTTAACTCTTATTTAGCATTGGTTTTTATGTTTTGTTTTTTCCATACCAAATCATTGACATGTAAGTAAAACCTAAAGGAGGTGCATGCATTTGAATGGCATAACTGATTTGCACAGTATTCACTTTGTGTATGGGTACTTTCTTTTCTGAAACAAGCGCATCTGAGTCTTTTTGAGCTGAGGAACATCTGCAAGCATTGAGCAGTGGCACATCTTGCCTCAGTCTGTCAGCAGCTGCCTCAAACTAAATATGCCAAATTGCTTAACATATGAATGTGAGAGGATGGGACCTGCCACTGCCCATGTACACCATTCCTCCTCTAATGTAATCCCTTAGCTCAGTTTCCAGTCTCTTTTGTTGATGCTGCTTCAAGTCAACAATGTTAAGTGATAAGCAAAGTGTGTGGGAGGGGAGGAAAGAGAGGAATAGGAAGGAGAGGAAGAGGAAGGAGAAGAGGAGGAGAAAAGGGAGGAGGAAGAGGTGATGCAGATCAGAGGAGAAGAGAGTGATAGAGAAGAGATGGATGAAGTTAATAAGCCTCTGGTATGATGGATTTGTTTAAGCTGAAATACCCTCTCTTCCACATACACATTTGCAGTATTTGATTCTAAATAAATACATACAGTATGATACTCCTAAACCATTAAAACTAAATTAAATAAAAATATGATGGCTGTTTAAAAAAAAGGGAAAAAAAAGCCTAAAACCATATCCTTCCTAACTTTGGAAATGATGTTACAGGTAATTGAAACCCAGCTCAAATGTCTCACTCTTTCCTTTATTTCTTTTTTTGCACTTCTTTTCCCCTTTTCCTCTCTCACTCACCTCCACACACACACACACACACACACACACACACACACACACACACACACACACACACACACACACACACACACACACACACACACACACACACACACACACACACACACACACACACACATAGTATATACCCCACACATACAATCTTTCACACAAAGTGTAAACAGCTTGTGATAGATAGGTCGACTCCACACGGCCCCGTCTGTTTGCGTGTTGATCCCTTCAGCAGGCCCTGCTTCTCCTGTCCGCAGCGTCAGTGATGAGTTACTACATGGATCCAGTTTCTTCCTACCCGGCCCTTCACCCCTGTGACCGTCTGGGCGCAATGGTAAGACCCCCCCCCCACCCCTCATAAATTACCTCTGTGTTAAGGCTTCCTCAGCTACATGCCACACAGCCGGCCGGCAGTGTGAGGGAAGGAGCATGTGTGTGTGTGTATGTGTGTGTGTGTGTGTGTGTGTGTGTGTGTGTGTGTGTGTGTGTGTGTGTGTGTGTGTGTGTGTGTGTGTGTGTGTGTGTGTGTGTGTGTGTGTGTGTGTGTGTTAGCTGGTATGTGTGCAGCAGCAGATGAGCACCGTTTGCAACTCTGGATTCCATCACCTCACAGGAACAGAGTCTATATGAGAAATGTTCCTGTTGAGTTGAGTCCAGCAGAGTTGCGCTAATAGGGCCTGTATCTGTACATGCTGTTCCTTATGATTTGTCAAAAGTTAGGAAACAGAGCTGTTGAACAACACAAGGCTGGGAAATCGCCCTAATGAACTTCTCTGTGTTGCACAACCACCCTGCAGCAAGATGTACTTCTCTTTAGCGAGTAAAACGGTAAATATTGAGACCTGTAGGCCTCCAACTTTGCCACTAACAAATCAAATTGGAGTCAGACCATCCCCGATGAATAATACTTTTCTCAGCCACCTGCACAGCGCTTTGCAGCATTCTGTTTGCAAGAACACCAAGGCTGTTAACGCTTTCCAAATGAGAGAGCTGAAGACAGAGTCAGAGACGATGCTAGCCGGGAACATTGGGATTCCTGTCAGATGAGCATTTGAAGGGTGAAGGCCAAGGAGCATCAAAATAAATGCCTCCATTTGTATGCAGAGCGCCGGCACATTAGGATAAGAGACTGAGGTTATATGCAAATGGCAACCCCACCCTGGCCTGATGGAGAACATAGAAAGATACAGCTCCCCGGGTCCTAATTGGCTCAGGTGGTGGGGCTTGCCTTTGAAATTGAGACTATGTATACCAGGGCAGACTTGGCCAAAAGGTGAACCAGGATCACCTCGGTAGCTCTATTTTGTTGAATTTACATGAATTATCGGCAAACAGCCGCAGGACATGGTGTGTTTTATTTTCTATGTTTACACTTATATAGGCTCAGTAAGTACAGTCATTTACAGTGTCTTATATGTTTCAAGAAGATTGTATGCCGATACGTGTAAGGGAAAATAGGGCTTTCAAGCAGCCAGAAGAAATACAAATGAAAATACCAGAAGTGTTCTGTAAAGGTGATCTTTGAAATCATACAACATAGCTTTAGGGTATGGTGCATTTGAAATAAGCAGCACAGCTTCAGTAGGGCAGTGTATGCCAGATGCTAAGGGAGTAGGACATTAAGATTTCAGGCATTTATGAATCAGCATTGTTTTGAGTCATTACCAACTGGTGTTGCGCAAACTGTCAAGTATTAATAGAATATGAAACATGGTAATGTGTAGTGGGAGTTAGGGTCCTTTACTTATAATGCTATATAATGTCACACCCAAAGTAATGCAAATAATACTAGATGATAAATTGTAAGCGATTTTCCATCACAGCCTAGGACTTCTTCATGGCAGATATATAAATGTGTGATTCAAGTAAAAGGGCAGATGTCACTCCGAACATTAGAGACTAATTAACTAATAAAGATGACTTTAAATGAGCCAAATTGCACAACATGAGCATCCCCCTGGAACAGCAGCCTGTTATAATTGTTGTTAATCACACAGAGCATTAAATAACATCTGTCCGATGACTGAAGAGACTGCAATTCCTTGAAGAACCACTAGATGTACAGAGAAACCAAACAAATGTTGCAATGAATTAATGATCTTAAATTAAACGTCATCATAGTTAATCACTTTCATAAACATGTTGTTTCTACTCATGTAGGATTATTTTCCCATAATGAAAAACTGTTTCCAGTACTTTTATTGTGTTTTCAGTTCAAATATCAAGTCTGTTTTATACGCTCCCATTTATAATCATTGTATTTGTATGTAAAATCAATTGAAGCCTAAGGCGTATTGCAGACCATGCTGGTGTCTGGGACTTGCTTTTTTTCCCCACTACTGGGAGAAACAAAGAACCAACATTAAAAGTGGAAAAAAGAAAAAGCGAGCCAATAAAATAATTACAAAACGATGACTGACTGATGAGTGTCAGATAAAGGCCAGAAATATGTCTTCCAAAATTGAAATATTTATTTATAGACTGGAAGTACATATCAAAAATTGATGTGTATGCAATGTGTTCAGTACTTATATTTATACTATGACGTATTTCAGATTGATCTAAAGTTGTTCTCGCACTGATCAAAAAGTATTATGGTGTTGATGTTATCTCCACTCTTATCTGTGTCAGTCTGTCCGTCAAATCCATAAATCTTCCATGAGGCTCCCTGCACGCCTATCTAACTTTCCCCCCCTTTGCTGACTGCACTGATACGAGAAGGCAGCGTCCCACGCAAACCTCTGAAGAGAACCTCATAACCCCCCCCCCCCCCATGCCGATCATCTGCTCATGTTTGCCATCCATAAAGCTGGCCGACTACTGATAAATGCCACAGTGCTTAAACTGGGCCGCTTATCAGATCGGCAGTCACTCGGTCAGACAGACTGTCAGTTATACTTATGACGTATAGAATATGACAGTCAAACACCATCTTATACTAGGCTATATTTGGCAAGCTGAACCATAGCTTTTAGTGTCTTTTTTACAAATGACAAATATACAATTATATATTTTTTGTCTTGTAAAATGAAAAAAAGAAGCTGATGGTAAATGTGAAGAATATAACAAAGACTTTATATAAATATTACAAATGTTATGACAGAAAACTACTTTTGAAAACTTTTAAACATGTTTTAAAAGAGCTAGTGAGACACTCTTGTGAGAAATATGTTATTCTCCTGTTCTCATCACTATTAAACTCAAACATCCAACAATATCTATTGAGTTATTTTAGTTTATTGTCAAATAAGGGCATGGATATGCTAAAAATGGCCAAGTGGCTATCTTCTACCCCACTATCTCTTGTATACGCATAGAGTTTCATATCCCTTCTTGCTCCTGTGTCAAGTGTTGACTTTAGACTTCCCCTTTCGGTGCAACCTCTTACGTGAACATTTCTATGATAAGCAGGATAAATCAACAAAGCAAAAGATAAACTGAATGAGTCAAATTTAGCAGCTAGGGTTATCTGTGCAGGAAAACAATGTTTTCAAAATCCAAGGTTACTGCTGACGGTCAAAGCCACTGTGTAGTTTGATCAGTTGTTTTCAGCTTAATCTTTTTCAATACATCCCTCCGCACATGAACGCCTTTTTTTCATTGATTAAGAGATACAACTAAGCATTTCTTACATAAAAACCCACAGATTTAGTTTCAGCGCAGTAAAACACAAGCCCATGCACTGGTTCAAGTATGATTGATGTGCTTGGAATTTCGATTCAACTTTATTTAACTTTATTCGAGCTGTTCATGCTATTTAAATCGTTATTTTATAGCTTGGACTCCATCCAAAACTCAAATGCTTTATTTAAGTTGAGCTGGATCCTTGTCATAACTAAAGTAAGAGTTAGGAAGACACCATCGGTTACTGTCCGAAGCACTTACTGAGCCCATATTTTTCATGCTCAAGAGATGTGCATAATATTTATAAAAGAACAGGCCCTCATTTATTCATCACATAAGGGTTTAAGAATTCAACAATAACAATAGAAAAAAAAACATTATTATTTTCATATGATCTGTGGAGATGTCGATTTAGACAAACAAGCAGTATCTATTACAGTTTATTTTGGCTTATGCATACTGGGTGTTGTTTTTTTCAGAGGCATAGTGGCGGGCTGGCAGTGGGCCCTCAGATCCACTCCCCAGGTGTGGTTCACCCCCAGCATCAGTACCACCCATCACAACCCCTTTACATCCAGGATATCCCCCTGCAGGAGGTGCCCAACGGACACGACGTGGGTCCTACAGGTAAGAGATGCAGACAGACAGCCTGACCTCCAATATACTACAAGGTACTAGTAGTAAAGCCAAATGCTTCATTTGTAAGGAAATTAAAAGTGGTTACCATATTTTAAAACATATCATATACTTTTACCTTTAAATGAACAAAGTCTCTTTTCAAACGACTTGATGTGGCTGTTATGTTGACAACCACATATCAACTTCATTTAGTTTTTAGAGAGACACACACGGTCTCATGTCGACCTGTTGTTCTGCATCTGCTGCATAGGGGGGGGGTTGGTGATGCTGACCCTGAGGGCAATGCCTTTACCAGATACCCCCTCTCTCTTGTTTTCTCTCTGCCCCCTCCCTATCTTTTCTGCTAAGGACAACCACATGCCGCACATTTTTCTTATTCAATCCTTTATTTTTTCTTTCATTTTTTTCATATGAGTTTTATTTTAAACTGGAACATTCCTTCTGGTGCATTGCCTGTGTTTGACTCTGGCCCCTTCTTGTCCTCAAAAGTGATTGATGATTGCGGACTGGGACGCACGCCACGGGAGTAGGGTAGGGGTGCTGGGGGGCACAGGCTTTCTTCCGTCACCTCCCTGAGCTGGACGCAGGGGGCAAGACAGGGGGCCAAAGGGCGGCCATCTTTTTCCCAAGCTTCTGGTTTGGTCTCTGGAGAGATGGAGGGGGCCTGTGTGTGTGTGTGTGTGTGTGTGAGTGTGTGTGTGTGTGTGTGTGTGTGTGTGTGTGTGTGTGTGTGTGTGTGTGTGTGTGTGTGTGTGTGTGCGTGCGTGTGTGCATGTGTGTGTGTGTGTGTGTGTGTGTGTATGTGTGTGTGTGTGTGTGTGTGTGTGTGTGTGTGTGTGTGTGTGTGTGTGTGTGTGTGTGTGTGTGTGTGTGTGTGTGCGAGAGGGAGTCAGGATTTGATGGGATTTGCTGATGTTTGTTGCCAGAGACACACTCCTTTGGAGCCCTCACTTCATTGCTCCCAGCGCTAAACCGTTGACATAAACATTGCTGAGTGGAAAAAAATGACCGAGCACTGACCTTTTTTTTCTTTCTCATCCTTCTCCTAAATCGTACACTGTGCAGACAACAGGTCTAAGATGGTTCTATCCACCTGGAGATTTTGTTAGAGTCATTTAGCTCCTGTTGGTGGTGTCTTATATAGGTCTGTTGAAGTTTTTTGTGCAACCGGTATGCCAGTATGAGTCTGAGCTAACCTTAAAAGCAACCGAATAACCTCTGACAGTCTTCACACCCTGCAGCCGTTGCTTTGACTCATTCCTCTCAAACTGAAAACACAGCTTCACCTCAAAGGTTCTGCACTTGCCATTTTAGCAGAGCCATTCAGTTTGTATATTATTATAACATGGGGCACACACTATTTTAGCTTTCCGCTTGCTGTGAAAGTAATTTGGCAAGTCAGAGATTTCTACTTAGAAGTTACAAGAGCAAACCATTATTTAATTAACCGAAGACGTTGTGCCAGTTTTTAATTATGAATAGTTTCTCATTAACAGTGAGTTTCATTAAAAAAAACATGAAGCATCTTAACCAATCAACTGAAGATTGGCTATAATATATTGAATTATATAAAGAAATATGTCTAATTTTAAACTTATGTCATCCTATTCATTAAACCTACAATAACTGATTTTTTGGCCTGATTTGGGTCAGTGGAAACAACACAAGGTTTGTGGACATTTTGTCACCTGTAATGATGAATCTGCAATTATTTCTAACACACTAGTAGTTATTATTCAAATGGAATCATTTTGTGGCCACCTGATTGCAAGTCCAATATTTTCTCTGTTTTTGTCTTTTTTAATGAAACCAGACTAAAATTAAAATGATATCAAAATATTTTACAAGCACAAAAGCTCAATACATAAGTTCAGTACAATTCCATCAAGATAATATAAACATAAAACCCATTACCTTTCTTAAATAGCACCGTATGTACATCTTCAGTTGACATGTCTAACTTTCTCACACACTAAATCCACTGTCATCAGTATACGAGCCGATATATTTTATTTAACTTCTAAACTGGGTAGGTTACATAGGATTTTACAGCTCCAGTCACTTCTTGGAAATGGATTGGGTGTTGTTAAAATGAAATGTGTTCGTGTGAGAAAGAAAGAGTACAGAGCAGATGTGAGGCGGGGATTTTGGATGTTAAAGGACCATCGCATGTTTGGCCCTGAGCCCAATGTCACACACACTGCTTCCTGACAACAGCCATGCCACGGTGATGTTTACACTATCCCCGCTCTACTCTTCACTATCCAACACTCACACCGCACAGCCTGTTGTAAACTCCCATTGTGGAAATCCATGTGTGTACGTGTGGGAAAAACGGTATCGGGGGGTATTTCTGTGCAATCTCATTGAAAACCAGGCGCAGGTATCACACACATGCATACACACTCCACAAACATCCTGCAGTGATGCACACTCCACATATTCATTCATTAAATTCACACCCTGCACTCTGGTGTGTATTGTGTTACAGCATCCTCCCATTCAGAGTTAAGCAGGCACACACACACACACACGCACACACACACACACACACACACACACACACACACACACACACACACACACACACACACACACACACACACACACACACACACACACACACACACACACACACTCCCAGGCACTCATGAGTTCACTGTACATTTAAACATGCCCTTCCATTCAGTACACGCAGACACAGCTGTGATCTGGCACTCAGGGACCATTGGCCTGTGTTTTATTTGATGTGATTTGACAGCTGGACAGTTGGAAGAGGAGGGGATGGGGTGGAAAGCAGCAACGAGTGGGTGGAATACAGTTTGAAGAGAGAAGACGGATAAGTCGCAGGACTGGGGTTGGTGGGAGAAGGGGAGACGAGACGAGGGAAGGAGGATCTGGGATGTGGAGCCTTGAGGGGTGGGAGACGGGGGGTTTTGCCTCTGATGAGGGGCACGTCCTCACGGGCGCAGGCCCATTTTTTATTTCTAAAAGTAAACAGGCAGCCTGCGGGGGTCTGGGGGGTTATGGGAAAGAGGAAATAGTGATGCTAATCAGGCCGGCGCACACTTCCCCCTCCAACAATAAAACAAAACAAGAGGGGAAACACGGAAAAGCGACAGACAACTTTGGAGGAATGGGCTTTAACGCTGCCATAGTCCTAGATTTGAACTGCATAGTGTGATGACAGTTCTGAAGCAAGGGGTGTTAGTCAATAAACAGAGGGAAAAAGCAATCTGTTAATACTAACTGGCACATTTGTTCATGATGAAGTATTTTTAGATATCTGGACTTGGAGTTTCAACACTAACTTCTGAGAAGTGGTTGCATTGCGTAGTGAAATCAGTGTTTACTGTTAAGTAACTCTTTCGACCCCAAAATCGTAACACTGATTTGAGAAATTCCTGAGTCCTGATGAATAAAGTCTTATTTTGATGAGTCCTTATTTTGAGTGTTTTCCAAAAAGATACTCCTGACCTATCTAAGAGTTTTCCTTTACCAGAAGTCTTTCTTTGCTTCAAGAAAGACCGCTCATTTTCCTGTTGCCCTTTTTAACGATCTTATAAGATGCTCTGCTCCAAAGCATCCAACATTTTCGACACTTAAACTTCCATTTCCCAGAGTTCAATGAGTTTTATTTCGAGCAAGTGATAGTGTGTGGTAAGTTCCTCTTGATAGCGTGGTGACTAATTACAAACCACTTCAGTTTGAGAACAAACCGTTCTGCAACGCATGCAATCACTGACGGGTGATGATGCAACAGATGCCAGCTCATCAGGAAAGGTGGCGCTTTAATGAATCCTATGAGAGGCCTCCCATTGTTTTAATGTTTATATCATGACAATAGCAGTAGTCACAGACTATTAGCTGTAATGAGTGTACACCGGTGATGGAACGAGTGAATACCTCTTACCGTGGGTGAAGTGCGTTCATAGTTGAATTCATGAACATAGTTGAGTCCATCCTATTGTAAGTAAAGGTCATTATTTCCCGAAAAATACTCAAAATAATACACATTTATTCACCAAAACACAACAAACTGCAGCTGTATAATCACAACTATATCATTCATACTTTCACAGTGTACTGTTCTACTTATTTTGATGTATACCCTTCATATTTTCAATGAGAAAGTAATCTAAACTGCAGACGGATGTGTTTTCCCCTCAGTGTCAGTACTAGTGGAGCTTTATCTGAGAGCGTGGTGGTAACAGAGAGGAGGGAGGGCAAGACAAGAAGAGGTAGGTCTGGGAGGCAGAGAGACTCGGAGGGGGGTGGGGATAATTGAATTATCTGCACAATGGAGTGATGGGGGGCACGTGGTGCCGCTAATGGAGGAAGAGATGTCCTTTTTAGCGGAGCTAATTGTTCAGAAAAGAGCTGAGCCTTTGTTCAGGGAGGCCCTGCTACATTCCCGGTGCACTTACATGCACACAATTTAGAGAGCGTGCACGCAAAAGCCACTTGCACTCACTGATACACCCACACACACACACACACACACACCCACACACACACGCACACACACACACACACACACACACACACACACACACACACACACACACACACACACACACACACACACACACACACACACACACACACACACACGCACACGCACACACACACACACATGCTCTCAGATTAGACTTCGGAATGTAAGGAAAAAGAGAAAGATGAACATGAGCACACACATACTTAGAGATACTCCTGTCCCAGCCTACTCTCTGATCTCAGCAGGAGTGCATCCAGCCTGTGGCACCTTCAGGCTGCTTCCACCACAGATAGAGCTGAGACTGCGCTACTAGACAGGGGCCACATTGGACCCCACTGTTTTACTGTTTTACTGTCTGCTCTCTCTGTCTCTCTTTCAGTGTGTGTGCGTGTGTGAGCGTGTCAATCAGCCATCTGAGCGTTTACTTTAAGTGTCTGTAAATGAGTGACTGAGAGATTACATGCTGAATTCACACATACCTAACCCGCCATATCCACCTTCTGAGATGTTTTAAACTTCATGTCAGCTAGGTCATCATTTCAGGTTTTAGGTTTGTAAATGGAGAGAAGGAAAGTATAAGGCTGATATGGAAATACTCTTGTGACTTGCTGCAAGGGCACAGACATCAAAGACCGACATCACTTGACAGCTGTATGGATTGCTCTAAATCGAATAACCTTTCAGTTAACTCTGTGAAAAGTAGCAGGTGCAACGGTTACATCTAGGGATTATAGACAGGCAGACAACACAGATGTGCCAGCGAGACACAGACAGCGAGCAGGAGTGAGAGAGAGTGAGAGAGAGAGAGAGAGAGCTGCTTTAGAAAGGGGTGCTATGTTGCAATGCAAAATGACTGAAGCCAGCTAACTGTCAAAACCATGGCAACAGCATTTGCCAGGTGAAGAACAGAAACATTTAAACCGAAAAGTGTTTGATCGGGGACATGTAAAGTGTACTTACAATGACTCCTACTGGTTGTATTATCAGTGTGAGAGAATTAACAATCCCTTTGTGTAAATAGTATAGTATTTAATTGTGCAAAACTTTGACAAACATTCCGACAGTTATTATTGAAATCACTATAATAAACATTTCAGTGTGGTGTTCGTGGAAATGTGTTTGTATTCAAGGTCATTGTACCCCAAGCTGTCTAGAACTGGTCATTGCTCTGGGAGACATTTATCACACTGTTTTGATATACGAAAACAAGAACTTTTCCTGCAACAGGAATTTAAAACTACTTTGTTCCTCCTCATACACCCCATTTCCAATTGAAATTGTATTTCAATAGCTTACTGTTTTCTGAGAATAACCAGTAAAAAAGAAAAATGTCTTGCAATACTAACATAGTCTGATGTAAAGAAATACAGACAGGCAAAAGAAAACCCCTACTAAAATGGGCTACAGTGACGCCAGGCCAGATATTAGTCAGCAACACCATTAAACCCCTAATGGCTGCCCCTAGGCACGAAAGTACCCGAGATGTCCTTTTAAGAACAGATACGAGGGAGTTCATTAACAGAAAACAAAGAGGTCCAGTCAGAGAGGGTGAGAGACTGACTGAGATGAAGTGAGAGGTTCCCCCCCCCCCCCCCCCAATTCTTATCCTCCATCACCCCCTCTACTTTGCCCCTGGTGCGGCAGCCCCTTTCACCACAGAACCCACCAGCACTCTTCCCAGACGAGGCTCCTATCAGGCCAATGAAACCTGATCCAGGGCTGCTAATGGAGCCGGCGAAGTACCACCGGTTGAAAAATCCATGCGTGATCAATATTCCTGGCTCCCCAGCCTCCACACATACATGCATACAGTTCATACAGATATATCACATTGGCGTGCATCATGGGTTGTGCTATTTGACTTACTCTAACAGGATTGCTTATGATGTAGTTGGATTTACAGGAAAAGGGGGCTGAAGCTTTAGAGAAAACCATTGGCATTGTCTGATTAATGAACA
Organism: Eleginops maclovinus; assembly: GCF_036324505.1. Taxonomy (NCBI): domain Eukaryota; kingdom Metazoa; phylum Chordata; class Actinopteri; order Perciformes; family Eleginopidae; genus Eleginops; species Eleginops maclovinus. Next base: position 7,193,603 of record NC_086366.1, on the reverse strand, counting down.
AAAGACTATCACCACAGTTATTCCTGCTGCCTTTGAATGAATGCAAGCAGCAGGTTTCAGTGGAATTTAAGTGAGATTTACTATTATAATCTGTTATTACGGTTTTTGTGTTGCCAAGGGAGGTGTTCCCTGTTGGCAATGGTTTGCTCAGAGTGGAGCCTTACTTCTGCAAAAACTCCCAGTCTTTCTACTGTCTTTGTTTTTTTCCATGGGCAGAACACATTCTTGATTCAATTTCCAGTAAGGCATGGCCATTGTCCCTGATTACTGAAGATAAGAAAGAACACAAGTAAAAAGAAAAGCAAAGCAAACTGAGAGTTAGAACAGACAGTTTGCCCGGTTCAAACTCAATTTGTATTGATTGCTTTAGTGACAGACCCACTTTGATTTATTTTAATAACAGTATTACTATCCTATTTTTAACCTGCCTAATTTTCATTTAACAATACTTGTGACGTAACAATTTTAAAGATTTACTTTACTGATGCAGCTGAGTTAAGAAAAAATACATGCTTTTTTATTGATTAGCACAAGGTGAACAGGAAATACTCCGAGGTGTTTATGAGGGTGAGTTACAAGTTATGAGGAAGCCTGGACCGGCAGAAGCTAGGACACAGACAGGCCGGACTTTCCTTTTATCTCCTTTTTAGTTAACAGTTGTCCCTTGCTAAATTGTTTGTATGCAGCTATTTTAGGATGTAAAAACATCTCCAAAGAGATATTGCTTTAATACTAACCCTCATTTAACACAATACTTTCAAAACGTTTCTTTAGGCTATAATATGACATTGCTGTGCTATTCCAGTTTCAGAATCCCAATCCCAATCATTGCCAAGTAGGTTCTCATGGACTTTGCTCGAGTGGTTAATGGCACACACAGTGCATAAGTACAGTGAGAGGAATTAGGTTGAAAAAAAAGGACAAACAAATAACTTTTTTAAATAAATATATAAATTCATAAAAAACATTAAAAAATGTTTTAAATAAATAAATAAAAATATATTTATAAATATGCAAAACATATAAGTACAATAAGTAAATAAAACATGAAATGTGCAGTCTAACATAATTTGAAGTGGATATATAATTTAGGAATCGATGGTGTTATTTATAATAATATTGTATTTGATACTCTATTATTTTTAGGCATCAAAGTTGGTATGATGGAGTTTTTATAATGAACCGTTTGCTTTCGTATTTGGAAAATAATCTGGTTAAGCAATACTTCAGTTAGTTCCCATGATTCTGGGGAGACCTCGCATCTCCAGGGTGTTTTGTCATCCTTGTAAAACGCGAGCAATTTGCAGGAACATGTAGACTCTTAACTGCGTCTGATGACGTGAAGGGGTCTTGGTACGAGTAGGTTCACAGACACAAGGGGGAAGTGGTAATAATTTGTGTGTGTGTGTGTGTGTGTGTGTGTGTGTGTGTGTGTGTGTGTGTGTGTGTGTGTGTGTGTGTGTGTGTGTGTTTTTGTGTGTGTGTTTGAAGGAGGGGTGTGGGGGGCTCTGTAATTGAATTGTGAATCAACTGGCAAGTCAGCCCGAAACACCGCCCCCTTCAGCTGTCGTCGCTCTCTGGCTCTCAGCAATGTAACGCCCATAGTGATAGAGAGGAAGAAGTGAGTGAGTGTTTGAGTAAGAAAGAACGAGGAAAAGAGGGAGTGTGTGTACAAGTAGCGGAGAGAGGGAAAGAGAAGTTAGGAGTTAAAGAAACGGAATCGGTTTTTTTTTTGTGACAGAGAAAAGGAGAAAAATAGCGGCAGGTAGAATTGACCGGGGCGCCAAAGGAAGAGAAGAGTTTCCTTTATATTGGGTTTTTTGGAGCTGTTAGAATAAAAAAGGGACGCGGCGTTATTAAATCACACTGAACTGATGGTCATGACGGCAGCTGTCGATATGAAACCGACGTTAACAATCATAAAGACTGAAAAAATGGATGGTGAGTAATACAACTCTTCTGTGAGAGCTTGACAGTTAACACAAGACTAACACTACTCCTGAATGTTTCGTTGTAACGTAGCCGGCTGCTGACAGATTACGTTGATATTCTCAGTAATAGATGCGCTCAGAGGGACATAACGTCCTGAACGTATTTCATTGTGAAGACCATGTTGGTTGCTCAATATCGGACAATACGCCACACAGACATTGCAATCGCGACGGAGGCTCTACAGTCACGCAATAGCCTAACAAGCGTGTGTGTTTCTTATTGAATGAATCAGACTCTTACCGGCGTGCCTTTATAATTAAATCTGATGATGTGTGGGAAACGAGGGCAACGAAGTATAATTTTGTGTTGACACATCACAATACTAGCCTTGATGTTGTCTCGTATGACACAAGTGTGAAATGTCACAATTGTGTCCTAGTTCCAACAATGTTTAATGTAATACTAAAACATTACTTATCTGGTAACTGATACGTGCACACACTCTTAATGATTTACTCAAGATTGGCTTATACAGGTTATTTTATTTATTTATTTTATTTATTTAATAAGTTAAGTTGTCATATTTTATCCAGAACGTACGTTGCTCAAATTGACTATCAGTGTATGCTCTGTAGTTTTGATTTACACTCTTCCTGCTTTGATCTCACTGGGGATTTTTCTTCATCTCCCTCTCTCCCATTTTAACACCTACAGTATCTATGACACTATATTCAGTGCCATATTTGGAGAGCCGGGGCATTTTGCCCAGCCGGCCTGGGAGACAGGCGATCTTGCCTAATCACTGCACTCCCCACCATTCCCACTATCTCCTCTACCTCCCTCCCTCCTTTTCCACCACCTCTTCCATTGTGGTTGACTTTCCAGAGAGAAGGAGAGGCAGGCTGAGGTGATGAATCTGCAGTGCTGAGGCTTGCCTCTCTGACCCTGCTGCCAGGAAGACTTGGCTTGCTCCAGGGATAGTCCAAGGCACATACAGGGAAGCCCACAACTGTAAGCAGTGTTTGGCTTCGATCCATTGTGTGGTTTCACTTCTCTTTTTTTTGTCCAAGTGATGTTACACATGGTGGCATGTTTGTGTATTTGCATTTAGCAGCTGTTTTTACATTTAAAAAAATCCCCTGTGTTTTTGCAGCTCAGGTGGCGTTAAGCCTTTCAGTAGGTCAGTAATCAGCATTGGTGCATCATGGACATTTGATACTAATTGCTTGTGTTGACCCACTAAGGGGGCTGTGACTCACCACATTAACCATGTTCTCTTTACTGTCAATACCTGCAGAGAGTAGTCTTGCACATACACTTCTCACGAACTCAAAAGTGCCAACAGGCGCTTTTTAAGTTGCCAAAAGCGTAGTGCTATCTTGCAAAACCATTTCGCAATGCTCGCTCCGTACTCTTACTTGGGTCAGGCCGAGGCTGCCAAGGAGCAGATCACAACTTCACACAAACACTTCTTCTCCCCACCTCTCTCTCACACACAGACACACGCTGTTCTGTTCACTCCTTGGTGTTTCCATGCTCATTAGATAAGTGTTCTACCAATGTCCAAGGCTATTCTTGATCTTAATAAGACAAAACAGTGTTCAGTGTTCAGTGTTGCAGGCTTGTCAAGGACCATGACAGGCTCTTTGCCTAAAACTTGCTGTGAGAGATAAGTGCTCCCCACAAAGCCAAAGTGCATTTGTTGGATTTGTGATAGCAGCATTGGACATGGTAGTTCAGCTTTTTACAGGAGCAGAGCTATGGCATTGTGGGAACTTGAAATGCTGTCTTTTTTTATTTCTCTCCAAACACCTGCAACCACATACTGTACATACACTCATACCCCACTAACCGGCTTAAGTAGCTTAACCCACCTTACTACTTTGTTTGTTTTCCTCTGCGACGGAAGTGAAGTCAGTGTCAGCTTACCCAAGGCCTGTCCTCTCTCTGTGCAGCGGAGGTAATTCCTTTTAAATCGCTCACACTGTGCCAGGGTCATAGGTGCCCCCAAAAAAGCCATCTTAAATTTCACAAAGCTTTTATTCCTCTGTTCAGTTATTGCAGTCAATTCCTGACACAGCACACTTACTTCAATGTAACCCAGACCATGGTAGCTTATTATTGAAAGCATCATATAGCCATAACAAAACTCTCAGCTCTACAGAGACAAGGTTTACAGATAGGAGAGGGTATTACTTAACAGGGAAGGTGTTGGATTGTGAAAAACGACTGACAGGAAAGTGCAAGGGCTCTTCTATTGCTGAAGTTTTTACAAGTGTTAAAGTATACTCAAGTAACATTGTTCTGAGGTTAACCGAGAATAGATTTATTACTCAAGAGAGCTGTCGATCATTTACAGTACAAGGAGTTGTCCACTTTAGATTTGAGTGAGTCGTCCCTCTTTTACTTTCCTTCTCTGTTCGTCAGGCCTGAAGGTTGAGGTTCAGTGACTGACAGGAATGTTTGTGAGCATGCCCCGCTGGGTGGCATGTATGGAGGCATAGCAGGAGCTTGAGTGGGAGTCTCACTTTTATCTGATCAAAACGCTGATGTTTGTTATAACTGGCATGCCTGATGCTTCTTCTGAGAGCCCTTATAAGGCATCTTGTTCCACGCCCGCCACATACACTATGCACACAAGCACATACATGCCACACGAAAAACCTTCCGAAAGGGTTCACTGAATTGCTTTTCCAAGGTGCCTCCTATGTTTGGTATGGTTGTGGAGAGGAGTCCGTAGCTTGTGTCAGAAGGGAGTTTGTTACATAAGATCAGGTTTGTGCTTTGGTGTGTTTGTGTCAGCACTCCTTCAGTAGCGCTGTGTAATATATGCCAATGTTTGAGTGTGCGTGGCTGCCTGGCAGCTGTGCAAACACTGTTTGGGTGATCCAGGTTCCTCTTGATGTGGTCTGTCAATGAATCGGGCCAAACAGAGCAAAACCGGTCGGTTTCACATCTCATGTGCGCCATGTCAAATTGAGGACGATATGATTTGCAGGATCAAAACTTAATTAGTCAGCCCAATGCTCAGTGCATCACCTAAATGTCACTGGGTAGTGTTTGACCAAGCCATGAATGTGCCTAGAGGGCAACTGATACCAGCTTCCTCAATGGGCCTCCCTGTGCTGGTCAGACTTGTCAACAGACTGGGCGGATAGAAGTGAAGTAGCTATCTGTGAGTTTCCACAATGACCCTGTCTTTCTTTCATCCCCACAATATTCAGTAAGCCACTGTGTTACATCAAATGGGTTATCCCTCCAATTCGGTCGGTGTTTCATTCATTGCTCCATCATACAGCCCGTCATTTATGTGTTGCCCATATAAACATAAAACATAATACCACGTGTGTCTTATCTGGATGCTTCCCTGGTGACTAGACGCCTTAATCTTTCCTTATAAAGTTTAGTCATAAAGCAAGGCGTGTTAGTACTAGATACAGCAGTCTGCTAAATAGTAAGCACATGGTGTGAGTGAGAGAAGGGGTTGGGTGTTTGAGGGATGGAGAAAGAAAGGCCTTCCAAGGTGTGGCCGATTTGATGGTAGTGAATAGTCCTCGTTATAGTAAAAAAAATAACAAGGGATCAAAACAATTTGTCGCTTCTCCGCTCTTTAACAGCTTCTCTTTTTACTCCCATTTCACAAAAAGAACAACAACAAAAACATAGGACAACATGTTCCATGGCTGGGAAAATAAAGCATTAACAAGCTTTTTTGGTAACAGACTGGTCTTTTTCAATCATTCACCCACCCACTCACACAATTCCTTCTCAAGTGTTCCTCCCCCTCCTTTCCCTTTCTTCCTCTGTTCACAAAGTCTCTCTGTTGGCCACATGGGTTTCTCTATAACTTCACCTTGATGTGGTGTGTAGTGAGTTCCTTGTGCACTTTGTCCAATCCCCAATCATTCCTTGCTTGTAATCCCTGAGTCATCACACTAGACGCCTGCTGCACCACACGCCACTGGCCGTCCGACTGTGTGTCTGCTTGGCCTGTTAACTGGTTTTTGCTACCACAGGCCTCCCCCTCCCTACACTACCACTCTGACTGTGAACCCTGACTGGCCTGACGCTGCACCCAAATGGCTCCACAACTTCCCACACATCTCAACATCATCCCAAGTGAACTTTTTTTGTCCACCGTTTCTGTTTTATGATTCCACATTTAGTACCTGTGTTTCTTATACTGGGGTGGAAACCAGGGTAGTTCTGATTTGTCTGTGTTTTCTGCGCACCACCTGTTTTTGGAGTCAGATCGCTGCTATTGTAATCAAAAGCATAAATGGGCCATAGCCAGATACTTTTTGTGTATAAGACCTCCAGCATCATACACTTGTATTGGTTTATTAGCCTACCAAAGCAAATGAAGATGAAAAAGGATGTGTTTGTGTGGGTTGCTGGCTCTGCTGTGTAGGTGCGACATTGTGGCGCTCATGATGAGCTAGGCCTCAGTGACGCAGTCAAATGGGAGGCACATGTGTTCTGGCAGCCAGGGAGGAGGTCGAGGAATGGGACTCATCGTGTACATTTTCAGACTGCCTCTGGAGTTTAGCTATGAGAGTAAAAACAGCTGGATTCCATTGTCTGCCTAGCCTGACCTCCCTGGTATCTGCATGTTTTACTTATTGAAATGAGTTGCCTTTCCTACGCTGTAGGCCCGAAAAGCCAAAACATTATAAGAACATGACTTTTTCAGTTTCAATAATGCCATTATCTAAGTGGAAAATCATATTCTGGCTACTAACACATGCATATTTGATATGCTCTGTTTGCTTCCTAAAACATGTGTTTGTATGCATAGTTACAGGGTAACTGTGACACATTTCGAGTTTGAGTCATTGAGCAGGAATTTTACAAGATATGGTCAATGCTTTCATCATGACCAGTCACATTTTCAGATGAAACAGCACGGTATCCCTTGAAGTCCAGTCATTATTTGATAGAATGAGTCACAGTCTGCCTGTGCCTGTGTGTGTGTGTGTGTGTGTGTGTGTGTGTGTGTGTGTGTGTGTGTGTGTGTGTGTGTGTGTGTGTGTGTGTGTGTGTGTGTGTGTGTGTGTGTGTGTGTGTGTGTGTGTGTGTGTGTGTGTGTCTTAAGGCAGAAAAAGAGAAACAGAGAGAGAGAGTTTGATGGATGACAAGGTGATCATGAGTTTCCACATCTGCAAAGAAATGCGCATGTTTTGGATATCACTTCTATCTCTTATTGCAAAACACTAAGTTGTAACTTTCCAGTTAAATCGCAGTTTACATCTTTTTTCGGCAGCAAAGTCAGCCAAAGCTGAGGTGTTTCAAAGCGTAATGAAAAAAAAACACCCGTACTTTTAAATAAGATAAGGAAGAAGAGATATGGCCAGACGCTTGATGTTTAATGCTCCTATTAGCCATGGAGCCTACACCAAGCTTAAAATAGAAGCACCATTTATCATCCTGAGCTGAAACCATTTTGCCACTTGGACCACAAGTAATTTTTGGTCGCATTAGAGGAAAACAAGAAAGCTGTGAGAAGCACATAAGCGATTGTAAAACAGAGGTGGAATTTAAGGCATGCAACATGAAAACACTGTGGTCTGGGGGGGGAATTTATTTATCAAGAATCCATCTGTCGCCCATAGCTTGCCTTCAAACAAGCAACAAGCTCTTATATATGTGTGATGTATAATTAGAGCCAGCCACTACCAGACTTATATGCATATGTGTTGCACGAAAGAATGGTCGAGCAGGGAGAACAATTCATCGATGTGTGCAAATGTGTGCCAGCATGTCGTCCCTCATCTTTTACACTTATATCAGGAACCTGGTTGTGGAATGTATCAGTTTGGACAAAAAAGCGACAGGCACCATGTTTTGTGGAAAAAATGCAACACAGAGAGTAAACTGTTTGTCAGATATGCTGTGTGTTTGGTTTAATGCCTAAACAGTTCCCTCAGAGCATCCCCTGTCTGTTTACAAAGCCACGGAGCCTGGGAGGGCAGCTAGCCTGAATACAGCTAGGCTAACACCACCTGCACTCTCCAGTATAGCGCTCCTCTGTCAGATCCCCTTTCTCACTGCTATACCCAAAACTTGTTGATAAAAAATACAGTCACCTTCTTTTTTATTAAGTAGAGCTTTCATTCTAAATATTTAGCATATGAAGAGGTCATGGAAAACTATCAGGTTGTGTGAGGTTTGTCATGTCTCTTCTGTTTGCGTATTACTTTAGTGTATGCTGGCTTTTAGCTTATTCCCAATTTTGTTTTTCTTCTACAAGTAATAGAGAACTTGAAGGTTGTGCAATAAGCTGATGTGAGAAGTATGGTACTGTTGCTCAACAAAATACTTTAGGCATACATAAAAACGTGCCTTTGGACACCTTTAAAGATTACAGAGAAACAAAGCTTGTAGGCAATATTATAAGCAAGGAGCCTTAATCCTACTAAAAAGTGCCTCTGAATGCCTCGTTCTTTCCATCAAGCTTTTAGTGAAAAATCATATTTAGCTTCTGTTAGCAATGGCGCATACCATCTAGAGGTAATGTCATATCAAGCGCTGAGACTTTGGCATGAACAGTAGAGGTAATGCACTTTCAAATCATAAGCTAATATGATTTCAGAGATGGACAGAGTGGAAGAGAGAAAGACAGCAAAGCAGCTTCAGGGTATTAGTCTGGATTATTGTCTGCTTCAGTAGCCGGTATGTCTGTGGTGTTGATGATCCTGGACCACTCTAGTTTCATGGTCAAAGACAGATGTCAGCAGCAGTGGCCTCGCTGTGTACAGCTGTTTAACACCACCACAGGCTTGTGCTTTAGGAGTGCAGCCAGAAGCCAGCGGTGACCTAAGAATAAAACTAGTGTTTCAGCACGGTTTTCTGTGATAGTGGGTTGGTCCTGGGTTGTCCGTAAGATATTTTCTGGTCATCACTGTCCTGTGCTTGAGCAGACTAGGGTTTAAGCTTGGTTTGGTTTCTCAACTTTGGCTTGGGCCTGGCCTATATATCTATTCCTGGACCTTGGCATTGAGATTGAAATCAAAACAGCGGAGCGGCTGGCTTAACAAGCGGTCCTCTCAAAGTCAGGCTGCCACCCCGTCCTCCTCCTCTTGCTCCACTGCAACCCTCAGCCACCACTTTATCACCCCGTAGCGCTGAATGGGACCCTTCATGTTGGTCGGATTTATGACCCCCGGTTCTCAGATCAGGGGTCCAGATACGAATTTCCATCAAAGGCTCTCTCAGATACCAGTGCCACCTCTGGTCTGCTGTGGTCAGACTGGTCTGCCTTAAAGAGTCGATTATGAACCCTTGGCAAGTATCCAAGACCTCCTCTCATTTTCCCTGCAGTGTTGTGCTGATATATACCTGCATGCATGTAGGGATATGACCCCCAACTGAACCCACAACTCACCTCACTTCCCACAGGAAGTGGCAACTTAGCCACAGGAAATGGTCTTTTTTTGCATTTTTTAAATAAACCCCACCATTCACTGCAGATGGGCATAGAGATGGAGGCATGAATTACCACATGCTTTGACGCCGATATAAATAAATGACTATTTGACCTTAACATTCTGCCTGACCCTAACATCTCTGAATGGCCTTTCAAAAGTCCTCCTCATTGTAATTTGTTTCAATTTCTTTCACAGCCGACTCTCTTTCCTCACGCCATCCCACACCCACTCTTTAGATAAACTCTATGGGGCTATTTATAGCTCAATCGCATGACAGAAACCATATTGTCCTTTATTTGTTGGGTCTGGTAGCCTGCTCTCCTTGTATCGTTGCATCATTCTGAGTGGAGGCAGCAGTCCAGGCTTTATGAATGAACTGAGTCTCCACCAGAGGCTGGGAGATGGCATTGATCCCACTGTGATGTCACTCCAGAGGCCAGGAGAAGAGAGAGAGCATTATGAGACCTCCCATTCATTCTCCTGCCTCTCTCTCTCCCCACTCTGCCCACCCCCGGTTCTCTTGTCCTGTGATGGGCTCATATTACAGGCCGGTGAGTCATCCCCCTTGCTCATTCACCCCTCACCCACCTGGGATGCTCCCTTGCTATCTTCCCCAGCCCTACCCTGCCCTGCCCAGCCATGTCTGTTCCAGCCCCATAGACTTCGGCCCCAGTCACAAAAAATCCCAATTTCACGCCCACGCTCTGGCGCACAGGCGAAGAAGGCTGCTAATTTGGTTCATGTGTGTGTATATAAATGTGTGTCAGTTTAACAGCCTATGATGCAATACATAACCTATGCAGGGCTTGAGTTAGGGCTTGGCCACTGGGGCACAGTATGTCATGGAGAATCCCTTGGAGAAGTATGGTTGTCGCACTCAGCAGCCTGTACATTACTGATATCATGGGAAGATGGGAGTGGCTAATCAATACCTCTTACTGTGAATTCCAGACTCAAGTCTCACTTCATCAGCGATTCTTAGAATAGATATACTTATTATAATTCCCTCTACATCATTAGGAGAAATTGGTTGCATTTCATACTTTTCACTCCAGATGCTCTTTTTACTTTCGTTAGCTGTTAGTGAACCACCATAATGTTGCCTGTGATTTACACCCACTCCGACATTTCGTGAGCTAAGTGGATGGGACTCATTCTGCGGACAGACCCACACGGTCTAATGTGGAAAGTGATGACTTGGTGATGCTCTAACTCTCAGTACATACTGACCATTCTGCCTCTAATGGGACTCACAGGCATTGAAATCCTATCAGGACTTCATCATTTACTAGAGATTGTCTAGATCCAAGCTTGCCTCTTTCGCTAATGGATGCACACTGTACATTAGCTCTGCCGCAGATAACTTTCATATGGATAACTCTCCATGAAGGCTGCCATTATCCTTGCACTTTTAAGTCTTTTGTTAGCCTCTGAGCCTTGTTTTGTACTTTGTATTATGTTGAGACAACAAAAAAAGAAATGCAACTTCATAAAATGTACTTTTAAAAATGATTTAGTTGAAGGGGGAATGTATCTTTAAGAGACTGTTGAAGTATCACCTAACCGTACAAACTAAAAAAGAAATGTTGTGCTTTGAACATCTGCAAAATGATAAACAGAAATCCCACTTGAACTGAGTAACAAGTCATTTACATTTAAAGATAAAAGAAATCACACACATTGCAGTTCACATTGTATTTTGCTCTATAATCATGGTTCACATATTTCCCTCTTTGGAGGGTCAAATGGTAGTCCTCATGCACAGTGGTGTTGAGTGTCTTCGATGGAGGATTTAGTGTTGAAGTGGATTCAAGTCTGTGTGGGCAGGCACACTGGGGCTAGGGTGATAAAAGTGATGAAGCGGGAGGGGGAAAACAGTTCGAAAGTGCAGACAAACTCCACTAGATCCAGCTTAAATAAACGGCCACATTTCGGCCCTGCCTTCACATCAAAGCGCAGACTGTCTGAGCCCCCGTCCCATCTCAGCTTGCAGCCATTTGCAGTACCCTCCTTTTAGCACTACCAACACTACTTTAAAGAAAAATGAGCTCAGCAGAGGCCTAGACAACCTTCCTATGACATGTACACAAAGACTGGCTCTGGTCGTGAAACTGCATGGTTTGTTTTGATCTGCAAACTGACAATAGTTTACTGGGGTCTTATGTAAGATTGTTGTTCTCATCTTTAATGCCTTGCTTTTACTTCAGACTTGAATCAATAACGTTCTGTGTTCATCAGTGCAACAAAGAGCAATATATTAAAACAAGCCCTAATTGAATTACCTGAAATAGCAAAGAGCTGTTGTGTGTCTTCTGTGTCTGACCTGTTATGAGGCTTTGTTCTTTAGAGGGAGAAAATAGACAGAAAAAATAAATAAGGAGTCCTAGTTTTACAAACAGCCAGACAGACATTGGTTACATGGATGAAGCAGCTGCTGTGCATTCCAGACAAGGTCGAGACGTCAACGAGTGGTGAACACAAGCATGAACTGTATGTTGCCCCAGTGTTCGACTGGCAAATAAAACCACCAGCCAGTGGAGATGCCAGAACATCTGGGTTTGAAGAGAGCAGTGACACAACTCTTCCTCATCACAGTTTTGCCTTCAGGCTAGGCCTTTTTTGATCTGGTTTTTAATGATTTTAATTGACGCACAATAGAGACGGACAAAAGGGATGAGCTAAAGAGAAAGACATGCTGCACAAATCAAAGCCTGCTGAACCCTTCATTTTGCGTGCACCTTAACCCTGCCCAAGGTTTGCTTCACACGCTTTACTTTCACAAGTTGATCAGACAAGATCATTTTATTATGTTCTGCAGATATGCTTGATTATGATATATGTCTTTCTTTGTTGTGTAAATGAGGGTGGGTGCTTTGATAAAGACATGTCAGTTAATTGGAACTCTATAAGGCCTTTATTGTCTATTTACAAGTAATGTGTTGAGTGTTGGCCAGATTACTTTTTTAGGAGTCTATTCTTGTGTTAGTGGCCTGGGGGTCTTTCCCCTTCTCCCCTCACCATCTCCCCTGCTTTGCCCCCTCATCCCACACTTCTGCAGCCTAGTCAATCTAATTAGATGAGTGCGAGTCATCAGGCACTGTTTAAAGCCATCAAAGGGAGCTGTGTTCCACAATGGGTACCCACTGGCTGTGATCAGAGAACAGTAACCCTAGTGTGTGTGACCAAGACCCTCAAGACAGTCCACCCCCAAACTCTATAAGCCACCCACCAGCAGCCATGGTGACATCATCACCTCATCCCTTGACCTTTGACCGCTCAGAATGTTTGACCCCATGCTTGGTTGGGTGACAGTAGGCCCACTGTGTCAGGGCGACATGGTAGGAGGGCTTAAAGGGGTCAGGGTGTCACTTATGGGCACCACGCAGTGCACCCATTCCCAGAATGTGTGGCTGGGTGAGAGGTTAGTGTTTGTAGTACTTGTAAATAAATGTGTGTGTTTATTCTAAGGTTGCATGCCAGGTGAGGGGGATTTGCCTCAGGAATCCACCTGAAAAAGCAGAAACTGTAGACAAGAGTCAAAAAGAAAAGTGGTTGAAAGACTTCCTATGAACTATCGATAATGACCATGCACTAAGGTTATTTTGTACTATTTGGCATGAAAACGATGCACATGTGCAAAATAAAGGACACATGCAGTATTACCGCCGTTTGTAGACAGCTCTTGTTTAAAATAGATTGGATCAGATGTGTCTGTCTAGACGGAATGTAATTGTTGAGCCTTGCTGTTCATCACGGTCAGATACAACTGTGTCGATTTTGTGTGTGTGTGTGTGTGTGTGTGTGTGTGTGTGTGTGTGTGTGTGTGTGTGTGTGTGTGTGTGTGTGTGTGTGTGTGTGTGTGTGTGTGTGTGTGTGTGTGTGTGTGTGTGTGTGTGTGTGTGTGTGTGTGTGTGTGTGTGTGTGTGTGTGTGTGAGAACAAGTAACTGAACTACATTCACAAGTCACGCTTTCCCTTCCCGCCCTCTTTTCTGATTTAAATTAATTTTTCATTCAGGAAAGTTATTGGCATGAAATACAATATAGGATGCATTCTCATATCTTGGGTTGTCAATAATAATTAAAGCATATTAGTAATTTCAATCTCAAATAAAGGAGATGTATAACTCAAAATATTATCATAATCTTTGTGAATGGCAGATCCGGAGTGTGGAGACGTCCCCCTTCTCACTCCAGGAAGTAAAGAGATGATGTCCCAGGCTCTCAAGGCCACCTTCAGCGGCTTCACAAAGGAACAGCAGCGGCTGGGTATTCCCAAAGGTAAGACTTTCAGCTTTTTTTTATGATCCCGTCATAACATTTTCAAACAATCTCAAAGTGTCAGGCATTCACATGACGATTCACAATATAGCCAGCTTTAGATCATTCTGTGAAGGCTCTTACCAAGACTGAACATAAGGAGACACCCAGTTATTCCAGAAATGGCCATACATTACATATATCTCAGTACAGGCAGACTGTCTGACTGCAGCTTCCAGAGAATCTCGAGACAGACATACAAATAATGACTTAGTTTCTTAAATGGAAGTCAACCACAGAGCCTCTTCAAGCTGTTTTGAAGTGGCGGGACTCTCAACATGTAATCTTACTATATGTGCAATTTTTGGTTTTAGCTTGTCATTACCACTTCTGTTTACATTCACCCTTACCTCCCTGTTTGTTTTTGTTTGACTTGTCATGGTTAGATACATTGACCACAGAAGCAGTGTGAAAGTTGGTTACCTAATCTTTGATATCTTCAAAGAATAAAACTGAATGTTCTGTAGTTCAGAGAGAATATGTGATTTGCACCATCGTAATCTGTATAGACATGAGGAGTAGGATTCAATGAATGGCACATGTACTTAAGGGCTTTTTCCAACTGTATATTACAATTATCAATTGTGCTCCTCTTCAGATCCCAGACAGTGGACAGACAACAATGTGGCTGAGTGGCTAAATTGGACAGTGAACGAGTTCAGTCTGAAGAATGTCGACTTTGAAAAATTCTGCATGAACGGAGCCAGCCTTTGTGCGATGGGGAAGGATCGCTTCTTAGACTTAGCACCTGACTTTGTGGGTGACATCCTTTGGGAACATTTAGAAATGCTTCAGAAAGGTAAGGACACATTTGTCTGATGCTAGGTCATAACAGTGTTCCTTTTAAATTGTCACTGCCACTTTTATTAGATCGGTTTAAGACAACATCTTTATATATCACATACAGTATGTGTGGAAACCTCTCAAGCAGGGTGGTATCACTTCTCTCACCAATTTAGGACACTGTTGACATTTGCTTTAGTAACAGGAGCCAAACAGGAAGACACAATTTAGCTCTGGTCATTAATTTTTGATAATGCTGGATGCAGTTACACGATACAAGAAATCAATGGCCAGGTCACTGACGCTCATTCTCTATCTATTTTTCATGAAGAGGATGCAAAGCATTACCCCATCAATGGTCTGACCTCCAACTTCCAGGAATCCCGTTTTACCTCAGACTACTTTGTCAGTAAGTACTAAAATCACTCTGAGTAATAGCATAAGACGTGAGCCTGAAACATAAATAGAAAAATAGGAGCGGTTGTGCGTAGTGAATAAGAGTTAGTGTTAGGAAAAAATGAACTTTTAGATTTATATCCAAGTAAACAACCTGATAAGCTTTAGGTGTTTATTGATGAAATGTTACAGGAAACAATATGGCATGAATGTAAGTTCTGCTAAAGATGGGTGTATGACAAATCAATATTCTTTCCTCAAATGGAAAAGGCTCATCTTGTGCACTCAGGGCTGTTTCTGTTATGAGCATTTCAAACACTAAGCAATTGGGCAGCATTTGAGCATAGATAATGACTCCACTCTATGATTGATCTTCCTCCTCTGCTGTGCTCCGTGCCTTCCATCTCTGCTTTCTATCCACACTCATTTCCCTTTATGTCTCCAGGCTACGGAATTGAACATGCCCAATGTGTCCCTCCTTCTGAATACTCAGAGCCCGGCTTCATCACGGAGTCCTACCAGACACTTCATCCCATCAGCTCGGAGGAATTGCTGACGCTCAAGTATGAGAGTGAATATCCTGCTGTCATCCTACGGGACACACCCCTCAACCCGCTGCAGGGGGACTACTTCACTGTCAAACAGGAGGTGGTATCCCATGACAACATGTGTGTGGGACGACTCAGCAGAGGTGAGGGGTCACACACCAGATACGTAGTTTAGATTTTAAGCAGTGAAAATGTGCTGCATTTCGGTGCTTTCAACAGATGTGTTTTGATGAATATGTCCAATAAAATTGCAGGTACTTTTTTTTTGTGTGGGTGTGTGAGTGCGTGACATTGTGCTGAGGCCACCAGAATCTTGTCATGCCACATCAGCTTGCAAGTATTAGAAGAGAAGAAAAGCAGGCCCTCTGCTTGGTTTGTGGTTCATGCAAACCCGCCTCACTCACTCTACTTGGTTGGGAGAAAAAGAAAAAGCTCTATTGTTTTTGTCTCTGTGATACACAAACCGAAGCCACAATGTGTTCTCTTCTTGCCGCCCGTCCTTTATGTAAAACAGTTCAAGTGGTGTAACCTTCAAGAACGTCTTTTCGTGTTTCTGTTGGCCTCCTTTCCTCGACTTCCGAGTAAGGAGATAGAGGTGTCATCCTCAGCAAGCGAGCGTGGGGTTTTCTCATGCAACTGTTTGCTTTTTTCAATGCGCATGCTTGTTTTCTCTCCCGGTGATAGTTTACAGAAGAATTAGCAGCATGGTTTACATTTAAAGCCATAAACCTAGGATTTTATTTTTGCACACAAATCCCAGCTGTATAAATGAATAGCATCAGTCTTGTACACCATGCATGCAAGCCTCCTGCTAGTGCTCTAAGCATTTGCCTGCAAGGTATGTGGTCTGATCCTTACGCATCACACATTCAAAGCTTTTGAGCGTTGAATGGTGCTCTCCAAACGTGGGAAAGTATTTTTGTAGCCCAACTGATATCCACATGTGTCTTCAATTTCAGCAGTAGAACATTTCAGCATCAATCGAGGACTTGCATTAGCTGTCATTTGATAATAGCTTGCAGTTCAAAGGCTCTTCTTATCTTTTCCAAGGCCAGAAATAGCAAGGCAATTTGTGTGATTGTCTTCCATTTAAAATCAAACCCAAATGGTGGTTGTAAAAGTGAAATGAGGTGTGAAATGGACAGAGATGTGACACTGTACAGAATAATATACAAGTTACTTCTAAGGTGTTGCTTATGTGACTTTCATTCCTATTGCTGCAGTAAACTACTCTAACTATTAGCACTATTATGCATTGGAGTTTCACATTAAAAAAGTTACTCATCCATTTGTAGGCATTTTTATACGAAAAGTGGAGTTAGAACTAAATATTTGATTTATTTCTCTCAGGTAAACTCGGAGGCCAGGACTCCTTTGAGAGCATCGAGAGCTTTGAGAGCTGCGACCGGTTGACCCAGTCATGGAGCAGCCAGTCCTCATTCAGCAGCCTGCAGCGGGTACCTTCGTACGACAGCTTCGACTCAGAAGACTACCCCACTGCACTGCATAGCCACAAGCCCAAGGGCACTTTCAAAGACTATGTGAGGGAGCGCTCGGACCTCAGCAAGGATAAACCCGTCATCCCTGCGGCAGCTCTGGCAGGATACACAGGTAAGGTGGCACGAGGTCATGGTTTAAACATTTCGATTTCAGAAAGCCTTATCTTGAAAAGGGCAGTTTTTCAAAGAACATTTTCTCAGCTGAAATGTTTATTTCTCTTTTGAAATCACAAGGTAACCAGGAACATTAGTCATAGTTCAGCTCCATTGAGGTTTGATAGGTTGGCCACAATGCACAATCCCAGTACTGACACTAGTCCACATACAAATAATGTAAAGCTATATCATGTGTGATAGATTAACTATACTTGGTTAGTCCAGATAATATTGTTATTTCTGATAGAATTTGAATGCCATCAGTATCAGTTAAGTAATTTTACTCTAGTTGTAGAAGATCCTATTGTTGACATTCACACTTCTTAAACTTTCTTTATTGTACAAAACCATACAAACCACATGTCATTGCATGAAATGTTGGGAGGTTATATAAGACGTTGTGCAGCTGTAACACTTTTTTTGTTGCTCTGCAAAAGCCCCAGATGTGGGGGTGCCTAAATGCACCACGTTTAGACCAGAAGAGAAAACAATAACAACACCTATTTACCCTGTCAACCCGAGTCATGCACATTGCAGGAAGCAAAATAGATTTTGCTTCTGCCTCTGCCACTCTATTCTTTTTCTTCTTGTTCTTCTTGTTCTTCTTGTTCTTCTTGTTCTTCTTGTTCTTCTTGTTCTTCTTGTTCTTCTTGTTCTTCTTGTTCTTGTTGTTGTTGTTGTTGTTGTTGTTGTTGTTGTTGTTGTTCTTCTTCTTCTTCTTCTTCTTCTTCTTCTTCTTCTTCTTCTTCTTCTTCTTCTTCTTCTTCTTCTTCTGAGTCTTCTTCTTCTTCTTCTTTCACTTTGTCTCACACTCTTTTGTTCTGTCTTCACTTCTCATGTGCCTCCTTGTTATCTGCAGCCCACATCTCAACCTATTTTTCCGAAGTCGTCCTGGCAACGCTGGTGAAACATACAAATTATGCCTGCTCCTGCACATAGCACCGGAGTAACATTATCTCTTCATCACATGAGGCATTTTCATACTCGTACATGCTCTAAGAGCAGGCCTATATATGCTCTCAAACTTCAGTAAGATGTGAAGATAACTGCACACTCTTTTGAAGCAAATGCACTATTTTAGCATCTGTCAGGGTTGTTGGTCTCAAAAGGTGCAAAGAAAATAACCACTGTTACTACTTTGTTATTTGTAGTATGTGCATGTAAGCACGTGAAACACTTTCCAAATCATGGTGCACAAGAAAAATGCATTTTGAACCTTTGTAGGATGGTTGAGTTATGAATTACATTTTGAAGATCATATCTTAGGGTCAAAGTGTTTGGGACTTTTTCAGACGGTTGAGTTTAAATGATAGTCACAAGGCTGTGAGATTGCCAGCATTCAAAAAGGGGAAATCCGAACACATTTTTGAACGTCACTAACAATGCATACATCAGATTCTGAACAGACTGTTCTAAAGTTGGTATGCACAAGTTAATTGGTCATCTGTATGGCTATTAGTTCAAAAGCTGCTTATAGAACAGTGAGTCATTCATTCATAATGATGTCGGAAAGATGTCGTAATGCACATATAATCAAATAATGAAGCGCAGACACTGTCTAAAAGCCCCTCTAGTGACCATTAGGCTGAGTTGCTGCATGCACCCTATTTGAACCAAGAAACTAAATATACATTTTTAAAAAATAAGCTGAAACCAGATAAGCTTTTTGTACGTTTTTTTTATTCAACAACCTATGACGTCTGACTTTATGAAAGAAGCTTTGGCCAAAATCTGTAAAAGATCAAAATGTAAACCCTAGCATGTGGAAATATCTTCTTTCAAAACCTTTTTCAAATGTTCACCACAGCTTTCTCACTCCATTTATTGTTTCGGTCTTGACGTCTCACATGTATCAGTTATTACGACAGGATAAATGTCTCCGAAAAGCACATGTGTGAAAGACTGGTGAGTGTTTCCAGCCTAATGTATAGTACTGTACTCGGCTGAGGGGAAGGTGCTTCCTCTAAGCTTTTATACGAAGACAAAAAAATCATTTTAATATACCCCAATTTTTCTGAAAGGGAAAAATGTCGAGCTGCCTGCAGTCCATCTGTTATTAAGAGCACTGAAGGGAGAGAGTAGTCCTTCAAAGATGTATTTGTGTGTGTGTGTGAGTGTCTGTGTGTGTCTTTGCCAATGTGCAAATGTTTGGGTTGATGAAAAGGATGAGCAAGAGAGAAACCTCAAATGTTTTATTTTTTAAGATTCTAAATTGATGTTAATGACAGTTTGATCTGTTCAGCTTCCTGTCCCAGTCACAGGGTGACAGGTGACACTTTACAGGTTGTCCGATAAGTTTGAAACAGTGATAAGTTAAGCTCTAGTTGTGATCTCAGTGGTTTCCTGTGACAATTTGCCATTTACACCTCACTCTTAAGTCACATTGCACATGGTAAACTCTGGATCTGTTGCACTATATATTTGCCTTTTAATTTGCGCTGCCTTTCGATTAAGTAAAGTGGAAAATATAGTAACTGTTATTATCTCTGTAATAAACAAGGATCAAGCATAGAAATACATTAAACATAAAAAAAGTATACAGCTATGAGATATTTTTTTATCTGCTGTCTCTGGGTATGTACACATATAACATTCACTACTAACATTACTGAGTCTCTATCACATTACCACAGAAACAGGAACATCAACGTATCTATCAAACATGAATACCAGCACATAAATCATGAAAAGTATAATATTACAATTCATTTCAACTTAAAGGTCAAGTTAAAGTTGATAAGAATAAGTTAAATAGTGTATATTATTTGTTTAAGTTAAGATTAAACACAAAGGGTTCTACCTTTTTGAATTTGGAAACCATGATTTGTTTATCTTACCTTTTTTCATTTCCAAACACTTACTAAAAATGTGTCTTTAGTTGCAGCCCCATCCCCACCCAACTTTCTTGCCATAACCATATACTCCAGACTCATTTAGCTAAGCTTGGGTCAGATATTTAACTCCACTGTGAATTCAAGCCCCCACCCCACCTTTTGCCACACTGCTTTTTTCACTGAGGCCCATTGTGCATGGAGACTTGTAAAATATTTTTGGAAACTTTTTTTTTTTTTTTGTCAAAGGGTCGCCTAGTACATTCTGGCGTGAGAGCACATTGGGCTCATAAACGGGCACTGTATCACCCTTATGTGGGCTCGCTATTACAGTAGCAGACTTTGAGAATGTGAGTGAAAGCCAAGTCTGAAAGAGAGTCAGTGTTGCACAGCCACTCATTTTCCCAAAACTTGGTGGCCATTGTCATGCACCTTATTCCAATCCGTGTGGGAGCAACGGGAGCTCACAAGCACAATTTCAACAATTCAACCCACACCGTTGTTTCCCTGAAAGCTTTTGTTTGTGTAGCAAAAAGTCACATTTGGTTTTCTTAGGCACTCGTAAGAGGTGACTTTTGCGTAGCTTCAGTTTTGCTGAGGCCGTGTGCTGCATAGGCAGGTGTGATTTCAGCATGCAAGCCTCAAAAGAAGGTGGGTGAGAGTATGTGCTGAAAAAAACCACAAGATCAAAGTGCAATGCAGTGAATCTAGTTCAAAGATCAGACTTTTTTTGGTTATCTTCTTTCTGCTTTCCCTCCATTTTCCATGAGATGTAATAAGCCGTTATTCTAGCGCTGAATTTACAGGTTATTATATTCTTTATCCATCATTACATTATAGCTGACTGGAGCACACTCTGCGTTCATGTCAAGATGAAGCCCAAGTCGAAATGCACCCCTTCTTTTTTGAAACTAGTGATTTCATCAGTATGGAACTCATACAGACACAGACTCTAGATTCACATACTGCACAGAGCAAATGCCAGACAAGGGGCTGCTTGATGAATGGGGCTGTTGTATTTATGAAGACATTTGGTCCATTTGCTGTACTTCAGTCTGACCCACATTAGAAGGTTTACTTTGTCCCTCTTCAGACATAAGTGAATAAATGGCATGCATATTTAACACCATCATACATAGCACAGACGTATAGGCTGTAGAGACATAATAAATTCCTACTTTTGATCTCGAGAGGACTTCACTTTTTAAGGATTGTTGTACTTATCCATGCTTTGCATTAACAGGATATACATTTTGCATAGTTTTATGCAATGTTTTATAAACTCCAATACTGGATATTCGGGGTAGGCATCAACATACTGTGTGTATATAATGAACAGAAACAGTATTTAAAGCATTGTTAAAATAGGACTATATCATTTGAGATTATACCCTGAGTCTCGATCTTGATATCTTTCCTAAACCTAATTAAAACCACACACCAACCAGTGTCTACACAACAACAATATGCATCCTCAGTGTAAATGACTTTTTTAAACTAACACTTTCTCTCCCTCTCTTATCTGTTGTGCAGGCAGCGGCCCTATCCAGCTTTGGCAGTTTCTCCTGGAGCTGCTGACCGACAAGTCTTGCCAGTCCTTCATCAGCTGGACAGGCGACGGCTGGGAGTTCAAGCTTTCTGACCCAGATGAGGTGAGAGGCTGTGACCCTGCTGGCCACTTGTACACCTACTGGGAGGTCCCAAGTAGTTAGCCAGATGAACAAGATGTATTCTGCCTGTGTGAAAATGTTTGCATGCCTTGTTGGGCTCCATCAATCTTTTTCTTTTTGGACGTGCGTCTAGTTTTGCATCAGTCGTATTTCATTTTAAAATGACCACAAACAAAAGAAACCGTTTATTTTTTAGAACTTAAAATGTAGATTATTACATTTTCGGAGCTAACCAGATTTAAAAAACAAACAATAATGGCTTTCACTTGAAGTCATTTGGTATGACACATCTTAACACGCTTATTTTCTGCATTGTTTTAGGTTGCTCGGAGGTGGGGCAGGAGAAAAAACAAGCCCAAGATGAACTACGAGAAGCTGAGCCGTGGCCTGCGCTACTACTATGACAAGAACATCATCCACAAGACATCGGGGAAACGTTACGTCTACCGCTTTGTCTGTGACTTAAAAAGCTTGCTGGGATACACTCCTGAGGAGCTCCATGCAATGTTGGACGTAAAGCCCGATACGGACGAGTGAAAGTAAAGAAGAAACGGGAAGTGAAGACAAAAGTTCAGGAGACACAAGGACTGGGGATCATAAAGTGGTCTTAACTGTTTTGATAGAGTTGGTAAACCGATTTTTGGGGACCAAAAATGTTTTAAATGACTTACCATGGTCTTGGTTAACTTCAACCTCCTGCCTCTCAGACCATGTTTTAAAAGAAGGCACAAGCCGAACGCCTGTATTCATACCCTGTTGCATTTGAGATGTGTGTGCGCATGTGTGTGTGAGCGTGCGTATGTATGATTATGTACCGGTATTATTTAGCAGCTCAAGGCCGAGGGAACGCTTTCGGGTATAGTTCAGGCTCCCTCCAGCCTAAGTATCACAGTGTTGGAGATTAAAGTATAAAGACAGAAAGTCTGAGGAAACCAAGAGAAGTAATGCAGAATAATTAAATATTGGAGGAAGAGCAGGCAGAAGGTTCCTGTTAACAAAAAAAAAAAAAATGGTTGCCAAAACATAAATACCAAACTCAGAAAGGTATAATGGCAGTTACATAAATGCCCAAAGTTCTCTTTGACAAAGAGAGGACTTTCCACTTGGACCAAAAAGTGTCGTTTCCAAATCGTGATTTGAGGAGCGTATGCTTGTGCCAGTATTATATTATTGATGTTGAGAACACCCAATGTAAACCAGACATATATTGGAGAGTTTTATTCATTTTTTTTTGTCAATTAAGGTATTACAGTGGAACCAAACATTAGATGAAAGTGTATCTGTTCTGTTCTCTAGGTGAGCCTTTAACTGAAATGTGCTGATTTGTAATCAGACGACACTATAGACACTGGCCCTGTGCTTTGTAGGGTTTTAGGACCTGTTGAGATTACTCATTGCAAGAGAGTCTGACAGACAGACATATGAAAGTAGCCGTTGCTCTTGAAACTGACGCTTTCGCCTTTACATTCATGTTTGCCACATCGTTGGGGACACATATTATGACTGAAACTTATGCATTTTTGCATATACCACCAGTATTAGCAAACTGTAGACAATCTATGTGGGGAAATTCAGGAGTCTTTAGTAAGAAGAGTTGTTTAATGTGCAGATTAGTTGCATACTTTGTCGGTTCACTGTCCATGTTAGTGTTGCTTTTGAAGTGTTTGAATATTCTTCTGACTGTCTATAAAATGAAATCACAAGTGAAATATTTGAGAGTGGTTTTCCAAATCCTGAAAAAAATGTCAGATTATAATTTTTTTCTTTTGTTATGCAATACATTTTGACCATTAGGAAGCAGCTGCAGTATGTGAAGGTATAGTGTAGGAAAAAGGGACAGGCAATAGATGTTGACAGAAAAGGTTCTGAATTTGTGCGGGATAGATGAAGGTGACTGAAAAGGAAACTGCGGATACTGCAGGTGATGATCACTTGTAAGGTCTGCTAGAGAAAGACTGACATAAATGACGCAAGTTGCTAGTTGCTTGGTAGTTGGCATTACATTGGTAGAGTACTTTCCACTGTGGTTGAGGTTTGATGCACATCTACAGCTTTAACTTCATTGCAGTTAGGGTTAGGGTTAGGGTTAGGGTTAGGGTTACAGCTGATGACTAATGGCATACATTTGTATTTAATTTCTAGATCTGTGCTTACTTATGTACAAGCAAAACAAAAGTCAGTACATAATAAAGATTAAATGGTTATATTTCAGCAAACGGTTGTTTTCTCCCAACAGTGGGAACAGTGGCTGTACACTGGCCTTATGGGAAATGCCAAAGTGGAACATCATCTTAGAATACAATGTTATTGTTTACAGTGGCTGAATGTTACCCATATGGATGAAAATAGCTTTTGAGATGTCTATTTGTACAGATTGTATTTCATAATGCTTTATTGAGACCCAGATTACACAAATAAGCAAGATACAA
This sequence comes from Eleginops maclovinus, assembly GCF_036324505.1. NCBI lineage: Eukaryota > Metazoa > Chordata > Actinopteri > Perciformes > Eleginopidae > Eleginops > Eleginops maclovinus. Next base: position 7,169,614 of record NC_086366.1, on the reverse strand, counting down.
AGCAGGAATAATAACCAAAACCCTTGTGAGGTCTTTGGTCACGGTGCTTCGGGTATCCTCCACAATGTCGGAAGACAGGGACCAGAATTCTCTCACACTTTTTGAAAGTGTTGACTTTTCTTTTATCTTTTGTTAATATGATGGAAAGCACACAAGCTTTAGGACATAGTGAAATGCCTTTGCTGATATGGGTTCCCACTGAGTGTAGAAAAGAGTTGCTGGATATGTGCATACTGTTTAATCGGTAACACGGTTGTCCGCCAAGCACTGACTCATAAAACCCTCACCCATGCTCATCATCTGACACGAGTAATTCAACAAATTAATTAGTAACAAGCTGCACTGCGCTTTCATTCTTCTCTGCATGTTGATGTCAAGGTTTCAAAAGACTGTTTTGTTCAGGTTAGTTTCCAATGTCAGTGTTTTATGTCAGAGAGCTTTACAGATTTCTAAACATAATTGTAATGTATGTCAGTGCCCTTGAAATAGCTCCTCTTTTTCCCCACTAAAGGTCATAATATCATTATGGTTGGCTTCACAAAATGTGCTTAAAGAAGACATTACGTTACCTTAAATGTTAGTATTTTTAAAAATGATTTTGTCGGAAAAATATACTATTGTTAAATGTCACAGATTACAATCTACTGCAGGTCTTATATATTAATGAACCTTAGTTGGGCAAGTGTATACACACCATTAGTTTGTGGCATATGCATATCCCAGAATGGATTCAGAAGGAAACCTTTTTTTTTGGATGTTGTTTTTTGTATATTTTATAGTGTCTTTGTATTTTTGTTATGAGATCATTTTTATTGTATTTAGTTCACAAACATTTGAATATTTTTCAATAATTTATATTTTATAAAAGACAAGAGATGCAGACAGCTGGTGCTTTCATGGGAATTTAAAGGTAGCGCAGGACAAAATAATGTAGCGTTTTCTTTTGTTTTTATTTTTATTCTTTTTTTATATATAGAAAACAGACCTAAAAAAAAAAAAAGGCTGATGCTGGCCCATCAATGATTTCTGCTGGAAAGGTTTTATAAACTGTAGCTTCTATTTCTAAAATGTACTTAATGTACTTCAAAATGTTATAAAATATATGTGAACAAAGATTCCCTACTTGTGTGTGTGGTGTTACTGATTGATGAATGCACATTATTACTATACTATGTTATTCAACATGAACACTTATCCAACATCCTTATCATATACAAAACTATACATATTATAAACATTTAGCAACTACTTAAATGTAACAGTTTGTGTTACTGTGTACAGAAAATGATGTTGTATGAAATGGGATTTGACTCCTTAAACTGTTCCCAAAGCATTTGCTGTTTGATGTAGTTCAACGTTAGGTAATCAGAAGTGTCCAAAGAACAAGTGGATCTCTGGACAGAGACAATACACTTATTGATCATAGCGATACATGGTTAAAATGAACAGAGGATTCTGGAATGTTCCTTACCTAAAAGTGGCACAATTCAGTCAAACAAATCTGTCTATTGTTTAAACCACCACAGTGGCCCTTCAAAGGGGGCCAAGTTCTCTTTGAAATACATGCTAGCCGTGGAGTGTCCCAGTTTTAACGAGTGTATCCAATGCGCACTGATGAGGTGACGTCAAAACAGCCAACACACTGGGGCCCATTCATGTGCTTATAACCCTGGGCTCATATAAATTCCACTGTAGATAGAAAACATACAGGGCCATGGCCTGCTGCCCCAAACAGCACAGCTGTTTGGCCCCACTGCAACAGTCTAGCAAAAAGGCCAAAAGACAGGTTCAATAGGCTGTCTTTCAGTCATACAAAATCTGAATGAAGCGTTAAACAAAATGTACAAGATCTTGAAGTATTTCGGCTGTGGCTCACGAGATAGAGCGTTGGCTACTAATTGGAAGGTTGGTAGTTCGATCCCCAGCTCCATTAATTCAGTTTGCAGTAATGTCTTTGTGCAAGATACTGAAGCACAAATGGCTCCTAATGGGATTTGAATGTTAGTCTTAACTGATTAGAGGGTCGCTAGGACACTCGCTATTCTCGGTAAGTGCTTTATAATTGCAAGCCTTTTGCAATTTAAGAAATGTCCATTTTATTTGGGATTCATACATTTACTTGAATGACACATTCGCAATATCCAAATCTATGCAGAAATGACAATAATGCTGATCAAATAAGATACACATACTGCATAGATTGCATGGAACAGAATGTACATACATGACTGACTTTTTACACACTAAACATGTGACCCAAAGAAAACAGGATAGATCCCTCCCCTGTCTAAATCAGACCCATATTGTCCTGTTGGACCTGTGGGTGGTGTTCTTGGCAGAGGGCAGGCAGAGGTTACACAGGTGGTTCTTCTCCTGTTCCACCTCCCTTTGCTCCGACTGGGCTGATGATCCAGACCAGACGTGATCGCTAGGTAGGTTTTTAAATACTTGCCAGGACGGTGCATGTTACAACAGACCTGGAACAAAATCCAAACCATTATGATACCACTCATGCCGTATCCCAGACACAAAGCTGGCTCCTGCAGACACACTTTACCCCCTTTTTATTCCTTTGTGCATCCTTGAAAGAAAGCTTCCACTGATTTAAAGAGGTGTTTAAAAGTAAAAGACAGCAGAGAGAGACATAAGGAGAAGAGGAAGTCTATGCAGAAAGCGAGAACTGTCACACCTGGCAGTCGCAAGAGAGATGTCAGTAGATTTCTGCTTCTCCTGATAAAAAGTATGACCAGCAGCTTACAGCTCTCTTGACACTGGAATGCAGCCCGTTTTTCAGATTTCAAATCTAAATATTTATCTAAGGGGGCTTACCAAGCTACATCTGTCTCCTGCATGTAGTCTTAACATGATGGAGAAAGATGAAGTACTAAATGATTCTTGTGTAGATTTAGTAAATCTATGAAGATTTGAAATACTGGCTCTATTGCAAAAATAAAATAAAAACACGTCATCACATCTGCCCTCTGAATTCAACATTTCAGTCTGTAGCATTGGAGGATGTTTCTTGCCTAGCACTTCAATTAAATGCTACTGGTGTCGTAGGATTCCCCATACTGGCACACAACCCCATTTTTGGCTGTGGTAATTACCATTTTAACACTGCATGCAAGTCATTTTTAGCTTTTCTGTACCTGCTTCTCTGTTGCGACTCTAGACAACCCACTCTCAAATCAATAAAGTTGTTTTTAGTTTTTTTTATCATTAAAGGAGAGATTTGGGTTTGCAATGTCAAGTATACTTTTTAAGTGACTACTTTACTATTGGGGTTTTTGAAACAGAAATAAATCATCGGGTTCCCTAGTAAGCACTTTTGAGATGATAATGAGTCAATTCATCACATACTGTGAGTGCAAAATACAAAAGGGGATGGAATCACCAGTAATTAAATATTCTTTTTGTTAAATAACTTACTTTGTGTCTAACCGAGAGCAGTCTCTGAAACTAATTATGTCAAGCTCAGCACATCTTTTAGTTGTGCTCCATTGCTTTCAGACGTGCATGTGTCCTTGGTTCAAGTCTTAATTAGCAGCCTAACATTTAAAGACACAATATTCACTGTTGTTATGTTAAAAATTAAACATTTAATTAAAAAATAAGGCACACAGCTAGCAGCACAATGTTTTGTAGTACAGTGTGTGTTAACCATTAATCTCCAAAGACAGTAACACAAAGATCTGGATAATAATGAAAAGGTACATCCAAATTAATTGTGAAGATTAGCACAACACAACTGGTATTTAAACGACAATGATTCAAGCTTGACCTCTCTCTAGCTCCAAAGGAAATTGTGGATTTGAAGGACATTAAAAGCTACTATTCTATCATGCAGTATACAGACTATAACAGCAACATGTCAATCAGCTTTAGCCATATATTTAGCCATAATGCTATAACAGAATACATTTTTGGGGATTTAAGACCTAATGGACCTTCTGCTATGTATAGGAACAACTACATCTATTCTCATTGCCTTGAATAAACGTCTTCTCAAAGAGAATCCCTGTGACGCAGAAAAGACCAACTCAGTGGTTCCATTACGCAGAGAAGTTGTAAAATATGACCAATGTGTCCCCAAGGGCCTTGATGGGCCTACTTAAGACCCAGTGGTCTTGGGATGTATTTGTGTCCTACTGTCCTTCATGGTCGGGCTGATTAGGATTGTCCAGGGACGAACATAAACAGAGTTAGATCTGCCGTGTCCTCTCAAATATGACCCTTCTCATGGATTTCCGGGACAGAGAAACAAACAGATAGGCAGAGAGTTGATCGAGGTCTTCGGTCTAATTTCATGACTCTCGGGACATTAATACATTTGGCTTAAAGGGGCACTATCATCCTTTTATGGGTTTACCTTTTCTGTACTGTGTTGTTTAGCTAAGTGCATGTAAATGGTCTGTAAATGCTTAAATCCCTAAGTTCAAACCATAGCGAGTTTCTCTCCCACACACTCCCCCATGCCTGAAACGCCTTTATTAGACTCCTTTGTTCACTTCCTTAACATAATGTCATCACTATGTTACACTTTTGTTGGCTAGCGCTCCAAAGCATTGAACGTGAAAGGACATTCCAAATCAGCTGACCACTCACAACAGAGCCGGTCAGCTAACCAATCAGAGCAGACTGGGCTGCGGCACTGCGGTTTCAATCGTCACGCTCAAGCAGAGAATGAGTTTTTATAGTATTATCATAGTCACATCCAAGTGCTTTTAAAGTATCTTGACTGATATTAAAACCTTCTTATGAGCCTTTTTGGATGACTGTGAATCCAATTAAACACATTTTTAAAAACTCTGTAAAAATCATTAAAAGCAGCTAGTGTTTTCAGTCATGTTTGTTTTATAACATCAGGAGCATTGTATAGGCTGTCCTAGACTGTGGTTTGTCCTTGGCTTTTGCTTCATAACACTTTTTTCTGCCTGTTTGTTATCAAGAAACACCAGCACACTGTTTTACACTTCTAATAATGGTGCACACTTGTGGTTTGAGAATTCTGTTTAATGAAAATGACAGCATACATTAACTTTCTTATTAAATAGAATACAAATTAAACAGGCTATTTGATAAACTTATAATGGCTGTCACAGATTAAATTGCACCCCCCTTAGCACCTATGGTTTGGATGTCACTCACTCAGTACCCCTCCTGTTCCTCCCTCCTTTCATTCATTGTATTGTTGTATCTGAGATGTGTTGAACCGCATGTCTTGGCAGGTGTGGTGACTGTATTATCCCGGCTTATGAAGGGCAGATCCAGGCCATCCCCTGCTTTGGCTTGTAATTTGCATTTTTATTGCTGTTGTCGCATCCTCAGTTAATACACCATTGACTTCCCGAGCCACCCCTGGACCCGACGGCCTCACCCTGCTATCCCACCTGAAATGAGAGTGCCTCCTGGCCCTCGGATCTGCATTGGCTGAAGCTCAGGTACCAGTCGACCTGGCATTCTGGGACGGAAATGGAGTGTCCTCTCATGTTAATGTGGACTTTCCATTAGGAAAGATGATTGATTTGTGCTGTGCTGTTGCTGTGAATAGGCAATAGACTGGCACAATAAAAGAGTGAGATGGGGCTTTGTGTGCAGGTGAGGCCTTGTGTGAACTAGAGTGTGACTGAATCATGGTGCCGATGATGGAGGGAGAGGAGAGGTGAGAAGAGAGAAGAGGGGGGTTAAGGGATGGAGATGAAGATATATAAGAAAGGGAATGGAAGGTTGAAAAAAGGAGGGTGAAGGTTATGAGGAGTGGAGTTTCTTGAGGTACAAAGGCATGGGGAGATGAGTGGTGGGAGACGGCAAAGGTGTGAAAGCTCTCAACTGCATTTATTTCAAACATCGGCTCTAAACCAAACAAAAGAAAAGAGCAGAAAAGAAAGAGGTCTTTGAGTCAGCTTTCTATTATAACAAAAGATTATGCTTAGTTTTTCTTTTGTAAGGCAATTGAATAACTGACCATTTCAAAGCCAATTGATTTGAAATGTATAAGTCTACATACATATCTGTGGCATACTGAGACATTGTAATAGTGTTTGTTCAAGCACCACAAGAGAGAAAGAGAGGGAGAGAGAGTGCAGCTGGACTGAAACAGGTTTTGGTCGGCGTCCAGTTGAACAAGCAAATGTTTTTCCTTTTATTTTACTGTGAGCCGACTGGGATTCAGCAACTTTCCCAGGACATCTGCTCCCAACGCCCACGTTTCAATCGTCATCCAATAGGAGCGCTTCTTTAACCCCTAAGACCAGCGGTTGCTGCACAGCGATTGGCTGCCCGGGCCAGGGCCCAGAAAGAGAAGGCTGAGCCCTGAGAATTTTCCGAAACATTTTCTCCTCTGTCTTCGCTTACGCCAACATCTGCTTCCAATCAACGCTAGTGAAAAGGCCGCTTCTCTTTCTCCCTGCTGTCTGGGTGACACACACACACACACACACACACACACACACACACACACACACACACACACATACACACACACACACACATACACACACATTTGCAACTTTTTTGTTGTAACTGTCAGGGATCACTTTAAGCACCATGTATTATGTGCGTTAACTTACAGAAACAACTTTATTCAATTGCTTTAATAAATGGGGCTTTACAGCATATATATGAACACCTTTAGAAACGTTCAACTGGAAACCATGATACATCTTTATTCGTGAATAATGGCATGACTCAGCTCTGACAGAACTGATCAGGAGCAAAAGGGGCAAACATTGGCAAAGAGAAAAACTATTTTCACAGGCACTTAGTCAAACACACACTGAACACCCTTTTAACGGCTGCCTAAAGCACTCCATCCCACCCTTTTCATGAAATAAAAATAGCAGTAAGGGTCAACTTCCTTGACCACAAGCATCAGTTTCTGCTGTTCTTTCTCTTCTTCCACCTTTCTTCCTTTCATTCACAGCTCTCCCCTCCTGTGTGGCCATTACTGTTAGCCGTATTGCGTGACTTTCAACTACAACATGTCAACAAACTGCTCAAAATCTGCTTATTATAGCAGGTACTTTCCACAGATATTCAGAATTAAGAGTGGTGATTCACTGTAGCCAAAGAGAAACACACAATGTAAGCAGCAGTTACTCCAGCTCTTAGCATTAGCTCGCTATTATCAGTAAGGCTGACTGTGTTGTTTCTGCCTGTGAACTGTTTAACAGGCTTTGGCCCTCTTGGTTAAACAATAATATGGGAGAAAAATTGGGGCTATAAGGTAGGTCAACGTTATTACTTACAGTTCTGTTGGGGCTATTCCTCGACAACTTTACTAATCTTTCACCGAAAGCAAAAAGAAACATAATGGCTACACACCATGGTTACCTGTGTGATAATACTTATAATACTTAACCCTTCTGAACTTCCAAAACACCCACAATCTGTTCCTGATGAAAGAAACTGCAGGCCCCAGAGTAGATGAAGATATCACCAGTAGCTTCCTGATTTTAAACTTCCTTCCCATTCAACTTTGACCCTCATCACCGTGGGTTTAGTGGTCCCGCTCCTGCTGGGTAAGGCCTGATTTACAGCTCAGTAGTGCTGACTGCTCTTCAAGAGTAATCCCGGGTCAGACCGTGATCATAAATCCGTAGTGTGTCACTTCAGGAGAGGCTCAAACTGCTGCGGTTATCGGTTTCTGAAATGGATGTTCTGTCTCTCCTTCATTCTTGTTTCTACTTTGTATCTGCAAAACATATTTCACTTGCACTTTCTGCTTTTAAAGTCTTTGTTGCGCTTCAGAACGACCCTCTTTTAAAATCCAAAATGTTATATACAATATTACGGAGACGATGATGCAATTGATGTTAAGGAGAAATATAGATGTCAGTTGTAGTTGTATATTGCCCAATGTATTAAATAGGTGTCAATCAATGCCAATCTAACCTTGTAACACTGCCTGGAACATTTTTTCTCATTCCAGCTGAGTGCTTGCTTTATGGAATATCATATAATCACACCAATTACACATCATATTTCACCCAGCCTTTACATAACTCTGTCACTCTTTCTGTGCATTATGAATATTCACTACATTTAGCTTGTGCCAGGCTTTTTCTTTTCCAACAACCTCAAAGATCATTAGGATTGATGATGGAGGATAAATGGATAAAAAAATATATATGGCATGGTGTTGTTTAAGTTTCTCACTTCTTATTTTACAGTGTTGATTGTAAGTCAAGGGTCTGATTCCATGGATATTTTGGTTTTATAATCACCTGACACGGCATATGGTTTGCAACACTGAGCCATGTATGTTTATTTCATTGGAAAATAAACATACATTGGACTTTTAATAATACACTTGTGAGATTATCAGATAAACTGTATGTCAATCAACGACTATAACAGACCGATGCTACCAAGTCGATCCCTCGATGCCATTGTCTTTACTACCAGCGAAGACAATTAGTAAATTGGATTTTAGGCATAGTTAGTCTGGAGTCGAGCGAAAGCATGATGTACATCTTAACCATGCTTGTAGCTGCCAAAAGTTCCTATCAAGAAGATGATTGATTCAAACCAATGGCCCGGAAAGATGGATTTTTGTGTGATCTCACGATGCTGCAATTCTCTCGTGACATGGCGAGAATCCAGCTGCTGTGCAAGGTTTTTCATCCCTGGCACTGCCTTTGTTTACCCTTTTTTTCTGCTGCAGGCTGGCTTATCACTGGCACTCGAGGTTGACTCTCTTTTTTACTTGCTTATTCAGACAAAACTTTTCAGTGCAAATATGGTTCAGTGAGATGCACAAGGCGGCTGTGGAAAGTCAAATCTCAGCACCTGCTATCCCACTGTTTGCAGTGAGTCATGAGAACTGGCTGATGATGTGCTTCTTGACATGTTGCATACTCTCTTTTGGCTTACCTTTGGCTGATGAATTGCCTTCTAACAGAAGAGCTTAGACGATGATTTTTTTCCAAATAATTTTGAATGAAAGGATTGGAAATAAGGGAATGATAGTTTGGATTGTAACCAAAATTCCTTATTCATTGAGTGATTTGGTAAAATTCCAGTTAAATTCTTTCTGATTAGAATGACTACATATCTTGTCCCCATGAGAAATTTACCCCCTTCTGCAAAGACCACAGTGAGTGGAGTAAGCTGTTTTGACCTTTGGCACTTCAGAGGTTAAAGTTTTGTGGGAAAGGACAGAAACACCCAGGGTTTGTGTGAAGGCATATGTATACAACATGAATGAACTATTTTTGTAACAATAACACAGTAAGTACTTTTGCTCGATTTTGAGCTACGAGCTACAGAATGATAGCAGAGAGTAGAGGAGGGGAGAGAGGAGGCCAGCTCCCTTCTCCGAGGCAAGAGGCCACTGAGACCGGAGGAGTCTCCAGAGGTATGGAACGGTCAGTAGAGGTTAAATTGACAGAACAATGACGGAGGAAACATGTAAAATGCATATTACAGTTTCTTTTAGTTATCAAACAAGTTAAATACATTCAAGCACCTCCTTTTTTTGTGTTGCAACAAAAAACAACTTATGTCTGCTGCTCGATCTCCTCATTGGTGCACACTGAAATACTTTTATAAAGTAAAACCTTATGTAAAAATACTGTAGTATTTGCATTACAGATGAGTGAAAAGTAAAGTACAGGGTGATGAATCTATCAAACTTAACCCTAACCCTAAACCAAATACAATTCTAAAATCAGGTTAACATTAGTTTTGATTATTAACCATACCTTTTTCTTCCTTAATGCTGTGAAAAGCAGATTAAGCACAGCATGTTGAACTGGAGAATATGGGAAACAATAAACGTGTTCAATATCAGCATGTTCCTCACTTCCTCGCCATTGTAAGCATTGTAGCATGCTGATATTAGCATTTAGCTCCACTGTGCCAAACAGCCTCAGGGAATGGCTTGCGTGGATCTAGACTCTCAGTCTTTGATCTTGATGTTTATTGGTTAAGTACCATAAAGTCATATTTGCAATAATAAGGAGATTAAATCATTCAGATCCTGTTAAAATAATAAATATGAAACTTTCCCAAGCTGATAATATCTGTGTTAAATTGCCTGTTTTATCCTGACTCAGTCTGATCCTGTTCTAGTGGTTGATATCCTACGTTTGTTGAAAAAACAATAATCTTCACTCACAAACTTAATTAATAACTGTAGTTTTGTTTCACCACGGAGTTGGAGGTGGGATAGAGCCAAGCCGATGTGTCATGGAGGTTACCTGTGCAGCACCATGGTCAGCCCCATACAGTTCAGGAAAACTTTGTCTGCAGTGGTAAAGAGTTTTTGTTTCTAGAAATGTGTTTCTGCTGGGCAGCTGAAAGGGACAGAAGGAGCTTGAGGATATAGGAAGACTGTTCCTTTAAAGGGGAGTTCCCAGAGGAGTCTTGATTATGAAATATTTTTTAATTGAATTTGAACTTTTCTTGGAAAAGCCAGAGTTTACTTAGTTTGTTTGTAGAATATGTGACTTTGTGTCTTTGCTTTTTAAATTACTGTCAACAATCATCAGCCTCCAGATTTTATTTCATATATGGTTTCAGAATATGACATGATATATTGTTTAAACATGTGTTTACACACCAATTGTGGGGTAAAACAATTTTTTCCACACAAAAGCCTTTCAAAGTAAAGTACATTTCCCTTAAGTTGTCCTACTTTAGTAGTTCTTGTGTAATTATTATATACTTTATATATAATTCCTTTTTAGTTTAAAACAATCTTTGATTTTTACCTGCATGTCTGTTTCAATAGATGTTACAAAGTTTAAAGCAGGTATGAAGCATGCACTAGAAATGTACTAGGGTTTTTGTGTTTTGTCTTATTTCTTGAAAAATACATTTGAACATTTTTAAAATAAAAGTCCATCTAAGATTCTAAATTTAAAAAGGCCAAAATTAAAACTCACAGTGGGACACTTTGTTTGTGTTTCAGGTGTACCATAAGCGAGATCAGCAGAATATGTTTTGCACAATCATGACCACAAGACAACACCATCACTATATTTCAAATTTAAAGTACATATCCTTCTATATATATTAAGCCCACAAAGTGTAAAAGTATCTCACATATTTCCAAAAAACTGGCTCAGAGCTTTCTGTGGTGACTATGTAAACACGTGTTTGCTATGACACTGCAACTGTAATATTTTTTATGCTATAAAACAATCTGTGTGTTTGGATCCCCTTTTGTCTCACCGTGAGAGACTATAAAGTGGTATTATGATGCGCCAAGAAGCTCTTGCTCACAAAACCACAAACTATTACTATGCCCCACCCCACATCAACTCTGACAGTGATACAATGTTGAGGCCAATAAAAGAAAATAAGACTTGTCATATCTTGGCAGTCTTTCCGAGTGTTCCTATAAGCTAAGATCCCCTTGTGACTTAAACCTAACGTAAAACAGTACGTGATGGTAATGTGCCAACTTCACACCCCTTCACAGAGACAATAAAACCCAAAAACGACAAGAGAGAAAAAATAAAACCATGTTTAGCAAGAGGTGGTGGAAGGGTTGGAAGGTGGGGGCGTGGGGAAAAAAGAGGGAGGATAGTGGCTGTTCACACGCTGTGGAGGAGACGACCGCTTTTCAGGTCACAGAGTTTCCCATAAAAAGATCTGCTCCCTCACTTATGGACGCTGAATCAGTGGATCGGGTTGAGTATAAAACTCTCCACTTAGAGAGGGGTGTGCATGTGAACATATAGCTGTCATGATTTATGCCTTTTTGTGTATTTCGTGAAGAAAAAAAAAAGAAAAGAAATCACTGGACTTTCGGAGCAGTTTTGCTTTGCTTGACCTCCTCTTCTCATATCTAAAGCATTGCAATAATCGGGGTGGAACAATACACATTCCCATGGCAGGAACTGGTGCTGGAGACATGCAGGATGATGATGCTCTCTAAGTCTAGATGAAGGTCAATGATCTCTCTTTATTCTTTTGTTTCTTCTTGTTTTGGCACTCTTATCCTCTGCAAAGTTATTTTATCTGCGCATGTGTGTGCGCGAACGTTTGTTTGGCTTGTTATAGGATTTGACACTGCACAGATCCCCCTGCTCTTTATCAGTTTAACACACGAGGACCAGCCAGAGATTACTCACCAAGCCATCATGCAGTCCCTTTTGCTCAGCATTGAGGTTGTGTAACTCTCAGATTTTAGCGACGCAGCTGGATACATTTATAACACTTTTAATGTTTTCTATAGTTGTTTCAACACTTGCTTGTTGCAAAAGCAGTTAAAAAATAAAAAAATCCTGTGACAAGTTTGAAAAAAGCAAGAAAGCCAAAATTCAAGCTGGAACTGTCAAAGCTATGTCAATCAAGAGCCCTCTCGTGACTGTCCCAGGCAAGCCAAACAGATGTTGACATAGATCTTTTTAAGTGGTAACAAGAAGTCACGACTCACTGGCGCATTTCACCCTCTCCGAATCCCACTGCAACTTGTGTGGCACTTTCTGTTTGGTCTGAGGCAAGGTGAAACAACAACGTTAAAGAAAACAACTCATGAAGCAAGGCGACTTTAACAAGCTCTGCCTGGGCCTGAATGCCACTGTGACCGAGAGGGCCGCAGTGATAGATTTGGAGCCTGGGACGACCGCCTGAGCATGCTCAGTGGGACACCCTCCCAGGCTTTTCCCACCACACTGGGGGCCGGGGGGCCAGGGGCTGAGGCAAGAGGTGGGCTCCTCGCTCCACAGCAATCTTCTGGGCTGTGGCTGGGAAAGGCTACGGCCCACTGTTCTCACCATCTCCCCCCTGTAGTCAATAACCCAGCAGAGAGAGGGAGAGAGAGAAAGAGAGATACACAAGGAAATTATGTAGTAAGGAAATCATAGTAATGAGTGTGTGGTGACAAGGGACTAGCTGTCAGGTGATAACGTATTGCAACAAAGCAGAGCAGAAAGTTGACAAAAGTGACACGGCTCTTAGATGTAGGCTCTTTATTTTGATCCTGAAGGGATAGTAACAAAATTAGATTAACGTCAATGTTTTCCTGCCGTAGAAGTTGTGTTTATGTCTGTTCCCAGATCCAGAGCTAAACTGTAGCCTTCCTTTTCCAATGACTCATCGGACAACTGCATAACATTAACAACTCCGAGTGCCTACGCAACATGTGGACCTCATGCTTACATTTCTGCACGCATTGATAGAGAAGTGATTTTCTTTTTTTTCACAGCTCTTCATTTTGTTTAAGCACTTAATAATCTCGAGGTATTGGCTGTGAGAGCATGTGATGACTAAGGTATAAATAGATTTGAATCAATTCATTACTTGAAGGTTGAAATAGATTAAGTGGCAATTAACTGAATACAATCTAGTTTGATCTTTTTGATAAAAAAGTGAGTTACTTAAATCGACTTAAAAGTGTATTCCAAAAAATATGACTGGTCTCGTACATGTCTCTGTATAGTACTTGTGCCTTATCTCACTCTTGGTTTGTTATAAACTTTGCAATTTATAAAGAATATGGTTTTTAATTTAAAATGTGTCTTATCTATTATTCTTAGGTTTTGTATTATTTATTTCTCTACCTGCATGTCATCAAACAGACAAAGAAGTGAACCAGCTAAATTGACCTCTTTTTCGACCTTGCAATATCATGTTCAATTTGCCTTTTACTGGTAAATACATCAGCAATCTTTCATCATTTTACAATTGTGAAACAATACTTTGGGAACTATTGCAACTGGTGGAGTTACGTAAACCAATGTTGTGTATAAGTTGCCTTCATTTTGACTTTTGTCAAAGTGAAGGCAGACATGTGCATCAAGTTCACACATCTGTACACATCTGAATTTACTCTGAAATAGACATTGCCAGTGTTCAAAAATAGATTTCTTTAGAAGTTTCCTGTGATGATCAAAAGGCCAACAGAATGTCTCGACTAAATATTGGTGGTGTGGCGTGACTCAATGCTAAAAATACTCCATCTAAAGTAGTACATGCTTGTGAAAATTCACAAGGAGAACACATTTACTATTTCAAATCTTGAAGTGTAACTCATTGGGTGTGCAAAGTAACTAACGCAGCTTCAGCACAGTTTCCCCTCCCTGTCAGCAGATGAGAATGGGTGGGCGGGGGTGGCAGCAGAGATAATGCCTCATGATCAGGAGGAGAGGTGGGGGGGGCTGTTTTGAGGGTCATTGGCCATGCAACCATTAGCAACTTGCTTTGTTGTAAATAGTGCATTAGAAGCAGAGCAGTCACACATGCATAGCAACACGCATATGTCTCTCTATTCAAACACACACACACACACACACACACACACACACACACACACACACACACACGCACGCGTGCGCACACACACACACACACACACACACACACACACACACACACAAACACGACACCACACCACAAACTGCTGATTTGACAATCTTCTACTGCTTGTCCCAATATTTTTCTTGCTGTCTTTCTAGCATGAACACACACACACAAACACACAAACACACTCCCTTGCTCAGAGAATCAAATTCAGGAAACCACCTTTATCAGTAACTCCACCCAAGAAGATGTTTTTAGCTGCACCCGCAAAGCTGAATGCTGTCAACTCGCTTTAACCACAATGTCAGCAGTTTCCACAGAAATGAAATAAAAAACCAAATTCAATACCTGTTTTGTTTTGATTGAACTTAAGTGACTGATAAAAACTCCCCATAACTCACGTAAGCCTATGATGGCTTAGTGAATGTGGTTTATAGTTTCTGAATTGGCATTTCCTAATAATTGTGTTGCAGCGTTGTAGACTGCAGGCATTAAATAAGCTGGTTCTTCAAAATAACTCACAATAACAATTAAGTTTTTTTTTTTTTGTCACCTTGTGTGTTGATATATGTCATCGTGGCAACATGTGGAGACCTATACCGTAGCGGGAACAACCGGGGGTCATAGTTTCCAGTACTGTCTGTTTGTTTGGTGGGTTGTGTGACATCAACATTGCATGGTCTCCAGTTAGTGACTCAAACAATCAAATCCCGGCTTGTCTTGCATTTACTGTATATACAGAATGCACATGCATAGTTCCCAAGAATTGTGCAAATAAGTGTGTGTGTGTGTGTGTGTGTGTGTGTGTGTGTGTGTGTGTGTGTGTGTGTGTGTGTGTGTGTGTGTGTGTGTGTGTGTGTGTGTGTGTGTGTGTGTGTGTGTGTGTGTGTGTGTGTGTGTGTTTGAGTAAAATGGTGAAGTGAGCGAGAAAGAATGAACATCCCAGGCTAAAAAGATAGAACAGGTGTTGGGAATAAAAAAACATTGATCGAAATAACAGAATACTTCACTTTATGGAAAATAAGCAACAAAGTGAATCCAGACCTTGGCAAGTTAATGTTTATAAAAAGTGTGATGTTTCATATTCAATGTGTTGATAGCAGTTGTAAAAAAAAGGGTGTCTGTAAGAAGCTACATGTCCTTCGTTAATGAATATTTGTGTTGATACTTGATCGTTGTTTATTTTGATTACATGTTACATGATTACATGTCATTTATTTTACAAGGACAATGCACATTAATCCACTTCCGTAAATGTGCCAGAGTTACCCAAGAGGCTACTTTTCATCTGTAGTCCCTGGACAGATTTTAGTGCTTTAATATAAAATGTTATGCACAAACACATGGAGGGAAACAACTTCAATGTGAAAAGCCTAGTCAGAAACATTGAATCTGATTCTGTATTTTTTTCACACCTATTTTGTAAAGGCCTAAAGGGAGTCCTTATTGCCATATGCTTGTGGCCATGCACTTTACTATTCATACACACGCATGTTAAAATGAGATGATTCTCTTAATGCACACAATCCCCCTTGATGCAACTAGAGACACATGCATAAGAGAGCGGCTGAGATAAGCGTCATCCCTGGGGTCTGCATGTAAAAGCAGTTTATAAATTACAACATTGAGGCCAGGAAGACATTAATGCAGAGCATCTGTGGGTGTCAGGGGGCAGATATGTCTTTCTGAGCACAGCCATGCTTTTTTATTTACCTGTGGATGAATAAAGAGATGATTTATCAATTCACCTCTTGTGTTCCCCACTCTCTTTCACCACATCCTCCCCCCTCTCCTCATCTGGGGAATTAATCAGTTGTCTGACACATGCACCAAGGCAGACAGGGAGGCAGACAGGGGGAGGGAGATAGGAAGAAAGATGATGGTGGGGGGAGGCTGGGAAGGATAAGGTTGGCACGAGCCAAATTGGAAACATATCCTTTCAACATGTCCTGTCTTAGCATTTTATCTGTGAAAAGAGTCACAAGGGGGATGACCCCCACGGTTCAAGGGCCTAACTCAATTCTGTGAAGAAACTGTGGCTAACTCTTCAACTGCCGAGTGTGGCGCAGAGTCCACTCCCAACACCTGCAACCCATTGAAAGGACGGAGATGAAGTGTGAGAAAACCAAGAGGGAGACATTTAGAAGGCAATTCACAGCCGCACTACAACACTTGTTTTATCATTTGAGCGGTTATGTAAAATAAAACTCATTTGATTATTTAAAAAGGGTGAGAACAATGTGAGTCAGCACCAAGGACATAAATAGATGCACACTGCACTCTTTTCCCCTAACACCTTTGAAGAAAAAGGACTGGTATGCCAATGGCCCATCACCCAGCCTATATTTTTATCTGGGCCCAGGTGGGATTGGATCCAGATGGGGCACCTGATCGCCTCTCTTTCTGTCTGCTCTCGGTTGGAGTTTTCTTGCGATCAGATCTAACCCTTTCATTGCTGGTCACACTTTATTCCCTAGAGACTGAGTGAAGAGCTGGGAATTGAATTAGGGGGTGAAATAGTGTCTGCATTTGTGCACCTGACTGAGTGTGATTCCTATTATTGTATGGAAATTAAATAATGTGTGACATGTTTGTATTATTATCTACCATGCAAACAAGACATAATCTGATACAGCTCTGAATAAGGTTGTCCAATTCTCCAATCATAATCATGGCATTACATTTGCTTGCGGTTTCGTGGTTTATGTTTCCATAAAAAGCACACTGAAAAAATATAATACAAACATATATTCAGTGGTGACTTTGCAGCTTGACTGCATTATGGGCCCATTCATTTTTAAGTGTTAGGGCAAGAGGGGGTCATGTCTCATGATCCAATGGCAGGCCAGAATACCCCAGACCCAATGGGTTAACCTAACAGGAAACCTGGAGGATACACCCTATTAGGCCTGTACTTCCTGCTACTTTGAGGCATGTACAATTTATGAGCCCTGAGGTACGGTGCACCACTGCAGATCTGATGGATTTCCTCTTTCGTTCTCCAAAAAAGACTGAGCCAGGGCATTTTATGAAAGAAAATGAGAAAAAAAAGGCAGATAAGGTGAATAAAAGAACCATCTGCAGGGCACTCTGCAAAGCTTTGTGCCAAATGGTCTGGAAAGAATCACACATTCTGGCAGTACATCCTATAAATATGCTCTGATCCTTATAATTCAAATGAAACGTAGGAGGATATTAAATAGATCCCATTGCCTGAAAGCCATTTTATATCAGTGCCAGTGGTGTGAGTACAGTTCTTCACCAGGAATAAATGCCTACTAGAAATAACCCAAAATTGATAACAGATTTACATAGAGAGCTTCGACAGGCTACAATTTCCCTTTCTAAATCCATACTGTAGTGAATCTCACATCTTTGTCGCATTAAATCAACAGACACAGTACATACAAGATACTTGTCTGTTTGTTAAATGTTCTGTGTTTGTCAGTACATTTCCAGGTGGTTGAACTTTGTTGTTTAAGTCTCTGTTCTCTGGAAATAGCTTCAAATGAATATGCGGGAACAATGACATATATGTTGAGTCGCACTGACGCAGGAATGAAAAACCACAATGCCATATACAGCAACAAAGTGTGAAACCCGATTGAATTATCACCTGATTCAAAACAGTAAAACCTAGTGAATGTTGATTCACAAGAAAAAACAGCATGTATTCTTCTACTTCTTCTCAAGGCATTCATTCCTTCCCAAAAGTGTTTGTGATCTGCAACAGCAGAGATAAAACTGAACCACCGTGTCTCTGAGGTGATTTTGGGTTTTCAGTGTGTTTGTATGTGTGGGTGAAAAGAAGTGGCGCTTACGCATTTGCCAAACCATCAAACAATGTCTCTCTGATCTGTCCGCAGGCTTCAGACGCGTGTTTCATGATGTAATATGCGCTACAGCTTCTCGTCTTCAGACTATGTCTCGCTCGCAGCGCAGCAGCCGACCCTGCATTTCAGCAGATGTTATTTTCCGAACATAGAACAAGTTGTATGTTATTTTGGTGTATCATAGAACACCAAAATAGAATTCAAAAGAATGTCCTTGCACATTTTTTGTTTTTTGGGCTACACAAATCAACTGTTGGTAAAATATAATCAAACATTTTTAATTTGTTATTAGCTACAAACATTTAATCTAATTTCTGTGCAAGAAATTATGGTTTAAACTATGTACAATTTCTAACTTAATTATAGCTTTTTTCCTATGGCAACAATTATGTTGGTTCAGGCAGCAGGAGGATTAGGACAGAGGGGTAACAGGAAGTAGGAAGTACAGGAGAAATGGGGTTAGGGGGTGGATAAGGATAAAGGGTGGTTTAGCAAGTAGGACTTTAGGATTGGGAATGTGTAGAAGAAGGATATCAGGAAGAAAAGGATGAGACAGAAGATAGGCAGGCAGTCTCCACTGCTGTCAAAGATGATAGAGTAACTCAGCATCTTTTAAGACACTGTCTCCAACTATTATGAAGCCGCAGTAAAACACTGATCCCTGGATTGCTCAGATACAGACCTAGTGGATCGCAGCGTCTCCGTTCAAGCAGAAGATCAAAGACCATACATGGGTTCATAAGATACAAAACCTTCATGAACAGCTCCTAACACAGGGAATGAGATAAACTTAATGAATCTAAATGTATTGTTGGACTACCAAGTGATCCACCAATAAATCTACTATATAGGCTTTTCTTCATGGGTAAAAGATACATTTTGTTGAACGCTTTTATCCCAAGTGCAATATCCGCTATGTGCGCTTACTTGTCCGGAGTTTCAAACATGACAATGGGAAAACCTGAAATTCTCATTTACAGTCACGGCCATTTCATTTTCTCACTGCCCTCAATGTGTGGAAAATATTTCCTTCTCAAAAGCAGAATGCTCAAGACATTATTCTATATTGACTCATGCTTCAATGCTGTGTACGTGTCTAGAATCCTGAATGTTAATCAAAAATTACATCAGATATTAAGGTAATGATGAAGTGATTGTTTACCTTTCAGTCTGGAAAAGTATTTAGCGGAAAGGTGACCTTGGCTCTCATCCAAACTGTCTCTTAAATGAAACAAAGGGATTTATTAGGTACTGAATTGAGCAGTCAATAGAGGCACGTAGGCCTAAATGACTAAAACGCAGTTGGCTGATTATCACATTTGATTGACTAAATTAGCTTTGCCTTAGCTTGGCGGGTAGAAAGAGTAAAGTTACATAATGTCCTTTGGATAACAAAGTTCTCCTCCCAATTTGTGCCTCTTGAAGGCCAAAGCAATTACACTGTATCAAAAATAACTTGTCTCTCCCACATATGATGACATTTGGAATATGATTTAGCCTTGTCGCCAAGTTACTATCAATGTGGGGCCTAAGATAAACACATTTGATGGGACTCAAAGGTCTAGCACCAACACTGGGCTGGGAGGAGAGGCAAGTGCGCAGGCCCTTGGCCCCGCAAAAAATCAGCAGAAGCCAAGCAGGAAACATCTGGAAGACCCAGTGCAAACAGATGTCGGAATGAGATAAGAGCCTGTGAGTTGGAGTTCAGCCTTCCATCTCTGTATGATGAGACTTTGTAACATCCAGGTGGGCTGTAGCCTTGGCTCCAACAGCTCAAAGGTCCAAATAATCAAACTACAGAGTTTTTTTTCTCACACTCGCATCTGGTCGGGGCTGCGAATGTTGTCAGTAACTTGTGTTCCATTGTTCCTCGTCTCATTTTGATCCATTGTCAGCCAGACTCTCATGAGACTCCCGTTATACAATGTTTTTGCTTCTCCAGGTCACCATTTACATCATTTCCTGCCATAGTTTCAACTTCGGCTGGGCAACAAATGAAGTATGTCTCAATGGTAGGCCATTCAGTCATATTGCCAATGCCTCAGTTCATTGTTGTACTGGAGATTGTTTGATATTGAATTGCAGCGTCAACTCTATTTTTTATTTTCAATTGCTCATCTAAACACTTCAGCCCGTAGTGACTGAAAAAAACTGGTAAAACTGTGAATGCATGTGATTATAATTTGGAATTTAAACTGTTAAGTATCATTGTGTCCTAGTTTTAACCCTTTGCCTCTCTCTTTTTCCAAAAAGAAACATATTCAGTTTTCCCTCATGACTGCTGATTACTTTGCGTGAGGAACATAAAGCAGAAGAGAAAAAAACAGAGATAAATTCTGAAGAAAACTATGTCATTCGCACAGATGAGTAGATGCCACATGGGAGGGTTGGTTTCTGTTAAACTATAAAAAGGTCTCTCTTGGGACATGAGATCTGAAGTGGAACTCACAGATTGTTCTGCAATCAGAGGCGACTGCACACCACCAGCCTGGATCTTCTTAAATTGATGAATAATGGGTCCTTGGTGGCAGGGAAAAGTTAGAGAAAAGTTGGTTTGAGTGAGAATGGAAATATAATTGAAGCAGAAGCTAGAATGTGTGGTTAATCCTTTTGAGTCTACATAACAACAACTGTTAACAACAGCAAATGTAAAAAAAAAAAAGGACTTTTTCAATTTGCCATTTTAAGTTTGTCAGGTTTGATTGGTAAAGTAGATTGCAGTAAATGCTGGTGAATTTGTTATTGTTCTAAATAGCGCAATATACATTTAAATGATAGAAGTCATGCATTTGGTTATAGTTGGGTTTAGGATAAGGATTATCGTATCTCAATTGTAGATTTTACCCATTGAGTTGTTACGATTTTATATTGTTTTTAGTAATTTCACTTCTAATTCAATGTAATGTACGTTACTTCATTTTGGTCCAACAGGATATTATGACCATATTTGGACACATCATACAGACATGACGCTTATTTCCCCCCCTTTATGCTCCCTCAACCACACCCTTTAAGTAGTAATTAAGAGGATTTACCAAAGTACCCTTGGGATGACCAAGGGTCCGCCGCACAAACAGGAAGTACAGAAGAGGTCAGAGAATGAGAGGAGGAAGTGCTGGCAAACAGCAACAATACAACAGGAGGAAACCCCCCTATTATAAATAGGAACAGACCCCTGCAGTGGGGTGTTTGGGGTCACGATTGCAGGGATGGAAGACAATAGGGGAGCAAGGCCGCTGGCTTACCAGCGTAGGTGTGATGTGTCTGCGTGAATAAGATAGTAGATTATCAAGGGTCATGGGAGACATAGGCAAACAGTCACAAAACAAGAGTGAAGCGCATCATGATTCAATGGTCGGTATTTGTCACTAAGAGAATTGAGCTTACCTAAGTTTGAGTAAAAGCAAAACAACTGTCAACTGTTGTGTCATGTTTTAAATATTTTTTGATACCGGCAAATACAAATATAGCTGATGTAGTTAACATTGAAAACCATAAAGAGTGAGGATGTGGAATTGATAAACGTTGTTAGAAAGGACCACCAGTGAATTATACATTACGCCCTGTGCCTGCATATTTGAATAGGAGTAGCACACATGGGGCATCAATCAATAAATTGGCTTCTCAATCTGCACGTGTGCACCCACCTGTATATGAGTGTGTGTGGTGTGTGTGTGTGTGTGTGTGTGTGTGTGTGTGTGTGTGTGTGTGTGTGTGTGTGTGTGTGTGTGTGTGGGAAGATGGTCATCCAGCTCTTCACCTAAAGCAACCTGTTAAACTGTAGAGCGATGGACCTCCACCCAGTTTCTATTGAGCATCATAAAAACTTCAGTCAGACACTTCCCAGAAGGAAATCCTCAGCAAGGCTAGACAAAACAGTATAATCACTATCACAATGTGCCATCTGCCAATGCTGTTTTTGCAAAAAAGTATTTCGACAATTGTGTTGATGTTGAGATCCTCTGTGTTTGCATCTGAGTCAATTTCTAATTACTGAGATGTCCAGAGATATATTCATAGATGTATTTAATCTATTTAGTGCAGCTAGGATGCCATGAAGCACTTAACTTTAGAGGTTTTTCCAAAAGAAGTTTTCCTGTGCAGATCTTTTAGTGTAATAATATTAACTGAGAGAAGGGGTGAAGAGTCAAATGGAAATAACAAAGGAGACAAATCACACATGTGGGAAAAGAACAACTGTTATCTCGAGAGGCTTGTCCTCAGATAGGAAATGACAAGTGTAATTTTTACAAAAAGAGCAGAGTGTCTTCAGGCTTGCGTCGGATTACACATCAATTATCACATTTGGATTGATTTTGACAGGTTCAAATGAGGTACATAAGCAGATTATGGTTAGAGAGATAATGGAAAAACTCTCTGTGCTGACACTGTCAAAAAGATAAATTGTCAGGTCAAGTAAAGGGCTGAAACAAAAGCTGAATATTTAGTTGACAAGCATGCATATATTTGAATCATTAAAAGTTCACTTTCTCGGCTGCAATCCATCATTCTGTGAGGGGGAAACAATATCAATGGCAGTTGGGTGACTTCCATGGCATGTCAGAATCAAGTTAACACTGCTGATGACTCCCTGTAGACGTTAGGTCAGTGTTAATTATGCGTAACATAAAGATATTAAATTGCATTCCCTACCAGCATTTGAAAAATGAATCCGTCCAATTATATGTTGACATAAAAGCATCAGTTCATGCCAGTTTCACAATGAAGTATAATATCAAACCATGGTTGACAAAAACTGGGAGTACAGGCCAACAAGGAACCCCAAGGAGTAGGCTGAAGTCTCAGAGGAGTTTGCTAAGCCACGGGAGTAAATGACACGGAGGGCTTAGGGCAGCGTCCGAGGCCTTTCACCTTGGAGCTGTTAACAGTCAGTCCTGTGATCCCCAGGCCCCCTTTAAAGACCCCCTTGGGTTTAGGACTGTAACCAGAGAGTTGAAATAACAGAGGAGGAGAGCACCATGCAGCGGGGGCCTCCTGTGGCGTGGATGGCTCAACCCCACTCCCTGCTCAGGGCCTGGAGAGAGGTCACAGGGTAAGAGAACTTTTTCCCTCCTCCCTTTCTTTCTATCAAACATAGATCAGGCAGGCAGGAGGAGGTCAGAGGGAGGTGGACTCCCTGGGGCCTGTGGTGGATGGACACAGTGGCTAAGGTCAAAAGAGCCCCCTGGATGCAAGACATTTATCGCTAAATGCCTATATAGTGAAGCTCAACTTGCAAGAATGGGGTAATTGTGTGAGCATACACGCACATGCCAGTATGCATCTATAAGTGTGTGTTTCAGATTGGACTACCAAGGCAAAAGTACGCCCAAAGCAGCTCTCTGTTTAGTAAGAATCACAGCATAGGCCTCTCTGCTACTTCTTTGTCTTGACTTTGATGATTTAACCAGAAGGTAAAATGCAGTGTAATGGTTTAGAATGTGGTTTGACTGGGTTTGAATCAGAATTCTTGTAAGCTTTAAGCACTTTAAGGATGTCTTTGTCGTGCAAATACTGTCTGACTGCTGTCTACACTCGTCTTCAATAGTGTTGAGCTATAGAAAACCCATTAGCCCCTCTTCCAAACAACTATTAGGACCACTACCAATGTACATCTGAGAACATGTGTGTCATTTTTAGACTTAACTAGCCGGATTGAAGGTCCCTTTACAATGTTTTTGCAGTGCATGTCTCACCCTGTTTTTTTAATAGAATGTGTGTGGAACACAAACTTGGCTTGCCAACTCAATCATGTCTATCAGCTCATCAGAAGCTAAGCAGACCTAGTTGGAACTTAATGGAGGAAGTGGAGTGCAAATCAGTGTCAACCTTCACATGAAAAACAAAACAAAAAAAGGACATATGTGAGTATTTGAAGTAATAATATGAACAACAATAAAAACGGATATCTCCAACATTGTTTCTGACAGCGACTGCCATTGAATGGTAAAGAAAAAATAGTCAGTTAAGTTAGCCTTCTTTCATTCTGTCCTCAGGATATAATTACTGTTGCAATAAGTGGACCCCCTGAAACCAACCACCAATATAAACCCACGTTCAGTTATTGCAATGCAAAACCATTATTCTGCTACAAAATCACTAGCATAAGAGATGTTCTTGTGGATTGAAATGTGTGCAAGCTCTTTACATAATATGCAATGACAAACATTCAGTATATAGTTTTTAGATCTTTTAAATATCTAATTATTAGCTATATTTCACATTATGGTGATCATGGATTGTGACGAGGCTGCAGAGTCTCAAGATGTGGGTTGTCTTAACATCTGTCATTTAAATTAATGGTAAGCACGGACTGCTCTCGGTTTCATATCACAGATAAAAGGTTGCTGTGTGTGACGTTGAATCAGACTGTATCTACTTAGCATACCTGTCAGCCCAAACCCTTATGCATCAGCTAAAGTATAACAGAGGAATGGAAAAATTAAAAGGTCAGGTTGAGTGGCGGTTGATTCAGAGCACACAACAACTCTGGTAACCTGATTTTCCCCCTCATGCCTGATTTGCTGGTGTGAACCGAACAGAGGTTTAAAGAACTTCTTTTTTCAAATTTCACACCTTCAAGGGGGGTAGGTAAACAAATGCTATGTATCCCATGGGTGAGGAGCTCGGCGAACCGCAGAGCCTTATTCGCTCCTGCTTGTCTCAGCTTGTGGCAGTGTATTTCTGTCCCTCTGAAGATGCAAAGGTAGCATGCAAGGACACACATCAGCAAACATACTCATGCACACACACACACACACACACACACACACACACACACACACACACACACACACACACACACACACACACACACACACACACACACACACACACACACACACACACACACACACCCACACAACTAGGAGGTACTTAAACACACAGCACCGTGCAACAAAGCAACCAAAAATAACAGGCACCTGTTGCTCAAACCACAATGTCTACAATGAAGCCAAATTAGAGCGTTTCCTTGGCAACAGTAATTTCAATCACAAACTGCTGCAACGGCCTAGAAAACAACAACACTTCAACAATGCTGCTATGTGAGTCACGGGTAAACAATGGACTCACATGTGTGCATGCTTATGCTCATATTCTCCCATTTTATAAAAGTTAATGTTCAATCTAACATTGAAAGATGGGCGATGGAAGACCTCCAAGACTTTTCAGCTGTTTGAGGGCAAAGGGAAACCACAATAAGCAAAAAGTGGTCGGAAGATAATTGCAAAGTTGATTGCAAGGATTTCACTGAAACATGACGAATAGAAAGCCCCCCCGTTATAGACCTCCTTACCAGCAAGTAGTTCTGTTTTTCACTGAGTGTGGTGTTCACGTGTCGTAGGGACTCCTCTAGTGGGCACAACCAGAACTACAGATGCTGGATTTCTTCCTGTCTCAATGGGATGCAATACAGTAACAGCTCCCATGAGGCAAACAATAACTTAGATGTATACACAGCAGCTAATAACTGAGGACATAATGAATACAATAATATTTGCATCATTTTTAGGCTATATGTTGTGATCTGAGGATGAATAGTGGATGTTTCAAATACTTTTTCTGCATTTACTTTTGAAAGTATCTCCATGAAGTAAATCCACCCATCTTTGCTGATTCATTTGACCTATTACACCTTAATCCTCTTCAAACATTAAATGGGAGGAAGGCTATTAAAAGGACATTTAAGCAGCAACTTGACTGACGACATGAGTTTGCATTGTGCCAAAGTGTGTAACTCAATACTAAGAGGGTGCTCCTAATGTTGTGTACACATATGTGTTCATGTGAACCAAAGTGGGGGTGTGTGAATACAAGAAGGAGGCGGTGGTCTGAGGAGCCTCACTTCTTCACAAAAGAAAGCCTAATTGGAAGCACATGTGTTGCACTGTGCAGCAGTTCAGGATGGTCGGGGGGTATATGGGTTGCTATTGTGAATGAGGGTGTTACTGATGGGAGAAAGAAAGAGAGAAGGGGGAGAAAAAAAACAGTTTGTAGGGGGTTGGAGCTGGGGGTCTGTTGGTTTGGGAGGGCATGAGAATGTAAACCTCGATGTAAGTGAGGCGATTTACTCAAGCCTGGGAATACAAAGTGGGGAGAGCGAGGGGGAGATTGTGTGAGTGGACTCAATTTAAACCATATTGTCCGACAAACAAAGTGCTGTCATAAATAAAGACATGTATTTTCTCTGTGTCTTCCTCTGCCATGTCACCCTGACCACAGTGAAGTGCAGTGATCTAGCGTTTGCCTGATATTACACAGATGGCCCACCAAAAAACGTTTACACCAGCCATGCTTTTGTGCTTTTGTATTTTGTATTAATTCACTATGGTTTTCCATTTTTATACGTGGAGTAAATATACAATAATAGCTCTCTTCATGTGGGTCCACAGCACCGAGGAATATAAATCAGAGATGAAGGGATAACATGGATTAATGTTGTAATTATGTTCCATAATCATAATAATCTTGCAGCTCCCATTATTCTCCTTGACAAATCGACCACTAAGACTCAGACATGCATGAAGTCTACTCTTGTTTAGATGAGACATTAAGCTACCATTGGCTCTGCATTTGCACAGTTTAATTTCAGCCCCTAAACCCCCCTGTCACTGCAATAAGACACCAACATGGGAACAAAAGGCCATGGGACTGAGCATATTATATATCTCCCCGTATGAGTGTCGCTCAGATTTATACACTTTCATAAAAATGGGTCCAAAATGTCTGGCTCAGGGCCCAAAATCCCATCCTCATGTTTGGATCACAGCCAGGAAAGTAATGTCAGACCAAAAAAAAAGACACTTTTTATTTTATTTATTGCTATAAATTACAAAGGGCAGGCAGGTGAAAGGAAGAGCGGAAAATGCAGTGAAAGAATCAAGTGATGTGAAAATGAAGGGGGGGGGGGGGCGCTGGAGGTGGAGTGGAAGCAGAAAGAAGATGAGAATAAAAAGAAGGAAGAGGAGGATGGGATTGGGAGAAGAAATGTCTGAAGGGACAAAGGTCTTGGGGGTACAGACGGACACCTTATAAGGCCTGAAAAAGAAGGCTGCACATTTTGTTCACCTCCCCTTTACCTACAGACAGATGCTTCCCTCCCTTCCCCCTCCTTCGCTCTGCTTTGGCAGCACCTGAATTTTGTGTCTCATCAGTGCTACCTGCCGAGGATTAACCAGAACCTGTTACCCCTCAGTGTCCGATGACTAGGCGCTCTCCCTCTTGTACTTTTCTCTCTTCCCCCGACACACACACACACACACACACACACACACACACACACACACACACACACACACACACACACACACACACACACACACACACACACACACACACACACACACACACACACACACACACACACCCACAGCAACACACACACAGTGAGAATCTTTAATAGGAACCAGCTGGACTCTCAAGGCCATGCAGCAGCCCAGACAGGCCCATTCATAACCCTCTAGTGAGTTTTAATGAAGGTGCGTTCTGGGGCAGAGGCAGTGTGGAGGGAGTGGGGAAATGATGAAAGAGGGGGGAGACGGTTGACTCCTTCTTCCTCACTCTCTCCAGGACCTTCCAAGCAATGAATGTACTGTATCCAAGGCTATTTGGGCGAGAAGTTCACCATTAATCCAATTTTTAATAGTGAGCTTCTGTACTGTGGTGTGGCTTCCTCAGCCGCTGCCCTTTGCAAAGTGTGGATGTGTACCAATATGTACTCCAATTGCACTGAGATAGAAAAGACGAGAGGCCATTTGCTTCTTAACATAAGAAAATAAGTCAGATGAATGAGGCTTTTAGAGAGACATTATCCCTCTCACATAGCTTCCTATTTCTTTACCTTACTTATGATGCTAATGGACATGAAAGGAGGCTGAAATAATGACATAGTTATGTATAGTTTCTACACCCTGAGCTTCAAAAGCTTGTGTGGCTCTTTTTTTGAGCAGACAAGGAAGGTGTTTTGTTGAAGTTCAGAAACCCGACCCATAAATAACGACTAATATAGGTGTCAGGAACATTCACAGTCCTTCAAGGGCAAACTATGTCCATTATTGTCCTGAAACCCCACACCACAGTATATCTCTCTAACAACTGCACTTTTGGGGAATGTATACATACTCGCAAGGACGTGCACGTCATACCATTTATTATAGTGTCAGGTATCCCTCGGTCAAAGCTATCATGAGATGATTACGCATTTTCTCATGTTGTGGTTACAGGGCAGGGGTCAAATGTGAGCTAACAATATGTCACTTTCTAAGGTCATAACTATATAAATAGTGCTTATTTAAAAAGGCCACTTCACTCTATGTATGTGTGTGTTCATGTGTGTAAATGTATTTGAAAAGACGTATAGGTGTTTTGAGTTACAAGTGTATTTCGGGCTTATTTGCCCATGGATAATAATCCTTAATGGACGCCAAATGCCATGTGGTGTTGTGGAGATGTGATGCATTCACAGGACTTTTTTTGAGGCAATGGTCACCTCCGTTTTGCTTTCTCTGGTGTGTAATCTGAGCTGGTGAAGTAACGGTAAAGCAACAGCCCTTTACACCCTGAGGTCAGGCTGATGTGAACACCAATAAACCAGGTGCTGGCAAACATTCCTTTCCTCAAAAACACAGAGATGCAATAAAATACAAAATAATGTGAAGAGTTACGAAAGGTTGTACGGATTTTGCTCAACTTTGACTTCATACCTTCATGATTTTTTAAATTTTAATTGTGAATTTGCAACATTTCAAAAACTCTTTACCTGTGAGACCAATTTCATATGGTCTTGCTGGGGATTCACCCTGGAATGAGTTTGGCTGAAGGTGTGAGGATGCTTTATTTTAATGAGGTGAAAGTCAGCTGACAAACAGCCAAACAACCTCATTAGATGGCACATAGCGTCCCTCATAGCCCCACAGACAAGAACACAAGCTGCACCCAAACACACACAAATTAAGTCCTTGCATGTTTCTCGGGAGAAATCGGGGGTATGTCACAAACCTCCCACGCTCTCCAATTCAGCCCTCAGTGGCCGCACAGGCTTTGATATTTCCCACATAATAACTGTGTGGTTTTTCAGTTAACCCCAGGAATGTTCATATGAAACAAATAGTACAACACATGACTACATCGTGCAGTGTCTTGCCGGCGTACGTAATGATCGCGGAACTATTTTAGTCATGTAGAAGCTTGATTCATCTCTGTGAACCAATGTGGAATCAAACCATAGTTTGAGCAAGCGTTGGTCTTCTTTATCATGAGATATTGTATAATAAGCTTTACTGATACCTACAGAGTAATAGATTTAAGCATGAATGGAATTGATGGACTGAATATGCATGTATTTCCATTCAATCAAGCCAAATATACTCACCTGTAATTATGATGTTTGCTATCACAATATCTACCTATAAAACAATGTAAAAGTAGGACAACCTTAAACAAGTTTGCAAGCTTGTTAGTTGTGGTTCAAAGAGGGCTTATTGTGCCCAAAGAGACCACCTTATTATTCATGAAAAAACATCGCATCCACACAACTTCTGGTGTGAGCTGACATAATCTTCAGAATAACTATCAACTAAAGATTGTGAACATTCACTGTGCGAAGTTTCAGAAAATGAAATATACATTTCCTGCCAAAAATGACATCACAATGCATTTTATGGACACCTTTTTGACTGGGGATAAGTGTGCCATCTCTCCTGTTAACATCGAGAGAAGCTGAACATCACTTGTCTTGATGGCGGGCTATTAGAAAGGATGGAAGTGCTATGTTTTATGCTGTGGACCAATGTAGCTCTACTACTACTGAGTGCCCAACTTTGCCTGGTGTGGTTAAACTATTCATGTCACACAGCGCAGTGTGTGCTGAGATTTCAGTGTGGAAGAGTTCATCCGGAGTTGAAGTAAAGATGGTTCCCTTGTTCTGTTGGGCTTTCCTCTTTCTGATCACCGTCTGCTTAGACTGCTGAATCACCATCCAGTGTTCAGTGTCCGGCTGAGGGACAAGAATGCCAGAGCTGCTGGGTGGCGTGCTGGGTGATTTCCTGTCTGAGGGGTCTTCTCGTTGCCGTAACGTGATCCACCCTCGGTCCAAAAATAACCAGTGTCCCTGCAGGAGATGGCATTGCAAAGCTTGTGGGGCACTGATGCAGCCTGCCTTGCTTCCTTCCTCAGAGGATGCTGGGAGGATGGAGCTGATAGCGGCTCAAAGTTAGTTGTACTGTCAGCAAAGGCACAGACAAGGCCATTTGATTTGTGTAAAACAGGTGATACTTCTCAAAGGCCCCGGTCATGTTCCAGTTACTCAAAAAAGCCAAACTAAAACCATTATTTATCTTCCTGAAATGTTGCGTTTGTGACTTATAATGCTGAGGGTTCTGTTGTTGAGTTTCTAAAAGGAGTGATAATCAGAAGCAACACAATCGCTCTAAAATTAAACTGTCGTACCTCCATGTTTATTTTCACTAGAAGGGCAGATTTGGGCGCTGTGGTTTCACAGTTGCTAGGCTGACCTCAATGTGCAACAGCAACGCTAGGTCAGAATGATAACAAATCAACACTTCTATCATTACAAAAAAGAAAAAAGAGAGAGAGAGAGTATTAGTGAGGGATGGATTTTATCATAGCCACAGGGGGACGGGGCATGGGAATTGTTTCAAAGTGAGGGAAAACAGATAGCACACTTTGAAATATCTAACCCTAATAGGCCGATTATTTCCATGAGAGCTTTGCCTCTCCATAAACAAAGCAGCATATTTGTGCAGGTTTGCCTGTGTTGTTTCAGAGAGCCCAGGCTCTCCTGGTAGAGGACATTTCCCTGGGTCATTATTCAGAAATGTAGGTGGCTTGGCCAGCGTTTTTCGCAGCACCTCACAAACCGCAGCACAAGAGATAGCAAAGAGGTGGAGACACAAAACCAATACCCCTTTGAAGAGGATCCTACAGGGAAACAAGGCCCTTTGCTCCACAAGGGGCCAAAAGGAGAGAGTTAAATTGCTGTAAGTGAGGAGGAGGAAAAAAGGAAAAAGGGAAAAAGCTAAGCAGATCCTAAAAAATGAGCCACCCAATAATGAAATAAATCTGCCCACAGCTTTTTTGGTAATGAATGTGGAGCTGATTTATTTTCCGTATGGCTCGGCAGATTTGTCTGGGCGCAGAACAGAGCGTGCTCTGTTCAGTGCCACGCTCAGCAACCAGGTGTGGGACAGACGGGCTGAAACAGTTAAAAGTAAACTGCCGTGGAAATGGATCTGCTTCAAAATTTTGTGGCATTTTTTCTTCACAGTTTTGCCACGCGAAACAGACTCGCTGCTGCAGTCACAAACAGTCTGTTTTCTGTCTCTATATTCACTGGTGTTTTTGGCAAATATCTGAAATGCTGTCAAGCAGGCAACCCGTCAACTTTATGTACAGACGTTCTGTCTTTTAAAATACATTTAAAATACGTCCTAATGTTGAAACACAAACATTTCAAAGAACAATGAAACACATCTTGAAGATAATTAATTCAGAAACAGACCGGGCAGTGCTGACAGTAAAGAAAGATAAAAAGAGAGGATGAGAGAAGAACTAACAAACAGCGAGGGGGGGAATATCATAAACAGATCTTTTGAGACTATCAAGCAATGTAAATATGAACAAATGCAAAGTTCAAGTGCATAAACCCTTGCAGGAATGAACCCTCCCGAGCAACCTCTGTTTATGAAGACAAGAGATCGGGCTCTTGACAGGGCCTCAGGGACGCCAATGAGTACAGTCAGTTCTCTATTAGTTCAGTATTTCAATGACCTGCCCTCCCTCTGTCTAGTAAATAACAGCTTTTTGACAACATTTAAGACAAAGTCCCACTATCTCTTGTTGCTGTGATCAGATGTCTAACACTTAATTTTACTACAACTAAATTCAGGTTTCAGAACTGACAAGAACAAACACCCATACATAATAGTATCCGTTTGAGTTCAGTTGCAGTTCATGCACGCACCCTGTCATACTTGTCTCTTTTTCCAGTAAAAATGAAACAACTCTTCAAGTTTGAGTGACAAGGTTTTAACTGACAGCAGAACAAGTGTTTTGAATCTACGTCCCACATGACATTAACTTCAGCTCAAGATGTGATCAGAAATCTGTTTGAAGAAGGACGCATAAACCTACTTAATTTCTTTAAATAATGTCTTATAGAATATTAACTTTCACATATTGGGTTAATGGAGTGATACTCTTAACGGGGGAAAAATAAGAGCAGTTAGATTATCTTTAATTGAACGCTGCGTTTTCATAAAGGTCTCGAGAGGTCAACTGAACAATCCTAAAGATTTGATGAAAAGAAATGCCAACTAAAGTGTCTTTTTACTCCCCTTGTCATCTACTTTGTCGCACGCAAACAAGAAGGCTTAACCAGCATATCTGCTTGTTGCTATAATAAATCTATGTTCCAAACTGACATATTGTTTCAATGCAGCAATGTGCAGGCAACCCCAAATACGACTGGCAGACTTTCAAAAATGTTTTGGATATGGAGCGAATGGTGGTTTGGCTCTTCTCAGAGAGACAATATTTAACCAATGAATCAAACGAGCTTAAATTGGACAAATTAGGCAGAGTGTGATCAACTTAAGTTCATGGCTTGTCTTTGGCATGCGGCCTTGATCCAAAACCAAAACGGAGTGTGCTTGCTTATGAATGGCTTACTGCTGCCCTCTGTCAAAAACTAATGGTAACTGCAGTGAGTCATGAAAAACAGACACAGTAGCAGAGCTTCCAAACTATTCAAAAAGATATAAAACTAAAACAATGATATGTCCGTCAAATAATTCCCGGAATATCACTTGTGCCGTGACAGTTATCCCCTCGTTGTCAGCCTGTGGGTCTGTTTCCAAGAATCCAACTGCAGACGCAGCACTTCTGCATCTCAATGTGTGTTTCATTTGGGCTCTCCGTCTCACACACATGTGGCTCAAATATGTAGCCCAGCGCTCCAACAGAAACACACTGTGATCCAGTGAGGTTCCTAATGTGCACCTCACTGGAACGTGCCACAACTGACACCAAACTAAGTCAGACAGGGCCATGTGTTTGAGAATTTAACACACATTCTTCAGAAGCTAAGTCACAGCACTCTGCAGATGAGTCTACACTGAATCAGACGAAAAACAGTCTAATTAACCAAAGGGAAATGTTGACGGTTTAAGATGACTACACATATTTTAATTCAACAATACAGTATACAAACACACCCAAACCATTAACCGCAACGTTTCAAATTTAACTCCTTGCAGACCATTAAAACAACGTATTAAAAAACCCTACTAAAACATTGTTTTATAAACTTTATCATGTAATCAACATCAGGATAGTTCGAACAGGTGGAATCAAATAATAAATCATAAAACTGAAAAAGAAAGAATGATAAATATGATTAAAAAACACAAGTGGTCACTCATAAATTATGGTGTGAAGAAAATTGAATTGCAAGGTTTGTTTTTAAACTGGAGACATTTTGAGAAAAATCCAATGAGTAATTTATTCTTAAAGCAATTCTGTCTGTGACCTTTTGCATGACTTCATATTGCATGATCAAAGAGTTTATACATGACTAGTTTTCACCTTCAACATCAGATTGCTTATCCTTCATTTCTTCTTGTCGGACGCATGCTCAGGTCATCTGTAATGGTTTCATCCAGAGGGACACATCACAGAGGGAGTGGCATTCCACAGATTTGAGAGTAGCGTGGCTTTGGGAGGATTCAGACAAATCTCCTTGGCCCGATTCAGTAGACAGACAGTCTGTAAATATTAGACCAATTTTGTATGGTATGTTTGCATCTGTTTGTGTTTGTCTGTGTGTTGCTACGTGTAAAGACAGGTTGCTGTCTGTTGGAAAGAATAGCACGGCTATGTAAGTGGACATGCAAAAGTGGATTCTCTATTTAGACTTGTGTATTTCAAAGTAAATTGTGTGGGTGAGAGTGTGTAATGTGGACTCAAATTGAAGTATGTTTCGTTTGTCTTACCTTTACCTTGTTTACAGCTGCTGGAGTGAGAAAAATCATGGTCAATGGAAGCTATGATAAAATCCAGTTTCATTCATTGGTATATAAACAGGTTTCCTCTATAGGTAGAGAAATACAAACAGGTTACAGAACAAGTGAAAACAAATATAACTGTGGCATCAACAGCAAGAGATTGAATCCTGGATCTACAAACAGCATGGGATTCGAGGAACCATGACAACAAACATCTACCCTGCTGGTCTTTAAAGCCGACCAGAATCAGGGGTGCTGTACTCTTCCCTATAAGACTTGTTTTGGATAAAGCAAGTGGAAATATATTTTCACCATATTAATAGAAACTATAAATCTGATTATTTAAATGTAAAGCATCACTTGATGGTTATCTTGGATCCGAGTAACAGCTCCTTTGTGTATGACCGAGAACTTTGCATTTCTACTATTTCAGGTTAGACGATATAACACAGCTAAAACATGTGGGAATTTTAGTTTTGCATGGAACTGCTTTAAGGAACGGTATTCCATTAAAACATATGCTGAGGAGACATAAGAGAGCTTCCAAACTAACCCTCAAACTAGCCATATCATTTACAACTTTGACACAGAGTAGTGCAAAAAGATTTTTAGAGTGTCAGCTCTGATCACATGAGATAGTCAAGGATTTAAATATACTTAGTATGCTCTTTCGAAAGAAAATACTAACCTGTGAACTGAATAACAGTTTAAATGTATGTATTAAAATACATTTTCTTTGTAAATATGCACAGTGATATCCCATTGAAGCATGCAATTGCAGAAATTAAACAGTACCATCATCACAGAAACATCCTCTGCAGGAGTTAGGTTTGCAGCACCCTTTCTTTCATAAAGGCTTATTTTATTCTGGGTGAGCTTACAGCTACCGATATATTCATCGCCAAGATTTACCTTGTTTCCATTTTATATTCAATGAAAACCCTTTTGTGAGACGACAAAGGAGAGGGTGGGGAGAAATGGCTCAGGCTTCCAAGGTAGAGCAGGCTGCTTGCCAGATGCACTCTCGGCAGCTGGATAACAGATACAATGAAATTTCAGATCATTCTATAAATACCACAACCAGCTGCTTCCAGTTAATGTCAGATCATTATAAAAAAAAAAAAAGTGCTACAGATTAACCATTTGTTATCAACCATTGAGCAATAATGTCTGGAAAAACTATATATTATTACCCAGGGGGCAGAGGGTGGCAGAAAGAAGTGTGAGCTAATATATGAGAGTTTTAAACTGATTTGACAAGAACTGGATTATGAGGTCTTTGGCCTGGGGTAACCCCCCCGGGACTCAGCTTTTGTTTTTGTGGTGTCTCTCTTGTTGCATTAGTTTATGTGGAGTTGTACAAGGAATAATACGCAAGGTCATACATGTGGAGACTGACAGCGTCTTTCACTGCTCTACCCAGCTCCCTCCGCTTCTCCCAATGGGGCTTCTCCTGTTACCAACTAATGCCCCCCAGTGTCCTAGTTTTTGGGTTGATTATAACTTTCAAAAAGTTTGAAGTTTTACCATATTTTCCTATTTGTCCCCACGTTGAAAATGCAATCAAACAAAGACCCTCTACTTCACCCAGGGGGTCACAACAGTACAGTTGGAGAACAAATTAAAAGCAACATTTGAACTATATAATACATTTCAGTACAACACAAGTTCAGCAAATAGAGCTTTTTTGAAGCTCATAGCATGAAATTGTAATTGGTACAATGTCAAATATTAGAGGGATGATGAGGGAAATACATATTTTCATAAGGGTCCCCTCCCCCTATTATGTGAAAATTATCTTTTTTGATAACAGTCCCCCTTATGTAAAAAATAAATATTATTAGATGAGGGAAATACATTTTTTTCCCCCCCTTACGTAAAAATTATGTTTTTCGATAAGGGTCCCCCATTGTTTAAAAAATATGTTATTAGATGAGGGAAAACCATTCATCATGTTTATCATGTTTTTTGATAAGGGTCCCCCCTTACGTAAAATATAGTTTTTTGATAAGGGTCCCCCCTGATGTAAAGAAATGTTATTAGATGAGGGAAAATCATTTTTTCATAAGGGTCCGACCTTAAGTAAAAAATAGGTTTTTGATAAGGGTCCCCCCTTACGTAAAAAATAGTTTTTTGATAAGGGTCCCCCCTTACGTAAAAAATATGTTATTAGATGAGGGAAAACCATTTTTTCATAAAGGTCCGACCTTAAGTAAAAAATAGGTTTTTGATAAGGGTCCCCCCTTAAGTAAAAAATAGGTTTTTGATAAGGGTCCCCCCTTATGTAAAAAAATATTTTTTTACATAAAGGAAATACATACTTTCATAAGGGTCCCCCATTACATAAAAAATAGTTTTTTGATAAGGGTCCCCACTTACGTAAAAAATAGGTTTCTGATAAGGGTCCCCCCTTAAGTAAAAATAGGTTTTTGATAAGGGTCTCCTCTTATGTAAAAAATGTTTTTTACATTGAAGTAAATAAATATTTTCACAAGGGTCCCCCCTTACGTAAAAAAATATTTTTTTGATAAGGGTCCCCCCTTACGTGAAAAATAATGTTTTGATAAGGGTCCCGCCTTAAGTAAAAATAGGTTTTTGAAAAAACCGAAAATAAATTAGGATTTGGTTTTTCTCATTTTGAAAAAAAGGCATTTTTTGAAAATGTGGATCTTATCCCTTAATAGGACAGAGTACGATGTTACCTAACCCATGCAGCAATCCCCAGCTTTTTTGAGCAATGTTTGGCCAAGTTATGATGGTTTGAAAAAACGGGTGAAAAAACCGAATTAATTTAGGATTTGGTTTTTCTCATTTTTGAAAAAAAGTCATTTTTGAAAATGTGGATATTATCCCTTAATAGGACAGAGTACGATGTAACCTAACCCATGCAGCAATCCCCAGCTTTTTTGAGCAATGTTTCGCCAAGTTATGATGGTTTGAAAAAACGGGTGAAAAAACCGAAAATAAATTAGGATTTGGTTTTTCTCATTTTTGAAAAAAAGGCATTTTTTAAAATGTGGATATTATCACTTAATAGGACATAGTACGATGTTACCTAACCCATGCAGCAATCCCCAGCTTTTTTGAGCAATGTTTGGCCAAGTTATGATGGTTTGAAAAAACGGGTGAAAAAACCGAAAATAAATTAGGATTTGGTTTTTCTCATTTTTGAAAAAAATCATTTTTTCTAAATGTGGATATTATCACTTAATAGGACAGAGTACGATGTTACCTAACCCATGCAGCAATCCCCAGCTTTTTTGAGCAATGTTTGGCCAAGTTATGATGGTTTGAAAAAACGGGTGAAAAAACCGAATTAATTTAGGATTTGGTTTTTCTCATTTTTGAAAAAAAGGCATTTTTTAAAAATGTGGATATTATCACTTAATAGGACAGAGTACGATGTTACCTAACCCATGCAGCAATCCCCAGCTTTTTTGAGCAATATTTGGCCAAGTTATGATGGTTTGAAAAAACGGGTGAAAAAACCGAATTAATTTAGGATTTGGTTTTTCTCATTTTTGAAAAAAAGTCATTTTATGTGGATATTATCCCTTAATAGGACAGAGTACGATGTTACCTAACCCATGCAGCAATCCCCAGCTTTTTTGAGCAATGTTTGGCCAAGTTATGATGGTTTGAAAAAACGGGTGAAAAAACCGAAAATAAATTAGGATTTGGTTTTTCTCATTTTTGAAAAAAGGCATTTTTTAAAATGTGGATATTATCACTTAATAGGACAGAGTACGATGTTACCAAACCCATGCAGCAATCCCCAGCTTTTTTGAGCAATATTTGGCCAAGTTATGATGGTTTGAAAAAACGGGTGAAAAAACGGAAAATAAATTAGGATTGTTTTTTCTCATTTTTGAAAAAAGGCATTTTTTGAAAATGTGGATATTATCACTTAATAGGACAGAGTATGATGTTACCTAACCCATGCAGCAATCCCCAGCTTTTTTGAGCAATGTTTGGCCAAGTTATGATGGTTTGAAAAAACGGGTGAAAAAACCGAAAATAAATTAGGATTTGGTTTTTCTCATTTTTGAAAAAAGGCATTTTTTTGAAAATGTGGATATTATCCCTTAATAGGACAGAGTACGATGTTACCTAACCCATGCAGCAATCCCCAGCTTTTTTGAGCAATGTTTGGCCAAGTTATGATGGTTTGAAAAAACGGGTGAAAAAACCGAAATAAATTAGGATTTGGTTTTTCTCATTTTTGAAAAAAAGTCATTTTTTCTAAATGTGGATATTATCACTTAATAGGACAGAGTACGATGTTACCTAACCCATGCAGCAATCCCCAGCTTTTTTGAGCAATGTTTGGCCAAGTTATGATGGTTTGAAAAAACGGGTGAAAAAACCGAATTAATTTAGGATTTGGTTTTTCTCATTTTTGAAAAAAAGGCATTTTTTGAAAATGTGGATATTATCACTTAATAGGACAGAGTACGATGTTACCTAACCCATGCAGCAATCCCCAGCTTTTTTGAGCAATGTTTGGCCAAGTTATGATGGTTTGAAAAAACGGGTGAAAAAACCGAATTAATTTAGGATTTGGTTTTTCTCATTTTTGAAAAAAAGTCATTTTGAATGTGGATATTATCCCTTAATAGGACAGAGTACGATGTTACCTAACCCATGCAGCAATCCCCAGCTTTTTTGAGCAATGTTTGGCCAAGTTATGATGGTTTGAAAAAACGGGTGAAAAAACCGAAAATAAATTAGGATTTGGTTTTTCTCATTTTTGAAAAAAGGCATTTTTTAAAATGTGGATATTATCACTTAATAGGACAGAGTACGATGTTACCTAACCCATGCAGCAATCCCCAGCTTTTTTGAGCAATGTTTGGCCAAGTTATGATGGTTTGAAAAAACGGGTGAAAAAACCGAAAATAAATTAGGATTGGTTTTTCTCATTTTTGAAAAAAGGCATTTTTTGAAAATGTGGATATTATCACTTAATAGGACAGAGTACGATGTTACCTAACCCATGCAGCAATCCCCAGCTTTTTTGAGCAATGTTTGGCCAAGTTATGATGGTTTGAAAAAACGGGTGAAAAAACCGAAAATAAATTAGGATTTGGTTTTTCTCATTTTTGAAAAAAGGCATTTTTTTGAAAATGTGGATATTATCACTTAATAGGACAGAGTACGATGTTAACTACTCAATGCAGCAATCCCCAGCTTTTTTGAGCAATGTTTGGCCAAGTTATGATGGTTTGAAAAAACGGGTGAAAAAACCGAATTAATTTAGGATTTGGTTTTTCTCATTTTTGAAAAAAAGTCATTTTTGAAAATGTGGATATTATCCCTTAATAGGACAGAGTACGATGTTACCTAACCCATGCAGCAATCCCCAGCTTTTTTGAGCAATGTTTCGCCAAGTTATGATGGTTTGAAAAAACGGGTGAAAAAACCGAAAATAATTAGGATTTGGTTTTTCTCATTTTTGAAAAAAAGGCATTTTTTTTAAATGTGGATATTATCACTTAATAGGACAGAGTACGATGTTACCTAACCCATGCAGCAATCCCCAGCTTTTTTGAGCAATGTTTGGCCAAGTTATGATGGTTTGAAAAAACGGGTGAAAAAACCGAAAATAATTAGGATTTGGTTTTTCTCATTTTTGAAAAAAGGCATTTTTTTGAAAATGTGGATATTATCACTTAATAGGACAGAGTACGATGTTACCTAACCCATGCAGCAATCCCCAGCTTTTTTGAGCAATGTTTGGCCAAGTTATGATGGTTTGAAAAAACGGGTGAAAAAACCGAAATAAATTAGGATTTGGTTTTTCTCATTTTTGAAAAAAGTCATTTTTTGAAAATGTGGATATTATCCCTTAATAGGACAGAGTACGATGTTACCTAACCCATGCAGCAATCCCCAGCTTTTTTGAGCAATGTTTGGCCAAGTTATGATGGTTTGAAAAAACGGGTGAAAAAACCGAAAATAAATTAGGATTTGGTTTTTCTCATTTTTGAAAAAAGGCATTTTTTTGAAAATGTGGATATTATCACTTAATAGGACAGAGTACGATGTTACCTAACCCATGCAGCAATCCCCAGCTTTTTTGAGCAATGTTTGGCCAAGTTATGATGGTTTGAAAAAACGGGTGAAAAAACCGAATTAATTTAGGATTTGGTTTTTCTCATTTTTGAAAAAAGGCATTTTTTGAAATGTGGATATTATCCCTTAATAGGACAGAGTACGATGTTACCTAACCCATGCAGCAATCCCCAGCTTTTTTGAGCAATGTTTGGCCAAGTTATGATGGTTTGAAAAAACGGGTGAAAAAACCGAATTAATTTAGGATTTGGTTTTTCTCATTTTGAAAAAAAGTCATTTTTTGAAAATGTGGATATTATCCCTTAATAGGACAGAGTACGATGTTACCTAACCCATGCAGCAATCCCCAGCTTTTTTGAGCAATGTTTGGCCAAGTTATGATGGTTTGAAAAAACGGGTGAAAAAACCGAAAATAAATTAGGATTTGGTTTTTCTCATTTTTGAAAAAAAGTCATTTTTTGAAAATGTGGATATTATCACTTAATAGGACAGAGTACGATGTTACCTAACCCATGCAGCAATCCCCAGCTTTTTTGAGCAATGTTTGGCCAAGTTATGATGGTTTGAAAAAACGGGTGAAAAAACCGAAATAAATTAGGATTTGGTTTTTCTCATTTTTGAAAAAAAGGCATTTTTTGAAAATGTGGATATTATCACTTAATAGGACAGAGTACGATGTTACCTAACCCATGCAGCAATCCCCAGCTTTTTTGAGCAATGTTTGGCCAAGTTATGATGGTTTGAAAAAACGGGTGAAAAAACCGAAAATAAATTAGGATTTGGTTTTTCTCATTTTTGAAAAAAAGGCATTTTTTTGAAAATGTGGATATTATCACTTAATAGGACAGAGTACGATGTTACCTAACCCATGCAGCAATCCCAGCTTTTTTGAGCAATGTTTGGCCAAGTTATGATGGTTTGAAAAAACGGGTGAAAAAACCGAAAATAAATTAGGATTTGGTTTTTCTCATTTTTGAAAAAAGGCATTTTTTTGAAAATGTGGATATTATCACTTAATAGGACAGAGTACGATGTTACCTAACCCATGCAGCAATCCCCAGCTTTTTTGAGCAATGTTTGGCCAAGTTATGATGGTTTGAAAAAACGGGTGAAAAAACCGAATTAATTTAGGATTTGGTTTTTCTCATTTTTGAAAAAAAGTCATTTTTGAAAATGTGGATATTATCCCTTAATAGGACAGAGTACGATGTTACCTAACCCATGCAGCAATCCCCAGCTTTTTTGAGCAATGTTTGGCCAAGTTATGATGGTTTGAAAAAACGGGTGAAAAAACCGAAAATAAATTAGGATTTGGTTTTTCTCATTTTTGAAAAAAGGCATTTTTTTGAAAATGTGGATATTATCCCTTAATAGGACAGAGT
Organism: Eleginops maclovinus; assembly: GCF_036324505.1. NCBI lineage: Eukaryota > Metazoa > Chordata > Actinopteri > Perciformes > Eleginopidae > Eleginops > Eleginops maclovinus. The sequence goes on along the minus strand of NC_086366.1, from coordinate 7,128,049 downwards.
ACGATGTTACCTAACCCATGCAGCAATCCCCAGCTTTTTTGAGCAATGTTTGGCCAAGTTATGATGGTTTGAAAAAACGGGTGAAAAAACCGAATTAATTTAGGATTTGGTTTTTCTCATTTTTGAAAAAAAGTCATTTTGAATGTGGATATTATCCCTTAATAGGACAGAGTACGATGTTACCTAACCCATGCAGCAATCCCCAGCTTTTTTGAGCAATGTTTGGCCAAGTTATGATGGTTTGAAAAAACGGGTGAAAAAACCGAAAATAAATTAGGATTTGGTTTTTCTCATTTTTGAAAAAAGGCATTTTTTTGAAAATGTGGATATTATCACTTAATAGGACAGAGTACGATGTTACCTAACCCATGCAGCAATCCCCAGCTTTTTTGAGCAATGTTTGGCCAAGTTATGATGGTTTGAAAAAACGGGTGAAAAAACCGAAAATAAATTAGGATTTGGTTTTTCTCATTTTTGAAAAAAAGGCATTTTTTGAAAATGTGGATATTATCACTTAATAGGACAGAGTACGATGTTACCTAACCCATGCAGCAATCCCCAGCTTTTTTGAGCAATGTTTGGCCAAGTTATGATGGTTTGAAAAAACGGGTGAAAAAACCGAAAATAAATTAGGATTTGGTTTTTCTCATTTTTGAAAAAAAGCATTTTTTTGAAAATGTGGATATTATCACTTAATAGGACAGAGTACGATGTTACCTAACCCATGCAGCAATCCCCAGCTTTTTTGAGCAATGTTTGGCCAAGTTATGATGGTTTGAAAAAACGGGTGAAAAAACCGAAAATAAATTAGGATTTGGTTTTTCTCATTTTTGAAAAAAGGCATTTTTTTGAAAATGTGGATATTATCACTTAATAGGACAGAGTACGATGTTACCTAACCCATGCAGCAATCCCCAGCTTTTTTGAGCAATGTTTGGCCAAGTTATGATGGTTTGAAAAAACGGGTGAAAAAACCGAATTAATTTAGGATTTGGTTTTTCTCATTTTTGAAAAAAAGTCATTTTTTGAAAATGTGGATATTATCCCTTAATAGGACAGAGTACGATGTTACCTAACCATGCAGCAATCCCCAGCTTTTTTGAGCAATGTTTGGCCAAGTTATGATGGTTTGAAAAAACGGGTGAAAAAACCGAATAAATTAGGATTTGGTTTTTCTCATTTTGAAAAAAAGCATTTTTTTGAAAATGTGGATATTATCACTTAATAGGACAGAGTACGATGTTACCTAACCCATGCAGCAATCCCCAGCTTTTTTGAGCAATGTTTGGCCAAGTTATGATGGTTTGAAAAAACGGGTGAAAAAACCGAAAATAACCGAATTAATTTAGGATTTGGTTTTTCTCATTTTTGAAAAAAAGTCATTTTGTGGATATTATCCCTTAATAGGACAGAGTATGATGTTACCTAACCCATGCAGCAATCCCTAGCTTTTTTGAGCAATGTTTGGCCAAGTTATGATGGTTTGAAAAAACGGGTGAAAAAACCGAAAATAAATTAGGATTTGGTTTTTCTCATTTTTGAAAAAAGGCATTTTTTTGAAAATGTGGATATTATCACTTAATAGGACAGAGTACGATGTTAACTACTCAATGCAGCAATCCCCAGCTTTTTTGAGCAATGTTTGGCCAAGTTATGATGGTTTGAAAAAACGGGTGAAAAAAACAAAAATAAATTAGGATTTGGTTTTTCTCATTTTTGAAAAAAAGTCATTTTTCGAAAATGTGGATATTATCACTTAATAGGACAGAGCACGAAGTTACCTAACCCATGCAGCAATCCCCAGCTTTTTTGAGCAATGTTTGGCCAAGTTATGATGGTTTGAAAAAACGGGTGAAAAAACCGAAAATAAATTAGGATTTGGTTTTTCTCATTTTTGAAAAAACGCATTTTTTTGAAAATGTGGATATTATCACTTAATAGGACAGAGTACGATGTTACCTAACCCATGCAGCAATCCCGAGCTTTTTTGAGCAATATTTGGCCAAGTTATGATGGTTTGAAAAAACGGGTGAAAAAACCGAATTAATTTAGGATTTGGTTTTTCTCATTTTTGAAAAAAAGTCATTTTTTGAAAATGTGGATATTATCCCTTAAGATGTTATCTAACCTATGCAGCAATCCCCAGCTTTTTTGAGAAATGTTTGGCCAAGTTATGATGGTTGGAAAAAACGGGTGAAAAAACCGAATAAATTAGGATTTGGTTTTTGTCATTTTTAAAAAAATATTTTTTTTCAAAATGTGGATATTATCACTTAATAGGACAGAGCACGAAGTTACCTAACCCATGCAGCAATCCCCAGCTTTTTTGAGCAATGTTTGGCCAAGTTATGATGGTTTGAAAAAACGGGTGAAAAAACCGAAAATAAATTAGGATTTGGTTTTTCTCATTTTTGAAAAAAAGCATTTTTTTGAAATGTGGATATTATCACTTAATAGGACAGAGTACGATGTTACCTAACCCATGCAGCAATCCCCAGCTTTTTTGAGCAATGTTTGGCCAAGTTATGATGGTTTGAAAAAACGGGTGAAAAAACCGAAATTAATTAGGATTTGGTTTTTCTCATTTTTGAAAAAAGTCATTTTTTCTAAATGTGGATATTATCACTTAATAGGACAGAGTACGATGTTACCTAACCCATGCAGCAATCCCCAGCTTTTTTGAGCAATGTTTGGCCAAGTTATGATGGTTTGAAAAAACGGGTGAAAAAACCGAAATAAATTAGGATTTGGTTTTTCTCATTTTTGAAAAAAGTCATTTTTTTGAAAATGTGGATATTATCACTTAATAGGACAGAGTACGATGTTACCTAACCCATGCAGCAATCCCCAGCTTTTTTGAGCAATGTTTGGCCAAGTTATGATGGTTTGAAAAAACGGGTGAAAAAACTGAAAATAAATTAGGATTTGGTTTTTCTCATTTTTGAAAAAAGGCATTTTTTTGAAAATGTGGATATTATCACTTAACAGGACAGAGTACGATGTTACCTAACCCATGCAGCAATCCCCAGCTTTTTTGAGCAATATTTGGCCAAGTTATGATGGTTTGAAAAAACGGGTGAAAAAACCGAATTAATTTAGGATTTGGTTTTTCTCATTTTTGAAAAAAAGTCATTTTGAATGTGGATATTATCCCTTAATAGGACAGAGTACGATGTTAACTACTCAATGCAGCAATCCCCAGCTTTTTTGAGCAATGTTTGGCCAAGTTATGATGGTTTGAAAAAACGGGTGAAAAAAACAAAAATAAATTAGGATTTGGTTTTTCTCATTTTTGAAAAAACGCATTTTTTGGAAAATGTGGATATTATCACTTAATATGACAGAGTACGATGTTACCTAACCCATGCAGCAATCCCCAGCTTTTTTGAGCAATGTTTGGCCAAGTTATGATGGTTTGAAAAAACGGGTGAAAAAACCGAAATAAATTAGGATTTGGTTTTTCTCATTTTTGAAAAAAAGTCATTTTTTCGAAAATGTGGATATTATCACTTAATAGGACAGAGCACGAAGTTACCTAACCCATGCAGCAATCCCCAGCTTTTTTGAGCAATGTTTGGCCAAGTTATGATGGTTTGAAAAAACGGGTGAAAAAACCGAATTAATTTAGGATTTGGTTTTTCTCATTTTTGAAAAAAAGTCATTTTTTGAAAATGTGGATATTATCCCTTAATATGACAGAGTACGATGTTACCTAACCCATGCAGCAATCCCCAGCTTTTTTGAGCAATGTTTGGCCAAGTTATGATGGTTTGAAAAAACGGGTGAAAAAACCGAATTAATTTAGGATTTGGTTTTTCTCATTTTTGAAAAAAAGTCATTTTTTGAAAATGTGGATATTATCCCTTAATATGACAGAGTACGATGTTACCTAACCCATGCAGCAATCCCGAGCTTTTTTGAGCAATATTTGGCCAAGTTATGATGGTTTGAAAAAACGGGTGAAAAAACCGAATTAATTTAGGATTTGGTTTTTCTCATTTTTGAAAAAAAGTCATTTTTTGAAAATGTGGATATTATCCCTTAATATGACAGAGTACGATGTTACCTAACCCATGCAGCAATCCCCAGCTTTTTTGAGAAATGTTTGGCCAAGTTATGATGGTTGGAAAAAACGGGTGAAAAAACCGAATAAATTAGGATTTGGTTTTTGTCAAAATGTGGATATTATCACTTAATATGACAGAGTACGATGTTAACTACTCAATGCAGCAATCCCCAGCTTTTTTGAGCAATGTTTGGCCAAGTTATGATGGTTTGAAAAAACGGGTGAAAAAACCGAAAATAAATTAGGATGTTTTTTCTCATTTTTGAAAAAAAGGCATTTTTTTGAAAATGTGGATATTATCACTTAATAGGACAGAGTATGATGTTACCTAACCCATGCAGCAATCCCCAGCTTTTTTGAGCAATGTTTGGCCAAGTTATGATGGTTTGAAAAAACGGGTGAAAAAACCGAATTAATTTAGGATTTGGTTTTTCTCATTTTTGAAAAAAAGTAATTTTTTGAAAATGTGGATATTATCCCTTAATATGACAGAGTACCATGTTAACTACTCAATGCAGCAATCCCCAGCTTTTTTGAGCAATGTTTGGCCAAGTTATGATGGTTTGAAAAAACGGGTGAAAAAACCGAAAATAAATTAGGATTTGGTTTTTCTCATTTTTGAAAAAAGGCATTTTTTGAAAATGTGGATATTATCACTTAATAGGACAGAGTACGATGTTACCTAACCCATGCAGCAATCCCCTTTTTTTTTATAAGGGTCCCCCCTTACATAAAAATTACCTTTTTTTGATAAAAATATGTTTTAAAAAAATGTTGATAAGGGTCCCCCCTTATGTAAAAAAATATATTTTTTAGATTGATTGAAATATGTTTTTTGATAAGGGTCCTCCCTTATGTAAAACATATTTTATTAGATGAGGGAAATACATATTTCCATAAGGGTTCCCCCCCTTATGTGATAATTATCTTTTTTGATAAGGGTCCGCCCTCATGTGATAATGTGTCTTTTGATATGGGTCCGCCCTTATGTAAAAAATATTTATTGTGATTAGGGTCCCCCGTTATCTAATAAATATTTATTTTGATAAGGGTCCCCCCCTTATGTGAAAATTATCTTTTTTGATAAGGGTTCCCCCTTATGTAAAAAATATTTTTTGAAAATCATTATTTGGGGATTTCTGAAGTATTGCACTTTAAAATGTTACTGTTATTTTGCCCAACATCTCTTTATAAAAAACGTCATCTGAGCCAGTTTTGATTATTTTGTCTCTGCGTCATCTGTGAATGCTGCAGTCGCCCAGAGGCTAGATTTAAACTGTCACATTTCACCTTTACTTGACAAAGCTGACAACAGGCTCTTGGGAATTGTCTACCCATAATGCCACTGCTTTGGCAGGAACAAGCTACAGGTAGAAAATTGTTCAGAAAACATTGGCTATAAAAATAAAATGTGCTTCAGGCTTCACTTTAGGAGTACATTTTTCAGCGTCTGTGTCCATTTTTACAAATACCAGTCGTCACTTACAGCTTTATGCTAACACACACACACACACACACACACACACACACACACACACACATACACACACACACACACACACACACACACACACACACACACACACACACACACACACACACACACACACACACACACACACACAGAGAGAGCCATCCATCAGTTTGCATTATGGTTTTCATTAGTGGAAGACATGTTAACTGTCAAAGGCAAAAAGCCACAGAGAAGCCATCCAGTGGATTGCGGTGATGTGGCCAGTTGGTCGAGGGGTGTGACTAATTTACCCAGAAAGTGACACGTTGTCATTGCAAACAGTAAAGCCGAAAATATTCAAATGACCCTGTCGCCGTTTCACTCAAAAAATGTTCACTCCGACTCATCTCCTTGATATTTTTGTTGCTGGTTCAGGCCTTTTTCATCTTGAAAACACACTACATTTATTCCGAAGAATTTCACTGATTTCCTATGATGGAGATCAAAAACCTGTGACTAATTTATAGACTCAAGATCCACCTCCAAACAGGGTGGTCACGTGTCATCCAGCATGACTGACAGTATGCTGGAGCCTTGCGTCTGAGAGAATGTGCTAACATGATGTGGTTTTCTAGCTCAGTAAAAGCCCAGCTTCGTGCAATTTGATTGATTTTGGCAAACAGCGCACTGTAACCCTCAAACGGCTGTGGTGCAGACTTTAACCTCTGGCTCACTCTACACAGCTGTTTCCTGCCCCCAAACTGCTAAAACAGTGGTATACCAGGACCAGATGCAGGCCAACACAAACCAAAGCATCTCTGTCTGCCTCACACATGCACACACATCCATAAGAGCATCCCCACCTCCCATGTAGACTGCTACTGATCACCTTGCAGCACTTCCTGTTTGAGTTGGGTCATTTCCTTTTTTCTTTCTGCTGAGGGAGGGTTTGGACCTCACAAAGGTTGAAACACAGGATGAAGGGGAGTACAATGTAGTAGCTTCCATCCTGTTATCACCTGTCTCACACATACTGTAGGTACATGTAGAAATCTGCTCTTTTTGTCCCAGTTGAAGCAGCAGTAGTGACTTTAAAAACTCTATACTAGTCCCAAGTCACACATTTGCCCAAATTCACATCTGGGCAGAATGAGGCCTTGTGAAACTGTGGGACTCATATAATTCTAAATGGGGGATCATGTTGGTGTAAAGGTCTGAAAAACAGGCTTGTCAGAGGAAGGTTGCTGGTTTATCCTGGGAGTAGGAAAAATTCTTGTAATGGCAATGGACCCTTGAGCAAGGAATGTACCTGATCCAGGAGGGTGAGTAGTGAATGTGAGAGGGCTGCGGTTTCACTCGGCAGCTCCCACATGTGCAATCATTTATTCACTGTAGGAATGTGTTGCAATGTGATGCTGAAGTCCTTCTTGGATGTAACATGTAGAGAAGTTACTGCCCAATGTATGGATTCTTTCACAGCATCTTGGGAAATAAACATCAAACTAAATGGTGTCTTTCATACAAACAGAATATTCCCTACTCTATCTGTTATGACGCATCCAAACTACTGTAAATGAAGACCCACTATCGCCAGAGACTGAAACAACAGTTTAGAGACAATCCCAATACTGCTGAGGAGAGGAACATTTTTTCTTAAGAAACACTTGAGAAATACTTCAAAGTGATCCCAAATGAGCGGACTCATAAACGATTTGCCCCACTAGTGTGTTCAGTGCGATCACTCTCTGGTAGCGAGGGTTAAGAAATGAGGCAGATTGTTTGTGACAATTAGGCTGATGCCAGATACTGCCCGCTACGGCCTGCACAATCACTTGTCCCCATCAGCCAACCCTGTTTATCGGTAATTGCAATTTGGAAAGAACTCTGCTGCGATTAGGCCAAAGGAGTGGTGAGACAGAGAGCTCGCCCAGCCCTAAACAAGAGAGCAGTGTTTGGGTAGAGTCTGCACGAGGTCCCACTGAGAGAGAATGGAGGGGTAAGGGAGAGTGTGAAAGGAAGGAAGTGAGGAAGGAGAGAAGGAAGGAAGGACATTTTAGAAGCGAAAGGGAGCGATATTGAACAATTAACCCGTCTATCACACTAAATATTATCTGATCTTTGACACATTAAGTCTGATAAGGAAGAATGATTTTGTCTCAACATTTCTTTTTTTTTAATATAGTTTGGTACATTGCATCCAATAAAACTTACATTTCCCTAGGTTCTATATGTTATTGTTATTTTCCTGTCATACAATGTGTAATTTGTGTAATTGAACAATATATCTGTAGTTCATACGTAGGTTTACAGGTCACATATTTAACCCTTATGTTGTGTTCGGCTTCATGATATCCTCCACAACAGAGTACAAAACTGATTTAGACAATTTTAGCCAAGTTTAAAGGTCTCCCAAAAAAAAAAAAAAAGTGTATAATTTGGAGTTCAAGTCTGGGAAGTGACTCTGGGTCTAATTTGGCACAATCAAGATTCATCTTTGACTTTTTTTTTATGTTAAGTCAATTGCATGTTTCATTCAAAGGAGGAGCCTTAGAGAAGATATCCATTGCCAAAACCCTTCTCACACACCTCGCCTGATACACACACAGACAGGTGATACGATAGGTAAAGCAGGATCTTTATTAGACCATGTGCTGTAGTCCCTATAGTCCTATCCTATCCCACAAGAGTAATTTCTCATTGCTGAACAATCACGAAATGTCCCGACACAGCTCAGTTTCATTTTTGTGTGAAGCTTTTGTTGTTTACCGCACCATAACACTACTTCTGTAATCTGACAGCGGCAGAGAATGACAGAAAAACAGTGTGTGAGATGGAATGAAAGTAACATCTGTTAGAGTGACTGAACTGCCATGTGCAGCAAACCTACATCTCTGTGCATCTCTCCATCTGCAAATCACATTGAAGACAGCCAAAAAAAAGGGTATATTGTTTGCAAAATGATATGAATTCATTTCTACTTTTCTACTCATCATTCAAATCCACTGTCCTGGAAAATGGAAAACTTATAGGAGCTTGGCTGACATCTAGTGGATGCATCTGGTAGCTGCATGTCATAACAAATGTGGTGCATAGTTGTGGTTGGTATTTGTCATTTCCTGAGATTCATATTGCGTGTTGAGAGATGCTGCAGAGCATTAGCGCACCAGATGGTGTGAAACCTGCTGGATTTGAAGACTAAGCGCTCACCGTGACAATCTGCTGTTAATGATTCTAAAACCTGTTTTATTTTTCTCCTCTCAATCTCTGTTTAGCGTGCACACATGTTTTGCTCTCTTTGCAAAATGGTACTTATGCTGTTTCATTTATTTTTTTGTTATTAGTGCTATTAAAACTTGTCCTGAGGATGTAGACGATGCCAGTGTGGGCACATGGGGGATTTGAGTCTACAACGCACGGAAATAGTCTCTAGAATGCAGGGTGTTCATAAATTCAGCATATTCGTGGATCAACCTGTGGATGTTTAACGGTAATACCAATGCTTTATTCTGCTCTTTAGCTGGACAACGTAGCTACAGTGGAAAGAGCGTTATGCCAGCAGTCAGACTCCAACATCCATTATCATGTTGCTTGTACAATAATATTCCAGCTCATGCAATCAAATTATTGGAGGTAATCATATATTTTCAATATTGCTGTAATGAGATTCACCCTGAACGAGAACGCTGGACTGTTTTTTTTATTTTGTATCTGTTCACTGTTTTAAAAAATTCACTTCCACAAGATTAGTATGCACTGGTATTAAGTAAGTATTAATATTTTCCATTTGAGTGCAGTGTGCAAAATGAGGACCTTATGTCCCCAAACTGAATTGTTTCATACATGTATATTTTTTTTCAATTTGAAGCAATTACTGATTTGCAGAAAGCAATTTGTTCTGGTGTCAAAGGAGACTATTCCTGTAATACATTTGCGAGAGGTCACAACATAACCAAAAACAGTATTAATTTACAACTATTTTAACAATAATAAATGATGAAATTATTATTTTCCAAGATGGAAATTGAATCTGAATTATTTCATTTAATCAAGAAGCTGTCTCCCTATTTTTAGTACGCTGAGAAGAGATGCATAAACACTTGGCACATTTAAGCCTCCAACCTATAGACAGCTCCCATATTTCATCATTTAGCCTAAACCCACGGGCTCAGGAGGCTGCAGGCTATAGCTGCTTCTGACTCAACTTCTGCCAGCTTTGTGTGATCTTGACTTTTTGCTGCAAACACCACTGAGAAAGAAAATATATCCTTCACATAGCCCATTCTAGGATTTTAAAGAAATCTCTCCGCATTTACCAACAGCTATTCAGTGTGAAGTTTGAGTTGAAGCAAACCAGTGAACTTGCACTCTTATCCATAGCTAAAACAAATCTATTGAGTGTCAAGTTATACTTTAGAGCAAAGCAAAACAAACAACAGAAAGACATCAGCAGAGATTTGAAATTAATCACGCTTATCATTTTCAAACACAGAGAACCAGTGAATCATCTTCCTGCCAAACAAGCCCTTTGTTTTTGTAACTTTACATACACTTTTTAAAGTCACAGGTTGGCAGTCATGTGGCCTTGAAACAGCCTAAGCTAAATCAAAACAAGGTAATAACGCTCTTACGTTCTGCCCACTGCTTAATGGAAGATATAGGAGATGTTCACTCACTATTCATGTTAATGAAAGCAGACCCAATGCAGAACCCTAGGGATGTCTGGACACATATTGTAACACCAAAGAATAAACGGTTGCTTTGTTAAGACCTGCGGTATTCCTGTTGACTTTAAATCCATACTCCAATTCAATCCTTTTCACTTTTTTGTCAACAAATGTTTCTCAAAGCTTCTATTTATCTTCTCAAGGCCTCTGATAGAGAAACATAAACATGTTTTTATTCGTTTTTCTCTTCTTGACTTTTTCATTCGTATGCTGGTTGATAAAGAGTGAAAGACTGTAAACAAATATGTGACGAAAATGAAAGTTAGTTCAGAATTTGAACATGAATTTGTTTTATAAAACACAATCAAAACGAAAAAACCTGATTTTATTTCAGACCTCTCATGTGCGGTACTTTCTTCACCTATGCAACTTCCACTGAGCCCTTTCTTGTGTTTTCCCCATCCCTTCCTGTAGCCTTTACCCTCTCAAGAATTCCTTGCACCCCCCCACCGACCCCACCTCACCCTCACACCCCCCCCCACCCCCCCCCCACCCCACCCCCCCATCCGGTCTGCAGGCTGCCAGTCGCAGATAAGGTGTCTTGGCAGGCAGTTGGAGTGCCGTCCTTCGCCTCGCTGAGAGGGAATCCGGGAAGCTGTGTTCGAGCCACATTGCTGGAACAATAGGACAGGGAGGGGAAGCAATAAGGATAAAAATGAAGAAGAAAAAAACATGTAGATGATAAAAAGATGTGGGACTATGAAAGCCTTGCCCTGTCAGAAGTAGATATCAAGCTAACATGGTTTAAAACACAACTTAAAGCAACCATTTAATTCACTGATTTAATGTAATGTGTATTATTCAAAAGCCTTGTCATAAAGGGAATTCATCAACACTGATATTCAATAGGTCGACACACTTTTCACATTAATTATTTTTTGGTGTTTACAAGTGTTAATTGTTAACCTATGAGCATGTACAATGCATCCAATGGCTTGTTTGGTAATAAAATGTAAAGTAATTACTTTCTGGGTCCATGCGCTTGCCACTTTGACAATGAAAGCCATGCCTTGTGAAAAGTAGATATTAAGCTAACATGGTTAAGACAGAATTCATTTTCTTTACTGATTATTATTATTTTAAGGGCCTATTGAAATAGCTGGAAACCATCAACATGTCCTACACAATGGGTATTTATAACTTTTTAATTTCTTTTTTTGGTGCTCTTAGAAGTAAGTAATAAAATGTGGTGTCATTTACTTTCATGTTGCATGCATTTTTCTCTAGTATTAAAGTTAGACTTTAGCTTCACTTCTCTAAGGATACATTTCTGCTATCAACAGCTATGGATATACACCATACATTACAGCAATAATATACAGCTGATGATTACTAGTCAAAGGTTGCTGCTAAACACCAACGTCAATGGGTAAAAGAAGACTGCTGGTAAACATTGAATCCTTGCTAAATGTTAAGATACTTTAGAAAACTTTTGCAATTATTTAGAGAATGTGGTTCCAACATATTTGTGAGAACACTGAATGGAAACGCACATTTTGCCTTTTCAAAAAACCTCCAAATGTGTTTTCTTAAGTGGAATTTCTCCTTGTGTGATGATGAGAGGTTTTCATGACATGGCAGATTTCCAAAGAAACACCTGCTCACTTCTTTTGAGAAATATATTAAACTCTGACCTCTACTGTTGACGTTCAAAGTGCTCATTCATCCTCTGCTGTTACCATTGTGGCCGTATTGAAGTGTTTCCTTGTGTGGTTTTGGAATGTGCTGCAGGACAACAACACAAAATATGCAGAAATCATGAAATAGCCCAAAGTAAGTCAGTTAAAATATTCTGTGTACCTGTGTATATCTATTTTGCCGTTACTGCGTAAGGCAGCTGCTGCTCTTAGATGTGAAGGGTGGATACACAAACTGCCATCACCAGTTCCGCTCCTTGTTTGATTTACAATCAAACGTTGATCGGACACATGTACACAGACACACTGCGGTGTACCTCTTTCACACACACATTCACAAACACTTTCACAATCTTAACCCTACACTTTGCTGCAGGCCCACCCTGTTCTCTGTGCCTCTATGATTACAAAAGCCTCGGATATCCACTTTAGTTTACAATACAATCAAATACACACTTTTGCCTTGCCTGGTTACTCTGTCGAGGTGTTTGAAAGGCTCCACAGTGTTGTGAGTGTTTACGCTGCAAGAAACATCTGGCACACTTTATGCCTGAGGCGTTGTGTTGTTTGATTATTTACACGCCATATGACACAGACACCATTTGCCACAAGTGAAGCTGGCACAAGCAATGATAGCTTAAACCATGACACAGCATAAACAGTTGTTTTTATTTATTCTAAATAATGTACAGCCGCAGGTAGCTTAATAACCTATTCCTAACGCTTGTGTCAGCAGGAGGACTCTTTAATGACTCTTTCACTTCGCCACCTGCTTCCACCTGAAGTAATGTCTCTATCTGAAAATCCGCTGCCTTCGGACCAAATAATTTGGGGCAGCTATTGCTCAGGAGGTAAGTAGTTGTCTACGAATCTGAGGGACAGTAGTTTGATCCCAAGTTAACCTGTTGAAGAGTTGTTGGGCGAGATGCTGAACCCCAATTTGTTCCCATAGACATTGGCCAACAGTAGACAGTAGAGGTGCTTTGAATAAATCATCATCGCTCTTCTTCTATTATTGGCAAATAGTATCTGACCTCAGTCTTCACCAAATACCACATGAAAATCAAACCACCCTCATAGCTGCTGTAAGTGGTTCAGGGCTACAAAAACAGCTGGTCAGCTGTAGAGGGCATGGGAGGATGCCAACAATTTGGGGGGTGACCACAGCAGGCAAACTTTGTCATTTAAAGCATGATATGTGGTGGTAGGATTAAGAGTAGCTGGGTCAGTGTGCTCAGTGTGTCGCATTTAGACAGCGATTAATGTTAAATATGCTGCCAAACTGAAATGCATCTCCATTAAACAAGGGAAATCAGATCATTAGCAAAGTAATTCTGGAAGGACGGTTTTAATGGTTTTAACATCCGGGAATGGCCTTTTTAAATTGTTGTAATTGCAGTCTGGCCAATTACTTTTATAAAACTGTAGTACAATCAAGCAATACCTTTAAGTAGTCTGCCTCACTTGTGGATAACCTGCCACTGGCCGCGTATTTTACTAATTTTCCAGGTTTGTTATTTCAGGGGCATCTTTGCTGGGTCAAATTAAAAGCCAGCAATTCAAAAGAAAAAAAAAACTATTATTTTGTTATACATTTATGTAGTTGTTAAATAACATAAGACCCCCTTATTGTGTCTGATTCATTGATAAATAGGGGTAATTTCTCAGAGTCCAGAGTGCTCAGCTCGTAAAGAACCTGCTTTACTGTCTGTGAGACATTCCCCCCCTGTAGCAAAATCTTGTTGCAAAGCCAGATGTCAGGAGTGCTGTGAACAGAAAACATTGTGAACAAGGAGCAAAGGTGACTCATTTAAATTAGGATTCAGAAGTATCCGACTATCGAATGTCAAACATTTAAAAAAATGTGAATTCATTATCCAACACAACAACACCCAGGCTTGCTATGCCGAATAAAAATAAGTCATCATTCTGCATTAGATTGCTATTATACCTCCACTGAACTTCTACTTTTGCCGACCTCATTTCAACTTTTAAAGTTGATTTGATATGCTGATATAGGTGCTATATGCTGGTGGAATAAACTCTAAAGTTCTTACTGACTTCAACTTTTACTTAGTAATTGGGTTATGTCTATGATAAAGAAAACATACTCTCACCAATACACATTGACATGCCTTACACGTATCAAACATCAGTCATTCCGCTCTATATTACCATATGTTGGAGATGGAGGAATTTTTCCTGCATGCCCTTTACATTCAGTGTTGCTGCCATCAAGGGAAGGCAAAACGAACAGGAAAATAGGCAAAGGATGAGAGTGCCGCTTAACTGGAGCCAAACCAGAGAGGCACTAGATCATAATCCCTGAGTCAAAGCTGAATTCACCACACCTATAAAAACCCATTTAGGATCAGAGGACAAAGGTCCAACCATTTACTGTCTCTGAGCTCCCCCCTTTATCCTCCAATCCTTTTCTTTCAGGGGAAAAAACTGATAAATGAAAGCCAAATACACATGGATAATCCCCGGCGTCTTTCCAAGAAGGAAATTATTATATTTGAAGTTATGAAAGTGCTTCCTGAAACGAAGGAAATGCATGAGATTTTTAGGCCCGTTTTGATCTAAGAAAAACAAAAGCAGACGCTGACTGGCAGAAAGACAAATATATAACCTTCCACAACCTTCCCCTTCTCCGACTGGATCAGCCCCTCCATATGCATTGTGTTTTACAGAATATCTCAAAGCAGAAAGAATTTATGGCAGAAAAAAAGCAAATGTGGTGGAAAAATCTTAAAGGTCCTTCTGGCCTGAGACGTCAAGGGAGGAAATTGCATTGATTTAAGCTCAGCTTCTTTTGGCATCTGTCCGCCTTCTTCGTTTTTCTTTCCAAAAGTGAAGGCGTTTGTTCCACAACCGTCGGTTTAGATACAGTCATCTAAAATGTTTTTCTTTGTCTCTCATTATATCCACACTAAGCTGAGGACTTGAAGTGAGTGGCAGCATCCCGATGCTTGATAAAGAAACTATTAACTCCATCTTCCATCAGGTTTTCTTTTTTTGTGGAGTAGCCAAAATAGACCAACAATTGCTTCTTCAATTCAGAAAATGACGTGCCACATACAAGGGTGTGTGCAATGCCCTGAACGACCGAATGCTTGGAAAATCAAATGTCTTTTCTGATTGAAGAACATTAACAAATAGCTGAGTCATATACCGAAGATGTGCTGTGGTAATATCCGCAAACTGCAACTTTTCTCCTCACTGTCTAGACAATAATTATGCCCCTTCAAATCATTTATCATAATCTTTAAGGCATTTATCTTCTTTGAAATGTGTGATCACTTCAAATGAACTACAATGCGTATTATTTATTAAATACAAGTAGCAGTTAATGATAACTATTAATGTAAGTCCTTAATATCCCAATAAGTCATGAGATCAGAAGTCTGTGGAAGCTTTTTTCCATTGTTGGTCAGTTTTTACCTGAATAAATTAACATTATGTTGTCATCTTAGTTGATGAAGGCCTTGAACATAAAGTCCTAAGATACTCTTCCACATAAAATACTGTGGAATCTAATAACTGGCAGAAATCACAAACAGACTACATTTAGTTGACATTGAGATGTTTAAGATTGACCTACTTGACTATGAATAGTGTGTTACAATGATATTTTAACATTACCAGGAGGATAATTCAGGCAAAAGAGAAATGTGCATACCTTATCAAACATTAAATATACAACACAACAACCTTACTGGAAACTGTTGCATACTCTTCCAAACTTTTGTGACTACTCCATAGTTGTTCCATGAATAAATAATTGAGACTAAAACCTAATTATACCAAGGGTAATAGTTTAGTAAAATATGTTAATAATAGTGGACACACAAACACACAGGGTTATGATTGCAGCTGTATGGTAAGTGTATGAGACAGGGGACAGAAACTGTGGCAAAGCTAAGTTTAAAAGTGCATATTTTTAGCTCCTCGTCTGGAGCTTTTATTTACAACCCGCCAATGTTTCCCCCTTTTCCTCCATGTCTTCACTTCTCTGGAATGTGCTGGACAACAGATCTGTGATTCCCTGCTCCAGCGAAGAACTTCAGTTCAGGACGATTGATGGCCCTTTCCCCGCTGAGTTCACATTACATCATCCTGGTTCCCCACAGCCTCCGTGGCAATCACCTAATTCCTCCGTGGTGTTCAATGGCCTCAAACCAAGAGACGCCCCATAGGGCTTATTTCACCGCGACGATCATATTCCCCTATTAATCATAGCAGCACGTTGAGGCATTATCTCTTTTGGTGTGTGTACCACATGCAGGTTACGTAATGGCAACAACCATGATCACTACTGCAGGGGAGGCCTTAAGATAGCCGTGTATTGATTTAACACTTGGGTAAACAAAGACACAAAACCAAAGAGTTGTTTCACTTGAGGGAAATCTGTTGGCTTATCTCTTAGCTCCCTCTTAAGGGTGTAATGAAAGCATTACTGTAATGTAATAATCCATCAAAGGACATATTAATGAACTAAAAACAAATATGAATTAGTTTAGATTTCAGTATGTATGTCCGAGCTCTATTGGAATATTTCCTCTTATGTAGTTCTTAATGAAGTTCTGACGTATATTTGTAGTCCGACCTGGATCTTAGCATCCCATGGGATCCTGAGAATTTCAGAATATCGCCCATCACAATATATAAGGTTGGCAAACACACATTTATGATACTGATACATATGTTCTCTAGTTGTTACCACTTTTGTGATTTTTAAAGCCTAAATACAATTGGCAGGAGTAAAAAGAGTTAACTGTAGACTAAAGACAAAGTACCACATTTAGTAGTCTCATTGAGTCATTTGTCAGCAACCACAGTTCTCTGACAGGGTGTTCACTGACGTATTTGACACCATAGCAGGAAATGTGAAATTCTCTTCAGCTTGTGTTAACCTTACACCTTATTTCAGGAATCCAACGAAAAACTCATCAAAGAAACGTTGAGACAAAAGGATCCAGAAGTGGTCAAATGCCATCTTAATTTAGTGCAGTTATCAGCTGTCATTGTGGCTTTCTGTTTTACCCACTGTCTGTCCAGGGTGAAACCTGACTCAACTGTTGTTACAACGTGACATTTTTTCACATACTGGAACAGTTAAGATGGCCTGATCCCTGTGACCTCTTGACCCTCACTCACGTCTCCACACAGCCATGAAGACATGCCTCATCTGGGAATCCAGAGGAAAGGCAGAGGGTGAGGCGAGGTTTGACATTCAGAGGCTAGGGTTTGTAGCTGTTCCACCAGACATGCCGGACTTAAAGATTAACACACACACACACACACACACACACACACACACACACACACACACACACACACACACACACACACACACACACACACACACACACACACACACACACACACACACACACACACACACACACACACATACACACACACACACAAACACACACACATACATGCCCTCGCTGACAGCGGTGTGTGAAGAAGCCCCAGGTGGACAGTTCTTGGAATTGGTTGGTTGGCTCTATTGGAGACCTTATGCCATTCTGCATCTGATGGCCGAAACAAAATCCTTCTGGTTTACAGTTATATAATAGAATCGGCTGTATCACAAACGCAGCAGCACAGGTTGTCAGAAGTTAGACGCAAGAAGAAAAAAACATCCTCCCTCTCTTAACTTTTCATCCCCCTTTTTCGTTTATTCGTACAGAAAAACCCCTTAAGTGTCGAGCTCTTTGCTAAAGCCTAAATATGTCATTAAAGCGCAGCACAGAGGAGGCAGGAAAGGCACGGAGCTAACATGGTTTCAGTGTGGGATATCATACAGGGGCTGTGAGATTGTTTTAGGTCTTTCCAAGCTGTCGATTTGAGCCATAAATGAAAGCAAAACAACAGTGTGGGAGCCAGCCGAGCCAGTGGAGGCTCAAGGACTTCGTACTTTGAGTCTCGGTTTCATTTCAAGCCAGCACCACTTCCCCAACCTAACTCCTCTAGCTGTGTACCTGCCTTCCAGCCATCCATTTTCACTCTAGATCCAACCTACTTCCCTGCATTTCACACTGGTGAGCGGTGCTCATACTTTCTCCCAGTCTTGTTTCTGTGTCTCGCTCTTTTTCTGATCTATTTTTTATCTCTATTTTATTTACAATTTTCACATTGCTGTGGAAATAAAGAAAGAACAGCCCTCTTTACTTGTCTTTGCCTGTGTCTATCCGTCCAGTTTCTTTACATTTCCTACTTCTTTCCTCTCCCCTTGCTTCTCTGTCTCCCTCCTCTGCTCCACTCATGCATCCCATCAGTCTAGATTTCCTTTCCTCAGGTTATAATAGTTAGACTGTGAAATCACCCAGGCCCCATACCCCTCCTTTCATCCCTGTGTCCTTCTTTCCCCTTCCACTCCCTAACATCGTACTCTCCCTCCTCTGATCCCCTCCCCTTCACTCACTACTTATAGTCAATCTTTAATATTTATGACCTGGAAGTTTGAGAAGTGGGTGGGGGGACACAGGGCTTTGCCTCACCTATCAATACTTGCAGGATGTCAGGACCCAAATAAGGTGAGGTGATTGCAATACAAACTGCAGCCCGACAGCGCAGAAGAGAAGCTACCCAATCCCCTCCGATCCCCCACATTGAAGTGATTAGGCCACAGGAAGCTGAACCTGACTATGCTGACACTTGCCCTCCCTCCGTCCCCGCCACATCCTGCACCCATCATCCACCCATGCCACACAACACCACCTCTCTAAGCTTTCACCGGACTCACCGGCAACCGCAAGGTTGATTTACATATGCTGATATGGCAACAGTGGATGGATGAGCAGAGGATGCAGAATACTCAGGACAGTAAAAAGAAGAAGCATATCCTTGACACAGAGGGGGGGACCGTTTGTTTATTTTATTGTTTTACTGTCTCATGATGTGGTGGCAGCTATAAACATGGAATAAACAATCCACCTTGCCAGGAGGATAACTGTTGCTTCACTATGGCTACTGGCATGACTGCTAAAACAGTTTTGTGTAAATCATTTGGTTGTATTTTACTACTAACCGATTGAATGTATTTTAGCTTAGAAATTGAAAAGACAACATGTGATTAAATGCATGGCAGTTTGAGTAACAATATGGTGATTAATGTAACCTCATGAAAGAGCTCTACTGCCCTCTTGTGTTTTGGGGTGGAAAAACTCGGGATTAAGAGCATGGACATTGCTTTTCATTTAGTCTCGATGAGAGAATCTTCAACTAACATATATACACATCACAACTGGGATTTATAAGTGGATTTCACTCACCCACTCACTCACTCACTCACTCACTCACTCACTCACTCACTCACTCACTCACTCACTCACTCACTCACTCACTCACTCACTCACTCACTCACTCACTCACTCACTCACTCACTCACTCACTCACTCACTCACTCACTCACTCACTCACTCACTCACTCACTAAAAAAGAATAAATCATAAGAAAAGAATCCCAATTTTTTTGTTAATACAATTGTCTTTATTAGCGCCTTAAATGCCACTTAAAGAGTGGTATTCTAGAAAGGTTTTCTCAGTAAATTGGGCATCATAGAGTACGAAAACAATATAGTTTGAATTCTGCATTACCTATTCATTTAACAGCAAAAATGTAAATGTGAAATGGATTCCCCGATCATTTAACAAGCTGCTTCTTTAACATTCAGGTTTAATTAGGCACATTTAGGCATACAAAAATTCTGGATTATTTCATCAGTAGTCAGCAAATCTGAATCTATTCGACCTCCATAAACTCCAGATAAATCTTGCCCCTCATTTTAGCTGTTATTTCATCTCTCTCTGTCCCCCTCGCACCAATCAAAATGTGTCTTTTTTAAAGTAGTGATTGCTCCAGGTTTGACTCCCGTCTCTGGTGAAAGTGTTTCATTTCACTAATGCAGGAGAGAAACCATCTCACTGAATACTCTGGGGGCCGTGGGAATAATCAAAACACTGCAAGAGCCAGCGAGGAATACAAACACCAGTTAGGAACAAAGGAAATGGAAATCAATGCCAGGATATGCAGATTTTTTTGACAGCTCGACACGCAAATAATCTTTTGGGAGTTTGCCCTCTGTTGCCTTTGCCAGGTTAAAATAACAACCGAGCAGGGAAAATATATAAAATGCAGAATGCTCCAGAAAGGGCACAGCATCACACCTACTTAGTTTTGTGTGAAGGAGTTCCAAAACAATCAATAAAGAATGTACTGCAATACAAGCGAGGCTGCAACGCCTAAGGCATGGTCATATCTATAAGTACTAGCAAACTCAGGAATTCATTAAAAAGCGGTATTTTTTAAAAGCTCAACTTTGAGGCTTATGCACAGTTGTATTTGTCTGTTTGTCGACACTTGAGGAGCTTGAGGAAGGTCTCCATCTTATGGGCGTCTTTCTTGAAGCAGCTGAGTAAGGTATAGTCTCTCATCACGGATTCCAGCATCTCTGGCTGAGCGTCGTACTGGAAAAGTCCTTGCTCACTGTTGTTTGTGGTTAGCAGCCCCTCATCCAACATCTGCAGAGACATTTGGTAAAAAATATAGAAATTTAAAAAACTGTCAAGGTTTAACTGTTAAATAATTCAGGTTAGTGCATTCAATATCTTTACGTATTGTAGTCAAACATTCTGCTGTGGGTTTTGCTGAATAACAGTTATTGGGATTTTACCCACCTTCTTGATGAGGACCACCACCCCTTGCTCCAGACTGATCAGCTTCTCAGACACCCACTTGGTCTTGTTAAGCAGTGTGTCAGGAGCCACGTCGTAGAGATTCAGTGAGGTCTGCAGGTAGACCAAAGGCTCGATCCACGACTGAACCAGCATCAACACAGAGTGGAGCAACCATTTGTCCTGCAGGGCACACAGGTGAGGAGGAGTTACAATAACCAAATGAATGCATGATTCATTACATAAAAAGTTCAATTACTGCACATAAAATGGTCCCTACAAAAACTGTGAAACATGACAGAGCTGCAGTTGAACTGTCTTTAGCTTTTGATCACATGCCAGCTACAAAACATTCAGCAGTTGGTTGAAATGTCATGGGTGAAGCAGTTGAGCCTGCTTAAATTCCCCTAAGCAGAGCAGACTCCAATGCAAGTGAAAATGACCGCCATACAAATGGCCATTAAACCGCAGCGCAGGCAATATTTCAGCAGAAAGGGCAAAGGATAAATTATTACCATAAAGGAGAGCCTTGCAGTATATGCAGTTTCAAAGATCACATTTACTGTTATGGTGATGACATAACTTTCAATAAGTAGTTTCAATACTGCTAAAAATCCTGAAGGATATTGCTTTTGCCATTTTTACTTGGCCTTTGTTCAAATTCAAGTTTACATCAGCTAAATCACTTCTTCATAGATATTTCGCTAAGTGGTTCAATCTAGTTTTAATCGTACTTATCAAACTGACATTAGGCTGTGACCAGTTGGATGGGAATCAAGCCTCAGTAGGCACACAGTTTGAAACAATTCCAAGAGATTTGAGGACCTTTAATTGTAATTAGAACAAACACTGTCATTTAGCAGCTGACAGGGGCAGACCGAGGGGAGGTTCAGTTGCACACTGTGTATGCATTGTTTTAAATAAGAGGGTTTGGGCTCTACAGCTTTCAAAGAGACGTTTTTTGACCACACTAAAGCCTGCACACACATATACACATCAAATTACACATGCACACAGACTGGTAACTCCACTCATATGCACAGAAAAACAAACAGACACAAATCAATGCATTCTCATTGTAACAAAGACAAAATAACACATATTTAAGCACAAAAAAGCAGCGTTGCCCACCGACACACACTGGTATTGTTAACAGGATAAGATCAAAGCCCTGACAAACTAAATTATAAAAATCTCTGAAGTTCAGCAGCCATGTACATACAGAGATCAGTTGGATTTCACTCCTGGAGCTGGGGATGGGTAAGGCTTTGGTGATGCATGCATAGCCTGCTTGGTTCCTCTGGAGCTGCAACTCGAACGGGATGAACATCTCTTCCTAGAAATCCATACAAGCATGCAGGAGGGGGAAGTACAAAACAAAAAAACATGTCAAAAAAGATATTTGTGTAACAATACACACTGACACATTTTTTCTAACCCTCAATGTTAAATCAAGAAACACACTTCTTTTGAGTTGAGCTTACTCGGAACTGAATGCCATAAGCAGCTGGATACCAATCTGTGTTATTTTGGTTTCTGGCAGAACTTGAAATGTTTCACTCTAGTCCTAAACCTAAACTAAAGCTTCCTAAAACAAGAGAAGCAACCCGTTAGTCTTATTTAAACCTCCAGTTCTCATATGAATGACAAGAACCTACATCAGGAAGCATCTTGAAAACAATGACAAAAGCTTCACCAATCTCTGCCACTGGAAACTCAGCGGAGACTCATTTTGTTCTGCAGCATGTTCCCCATGGAAGACCTCATGCAGCGGTTTCTCTGTTACAAGTTCTACATCATCCCATTTCAAAGACTATTTTGGATCTGGAGCCGCAGAGTGAAGGGGATTCAACAGGCTGTAAAACCTGTGCTCTCACTGCTGCGGTATTATCATATTCGTATTACTGCACTGTAGGCCTGCTTCTTCAATAAAACATCTTTGGCTCAGAAGAGAAATAGAAGATTACTTTGAAGCCCGGCAGTGAGGCGATGATCATGTCGGAATCAAAAGCAAATAACACAGAGTATCTAACAGAGTGCCAGTCCTTTAGGTCCAGCATAGTGTGGGAAAGTCCAACAAAAAGTAATTTTGCTTTCATTGTAGAACTCATTCAAAGAGTTGCAGGACTGCAGGAAAGATAGATTCCATGATCAAAGTAGCACATCTTGGGAAATGCACAGCTACTGTAACTTGTGAGCGATATATGAATTACTCTCTAGTCTTGACGTGTGATTAAATAACCAGATTTAGCTGCTTTTGTTTTCTTTATAAAAAAGGTAATATCATGCAGCTTCTCAAAAGCAAAATTATGCATTTCTGTCACCGTAGCTTTTGCCTAAGGCTGCGTTTCTACAGCATTGCTTTTCAAAATGCTGATTTCACATTTCATTAAAAAAATATATAAACTAAAACTCAAGCCCCACATAGGCCCTGAATGCAGTGAATGGATCCCCTTTCATTGAATCCTCTCTTTCTACGTACAATAAAACAGATTTTCTATTTCCTAGTGTGAAGAGGGATTCAGTTTCTCCTGAGGCTATACACTGCTATAAATATGCCTTTACAGTTTGCTGAACGAGCCTGCGGATGTAATAGGTCCGCCGAACATGTTTTTCCGATACAGAACAAGAGTGTGAAGACTCATTTTGGGGTACTACTCACAAACATAGAGCATGATTCTTCTGAGACACGGTAGATGAGCTCGGCATGTTGGATGACTCGGTCTAGAAGCTTCTCTTGGGAGATGGAGGGGCAGCGGAGGAGACTGCCCTGATCCTCCCTACAGTCTAGTGGGATGCTGACGGTTTGCAGACAGGGCCAGAGCAATAGAGACCATATAACCTTCTGCATGACTGAAGACAACCATACATAAGAATCACATATAACAAATTCACTGCTCAACCAAAGAAACTGTTGTAATTTGAATCAAAAATATATATAATTTCTTTCTTTTTTCAAGTGTGATGCATTACCTGTCATCTTGTTTATTCTGTCTTGTCCTTTCTACCTTTTCTGTCATGCTCACTCCATTTATAAAGCCTGACCAGGCCATGAATAAAGAATATAGGGAGTCTTGGTCTTGCGTAGGTTCTTGTAAAAAGATGCTGGTCTCCCCAAAGCAATGCATTTATTTTTCTCATGCATAATACTAAAAAGGTAACTCTAGTCACGCAAGCATGGGGTACATTCGTCATCTTTCTTCCTGATTTAAAGTTACAGATTGGGAATTTTCTAAATATTTCCTTCAAAACTAAATCTGTTTCAAACAATATAAAAAAAGAAATCTAAATAACTGTTATGTACATTTCTATTCCACCCAGTAAATCGAAGAATGAGGACTGAGACTGATTAGATTTATTAAACAAAAGCTCAAAAAAGGAATGGGCTGAAAAATCCTTCCTTTCAGCGGAGTTAAGTATGTAATGTAGATTTATACATGCATGACAGAAAAAGGCTGCATAAAATAGACAGCGTAGAACTGCAGTCGACACAACAAAGAGAGGCTGAGTGAATGAGATTCAGAAATCACTGAGATCTAACAAAACCCTTCAATTGTTCTTTTTTAAAATGTTGACATTCATATTTCGTCCTGCTCAGAAAACCACGAGTGTTTGAGAGTAGCTTTACCCACATGCTATGATTTCAAAATTGTAATGACTGTGTTTATCTTTCATAGAAGGAAGCACACATTTAGTAATAATCCGCGCCTGCTTGATACAGACTTCCTTAAATGCCACATTTTCTTTCTCTCGAATCACTACTTATTTTATCCATCCTTGTGTTAGTGTAAATTGAAAGATTACGGGGGATGAATTGTCTCCATCTGTTTACTTTGAATGTTAATTACTAGAAATTCCTGCTGAGTGCACATATAATATAATGTATGTGTCTGTTATCATAAAGTATGGGACTGTCTTTAAATGAGGATTTTGTATTTGAAAAGGCGTAACATTTAACAGGCTTGAGCGTAAATGTGTGTTTCCTCAGTAAAGCATGTTTAAAGATAAGCTGAAGACAGACAGGATCAGAAGGTGGCAGCTGATGGGTGTAAAGTTACTGAGAGATGGTTTCCACGTGTGCATTCTCAAGACACCTGAAACCTCACGACACATATGTCGACCTTTTCAATATGAAACAATGTTCTCTTCTCATCACCTTCCTTTTACTCCCACACTTGTTCCTTCTCCTCTTCTTCGTGACTTAGCAGGGTTTTTTGTTTTTTTTAAGCCTCTCCAAAACCTCTTGTCTTCCTCATGTTAGATCCTATTAAATCTACAGGGAATACATGCAAGTTAATTTACAAAACATCCCAATTGATGTCATATCATGTTATATTTTAGTAGGTCAATCTAATCTGATTTGTTCATCAGCCAAAAAGATATATTTAGTCTTTTTAGCACAACCTCATACAGGATTAACCTAATTTCTCATACGAAAAGTGAAGGTATTTGTTGTGCATCCACATTTGATAAACATTGCTTTATAATATATAACAAAACACATGATTCTGGTATCAGTGCGGCATTGACAAGCTTATTCCTCTACTATAGAGTATATTCACCTTTTTCACACCGCTGATATAAAGTCTGCGACACCATCTCACTTACATGTTATGCTAATATCACGGGTGATGTTTTTTTGTTGTTGTCCATGTAAAGTGTATTCACACATGGGCCCAGCTTCTTTTTCTTTTCTTTATGTATTTTTGTATTTATAAAGCAAGTCCTGCTTTGGAAACTAAGGTGAGAATTGCCTTCAACCAAGAAGCATGCAGAGATATGCATTCATGAAAAACCATGAGGTGATGCAGTATTGCTACCGAACCTTTGTTTCTGTTTGCACAAACAAGTCACCATGTAATTTCATCTCTGGCACTGAAACTATGGTATGTACTGTGTTACCTTAATTTGTTTATCTGGGGGGGAAAAAAACAGGGAGTTGGTGCCTGAAATATCTTGAATTTAGTCAAATAGAAAAACATCTTCTACCTGTTTTAAATGTGTAAAAGCAACAGGGAGTGTTAAAACAGACGTTACTGTGTAAATGTGTTGTTACACAATATTCATAAATCATATTGGCTCACCTAACATTACATGTCAGTCTTTTTTTGTTTGTCTTTTATTTAGAGACAGAGGAGGAGGAGAGAGGGAGACATAGGGGATGAGAAGCTGCAAATTGTCCCGGGTTGGATTTGAACCCTTTTCCGCCCAAGCCCCCGCACATTGGCCTCTACCAATTGGGCTACACAGCATCCCAGTAGTGTCTTTTAGCATACACCGTTTTAAGAGACATTCATGAGTCGGGTATGGACTGAGGTGTTTTATATCATAGAACAATGAAAATACCTTAATCATGTGTTTAACTAAAAAAAGTTGACAGTAAAAGCCTTTAAAATGTGAACTCATTTCTGGGTTTTAGGATTCTTTCCTGCACTTCTCTTGATTTCAATCAAGATTTCCTCTAATGTTAAAACCATGACTGCATGCCATGTTGGTTATGCTGTATCCATGCCAGCAATAGAAAAGGATAATTTAATGTGAAGCAAACACACACACACACACACACACATATTAATTACTCTGATCCTGACAGACTTCACATGCTTGCTGATGGATGATTGGCAGCTCCTAAATTAGGACACATTGCTCCCCTGGTGTGTTTGTGGTGGTGTTTATATGAGCATGTGTGAGAGAGAGAGAGAGAGAGAGAGAGAGAGAGAGAGAGAGAGAGAGAGATAAGAGGGAAGAGAGCGCTGTAGAGGCTACTACAATGGTCCAGTAAAGAAAAGACAAAGGTAATGTCAGGGGTATAATTATACCTATACATATCTGCATGAATCAATGCAAAGAACCATACATGTTTGCAGGATTAAGTGGAAGGCAATGGGATTCATTTTATCCCTGGATATTTGCCAACCTTTTTACTGGAATTTATTTAGGCATTGTTCCATACAGAAATAGACTAAATAACATTTGGAAATATATAAAAAAGAATTGTATGTTTTTCCATTATATTTTCATCTACATTCCCGTTATTCTTCAGTATCTTGTTTTATTGCGAATAAGGTCTGCTTTGAAAATTAGATTTTAATCTCAATGGGATTTACCTGATACAATAGAAGTTATATTTTCAAAAATGAGATTTACACAATATTACAACCTCCGGACTTTCGAATTACACAACCTTTTTTTTTATCCTTATTTGTCTCCTTATCTTCTTGCAGGGAATATACAAAAGGTTTCATATTCACACTTGCAAAGAGATAATAGCCTTTATCTGGATTCACCTCAGGGTATTTTAACTGTCCCTAGCATTTTGTACAATCTGTGTGCAGTCAGATGACAGCATTGTGTGCATAATAAGTACTGAATGCATTATTCACTGTTTAAGTGTGACAAGAACTCAGCAGATTGGAGCAGCTTGTCTTATAGCTGATTCCTCCCTTTCTTACCAGCTGTCGTGTTTTTGATGTTCAACAATGTAACCACAAGTGGCATTAAAACACACAATATTATCGTCTTCTTTTCAGACTTCAAAGGAACTAAGTTTTCTTGTGCAGTCGGCTCTCACCCACACTGTGGCTACCAGCTGAATTGTCCTTATTTGTCTGGGATGATAAATTATTATCATATCATTTTAAATGGGCAAAAGAAAACAGTTGGAGGATTAGCCCTAAGGTCTGTTCCTTGGCTATCTTATTCTTTCATGAAATGGAGAAAACAGGCATTTCTTTTAATGAGAACTTGAGACACTCAATTCTGTAGCGCAATACCAACAGTCCTGAGGCTTTCGGAAAACTATAAATTTGTATTTTATGCCTTTTTTATAACTGTTGCAATTGGGTCATTGTGTTTGTTTGTTTGTTTGTATGTATGCGCAGTGGGTGCCTGCATGTGTTTGTAGGTTTTTGCATTTAATTACTAATTAGCATTTCATTTCTATTTTATCCCCTGCATGTAGAAGACAAACAAATTGTGAGAGATGTGATTTTATAAACTATTATCAATGTCGTGTGAATTGCTTGTAGCAGATTTAATAAATATTTAATAATAATTGATTTAAACTAGTAGAAGGCCGCCAATGTGTGGCTGCTTGGCAGATACATAATTCGGGGCATGTATAGAGAACATCTGAGCAAAATGTATTGATATACTCTCCCAATCTGAAATAACTAAGGAATAAACTCATATTCAGAGGTTTAAATACTTCAAACACAAAAGCACTCACGGATTACTTTTGGGAGTTGCTTCTCCTTCATATAACATCCCCAAATCCTCCTAAAATGGAGAATAAAATCCCAGATCACGGGCTGGAATTCAAAAGACAAAGTTGTCTGACCTCCTGGGACCGCTGATCTGGTGTTGACAGCACTGATGGCAGTTTCAACTTCTTAGCAAATTCTTCAGAGGCCTCTTACCTATCCTTAAGAGGAAAGGGGTTATAAGACAGCAGGAAAAATCCCACAGATAACCTATTTAACATTGAAGACTTAGGGGGAAAGGTCAATAGATAATATGTTCAACTTTGCCACATTTTTAAACATGTCTCAGCTGAACTGATACCAAACGTTAACAAAATCCTATTATTTCAATCAGGGGAGACTTCAAGTTGTTTAGTGTAAAATACATATTTATTGCCGTATACACAAAGGGCAAAATATATAGGTTGTTTGGCGATTAGACGCCATCATGCTGAGATGGAATTAAGGGGGAGGGGAAGCCTAATAAGAAGGCGAAACCCCCCTGGGTCCAAACAGTGATGGTGGTGAAGAGCTGAAGGGAATATTGAAGATCTGAATGATGAGGGCATCTTCTGGGCTTGGCATTGGCCCTGTATCTGATGAACTGGAGGTGAAGGGGCTGCAACGATTCTCCTGAATGACAGGGAAAAGAGAGCAGTTTTAAACATTTGCCGGATAATCTGTGATTGGCTTGAGGGAGATGAGATGAGCCTTATTGGTTTAGCATGGGGTGAGATGCACCCTCCCTTATTGAAGGAAAGGGCGAGCGAGTGAGAGAGGATTTATGAATGAGAGAGAACCAGACAGTCTTCAAAGAACTTGTGCTGAGCTTCATTAAAATGAATGTAAGCTTACACATAATAGCTTCCATTTCCCTTAACAATAGCCAACAGACAATGAATTCAGTTACAAAAAATCATATTTTTGTAAACATATCCATCAATCAATCAATCAAATCAAATAACTCCCCGGGTGAATTTAGCCTGTGTCTGTAATCTTATTGTAGCGTAAATATTTGTTACTGTTCATTTGTTTTTATCTTCTCCTCTGTGGGGGCAGGGAGGAAGGGGTGCTGCATTAACACCCTCGCTCTCTTACAAGACATGTAGAGTTATAGTGAGACAAGGTCCTGTTGTTTAACTAAGCAGTTGCTAAATTAACATATGTGATTATAAATGCAAACATCTGTGTCTCCATTTTGTTCTGCTGCTGCTGTTCATATCTTCTGCAAGATGAATGCATGTAATTTCTGAGATTTTCCAGAGCTGTGAAGCATCCTTTTAACTGTGCGTCAGTCATTTTACATCCTGGGGGAAAAAGCATCTTGATCCTACACTACAAAGATGTTCTTACAACGTTTAATTTAATATCAGTAATTGAACTGAAGGATTTACTTCATAAATCTAGTTAACTGCTTAACCATTATTTAGTTTATTGTCGCTCATAAATATGACATGAGCTAATTACAGACAAGGTGTCTAATTACTTATACTGTACATTTCAAGTTTAAAGCAACACTCTCTTTTAAAATCAACATCTTTCACAGAAAGCTATCTATTTTAATCACAAGTGAACAAAATAAAAATAAAAAAGCAAAAAAAAATGCCTTATGGACCAAAGGCTTCCTCAATTATTAATTCCAATGGAGAGTTGAAAAGTGCACAGCCTGCATTTCAGAAAATAGCACAGCAGATAAGGCAAAGACAATCTTTGGTTCAGAATGATAATTTGTAATTTATACCAATTTGGTTTATAATTAGTGTGAAGATGTGTGAATCGGTAAGTGTGTGTGTGTGAGTGTGTGTGTGTGTGTGTGCGTGGGTTTTGATTTGAATTGCGCCTTTAGGTTGTACAGCAACATTGGAATACACACTACTAATGTTGAACATTCATTTAGAGAATATATTTAGTTTTATATACTTATCAAACTAAATATACTTGTATCATATACTCAGGTCACTTCTGTAGCTCTTTAACACAACCCTGCTCATTCAAAATTCAAAATGCATATCATTGGCGATTCTGTTGGGACAACTTACTACCTTATTCCCAACTCACTGTCAGCTGACGCTTGGTCCGGACCTATTGGGGTCACTTAAGATAAGCCAACTTATGTAAGTTAAGTGAAGTACATAACTCTAAATAAGTGTAAGTCTTGTATTTGTACGGGACACACACAGCTGCATCCACCTCAACACCTCAACACCCAAAAAAAGAAAGGTGTACTTCAGCAAATTCGCTAGAAGAGTGTACATTGAACCCCATTGGTCAAACAGATGCTAAAGAGTGCATATTACTGTTGTATTAGCCCACCTTCAATTTAGCATGAATATGTTTTATGAATAATTGGAAAAGTTCAGATAAGCTTTCATATAAAATGACATGATGACTTCAATTCAACGCAGAATTGTAAAGCTACACTAAACAAACTGAAACGTTGACTTCAATTAAACCCCTTTTTTTTTCACTGTTTTTGGTTAGTTCAAAGCAATTATATTAAGTTTAAATGAAAAATATTAGGTTGAACTTAATATTATTGCTGTCAACTAACCTAATACAGCTATGTGACATTTGTTGACACAATACATTTAATTAAGTTCAGTTTTAAGTTTTGAATTAAGTTTTTTTCAGCTTAATAAGGATCTTGTGATTAGATGCTTTTATTATAACAATTGAAGACGTTCTTGATTTAAAAGCTTCGTGTTTTTGGAATTGCTTTTAGGGAGATTTTGAGTGACATGAAAAAGTATTTCACTACCTGGATATGGTACCTGGCTGGGACTACCTCTAACCAGACATCATACAGCATACATATATAATGATGTTTATGACACAACTTACATGTTTTTCCACCTTTTTAAGAATTTGCACCACACCAAATGCCATTGTAGAAGACCACATCATCTTTCGCCTTTTTGATTTCTGTTGTTTGACATGAAACTGCTATCTCATCAGAGGCAAGGCCCTGGAGACTTGCGGATGACAGTTCTGGGTTGATCCATTACCGCTTTCCCCCCGGCTAAATTACCCCCTCCCTTCAGAAACATGCAACACTTTCTCCTTCACTCGCACTAACTTCTCAACGTGTTTGCAGCAGGAGAAGCACTTTTATGTCTCATGCATTTACTCTCCCCTCCCTCTGGGGCCTTTGGAGGAACACACCTGCATGCATACAAACAACAATTAGAGAGTGATCATGATGATCAGTGGTGATGAATTCAGCTTTGGAGTTTGTTATTTCCCAGTGGGATTCGGTGGCAGTGAAGATGCAGAAGCTAAAGCAGCAGAAGCACAAGTATGCCTGTTTTGCCACGTGTCATTTTTTGACAAGTCTCTGGGATAAAGGAAGCCGGCATAAAGCTTTAAATCAAATTGGTCACACAGCCTTGCCAATCACTGTGGACAACATATGCAGGCTCACAACCAAGGTGAAGCTGCTGTTACGTGTCTCGTCAGTGAGCAATCTCCCTGTGCTCTAAAATGGAAATGAAACTGTTACACACCCACAGCTATTGAGGAAAGGATTTGCGTGGGCCGAGGTACAACTATACTCAATCGCCACTGTGGGAGAAGCTTTAGCTTTGCCCTTCTTCAAAGTGAGATTTACAAAAAGGAAATGCCTGGCTAGGTTTATTCTAAAGAAGCTCCTGATGGTGGGAAGACAAAAGGTACTTCACACCATCCTCCCTGGGGCATATGTACTCCAAAGCTCTACTTCTCCGCTTTACTCCTTATTATAAGTACATGTTCCCCCCTAGAGTGCACTGCACTTTCTCCTGTGCCTGTCTCTCTCCTTCAATCTATTTCTTCTTCTTTTTTTTTTACCTACCCATATTTCCATCACCTAATTTCCCCTGTCTTCTTCCTATACACCCCACTGACTCCATTCCTCTGCCTTGCATCTCCTCTTCTCTTTCGCATCCCAGCTTTACCCCCTCTCACCACTTCCTCCCCCCCTCTCTCTCTGTCTGTGTTTAGCAAAGTGTTGGCTAGCTCGGAGCAAAACCCTCTATTAACAGACGCCAAGGCCAGATGGCGGCTCAGAGATGGATCAGATCAACACTGAAGTTCTGTGAGTTCCTGTGTTTTCCTTTTTTTTCTCCGGGCATCTCACAAATAACTTGCACTTTAGCATTTCACCTACTAACCCAGTGGGAGACTTATTGAAATCACCATTTCCCATCAGCTCAGGAAATGATCAGAGAAACAGAAAATGCTTATATATAATGTGTCTGTTATTCAGCAGTAATATACATTCTGAAAACTTTCCCCAAAAACCATTCTTGGCCATTTTTCATCATATGTATCTTACTGAGCCTAAAGCAATTTCAGGAATGGAAGTGTCATTTTTGTACATCTCCTATCACTACTTATACATTCTGTATTGTAGGCTAGCCCTCACTAAAGGCTGTCAAACTGTGATGGGTCTTGTTAACACACAGACTTCAAATCCCCTGGCGACACTATTTATCCCCAAGGTGGACTTGTTGCTGTAGAATGATAAATGTAACATGTCTGCAGATCTCAAAAGAAGAGAAGCAGGTACAATATACCCACAGGGAGAAAACCCTGCAGTTTGCCTAATGAGGCATTGCCAGACTGTACACTCTGGTCAGTTCAGGAGATGAGCGTGAAATTCCCCATTAAATAATGTGAAACCCACATTAAGAGGCCCTCCCGAGGCAAAGTGTCTGTAGAAGGGATGACTAACTCAATTAATTCAGTCCCTCTGAAAGTTTCTCTTCATCTTGTTCTATGGTTTTGTTTGTCAAAATAACCATTTGTCCAGTTGGTGTGTGTTTATATCAGGAATGAGTGCACCAATGCACACAGGGTTAAGGCTGACTGACTCTAACCCGGTGGCTTGCACCCTAAAAAAAAGTCATCCATTTCCTTTTTTATTAATCTTTCCCTTCTGTGCGGTGGTGATTGTCAGGTAACATTTAGAAAAGCTCCCTCTCCGTATCCGTCTCTTTGCCATGCTAAAGCTTAACTCCTGCCATTTCTTTCCCTCCCTCCTCCGTCCCTTCTCCTTTTCTGCTGAGAAACAAGTTCATTGTGATTCTGAATGCAGTTCCACGGCTCAATGGGTTCTGCTTGAAATGAGATTTGAGAGAGTGAGCATGAGAAAGACAGAGAACCTCGAGCTGCCTAGCGTCTTGATGAATAAAAGATGGAGGCAACAGTGTCTTATAAACAACAACAGAGCATAATTAGTTGAGTTTTTTATTTTAGGAACACTTTATGTGACATTTCCTTTGTGTGGCTGCTTTCATCACGCACGCCCTGCCTGCTTTTATGTCGTCTGGACTTCCCCTCTCTCTCTTCTTTGTAAGTCAACAGTGAAGCTGGAATAATATTTGCGCTCTATGCTAATGTAAACACTGACATAGATTCTGTATACTCTGGATACTGTATACACTTATTCTGTTTACAGTTGCAATATGACCTGCCTATATTTATAAAGTAAATTGCTGACAACATGCTAACACTGGACATCTTGATACTTCATATTATAAACTTTGTACATACAGTACAGCTTAAATGTGCCAGGCCTTGGTTAAACTTCATATGTTAACAATTGAATTGATTCGAGTAAGCTTGCCATATGGAAAGGAAAAAAAAAATATGGGCATGGGTTTCATAACAAAACAACATCACCCTTTTTTTTCTTCCTTCTCAATATGAAAGGCTTTAAAATTCTACTTTTTTAATGACAAATGCACCTGCTTTTAGGGCACAGAAATGTTATCCTCTTCGAATCTCAGTGAGTTACCTAGTTTTTTCTTAAAAAGTCACATTAATGGCCTATTTGCACTAATGGACTACTAATTGGCTTTTAACATAATGTGACCAATCTTTAGCTGTGTTAGAGATTGTGGCTAGGCTTTTTCAAAGTGGTTTTCCATTAGCTGTTTACTTAAATTCTCCCTGTTTAAAAAGCTAAGTCAGCACATGTACGTTTCAGTGATATACCTGACGTTATTAAGAATTTAGCATCCCACATATTTTAAAACACAAGGGCTCGAAATACAAATCCTGAAACTGCCACTTCTGTTTGACTCAGGTTGTCTGTAGATGCTCAGTAGTCTCTCCACATATCGTCTGCTCTGCTGAATGTGGCCCGGTCTAATGGCATCTGTGATATCCCTGGAGCACCCTAAGAGAGGCTGATGACAGCATATGTTTGTCTTCCTTTCCCTTTCCTCCCTATCCACGCACACATACACAGAGATAGACAAACAAGGTGCACCTTCATAATCTTCCATTTTGCTCCCCCACCCACTGTTGGAGCTTCAGGGTCAGAGCCCTGCAATGCTTTCGCCCCAGGTACCGCCTCAGGGTCTGAGCAGTGGTGACGGCAAGCAGAATCAAAGGCTTATTGAGGTGAACATTTGTGTATTAATATGTGTTTGCAACGGGTGTTTGTCAAATATCTTCCTCGCCCCTCGAACCTCCCAACCGCTTGCTTCCTGTTTAGCCTTTCAGCTCCCTGACACCCCAGGAGTGCACTTCGCGGATTCAATTATCGCATTAGCTGTAGCAAATGTGCCGGTCTAAACCACACAGAGCTCCTGACAAGACAACCAACAGACACTTATAGCCCAGTAAACTGATGTTGTGACCACCTGCTCACAACAAAGGTCACCTCGGATGTCAAATTATTTTGCTCAGTTTGAGTCAATGGAGCAGTTAGATGAAATTGTTGATTTCACATTGTGTACAACGGGAGCACTTTCTTAATGCTTTAATCAAAGCTCTTCCTGCTGAAACATTCAAAAGATCAGGATACCAAAAACTTATATTGGGGGGTCTAAATACCTTTTTTTTTGTTTCATGGAAATCAGCTTAAGAGGTATTATGAGATTTAAAAGGGGCCTTATTATGCTTTTTAGTGTTTTCCCTTTCCTGTAGTGTGTTATAAAAGTGCATGTAAATGGTCTGCAAAGGCTAAAATCCCTTAAGTGCCTGAAACGTCTCCATTGGACTCCTTTGTTTAATTCAGGAACATAGTGACATCACTATGTAACATGTGTGGCTCTATTGGTTAGCGCTCCAACACATTGTGCGTGATAGGCTAAGGCGGGGGAGACATCTCTAAGCGGTTGACCAATCACAACAGAGCCAGCAAGCTAACCAATCAGAGCAGAGCAAATTAAACACCTTTTGAACAGTAAAGCATGTACACATGTTACAATGGTAGCATAAAATACTTGAACCTGAAAACGAGCAGGGCCTCTTTACACAGTTCAATAAAGATGTTCAAACACTGGAAGCAAAGATGAATGTTGTATGTATGATTATTGTTGGTAAACAAAACAAAGAATGTACATCCTATCCATACTTTCTAAAATAGCCAACTTTGGCGTGAATATGAAAAACTCTGAACATAATTTCCATCCAATTATATTTTCAGATCCAAGATCCACATCCATGATTTTATACACAATGCTGAGGCAATATAACCACCTCTCACAGTCTGACAATTCATTTTCACTAGAGGACATACTTAAAAACCATGACTCTGACATATCTCCATGTGTGCTATTAGAAACAGCAGAGGTAGTTTTCAGATAATGTCTTATTTCATAATGTACAGGAAGAAGAATAGTATGTGTTACATGCATCGTACTCCACCACAGAGCAAATGTACATCAGATAGAGAAGAAGCAAAAATGAACAGAAAAAGAAAATAGTCAAGGCAATAAATTCTTCAGAAGCTTGATATAGCAGTAACCAGACCCATAACTTTTGCCCAATTTAGGCCAACATTTGGAGCATTGTGACCTGCAACGGCAACCATAAGACAGAAGAGTTGCTTGAGGGGCCGCATGAATCCATCTATTTTTTTTTTAGGACAGAGCTCAGATTCAGAGAACTTTTCTTCCACAAGTTAGTATAAAGGATTTCTGATTCTGATTCCTAGAAACATGATTGGACATGGTTAAACGTATGCATGCAATTGTGTACCCGGTGTCCTTGGTCATGGCAGGAGCAGTTGAGACACTGGACTGTGGAAGGACAGCATGTTTTTACTGCTGATTTGAAAGGCATCCATCAAAGCCTTCCCTACAGAGAAGTGCCCTTTTTCACCACATGTGACCAAGGCAGTACTCACAGTGACTTCTCGGAATTCCAGCATGGGAACACTCCTTTGCTATTGTATGAAATCAGGGGAAAAACTGAGAAAAATAACATTTCAAACAACCCTTTAACTGCCTCTCGTGATCGAATACCTCAAATATGATAAGGTGGGGATACTTCAATTCGCTACCTTACATTAAATAGTGGCTCATATACAACAGGCTCTGTTCCCCTTCTGACATATACACAGAATGTTTTCAATGCATAGAGCCATCTTTTTCCCCTTTACCTGGGATGCATTTTTTTTTTAAACACACAATTGCGGCATATAATGAAATGAGGATTAAATGTATTTATATTGTTATATTCTTAAATTGCTTATTTTTTTATTAATTTCTTTATATGTGTTAAGGGGTGGTTTTGTCTTTGGTGTCTGTCAAGTCATCATTAAGTGTAATGCTGGAGTTCAATGAGAAGATCAACAATAAAAAGAGCCAGGCATTATGATGCAGCTCAACCTCACAAAAGGGATTTGGTCTTTTTTGTAGGCCAAGGCGAGGTAAACGGCCCGTTTCGAACACCTGAATGGAACATGTGAGCACATCAGACATACAATTATACAGGAGAATTGTTGCCGTTGTATCTGACCTTCTCTTCAGGCCCGAAGCATGGTAGCATTTACCCAACCTCTCAGGGACAATAAACACAAAAGACAAGTGAAGAACGAAGAAATTGAGAGAGAAACTGGAAGAGGAATGGGAATTAAAAGCAGAAAAAGCAACAGAGAAAGATATTATTAAGAAGGGTCAAACGTGATTTATTGCTAATGATGAGCTTGTTATAAAGAAGTACTCCCTCAGTGCTTATACTCACACCAGCCTTAAGTCTTTGTGTGTGTATACTGCTTTGATCGACAGTCTGGGGTTCACGATAGCTATTCTTAATGAAGACAGCCTTGTGCAAAGACAGCCATGTGGACATGTTACATGGGCAGGCAGGGCTTTGTTTGCCTTGAGCGGAGACCCACCCACCACTACCTATCTAACCATTTTAAAACCCTCCTTTCCTCCTTCATAATGACCATTAACAAGTCATCTTTCTGGAACCATGAGCTGGCCATAATGAATAGCCAGAGTGGTACGGCTAGCCTTTGAAAGCCTTATTATAACAGAGAGCAAGAGGCACTGACAAAGAACCATAGAGAAAAAAGGGAGAATCTTCACCTGGGTGAGGTGGGGAAGGAAAGAGAGGCATTTAGTTGAAGATAGGCTTAGGAGGATACAGAGATAGAGGAAAGGTGAGATATATAGCATTTATGAGGGTTAGTGCTTTATGTGTGCTTGCCTTTAGGGTGTGGAAAGTGTGTGTGTGTGAGGTCACTGAGGGAAAAACCCTTGCAGATTGTGTTAATCAAGGACAAGGCTGGATGGACAGAAGGAGGGACTGAGTAAGAGGTCGTGAAAATGATGATGGTTGGTGGCTTGCATTTAAATGACTCAAATATGAAGAGAAATCCCTCCTTATGGATACTGACCAACTTTTAATACATACATACTTTTGAATTTTTTAAGAAAATGACCCTGACCCCCGATCGGTATCATGCATGCACCTGAAAAGAAGAAAGAGCAGAAAGTCAGAATGTTGAGCAGGACTTTGTCTGGTCCAGGCTACCACTGTCAAACCACATCCTTTAATCTCTTTTCCCCGTGCCCAGCCCCCTTCTTTCTCTGAAAATCTAGGACATTCTTTTTCATCATCAGTGTGTTCCCTGGTCTCTGTGGTATGCTGAGTCCCAATGCCAAAATGAAACTCCATGGTTAAGGAGTCTCTTTCTTTCTGTCAGTGACTTTGGTCGCTGCCACTGTCCAGGGATAGGTGGTGTTCGGACGTGGTTCCCTTTGCCCTTTGCATCTATTCATAAAAAAATAAGTTACGGGAGATAAAGTGGATTGGATGAGCATTTGTCTCCAAAAATGCCATTACGTGGTTGGTTTTACAGCAAACAGAACAGAATAACAATAAAAACAACACATAAGAGCATAGAAAAAAAGAATTGTGCGTATGTGAGAGGGAAGACATTAGAAATGATCCGATAAAGATGGACATGTACTGTAGAGAGCGAGCCATTACTAATGGCACTGGATTAGTTTGTTTGCTTTCAAATCATCATTTAGGATGTATAAAATATAATTGAAAGAAAAACAAGACATTATTAGGATTCAACATCGCTGGTTTGATGATATACCCTAGAGAAATACAATTCACATCTAGCAAATATGATACGATGTAGTTTTCCGTTATCATTTCCGTTGCCCATTGGCTTTTCCTCCTATCATTTCTCTAATGACAGTTTCATACCACACCATTTGGTTTATGAGCCATTGTGTTGTTTTCCTAATGCTGCTGAAAGTAACAAATGGTAATGGCAAAGTAGATAGTCTTCTCTCTTCAACACTGTCAGATTCTCCTTACTGTTTCTGATGATGATCCCTACAGTAAAAGAAGTATTACCTCTGTATGAACATTTTATCACATTAGGGAACAAATGTTTGGAGCAGGCTACCTTGTTCTATATTAGATATCTTTCTGTGATGCAGTTTAAACCCATTTTGTCCTCAGCCTTGTTTCAGATGCCGCCAGTAGGTGGTGCTGAAATCCTATGGTCCCACTATTATATCGACCCCCATGGGCTTGCTTAAATAGGGCTGATTGTGTTGGTGTTGAAGGAGTTTGGCAGACACAAGGCAAGAGTTACTGTCCCAGGTTTAATTGTGTTCTGAGAGAAAACCAGCTCTAATGACATAGGAAATACAATAAGGCTATAATAGGCTGCAGAAATTCCAGTGCAAACACTTATCAGCCCACTGTTTGGTACCAGCGGAATGAAGATAAGAACTAAAAGGGAGCTTTCTGCACTGGTAGCCTGTGTTCAGTTTGAGTCTTGTGATCTATTATTCATTCTGCTGATTCTTCTCATTGCAACTGGTTTGCATAAACCCACAGCATCATTAAATAAAATAAGCTAATTGATGAGTTTTACTGCAACACACTTTAGTGTTCACCAGTAAAATCAGTGAGAAATGTAGTCTTTGTCCTGATCCTTGATTGTTATTTTCCCACAATAATAACACAGTAACATACACGAGGAGGCAAGCATTGCAAGCCTTAAGACTATTGAGGTATTGACATAGCACAACATGTATTCAGATCGATAGTTGGAGGGCGCAACTATTATTTTTTGCACTGATCCTACACAACTCAGGGAAACTAAGAGATGCAGAACTTCAGAAAGAAACATTTTCTCAGCTCACAGCTATGTGGGAGAGGGAAAGTAAGACAGATTGCATCTGGCGAAAAGCTATGATCTATAAAAAGGAGCTGAGAAAAGAATAGACAAATCCAGCTCTGCAAAAGAAAACAAATGCTGTGTATTGGTCTCCAGCACTAAAGCTCACATCAGGCTTTAGTATCAACAATTTCTGCTCTTACCGGCCTTTCTGGTAATACTACCCATGCCATGCTGAAACCAGTGAAGGCATATTACCTGTGATGTTGCTCTGTGGTTCAACACATAGTGGCGTATGACTGGCAGTGGAAAATTAATTAGCGATCGGGACAAGGTTACAGACACATAATGAAAGTTATTGGCCATGTCACTTCATCATTTCCCAAGCCTCCCTATTACTTTCCACCAGGCTATTCAGCCGTGAAATGGGGGTTTCATATGACGCAAGGAGGAATGTGCCACTACACCTACACCACCGACACCTCCCACCCCTTTCTCCCAGAGGGTTAGCACATGGATGATCAAGGCACTTAGCCTAATGTGGAGGGTGCTGGGTGATGAGGAGGGGGATTGGGGAGTGTTAACCCCTTTTTTTTATGTCATTACTACACATTCAGTGATCATTCCATCAAAGCTTTCATGACCAGATCAAGCCTATATTCATTTTATTAACCTGTATTCAGCTAGAACTCCAATTGCTTTCGGCCTTGATTGCTTAACACTGTAGGACAGCCAGTCAGTTGTGGGAAAAGAACGAGAAAATCGAAAAATGGTCAAGTTGTTGTGATTGCTTGTCCTTGTTTGTCCTTAATGAATAAAGTTGCATCTTCTTTACAAACGGTTGAACAAATTGGCTACAGGTTGTTTTTTTTCTTCTTAGAAGGATGCAAATGATGCCAATGTCAACTTATGATGAGGAAATAATATAGCCATTGCAAAAAGGAGGCATGTTGTCCCTGTCCAGCAAAAGCAAACATGTCAACAGTGCATGTTTATTTCTTCACATTGATAGAGAGCTACAGTGATTCAGTAAATAAACAAGTCCAATGAATGTGTCTGTGCATTCTGTCAAAATGTCCCCCCTTTTCTCTTGTTGCACTAAAAGATTAAGTTGTATTCAGTATGTTGTCATTTTCATTTGAGTTTCTGTTAAGGTTGAGCAGGGCAGGTAGGATGCAAATGCAGCATGGACAAAGGCTTAAACTGAGAATTTCCTTCATTCAAGGTTGCAAACAGGCTGAGCCTCTCCCTCCCTTCTAAACTCAAAGAACCCACAAACACCACCAGAAAACAACCAGAACTTAAATACATACAAGACCAATCAAGAAAACAAGTCACGCCTGGGGAGGGGAAAGAAAAACACAAAGGCAGGAAGCTAATACAGACATGGGGTGAACACCTTTCAAAGTTAAACAGGAAAACAGACAGAGCTTGACACTTCAAAATAAACAAAACATAAACAGATCATCATCATCATCATCATCATCATCATCATCATCATCATCATCATCATCATCTTCATCAAAGTTGATTTGTCTAGCCCATTATCACAAACACTTTTGTCTCAGTGGGCTTTACAGATTAAAAACAACAACATTGTAAACAATAACATTACAGACAAATGAAAAGACAACATAGTGTGTGAAATACACATAGGAATAAAACTAAATAAAATAAGATACAACAAAAGACAATAAAAATACATAAAACAATAAAATAAAGTACCATAAAATGAAATGTAGGTATTTAACGCACTCTTAAAAGTTTGGACACTCCTGGGAACCACTAACATATGTTTATATGCTGAATGTGTATTCAAATATTTACATGTATGGCACAAATAAAACCAGCCATGAAACACAGTAAGCCTTGCAGAACCTAACTTTTGTACATTGTCAAACTAACATTGCTGGATCCATTTTTTTCCAACACAATACACCATGATGGAACATTTAGCGAGGGTTTGTTATGCGTCAGCGGGCTTAATTTTGCCTTGTTTTTAAGTCCTCCTGTACTGTAAAATACACCCTTAAGCAAACAAACTAGCCTTCAGCTGCCTGCATGTGTGTTCTTTATATTGGATATGAGAGCACATGCACACACAGTATTAAACAGGCATAAAAGATAGTTTCTCGGTCTTTCGTGAAACTGTATCTGATGGGTACTTTGTTTTTGTTCTTTTTTTGTTCCGTATATGGGTGCACGAAAATAAGTCAATTAGAGAAGGCTTGCCAAGTGTCAGCTTCCCAATGATGAAAGTATATAACAAAACATCATTAGATAGTTTTTGTGCAATACATCCACAGATATACGGTTAAAATAAACACACATCCTGTCACTTTCACTGCTCAAATGGCCACCTTTGATGTGAAATATGTTTGAAATCAGCAAAAATGGTTTCATTGTTGAACAGGTAAAGGGAGAAGATTATTCACAAATGTGAACGATGTATTAGATACAAAGGACCATCAAAGGAAAACATGGGCATAGAAGTACTTACTAAGAAATGGCTTTGTGGGCAATTTGTAAAGTTGGAAAACTACTATGTATCATACTTTTACTTGTTTTGGTATTAGTTTGTTTTTTTTACCCTCTGTTTAAGATGGGTCCCATCCATCACGTAGGCATCTCAGACATCAGCACGCTTCTCCAAATCAATGGCTCATTGACTGGCCCAGCAGCAGACATGGACACACGTCTGTCTCCCTGACAGTTACAAAAAAGAAACAGAACACAAATTGGGCTTCACTGTCTGACTGAGAGGGCAAGAGAATAGATCATTGACAATCATGACACAAATCCATCTCTGATTCTTGAAAACCCTTTTCTATTGTTACCTCTGGTTCCCTCACATCCCCTTGCTTAGTATCTGTCGATATAGACATGCTTGGAATAGTCATTTTGTTTGGCTGTCTCTACAGGAGTTTAGGCTTAGGTGCTTTAGAGGACATTTTGACAATGGGAGAAGGATTGAGGCAAAAGCCTGTCAGTGGCTTTGCTGTTTATTGATTGGAAATGTGGTGAGAGCTTAATTGATTCACACTTTGAGATCAACATGATAATCTCTTAGCCTTGGGACTACAGTGGGCTGTGCAGGTAGGAAACACACAGCTGGGAAGGGCATGGAAAGTGTGACTCCAGCTGAGTGGAAAGTCAAGTTTGTGGTTTGCCTCCGGTCAGTGCGCTCAGAAAAATCAGAACCATCAATGCTGCTTTGGGGCCAATGTAATTAAGAGGAGTAAGTAAAAAGTACATTAAAAGTGAAGGGAACAGGTTTTTGTTGTAAACAATGAGCACGAACTATCTCCTTATGTTTTGGGGAAATGTATTTGGTCAAGGTATTTGAGAAGCTTGTGAACAATCAGCTCACTAACTATCTTAATACTTTTGGTATACTCTCTGACGCACAGTCTGGGTTCCGCGCTGGGTATGGGTGCACAACAGCCACTTTAAAGGTATTAAATGACATTACATCCACGCTAGACACCAAACAACATTGTGCTGCTATTTTCATTGACCTTGCAAAGGCCTTTGACACTGTTGACCATCCCACCCTCATCAGCAGGCTGAGTAGTATTGGGGTCATAGGTCACTCGCTGGCTTGGTTCTCTCACTATCTATCTCACCGGGTGCAACGCGTAAGGTTCGATAACTCACTCTCTCACTCCCTCTCTGTCACAAAGGGTGTTCCTCAAGGTTCTATACTTGGCCCATCACTGTTTTCCATCTATATCAATAACATTCCCCTAGCTGCTGGCAATTCACTCATTCACCTTTATGCCGATGACACCATCTTATATGCCTCTGGTCCTTCTCCCTCCTCTGTCCAATCCACGCTCCAGGATAGCTTTCTCCAGGTACAACATGCCTTTACACAACTGAAACTGTCACTCAACACAACTAAGACAAAAGCCATGTGGTTTCATCGGAAGGGTGTACCCTCTCCGTCTCCCTTAAACATCTCCACCTGTGAGGGGGCAATCTTGGAGCAAGTCTCCACCTACAAAT
Source organism: Eleginops maclovinus (assembly GCF_036324505.1). Taxonomy (NCBI): domain Eukaryota; kingdom Metazoa; phylum Chordata; class Actinopteri; order Perciformes; family Eleginopidae; genus Eleginops; species Eleginops maclovinus. The sequence goes on along the minus strand of NC_086366.1, from coordinate 7,084,862 downwards.
ACCTGGGTATCTGGTTAGACACTACAATATGTTTTTCACATCACATCTCCCAGTTACAGTCTAAGGTGCGGGCTAAACTTGGTTTCCTTTACCGCCACCGCCACTCTTTCACTTCCTCTTCTAAACTCACGCTTATAAAAATGACTATTCTCCCCACACTTGATTTCGGTGACACTATCTATAGAACTGCCTCTAAGGGCACTCTTGCTAAACTGGACACACTCTATCACTCTGCCATCCGTTTTGCTACAAACGCCCCCCTAAATACTCATCACTGCAGTCTTTACTCTCTGGTAAATTGGCCATCGCTTCATACTCGTCGTCATATTCACTGGCTCACTCTCATTTACAAGACCATCCTTCATCAGACACCCCCCTATTTGTCCCGCCTGCTGCATCGTCTACCTACCACATATAACACTCGGTCCTCTCTTCGCATCCTGCTAACAACCCCTCAAACTAGATCCTCACTCGGCCTTGCATCATTCCAGTCAGCTGCTGCCACAGACTGGAACGCACTACAAACACACCTCAAACTGGTCACTTTCATTTCCATTCCGGCCTTCAAACACTCCATCTCACACCATCTCACTGATCCCTGCAAGTGTTTCCCCTCCGTCTAATCCTTCAGCTCAGTCTCCCATTTGTGCACCTAGGCCCGCTGATTTAATGGTTTTAATGATTTTGTATAACCAATCCTTGTTTTCTATGTCTTTGTATGTTTTTTAAGTGTCACCTATTTTTGTTTTATGTCAGGCCATCTTTGTAAATAAGAACTTGTTCTTAATGATCTGCCTGGTAAAATAAAGGTAAAAAAAAAAAAAAATGGGTTTTTCCTGTAATCGGCAAGGTTGCTTGAATTATAATAAAATATAAGTGTTCTGTTGATCTAATTTATCTTGGCTAGAAAACCATCCGATATACTTTCCTATTCTGTTAGACTTCCCAGACATTCAGATCTGTTATTTCTGGCCATTATTAACAATCAAGCAGCAAACACAGCCACAGAACTTTGATCCTGTCCAATCATTGGTCCCTCACTGTGCGCTTGTCAGAGGTAACAACTGCATTTCAAATTAGTTGTGCAAATCCTGGTGATCTTTCTCATACTTGAAGATGCAAAAGAGCCTGATTCATGTTGCTTTAACTGGGTTTTAAATATGGTACTACAAAGTAGTATATCCATGTATTCATCCTTACATCATTCCTCCTCCTCCTTTGCCCTGTTTCCTTTCCTTTAGTTTATTCCGAGCACCTTCTCATTCTCACAACCCTTAAAAACCAAAGTTCCAGGCGCTTCTGTTCTTATTAGGAGCCTTCCAACAGCTCCTCTCTCTAGCATCAAAACCAAAGGGTCTGTGGTTCCCCCATCAACACGACTTCCCAGGGTGAAGCCTTGAATCCAGAACGAGACAGAATTTGCTGATGGGATTGCCGCTAGACCCCGCGGGTGGCTGGTCAGACAAGGCTAACAAGTAAGTAGATGGACACCTAAAAGACTTTGTCAAAAATGAAGCTGCCTTTTCACTGGTGTTCTGTGGCTTAAAATAGAAAAAGGCAGGGTAAAAAAAAAGCAAGGCTACATGGGACCACAGCCATTCCTGTGTTCTGCAGATGAAGAAAAGACGCCTGATCAAGCGCAGCAGGGGAAGAAGGCAGGCTGGAAGGCCAAGGGGATTTGTGCCTCTGTTTATGTGTGTGTGTGTGTGTGTGTGTGTGTGTGTGTGTGTGTGTGTGTGTGTGTGTGTGTGTGTGTGTGTGTGTGTGTGTGTGTGTGTGTGTGTGTGTGTGTGTGTGTGTGTGTGCGAGCGACCGTGTGTGTATGTCTGGGCATAGCAGCCACAAGAATTTGCTGTTTTCTGGCTGAAAAAATCTCTGCAAGATGATGCACACTGCCTTTAGGCCAAATGTGCAGAGTCCAGGAAAAGTTTTTCTCCTCCGCTAATGAAAGTGAATATAGTGTAATTATGAAGTTGCTTCTCAGATGAAAGGAAGCGTTGTCCAGTGTGTGATTGATCATTTATATTTTTAGACATCCGAGTGTTATGTACAGCGTATGAATCAGACTGTGATAAAGGAAATGTACAGAACATATTCGTTATGCTCTCAGGGGTATGACATACCCTTTAAGTGTACTACAGTTTTATATATAAAATTGAGATTCATGTTTGGCAGCAACATGGAATAAAAGAGAATGCATCTAAATTCCTTTTTAACCTTCCTTAACTGTTGAGTTTTAGAGGCAAACTTCAGAAAATACAATAATCAAAGCAACATTGCAAACATGTGAATCTTGCCTGTAGCAATACATCGATAGAAACTGATCAATATGTTTGTTCCAAGGCCTGAGCTGCCTTCATTGGAATACATTATCCCCTTTTTTTAAACTTACATTGTATCCCTCAAGGAAGATATTGGCGAAAAAAACAACCCGCAATGCTATGTTGGCGTAGCAGGTATACAAAAAGGACCTGCACATAATAAACAGATGGTTTATTGAGGAAATTAAACAGAAGTATTCAAACGTTTCCAATTGATTGTATTGAATTTGACTGGATTGTGAATAATTAGTATTTATAATTGTTGTGGTTGCTATAGGTCTTTGTCACATAAACATTATTTTTGGCTTTTGCTTTCTGTTAAATATAAAAGAAGTCATCAGGCCCTATTGTTTCATACTTTAACACAACATTACCATTTTAAATATTAAATTAAGATCAACTTTTGCCTTGTTTTTACTGTTGCAGGAACACTTCCATTTATACCATATGTTTTTTAGGAACAGATGTGTGAGTCTGGCTGACAACATGTTTTAACAGTGAATATTAAAACAGATATGTTCAATATTCAGATTTTGCGTTGAATAATGAAGAGCACACACCCTATGTGCTCTTCCATATGCTTGAAATGTAAAAATAGTGGTAGCACATACGGTCATGTTTTGTGGTCCTGCCATAAACTTATATCATTTAGGGCATCAGTTTCAAAGTGAGAGTGGATAGATATACCTCTCAATCCTTTCATTTTGATCTGGGACTGACTCGAATCTGTAATGCAGATAAGGCACATTCTTGGAATTGTTTGTACGCTGCACATTTTACCATTTTTCGGGAACGGTAAGAAGATCCACCTGATGCCTTATTATGGTTTGAAAAATGGATGTCCATCTTGCCATGGAAAAGATGATCATATGTGCTAAGAAGAACTCTTGATGAGAGTGTTACTGGTGAGCAATAGCACAGAAAGAACAATGCTTAAGACTTAACCCTGCAGCTGTTTACTCTTTTTTTTTGGTGTGGGTTTTTCTAAACATTATTGTATCTATTTGTGACAATTGACAATAAAAATATCTAAATAGAAAAGCCCCAAAAGATAGGAAAAAGGAATTTCTATTTGAATTAAAATGTGCTAAAACTGTGATTTAATCCCACCCCTTACAAGAGTTAAAATAGTGGATGTAATCAGCTGTCTACCTCCAATATATCACCAGTCACCGTGAGTTGAATTGATATGTTGGTCTTACTGACATCCCATAAGTGTGCTAATTAAAGATAATCATATACTTAAAAAAAAAGAAAAGAATCATTTCACATCAGATGTATAGAAAGCTAAATGATCAGCAGAAAGTAGCACTTAAATTGGGAGTGGCATAATCATCGCAATTTGCACAGAGCACAAAGAAGTATTGTAGGTGGACTGCTGAAGTGCCAGCTGTGTAATTGTAGGAGAACAAGTGTAGGAGAAAGAAAACAGAAGTCTCCTCTTTCAAAGCCCAATTTCTATGAGCTTCAATTATTAGCTTTGGCTGAAAAAAAAAGAAGCACATATCCAGACTTTCTTTATTCAGGATACACAGTGAAGGAAACCTCAGAGAAGTGAGAGTGCCTTTAATATAAGCTCTTACTTTGGGTCAAGATGACAAATGCATCTTCCTGACTGGTTTTTCTGACATGGAAAATATATTTTATTCTCAAAAACAGACACCAGCGTTTTCTTATCGCCTATTATTGCTCTCCCTCTTGAAGTTTACTCTTTTATTTCGGGTCTCGGCGTGTGTCCAGTCAGGTGGAAAAGGAGTGTTACCCTAAGGTGAGACATCACGGCATTCTCCTGCTTCGACTGCATCAGAAATATAGCATGATGTCTGTCTTAGCTTGTACAAGAGTCACTGTAATCTCACGGCTACTTGACTGCCAAAATGCATTAACCATTACTAAACTCTAAATAATGAAACATCCGGGTGACATGGCTTGGCAAGTACACAACACTGCCCGATTAAAACTTTATCACTAGACACTGAAAAGTTTCGCAAGCAATAATTACCAGGGTTTTACAGTAATGGTGGCTTGTTGTATGTTTAAATGCGATAGAATGGGACTTAATTAAAAAAAAAAAACCTCATTATATTTCCCAACTTTTAGAGTTTTTAAATGAATATTGAATATGCCACTGTTTTTCCCTCTCTCTTTCTATGCCTCTTTTCTTCCACACACACTGACACACACTTTCCTTCAGCGGGTATTCATGTGCCACCTCTGTGAATCCAGAGTGGGTGTGTGTGAACTTTTGCATTCATTATCACAATTAGATATTTAAATGCAAGCTCATTTTTTTTGTTCAGACTGAATCACTTTCAGTCTTCTTTCACTTCTCAAATGGAGAAATTCATTTCAGTTCTCCTCTGGTGCGACGGGGACCCACAAGAGAGAGCTGCTCAGTCTTGTCGGAGAATACATGTGAGAGAGGAACACCTCTGTGGCATGTGTCGCGCTGCTCTTCTCCTTTTTTTTTATACCTTCACATGCCCTCTCTCACGGTAACGCAGACCCAGTCCTCATCTTTTATGGAATCTGAAAGAAGCCTTTTATTGCACCTGACCTCCACTTACCTGACATACTCGGTGCAAGGCCATGTCCCGGATTTGAATATCAATGCAGATGCGGCACAATGGCGAAACACTCCTCGCACAAGAACCCCTCTCATCGCTCAGAATACCCTGTCATAACAATACTTATGCGAGGATCCTCAAACGCTAAAAAGGGCACTTGTCTATTCTAAACAATATGACAAAGATGTGAATAGAGATTAGAGCTCCCATAGGAGGAGGTATGAAGCAGCACTAGAGGGACATGCACCTGAAAGGCTGAGCAAACAAGTTCTCTGGCTGTAAAAAAAACCAACCTGTAATATGGAGGTCGTATTGAGGGCAGCCTGTACTCACACACAAACATAGATACACTCATGATGACTCGCATACCCATTTAGTAGTCACAGCTGCTTTGGTATACATACAGACAGAGACGCATATTCAAAGACAAACAGGTCAAGTTTTACACCCACAGAGGAAGCACACATTGAATTTGAGAAAAGGATGTTTTTATGGCACCCACTGCCACCATGCTTGCTCACTTCGGCAAGTGAGGTCAACTCAGTACTCGAGACGGCAGTGTGAGGCACTTGATATGTTCAATCGTTAATGAAAAGAAGACGTAGTGTGTTGCCAAAGGCCTTGATGCAATTGGTTAGTTTTTTTTTTTTCTTTGTGCATTGTTATCGGAGGGTTTAGGGACAAAGCACAGAGTGGGTGGGCGTGAAGGGAAAAAATGAAAACGGATGATCCCATTTCACATCCCCAAGAAATGCAACGAGATGAGCTAAGGGTACTGAGTGTGTCTGTCTCCATATGAGTGTGTTAGTGTGTGTGTGTGTGTGTGTGTGTGTGTGTGTGTGTGTGTGTGTGTGTGTGTGTGTGTGTGTGTGTGTGTGTGTGTGTGTGTGTGTGTGTGTGTGTGTGTGTGTGTGTGATATTCATGAGGCCAAGGAACAGAGCAGGAGGGTAATTTTCTGTACTCAGTGAGCCAGGCATTCCTCAGGACAAAGGGAGTGGGGAGACACATAGATTACAAGGTTGAACAGGAGTGATGAGCGGAATCACCAGAAAGTCCACACACACACACACACACACACACACACACACACACACACACACACACACACACACACACACACACACACACACACACACACACACACACACACACACACACACACCACACACGCACAAATTTACACATTCAACACCCTATTTTTTCCTTCCCCAAATCCGACTCCACCCCACTAGCTCACGACCGCCAGCTCTCACAAATCCCTCTCTATTCCCAGGTTGCTTGTCAAAAGGACGAAATTAGAAAATAAAACTGTGCGCCTGACAAACAAGATTACATGCTGTTTGCACCTGGCCGTGGCAATTAAAGCGCTGATGACAAGCGAGGATGGCCTCCTAATGTGGTGTCTCAAGGCATATCAGCGTTTTCACAACAAGATTGGGCCCCACGTGCCTCTGTGGCAGCGCTGCCAACCACACTGCCTGTCATTATTTGGCCCTGTGTACTGTCTGTTGGATTCTGTCTCGAGCACATCTGGGATATGCTACATTGAGATATTCATAATTAAAACTTTGGCAACAGTTACAACAGACACTCCGCTGATTTGTATTTAAAGGCTGATTTAGCAGATCCAATAAGGGTAGAAAGCAAAAACAATAAATATGGGGTGGGAACAAATGTGTGTGTGCATGGAAACACAATTCAATCTTAGCAATACAAATTGCAGATGTGTTTGAATAGACAAAGAAATATTGTTGTCGACAAATATCAGAGATCACATTTGGATGCGAGTTCTGAACGCATCCTAATTTAATGTTCTGTGTGTTCTGCGTAAACAGTGCAGTCTGGGGCTTTTACTCTGAGTCCGCGTGTTTGGCAGCTTCGGCTCAGGGGAATCTTCTGAAAGCCCCTCTATCTCAAATAGCCCCATTTGAATGACAGTAGACAAGTAAACAAAATTGTTTAAGTGTACCACTTACATGAGCTGATTGCTTTCTACTCTCTTATTTGTGCCAGAATAATAAAAAGGACCCTTCGCGTAAACAGGCTCCACATCATTATTTCATAAGTTTGCTGACTTGAGCGCAGTAAATTATGTAGACGTTGCTTTCTTGTGAAAGACAGGCCTTTCCTTCCACATTAGTGTATAAGCTGTGTAGATGAAGGCAATGTCCATATACCATATGCTGAGGAGTGTATCAAACCCCTTAAGAGACTCTAGCATGAAAGTAGGCTCACTTTAACTGAGTACACAATAATAACAGATACTGGAAAGTGTAGATCTGTGTTCTGTTTATACTCTGGTTCTGTTTTCTGCATGTACATAAAAGCAATATATAAATGCAAGCCCATTATATTTTCTTTGCTCGTCATCTCTATGCATCTCATTTTGCATTTCTTAGCTTGGTGAGTAAAATGTTTCAGGTTTATTGTTACGCTACTGGGTTGGTCATAGAAGCCTTTTTCTTCTGATTTGATATGACAATGATTTCCTCGTCCCCTTTTGGCTCCTTGACTTTCTTTTGAGGTCTATCATCGACTGCCTTTTGAGGACTATCATTGACTGTGACTAGCCTGTCAAGAGTGTAACTCTCCTCATTAGCAGTCGCTCTCCTCCCGCTATGTTTGTTCGGCATGGTACCTCTCCCCTTAGTGGATTCCAGCGTCTCTCTGTCTGCATGTGGAAGAGTATTCGAGAGCCGGGGGGCTTCAGAGTGACAGATGGAGGCTGCGTTGTGACCCTTAGAGATTGGCAAGCCCTTCTGTCCCCTCCTGATTGAGTGTCTAACTACTGGTCGCTCTCCTCACGTCAAACAATCCTGCTTTATGTTATCTAAAGCTGCTCCCACTTGGCCCACTCCCTGCCATGGCGTTGTCAGATCCTGACAGCCAGACGAAGCCAGATGAATGGCACTTTTATGAATGTCGTCAAAACCAAGCAGTCAAAGGTTTGAATTGAGATAGGAGTATGCATATTAATGCAGGAGAGGTAAATACAATAAGAAAATGATTATTTTGTTTTGCTAGCAGATGAAAACACAATGAGTGTCAAAAGTTTGAAACTATCATGAGAAAGTTTTTCATTTTAATCAACACAACTTTCAGAAATGTTGAATTGTAGCTTTAGTTTAAAGATATTTTAGTGTAAATACCAACCAATCCCTTTGTGTAGGAGTATCAGAGACTCAGAAATCAGGATCTGGATCAATAGTTGGCCTGGTAAATCCAGGTGGCTTCTTACTTATAAACCTGCAAACAACGGTGTATGCACATGCTCTTCTGTTGTAATCCGATCTAAATTGGCCATCAATCCTTTAAAACAAGTTATATCTTTAAAACAAAAATACAGTCATCTATTCTGAGTAAAAATGTAAGTTAAAATGTATAAAAATGTCACTCTTTAACAATTTCCTAAACTTTAAACAGAAATTAGATGTCTTTTCTGGGCTATGCTGTTAGCAGCTGTTCCAACAACAAACTGAGACTTACCTAAATCTCTGTTATCGTTTAATCCCCATGTTTCGATCACATAATGAGCAGCATGAGGACCACATAGAAACCCAAATCTCTGCTTCCACTGTCAGTGTTTAGTTGAATTCTGCCATCATAGTAATTGCTGTGCTGCTTGAAAGTGCATACATCACCTGCTGGGCTCTTCTATAAATAGTGAGTTTGTAAGGTGAGGCAAATAATTAGCAAAGCTAACTATTGGCCATCAGCCCAACAAGTGGTAAATACAACCTAGGTAGGCTCCATGCTAAGGACCCTGGACAGTGGCCATGGTGGTGTCTTAGTAAATACATTCATTTCATTAGTATTACCAAACAGGTATTTTAGAAATGGAAATGCTGCCTGTTCTATTTTAGCTAATTTAATTTGTTCCAATTCGATTTTGCACACAAATTGTAGAAGCTCTTGATGTTTAAATGCTAACAATAATAATAATAATAATAATGCATTTTATTTAAAGGCGCTTTTCAAAGCACTCAAGGACACCTTGCAATTCAGAAATTAAAAACGGTGCAAAAGCACAGTAACGGGAACATAGGGAAACAGGGGACATGTAGCACTACAGTGAGCAGGCTGATCTCAACAGGCGGGTTTTGAGGAGAGACTTGAAGTGGTGATTGTGTCAGACTGTCGGATGTCTTGGGGATTGAGTTCCAGAGTCTGGGAACAGTGCAGCTAAAATATAACATATCCCACATCTGTGATTGATATATGTGTATTGTCTTTTTGCCGTAAGTCACTGTTGAATTCTGATCTAAAAAAACAACTTCTAATGTCTGTATTTAGCACACAAAGTTTGACTTCTTTGAAGCACGTTTACTCTCAGGATTCATGACTTATTGTAACTTCTTTGGAATAAAACTGTCAGCCAAAGGAAATGTAATGTAATCAAATATTCATCTTATTTCAACCATCTATTTTAATTGCCTAAGCAAACACATAAAAAAATAACATTTATACACTAGCTGCTTCAAAAATATGTTTTATTACAAGAAAAGATACTATTAGGAAAACAAATTAACTTTGCTTTTAATGCAGATTTATTCAAAGTTAGCATTTAATGACTCCGAAGATGTGTTCATTAAAACTCTTGGAATGATCTTGGATCATTTGTTTATATGAACATTAAAAAAATGCTAGGATGTACAGCTGTGAGAGAACAGAAAGTACTGTACATTGACAATTTATGATACAGGTATCAGCGGGCACTCGGCATCTTTTGGGGATGATCTGCTGTCATTTTAGTTAACAGCAAACGAGAAACATTTCAGATTGGTTGGAGTTCATGTGACTGATTTGGCTCTTATTGTCTGCATGTTTTAGTATATGTTTGCTACAATGAAAGTACTTGGTCCTGTGCAAGAAGGAATGTGTCCTACACTTTTTACTCAGCTGATACTCACTTAAACCTCATAGTAGAGCCAAATCAGTGGCAACACTTACCCATCCTAATACTTTCTGACAGCACTGCATTATTATTTTGTTTATGTAGTGCAACACATTTACCTCTGGTGTTGTATATCTTTTGAAGATGAATTTAGTATGTATGCTGGGGTATCAGCTCCTGAACAGCGACTCATTGAAGTGGGAGAGTGTCTGGTCTATTCCGGATTGAGAGGTACCCGCAGATGGAGTGATCTGCCTGGCAGTGAAGAGAAACAGAGTCAAACAGAGTAATCTTAAACAGAGTGTGAATGCTTTGCATCCCACCTGTACTCCCTCTGTTTATATCATTCTAAAAACATTATTCACAGGGCTAGAACAATGTTGAGGAGGAAAATACTGTCCAGCATCAATCATATCTGAATCATGATTCATAGCATCTCTGACTCCGCCGGCTTGTTTATTGCTCTCCTGTTGATAGCACCAGGTTGTTGGATTTAAAGGGATCTACAGCTTTTTTTTACTTTGCTTTTAGCTCTATAAAAATCTTGAAACAGATGCCAAGGGCATGCAAAGCACTCACTTGAAATGCTAACTAAAGCTATTGCACCTGAGACACCAGAATACATAAACCAACAAATGCATTTTATAATTTATCCAAGGATTTCTACAGAGACAGGTGTATAAACAACATAACTCCAGGTTTCTAATGAAAAAATACAAAGACATTACAGTTAAAAAGTCATAATGAGATGCAGAACACTATTTAGTGGATAAAGGGGGGTTATTAGAGAACAGCCAGGGATTCACTTTATTGAAAAATCAGGTTATAACAAGGTCATACATATATGTGGCTATACACATATACACATGAACTTTTTCAACCATGCGCCATATCGCAGACACACAGGTGCTAGGCTTGTAATGCTTTAAAAATGTTTTTATTTACAATTGGTGTAGGAACATTTCCTAATGCATATTCTCAGTGGGGTCCTGTGGGTCCTTTTGTCGGACCTCCCTCCTTGATGCCACCAGCTTCATGTCTTTACCTGCATCACCTGTTCATCAACGACGCAACAATGGTGCTACACAATGGGAATTCAAGTCGGACAAGAAGTAAATTAACCCATCTATTTTATTTTGTATTGTAAGTTCACACATTACAACCATACTTTAAAAAGCCTTGCACCTGAACAAGTAAAAATAACACTGCCCACTACAATGTGTCTGATTTATGCAAAGTCTTGTTTATGTACACACAGAAATGACACACGCTGTAACAACAAGTGGTGGATGTGAAGCTTTGCAACATGTGGACTTGCATGTGGAGTCCTGCACTGGGGGGGATTACTTAGTAACAACTCAGTGTGATGCATCAGCTTAGTCGATGATGGCACAAAATAAGTAATTATTGATTTAATAATTCCGCCTTTCCGAGAACCAGCACCTTATCGTGGTGGAGAGGTTTGTGTGCCCCGATGAACCTGGGGGCTGTGTTGTCTGGAACCTTGTGTTCCTGGTAGGGTTCCCATGGCAAATTGGTCTCAGGTAAGGGGCCAGACTAAGATTGGTTCAAAAAGACTCCATGAATAACACAGTTGGAAGCGAGGATACCCGGCCCGGAGGAAGCCCGGGGTCCCCTTCTGGAGCCAGGCCCAGAAGGAGGACTCGTCAGCGAGCGTCTGGTGGCCGGGCTTGCCACGGAGCCCGGCCGGGCACAGCCCGAAAAAGCAACGTGGGCAACACCTCCGCTTCTCCGTCCCGCGGGCCCACCACCTACGGGAAACAACAATGGGGTCGGGTGCGCTGCCAGAAGGGTGGTAGTGAAAGCAGAGGGTCTCGACGGACCAGACTCAGGCGACAGAAGTTGGCTTTGGGGACGTGGAATGTCACCTCTCTGGGGGGGAAGGAGCCGGAGCTTGTGCGGGAGATGGAGCGTTACCAGTTGGATCTGGTGGGGCTCACCTCTACGCACAGCGTCGGCTCTGGAACCTTACTTTTGGATAAGGGTTGGACTCTATTCTTCTCCGGAGTTGCCCAAGGTGTGAGGCGCCGAGCGGGTGTGGGGATACTCACAAGCCCCCGGTTGAGTGCCGCTTTGTTGGAGTTTACCCCAGTGGACGAGAGGGTCGCCTCCCTACGCCTGCGGGTCATGGGGGGGAAAACTCTGACTGTTGTGTGTGCTTATGCACCAAACAGCAGTTCAGAGTATTTGGCCTTCTTGGAGACCCTGAAAGAAGTCCTGTATGGGGCTCCTGAAGGGGACTCCTTAGTCTTGCTGGGAGACTTCAACGCACACGTGGGCAATGATGGAGACACTTGGAGGGGCGTGATTGGGAGGAACGGCCCCCCTGATCTGAACCGGAGTGGTGGTTTGCTACTAGACTTCTGTGCTAGTCATGGATTGGCCATAACAAACACCATGTTCGAACATAAGGATGCTCATAAGTGTACGTGGTACCAGAGCACCCTAGGCAGAAGGTCCATGATCGATTTTGTTATCGTATCATCGGACCTGAGGCCGCATGTTTTGGACACTTGGGTGAAGAGAGGGGCGGAGTTGTCAACTGATCACCATCTGGTGGTGAGTTGGGTCGAGTGGCGGGGGAAGCCTCTGGACAGACCTGGTAAGCCCAAACGTGTAATGCTGGTGAACTGGGAACGTCTGGAAGAGTCCGATGTCCAGGAAGCCTTCAACTCACAGCTCCGGCGGAGCTTTTCAGGCATCCCTGTGGAGGCTGGAGACATTGAACCAGAGTGGGCAGTGTTCAAAGCCTCTATTGCCGAAGTTGCGGCAGGGAGCTGTGGTCTCAAGGTCTTAGGTGCCTCAAGGGGCGGTAACCCTCGAATCTCGTGGTGGACACCGGTGGTCAGGGAAGCTGTCCGACTGAAGAAGGAGGCCTTCCGGGATATGTTATCCCTGGGTACTCCTGACGCAGTTGCAAGGTATCGACAGGCCTGAAGGGCAGCAGCCTCAGCCGTGGCCGAGGCAAAGCAGCGGGTGTGGGAGAAGTTCGGAGAAGCCATGGAGAAGGACTTTCGGTCGGCAACAAAGTTGTTCTGGAAAACCATCCGACACCTCAGGAGGGGGAAGCAGGGTACCATCCAAGCTGTGTACAGTAAGGATGGGGCGCTGTTGACCTCAACTGATAGTGTGTTAGGGCGGTGGAAGGAACACTTTGAGGAACTCCTGAATCCGACAACTCCGCACTCTATGTTAGAGGCGGAGCTGGAGTATGAAGGGGGATCAATTCCAATATCACGGGGGGAAGTCACTGAGGTAGTTAAACAGCTCCACAGTGGCAAAGCCCCGGGGGTGGATGAGGTCCGCCCAGAAATGCTGAAGGCTCTGGGTGTTGAGGGACTGTCATGGTTGACACGTCTCATCAACATTGCGTGAAAGTCGGAAACAGTACCGAAGGAGTGGCAGACCGGGGTGGTGGTTCCTCTCTTTAAAAAGGGGGATCAGAGGGTGTGTGCCAATTACAGAGGCATCACATTACTCAGCCTCCCCGGGAAAGTTTACTCTAAGGTGCTGGAAAGGAGGGTCCGGCCGATTGTCGAACCTCAGATTGAAGAGGAACAATGCGGTTTTCGTCCTGGTCGTGGAACGACGGACCAGCTTTTCACTCTCGCAAGGATCCTGGAGGGGGCCTGGGAGTACGCTCATCCGGTCTACATGTGCTTTGTGGATTTGGATTCGAGTGTGAAGCGGCTGGGATGAGGATCAGCACCTCCAAATCTGAGGCCATGGTTCTCAGCAGGAAACCGATGGATTGTCCACTCCAGATAGGGAATGAAGCCTTACCCCAAGTGAAGGAGTTCAAGTATCTCGGGGTCTTGTTCTCGAGTGAGGGAACATTGGAGCGTGAGATGGGCCGGAGAATCGGAGCAGCGGGAGCGGTACTGCAGTCGCTTTACCGCACCGTTGTGACGAAAAGAGAGCTGAGCCAGAAGGCAAAGCCGGGCCATCTTCGTTCCTACCCTCACCTATGGTCATATAGGATGGGTCATGACCGAAAGAACGAGATCGCGGATACAAGCGGCCGAAATGGGATTTCTCTGCAGGGTGGCTGGCATCTCCCTTAAGGATAAGGTGAGAACTTCAGTCATCCGGGAGGGACTCGGAGTAGAACCGCTGCTCCTTCGCGTTGAAAGGAGCCAGTTGAGTTGGTTCGGGCACCTAGTGAGGATGCCACCTGGGCGCCTCCCTAGGGAGGTGCTCCAGGCACGTCCAGCTGGGAAGAGACCGAGGGGTAGACCTAGGACCAGGTGGAGGGATTATATCTCTCCGCTGGCCTGGGAGCGCCTTGGAATCCCCCAGTCAGAGCTGGTGGATAAGGCCAGGGAAAGGAAAGTTTGGGGCTCTCTGCTGGAGCTGTTACCTCCGCGACCCTGACGGAAAAGCGGGAGAAGATGGATGGATGGATGGATGGATGATTTAATAATGAGTGAAATGTTAGCTATACAGTGCCTGATTCATAATCTGGAATTTATAATGGGGAACCGTTAGATTGTATGTCAATTGACATTTATCTATTAACCCGCTTCATAACTTCATTAACATGGTGTGTTACAGCTGTTCTCTGGCTATCATCTCTCCACTTAATGACTTAGGGTCACTCGTTCCAGTTTCACAAGTCTAGAATGCATTTAACAGATTCTATCTTTTCTGGTTATTTTTTTCTTATGCTTCTCTATTATTTTTGCAGCAGACACTCTTCTGAGCTGATGTCTTTATTTTGCATTTCAGGAACAACCTGTCCAAGCAGCCAGGATGAAGCTGTATCCTTCAGTAAGTTTGTAAACACTGTTTTATATTCACTGTTGCTCTGTCACCATACAGCATGTGGAATTATCAAGGGACTACATAGCCGATACATTTTCACAGTCAATAACAGTCCTTGCTCTTTCGTACTCAAAATATTGTGTTGCATTATAGGTGAGGTGTGTTGAATATTTCAGACTTTCTTATTATAAGATACACTGACTCTCCCACTCAGTCTCCCACTCGCCGGCTGGCAATGACCAGCCCAGATGTCATGTTAGTTTCTTTTGACAGCCATAAAGCTGCAACTTGTGAATCACCCCACCAACTGTTGCTGTGTCTCCTTCTCTGCCATAGTCTTTGCATGTTTGATGAAAATGTACAGTTGTGCTGTATTGTTTTCCTTGCCACTATGTACACAGATTTCACCCTCAAAACTTGTCACTAAAACATTTTATTTATTGATAAAGTTGCATTGTTATTGTTGTGTAGAAAAATGAACCAATGTGTAGCATATACTTTAGCTATCCTTTAGGACTTTCAGCAATCATCCATACAATGAAAAAGTTGTGAATGTCTTGAGGACTTTCACTTCAGGTTGCATACTGCCTGGTACACTGTTTAAGAAAGCCAATGGCAGCCCAACCTGGAAGTGAAAATGGAAAAGTTTTAGACACAAGCTCCAAACTTATGAAGTTTATTTTTCAGAAAGTTGTGGGGTACAAATAGGAAGAAAAATTACAATACAGTGGGCCATCTTTCAAAGTAAAATATGATATATAGTTTCTACAGTTTTCTCAAAGGTTTCGTCAGTCAAGGATCATTATTCAGCATTCTCAACTCAGCCCCTCGTTGCAATGGCTTGACCAAAGTGTTGTTTTATTTAATCTGGATATTGTTTACAGCTGCCAAAGGGTAAAAACGTGCAAACACTTTTCCAGTAAGAGAAACGCAGCCCAGATTCAGAAACAATGCAAATATAAAAACTCAACACAGACCAAACACTTGTAAATGAGGAAATATCTTCACCAGCTTGACAACATGTGCAACATTTAAAAAAGTATATTTGCAGAGTTTTGAATTTGCAGCATTTTGTTTGTGCATCGTTTTTATTAAATACTGCATATATTCCATCAAGTTGATGAATGTTTTCTAAATGCAGTGTATGTGTTGCAGCACATTTCATCTAATCCAACATACTGGGCCGTTTTAGCGCATTCGCACCATGAGGCCACCATAGAGACTAAAGTACTCCGATTACACTTGCTTTTCTTGCACAAAAACTCCACTTTATTGCACATAAATAAATATGTACACCAGTGTAGATTAACATTAGTTAACTGTTTACTGTTGTAAACCTATTATAAGCATATTTATGTTATATATAATGTCCTCTTTCCCTCCCTAATATTGAACTTATCATAATATCATTTAAAATTAAGCAATGCCTTCACAACTGTACGTTAATTATTCATTTTATACGGTACAGGGTATGGTGTGTGGTTTAATACTAATTAAGAGAAGGCAAACTTATGGCTACAATTTTATTCATAATCTGCTTTGGAAAAGATGTTATTAAAAATGTATCTCTTATGGCTGCATTTTCAGGCTACAATAGGACTGTAACAATCACTGCAGTATGTGAGGGAAATTATGAAAGGGAGAGATATTGCATGGCAAACAATGCTGGGTCTGCGTATGTAGAGGGTATTCAAACAGACAATAAATCACTGAAAGAATGACAGAAACTAGACGTGCTAACAACAGAATGAAGGACGGTTAAAAATAGAAAGCTGAGAATAAAAAAAAGGGGGGAAATTGAAAGCACAGCAATACAACAGCTAGCAGAAAAAAGAAAGCCAAAAGAAAATAGTTGGAATCAGTTGTCTGCCATTCTGTCATCATTTTAACTTCTTAATGATCGTATTTTTTTATAATTAAATAGTATTTTTTGAAAGCAAAAGCATGGGAACACAAATTGGAAAACATGCGAGCAGATGAGTCACCTTTAAAGTCATCTGGAAATCAAAGCATCTCAATTAACAGCAACAAACACACAACTTGCCAAGGTGACTCATCAGGCACGGGCTTCAGGAACTAAAGAGAATACTTTGAGTTATAAAGAGGGATGAGGAAATCACACAGCCTTCAGAAGTTAAGTCCACCTCCTCCAATGGATTACCATTGTCAAGAACAATCTTCACGACAGATATTGAGAGGGAAAGGAAAAACATGTAGCAGTTAACATTCAGTTATATCAGTCAGTGGCAAATACACATATACAAAAACAACCTTTCATTGTCGGGTTATTTATAGCTTATCCCTGTTATTGAAAATGAGCTATGACATTTACATGCAGCAGCTCTGCATATTAAACTTGAGACTGAGACATTGAGGGAATAGAAGTTTGCATGTAAACACAATCTCTGCCAGGTCTGTACGGGCGAGTGAATTAATCAATAACGACAGCCAGTATTATCCTCTTCAGCCAGTTGCCTTTTTGACTTTGTTTCACGATCCTTGCAATCCTGTTTTTGCTATAAAGCTTGGATAATATCTAATACATCTACAGGAAATGCCAGGATGCAAAACATGATCCTCTCCTGTTTTTGAAAGCAGTAACCTTAGATTATTTGATTTAAGAAGGTTAATTTGGTTGTCCTGTACGTCTAATCTAAGGACATTTACAGTAACATCGCACAGTTACAACAGCAGCATGTGTTACATATTTAATAAAGAGGCAAGCACATGAACATTTGTTCCACCACACATTTGTGGCTGAAAATAACTAGCCAAATAAAAGAAAAAGAAAATGCACTTCTAAATATATTGTACGCTTTTAAAAAATTTGAAATAAATTGTCATTTCAAAATTACAGAAAACCTACAGAAAATTAATAACCCTAACCCTAGATAGATAGATAGATAGATAGATAGATAGATAGATAGATAGATAGATAGATAGATAGATAGATAGATGGATGGATGGATGGATGGATGGATGGATGGATGGATGGATGGATGGATGGATGGATGGATGGATGGATGGATGGATGGATGGATGGATGGATGGATGGATGGATGGATGGATGGATGGATGAATGGTTGGATGGATGGATGGATGGATGGATGGATGGATGGATGGATGGATGGATGGATGGATGGATGGATGGATGGATGGATGGATGGATGGATGGATGGATGGATGGATGGATGGATGGATGGATGGATGGATGGATGGATGGATGGATGGATGGATGGATGGATGATGGATAGATAGATAGATAGATAGATAGATAGATAGATAGATAGATAGATAGATAGATAGATAGATAGATAGATAGATAGATAGATAGATAGATAGATAGATAGATAGATAGATAGATAGATAGATAGATAGATAGATAGATAGATAGATAGATAGATAGATAGATAGATAGATAGATAGATAGATAGATAGATAGATAGATAGATAGATAGATAGATGGCTGGATGGATGGATGGATGGATTCATACATACACACACACACACACACACACACATACACACACACACACACACACACACACACACACACACACACACACACACACACACACACACACACACACACACACATACATACATACATACATACATACATACATACATACATACATACATACATACATACACACAAACATACATACATACATACATACATACATACATACATACATACATGTACAGTTAACACGTCTTTTGTGCAGTAAGCAAAGTTTAGTCAGCAAAACTATTTTCTTTCAAAAAAGTATCACAAATGACAGGTCACTTTCACTTTTAATTACAACAGATGCTTTATCTTTCCTCCACTTGCATATTTTTCGACAAAAAACAGACCAAAAAAAAAAAAAAAAGGAGAGATAAATGAACAAGGAGGATGTCCCCTGCTGCTCATTGGTTCTCTGTGTCTTCTCTTGTCCGTAAGGAGCTCTGTCACATTCATGCCTAAGAAGACAAGTGCTCCCGCAGCTCCCTCTCCTGGGTTTTCAACCCCATCCCTCTCTTTGAAGCTTTTTTTTTTTTCTGCAGCATCTGCTTTTTTCTCCTTCTCCCAGCCCTTGCTACATTACCTCCCTTCCTCTTTTTTTTGCACATTTTGATTGCATGTATCTCTCATTGGAGTCCTCTGGCTAATTGCATCATTTTAATGGTCTTTTTGATGATCATACTCTGTGTTTAGTTGACGTTTCATGCCGCTTATTAATTAGAATTAGCAAAATACGACAGAGAAGTGAAGAGAAAGTGCTGATTAGTAGTTTGAGTGTAGAATTGCGATTGTCTTGGTTGAGGGTATTGGGACCGCGAGCGGATCAGGAAATGAGGCTGGGATCCAAAAAGTTTACATCATTCCTGGTTAACGCTGTTATTTTAATCCCACAACATTCACAGTATAAATAACCACTCATTCTGTGTTCATCCCCAGTAAACAGCAGAGTGTTATCCTGATGTGTATTGAAATAATATCTCACTTGGCTGCAGCCATTATCAGCCGCATCCACACTGCAACAGGACTTGGCCTGCTATCGGAGCGAGTAGGTGTCTCCATCCTCATCCTTCCCTGGCACACACATACACACACTATCAGACACACACACACGCCCCCCCCCCACACACACACACACACACACACACACACAAACACACACACAAGCACAGTGGTGGCATCGAGGATGTTGGAAGTCTCCTCCTTTAGCTGCAGGGCTTACCTCTCCCTCTCTCCTTCCACTCTCAGTCACTCAGAGATGCTGCCACGTCAGTGCAATTTAATAGTTCTTTGATCTATGTCCTGAGAGTGAATGGCAACAAATTAAGCAAATTATTAGAACCACCCACGAGCCGAAGGCAAGAGGGATATGGAAGGAGGAGGGACGGGGGGATGCTACAGTTGTTAAGAGGGTCGAGTGAGTGCCAGAACCGTGACGGAGGGAATACAAAATAAATAAATCTGCACTGTATATAAATATATGAAATAACCGGAGAATGACCGGCATCTGTGGAGTTCTGCCTCACAGGTCTCCACCTGTTCTTATACTCTGAGCCTGGCACAGTAGTTAGTTGAGGGGATGAGCCATTCACTTTAGCTTTGGCACAAGATGGAAAGTGAAAAGTATCAGAAAACGACATCGCCACCACGTCTTATCTTTAGAACGAAATCAATTGGGTGTGAAAGATATTCGGAGCTCTTTTTCTTTTCTTTTCATTGTGGAGCAAAACAATGTTTGGTATATCCTCCCTGATGTCTCCGTGCCTTTTTTTTATGTATTGTTATTGCAGTCCAGCCGGGATGTTGACAGTGCCTTTGAGGGGGAAAAAAGGAAGTTAAAAGCAGAGGTGAATTCAATTTCAATGCTCTAAAGTGTTGAATGAAAAACCTGTCTTCCAAATCCGTTCCAATACTGTATTACTCTTTTATATGGTTGCATTCATTTGGCTTTTTTTTTTATTATCCCATGCACTAAACTATGTGCTCCCCCCACACACACACGTACACCAACAACCATTATATAACTTATCTCTCAGTGCAAGACTGTTTTCATTTTCATTTTCAACATGAACTCCCATATACAGTGGGGCAAAAAAGTATTTAGTCAGCCACCAATTGTGCAAGTTCTCCCATTTAAAAAGATGAGAGAGGCCTGTAATTTTTATCATAGGTATACCTCAACTATGAGAGACAGAATGAGAAAAAAAAATCCAGAAAATCACATTGTAGGATTTTTAATGAATTAATTTCAAATTATTGTGGAAAATAAGTATTTGGTCAATAACAAAAGTTCATCTCAATACTTTGTTACATACCCTTTGTTGGCAATGACAGAGGTCAAACGTTTTCTGTAAGTCTTCACAAGGTTTCCACACACTGTTGCTGGTATTTTGGCCCATTCCTCCATGCAGATCTCCTCTAAAGCAGTGATGTTTTGGGGCTGTCACTGGGCATCACGGACTTTCAACTCCCTCCAAAGATTTTCTATGGGGTTGAGATCTGGAGACTGGCTAGGCCACTCCAGGACCTTGAAATGCTTCTTACGAAGCCACTCCTTCATTGCCCTGGCGGTGTGTTTGGGATCATTGTCATGCTGAAAGACCCAGCCACGCTTCATCTTCAGTGCCCTTGCTGATGGAAGGAGGTTTTCACTCAAAATCTCACGATACATGGCCCCATTCATTCTTTCCTTTACACGGATCAGTCGTCCTGGTCCCTTTGCAGAAAAACAGCCCCAAAGCATGATGTTTCCACCCCCATGCTTCACAGTAGGTATGGTGTTCTTTGGATGCAACTCTGCACTCTTTCTCCTCCAAACACGACGAGTTGAGTTTTTACCAAAAGGTTCTACTTTGGTTTCATCTGACCATATGACATTCTCCCAATCCTCTTCTGGATCATCCAAATGCCCTCTAGCAAACTTCAGACGGGCCTGGACATGTACTGGCTTAAGCAGGGGGACACGTCTGGAACTGCAGGATTTAAGTCCCTGGCGGCGTAGTGTGTTACTGATGGTAGCCTCTGTTACTTTGGTCCCAGCTCTCTGCAGGTCATTCACTAGGTCCCCCCGTGTGGTTCTGGGATTTTTGCTCACCGTTCTTGTGATCATTTTGACCCCACGGGGTGAGATCTTGTGTGGAGCCCCAGATCGAGGGAGATTAGCAGTGGTCTTGTATGTCTTCCATTTTCTAATAATTGCTCCCACAGTTGATTTCTTCACACCAAGCTGCTTACCTATTGCAGATTCAGTTTTGCCAGCCTGGTGCAGGTCTACAATTTTGTCTCTGGTCTCCTTTGACAGCTCTTTGGTCTTGGCCATAGTGGAGTTTGGAGTATGACTGTTTGAGGACAGGTGTCTTTTATACTGATAACGAGTTCAAAAAGGTGCCATGGAATCTGTATATCTTGGTAATTGTGTGCTTTTTAACAAAAGTTAAGGTTTTAAAAATGCCCTCTCACATACGGGTATATGAATGATAATAGTAAGGTAATCCAGAAACACCAAAGCCAGAACTGTCTTGAAAAAAAAGTTATGATACCTAGTCCCATCAGACTTTTTGCTTTATGTTTATAACATCCTATTTTAGATTTTAAAAATCATTTGATATGCATTTATTATTTTAAAAAAGAAAAGAGTTTTCTGGGCAAACAGTTCCTTTAAATAGAGTGATAGATATGAAAGGGGGAGACAGAGGGGATGACGCAGCACATGGTCCCAAACCGAATTCGAACCCTGGTCCTCTGCTTGGGGATCAACCCCAGTACATGGACCGTCTGGTCTATCAACTCAGCCAAACAACGGCCCTAATATGCAATTTGCAGTTGATGAACCTAAAATCAATTTCTTAAACGGTGACTTCATACTGCTCCAAACTCCTCCATCTGAGAATTTTCGAATGTATTTTACTGTTACTTCCTTCACTAGAAACAACCACAAGAAAGAAAAAAAACATGGTGTTTGACAGAGAAATCTACTCCCAATCAGCGCCGGTCAAGGATGGTGTTCACACACATTGGTCAGAGGCTGTACTGCATTTTCTTGTTGCAATACCTGGCATATGTTGATAGAAATGGTTCCACAACAGTAAGACACTTTATATACTGTTTGTACTTCTCGCTGGCTGAAATAATGAAGGTAGTGTAAATCCAAGCCAATTCCTATCGACCAAAAATCATACTTTCCGTGGGGGCTGAATGTGCCCCGCAATATGTCAATCTTCTCCTGCCATTACCATTCTTCCAATGCTCCCACTCCTGAAATAACTCTGCCCCATAATATTCACCATTCTATCCGTCATGATTATGTCTCAAATCCCTGAGAGCCTCCCGCACCATATCCCTCCACTCAGTCATCAGAATTTTAGTTGGATAAGTTGTCCTCATCCTCGATGTCCTCTGCTCATTTCCACCAAGTTAACCGGAGGAACTGGGCAGACTGGAGCCCTGGCTTTTCTATTCATGGTGTAATTTCACAGCTCATTATAGTCCAAGGACCATTTCCTTCAGATGCTGTCAGCGGTGATACCAGATATGCATTACCTGGCAGATCTGGGTCATACCGTATTTGCCAATCATTCTCTCTGCTGTCCATCCAAATGTTACGTCAATCATAGGCAAATATTTCAGATTTCACTAGTTAAAACTGAACGTATTGTATTTTGCTGGAGCTGGAATTGCCCCGGTGTGCCACCACTAACAACACCTCTATCGTTGAATATTGCATGTACTGTATTCCTGCCTGCTGAACTACAGTGCATTTTGCTTTTGTCTGAAAGTAAACCTGAGTCTCCGTGATGGTAAACCGATTAATGCTTAATTCCTGACATCATTGTAATGAGCCTTAATGAAGCATTTTCCCAGAGCCATTAAGATAAAGATTGTAATGGATTTGGTACACAGGTGTGCTAACATTTATCTCGAAATCAATGGATTCCCACTGCCTGAGCTGTAATTAGACTGCCAGACTCTGATAAGGGTCATGCCAAACTTGTGTGTGTGTGTGTGTGTGTGTGTGTGTGTGTGTGTGCGTGCGTGCGTGCGTGCGTGCGTGTGTGTGTGCATTCCTTTACATCCACTGCTGTGCAGCACAGAAGGCTTTGAAACAGGCTTGTTATAATTGACCTGATTAACCTTGGGAGCAAATTTAGATTTTTGCTCAAGGTGCAATTGAAGTCTTCAGCTAGAGTACTGTACTGTAAGACCTCACCTATTTTTTTTGTTTGTATGTGCCGTTCAAAATGGAAGAAACTTGTACATTTGTAATGAAAGCCTGATTGATGTATTGATCTGCAGCATGAAGCTATTTTGCACTGCTTGAACAGAACGCGTGGCTGCCTTTTGTCAAGATTCTGCTAATAGGCTCCTTTACAGCGCCCATTAGAAAGACAGGGGTCAGAGATCATATTGTATAAGAAAATGCAAATGTTTTATACTGTTTGCTTTGATAATGATGCCTTTTTTTGACAAGGTAACATAAGAAAACTATTACAGAACTTCTACAAACGTGATGCTCTTCAGATTATACTGGAGATCTATATTTAAGGATCAGAAACAATCTGAGGAATAGTCCTTGGCCATTCAAGAACTACCCCAACCAAATATGTCTACTGAAAATACATTGTAGGTTTCCTTTAAGAAATTATATGACAGTGCGAATTCTGGCAGGTTTGATCTTCAAGAAGCCATTTACTTGATAGCAAACACCTAATTGAATTACCTGACAGACAAATGTAACCCCACATTAGTTAGGATCATAAAAGCAGTGCCAATCGTACTGTCAAGACAATTACACACATAATATTACTTTGAAAAATAGTAAGCAAGAAAAACATGCCAATCAGGTGTGTTTAAGTAATAAATAAAAACAAACATCCACAAGGTAAGGGGAAAAAGTCCTCGGGGATTGGAATCGGACCGCTTGTTATGGTAATGCAGTGTCAGCTAACAATGGCAGCGGTGCATGCTTTTATCTGGAGAACACACACTTAGTTTGTAATGAACCAACTGTTGGTGACACAACGACGAAAAACATGGGTGTATGGCATGATCTTGTATAAAATGTAATGTAGTAGTGGAACATATTCTTTAGTGAGCACAAATAAACGGGTGTGATGGTCTGTGTTTCTTATTGTTTTTTGACTGGGGTTATATTTGGGATGTGCTACAGAAGAAATCACTGGCCACCGAGTTGAATCGGTGTGAAAACAGCATTTTGCCCTTTTCAATAAAGACGCTGAACCCCTCACGTTAATCCGCCAGCCCACCCAGGACCAGCTGCTGCCCGATAGAAAACAAATTGCCCTTTCGCAGCCATACTGAGGCTGCTGTGTTGTTGTGTATCTGTGCTACATTACAGAACACGATTTTATGCATGATAGACAGCAAATAATAATTAGGTAAGCCAAGGTTATTGCATCCTGTATTCAATAAATTGCTTTTTTGTAATATTCTTCTCACTGTGATGTGATTTTAAGGTTTGTGCTGTGCTGGTATGTACTGTATACAAAGGCAGACCTGTAAGGTTATTAAACTGCATCTTCTTTGATTTTACATCCTTTTTTTTATCATGTTGTGTCTTATTGATATAATTAAGTCAATAAGAGTCAACAATAAATGTATATGTGGAAGTTCAACAGATGAATACAGAATTTATTAACATCATTTTTGAGCAATCCCGATAACTTTCATTCAAAATGTAAAAAATGTTACAAAAAATTAATTGATCACACCAATATGTGATGTGGACTCAATGTAAATTATGTCATTCATATTAACCTTTATATTTGAACTGAGTACAAACTACTCGCTGAAGGTTGAGTCAACCAATGATTTTCTAGCTGTTCTAAAATACAGTAAAAGCAAAGTTATAATTACTGATGAATTCCTGAAATGTTCACTCTCAAACAATTTTCCAAGGTTAGTAAATCTTTTTACGTTATCTCAAACATTACATTTATTAATGTTCTTTGAAATGTATAGAAAATCATGTCGAACATTATTGTTTTTACTAGATATCTTATCTCTGAATGTATTTCCATAGAAAATGCCAAGGAAACCGTGACCTCACACGTTTTGTGATGAGTTGTTTATCTCTTGTTGAGTTTTTAAACTTTCTTTGGGTTCAGCAGAGGCACACAAATATAATCCCAGAGCCTTACCATAGTCGCGGCACCACAGGCAACTAGGAGCTCCTTGAAGTGCAGCGAAAAACAGAATCTGAAAAATCAAATTCCACATAGCTTTGAAGGAGCAGCAGAACCACTTTACCGGGTTGAATATTTCGAGAGGCTTAATAAAGCGGTGGTGAATTAAAAGTATCAACACATGCATCGCTTAGTGATCAAAGTACTTAAATGAGTTTTAAACCATTACATTAATTTGTTTTTGTTTGGGGGGAAAACAAACTCCAACCTTTCATGCTCCCTACTTCACTTCTACTCGCTGAGGCTTACTCAAGCATTATGAGAAAGGCAGTAATTGCATGCACCCATAATGAAGGCATTGTAAAATATTCATTGAATTCATCTGCAGAACTGCTGCTGTACTGAAGGCTGCAGCTCCCCCCCTTTTTACACCAAGGGTTAACCGCAGCAGTTTTGTCCATTGACTGACAATGGCCACAGGTACAGCTGCCTCCTGCCTGTGAGCCATTTTTTGAGTCACAACGTATTTCTAATTGGTCATGACAGGAGCTTCTGGTTGCCTGATTTGATCTATACAGCCTCTAGAATATTTATTGTTTAGCTTCGCTCCACCCTGTGCCTCTAAAAAATACATTATTTGAGACGTAGTGGAGGTCTCAACCAGATGCAACAAAGATTCCAACATATCCTGGAGAGAAGATATAAAGGGGAGAAAGACAAAACACAGTTACATAAAACTGTACATGCTTTTGGTCTGCTGGTTCAGAAGAATTGTTAGCCTAACTTTTACTTTTTGTCGTCTTTGTAAAAGAAACAAACAACATTTCTATTTAATGAAGCACTAAGTGAGAGTAAAAGATGCATGTGTTTAACAATGATTCACAACCTCTATACTCACTAAAAGCAGGATCACTCTGGGATTAATCACTTTTTTTGCATTTATAAAGACCATAAAAGTTGAATCAATCAATGATGGTTTAATTATATCATTTCAGTCAGACAACTCACGTGTTTCATTAATATGTTTATTAGAAACAATATAGTTTGAGTTTGGTGTCTAGCCTAGGGCCTCATCACTCCACATATTAACATAGAACATTGAGTGATGATTAGATAACTATCCCCCGAGCCTACAGATGGAAGCTGGGGAGGAAGCTGGGGTGGTGGTTGGGCAGGCGAGCATCGCCAACATGAATGCAGCAGCAGCACCAGCAGCAGCACCAGCAGTCAGGTGAACACATTAGCAGCGTGGAAACAGCAGTAGTAGCATTAGCTTAAATAGAGCGCCAGATTAGGAGACTATGTTTGGTTGGTTGCAAGAGTGACGAGAGGCGTTATGTGCGAATGCATCATTGATACTCGAGTTGACTGCCTGAACTAGCTCGCAGGCTTCGCCCCATATTTTGGTTTAATTGTCTGCTTATACAAATACAAGTCACTATAATGCGACACGAATATTTATTTTTAACCAATAATTCAACTCCATCCTTGGTTATTTATCATTTTGGATACGGAATTTCAGATTTTTTGGGGGGGCTTATTGATATTAAGCATGAACACATTCTATTGAAATATGGCCATATTGCATATCCCCACACAATTACAATTACAGCATTCATCATTAGTATAAAAGTATTATCACCAGCACAAATTGTTTTGCACATGGGCCCATTTAGGTATAATATTTTGTGATGTATTTTGTATTATTGAATTATTAACGGTGATACATTAACATGTAAGGATCCTGGTGATTGCACGTTACGGTAAATACACAATTAAGCCTGAAACATTGGGCTGCTGTGCTCTCAGTGTCTCCTCACTCCTGCCTGTTGGCGTCCGTTGATAGAGGTGTTATAGTGCTTTTCCTGTCAGCTCAATCCGTGGGGCCGGGCTGAGAAATTTTCAGAATTGGTCGGGCAACTGCTGTGTCAACTCGCGGCTACAGCACGTCTTGTCAATTATCTGTCCGTAACCTAAATAAACCTTCAGTGTTTTCCATCAAGTTCCAGCTCTCCCGTGTTCTCATCGTGTTTCGACTCTATTCCTCCAGAAGTTTCCATTACACCAACTATTCTTTCCTACACTGTTGATGTAATGTAATTATTTTTCTTCAAAGTAAGATGTAACCCTCTGAGTATAATATCAATGGTTAGACCTGCTGATGCATAGCAATACTTTGTGACATCTGGCCTCTCTTTAATTAGTCTTCACAGACTATTACCATGTAGCAAATGAATTCAAAAACCTGACTTTTGAACATGTGAATGTGACATTAGATGGCAGGAAAGGTGACATTTGGAGCAGGCTTATCGGGAACAGGAAGTTGGTTCATTAGGAAAGTCAAAGAAGGAATCTGTGCAAACAGTCTTTTTTTGGGGGGAAATGAAATCAGCTCAGATAATGTAATGTCAAAGACTCCCATCATTAGTGGAAAAGTGGTGATTTCCTGTCTAGGCTTCATTACCCACTGTAGTTTTTTGAGTGACAGGAAGGGTGTTACAATGTGACAATCGGATTTAACTCAGTTGAAGTTGGAATTATTTTCCCCCTAAAGTCTTTATATATTCCTCTGACTGCAGGAGCCTGAAGTTTAGAATCGGTGAATTCAAATGTTGGATATATTTTATTCAGTTGACTTGTGACACTGAGAATGATCAAGACAGCAACAACAACTTGGAGGCATTGGCTAATTAGGATAAGTTGGAGTGATGTATATATATATATATATATATATATATATATATATAAATATATATATATATATATATATATATAAATATATATATATGATATACTGAAAACAGATTAAGAACATTCAAATACTTTTCCTGATGTCAGCATTTTGCAACATTCAGGCTCTTAAGTAGCACCATGCATACCCAAAGCAGAGACAGACAAAAAGGCCTCTTTTAATTCCCAGGATGCAAAGCAACGGAGCAAATTGTGGGAGAGGGGGGGTTCTGAATGATGAGCACTTGCAAATTGATGACTAGTGAAGATCACTGACAACTTCAAAGCGTAGAGGATCCAGGTCACCTGTGATATGCAAAGATGTGTCCAGATTAAAGAGCAACACTCATTGATCCACATTCACCCAGTCATTCATTCCTCACCAGTGCATTGTAAGGAAATTATTTCCCAGAAACAAAAACAGACAATCACATATTCAGTATTACTGAAAATCATTTTCTAGAACTAATGTTATTAGGTGACACTTTGTTTTGCAAATTAGGAAAAGCCCAGGCATCTCCCCATGGTCCTCGTTTTCTGATTTTGCATAGTAGATACAAATATATTTGCACGTTGTAATGCTTGTCTGGCTCTTAATGTCCCATGACCCCGTTGAGTAAGCAGTGGACTGTGAGGCGTTTAAGGGCGTCTTTTAGCTTCCTCTTGTTTTGCAGTGTGTAGTTTCCAAAATCACAGTTTTTTTGTTATTTTACAATTTGATACTGCTTGAGTTGATAAGATTTCACAAGAATAATCCTCTTTATGTAAAGAAAAATGATAATCCTGAACATCTGTAAAATGTGTTCCCTATTTATATAAATGATCTAAAAAATCAAGACAATTGAAATTAGAAAGATTGGTTTTTCATAATTGATGACAGTATTTGGGTCTGTAAAGTTACAAATTGCTTATTTGCATCCTTGCCAAAACTTCAATGAGAAGATGAATAGCACTCTCAATATGTGAGAGTGCTATTCATCTTCTCATTGAACCCTCGAAAAGAAAGCAAGTTAATGTATTTCCCATAACGTCAGACTACTCCTTTAAGATCTGCATAGTTCAACAGTTTAAACTGGAGCAGATGCATACAATGATGTGAAATGTGGAAAGATACTGTAAGTCGGAGAGGAGTAGAGAACGAAGAGGAAGGGGGTGGGGTGGGGGGGTGGGTACAGTAGAGATGGCAGTTGTTCAACTGGGTGGAGGACTGGGACTCTGAGAACAAAGGCGGCCCCAGCACAGATTCTGCTCTGGGAGTTCACACTAGAAAAAAGGAAAGGGACGGCTAGTGTTTCCTTTCCTTCCATTACCCAGAGGTCTTAATTAGTTTAGGTTAATCATGCACTGCTGTAATTGACTACTGTTGTTCCTCCTTTTCATCTATCATTTCACCGCCTGGAACCAACCTGTGGTGGGGCACCTCATTTCACGTAACACCAGTGATACACCCCAATTCCCTAATATGATTGTTCTAGCTCCCTTCCTCTCGCTCGTTCTCCTTTCTTTTTTTGTTCTGCCTTTAATCTCTGTATCCCACTCTCAGAATGAAATGTGGATATGTATGTAAATCTTTAACTTTTTTCTAGTTTTGAGCAGAAAATGCAAGAGTCCATGGCAAGATCAAATATTTTACAGGTAGATTAAGTCCACTTTATTCACAACTTACAATTTCCTACCACAAAATGCAATGTTTTTGACATAGTTACTCTAATCTCACGATGTGTAATGATTTTTTTGCCACTTTGAATATTTTATAATAAAGCAGTCTTATTCAAATTCAATATGAAGAGGGCACTTGTAATCACAAAGTGCATCCCTCAAAAAATATGAATCAGAAATGCTAATTACATTACATTTTACGGTGATTTGATTCTTGCATCAGTTTAATTTAAGCTTTGCGTAAAGTAATCTAGCTTTATCTATGTTTAGCTAATGCATTTCTCCTTAATTATTGTTCAGTACTATTCTAAATAGATATATTAATAGAGAAGCACAATAAAGTAAAGGACTGCATTTTAATTTTAATCTAGAGACATTTGATAACTGTGTTGATTTACGCTGCATTATTCATCAATGATAAATGAGAGCCAAAAGGAAAGGGGCTTCATGACAACAAGTGTGTCCCTAAGTCTGTGGAGATAAAACAAATGTTGTTTGGTTGAATTTTCCAAGAAACGCCACAGTGATTTAGCCCATCTATGAAGAGGAACAAGCATGTGTGTTATTACTTAATCCCACAAGTTACTGTTGCAAGTTACTGTTGAATAAATTGAGGTCTGTGCTGTTGCATTTTCTATGTTAATGATTGGAAAATGTTGGACGTTGTGTTCATCATTATACATCTGAAAGGGGTTACAGAGTATTTGGCGAAAGGTAACTTTTCCAAGTTGTATTTTAGGCCTAGATACCCTTCTTTTGTATTCAGGGGGAATGGGTGGTATAATAAATTGTATACAGAATTTGTGTATTGTGTCACAAGCAGAATCTTAAGCCAGGAGTTGTTAAATATATATATATATTAACTTTCTAAATGTTGGCAGGCTATCTTAGTATTTTTAGTGCCTGGAGTATTATCACCAGCTCACTTTATTTTAGCATTTTATAGGAAGCACATTTAAAGCAGTGGCTCAGTCAGTAGGGGCTTGGACTGGGAATCGTAGGGTCGTCGGTTCAAGTCCCCGAACAGACTTGAAATATGGAAAGTGGACTGCTACTTCACCTCCTAGGCCCTGCTGTGGTGCCCTTGAGCAAGGCACCGGACACATCCAATCCCCCCCTCCCCATTGCTCCCCGGGCGCTGCACAATAGCTGCCCACTGCTCCTAGTACTAGGGTGGGTTAAATGCAGAGGACCAATTTCAGTGTGTGTGCTCTGCTGTGTGCATGTATGTGACTAATAAAGAGGGTTTCATCCTCCGATTCTATCTAAATTATCACACACATTTTGAGCCTTCATCCACGTTTTCTCTCTGTATCCCCTTGGATTTTTTTGTCTTTGTTTGTCATATGTCTGTTCAATTAATTATGCTGTCAGGGAATTTCTTGTGTTAAAAATTAAATGCATGTTTTCTCCGCCTATGTGCCTGATCATGCTCTGTGCATGTGCTCACAGGATGCCCATCACATCCCCAAAACCAGAAGTGAGGGAAAAATGCAAATGAGTATCCTGTGATTACACATACAAACACAATTATAACACGTATTCAAAAACTATGTTAGAAATAAAGCCTTCTCTAATGTTATAGGCCGCAATAGGCAGCCTATGCCGGAACTCTTTTCATTTTACGTTTTCCTCTATTAGCCAAAGGTCTCAGATCAATAAACCGAATGAGTTATTAATAATTACGATGCAGAGCTCCATGTCACTGAACATACCTCAGTCAGAATGTGGCAACCCTGTTGGGAGGCACAGTGGAAGGATAATGGCTGCTGTCTGTGCACACAGCATAATGTGCTACAACATCAGTGTCTCCGTCAGTACCTCATTTCGTGCCGGTCTAGACTGAAGGACCAAAACGCAAAAGTAACGTTTGTGAAATCGGTTTAAAAGGAATAGACTTATTTTGCTTTGATTTGGGAGAATAAAATACCGAATATGCGTGGTGTGATAAAAGAGACTCCGAAGCCAAGATTTTATATTTATTTTAATTAATATGTTTGTTTTTTATAGGCTTTCTCAAAGTTGGCAGGTATTTGGTACCTGCGGTATTATCACCAGCCCACTGCTTTTCTCCCGGCATTCTCTAGGAGGTACATTTAAATTATCACACTGAAAAATCTGCGAATCCTTAGCGCACCTAGAGTTGATGTAAAACAAATAAAGGCATTTCACGCCAACTGTGCAAAGTAAATGTGTTTGTTTTTTCCAGCACATTTTAATGGTCTCCGTCCCTTGAGGGGGGGTCCTGCTGTGCAAACCTGTTTCCTGATTGAGGCGTATCTTGTTGAGTTTTCATATTCCAGTTCAATAGTGCCCTCAAATTGTTCATGTCTAATTTTTCTGTGCCACTTTCTGTGTTTATTCAAGGCTAACAGCTAGTCTTGGATTGGATGACAAGCCAAAGAGACAGACTGACACTGGGCTGCAGGGTGATGCCAAGCCATCTGCTCCTCTACAGCTTCCAAGTGGGCGAGAGGTGTGCAGGAGTGGGAACAAAAAATAAGAAGAATTTGAACTTTAACCCCGGAAACTGTGTTTTTGCCTCACCTTTAATTCCCAAAAGGCTGCTATGAATTGAAAAAACACATTGTGAAATTATGTGAAAAAGTATGAGAGGTTCACAAGCTTCCGTGTGAGGCTGCTTGCCCTTCATACATAAATAAATAAACACATTTTTAGATGTTGTGTTACTCATGGAACCCTGAGGAGAATCCCAGATGGCAGCACCTCAGCGATCCTGAGTCCTCTTTGTAGAGTTCATATAGGTCGCTTTGCAAGAAAAAAGAAAAAGAAGAAGGAGAAAAAGAAGAAGAAGAAGAACCCACCTGTTTTGACGGCACTTTGGCAAAACAGTTTCGCAACATTTTTGCTGTTTTTGAGTTTGTATCTTCATGGGTGATTGCACCTATTTAAGTCGCTTTGAACAACAGCGTCCGCTAAATACAAACGATGTAATAAAGAAGAAGAAAGAGGTGAAGAGAAACAAGAAAAAATCAGTTTAGAGACAGAGAAATAGAGCTTTAAAAAATATTGATAATAATCAGCAATAGTACAGTAAATGTGTGATGACAATACTTCCTACAGGCACAAGATTTTCCATTTCCACTCAGGCCTTGTTAAGGACAAAATATTGATAAAACAGGTGGATGAAAACCCACTTTTTTGTAAAGTAAATGGCTTTCTTTGCAAGGAAAACAATTAGTTACAGAGAAATTGATTGAAATGCTGCAGGTTTGATCATTCCAAGAGCAAAAAGCGGGATATTGCTTAAAATGATGAACTACATTGGGGGTGAAAAATTCTTTCTCGGGTTTGCGTGATAAAAGATGTCAGACTCTGCATTGCAAAAACAAACCCATTGTGGTGAAAACAAAAACTACACTTAATTTTGTTTTCACTTTCTGTTTCCGTTGTCTTTGCAAAGAAATAACAAGACATCTTCACATCGCAAGTCGATAGACACAAACAAGAGTTCTTTGAGAACAGCGGTGCCGTTGTGGTTCTATTTTGGTTGCCTATTTGTTAATGTGTACAACGACTTTCATTTTTATTTCCTCAATGTCCTGAAAGCCACAGTCACTGGCATGCTAAACTGGGTATCAATTACTGCCATTGCACTCCTGCATCTTTCTTTCCTCTCGGTTCCTTCCCTCTGAGAAGGAACAAACGGTGACTTGCCGGCATCTGAAGTCCTGGTTCAGTGACGGAGGGAATGCCAGGCAATAGCAGGTATTAAACAAATGCGGCGGAGTAGAACAATAGCAGACAGGCAGCGCACCCATTGTGACGGAAATGTTGCCATTGTTAAATATAATCATCCTCAGTTCTACATGCACACTCAAGAAAAAATCCCCCGGGAGATAATTTACTGGAAACTTCACTTCTGGGTTTTTGAGGTTAATACATCCCCTTGGATTTATTTCTTTGACTCAAGTCATTACCCTTCAAACTTTTTCAGTGGGGAACTACATATTAAGGATATACTTTGTTTGCACAATGTTTTCATAGGTTAATATAATGATTACGATAGCCATCCAGTTCAAAATGGAGACACTTATTGTTTTAAACATGTCTAATTCTTTATCTTTAGCTAAATGTCACATTGTATTTTCTTGCATAATAGTACTTTCACATATGTACATTAGACATAATAAACAATACATTAGAGAAGAAATAATGGCGGCAATTATTGCTTGAGAGATTTCCCCAAGGCCCTTTCAAATATTATGACTTTCAAACATGCCTCACTTATAGCAGCTTCAATTAACAAATCAGAAAATAAAAAAAACTACACATATAACCAGTTGTGACATATTATCAATGTACTTAATGAAGCATGCTGCTACTTATGGTTCTTGACAACAGAACATTGTATTTCCTTGGATCAGTTAAATAAAAGGGATGAAATGTAGGGTGTATACACCACATGCCCAATTAAGCACATGTACGTCACAACAACACACTCTATAAAGAAGAACTTAAGAAGTAAACACCCAATGCCGTTGTCTCCATAGCTCAAATAGTGTATATTAAATGTTTTACAAATGACTGGAAACAAGGTGTAAATGAAGCAGCATCTGGATGTTTGAATTGTTTTGCACAGTTCATCGCAAAGTCATTTGATTTGAGTATGTGTTTGGTAGCTAAACGGCAAAATGTATTAAAGAGACCAAAGTGTTGATAGTATTCCATTTTAATAACCATGGCCTTGGTTTACGGTCTGAAAGATATCTTCACCTATACTTGATTTATTAGCACCCAATATAGTAAAAGATACTCATGGTTCCCAGAGGATACATCTTACTTAATGGGGATCCTCTGACTTATCAGCGATATCAGAGGTGGACATTTTAGGCAAAGGTTCGCTACAACTCCTGGACGGTTTGCCATTCAAGTTGCTACAGAGATTCATGGTCCCCACAAAATGAGTTTGGTGATCCCCTGACGTTTTATTTAGTGTCCATTTCGATTCAAAATCTCACTTTGTTGAATACTTTGGATTATGTTTAAATAACCTCACACGGTATTTGCTTTCTAATGGTCACAAATCACTTCCTACGCTGGGATCCTGATTTGGGGCTTTGCTGACATGGACCTGGATTAATCTTCTTCTTATTTATAGACACGTGCATTCTCCATCATTTGGACTACCTATGTTGTAAACGTATTATCTTTTAAATTACACACGATATCCATTGCACGTTTGTTTGTTCTGGGAGAGGGATCCTTCCTCAGTTGCTCTCCCCACGGTTTCTTCCATGGGATTTCTTTGGAAGTTTTTCCTTGTCCAATCTGAGGGATCAAGGACAGAGGGGGTCATATTCATATTCTGTACAAACTGTAAAGTCCACTGAGACAGATGTAAAATGTGTGATATAGGGCTATGTGGATCAACTTTGATTGATGACTGATTGACTTAATGCAGCTCTTTAAAAAACATTTACTGATAAACTTGCCTTAAATACAGACAAATATGCATGCGCGTAAACCCTTGAATGACTGAATACAGTGAATTAAATTTTGCCTGACATTTATTTTTACTATAGTAACATTCTGCTGGTTTACTCAAGGATAAATGGATCATTTTACTGTAGAGTCTATCGTGGGAAGCAGAATAAAATGAGAAAAAAGTCAAGGTGAACATGCAGATGTGTCCTTTAGTTAAGTGGAGAGCTACTGTAGGTAAATGAGTGGTAGTGTGAAATACAATCCTTTTATCTTCCCCTCCTCTTAATCTAGCATCTGTCCCTGAAGACATTTAGACAATGGACTCCGTAATTGAGGAACTAAAATTAAACGAGTGCAAAAGTTTGCTCATTGAGGTATAATGATTTTACTTTCATTCTAGTTATGCAACGTCATGG
The DNA here is from genome assembly GCF_036324505.1 of Eleginops maclovinus. Lineage (NCBI taxonomy): Eukaryota > Metazoa > Chordata > Actinopteri > Perciformes > Eleginopidae > Eleginops > Eleginops maclovinus. Next base: position 7,049,394 of record NC_086366.1, on the reverse strand, counting down.
AGCGAAATACAAATTGTAAATTTAGCAGCCTCATAATGGCAACGTTTAAAAGCAGCAGTTTATGTTCAGGCTTAGTGCTCTACAGAAAAGAACTCAGAAAAAGCAACAATCATCTTGTCATTTACTTGTTAGTGTTTTATATTTTCAACAAGGCATCAACAAACGTAGCTGCATTGACGTTATTTTGCTCCAAAAACGTTGTTTATGCGGGGTATCATAGACAAATATGGATCCAGGCAGTTTGTGCGTTCTCTCACTACGTCTCACACAACCCAAATGCATCGATATCCAACTTTGCTTTTAAGTCTTGTGGCTTGACACAAAGGGGATCCTTCTTTCCCCACACATCATCTGAAAAGAGAGGAAATCTAAAAGACACAAAGAGCCGCCTCGCTATTCAACGGGGGGAAACCCATTCTGTCACTGCTGCCATTCTGTGTGCGATTACAGTGGGGACCCGCGGCCCATGTTGCTTTTGCTTCCCTTTTGCATCCTGTCATTAAAGGTTTTTGTATCAGTATAATGAATGCTTTTCTGTGGGATTTGTCACCGCGTTCTGTACGAGTTGCTCTTAACGTATTGTGTTGAAAGGTAGTGCAAACACGTATCGTCCGTGACGCACAGATGTGTTTAATGTGAGGGGGTAGAAATGTCCACAGCTGACCTCTCTTTGTTAGCATCTGGAAACCGAGGCATTGTTAGCAGCGGCTGTGTCTACATTTGCATGCACCCTAATGATGTTCCCTCTATTTCTCTATGGAATCTGTAATGAAGCAAATAAGAGCTACTGCGTGAAGTACGACACACATTACCAAGTAAACAAACAATAATAAATAATACAGAAATAAATCCAGGGTAATTGTGTTTTCCTGTAATTTGTTTTCATCTTGCTAGCTTGTTCTGCAATAATTCCTATCTTAGAACAAAAAAAAAACTGGTGTTACTCTTTGTGATAAAGCTGTATTGCCGTTTTATCGCCTAATTTCCATCAAAACAGAAAGCAAAATACTCAAGGACTGCTACAGGGATTTCCTGCTTGTCCTGTGTGGTCAGTGACCTCAGACCTGTATGACATTCTTTATAAATCGCGAAAAATAAAAAATGCTCCTTGTCATAAAAAGGAGCAGAATATTTATTATGCTTTGACATTCCTGCTTTCCTCCATTTAATACATTTTCAAACTGCATGTTGGTTTAACACTGTCTCCTGGGAATTGTTTTCATAGGCAACTAGCATTCAAGAACTGGTAGCTTTAAAAGAAGCAATGTCCCACAGAATAGCAAAGAAAGACGGCGGTTGATGTCAAGGATTCCTCCAATCTAGGCAACAATAAGAAGTTGTTTGTCATTTCTCCCACACAAAAGTGCTTCCTGATTGTTTTTGGGTTAGGTTGAGTTGAAGAAACTGAAACGGGCTACATTTGTATAGCAATGTTATCAAAAATGTTTCATAAAACTCCTTGATAGAGCTGGAAACTCATTGATTGACTAAAGCATATTTTAGTCAATTAATGAGTTTGATAAGACTATCATTTTTAAGGGTTTCATGACATACCTTTGATTAACCTTAATCCTAATCCTAAAGTATAATTTAACAATGTTAACTCGGTAATAGTGTGTATCCTCTTTCCATCATTTCCAGTATGTTCACTTATATTAAGGAAGGATTTAAATTGCAGTTTGTCTTTTTTTAATAAACCCTAGTCATTACGGTTTTTTCAATACGAAATATATTCTTTTTACAAATGTTATCAAATTATGGAGATCACTTAGCGAGAGGTGACCTTCTCTTGTTCAAATTGCATTATTTCCTTGCTCTAATAAATAAGTGAGCATGGCGTAGTGATTTGCAGAAACATATTCAAATAATACAACAAAGAAGTCGGTGCTATTATAATCTATGTATTTAATAGTGCTGTATGAATGTTGCTATGCAAGATATTTAATCTATCGTAAAAAATTACAATATGGTGATTTATTGCACAGCTCTAAACCTTATATCTTATTTTTCCTCGAAATATTTATCTTATTTATTTTTATTTTAGTATACTTTGTAAGATTTTCCTTACTGCGTTTAGGTATGCACCATTAAACACCATATAACCTAGCTAAGTCCTGCTTCTGATTATGAGTTATAGCTGCAACATGTCTCACTTAAACGGTTATTGATAGAAAAGAAAACTCAAAGATCTTGTACTTTTTGTAAAAGAAATAAAGTTCTGCAAAATGACCACTCTTATATCTGATGAGGGACTTGAAACGTTTTACTGAGACTTCAGATCACTAGAGAAAGACAATCTTCACAACATATCTGCATTATTATGCATCGTTGAACTATGAACTACCATGTGTTGTAACATAATGAAAGAAGATCTTCTTATTAAAGTTTCCTCATTATATAGAAGCCATAAAACACATGTTAATGGTGTGTAATTATTGTGTATTTTGATGCTTTGGCAACATTGTTTCTTTGAACTTTCATGCCAATAAAAGCCCCTTTGAATTGAATTCAATTGAATTGAACACCCTCTCACTCTGCCTGTGTGCTACCACGACATGTTGCAACAACTTACCAAGTCGGATCACATGTAAGGTGAGGTCTAGAGGGAGGTGTGGGAACCGACGCCTTTAAATGTTAATACATGACGCTTATTAAAACACACATTTTTACGTCAAAATCACCAACAAATCATCAGTTGGAACGAGAAAAACTCTGATTCGATGATCACTGTTGTTGTACACCTTTGTGCAAATTTGTTTTTTCTGTAAAAAGGCAACTGGCTGTTTCTGATTATATCCAGGCCGTGTGGTTCCTTTCTCACTAGGGGAACAGGAAAATCATGTTACAATGGCATGATTGTTCAATTGCGTCTAACAAGGACAGATTTAGCATGGCCAATTTAGGCACGTAAAAATCCAGGGATGCCTGATTTTCCAATTCCAGAACATAACAAAATGAGGTAAAAGGAGAGCGGGTACCCATCACATGTTGCTCAGTAAACAGCTGAGATGAGAGAAGGGACTTTTGCAGTGACTTGGAAAGATACTGGCTCCAAATAATTAAAGTATGGAAACTGGATGTGATGCTCAGTGTGAGAAACTTTTCAAACTGTATAACTATCCAAAATGTGCACTTAAAACATATATTTTCTCTTGAATTGCTGAACATTCCACTGACACTTTACATTCTAACCATTTGAATGATTTCTTTGACAACCATTATACATAAAAAATGACTTGAGTTTCACACTGCAAATTCATAAAAGGCAGATCATTACATACTATCTCACCAGTGGAATCCTCCATCTAGAATTAAACACCACGGAAAAAACAGTAGCGCAGCATAATCCCTTTATAAGCCTGTTTACAAGTTTCATGTCCCCCAAACAACATTGTAATGTTCAGCAGAAAATGAATGAAAAGTAATTTCCCTGAGAAATCCTTCGCCAGAAATTGAGCAAAGGGATTCACTTTCTAATCCTCTTTCAAAACGTCCATAAACGCTCTGGCACCGCTGACAGTGGTCATGTATGTCTAATCTATACGAAACTCCTGCTGCATGTTTTACAGGGCATGCGCTGCTCTCCTTCCACAGTCCCCATAGCAACATTTCCTCTTTGGTAATCCCACCAAATCTCACAGTCTGACCGCGCGGTCAGAGCGTAACCTGGGCCGTGTTGCAGTTATCAACCCTGGCCACATTACACTGGAAGTCTGCCACTGTCTTTGCTTTGCCAACAAACAAAAAAACAAAACTTGGATCTGTGGAGATACAACACACACTTCCACAAGCACTGAACGCAACAACAATTAACTTAAACTGTTTTTTTTGTTTTTGTTTTTTGAGGTTTTCACTTTCCTGTAGTGTGTTTTTGTGCATGTAAATGGTCCACAAAGGCTAAAATCCCTGTGTTCCCTCCAGAGAGAGTTTCTCTCCCACACCCCCCCTTACCTGAAATGCCTCAATTGGACTCAACAGCAACATAATGACATCACCTTGTAACACCCTTGCTTCTATTGGCAAGCGCTCCAACACATTGTACATGCTAGGGTAAGGGGCGGGACATCTCTAACCAGTTGAACAATCACAACAGAGCCGGCCAGCAAACCAATCAGAGCAGACTGGACTCTGGTGTCAGACAGAGGGTGAGAAGAGGTGCTACAACACAGGCAGTATGAGAGAAATAAAGACCTGTAAAAGATGTTTAAGCATGGAAACATTGGAGGCACAACATACTAATTTGAAACCTGAAAATGAGCATAATGGGGCCCCACGGTGACACAAAGAGAAATGAATAAAAACATGTGATTCATCACTTATGGCTTGCTATAGTTAGAATGACTTTTAAACGGCTGCAACACATTAATGAATACATTTGCATACAGTACACTAAGCAGGTTTGACCATTATACACTTCCATTTCCAATAATAAAGTCCATAGCTAAATAATTAAGAAATGCAAACCTCCTCTAACCTCCTCCCACACACACACACACACACACACACACACACACACACACACACACACACACACACACACACACACACACACACACACACACACACACACACACACACACACACACACACACACTAATATCTGTTAATTTGGGTCACTATGTCACCACAGTGGAGACCAAGGTCCTCTTATTACCACGGTGATATTAGCTAATGGATCACTGTCCATATGCATATGCACAGCATGGGGGGGAAAAGAACGGACAAAGTAAAATGAAGTGTGATTGGTTTAATGCAATTATGTGGAAGTTTAACCTGGATGATATAGCGGAATGGTCATATTTTATGGCTTTCAATATACCTATGAATGGGGTGCAGAGGGGAAAGGGAAGGCTGTTCTTTGAAGCTGGGTGAAGGGCCATCAATGACTTTCATTTCACAGCCTGGTGAGCACATTCACAGTTGTCTTGATAAGGAAGGAAAGAGAGAGCGCTAAAGAGGTCAGCTTCACCCTGCGCACCTGATCAAATGGCCACCATCTTCTTGTCTGAGCCATTGAACACTATAGTATAAAGTAAAAAGCTCTCACAGTTGCTATTGTCGCATGATTGAGTGTTAATGGATAGAGAACCATAGATAATGGTTGCAGATACTACCAAATACTAGTGGGAATTTAATCACTGGAAAAATGGTCTTTAGATTGCTTTTAGATGGGAAACCTTTTTTTTTTTCACTTAGCCTCATGGTTTAGGAATTGCAAATGCACTTGGAAGAAGTCAATTTCTTCTAGACAAGCTCCTTGGTGAAATTATCTATTTTAGTCTGCAGTTGAATTCATATTTATCTGACTCTTTGCTCATGGAGGGACACGTTTACATTTTATTGGATGGAATACTTTTTTGAACAACATAAAGATTGTCCAGTATGTCCAGCAGGATCTGAGGCCAGCTTTTTACTATATAATCGAAGATTGTGTGATATGCTCAGTCACCTTCAAAGGTATTTCTTAAACAGACCATAGCCTTGTTAAATATATGACAAATCAAGACATTAAAGGAACACATTGCAGAGACCATTTCAGGTGCAGATAATGTATTTGATACCATAGTTTGAATTCTATAGCACAAAGCATGCTGTAACAATTTTACTGTGTTATTTTTATCTCAGTGCAACACTATAGGAGACATGATTTAATATGAGAGGAACAGCTGTGGCCAGATTTCAGGCTATCTTTATTTCATAGAAATGTATTTTCATACAAATAGAATTGTACTGCATATTCTTTGGCACGTGATTCTTTAAAGTAATACGACATTTACCTCCACAACATGAACTGCGGGACATTTATGTAAACGTTTAGGGTGGTATTTTTTACAAGGCAAGTGTTTATATATTGAAAAGGAAAACTTCTTTGCACATAAAGGTTCAAAAATGTAAATTAAACTTTGAGCAAATCAGTAATTTGAGAGTTTTAGCAAATGTTCTCACTGAAAAAGAGCCACAAACTACTAGAAAAACAACCAACCATCTCTAGATTTCTAGCAGATGTTGCCTTCTCTTTCAAATAACAACAAAGCAACGTGTCTTGCATTGCATCTCATTCTCACTGAGACAGTTACCAAACAAACATCCACGAGGGAAAAGTACACCGCTAACGTCGGAATGCAGGCTGAATAGCTCGCTCTTCAGCTGTAGCACACACATGCAAATGTCAACATTGGTGTGTTTTAAAGATGTGCCAATGCTTGAATTGTTCCATGTGGACAGCCTCACAGAAAACACAATCAGCGCAAGATACATGCAAAGCACGTAATGGGGAGCGGGAGAATGAGTGACTCTCATAGATGACACCTTAATAAGCTTCAGCACTGTGATATTACACATTGCAATGGCACCAGATGCGCACCATTTCCATAGTCTTTCCTTTTGCATCACCTTTAAAACAAGAGAAAAAGAAGCATGAGCTTGGCCGTGAGGGTACAAAACAAATGTGGTCCTAAATTGGCCGCCATGTTTGAAATAATGGTGTAGAATTTTGTCCTTGACTTCAACTACTGCAAACGCGTGTTCATTTATCTATTCATGCCCCTGTTGTCAATCAAATGCTGTCAATCAAACTCATACGGGCACATTTAATCAGCTGCTTAGAGTAGAGGAACATTTCTAAGATTTTTCTCAAGAGTGCTTTTTCTTTATTTGATTAACTGTAAGAAAATCAGATCATTAAAAAATTACAATGTCATGATTTTTGTCAACAAAAAGGTCACAAATTAACGTTTTAATTTAAAAATCAAAGAATTTAATAAAAACACACACACAAATGAACCTTCGTTTTCCTCTGAATGCTATAGTCGTCTTTGGCCCAATTAGTACTAACCTCTGTCGCGCTAAATCGTTTATGCCATCTGTGTGGCATGTATTATCATATCAACAAAACAACCTCCTCCTTCATTCACAAATGGAATCTGGTCATAGATGAAAGTTCACATGCTCCCCCTAAACCCCACAGCAACGATTTATGAACTCATGTTCAGCCAATGATATCAATTCCAAAAATGTAAGAGAAAAAACTGAATGGTATGTATCTCAGGTAGTTGGATGATGTTTGCAGTCTGGTGCTTTTATGGTCCCAGAAGGAGGGCTTGCAGTTATCTGCTGTTTACCCTGCTTAATTAACCAAATTCCCCAGCCTTCCTCTCCTGAACGGCCACCTGTACAACACACCTAAGAACAGACGCAGATTATGGTCGGGAGTCCCGAGAGCCGCTCAAATCAACAGCCTGTAATGCCTTTTCAGCTGGGACACGCTGATATTTGCTCTGAACATCGGCAAAAATAACAGCAAACATCTACCGACTGTCACACGGACACAGAGAGGAACACATGGATGGCAAACAGATAAATGAAGGGACTCAAAGTACCAAATAAACACACACAGTCAGGTGCTCGCATGATGCAAATGCTATGCAATAGTGTTTATCACACAATGTATTTCAGATTGCACATTAAGCAGAACTGTAGCGTAACAGTAGGCAACATAAATATAAGATGTTGTCCTAAATAATATAAATAAAAAGGAAGGCATGAGGGTAGCCTCGAACATGTGATGGATAATGATACTGAGATACTGAGTGCTTGGATGAGGCACCGGCGCTCTAATTCGGTGAGATTAACATCTGTTTATTTGATTTCCCTTACCCCATAAACCGGGGGCGGCAGAAACAGATTAAAGAGTGGCTAAGCAGCCTAAACCACACGTCAAGAACTCCATTAATGGGTAGGGATGGGGGTTGGGGTAAGGTTATACTGTATGTGTGGATATGAATGAATCCATAACTGAAGGACATATTTACAGCCCTCCTAATGGATCTCTGCTTTTAACTTATTTCAACTCCAAAAGTAGCGCTGCGATGATTATCACAGAAGATGTTTGTCTTGCTATTACATAAAACGGCCCTTGAACGACCAAGCCTCCAATCAATATTGTTGCTATTAATATTTTAAATAGACTAGAACTTTACATTATTTAAGTGCAATTATCCACAACAAATTATAAACCAAATTGTTGTAATAAAAATAACATGAATTAGTAAAGATGAACATGGTAAAATTCCCTTGTGTGGTTTTAGTTTTAGGATTAAATACGAGAGATTCAAACTTTCAAAGAAAATTGTCTTGAAATTGTTTCTTGCACTCATGTTTTAAGACAAGCAACAAAAATCCATCATTTGTGTCCGTCTTTGAGGTGAATGTTTGTCTGTTCAGCTGGCATCACTCTCCCCTCCGCTGACCTGCTTATGCCCTCTACTGGTGCTGTAGAATGTCAAAATGGTGCTGACCCTTCACATCCAGATAAAGGTCAGCCAGTCCATGTGTGTTCTGCACAGAACATTCAAACTTTGGATCAGTCGTGTATGGTGTAGGGAGTTTGCCCCATGCAGGAATAATCACACACTATAATTGGTTAATTATAATCAGTTAATTGATTGATGCATTTAAATGCTTCCGCTTCAAACATGAATAGAGACGAAGAACAATTACACGCTGCTGAATGTTCTCTTTTAAAATCAGTTGCAAATTCATTCGAAAATTCTTATTTACACTCCCAATTTAAAGAAATTCACCATCACTTACAATGGTACGTATTACTTGGTTGAAGTGATTATATCTGCACTTTCCTTGTTGGCCAGTCTGATTTTCTATATGTTTTGCACTTACAAATCCTATTAAAGCGTCAGCTGAATGAAATGTCAAGATAGAGTTGAACATTTATTTATTACTTTAACTAATTATCTTTTTATATAGCGATATGATTTAAAGACTTTGAATGGATTTAAAACATTTGAAATGACAATAATAAATCACCAAATAAGTGTGCAGTTATTATCAACTCAAGCTTTTAGATGACGTATGGAATATACTACACAATACTTACAGTACATGCCAGTGTTAAAAGCATGATATAGTCACTGGGCGTGCTGTCGTGGCCTGGCCTGTGCAATTTTGCATAGAAATTGGAAAATTGTTTATAGTAGCGAAGCTAGCCTGGTAAAACAATTCAATCTACTGTCTGTTAGAGAACCAGCAGATACTATTTACCCAGAACCCTTTATGGCTTTGCTTTTATCTTTATTGACTATAACTGTGCTTACTGTGTACAAGAAATAATATCATGACCCTCTCAGTAGCTCTGGATGTTGGAAAGTTCGGAAGGACAACAGGTGGGGTGTTTTTCACTGTGCACATGAGGATGCCGTGATATGTATACATACAGTAAGCATATGCTGATCTATTTATAGGCTTATTGCTCACATTCTAAAACGCCCAAACGCTGATATTGTCTAAAATGTTGTCCAATATGTTGTTTTTTTGGACAAAATCTTGTGCAAACAGTTCGATAAAGCTTCCTCTGAGCAGACCTTGGCACTAAACCCCTTCCAAGATGCACAGGGGACAAAGCAGAGTTGCTGCCAACTGTAGGCCTGGGGAAGCGGCAGGGAGTGTTTGCCTTTTACAAGAGTCCCAGCAAGTCATTTGTTCCTTCTGCCACCTAATCAATGCCCCCTGAGCCACAGATAAACCAATGGGCTCCTCCTAAAAGGTCATGAAAGCCATTACAGATCTCTGTGTTTACTGAATTAAAGAGCAAAGGCATCCCTCTGCCACAGAAGTGCTAGGCTCTAAATTATAATGGCCACACATGCAGATGGGATTGCAATGCACACACACACACCCACACCAAACACACAAACACACACACATACATGCACGCACACACACCACACACATACATCGGACATGTAAACACAACAGAGTATTTGTGTGCAACCTTGCCTCCAAGGAACTATATCAGTGCCAGCATCTATCTTGTTAAAGGTGAAATGGGCAGAGCAGGCAGTGTGCTGTCAGCTCATTTTTCTAAAACCATAAATTCAGTGCATAAAACTCACTGGAGTAAAACTCTCAAAGGGAAAAGTACATTTTCTTTGCAGCCAGCGAGATTATGCTCTGGCAGACAGCAAGATTTAAAGTGTCAATAAATGTTCAAAACAAAGCCTTTCTTTCTTGTCTTTTACTGGCAAGATGGAAGGATTAATCTACATTTAGCACGCACGCTAGCATGGCAGAGCAAACATCAAATAAACTTGACAGCAGAAACAAACTTCATTTAGAATAATTTGCAGTAAATATTTCATTCAGCTTCTGCAGGTTTTCCTCTGGATTTTTGCAGCCACATTTTACAAGGTCATGTTAAGCAGTATTTTTCCAAGGTGACACTAAAAAACAATATAACCACCTCCTGTTTTCCAGAATAAGAAGGGACTTTACATTTGGAGTTTTACAATAGATTCCAGCATCATGAGCTAACGTCTCTGTGTGACACGGTAATAGATTACTTGCAGTATGATGTCAGCAACCGAGGTGATGAAGTGTTGCCATTCGTCTGTGACCTGTGATCAATCACCACTTTCAATTTGAGGCTGATGGCTGGGGAGGGGCCAATGAGCCAACAACTAGACAAGGTAAATTTAGGACACCCGTCCCTATTGGTTGAATACAGATGACCTCCACAGGATAATGTTAGAATCAATATTTAGATTACAGCTATAGATTGCTTCTGCTCCACAGGGGGAATGGTCAGCAGAGACCTGTTTTTCTTGCCTTATTGATTGCCAATACACAATTTATCCTTATTTTCTCAAATTGGAAGACTGATAAGGTGTTTTGTTTCCCTTGAGTATGCATCATGAATTTGTTTGCATCCTGAAATGTTCCGCTCCAGCAACAATTACAGAAGAGTTAATGGTTATGATCAAATGTGGCACAATTAGATTGAGAGGTAATGAAAGGCGTGGTCTGGGACAAGAGGATGGAGTGCTAATAGAGGACCCACAGGGCTTCATCTACCACATGACATCCGTCTCTCTCTCCATCATTTCTTCCGTTTGCTGCCTGCCTCGCCCTCTCCAGCAGAGCACAGTCTAATCTCCCACTCCCCTGTGGGTGCGGGGAGTAAATCAGCACAGCTGGATCACAGGCATCAATCTCAGCCAGCCCTCAGGATGGGCCACTTGTGAGCCCGCAGGGAGGCATTTCCTCTTCATTCCAAATGAGAGACAAATGTTGCAGGCCGAAAGCGGCGCAGCGCAGCAGGGGGGGTGAGCGCAGAGGGGGGTGGGCAGGCAGGCGATGAAGGTGCTGGTGCTGAGGCAGGCGGGATTGGCAGAGAGTAAAAGTGAGAGTGTGGAAAGGAGACAAATGGGTGAAAGTATATTCACCACAAAAAAACGATGCAGTCAACACTAGAATCTAAATATCTCTGTTCAAAAAATAATGAGAAGTGCCGATGGGGTGAGAACATTTTACATGTTTCCAATGCACTGGAGTTTTTGCTTAAAATCAATAAGTCAATCACCTTTATGGCACTAAAGAAAGTAGGGGGTATTTTTGTGCAATGTCAGAGAGATACAGCAGTGAACTACAGAAGAAGAATTAGGAAGTCAAAACATGTACAATGCCAACACCTTCCAATTTAGTTTATTCCAATAAAGTATAACCTTAAACAGAGTTGAATCAACACTCGCCGTTGGTCAAACTTTATTATTGCTAGAAAATCTGAAATCATATATATATACCTTTTTATACTTAACTTGGTATTCACTTTTTAGTCACCTCTTATCACCCAAAACATGTTGACGTATAATAAATAACTTAACTTATAAATGTTGGTTAACAACCCCTGCATACATTTTTGGTTCCTGCCTATAGTCGATACAAGAGTTTAAATGGTGCCATGTCTGTGTGGTTGGGGACAGAGTTAATTTGTGATATCACTTTATTTCCAACAGCCATGGAAGCAGTTATTAATGCTCGCTAACACACCACTGATAATGAAGGATAACATGACCCTTGCTAGGGAGGATCAAGCGACTATGTGCAGTCATATCAATCTGCAGAAAGTACTCGGGTCAGTTTAACGTAAGCTGTGGACATACTTAGTGGTTTTCATCCATCAGAAAGCACTATGGAATACGTTTGGGATATTTATGTTTATATTTGGGGATTCATAATGACTAAACTGTCCCCAGAAAAAGGGGGGGGGGGCTCATTTGAGTCCCATTTGAGATCCATGTGACTCACGCTTTTTATCCCTTGTACTGATTTGAATCACAGCATATTGTATACTTAGTTGTGAGTTTTTGCAGTGTGGTTACTTGCTGCAACAACAAGCCGCTGTATTTCTTAGAAGACCATAACATCAAATGTGTACGAGCTACTGAGGGCTCAAAACTTACAAAAACTTAGTTGGAAACAATCTTGCACTTTTCATCTAACACAAACGTAACAACACTTTTTTTTCTGCCAAAGTTGAATTGTTATGAGTGTCAGTTTCTTTTTTTTAATTTTTATTTTTACCAATACTGACTCTCTGTTGTCAGTAAACACCAGAATGAGCACTGCCAGGAAAGTGTCTTGAAGCTTGAAGGCAGTGCCGAGAAAACCTCCAAAAAAGGTTTTATGTTATTGTAAAAACTAAAATAGAATTGAATGTGTCCGAAAACTGTTTTATTACAAAGGCAAGTTTAATAAATTGTCACACAAATAGTGTAAAATATTCGGATTCCAGTTTGACATTGAGTTTAAAATAATACTAGCAAGTACAAAACCATTCGGGTTGCACAAAGCTTTGCCAACATTCCTGTTATGTTGCCCCCACTAGTTTATCTCCAATTTATAAAGCGATGTCAACAAGATACAAAACCTTTCATTCGCTGTTCCCTATTTCAAAGTCAAAGTCCACTTTATTGTCAAAGTTTCCACGTGTTATACATACAGAAAATTGAAATACCGTTTCTGGCAGTCCCACAGTGCAAATATAAAAGAACATATAACATAAAAAAATAAGAGCGTAGAAAAAAACACAACTAAGTAATATATACATATGTTCGACACATCAACACAGTTTGACGGTAGTGCAAGTAGTTCTTTAGTGCAAAAAACTACTTTGTGCTCCGTCATGGGAAATGTTTAAAATAGCAGATGTTCATTTGAGAAAGCTATGACGTCAAAGGGTTTCTTTTAGATAGTGTGCCGACACTCTTAATATCCTTGATTATATATGTTGTATGACTAAGAGAAGAGACAGGGCTGATGTGACACTGGAGTATCCGGATTGCTGCTGCCTCATCTTTTCTTAAATTGATCTATAAAGGCGGCGCAGGATGACATTAGAGCAAATGGGAATTGACTCCGAAGCCATTTTGACATTTTACAAGAAGTCGAGGAGCCTGTCATTTCGTAACAACACGTGCATGTAACAGGAAAGGTCTGGAACACTTTCACTGGGACATGTGCTGTAGGCTTACATTCAAATGATGAATGTTATTCTCATTATTAAAGCTTCTTGAGATTCTCTATGGTCTGTGTGTTTGATATAAGAAATTCAAGGCTCGCAATAAACTTTTAATGTAATTTATTCTTCGAGAACTTTGTATTCATAATATAGTTGTCCAAAGTATGGGTCATACTGTATAAATTATTCCTTTATTAGGTTACAAGAGCTGTGGTCTTATTTCCCAGTTGACCGCACAAAATGAGCAAGTTCCATATTCAGTTTATGTAATAAGTACCATAATATAAATCAGAGAGGTATATATTCAATATAGAGCTAGGAAGTGACAACAACAACAACAACAACAACAAAGCCATTTGTTCAAATGGAGATTGCAGTATGGGTTGTATTTCTTCAACTGATTACATATAAATAGGTTCTTCAGGGGAAAAGGAAATAAATGAATTACAAAAAAGATAATTAAATAAATAATTTTAAAACAAAAGAAAGAGACAGGAAAATGAGAAACAGGGGTACCACCATACAGCATTAATTCTCAGCCTGCCTGCTTCGAGAGTTCTTCCACTTGCAGTGAGTCGCTGCACAAGACAAATGATGAGAGCAGCCACGTGCAGGATAGACAGGTTTGAGGATATTACAGTGGTAAATACACATCTGTTGTCCAAAAGTCCTGAATTGGCAGTCAAGAGCGGCTCCATTTTGCTGATTAAGAGGCTTGATACTTTATGGATTGTCATTGCAAAGTGTAAATCTGCTCGGAGCTGTCATGCTTGGATCTTATGTGTACAATAGAAAGATTTAGTGGTTCACTTTGTACCACATTTTTCATGTAAAATGCAACTGCTACAATGCTTCCAATGGAATGTAAAGGTATTGACCACAGTGGTTTTAACTGCTGCTGCACCTGGAGCATTTTTCAACAGAGCCTTTTCAGCCTGAGCACATTATCTGTGGTTTCACTCTCTATAGATGAAATTGATTGTAGAAAAACGACTTTCATATATTTCTTTCTAAATTATTCGTCTGCGTCTCACCTCCTCTTTCTTTCTCATCCTGTATGAATAAATTGCTTTTTTATTCATGTTTATCTTAATAGAAATGGGCACAAATAATGTGGTAATGATTTAAGAAATGGCCATAGCCCCAGAGTGACAGTATCTATCCGAATCCAATCCTACCATTGAGTGATCATAAAATTCTCTCATCCGAGGATTCTTTTATTCACAGCCTTTTTGAAGCTGGCAGTGTTTACTCTTTAAACCTTCAAGTGTAGTCGGTAACTGCATTGCCCGTAATCCTCCACTAACAATGAGTAATACTCTATTCAAACTAACTAGCTAATTAAACAATAAATATGGTTGGCAGACAAAATATGCCCATTGATGTTCATACAAAGTGTTATTTTTACATTCAAATATGCAGAGTTGCTTTTTCACAAATCCCACAATAAGAGAGGCAGCTCTGGTCTTCACAATCCTTGGATAGAGAGAACAGCTTTCCTCTGATATCTATAGATTTCTTTATTCCACATCAAGAGAGCCTTTAGCCTCGGGTTATTCTTGTAAATCACCCAAATGACACTTGTGCAGGGATCTCTGACACTCGTTAAAGGCTCGCGTTCTGCAAAGTCTGTTTTCTTTTGTGAAGGAGTTCATTCTCCGTGTTTTGAAGCTGTCTCAAAAGGGTTGAAGAGCTTCGGCAACACAGCCACAGGATGTGTTGACGAATAAGCATACCTGTACGTGGTAGATTAGACTCTTCAAACCTGAGCAAACACTAGATGGGTGACAGTAAGCAATAAGAGGTAAAACCATTAATCTATACTTCACAATGAAGCAGATTGAAAGAGTTCCCACGCATATGGAGGGACATGACCCGCAATAACTCAACATAACATGCCATGATGTCATTCATTTTATTTCACTTTTCATCATCTACAGGGAGAGAAAGGTACAGAGGACAATGTGGCTGTCATCGGCAATGCATTTCAGTGATAACTGTCATTGCTGTTGATATATGCATAATTGGAAGCTGGCTCCTCACAGAAGAAAATAATACTTCAACAGCTAAGCTGGCGCAGTGGCTAATGCCCTATACAATCAGACATTAGTCATACTTTGTAAAAGTTTGATGGATGCGTGTTTGTTAAATGCTGCCACTGTACCAATATTAATCCATCAGTTTCCCTGAAGCCTTGCCTAAATAGAATTTCAAATCAGGATATTGTGTGTTATGCTTTGCAAGGCTTTGAGGGACCTCAGAGGAATCAAAACACCAAGCTGCAGGTTCTACACTGAATTAATCAGCTGCTAAATTCTGTGAATGAACATTTATTTTGGTTAGGAGGGGCCTGAAGCAAAAAAAAAAACATAAGAAACATTACTTTCCTTATTTGTCAGTAGATTTAGGGCCTGGCTATATCTCTATAAAACATATCCTCCAAAAAGCCTCCATAAAACCATTTCCAAAAGAGATCACTCTCAGCCTCTATGAGTGATATTTACCAGTCACCCAATTATTTTTAGCATGCTGTCAATGCGCGCTACACACGCCCACGCACAGGGAGACAGGGTTGTGGAGGGTGTTTGATTGCGGCCTTTATACGGGAACCTTTGCATCAGATGCAACAGCTGTCAAAGGAGCAGCTCCCTTCATTAGCAGTCCTACCAAAGTGTTCCAGCAGCTTCGCGCCAAAAGCCAAGAGTTGTGCTGGAAAATGCTCTAATCTTACAGCAAGGAAGGATGGGGAGGGAGAAAAAAATAGAAGATTTGGAAAGGATTTAGGCAGGGAAAAGATTAGAAACCCATATCGGCCTTATCGTACAGCCTCCACACTGGGGAGTTGAATGAAGCAGCTGTCAAATTTGAAACATACAATAGCAGTAATCCTACAGTAAACAGATTGCTGGGCTTTAAATACAGCAAAATCCAGAGAGAGAGGGAGAAAGCACAAACAGACAGAGAGCAAGAAAATAATCTATCAGCGTCAAAGCAGCCTGCCTACAGAGAGAGTGCAGGTCTCCCAGTGCATGGGCCTGACTGTCAGCACTGGCAAAGGAGCGTCAGCCACCTGGGGAGTGGGTGAAACAGAGAGCGTGTGAAGATGCTGACACAGTCTCCCGCAGAACAGGCCATTTGGAGAGTATTGTTGTGTCATCTTCAAAGACAGAAGGGTCCATGGTCAAGTACAGGAGAGAGTGTTACACTGCTCCACAGTGTAGATAAAGAACACACTTACCTCCCTCTGTGACCACAGAAGAGCTTGTGTCTTTCTTTCTTTCTTCCTTAAACCGATAAAAATAGGTATTTTCTATGGGATAGGAGGGCTGGTGCCTCATCTTGGAATGAGCTGGCACATAAGATGCCGTGTTGTCCCTCCAGGGCTGCTGTTTTACGTCCCCATGAACAACAACCAATGAACAGAGCTGGTACAACAGAAACATTGTTAACAAACCCCCCCCCAAGACTTTTCAATTATAAATACCCAAAATGAGAATACATTGCCTTAGACAGAGACCAGCTAAGAAAGAAATGTTTAAGGGGTAGTGGATATATTTTCAAATTGATAAATAGTTTATCTTTGAAATGTTTGACTTTTTACCCTCCCTAACATCCACATACTGTAGTGTATAATATCATCTGATTTTGATGGACAAACGAGATATTCACACATTTCTGCAATTATTTGAATTTGTTTTTCCAAGTCTATTGCCTTATGCCCCTTTACATATTTGTTTTGTTATAGGGAGTATTTCACAGACTATTAATAATAGGATGGCTGTAGAGATATTGAGTTAATGTTTAACCCTAACCCTAAGTGCAAAAAACGAGATCATCAACACATTTGGTGTTAAATTATAAAGAAAATGTAAATTATTCTTGGAATAATAACATTGTAAACATATTTAATTGTGACTGATGTTTTTTTAGCACTATGATGTTCATTAAAAGCTGTATCATTTAATCTAGTTTGATCTGCTAAGCATAGGGAAACAAACACTGTCTCTTCATTGGCCATACATACAGATTTAAATATACATTATAAGTCCATTGTTGAATAGCATCAAGCTGTATTATTTAAAAACATCCGCTTTTATTAAGCATGGTTCAAAGAAAGTCAGTATGATCATAACCTTAACCCCTAACACCCAGACATCAAATCCAATTTTGCCTGCCAAATGCTATAGACACTAAACCGCTGCTCAGGCAGAATATTAAGTTTAAATCAGAGTTTGTGATCCTTTGAAGAAGCAACATTCAACACATACTTATGCAGAAATTAAAGCATTTTGCTCACGGAACACAATCTGAGTTCACTCTGCATGTGTACAGAAATGCCTCCAAACCATTGATTTGAAAAACATATTTGTGGGACTAATGGGGCCGCGGCCCAGCTGTGTCAAAACAGCCCCTAGAAAAGCTGCTGTGTGGTTGTTCATGATTACTGAACAGGTCATTTGTATATGCATATTCAGCAGCTTGTTTGATACCCCTCTCGACTTCTTTGGCCGCTCGCTTTTAAAGCAGCCTTATACTGCTTGGTATGCAACCCACACAGGCTCTGCTTCAGGGCATCATCAGTGGAGGCTGAAGTGTGATGAGGAAAAAGAGAGGCTGAAGAGAGAGAGAGAAATGAAAGAGAGAATTCTTTACAGTGTACGAGAAAAAAAGGCACAGCATCTCGAAATGGTGTCCATGTTTTGACCACAGTGTTTTGATTTGATGTCTCAAAAGCTGCGGCTCCTTGTCCTTCATACCCATCCTGCCATTGATTGCAAAGAAACTTCCATAACCAAACTTTCTGACAACTCTTTGACTGTCACACAGCAGGTTTCTGTGTCTTATAAAACCTCACCACAGTGAAGTTGCAGACAGCGCCTGAAAATGAGTACCTTGGTTGCCTTTATCCTTCCTAACTTCTCATAACTCCTTTGGGAAATGAAGCAAGTTGATTTGCCATTCCTGAGCCAGGGCCTTAATTACGTACTAAGTCATGCCTGGCACAGAATTCTCATCTCCTTCTGCTGTATTTGGCCGACACTGTGTGCTTTGCGTGCAGATTGAGGATTGGATGCAGTGTGGGTGCAGTTTGGACCTGGCCCTTGATGGTTTGTCTCTCTCATCAGCCCTGATGACAGAACTCTGAGGTCATTGTAATGCCCGTTTGCAGTCCCTGTGCAGCGCATTTATTCATATACACTAAAAAAAAAACTAAGCATGGCTTCAAAGCCTGCATGTATAATGACATACTGAACTAATAAAGGGAGTCAATCTGTTTTGTAAATCCCACTTGTGCAATTCCAGAATTAAAGGAGAATTAGAATGGAGGAATGAAGGAAGAAAAAACAAAAAGGGCAAGAGAGAAATGAGATTGCCTCCCGTTGCCGGAAGCTTTCCAAAAACCCTTTCATACCCTTTTCTCTCCCTCTCTGAGCGTATTGGTATCTTATTAGATATGTCTATTCCATACAAAGTTATTGTGCTGGGAGTCTTTTCAAAGCCCAAATCCCAGAAAAAAAAGCCAGCAATAATCTGTCAGTTGAGGGAGATGCCCCCACAGACAAGGTCCTCCTAATCCACATAGATCGATAGCAGACTGGCTGGCTGGTCCCCCTGTACCACTGTCCACCCAGTGACAGCAGCGTCCTTTGTGGCTAGCGTCTCCTCCTCTGCCTCCAGTCACATTCTCATAGTCTCTGCGGGCCATCATGAGGTTAATGAGTGGGGTAATGGAGGCATATTACAGTCAATACCTGACCTTTGGATTTAGGTCAGCGAGAGTGGCGGGGGAGGCGCTGGGCACCAGAGCCAATCAGCATCACTAGAGCTAATAGGTCCTTTATGGAATACACTCTCCTATTGCGCTGCATGCATCAACACACATCTGCTTACAGCTGGCTCCACTAGTCAAAACGCAGACAAATTGTATACAGGATCCAGCAGATCAAGTTCTACTTAGCAGGTCCAACATTTGTAGTGTGGGTGAAGAGACCAGTGAGACCAGTGTTGTACATTTACTCAAGTATTACTTTTACATGCTTGTACTTTATTTGAGTATTTGAATTTTATACTAATGTATATTTGATACATTACTTTCTATTATTCTCTATATGTATCTAAGGATGGCTATTTAGTGACAAACTGCAACATTAAAATGCTGTTATTTTTAGTTGTGAAAACAAAATCATATAATAATCACTATAATATAACACTGTGACAACATACAGAATAAAAATGTGTACTCGTGATGCTTCAAATACATTGAGCTAATAACACATATTTTCCCATTTTCATATATCGTTCGTTTTACTTGTAGATAACTTAAGTAAAGTAGTACCACTGGAAAAGTCTGACAGATACGCATCAGTAAGTGAGTTAAAAAGTAAGCAGGAAGGAGATTGTCTCTTTCTCTGACCCTTCACTTTTTCTCTTACTTTCACGGGGTTACCATCATCCAAAAAAACTGCCTGTCCTTCTCCCTTCATTTCCGTGAGTACGAGTAGAGAGCAGACAGAGCATGCCAGAGGGATGAACTCGGAGAACGGTGAACGGCGGTGATTTGATTCATTAGATCACTGCTATATTATAAACTCTGACAACTGGCTGTCATCTCTGAGATAAGGGCCCATTGGTATTTTGGTCCCTAATATGGCTATCTCCAGGGATGTCCGAGCCAATCATGGCTCTAATGAGGGATACAGGAGTGAGGGGCAGTACAGGATATTGTTCCTTCAGGCTGTTTAGGCTGCTTTATAAATCAATTGCTTGGTGAGTGAAGACACATGTCAAGTGCTCACAGTGCTGTGGGTTAAAAAAAATGCTTTGTGGCACATCACATATTTCAATCAGTGGAGAGTGATGGCAAAACACAGATGGGTCTACCTAGAAGGAGAAGCCTTTTGTTTGCATACTTTCATCTTTAAATTTTCAATTTGGCACCAATTGTTTATTGATCGATTCATATTATTTATCCCTTCGTCACCACTCCATAGATATTTTCCTAAAGCAACACCATTCTGGATTGAATTCATTTTATTTTGATGAGGATGATGCATTTTGTCATAGTTTCATTACAAAGCATGAAACTGATGTGTTGCAAAACAAGACTGACTAGTGTACAGATTGGATGTTAACAGCAGAGTGTTTACTGATGTTCAAGATGAATACAGTGGAAGCATAACAAGTGTGCACTATTTCCCACTGCCCTCGAGTACTAACCATTAAAAATGTATGACCAACTACACTTGCAAGACAAAGAAGTGAATATATGTTCTTCTTCATACTAATACGTAAATGTGCATCGCTTGTACAAGAAGCCCCTCAGCATTCCAACACAAGAGAAGGTTATAGCTTCTCGAGGGTGATAATTACTATGGTTATCATTACTGTAAAGTGTGTACCTTCAAGGATTTTTGTTGCCTTTAACGGCAGCCCATGGTTTTAGAGTTTCCCCTCAGCAGCAGTTTACATGTACCTTTAAAGAGCAATCAATAATACTAGCACAGTAACAGTAGAGGTATTTACTAGAAACACATTTTTATTATCTTTCAAAACTGCAAAGTAAGACAACAATACAGTTCAAGCATTTCAAACTTTTCTGAAATCACTTCTACAGTGTTTGTTTTATCCTGTATACGTTATGTTGTTTACCTTGCTCTGCCTCTGTCTTGTGTTTGAGGTATAGGCAGGATATGAGTCTTTTTACTGATAAGGATCACAGACACCCAGAGCACTTTGTGTTAACAATGCAAATGGGACTGAAAGTGGAGCTGCATTGTGCCCTAAGTGCATCTACACTGAATCGTCCTACCCTAGGGACACATGCTGTCCTCCCTGCCGGCTTAGGGACATAATGTCTCCGTCTGTGTGTGTGTGTGTGTGTGTGTGTGTGTGTGTGTGTGTGTGTGTGTGTGTGTGTGTGTGTGTGTGTGTGTGTGTGTGTGTGTGTGTGTGTGTGTGTGTGTGTTTGTGTGTGTGTGCACGGGAAACTCCATGGATATAGCACAAGTCAATGTGTGAATTTGTCTGTGTATATGTTTCTTACGAGGCAATATCATTTGTAACACATGGAGACGAATCGGAAGATGATTGTATTGTAAAACCCATTATTCACTTTCTCCTTTTGGCAAGCCCCGTGATACATTCCTGACTTGTGGATGTACATTTGTAAAAAATGTTGAGATGTACATTTTTCATTGATGGCTCGAGGCGATGGATTTCATATGCAAGCCTCTCTGCTGATTACTTTGGAATAATCACTCCATTACATGAACATGTCCCCGAGGCATAGTGTGGGTAGTGTGCGTTTCCTCAAAATAAATATATTGCTCTCAAAGCAATAGTTGTTTCATCCGGGGTAAAATATGAATTTCCTTTGCAACACTAAAAATAAAAGTTATTTAAATGATAAACCTAACAGAGGCAATGCCCACAACAATTTCAAACCCACATGTTGTCGTGTATTTGTTCTATCAAAGCAAAAAGACATTTTTTCAAGCTCTGTGAATAACTAATTACTCTACAAGGATTTAACTAATTTTACAATACCAATAAAACTCTCGTTATAATAATGTTTCTGATACGTCAACCTAAATTACATCTAATCACTTTGTATTGCAGCCTTGTCATGAGCATTGTCTTTCCATATTTTTTTAATTCCTAAGGGAGATTTACTAAAACAATCCGATTCAATAATATATTTATTTTGGAAGTGCACAAAGGGGACATTCTTTTAGTACCCGTGGGAGAAACAACAATGCATGTAGAAGAAAACAATCCAAACAAAACATGTGCGATCATTTGTCCTCAAGGAATAGCACAGCGCATAAAATATTTTACTAACCTATTCTGCTGTAAAGAGACTCATTGCATTTGCTCGGATTGGCCATGAATCTTGTAGATTTCATTGCCGTCCCAAAACTCTTGATCTATTAGAGGCATAATTTAATGCGCTCCTCAGTTACTCATTTTGCATTCCAATCCCATTGTTGGCTCTTTCTATTCATAAGTGGCTTGTTTTGCAGTAAGACATGATTGTTTGTTTTGGCATTGATGCAAAACTGTGTAAGGTAAATGATGACATGTTGTTTGTTGTTTGACGAGGTTCAAATGTATGTTTTGCATATTTCTTTAGAAGAGACTCAGTGGAGACGCATTAGAAACCAAACAAAACATTTGTTAATGTGTTACAGCATCTGTGAAATGTGCAGTAGATGACAAGGGTCAACAATGCCTTCTATGCTCCAGCCCCAAATATGAAGGGACACAAACACTGTTTAAATTACTTCATCTCGTCAACGCAATAGGTCAGGAATAAGATAACCAAGAAACTGGCATAATATTTATCTCAAATGCCACAGGTGCGCAACAAAAATGCCAAAGTCCAACTGAGGCCGAGTGAAGCACAGCTGATTCTTTAGCTTCTATGTAAAACAGGGACTGTGCTGAATAAATGGAAGCATGATAACCCCCTCCACTGTGTAAGAAAAACTAAATGTGTGAGCTATATTGTAGGCTGAAAGGTCACTCAGCGTAGTTGCAGAAGATCAATAAGCTTATTTTGACTTGTCATAGTATATATTGTATATGTGTTGTTTGTTTCTATAAAATTGTGAATTTTAACATTGTTTCAAAAAGGTGGGTTTTATGAGAAACTTGCTCTTTAGGGAATTTGGGGATTTTAGCCTTTGCTGACCATTTACATGCACAACAACCTAAATAACACACTACAGGAAAGGTAAAAACCCTAAACAGCATAAAAGGGCCCAAAATACAAAACAATAAACCAAAAACAAACTAAAGGATAGAAATGACTGGTGTCAATCCCTGTGGGGCAAATACAAACAAAGCATTCCTCCAATTATGAATTTAAACATACTTTCCCTTGTTTCTGTCCACAGTTGAAGGGGTAGATGAGGAATTGGCCAAGTGTGAGCTTGCGATGGGAACTACATTGTTCATGGACGATCAACCCTCGCAGAAAAGTCTGGGGCAATGATGTGTTAGCACATCCTCCTGAGATGAGTCACCCTGATGCCTTCTGACAGGCCTCATTCCACGAGTGAGAGAGGCTAACCAGGAGTGCAGCCTCGCCCCAAACACATGCTCCAGGGCAGACTCCATCTGGCCCAGATGAGACCAAGGGAAAGGAGATTAAAAATAACCAACAGGGAAGTTATGGCAAAAAGACAAGCCAGGGATGAGATGGAAACCTGCACGCACATTAGTAGGCTGCCATCGAGGCAGAACTGTATGACAGCTCATTGATTTGTTTTATTTTTCTGACAGAATAAGGTTCAAATGAAAACGTAATCCTGATGGTTAAGCCTTTTCGAAAAATACACAAGAAATGTGCAGCAAATGCTAAGCCACTTGTTAATCCATTGAACTAATAGTACTATACATTTGACTTTTTCACAGCTCATTTTTCTTATTTTCAGTCAGCTCAGACAATATCCTCATGTTGGATGGACATATGAATGGCACGTTCATAAAGTAACCCGGATTAATATCTAATCTGTCATTTTGAGAGGGATAAAAGACAGTCCCTTCATTATGGATGTCTTTGTTGGTGGTTAAATTATCTTCTTTCTAAGCGTGTTTTTTCTCAGCTGAATTTGTTGCAAAAATAAATACTGAAAATTAATTTGGTGATATTAAAAAGAAACAATAGTAAATCCCTGGATCTGACTGAAACCCCCCACATATGCTGTGGGTTTGTTATTCACAAGAGGAAAGTAATTTGCTGCTGAGATCAGTCAAGACATCGGTTGAATCCGACAAAGTAAAAGAAGTCTCTAAATTGTGGAAAAGATTGGGTTTGGAAGGCAGTTTTTTTTCTCCTTTCGGTTACACCTATCTTTTAAACATCAATCAATTCTGATAGCATTTGTGTTGCTGTGTTAAAGTATCTCCTTTATGGACTTTTTTCTCACTCCCATGAGTTCTTATCATCTCACCAGACTGTAGGCAGAAAACATCAGACAGAGTCCTCGTTTGAAGAACTGCTCTCTGCCGTCACAGTTCATTGTGGAAAGATATCTGTCCATTTCCTGCAAAAAAAAAAGAAAAAAGAATAAGGTTCACGGTTCAGTTAGAATGCGTGGCCCTGTGCCTGAGGCCTGGCATTACCAGCACATGGCTCTCTCTGTTGGCCCCCTGCCTTTCTCCCGCATTCTGGTATCTGTGTGGATGGTTAGCGGTACTTGGATGGGGGGGGGGTAGAAGGGGAGGGGGTAAGAGGGTTGGCTGGGGATGAACTGACAGGTTATTACTGGCTTTGTGGGGGATTAGTCCATAAAAGCCCCGAGCCCCATGGCCAGAACGGCCAGAACCCCAGCAAATAAGATAAAATAATCTCTGTAAAAATGACAGACAGAGAGGGTGAGAGAGAGATATCCTACTGCTCTTCAACGGGAAAAAAAAATCTTCAATCTGTCCTAATTTTTTTGTTTCCATTTTTTTTTTTTGGTGGGGGGGGGAATGTGCCTGGGGATATGTCAGTTGGAATGAGATTAAACTCCCACAGCATAAAGATGGGAAACAGGAGTGGAACACATCTAAAATGCTTAGAGCTCCTGTTTACAAAAGCTGTGTTCTCTCCTCTGGTTCAATAGATGAGGATCTGACTCATGTGGGCTGTTGCATAAGCAGGTACAATCATTATCGCGAACCTGGTTTGGTTGGAGATTTCTGCTCTCCCAACCTTGAATTTAAAATCAGCTTCTCAAAGACTTAATCATATTCTTCCTTTACCTGAAATAAGCAGAGAAATGGTTGCCACTAGTCTTGCAGGTCCTTGGAGTGGTGGAAGTGTTCATCAGATTATCAAGTATGAAGTCGAAAATGAGCGTATTAAATCCAGTATAGCCCGATCTAAAATAAAACCGCCAGAGGCTATTGCCCTCTTGTTGACTGACAGATCATTTTACCTCCCACTGAGGAGAAACTCAGAGTCAAGTTTTATTACACCTCCAGGGGATGAGACAAATATAACAACATGTGAAAAGGATACAGAAACATCTTTAAATGTCACACAGTTCCACACAATATTAATGATCTGAAAAATGGCCAGTCAAATCAAACATATACAACACACGAGTACAATGATTAAGAAAAAGTTGTTTTGTAGTTACATGTTGCTGGAGTACAAACTGCTGTGAGGTGTTATGAATGTTGTATATTTCTAAATACTTGTCTTAAACATTGAACAGTCAGCAATAACGAAAACATTTGTGTAATTATGTTCATGCTTTACCGCAAATTCCCCTTAAACTTGCTTAAATAAGTCGTACCATTTTTGAAGCCTTGTTTGGCCCTTTGTTTCCAAGCATGGTCCTATCTCTCTAGCACAAGGGGTCAGCTGACAGATTGGGTACGTTTAATTTGAATGAGGTATGGGAATTAAAACCTGGAGTTGGAACATGGAATTGGGATTTATTTGTGTTGTTGTTTGCTCTTGTTTTTCTGTGTGCACCTTATACACACAAAAAAAGTCCTTATATTTTAATACCTTACTTGGAAAAAGACCAAATTACTATTATGATTTTAATCAAAGTAATTTTGGGTCGAGTTTTTGGAAAAAGACTGTATCGTTCATAACACTAGATCTGAATAAAAATGCCAATAAAGAGAATTGTTTTAATGCAGGCGTTCTCCCTGAAGTGCATGTGGTATTCATAAAACAGTATTGAAGAAAAGTCTGCTGTAAAGCAAGATACATTTCCAGAGGCAATCCCAAAGATACTCCCTCCTAAGTCGTCAAAATAAACTAATTACTTTGGAATGGATCCAAATTAATTTCGAGACAATCCAAAACAGTCAGCGCTGAACATATGAGTAATTTGAAGAAGTTAATGTGGGTACATTTGTTTTGAAAACGGTTGTTTCCATCAATACTGAGATGCTCCAATCCTTCATACATTGGCTGAATACTCAAGCTGCTGGAAAAGATGCTCTACCTCACATGTAGCAACTTTTACAGATTACTATAAACTAATGAGTGTGTCAGGGTTAGGTTCAGGGTCAGGGTTAGAGTTTGTTTTCACTCCTTCCCGTGTCACTGGCTGTTATTCTTTTTTGATAGACAAAAGCGCTTCATTTCTAACCATGCCAGAAGCAATAAAGTTATCTGCAAACTTCAGTCCGTGCTGATGGATAGAAGTGATGGCTCAGCGTTTTCCCACCACTACATCCTCTACAGTACGCAGTAGAACATTGTTTGGACATTATTTTCAGAGATAAAGCTTTCACACCAATTTAATGATGTCCTGGAAAAAGAATACATATAATAATTTAACTGCGATTACATTTATAGAGCCTACTGCGAACAAAAAGGGTCATCTAGGGTGTAAGCTGTGCTTTTTCCAAAAAACTACATATGGACTGACGATGAAGGGTAAGAGCTACCAGGGCTTTCTTAATCCTATTATGCCAACTTTTTTAAATGATGTTGTAACAACTAAAGTTTTCTTTCGTAGATAAGTCATGTATCAGAAAATGTTGAAATATGAATATGAGAAACCTAATCTTTCACCGTGTTGACAACTGCAATATCAACACAGAATTCTAAGCAAAACAACATACAAGATGAAAGTCAAACTTATCATATATGATCTTATTGTACCGTAAATGCTTGGGATTAAATACTAGTGCCTGTAAAATGCCTCATCAAGCTCCAAATGAGTCTCAGAAATACGGATTTAATAAGATTTACCTTACTAAGAGTCCTTTGTGTTCCAAATGAAGACCAAATTGATGAATAACCTCCTTTTATGTTTCACACAAGCTCAGCTATTGTGTTAACCAATTCTAAAAGATCTCAGATCCATTGCATTTCTCTAAAACATGTAGGTGGGTTCTGCCCGTTATCTCTGAATGGACCTTCCCACATCTATTATTCGTGTAGCAATTAGCACTCTCATCATCAGTTAATTCCCCTTAACCTTCGGTAAACAAAAGAGAATGAAGATGAATATTCTTTTAAAGGGAAAATGTGACACCTTTATGTGGATTTGTTCAATCAGTGCTGGTGGTTAATGTAGACCATTACAGAAAAAAAAAAACCCAGGTGTGCTATATCGACAGAATGGGCTGATTGTTCCTGGAAAAATGCATTGCACATGAGTGGGGAGTTGGCTACATGACTATTCTTTTTTAGACTGACAACCCTAACCCTAAGTGAACTCAAAACATTTGAATAAGGGACATATTTTGACACCTAAACAGCAAAATACAATTGTTCACTTTCTGAATTTAAGTTTCTGTTGTGCACCAAAAACAAACAGACAATGGAAGTTGGTGACAGCATCCAAGAAAAGCTGCCCACGCTGACATTCACCACAGCAGATAAACAAGACATTCTAAAGAGGAAAGTGTACACCTTGAAAATCCTTTTTACTCATATGTTGGGGGTCCATTTTCCCTGTTGGAAGCCTAGGTAGATTGCAATAGAAAATAAGAGAGCAGGGACAGTTTTGATTGCCATTGCCCCTGAAAAATAACACAGCTGGAGGAAGAATCCATAAATCTTTCTTTGCCTACAATATGTCATTATTTTACTAAAGTAAAACAATCAAAAAGATAAAACCAATAATGTCCCTGATGTCATGAGCTTTGCTTTTCTCCTTTAGTATATCTGTATAGTGCAAACATTTGTATTTGATTTGCTTCTGCAAATAATCTATTATTGAAAACTCTCAGACAGCCTTTGTGACAGGCTGTAGCCAACATCTCACTTTCACTTTAATTAGATTGACAGATAATCGGATATATACATATATATATATATATATATATGCGATTAAATTACATTTCAGTTGCACTCGATAATGTCCAACAGCTGCTATAGTGTACATTTCAATTTCAAATGTTGCTTTATATCTGAAATATGTATTTATGTATAAACTGAGTTATTATGATTATTCATGATAAGCATCAGTATTTCAGTCCGATATCACATTAACTGAATACAAAATAGAAGGCCTTTGGAATGAATAGGTGATAGTTTTGTCATATATAATTGAATGGAGATTAATGCAAATCACATTCACATTTACTGCTGGCATACTGTTATTAAGCTTGTAAGATTCCTTCCATAAGACACATGATGTAATTTACGAGGAACAATTTTCTGAGTCTCAATTATGAATCTCGCCGGGAACAAAGAAGGATGAAGCCTGATTAAATATCCTTGAAGTGAATGTCACTTTACAGGTATGCATCATTATTACAACTCATTCATGTTGATCTGCTCGCTCCCGATAAGACTGTTCATTAAGGAGTGCAAGATTTATTTATATGACCATCGAGGTCCAGTAAGGATTACATCCCAACACAGCCTTCAAAATGTCTCCATCCTCTAGAAGTATGTGAGGACATAAAACTGTTATATCTCACAACTATCATATTACTATCTTATATCTTAGTTTAATTTCCCTTTAAAAAAAAGAAGCTATGCTTTTAAACAAAGTAAAGATTCAAATAAACTCCCAACTCATTTAAAGTTTTACAAAACAGCGACACAAAAGACAGGGAATCTCGCAAGTTTAAAATTAAGATTAAAGGCACTATAGAGTGCATCTATGTGGTATTTCAAATTGTTCTCTGATGTCTACAAAGAAGGTTTATAACTTTGGTTGATCCCAAAAATGTCCAGATGCGGTTTTACAGACCCATTTATAACCCGTATGATTTGGCCCTAGAATGAAACAAGCTGAGTTGCCTTATCTGGGGCGCTCATTTAAATAAATGACAAGCTCTGCTCTGATTGGCTGGTTTACAAGGAACAATCCATGGCTGCCTCAGAGCACACAGAAGTAAGTGAAGTTCGCAAAACTGTGAGAGATGAATCATGGAGGCTATTGGCATCCAACCTTACATGTTTGAGCCTTTATCGGAGGAGGAAACTGATGAACTTGAAGAACAGCCAGTCGGTCGGAGATTGGAGAGCAAGGTTACGGAGTGGTAAGTGTTAGTGTTACTGTTTCCAGCAGCTAGTGTATGCAAATGTTGGGGCTGGACTACCGTGTGTGACGTAGCACACAGGGATTGTTGTAATTCACCCGTTTTATGCACATTCATGATTTGCACCTGAAGGAGGAAACATTGGTGTTTGACGTTCACGGTATGTAAGCTCATTGTACCGAACTCTCCTTATTCAACTATGCCAAGGTAAATACAGTTTTCCATTCTATGGCACCTTTAAGAGCTTCAGTGAATCGTAATCAAAGGTTAAAATAATTTCTATTTTGCTGCCTGAGTGATTCTCAAACGACATATCAATCACTGGCAGGATGAATGTTAGTTAATTAATCAAGCTTCAGTTTTCAGAGCATTAAAGAGGCCTGAATAAACAAGGAGTAGATATTTGTTATTGAATTACAAAGAGATAAATGAATCAAATGCAATCCAGGTAATGGGTCCAAGTGTGAAGGTGCATGTGTTGAATGAGCCTTTTAAAGGCTGATGAGGTGCTTAATGGTATCCTGCTAAAATACTGTCTGAAATATATTGTTTTTTTGAAAAGTAAAAACAAGTCCACTTTGGGATTTGATGATCACCATGGTTTTGCTATGTTGGCAGATGAAAGACTTAGACTTACATTAGTTTAGACAATTGAGCATTTATCCAAAAATGTCTGCTAATAATGGTTAACGGAAGTATGAGTAAGGATTTGCCAATGTCCTCACATTGTAATGTTTATAGTATGCTGGATTTCCTTTCCTCAAACTGATGTTGTGTCACATATGTTTTGTATTACTGTTGACTTACCCTTCAATTTCGACCCGAAGGGAGGAAGGATGTAGAAATTCTTACCTTGTGCTGGCTGAATGACTGACAGAGTTATCAAAGAAACAAAAAAAAAAAGCACCTGCCTGGAGAAACAGCAGGATCTCTTATTAAAAGGCTGCTGGAGGGGAGGCCTTGTGTCTGTGACATGCCTGAAATGGCATTCAGCCTTTGTCAAACTTTTCAGTCTGAGACACAGTGCCACGACATCGGTGACATTTCCAAGCAATATCCTGTTGTTGGGTAAACCTGCAACACAATACACATCTGTGAGGCAGCCTTAGGCTAATGGTCACCTCTCTTGGTCAAAATGTTGGAAGTAGAAAGCAGATGAAGTTGCTGCAATTAACAGGTTGGTATTTACTTTCCCTGATTGCAGAATAAATTATTTTCTGCTTGTTTTTTTTAAGTGAGTCGGTCATAATGATTGGCAGCTTAGTCAAGCAGGGCAAATATGTGGGAGGCAGGCAGCTGCATAAGCTAATTCCCTGTTTAGAGAACAAAGTCAAACTTCTCCACATCAGACGTAGAAGACTCATCGTTTCCATGGTAAAGGGGTTGTTGTTTGACCTTTGGTACACTGAAAAGGTTGATGTTGTTTTCCTCACTGTTGTGTATTTCTACCAACACTGTTCTGTCCTTTTTGCTTTTATTTGGCTCTGTTTTCAATGTAACACCAACCAACGAAGGGAGTGGAGTCAATGTTTTTGTCCTTGACATGGAGCCCCACTGTATATCAGAGCAGAGTCATTTTTAGCTCCTTAATGGGCGCCAAGCAGAGACTGCACAAGAAGCTCTGTCAATGTCTCCCACTGCATCAAAGTAGTCATCTTGTAATTAAGGTGTGCACATGAACTCCATTGACATCTGTGAATGCTGACATGCATTATCTTTTAATTAGACTGGCGAATTAGAACTGTCCCTCGATGGTTACCTAGGATTGGGATGAGCCGGTGATGGATGTGAGAGAGAAAGTGCCACACAAACTGCAGATGCCAAATTGACTTGACAATGAATAGGTTGAAATGTAATGGCTGCTTGAACACTGAATCATGTCTTATTAGCTTTCAATTTAATCGTGTTCAGCCCTCCTGCGATCGAGAGAAATATAAATGTCTGCATGATTCATCAATTCAAATGCTCCGAAGTGTAAGGGCAAAGCTGGCTCGGGTACATTTGTGAAAAATAAGTTTCCAACTTTTCTTTTCTCAGATCGATGCTCTTAAAGTGCAGCAGTATCAAAGCGTCATGTTGGAAGAGACTGAATGGTAGGCTTTTTTGAGTAATTGCATTTATTTTTATTGTAGCAGGCTCTATAAGAATTTAGCCCACTCAATGTACAATGACATTGAAGCTGGGTTGACAGTGCTTGGCAAGCAACATCCAGATCCATGGAGAGACAGGTCCCACCGGGCACACATTGATCATTCACACCTCCAAACTCTAACAAAAGATAGAATAAAAGGAAAGAAATGGCAAAACTAAAATGGGCTTTGGAAAAATACATTTTCAGCAACTAGTCAGGGTAATTTAAGTTCCGTTCTGGCAACAGCAAGCTATTATGACTGTCAAAAAGCACAAGAGTGATTACCTTTGTTGTTTTTCATGTGATTTAACAACAGTGACCAGCAAGATGAATGGCACATCTTACAGTATATTTAGCTTTTTGAGGGAAATACCACTTGCTGATACTTTAGGTGCCAGTGAAAAAGACAAGTTTTGTTAAGGAATGATCAAAAAACTGGAAAAACTGAGCGTTGCACAGTTCTTTCTCTTTGTACAATGGACGTTCAAGGAATGAAATGGCCGTGAGGTTTACTGGACTCCTAGCAATAAAGTTGAGTTTAGTTTTCAACACTGCTAGGAAAAGAAATTCCAAATAACTTCAGGTACAATCTTTGACTGGAAGTCCAGCAGCACTCAGGGACTAAACATTATTCTATTTTCTGATAAAACTACTCAATTCTCCCGCTCTTCAAGTTTGAGTCATCCTCAAAATAGAAAGCATTTGATTGCTTATCTGACTTTCCACACCTTAGCCATTTTCTCCGTAATATCGTGGGGGACTTTTCTCCATCACGTTTAAAGGGATTCCTTTAACTATTGGATTATCTGCAGTTGAATTATAGCATTCTCATTATGTCTCCAATTTAACATAGAAATACACTGATCTGACAATTTCATTTTTGAGTGAGTACTTAGAAAATAGTGTTTTGGACTTTAAACTGGCCTGTTTTTTTCAATGGTCAAACAGAATTGCATTCCAAATTGCATATTGCATAACAACTGTGCAATATACAATCTCAGTTCATTGTCTCTCAATCTCACCATGGCAGTTGTCCTGTGTCTCATGTGATTTGGGGTGACAGCTCGGGCTCTTTGTTGGATACAACAGTTGGCAGTTTGGGAGCCTGACTTGCTCTAAGCTCTTGGGGTACAAGCATGCTTTGTGAAGCGGATATGTACTGAGGGCAACATAACAATAGCCCATAGAGGCCACCCAAGATAGTTGTGACAAAAAAATATATCAATTGAGTTAGTTGCTAATTGAATCCCCAACCAGAACCGGAAACTCTTGGCAAAGTGAAATGGTGAGTGAAATGAATCATTAATATGTGGCACTCCTGAGTGAAGCACTTAACTCTCAGCTGTTGCTGTGGAGTTGCTCAGCAGCCAACTCCAGAAGACCGTGGATGCACTGAGCAGTAGCAGTCTTCACAACAGTATCAACAGTATCAAAGTGGAGCATGGTACAACAGTAAGATGCACATTCAGGAAACCTTCCTGCTTTAGCAGAGGTTCAATTTCACAGCGCCATAACGGCTTGACCACACGCCTTTACAAATCCACACACGGTACATTTTCTTACTCTATTCAACATTTTCAGTGACAGCACTCAGCAAGTAAGCCAAGTGTGGCTTCATCATAAGAGCGCAAACCTATATCTTCTTAGCCTATAAGTTGCCAGGATCAACACACTTCCCGGGCCCAGGACCTGCTTGCTGGTAGAGTGTTCCTTCTTTTGAAAGTCTTTCTTTCACTGTTATATTTTATATTTTCAATCTGTTATTATTATATAAAGTGAACTTGAAAGACACACATGCTAACAGGACATATACACATCAGTCCTGAAATACACACATGGTTAAACACATGCATTTAATGGAGGGGTGTCAAAGCAAAGGGGCTGCCATTGTTCCGCACCCTGCAGTAGCTTTGACGTTTTGGTGCATTGCTATACTAAACCTTGGCAGTGCCTATGAGGTGAACTGGCACATCTCCAGCTACCAGTCCACACTTTGTATTTTTTATGCTGTATTAGGACTCAAATGAGGGTTCATCCGATTACCCAGCCAAGTCCCTACAGACTGAGATACTGATAGTGAGGTCGTGATTGGTAGCTGCTTTTCAGATACTAAAAAGCCAACTCATCTATTTATCCAACGCTGATCCAAAGCTTTTTCCAAGCATCTACTTGTTAAGTCGCTGCACCTGGGGAAAGACTAGAGGGGGAAGGAATGGCAGTGTAAGAGAAAATGAATAACACGCCCAACATATTTATATCCTTCACCTCATAGACTTATATAAGAAGGAATCCGTCAATTTATTTTATGCACAAGTTCTCATTTGAAACATATCCCTCCAATGTTTCAAGAGAATCTACTGTGAGACTGCAAATTACTTGTCATTAATTGCATTCACCAGTCAGCAATTTGTCTGACCTTGAGCTGCAAACTTGCAAGTCTTGCTGGCTCAATTCATCATATAGATTTTCTGCAAATGCTATTTACACAAGTGGACATGTGCCTTAAGTCATCAGTTAATCTAACATTAAGGTTAGAAACCGGGGAAAGCACGAAAACATGTGAATAGAAAACGAGTGCTTGGAATAGATTAGATATTCCCTGTTGACAAACCCTTGAAGAAAGGATAAATCATTCATGAGTCAAAGAGTTAATTTAGACCGATCCATGAATTCTGACGTCAAGGATTAGAGGCATGAAAAACTAAGATGAAGAAAAAGGAAAGCCTGGCCAAGCATGCGTGCATCATTGTAAATCCCTCATGCTTGCTTTAAGGGGTTCTCATTAATTAAAGGACGTACGGCAGGAACTGAACAGTAATCTGCAAAGCTGTGCCTTTTAATAACAGATTTGTGTTTTATGACCGGTGCCTAAACAGCTGGCAAGTCTGTCTTGGTTAGCACCTGTCCCTCCATCTCGTTTTCCAAAAATATCAACTCCCTTCTGCCAACACACACACACACACACACACACACATACAGACAATTCTCCGTCTCACTCCACTTCCACGGTCAATCCCTTCTGCCTTGCTAAACTTCGCTCTCACTTCTACTTTCTTTCTATCCATCTTCTTAAGGTGTGATCTATTTTTTTCCCGATTGATGATAGTTTAATGAGCATTTTTCTATTTCACAAGAGTCCTATCACGTTATTAGGAAAGAAATACCTTTTCAGATGAATAATAGATCTGACAGTGAGATATCCCTGAAAACATCTCATAGAACTGTGCCTGTGAGATGAAGGGAAACAGACACGGTGGTTTTGTTTAATAGGACTCAATTTCCAACTAATTAGCAGTGCATGGCTGATATTGAATCAAACTGAAGGACAGCTGATAGATATGAAGCAGAGACAGTGAAGCAAAACTGGCATCTGGACCACAACTGTCGTTTTTTTGAAGCTGTGTGATGTCACTTCACACCCCAGAAGGGCTTGTGAATAGGCTAAAGCGAGCCCAAGCCCCCCCATTGGCTCCGTGTAGCTCCCCAGGCTAGCACGCCCTGCCAGTTTTTTCCACTGTACACAACACTCTCAGCTCTGTCAGCTTAATTGGCTCACCTCCCATCAGCAAGATACCCCAACCCCATCGTAATTGGCTCCCTTTTAGCCACCCAGCCAATGCTATTGTTCAGGTACACAGTGTATCGCTATGGATGCGCTGATCATTCACACATGAATTCTGGGACAAAAGGCCCATGGGCTGTCTCGCTACCAGTTTCCTGAACTGCGGCTTTATTTCTGCCAACAACAACCACAATGCACCTTTAAAAAAATGTCTCTCCCTTTAAGCCAATACCCTGGTGCCTCCTTTTGGTAAAAGGTAATTTATTCAAACTCTGCAGTTCCTCCACATGACGTCGGACCCCACACCAGCAGCGGTGCCAGCACTGCTTGGTGTGTTTAAGTTCATCCTGTGTGATGTTAACATAGGAAGATCATGGAGTTTCACTGAATGTCAGTCGACCCACAGAGACATGACGGAGGGATAATGATTGAGAAACGAATGAGAGCGCAGCAGTGTGTGTGTGCTAGAGAGACAGATGACACTTCTCCCAGACAGCATGGACAGGAGCCAAGTCTGGTTATGTCTGGGTGAAGCTAGTCAATGTTACCCTGATGAGTGCTACTTTGGCCCAGGCCGGGTCAGTTTCCTGCCAGCGTGTAATGAGTCCGATGAGGGTGAACTCCCTGTTCCCCTATGCCCCATCCTGTCTCCGCTAATGAGCTTCTGAATAAATCAGTGTTGGTGCCCCCTTCCATCCCTTGCTCCTTCCTCTATCCCTTTCCAGTTCACTTATCCCCCTATGTCTCCTTCCCCTGGTACCCGTCACCTAACCTTGTCACCCTCTACCACGTAATGAGCCCTCAAGACCACCTTACATCCCCTTTCCATTCTCTGTCTCTTAATTGTGAGCATTTGTTTGTGGGACAGTCCCATGTTTGAAGACTGTGACATCCAAATATACTCATGTGTGATTGCTACTATTGCTGCTGCCTGGAGCTGAGATTGCGTCTCAGTGTTTGGAAATCTGAGTGATGTTCTCAAACTCTTTGAAGCTTCTTTCTTTTTCATCACGCTACTGGTTTTAGAGTGAGACATAAGGAAATGAAAGTACCTCTTGCTCCTGCATGTCCCATTACTCTGGTCCTAATGTGGTTTCTGTTAGTGCATGGGGGAGTGAATGGCAGTATTTGACATCTGGTACATGGCTGCTTTATAAGAGGTGATGATGAATATCGCTAGGGATGGATTACTGACCACAAACCAGCCCACTCTATTCCATAAATGATCTCAGTTGGACTCTGACCGTTCAGGGCTACGTGTGAAGTAAATGGGATATTACGCATGCAAAGATGGATAAAGTAGGCCGCAGCTTCTGGTTTTGTTGATGAAGTCGTACGAGGCAGACTGACTCATAGAAACCATTGGGAATTCAATTTAGAATGTGAAAAAATACCAAGTGGATATAAAGGCATTTGTTCTGAGACATGGTGTTAATCCTAACCGGGGAATCTAATACGTTCCTTCATTTTGAATTCAACAAACAATACATTTTCAGTAAAGATACAGTATTGTGTCATGATGGTGATATTCCAAAAGAGGCATTACAACACAAACAAACAAAAGAAAATCTGTCAGCAGTAACTTATTGGATATTGGGAAACCTGAAGAAAACAGCTCTGAGGTAAGAGCAGTTACTTTACAGTACAGTCAGCACTGTTGTTCCCAACAGATTGCCTTTCCAAGGTGACTGACCCCTGAGCAAATGTTACTAGTCAAAGTATTGGCTGCCATGCATCAGGCTCAAACATTGTTTTTCTTTAACCTCAACTGATTCGCTTCTTCACAGATTGCCTACCCCGGAAAACTTATCAGTTGGCTTGGGGGAATCAATCATGGGGTGACACTATTCCAGACCAGGGTGTTGTTTGCGAATCTGTTGTCTGTGATGCCTGCAAAACCACGTCTGTGATTGCCAAGCCTCTCGATGTGTTGGTTTTGGAGTTATTTGTCATTGTAGTCTCCTTGGCTTTGATTCTCTTTCCATCCCTCTCCTTTTTTCTCTCTTTCCTTCTCTTCTCTCTCTTTTCATTGTTGCATGTACGCCTCTCGATACAAACCTTGGAGAGTATTGATGTAAGCGGTGCCAGAGCTTTTTTTGGAGATGCTAACAAATAAGCTGGCCCCACAAAGGTGTCAGCCAAGCTGGGATTAATGTAAAACAAAAAAATTAGCGCTCAGAGCCAGATCTCGGTACCGAAACAGTGCAAATAGTCTTCTCCCCCCACTCGTCAAGTGATTCATATTCTCTTTCCCTATACAGTCCCTTCTCTGCATTTGGCAGGATGATTCAGCCCATTCATGTCATGTTGTGTACATACAGAACTGCATTTTACTGTGTCACTTGAGCACAAATAACTCAGAAATCAATTTAGGCCCACACTCTTTGTTCTACAGAATCTAATGTATGGAAATTCAACATTACAACTACATCCACAGCACAAAAAAACTATATATTAACAGAATGAACGCCTGCACAAATTGTTTAATGCTGTGGTTTAGGTTCAGATGTATAATGAACTGGTACTTCATCTATGTTGTGGGTCTTCATTTAGACCAACTCTCAATGAATAGATAGTAAAACATCCATCAGCTGACCTTTAAAAGCTTCTCTTTTCACAATGTGTAGACTATACCTGTTTCTCTGCTGTGAAATGTCCATGTCTCATAGTACTGCTTTAATATTATCATGTTAACTGCAGGGTGTAAAAACTAATATCCTCTTGGAACACAATCAAGGATTTATCTAATCTATCTTAACTTTTTTGAAAGACTGTGTCCTAGCCAAACAATAACAATCTAATCCATCATAGACTAGAAAAAAGAACGCAATGATCCAGGAATAGCTTAAGATAAAATATCAGCCTTCACGATGTGCCAAAAGTAAAAGCAGAAGAGGATGTTAGATTTATTTATCTTCATTTTTCCACCGACAGTTATATAGGGTAAGGAACAATGGCTGTAATGGTCAGACATGATTGTGGTACAATTAGGAGCCTTAAAGGATGTCACTACAATGAGGAAGGACATTTTCTGAAGTAGTTCCATCGTCTGGAAATGACACAGCTAAATAAATGTGTTATACTAACTTTATCAAATGTTTTCGTTTGATATTTCTCTTGCTAATTAATACAAATGAGTCCTGTTGTTATTCTGACTCAACAACAACATAGCAGGTACATACATTAGAGGTGGCTCTGCATTAGGGGCTAATAAACACCTTTCCATTCAATTAATTGCATTTTTAATGCAATAACCAATTATGTTGTTTATGTAAGCACAACAGAAGAGTGCAGTGTTTTTGATTTACATAATAGAAATCATTTAGAGATTATCCATGTTACTCTAAGTCTGAAATATAGAAAATCCCAAATGTCTTCCTCCAACCCCTCTAGCTCTTTATTAGCATTTTCACACCAGACACTCAGATACAGTTTTGGTTCAGTAGCCACATACCAGTATTTCCATACATTAATATGCGTATGCATAGTACGCTGTTCCACCGGAAAGGCTTGGGACTGCAGAGGTTTGCATGTATCAAGAATGTGTGCGCGACGCCACATACTATGTTTCACTCCAGCAACGTGGCCTCAGGCTACATACTTAGTTCATCCATACTTGAAATGGTATGTGCAAATACATAAATAGACCTGATTCTGATGATTGGTGTGAACATACAAATCAAAACAAAAAGCCAAGGAGATCTTAGTCACTAGTTACTGTCAACTATGTTCATAAGAAACTACTTTGGATCAACAATTGCATTTTAGGGAGACAATGTCTGGAGAAAAAATGGAAAATCGAAGCAAATCATATGTAATAGTTATGTCAATATCAGCGCAGAAAATAGCACAAATGTTCTCTACAACATGAGGAAGAGATTAGATTTAAATGATCTCCTGATGACATGTTTTAGGACGTATAAATAACTGATATCAATATGTTAAGTTTAAATTGTACTACTTAAGTCAGGTGTCTTTTATACACCAATGTGTCCAAATATGAGAGCAGTATAATTACTGAGCTTTTTTTCCCCCAGACAAATCTGAAAATATGCTTTGCTTTGACAATGAGGATCAACTTGTTTCAATATGTATTCCATTAATGGTTTCAATTTCCTTCACTTCACATTTGCATTTATCTCAAGCCAATTACTCTGATGCTTATCAAAATAATTACTACACTTAAAATAACTACTGCATAGACTATAATCAGTCTGTTTCCTCTGTGTCAGATGCATTTTTAAGACTATTCGAGACGCCATGAAATTAATGATCCTAGATGTGAGAGTGCCAGATCAAATCGTTTTTACGCTTCTTTTTGGGCTCGAGTTAACCTTCTCGACCCAGAAAATTCCTCGAAGTGTCTATCTCAGCAGCACTTTGAAATGTGGACTCTTCACTGCATTTCAGGAACTCCTCCAGCTTCCTGCCCGGTACGCCTCCAAAGGGACTCACATATGAAGTTCATTGGCAGGGAAATGCAATCACACATTCATAATTCAATTTAAGGAACTGCTGCTTCCAGAAAGACTTCTATCAATATACAGGTAGTGGTGGCGATGTCTGTAGGGACTCGGCTTGGGGAACCGGAAGGTCACCAGCTCAACTCCCCGAAAGACCAAGTCCGTGATCTTTCGGTCATAGTGTCCCTGAGCAAGGTACCCTTCCCTAAACTGCTCCCCGGGTGCCGTACATATGGCAGCCCACTGCTCCTAACACTAAGATGGGTCTGTGGGACGATTAAGGGTTCCTTCTTCTCTTCTTCTTCAGGTTATATTCCAATATGCAGACTCAATATTTTCGAAAATAGAACGTGTTCATATATTTTGATCATTATACATGCCAATTTTTGACATGAACAAAAAGTCCGAAACAATTTAGTGCTGTTTTTAAGGCTCAGAAATGTTTTGCCCGGCGTGATCAAAATTGCTCTTCCTGAAAATGGTAAAATACATTTTACCTCCACTTGGCCACCAGTCTGGTGCTACCTTGTAATTTAAAAGCCATTTGTTTGGTGATCTCAACCATTGAACATTTCAACCAATCCAAATGCACAATTGTAGTGATGTTTCTGGGGCAGGCTGGAAAGGAAGAGAGACATTTAAAACATTTTGAATTAGAGGCATGGAGAATACAACTCTGCCTTTTCTATTAAATTATGTCAAATGATGTGTTTCCTAATATGTGTTCATACAGTATACAGTCGGTCCTTGCCAACACGTCCCATTTAATCTGTGGCGAAGAACACCATTTTTAGTGACACTACGTTTTCTGGCTCAGCAGACCAGGGTCAGGAAGATCATTATAGTGTAGGCATCCAATACATAAAGCCCCTATTCTCTTTCTGTAAGATTAATAGAAAAATGTTTGCTGAACTGCACATTGCACGATGGCATGGATATTTACAGCAGGACAAGATTAAATGTAATGGGCTGCAAGTCAGCTGACCGACCAGATGGAGAGCCCTAGCTGAGGGTGACTCACTCCTCCTCTTCGTCACTCCTACTGCCACTACTTGCATCCCCTCGTCCTTTCCTTTCCTCTTCACCCCACCTTCCCTACTGCCTTTGCTACCACTACTGCTGCTTCCACCTTTAGGATTGCTATATTTGTGACTGTGCCTATTGATGTGGAAAAAGCCATCATCTGGGCCAGTAGATCTGGAAATAGAGTACTTGTCGAGGTCGGCCAGAGTCTAGCTTTGTTCCGTACAAACTCACCCAGCCAAGGGTGCAGGGGGCAATGAGTTCCAGCTAGGGAGAGATGGGGGTCTCTGATGGCTATTTTCTCAACACTCAGTCTGGAGCCTGTAGTAGAACACCTCAGGCAATAGATGATGTTTATACAAGTTATTTTTGATGAAAAGAAATCTCAAGACAATCTTTCCTTAACATTTTTTCTCCATTTTCATAATTACAGCTAAGTTTAACCAAAGAGATTCAGGGGGTCACAGCACTTAGCTTATCGTGGAATGAGCTAACCTTTCTCCACCATCCCACTCTGAAATGGCCCTTAGGCCTATACAGTGGCATGGTTAATGGAGTGCGCCTACATGAATTATTAACCATGCTTACGTTCCCTTTATACTTGCCGTCCTATAGATATTCAACCCTTAGCATACCCATGAGTAGGTGGGCGAATTTCTACACATCAGGATGAATTGCCCTTTTCACATACGTACATGCTAGTTCCTCTCAGATATGAAGAGCAGACCATGTTGAATAATACATACAACTCGCATACAATAAAATAGAGAAGATAAACAACCTCAGCCAACAGATTTGAATTGAGGTGCTGGTGCTAAACGAATTGTGACAATGCACTACCTCCAGTTCTTTGGGTTTACACTGCAGGGACACCTTGAGATGTATGTTATTAAAGCATACTTGGATTTATAACATCATCTTCCATGGGGAGTAATCCAAGAGGTAAAAATCAATGGCCGAAAAAACAGCATCCACAAACTATAAAACAGCTCCTCTCTTGCAAAGTGCTTGTAAACCTTTTTTTGGTTATCATTGCAGGACTCGGCAGGTGATTCACATCAAGCAAAGAAAAGAAGAGGAAAGCAACCTCCTTGAATTCTTACATAGAGACATAAGGGAGTCTTAAGGGAGCTATTACATTGACTGTCTCTCCTGGTATATGGTGGGACATACGACTAGATTGTTCCCAGCAATATAATGCACTGCAACCAAATTCTATAAGTGTCGTCCCAAGGGTACCCTGGTGCAACAATTGATTGTATTAATATTGGACTAGGTAGAGGTATGTGTGTGTGTTGGAAAGATATAGACTCATGAGCAGATGGTGACTCATTTACCACGGGCAACTGGAAAAATGCCTTTAAGCCATTTCATGTAAACAGGTAGTCGAAGACATGATTTACGGCATTTCTTGGGAGGCAAAAGACACCTCCCTATTTTGTCGTTTCTAGTGTCAATTTGGATACCACTAGTTTTGCAGCGACATCTTTTTGACAGTAACAAGCAGCGGGGCGAAATAAAATAAACGAATCTCTACAAAGCTAAGACAATGATTTCACTATTTCACATTTGAAGGAACCAAGAGAGTAATGAGCAGAAATGTATTCCCATATGTATTAATGAACATTTGTTGATAATTGCAAAGAATATATTCCCCTCAGGTTCAGTTTCAGGTTATTTATTAGTATCATAGGTAGATTTAGTTTAGAGATATAAAGACAAAACAAACACAACACAGACAACTGACACATCTCTAATAAAAGTACACCCTGCACTGTCACATCTAAAAAACACTCATACAAAAATGGCAATTTGAAGTTACTAAATAAATAAGTAGGCATCTGTGTGACACTGCTACGACTGATTCCTTTGTGCGACAGCTGCCGGAATAAAGCTGTTTTTATACCGCTTTGTTGTATACTTTAGGACAACTAACCTCCGGCCCGAAGGAAGAAGCTTAAATTCTGAGTGGAGAGTCATCATTCAATAGAGCTGGATAGCTGCTGTAACTCTCGAAAGTACAGGGTCTCCAGGTTTCTCATGCTACCTCATCCCATTTCCTCATGTAACATTGTGGTTGTTTGTCTGATGATGTGTCAGGGTGATGATTAAGAGTGCTAAATATCTTAGCAGCTCAGAAGTGAAGAATGTGCGAAATGCCTGATATTAAAGGAAGTTAAAGTAACTTTTCCTCCTCTCACAGCACCCGTTTCTACCTTTTCTTTCTCCATTTGTTTTATTTATCTCTCCCTATCTCCCTATTCTCCAACCCAATCTAGCTTTTTTCTTCCTGTCTGTTCCAAACAGTCTTCTCTTTGTGTTGCCAGCCAATGTTTTCTCTCTCTGAGACTCAGTCGGCTCATCAACCCCCCGAGGGATCTGGGCATGCAGGTCTCCTTAGCCTCTGTGAGTCCCTGTCTGATTGTATAAAAATGAATTTCTATGGGTTGTTAATAGACTGTCTTCTCTTATACATCCCATCACATTCTGCCATTGTGAGGATGATTGCCCACGGTGAAAGCATTGCTCTCTGCAGTTACCTCTTCACTGAGAGACCCCCTTCTCTTCTTCATCAACCCCAACACAGCCTGACTCAAGGCACACAGGTTATTGGGATGCCTATTGTTTCTCCAGGCACCCCCAATAACATTTTGAAAAACTTTTTAAAACCTGGCAGTATAAAAAGTCATTACAGTTATCACCACCTTTACCAGTGGCTAATTTAAAACAGTTTTCTCATCAAAGGACAATTAATTAGAATTCAGTGATATAATCTATATTATTCTAAAAAAGTTAATCATTTGTCATTTGTACATTTCATTTTCAGGGTAAGTTTATGTTGATGCTAATACTAAAAGACATGTTGAATACCATGATTTTACCTGTGTTACGACCGGCTCACAGAAATGTGCAACCCAGGTTGGGCAAAGGGACGGGGGTCCAGGGGAGAGTCAGACAGAGAGTCAGGGAGAGAGCGTGACTCTGGGCAGCTGGGCTTAAGTAGGACCTGGGGCACTGGCCAGGTGTCCCCAGTTATGGTGCGTTCACACGGGATGCGATGCAAATATTCGCTCAAATCGCATCGCTTTTATCGCTCGA
The DNA here is from genome assembly GCF_036324505.1 of Eleginops maclovinus. Lineage (NCBI taxonomy): Eukaryota > Metazoa > Chordata > Actinopteri > Perciformes > Eleginopidae > Eleginops > Eleginops maclovinus. The sequence goes on along the minus strand of NC_086366.1, from coordinate 7,005,841 downwards.
GTTTCACCGCGGCTGTCAGTTGTATACCCGTACTCAGAAGTCTGTGGATGCCTTGCTGTGGATTCGACCTCTAGTGCGATTAGAGGACAGTGTTAATAAAGTGATGACAGGACAGGAGGCTCTGGACATATGGCACTCTGTTCTTAATCACAGTGATTTAACATTGCGTCCTCAGGGTTATTTTTTGTATTTGTTCTGCTTTGTGCATGAGCCCATATGATGACAGCATACTGTTTTTACAACTGACCAGATTAATGGTAATGAGATGCATGGTAAAAACAACGTTATACGATTCTCTGCTATTAGCATACTTCTTCTTGATGAGCTTTTAGAATATAAAATGTTGTTTTGGTAACTTGGAGGTGGAGGATGGGCCACTCTTTTAAATTCAATTTTCAGTAGAAATAAGTGTCTGGCTCTTTCTTTTTTCGAGAGCATAAACTAAATTACGGACCCAACTATTCTTAACTCTGCACCCAGCAGGGCACATTTGAGCTATTTCTGTTCTTATGCTAATTTGCCAGTAATGTTGAAGCCATACACCGACATAGTAATTCAAGTGTCCATATTAATGTGCCCCTTACAGTAACAATTGCTATTTCCAGTATGTCAGCACCTCTTAGCAGAGATGGTAACCTCTAAAAAAGACCCTCCCGCACCCATTAGAGAACAAAGCAGACACGGAAATACAGCAACACCCTTTTGTTAATCCGAAAGCATATGGCATTCTTACAAAGTTATTTCAACTATGATGAAGTATTGACACTGTGTTGAAAACTTGTCTGCAATGTAAACTGCTTTTGTCCAACCCTGTATGAATCCTGATATTCAGCATATTCAATTCTCCAGCAGAGATTACATTGACTCAGCCTTACAAAAGACCTCAATACAAGCTTCTAAACTCTCAGGTTTTAAATCCAAGGTCAACAAAAACGTACTGAAAGAACAATTGGAAACTTGCACATATTATGCACCTTGTTTAATCCCATGGTGGTAATATCAACTGTAGCAAAGTGTGCTTTTGTTTACTGTTATAAACTTTTATTTAAATGAGTTGCATCGTGTAAAATAACAGATCTAGGGAAGGCATTGGTACCAACAATGTCAATAAATACTTAAACTGGAGTCCGTAAAGCGTCTTGGAATAATACGTCCCAAAGTTTGTGCTGCAGCAAAAATAGAGAAATCTGTCAAATTGTAGCGTAAGTGCCAAGAAACCCATGTACCATGTGTGAGAATGAATATTAATAATAATAATAATATAAAACACAAGGGCAGAGTATATTAATCCAAAACCTAGTGAACTGCCTGTAAGACTATACTCAGGTAAAATAAATCCATACAACCAGAAACTGGCTTTTCTGAGAGGTGGTTTGTGAGCCATTTCCAGTATAAAAAGGGTTTGCCATCCATTGCTACAAAATAACATTCATGGCGGAAATCTCCAGTTTTTATTTGGTGTTCCCAATATCTTGTTGTCATTTGTTATCCAATTTGATTCAATTAAATTAAGCTTCAATTATCTGTAACATTTGGTATCAACCCCAAAATTGCTGCAACAACCTTTATGACATTAAAGCATCAATATGTCCATCATGTACTCTAACCAATATCTTGTTAGTCAGTATAAACTATGGTAAAAATGGTCAAATATTCCCCTTAAAGTCATTACAATTGCAAACAAGGACAGTATTTGAGTCAATATGATTGTGTCCTCTCTATTTTTAAACCCACGTTGAACAAGGTCTCTTGTCGTATATGTCCTCCTATCATTGTCCTGAGGCCAGGTATATAGCCTTAGGTAGACACTCATCAAATATGTCCATGTGGTCATTTTTAAAAGTGATATCAAACGCTCAGAATGATGTATGACTCATTACTTGGGTGAAGGATGGGGGCAAGTTGTGGGCCCACATAGGAATCGTACTACATTGAAATATTGTACACAGTCTATTGTTTGAGAGTCTCTCAACACACACCTGCCCTGGCACTGTGTTTTCAAAGTCTCTGGTATATGAAGTTATTCAGTCCTCCTCTGGGAACCGGCAAAGTCAGTATCATTATTACATTATACTCCTGACAAGTTTATATGAACAAACCATGCAGCTCGGATGCCAGTCTTTGTAGTATCACTCAGGGAGCTGACGGAGAATTAATGTCAGGGACGGTGCACATTCCCTGAATCCTGAAATGACCTGTCAACAGTCCTCAAGGGGGAGTTGGGATGATGTTTTTATCCTCTTTATCATCTATTAACGTGACTGTGGTGTTACTTTTGGGCTTAGTTCATTACCTTTTAAAATATAATAAGACTGTAAAGCAAGGCACACATTTTCACATTCCCAAACAGTTTTTAATGGACATTAAAGCCGGCTTCAAATCTTGACAGGTGTACCATGAAATGTGATTTAGATTTTCATCTGAGAAATGTCAAAGCACAGATATACCTCAGTGACCACTACTGCTAATACAAAGGTAATGAAAGACACATTCCAGAGGGACATATTTTAATTTGATGAATTATTCCTATTTGATATTGAATTTCTGTCACCTGCTTGCGTACCTCTCAGAGAACTATTGAGGTAGCCTACTACTCTAAGGTCAGGTCACCTGAGCACTTTTTTTGCTTTGTGTCAAAGGGAGAATAGCTAACCAGGTTAACAACAAATCTATTACATCAGCTTTAGTACATTCATCCTTTAGTTATTGAGGATTCTGTCCTTGAACATGACCCTCTACGCCCCCTATGTTTCAAATTAAAATATGCTATATCAGGCAGTTTGCACACTGTACACACACTCTCCTTTTATTGCAAAACTAGAGGTTTGGTTTCAGATTTGTTCATTTCATGATCAAAGAACAGTCATGGAGTACTGTATGTAGAATGTGCGTACAGTGTTCCTATTGCTGAAATAGCTTGGCCTATTTTGAGCCTGGGGAATAGAGGGTGGCTTGATTCACAAGAGTTTTACTTTACTGTTTAAAAAGTTTGCGGCCTGCTTTAGCGAGGCTCACTGTCACACACAGTGTAGCTTTTTTTTTTTTAAGGCAAAGAAAATGAGGTAGCAAGCTCATTCTTCAAAGCTTCCTGTTACTTGTCCATGGCATTTAATAAAGAGACATAGACAAATGTGAAGCCTAATGAAACCTGGCCTGATGAAACAGGTACAATAAAGAAGAGCTGCTCACTTGCCAAAACAAGATCTCTATTACATCGCATGTAATACTGAGAGTCCTAGCTGGTTGAGACTTCCCGTAGATTAATCATTCTTGGTTTCTATATTCATTTCCTACTTTAAATGAAAGCACAGAGTTGGACTTGTCTAAAGCCAAAAGATAATAAGATTTACTTTGATCATTAATTGTAAGATTGAGTTAATTTACTTTTTGTAAATGAATTAGAATCTGAAGCAGTATGTGTGTACTAAGATGTGTTAGATCTTCAAAAGTATTTAAGATGTTTACGGCCCAAAGAGTTGCAAATGCATTGCAGTGATTGCATGACCAACATTTCTTTTAATTACGACAAAAATACTGAAAATCTCAAGGAATACTTTTGTACAAACATCAGCAAAGAATATTTCATCAAATGCAGGGTTGATGGGTTTAATAATATCTTAAAATCACAGACAATTGAAGCTTAATTTGAGAAGAATCCTCTATGAAGTGTCTAGCTGAAAAAAGTTCAAATACATAAACTTGCAGAAAAGGGCTCTGTGTTGTTTTTAAATCAATGTTTTGGTGCATTTGTTGCCTTAAACAAACCTAGGTTAGCTATTTCCCCCTTGTTTCCAGTGTTTATGGGCAAGTAAGACAACTGTTGCTGCTACCTGTGGCTCCATATTGACTGGACTGCCCATTTTCTGAACAAACAGAATCAAAAGTGGATAGTTGTTTAGCTTTTTGCTCACACTAAAAAATTAAAGGAGGCTGGTATCTTCTTCTCAGGGCTGAACATGCCCTAGAAAACAGATAAGATATAGACGCCATGCTAAAAACCCACTGTGAGGTATTGCCCTTCAAAATGTTTATGAGCCTCTGTTAGTTCATAGCTCCTGAGGTGAACACTGTTAGCTATGCCCCTTAAGCAACTACCTCGATCTGAAAATCTGCGTGAAAGGGAAGACCTCCATCTCAACCTCACCAAATTAAAATAATAACTCATAAAGAATACACTCATAAAAAGGAATGGGTAATTAATCAGTATCCCCCCACTGGACAAGTACCTGCAGACATTTTATTAACTTTATTTTGAGCACATTACTCTAATACCATCTCTTTGGAATACACCATATTCGGAGTTGCTTCTTAATTGCCTCCATATTTCTATTTGCCACTGAAAGACATTGATGGGGGGGGTTTAGTGGGTCTCTTAATAGCACCTTCCGCTTTGCTCTGTCATTTCCAGAGATTAACAGATGTGTTTCATACATTCATTACCTCACTGGCTCAGAGATACACCGAACCTAGTAGTTTTTTTTGGGTTTTTTTTGCATGACAACCACACAAAAAAAGTCTTTGGATACCATTGAAAACATTTAATCGTGGGAAATTGATGCTGTAAGCAGAGCCACTGCTGCCAGATGGCAATAGGGGAATGAGAAGCAGGTAGTAAAAGCCTCAGGTCATGATTAAGCGGACTGCTGGATAAAGCACACGGCTGAAGATGCGTGTTGCATAGTGATCAACAAATGCCAGGCAGCTGAAGAAGCATCAGTTCCTTCCCAACAGGTTTTAGGTTTGTGCGGATAAATACTGAGGATTTGTAAAACTTATGTGTATTTGATGACTGCTGTAAACTAAATGAAACAGACTTTAAAAACATCCACGTAAATGCTGTAAGTAAACAAGCCAGTTGTCTTTACCTTTGACCAGTGTGTTGGTAGCTGGTTACATGCACTGCAGAATTTTCTTGCTCGGTGAAACAACACAAACAGAGCTTGGCCTCTAGCAAACTAGAGTCATCCACTGCGGAGATACATTTCTATCATCTTCTGAGATGGAGAGCCTATTTCAGGTCGATGAATGACTGAGCACGAATGAAAGGAGACATATTATGAAACAAGTTTTGTTCTACAAATATATCATACAGGTCAGCGCGGCTGCTATTCCAATTGTTGCCAAGGAGGGAAACAATGCTTGAGAGAGGAGAGAGGAGATCTAATTCCTCAACTAACAACACATTAGGAACATGGGGGAGTACACTGAGTAGTACCCCTTAACAATGGGCACAAATGTGTTCCATTCTGTTCCAGAGGTGGAATTAGTTCTCATATCCTATAATTGAGTAAAAGTTGCAAAAATAATGTGATAAGTAGAAGTCCTGTTCCACAATCTTCCTTAAGTAAGGTACAAAGTAAAAACTGCTTTATGGGGCCCTGTTTCTTTTTGGTTCTTCCCTTTCCTGTAGTGTTTTATATACAGTAGGTTTTTCTGCATGTAAATGGTCCACAAAGGCTAAAATCACAAAGTTCACTTCAGATGGAGTTTCTCTCCCACACCATTCTCCCCCCCTCCCCAACCCCCACCTTGACTGAAACACTGCAATCTGACTCCTTTGTTTACTTCTGGAGCAAAGGGACATCAGAAAGTAGCGTTTCGCGCTTCTATTGGCCAGCTCTGACCCATTTTACGTGACAGGCTAAAGGGGCGGGACATCTCTGAGCAGGTGACAAACAACAGAGCCGGCCAGCAACAAATTTGGCATTTATAGGGTTAACAAAGTACAAAGTAATTTGAATACCACCAGTAGCAGTGCCTTAAGGACATGGTGTTCATAAAATAATCACCTTCCCTCCAACAGGCGTACAATAACTTCAAAGTAAGTGTTTGTCAGTGAGTGGTTATGTGTGTGTGCGCCTGTGCAAACATGTTTGGATGACTCTGAATTTAGAAGACAAGGAGGAGAAAAAAAACCTGCTGGTCTCCTCACGTTCCTCACCCTCCCTGCCCGTACCAGCCCCCTGAGGAAGTGATCGGACTCATCTGTTTCCCGGAGATAAAGGGCTGCTTACCACATCCCCAGAGCTGGGAGAAGTTGGCATCAAACATGCTGGCAGGCTGCTCCTGTAACAGACCCTGTCACTGACACTGAGAGAGACAAACAGAGAGAGGGTGTGGGTGTGACAGAGGGGAGGGGGAAAGGGCCATTAGAGTACAAAGGGTAGGTGAGATGTTAAAAGTGTCTGGAAACAAGTAGTAAACAAAACACAGACGCTGTGCAATGAAATATTTCAGAAATGCATGTGTGCGTTGTCATGCTTACACACAGCCTCCTCATGTGGACCGCAGCCAGCTGGTGCAAAATCAAAGCGCTTTCAAGGATAAAGTGTTTCCATTAGAGAAAGTTGAAGTGGATTTTGATTGATTGTAACTTTGACAGTGTCCATTATAATTCTTCGATTCAATGAATTATATGCTACGATGCCAAAGATGGGACATGGAGGTGGGAAAATGTTGAAGGTTTAGAAAAAGAACAGATGCAAGACACTGAAATACATTTTGAAATACAGTGGCCTTTCCCCAAGAAACCTGTGATTTTATACATAAAAAATGAAGACATTGAACTGGGTAACCCATTTCTACGATTACAAAACATAGATTTGAGGGGTTTTGAAATGTAGGAATCATATAAATATTAACATGTTTAGTAATGTTACACATCAGCTATTGTACTGATTGTGCTTCATGGATATAAAGGAACATCAAACACTTCTCGTGCTTTTTTCCCACATTTTGACTTTTTCTCATAATTTCGCTTTTTTCTCCGATTATCACTTTTTCCTAAGTACGATTATTTCGTCATAATTCAATTTTGTATATCAGAATTACATTTTTTTCCTCAGAATTACATTTTTTCTCAAAATACCACTTCTTTCTCAGAATTAAACGTTATTTTCAGGATGTAACTTTTTAGTTTAACCTGAAAAATGACACTGAAATGTAAAAAGGAAAAGCTGTGATAGCGCAGGTGAAATGTCAGACAATTGTTGATTCCAGCCAGCGTGCAAGGCTCAGCTAACCGACTGCTGGTTCGAGCTTCATGCTTACCCTATAGCGTTAGACATAAAAGCTGTATAAATCTTCTGCTGAGTGCAATTCATAACTATTCCTTTAAGCAACTCAACTAAATCTATGAGGTTGAGGTCAGGGAAATGTCTCTCTCATGGCAAATAGACCGCTCAAAAGCACAAAAATATATTCTGGGGTTTAAGTTTTGACTTTCCTTACAGTGTCAAATGGCTGTATCCGATGCAAAACCATTTTGAATAGTCAATTGAAGGGGGAATTGCATACAAGTCTTTTAGCTTGATTTCAAAAATGTAAGTATGATGGCGGTAATCTTTGACTTAGCTTCCCAGACTTCTGAAAACCTTGCACCCTTGTAGTTCATAACATCGCATCTGTTATTATTTCTGCTTTTTAATAAACTTGCTTTGAGAGCAAAGCATCTCATCTCTTCACACATGCTGGAAGCCCAAGAATCCAAATATAGAAGTAGGCTACACAGGCATGTCCTTGTGGCTCCAGACACACACACACACACACACACACACACACACACACACACACACACACACACACACACACACACACACACACACACACACACACACACACACACACACACACACACACACACACACACACACACACACACACACACACACACACACACACACACACACACACAAAGCTCAATATCAGTTTGTGTACAAACTTTTCAGTAGAGCCTCTCAGCTTTCATTTTCCCAAATGTGGGCTGTCCTATATGCTACACCACAGGGGATATCAATATACCAACTATAGTATTCAAAGAGATCAATACAGCACAATATAGTTTTTCATTTTTCTCTCTCTCTCTTCCTCCTCAGACTATTTTATATAGAGTCACAAATCCTACATGATCCTGTTCCTCAAAACCGTGAGTAAGTTTCTGGGAGATGTGTGATCCAAATATTGGGCCTTGTATTTGCGTTGAGGCGTTTAGGGGTTTCACATGTATGACAAATTAATTTTCTTCACAGTTACAAACCGAGTGGTGATGACTTCTATTTAATATGTACTGCTAGACTTACATAGTAACTTCATTTTGCATTCTGAAGCGATTATATCTCTTGATGAGGTTATTAACGAGACCTGCTACTGAATATGTTTAACAAAAATATATAAAACGCTATCAAAAGTCAAATGTATTTGCATTTAAGGCCCAACTTGTTGTTATGTTATTTGTCTATATGAACTGAGCACAGAGAGAAGGATTGTTTAATAGATAAACTCTATGCGACATATTGTCAGGACAATGTATTTTATTTTACAGTATTCATAATAGAGTTAAACATAAATGAGGGAAGGGCTGAAATGCAGGACATACAGGGTTGACACAAGTCACCTTAAAGCAGTAACCACGGTTTTGTTATTTTCATGCTCTTGGTGTATCATCGCGAAAGTATCCTGATTTATTCAAATCTGCAAGAGCACAAAACATCATGAAAATTCAACCAAAAAATGATTTAATAGTTTACTGTTGGACAAAAATCTGATATAGTATGTGAACTCTGCCATCCACATGCAGAATTGCAACACTTTTGTAGTTTGTGTATCTTTAATAATTTTGTGTTGTTTTCAAACTGTTACGATCGTAATTTGTTTTGAAAGGAAATTGTATAACTTGCCTCTATTTGACCATTATCTAACCTTCTCATGTTACAAATGGGGCAATTCTGTGTCCGCTTTATGTAATGTGTAATCACGTAATCACTTAATCTAATTTGTCGAGTCAGATAATCCACTTTGTGTTACGTATGTTCACATAATTCATGTGCACCATATGGAATCTGTGTTTCAAATCTGGTTTATTAGATTAAGAATCTCGGCATGAGATTAACGCAATTTGAAACAAAAAAACGACAATGATAGACAAATAAATGATTAATAAATAAACAAACACATACATAAATAAATTGAAGTAGAAAATGAAGCCAATACTCATGTAAATGTGTTGTCTCTGGTGTTCTCTTTCCATTTGACTCCATGTCTGCAATCTATGTACAATTAATTTGAGTGTAATGATTTAATACAGAGCAGATCAAAGAATCTCTGTGGGGCCTCTGAAACAAGGATACACATCTCCCATCTAATTATTGATTGGTTACAACACTCTGTTAATGGGTGTTCCTCGTGCGGAAGTGTGATGGTGATAAGCACGTAACATTTATCTGTATTTATTTAATGACTGCATGGTATTCAAGAGTTTGTGTGTTACTTTTTGTTTCCCTTGTTAAAATGTTTTTTGTAATGATCGAGACGGTGTGCCAATCAGTATTTCATCTCTCATGTCAACAACTTTTAATTTAACTAGCTGCACTGGCTTGAATCAATACTCCATTATTTGAAGTTCATTAGGAACCTATTATTGTTTGACAGTATACTCATTAAAATTGCAACCTGGCTTGATAATTGAATTGCACGCCTCTCGCGGAAGATGCATAGGATCAAGTTTATATATTTATTTATTCATGTTCTGTTCATTTGCAAAAACTTGTAGATAAATTGATTTTTTATACTACTGTTCATTTAAACAGGTACATTTGTTAAACAGCGCTATTATCCTATTATGCTTTTGGGGTTTTCCCTTTCCTGTAGTGTTTTATATAGGTTTTAGTGCATGTGAATGGTCTGAAAAAGGCTATAATCCCCAATTTCCCAATCTCCCATACACCTGAAATGCCTCAATTCGAATCCATTGTTTAGTTCTGTAACAAAGTGACATCACTATGTAACACGTATGCTTCTCTTGGCCACGCTCCAACACATTGCACGGAAAAGGCGAGGGGGCGGGACACATCTATAAGCGGTTGACCAATCACAACAAAGCCAGCCAGCTAACCAATCAGAGCAGACTGCACCCTGAGGGTGAAAAGAGGTGCTGCAGCACAGGCAGTATGAGAAAAATAAAGAGCTTTTTGAGCATTAAAGAAACATGAGGTACAAAATACTAATATGAACCTGAAAATGTGGCATTTATGTTCTTATAATACCTGAAGGACAACACTTCCAGGGCCATTATTGTCTTCAGTTTTTTTGCATCAATATTCTTCACTTATTAAATGTGATCTCAGATTTGACTTTGATTTGAAGCATTTGTTTGAGAATTGGTTACAAACAGACACAATATGTAAATTGCTACAATAAGTCAATAACATTAACACACAATGTGTAAAAGTCCTCCCCTCAGTGAGAGAATCAGCCTTTATTTATGACTGGCACAGGCAAAATTTAGAAACAGCTTAGCTATTCATCCATGTATTTCCTAGCTTTCATTGTGAGACATTGTCGCAGAGACAAGACAACAAGCTGATCAGTCATTCCCTACCCCAGCAAGCCCCTCCAGATCCTCTTGATCTGAGCTTATCCAGGGTATTCTGGGAAGTGTTGTCCCACCAGTATGTCTTGAGTCTATGCTGGAGTTTCTTCAATGTCAGTCTTGTCGGGAACATCTTCAAGGGAACGTGCCCAGGGGTGCATCCTTCTCTGTCAATACGGAGAAGCAACAGCTCCTGACTCCTAAATATGTGCCAGTTTAATCTACAATTTCTTTTCAGACAGACAGAAGTGAGACTTAATGTTGGAGTTCGAGTGACTCAGCTGGTTTACGCTCACTACACCTATGTTGATAATGAGGTTTTCAAATTGTCAGTATCATAAACCATTAGCTGCTCATTAATGAAAGCAAGACATGACATTTTCAGCTTTTAATTAATGTAAGATTTTACACTTTAACAATTTCTAAACTAGGGAGCGATTAATGTCTAACTTTTTCGCAATGCCATTCAGGCCATTTTGGTACCACTCCTGTAACAGCCTCATCGCTCTCTTATTACTCTTGAAATAGCCACCTTTCTATCAGGCTGTCTAATAAGTAACACACTGTCAGTATTCATTTAAACTCATGTAGGCCTATGATTATGTATACAGCTAAAAAGAATGTGGGGAAACAAATGTTATTGAATGTCATGACTGCCGGCATATTCATTAGCAGTTCCCTATAGGGCTATCTTACCTTAATCTGTTTTTATTGTTGATTTTGACTTGAACTTCTTATGTTTGTATACATTTTATTCTATGATTTGCGCAAATGTCACCAAACTTAATTTCCCCCTGAGATAAATAAAGTATTTTGATTCTGATTCTGATTAAATGCCATAATGTCTTCTGTGGAAAAGGTCTATGAAAAAGCCTGTGCCATCCTAAATACACCTAACTATAATGATATTAAGACATGTATTCTTTTATTTTATTGTACCATTAATGTCAGGAATTAATCGGTCTCAGTTTGGAACCAACTGTAAAAGTAACATTAATCCTGCCCAAATACTGTCAGCTCTTATTGACTGTTTTTCCACAAAAGCGGAGCCATTCAGAAGAGCAACAACATAACTGTTTGAGTCCATCAACACATTTTAAGATGCAGCGACGATTAAAGAAACCGTGGCTGGTTTCACATCGAGAATCTTGAATCATGACAGATGCCGAACATGGAAAAGCATCTGTTTGATTTGGCTGGGTAAATGCGTGCACTGCCCATCTTATGGTACACACAAAGTGCTTCTGAAGCCAACTGATGCTTCCACAGAAATCTTCCTCGAACTAATCAGTTCAAATCACACTGATTGCTCTCAACAGAAAATGAATTTAATTTTCTGTCAAAGCGGCTGCCAGTTACTTAAGATCTGATCTCTTTCATTCTTTCACTCTCATTTCTCCCCTCCCTCACTTTCCCACTCTCTTAAGCCTTGGTTAATTAAAATGGAAAGAAAAAGGAAAGGATTTGCCGTCAGTAATTCAACTTATAGTGGAAGTTAATTACAGAGCCCGATGAATCATATAAAGAACATTTTCAACTCGGGGTGAAACAAAATCTAACCTGATAGATGGGCTTAAAACAGCTGGGAAAATGTTCAAACAACACATAAAGCAGATAAAGATGAATAATATGTTTTTACCAAACTTGCTCTTATAGCACGATGTCATGAGATCAGGTAATTTTCTCACCTCTCTGTCACAACTTCCTTTCACAGTTCCTGAAATGTCATTATTGAACATACGCAAGACACCACCAAACTAACCATGAACATTTATTTTCCAGGAAACAGATTTTTCATTATCTCAATCAATGAATAACCAAAAGCATTAACAACTGATTTATGTAGTGTAAAAATAGATCGTAATCATATCATAAGAACAGACACATTCCCACGGGAACTGATCTATATGATCAATTGTTATGGGTTAGTGATTTTACCTCTGGAGCGAGCCTGACAAACATGATGTTTCCTATTGTTCTATCCTTACGGGGCTCTACTCATCTTTGAAAATGTGTCTTCATATATTTATTTTTACCTTGCCAATAACACGAAGGATTTTATTTTCTTACAGCAACTGACAGGAATGGCAGGAAAAATATAAGAGAAGAGAAGAGAATATTGGCCAATTCCAATTTGCATTAACACTTTAGACCATTTGGAAGAAAATCAAAGTAAAAGCAAAGATGGTGATTAAATACTAATGGAACATTAATAATAAGCACTTATTTTCTCTGATTAATTTCAATCTTACTGAAGTTAATGCATGCAGTCAAATGGTTTTATGACATGAACTTCTACATTTCAACCGACTTGCGTCACCAAATTTAGTAAACACCGATTGCATCATGTTGAGAAGAAATTCCTAATGGTTTAGCATGTCTATTTGAAACCTGACAATGTTAGAGTAATGCTTTGGGAAAATCAATCAAACATTTACTGATGTGTTATGGAGATTACAGATTTACAGAAGGAGCTATCACTTCGAAGTAGCCAGAAATATGAAACTACAGAGAGTCTTTGCAAAGCTCTTCATCTGACCAAGCTGAGCTTCACCACATGGCTCTTGGTCAGAAACCAATATCCAGTCAGTCACAACAGACTTTCTCAAATTAATTGCAAAGTGGGCCAATATTCAAAGTTGAAAATATTGCAAACTAAAACTGTGGAGTTAGAACACAGAAAGCCGTGTCTAGAACCACTAACCTGAAGTATTGTGTGCCTCTGTGGGTCAGAGGAACACAATAGGGCAATAATAGTGATATTGGCTTTAATGAATAGAGCCAAAAACAGGTGAACTCATGACAGGAGAACTGTATTGGCCCGAGGACATCAAACTGGAGCTAATGTGTGTAAAGTCAAGCCTTGGGTCTTTTTAAATTCTGTAACAAAGTTTGCATAGACTCACAAGGTAGATCAGATAGCTTAAAGATGGTAATATGTCCAAGCTCATACTGATATTATTTAAGGAAATGCTTTTCTAACAGTCCAAGTAACAAGATAATTAGTATCACGCTGTCGTTACCCATAAAATGATCCTTCTTTTGGCATAACTTCTCCAATTTTGTGAAACTAAACTGTAGGATTCTTCTTAAATAGATGTTAAAAAATGTATATTACGTATGTCAATAGCTTAAACAGTCCCTTACTATTCAGGAAAAGCAAGTGCCTTTCATGTTTTATTTTTGCTCTCTCCCTTAACAATCATCCTACTTGAAATTCTCATTAAGATGGTTTATTTTTATATTAAATCAGACAAAAGGGATATGGAGACAGATGCTTATCATGCCCAGCAATGAGCAGGTCCTATTGTTAGCATATATCTGCCAATGCATGCTATTTCAGGCTTCTTTTAGAATCTCCAGCCCTTAATCCCATTGTTAGCTGAAGAAAATCCAATTTGCACCAATTTCATACACTGCTGCTCTGAACTTACACCAATCTACACTATCTACCTTTAGAATTTGAATCAACGTTGTACTTATGCTCTTACCTAGACCTTACAAGAAGTGGTTCTGGCATTTCTATTTTGCAATTCTCTTTCAGCAGTACAATACACAATCTTCACTTTTCACACGTGTATTTCTGATTATGGACCAAACCTGACTCTAAGTGGTAATATTTCATTTGTCAACTCAACATCAACATTAATTAGTCTCCCCACCAGATTGTCAAAATATGACATCCCACTGTTATTTCGACCTATCAAAGCAGCATTAATAAAATCTGATTAACTTTAAGAGCACGGAAAGAGAGAAGGCAAATATTAACACAGAAATATAATTAAATGCCAGTCACTCAGACAAAAAAAATACAATAGTATAACCAAATAATTGTTACTAGAATATAGAAGTGGAAGAGCTGTTTCTAATAGATGTATTTGGCAGTACCGCTGACAAAAGATGATCTGTATCACCCAAGCCATTCATAGAGACCTAATGACTTTCCTTATTATTGCTCCATGCCACTTCTTAACTTATGCCCACTTGCATTATTGATGCTCCTGGAGTTATTCAGAAGAGCGTGTCTATGTGACATTTCATTATTTAAAAACCAAAAAGAATCTGAATATTCTTTCTGGCATCATTCAGATAATCAGTGCAAGCAACAAGCCTCATTGCTTCCTCTATGAACCGCTGATACTAACTCCAAATTGCAACATGGAAGTCAAGTATGAAAGATAGGCAGATGTATGCTTCTCAAATAGAGGGGAAGTAGATGTAAAAACATCTTTAACATTCATTCATTCATTCATTCGTACAGAGAGGCGTCTGCATGATTCAATGTGATGACGCACTGTTTCTGCTTTCATTGATTCATCGATGAAACTGCTAGTGGATGCAGTCTGGGTCCATTAACTGTGATACTTTTCCAGGATGCTCCTTGTGTGGCCTGTTATTAAACCCAGTTAACAGCTGCCAAACAGAGATTCTTTGTCCATGACACACTCCCATATCTGAGCACAGCGAGAGCACTAAGAGACTTTCTGCCATTGTCAGACATCTGCTTTCAAACATTACCAATGCTTCATAGCCTCTAATGGAGTCTCCAGGGTAAACATGTCCACTTTTGAGAAGTGTTGCATTCTAACTCCTCTTCATTTCTTTCGTTTTACAGTATTTCGGAGAATTTCAATGTTTCAGATATCTTTATACGTGAATGCACTTCATGTTGTGAACAAATCTGTATGTCAGCAGGTCATTACATGATTGGTTGTAGATTTGTTTCTTCTCAGCACACACAAAAAAGGACACATGCCAGGACAAAACCTTTGATCATCTATTTGGCTCAGGTTGCATTGTAACAATCAACCAAAATGTGAAGTCAAAACTTTCTCGGTGAGTATGATTGCTGCTTTTCATTTGAGTCAAAGCCTGTCCTGAAGAAAATGCAATATTTCAACAGTCAGCCAATATGTGCAATCATCTATATTTCCAGCAGTCCTGCCAGCAGGAAGAAAAGGGATGTGAAAATCAATATTATCATGGCAGTATTGTGTTATCAGAGCGCATGTACGGAATCACTCTCAACCTTATGGCTTCTTTTATTGCACGAGCAGCACATGCTGAATCTCCCCGCAGTAACTAATATGGGATTTTTCTCATTACAGGCTTAGTGATCACAAGACAGAAGCGGCAGCTGTAAGTAGAAATGGAAGAAATACAGATGCAACCCAGCTGATAAGGTGGTGTGATCAATAGCTTCAAATTTTAATAAGATTGAACCCCTTGGCAAATTGCATTGATTTGGGAATGAGACGCTAGAAATAAATGAGTGGACGTAGGGCAATGGTTAGCCCTCTGCATTAATGTTACTCCTAAGCCAACATCAGCAATCAATACAGATTGGTTTGCCTACAAATGTTTCCTCCTGGATATTTTTGCCTGTTATATATGCTATCAGGAAGCATAGAATCCCATGGCATCGTAAAATGGCGAGTATCTTGAGCATAATGCAGTATTTGCATTATTTTTATAACATGCAATTACCCTTGAAAGGCAATGCTTGGTATAGTTTTAATCAAACAAAGTCTGTTAGCAAAACAAAGTCTTCCTGCTACACTTAAGTCACTCATGATTCATATTTTCCCATAACATTTATAGGCAAGAGTATAAGCGTAACAGATGTGCAGTCGACGTTGTTCGCTAATGAGCAGAGAAAACACGGTTTTATGACCTCTACTGCTTTTCAATACAACCAAAAAAAGGAGGCACTTTCTAGATGACGGAGTAACACATCAATCAAACGCGGTGGCGATATTTTGAGACTAACCTTTAAAGTCACCCTGTTCTGCGCAGTTAATTACAGAGCTGGCAAACTCCAGTAGGGACAATAATTCTCAAGATCAGGCCACAGGTCATTGGCTCCAAATACCTGAGCAAGTACACTTGATCATCACTTTATGACTGGCTCCTTAAGCTGTAGATGAATATGTTACTCAGAGGAGACAATTTAGATGCAGGACATGAAAGCTAAAGATAGCTTACTCAACAATCAAACGAATATAAACACTCAAGTCTCTGAATGCCTTCACTATTTTACAGCTCCAACCTATTTGTGTTGATGGGTTAAAATGTCAGACCTGCTTGTTCATCAAGTGAAGACATGACATAATGATGTCTGGCTTTTTTGTATTCCAAGTCTGACCATCAGTTATAAATATACTTTACTTACGAAGTGTTGAAAGTCAGTTCTTTTAGAAAAATGACCCGGTGAGACATGTTGACAGATTGAAGTCAAGGAGTCAGACAGAAGATGTGCCTCAAACCATTTTTTTGTTACTAATGAATCTATACTTGTTAAGCCTTTATATAGAACCACAATACTTTAAACTATACTTCATGTTTCCTACTATGCACAACTACCATAATACTTTGTTCAACAATAATGCACCCTAGTCTGTCAGTGTTACTTATTGTATGCCTATCTCTGATTATATGTAGTATAGCCTTTTCTGTCGCTGCCCCCTCCCTCTGGAACTCACTCCCCAAAAACACTCGTGACTGCCCCGACCTCCCAATGTTTAAATCCCAGATCAAAACTCACCTTTTCAAAACTGCTTTTAAACTGTAAATGAATGTTGTGTTTTAAAAGGGTGTTGTTTTAATTGTGTTTTTATGAATTGTATCTCTGTAAAGTGTCTTTGAGTTTTTAGAAAAAAGCTATATAAACAAAATGTATTATTATTATTATTGTACAATCCCTTGTAAACAGTTTTAATAAAATATAAGTATTCCAGGGAGTACAATCCCCTAGTCCTTGACAAGACAAGATACAACATTTAGACAACACATAAACCTCGGTGGAACACTGGCTCTGTTTATACTCTACCCCTGAAAGCACCTTTGAGTGCAGCGGTGCCACAAACAATGACCATTATTTGAACGCTAAGAAAGGATGGCATGGAAAAAGCAATGTCTCTCAGTGGTTTTGCGCACTTGGCTCATTTATTAATTTATTTCAGTATGGAAGAAAGCCCCGGGGAGAAGAATGTTTTAAAAATCCATGATTAATGAAACATTAATCATGAATTTTGTAGAGGAACAGGAAGAGTTGTCACTCTCTATTTGGGCCCATTAGAAGTTGGATGGAAGGAGGAGACAGGCAAAGGGAACAAGGGCGGCAGATCGTGTGGTGGAAGAGGATGATTTGGGGGTGGATGTCAAGGAATAAGAGGGGCGAGGGTGAACAGAAAATGGAAATGATGGGGGAAAGCTCTTTGGTATTCAGAAGATGTTAACATAGCAAAAATGCTTCAGTGTAGGCCTTTATTTTAAGCCCAGTGGGCAGTAATATTCAGTGCACAAAGGGGAAACAAAAGAAGCAGCTATATTTTTGCACCACTAACGATGAAACTTAATGAAGTGGTTTATGTATGTGCAGTTAGAAATATAGTCTAATCTTTCAAATGAATAAAACCTCTCATTCTGGTCAATTAGAAAAAATATATAATAATGTTAATCTCAATAATAATCTGTGATTAATCATGATTAATTACTCACTTAAAAGCTGGTATTTGCTTGTATATGAGGGGGGAGATATTACAAAAGGCTCACTTAATGGGAAGAAGCATGAGCAGAGACGTTAAATCCGTAGCTAGGCGGATACGCCCCCTTCGATTCAGCTGACTCAAAGAAATACACTGGCAGCTCAGTCTCACATTTCCGGTAAACAGTTAAGTTTGTGTTCATGTCCATCCTTGACCACAAGTAAGTGATGCGTTTGTTACTTGAAGTGTCATAATTGTAGAGTTCCTGTTTCCTGTTTTATTCTAAAATGTTTTCCCTCCTGTCTGTCATTTCTGTATTTGCTTCCTGTCTGTGTTTTCCCCTCCTGTCTGATTGTCTGATTGTGTTCACCTGTTGTCCATGTGTTTCTCCTCCCCTCTCCAGCTGTCTCTTGTCTTGTGATTAGTCCCTGTATATTTAGTCTTGTCTTCCATTTGTGTTCCTTGTCGTCATTCCCATGTTTGTCTCGTGGTCCAGTTCTGTTTATTTCCCAGTCCTGTCTGCCTGTCTGGATTCCCCTCGGCTGCCCTTTTATCTTTCTGGTTTGCTTTAGTTTTGTTTGTTACTTTTCCGTTTGATGATCATGCCTGCTTGCACCCTTTTTCGTGTTTTCTTGCAACAGCTTTTTGTTTAATAAAGCTCGCATTTCGTTAAACCCCAATACCTGCCTCCCCTTGTTTCACTGCATTTGGGTCCTGTTATCACAACCTCAACATGAAGTTTATAGTTTCTTTCAGAAAATTAACAGGTTTCCCAGCTGTTTCAGTCATTTTGTAGTAAGTGTATATTGAGTGGTAGCCTTTACACTGAGCCTCTTTGATTCCCCTCTGTATAATGTCCGCTACACGGGGCATAATTTATCTCCGCCACTATCACACTGCAGCACTATCGGTTCCTTCAGTGTTGTCAATGTCCACTATATCACTGTCCTGCACAACTTTAAGAAACTGGCTAGCGTGAGTTTTAGCAAAATGAATTTCCTCTTTCATCACCGCACCTAAAGCCAGCAACAGGTGTTACACTAAGGTTGTTATGGTTCTCACTTATGTTCGTTGGTCTCCAGTCAGTGCTTTAAAGGTTGTTTGTTCCAATTTCTCCGCTTGCTTTGCTTTTTCGACTGCCGTGTTATTCATGGAAAACTGGTTACAAGTGCAAGTTAGGGTCAAACTATTGTGATTGTTTTATGATTTCCAGATTAATCACAAGCATTAACGTTGATATCCCTCAATGAAATACACGTTCATAATCTATTAATCAAACCATCTTGCTCTTTACATCTTGAAAATAGCAAACCACACTTGATATCTCTTGTGTCACCTTCTCCCCAAAGCGAATTCATTTCAGCATCCATGCCTTTGTGCTCTGTGTGTAATATTTCCTCCCATGTGCATGCAAATCATGAGGCTTATGGAACTACAAAAGCACTTGTCAATATTTGTGCCAGGTACAACAATCCCCTCTTGCCTAACCTTCTGCTGAATGCTAAGTGCCCAAATCAAAATGAGAGACAGCAAAAACAGGAGACTTTTCAACAGTGATGCCTTTGAGGCACACATTTCTATGTAGAATGGATGGGTAAGGATGGGTGGATTGAAGGGATACAATGAAATAAACATGGCAGCTGTTTCTGTTGTGAACTTCCAGTGATTTCACAGCTCTTGGAATTTGACAGTGGCGGCACCATTGAGTGACTGCTGATAACAGCGGTGGAGGCTTTGAGCGAACAACAAAACTCAACAGTGTTAACCCTGCATACTAATTCAGCCTGCAGACACTGTGTTAGATGTGACTTCCTGAGGGCTGGATGGAGATGATGCACTTTGTATGACACAGTTCAACTGAAATATATTTCTCACAGAGATAATTGTATACACAGTCAAAGCAATAAAATATAAACACTTGAATTTATTCATTTTCTCTACAATATTACACATAAATACGTAGACATTTACAGACATTATTTAATTTGAGGCTATGATTCATAATCGAGGCAATCTAATGGACTGTTTTCACACTTACTGCACGTGAGCATTACCACACACCCATGCAACAACACTATGTGCTGTTATCAACCTGGAAATGTGTTGTTTAATCTGAATTTCAAATCTGTGAAAGTAGTCTTGATCTTGGAAATGAAACGAAATAAGATTCAGATTCATTACTGTCCTCGGGCCATGCACAGCAGTGGTGTTAAATGAAGCAGGTGCATGCTGGGTAGCAGCCTCGATGGAACTAAAGGTGATCTAATGGTCTCAGGTAGCAATCAAGAGGTGCAGAGAGGCATATGAGGGATTGGAAGCAGGGGTGGTTGGTGGCATGTACCAGAGAAGAGTTTCTCTTTCTGTATTCCTGCCATCTCCTGCCCCCAGGGGCCGGGTACAAAGACATACTGAGGCCAGGAGAGTGAAATCATTTCCTCCCTCTGCACCAATCCAGCCCTTTGGCATAGCTTGCACCTGACGATGATCCCACATCTGTCGGAGGCTAAAACCTGCCTGGCTTTTGATAGCAAACCTCTCACATTCTGTGGCCTCCTGACTGGAGCTCTGGCCATCTGGGCCATGCGTAGATAAGCTACATTACCCAATCAGTCTCCTCTATCAAAGAGAGGCAAATAATCAGCTGGCGTGATTGTGAGTACGCTCTGTGCATACTTTAACAAGGATCTCAATTTGACATTAATGTATCAGAAATGGCTAATCATAAATAACAAACATTTCTGCACAGGGGTATATCAGAGTGTTTGATCCATGATGTATAGCTACTGAAGCATCGTGTAGGTGTATCAAAGGCCTACATCATGTTTTATCAGAGGTGTTCACAGTCAGATGCATGCCCCCTGCTCCAACTTGCAGCCCCCACCGCCCCCTCCCCCACACACACTCTCTTGTTGCTCCATTTATCAAAAGCTGAAATAATGTGGCAGGGATTTATTATCTTATTCAGGAGCCAGGCTTCATTTGCACAACAGAGGCCCACAATCCTCAATCGGGCATTGATTTCTTTTGATTTATGTGGAACAAGCAGTCTTAGGAGTGCATGTTCATTGAGCCCCCATGCCCCTCTAGTCTGCTTTGTTTACAGTGACAGTGATATGGACTATGATGAAACGCGGAAGCAAATCAACATAGCTTTCCTGTGGATGAGCATTTTGAAGTTGTTTGGCTCAATAACAAGGCATTTAGGGGGAAACTCATAGATTTCTTAAATATGTATCACAAAGCCAAAATTGAGAAAATATATTAATTTAATTTTGTAAATTACAGTATCTGACCATCCTATTGTAGTGTGATTAATAACGTATCAAATTGATTAGTACTTTTTTAAACACACTCACGCAACCAAATCTGGTCAAATTTGTCCAGTTGGTATAGGTTTTTAGAAAATTCACAAGTAAGAAATAACCCACTGTTTGATATACCGTATACACATTTCTTTAAAATTGTTTGACAAAGATGATTAGCTTGACATTAACCAAAGACGATTAGTACATTCATAACAATACAAACTAGAAGCTAGATCAGGGGTGTCCAAACTACGGCCAGGGGGCCAAATGCGGCCCGTGGCCCACTTTTAAATGGCCCTAAGCAAATGCTAAAAATATAATGGAATATGGCCCACACATGAAACTTGTGCTTTTCTTATATTATACTTCTTAAATATGTAAAAAATAATACATTAAACAGTAGTATGCATGTGTTAATAAAACCAATTTTCAAATAAATTCAGTCAATTAAAGTTGAAACAAATCATTGTTGATAAAAAAAAGCCCAAAAAGTTATTAATGTAACAAGCTTGAAATATACTCTTCATATTTCCCCTTATTAGAAGCAATCTGAAGCTTCTGTTTTAAGGAATGAGCTGCCAACTAAATAAATGAAACCGTATGGAGAGCTGTGATGTTTCTTAAAACATATTCAAGTATCAATAATAATTTACCTACATTTGATTGATTTTGCTCAGTTATAACTTAACTTACGAGGCAATACAGCTCACCTCTAGTGAGTGGCCCAGCCCTTCATATGTTTTCCTTTATGTGGCATACAGGTTAAAAGGTTTGGACACCCCTGAGCCAGATAGTTGACATTTCCAGTTTTGGTTTGTCAGCAGGAAAGACAAGTGGCTAAATGATTTTGGCTTTTTTCTATTACCTTTACTGTCATCATCTTTTTGAAGACATTGTCTGTATCCTTATATCCTAACATAACCCCGCTGTCAATGCAACGCAGAGAAAACATAGCAGTATTATGAACTATAACATGGCTGCTCTCGCTAACAGCATTGCTGCTATCACTGCAAATTCAGAAAAGGCAATTCTGTTGCCTTTCAGGTTTGATTTGAGGGTGTTTACATCCACATCCAATGAACCAAGTATAAAAATTGCTGCTCTCTTCATACTCCCCAAGGGTGAAAAAGGCCTGCAACTCCTACACTGTTCACCCAGAACTAATGTGAACACCTGCTGAAAGTCAGCACGCTGCTCTCGTATGTTTTGTTTTATTTGAAACCCAGTGTGGTGGAAGAGAGCCAAAACAATGAAAAACACATTACATACACCACACTCTGAAACACTGTTATGCCTATTGTATATTGGCTCTTATTGGATTCAGAATATTCAATAAAATCTCCATAATTACTATGCAAAACATATCAGCTCAGACATAAGTTATTCCATACAAATATGTTTTGTCTTGCCCAGTGTAATACATTATAAGTGAAGAATACAGCTAGACTCTCAGCATCTAATTTGTGTGTGTAGCCGCTTGAAATTGTGTGACTAATAAAGCCTGCAAAGAATACGGTTAGAGTAATAAAATTTGATTCTATAACTTGAAAAATGCTTTTTCCTCTTGAAGATTGTCCCAATCTAATAATGTTCTTGGTGCATGAGTGGGAAAAGAGAATGGTAGATCTCTCTTTCACTTGGCGTCATGTCATTTCTTAGAGTTATCAACACCGATGACAGTAAGTTCATGTGACTTAAAGCTCCCCTATTATGCTTTTCCGGTTATAACCTGTCCTTTCGTGTGTTATGTAGCTTTTTCTGCATGTAAACAGTCTGCCAAGTCACAAACCCTCAAAGTACACCCTGTAGCCAGTAAAACTGTTAAGCAGAAAAGACGTGTCTATGCTGCCCTCCCACGCCTCGTTGTAGATTTTTCGTTTCCTATTTTTATTTTTTTCGGGTGCCAATGACGTCACTAAATCTGGGACCAATCGGCAAGTTGGCACGCCCATAGCTATAGACCAATAGGTACACCCTCTGCCAACCGACCATTTACTGTTGGAAGGCTGAAATGTCAAGAAAGTACTGTGCCCTGAAATGTGAGAGGAAATGTCATCTGTTTGCCTTACCGAAGGCAGTACCACGAAAAAGCCAGAGGTTGAAATGTATTTTTAACACTGTTCCTACTTTATTTCAATTCTAACATAACTTCTGAAATGTTAGAGCGATACAAAATAAAAACGTTCCACTGTGAACCCGCCGGCTCCAGTCTACTTTGGGACGGTGGATCAGGTCCATCACGTTGGTCTGCGTCATTTTCAGGATCGGACTCGGTTCAAACATATATGGCTGTACCTGCCGTCATTGTAACACATCAACTGATGCTCAGCTGTAACGGGAAAGATGAGAAAGCGCTCTGTTAGACAGGGGCGGAGCCTCTCTTGTAGTTGACCAATCAGAACAGTGTGGGCCAGCTGACCAATCAGAGCACACTGGGCTCGTAGGGAGGGGGGGGCAGGAGCTCGGACAAGGCGTTAGGACAGAGAGTGAATAGAGATACTAGACAGAGATGCTGTATGAGAAAACCAATGTGATTTTTGAACATTGAACAAAGCAAATCTATTCTAGTACACCTCAACAAAGGAATTATGATCTGTAAAAATGGCCACAATATGTCTTTAAACAAAAACATTTATTTCCTTTAACATAAGGTTTCATAACACTGATCCGACTATTTCCAAGAACCATCTATTAATTCCTCCACATCCATTTCATGTACCCTTTTTCCTGCTTCATTTGAGTAGACTGGAATCTGTCCCAGCAGGGTTTTGGCAAGTAAAGGAGACACCTTGGTGCACAGGTACTTGCAGTTTGTTGACAAACTACGTGATAACAGAGAGTCTTTGTCTGTTTATTTAGTGAGAACAATTTGAACATCTGGTCACAAAGTGCATCTTTTCAACCACATCTCTTTAGCAGGTGATGCAACAACCCACTATCTGGTGTCAATAGAGCAGAAGACATTTAACCATGTTCCTGTTGGTTTGGATTTTCAGTGAGCATGGTTTTACTAAATAATCTGAAGAAAACTGGAGTAGGGTCATTTTGTAAATCCACACATTTTTGATGTCGCTTCACAGCTACAGTATTTTGGATAAACACATATTTCTCTGCCATGGTTTTACAGCTACAGTATTTTCTAAACACACATATTTTTCTATTGTGGCTTTAATACTGCAGCATTTTGTATAAACACATACATTTTGTGATGGCTTCACAGCAACATCATTTGTAAATCCACGGATACTTTGTGTGTTGAATATGATTTCTTGTTGTTAACGTATTAAATGTATTTGATGTGTTTATTCCCTATTGACTGAATATGTTTTTCTTGTGAAGGTGAATTATGTCCAATGGTAATATGCATTTTAATTATGAAGCCTTTTTGTCTTTGGATCCTTTGAACCTGGTTTTCTGTAGAAATATTATGTGTTTTCATGACGCAGTGCCTGCCCTGTTATTGACCTCACCGCACACAACCAAACGCTAAACAAGGCCTACAAACGTTAAATTACAAATAGCCACGCCCTTAAGAATAACCTGCTTTATCATATATTTCTCTTTATTGTGACCATCATTTTCAATTTGCGATTAAAGCCAAACTCATGGGGAATATTTTTTCTGATATAATAAGTGAGAATGAGAATTAAGTTCACTTTCTCATAGACTTTTATACAATTGGACTTAATAATAAACTTGATTTATACAGCACTAAAAAAAAAGGCACAAAGTGCTTCACAAACATGGATTAAGAACAGGCCGTTTTGGCGGCAACAACGCATGCTGTCAATAATTCCCAAACCCACCCAATAAAATATACAACATTTCAACAATAGCAGCAGTAACACGACATGTACAGTGAAGCCACCCCCTGCAGGCCATTAAAAAGAATGCAGTCTAAAGGCACTTTTATTTGGCTACTCTTGTTTGAGACCCGGAGGTTGCCCCCTTGAATTGTACACATTGTGTTTCATGATGAAAACAAACGCTGTTGCATGTGATCAGTAATGTATGCTGGTTAAGTCAGCATGGCAGTCAACTCTCTTTTGGAGAGTTTAACAAGTCACTCCCAGATAATTGGTTTAAGATGGCTCTCTATATGGCGAAATCTTCACATGAAGGTGCAAATGGAGTGGAAATAGGGTATGGAGAGGGTGTAGTTGGCTGGGTTGTAATTGGGTCAACAATTAACTCCACCAGGACGTTGTAAGTTATTTTTCTATTACTTTGACATATTTAAATTTTTCACCTGAGATATGTTAAAGTGTAAGAGTAGCACAAGTAGTAAAACGTACAAAAAGTTAGTGTTTCTATTCCACCATTAATTTGTTGTTTACACTGTATGTAAACAATCTCTGCTAAATGTTTCCAACTCTAAAATAATCCTAACATGTTAACTGTTCTATTTTGAAAAAATCCTCTGTATAATTAACACCTGCACGCCTTAAGACGACAAAGTGAATACCACCTGAGTATAAAGATGTGACATTTGCAACTCCTCCCTTTCATTGCTGCACACACAACAGATAAAAGAAGATATTAAATTCACTGTGTCTTGCAACGTGAAGGCGAGCCTAAAAGAGATTGTGTGAACTCCGTGCCACACCTCCCAATTCTATTCCTCCTCCTCCCTTATCTTCAAAGCAGGCAAAAAAAAACCCTCCAAGAACAGGGTTTAGGTCCCAGGAGATACTCAAAAGAATGGGATCCTCTGACTGCTGCATGTAATATTTCACAATTTAACCTCCTCGGATGATAGTTGAAGGTGGATTAGAGCACATCATTATCAGAAAGATACTGATTTTCGATTTAAATGTAAATCAGTATCTTTTTTTTTCAATTATTATTGTGCTGCATAACTTAAGGTGTGGGAGCAAGAAATGATAGGTCTCACACTTAAATGGGGCCCTTTGATAAATTTGGAAAAGTCTTTGAAGCAGCGTGTTGGGAAATCATTGAAGACTTGTAGAGATAGTAATAAATCCAAAATATCTTTACTGGAAACTTATCTGATTTCTAGACACATGAGAAATTGTTGTTCATTTTTTACAACAGAACTTGCACTGATACAATCAGAAGAATATGCTGATTCATTATTGGTTCATGAAGACACTATCACATGTATTCAAGGCTTTTAAAGAACGAAATAAAGATGATCATTCACCATTAAATCGGCTGACATGTTTCGGAAGTCTTGATGGGTATTTTGGCATTATTCCACCGATCAGATCTGTTATCCAAATGTGAACTTCATTGTGCGTGTCCGGCAAAGGCACTACTACTGTGATAAACATTTCTGACAGCAGACGTTATCATTGAATTGCCCACAGCAAAGCAGAGCCCAAATATTGTGACCAACATACATATGGAAGCATCTGTCAGGAGTCAGGAGAGTGTTCAGTGATGAAAGAGGTCCAAAAATACTTCAAAAATCAAACCAAATAAATATTAACTTCACAGTGAGACGATGAAACATACCCGCCCCAGTTTACCCAATTGTGTGCACTAACGGACTCCCTTTATAGAAAGACTAATTGCAATCCCAGGCAAAATACCAAGTGTTTACACTCACATTACCCATCCAGGCTGCATCGTAAGATTCCCCAGCTTGCACCTTGCATATGATGCAAACATTTCCCTCAGAGTCATTGCAACATGAATCCATATTAATGTGATCACATCTGATTGAAAGGAAGCATTCCCATACACATGACAGTTCATGTAAAATGGAACAGGATGCATATATTCCTATTGCATTGTGTTAACCTCAGTAGCGAGTATTCATCTTTATATTTCATGTGCAAATATTAACTAGCTCTCTAATTGATAATGATAATATTTAAAACAACTTCACAAAATCACTTTTGGGTAGTGCTATCAGTCCCTTTGTCACATTTTGCTATGTGTATAACATACTCTTTAATCTATACTCTTAATAGATGAATGGATGTCAAACACACTGACAAAGAAATTGGTATATGTGGCTGTCGCAATAAGGCTTTCCTATCATTTCATTCAACCTAAAATATGTCATATTGTTAATGTTGGGGGAGTGGATTGTATAATAGACAAGCTTTTACTGTTGCCAACTTTCTTTTTGCTAGATTTAGCAACTTTTGGAGCTGTTTTTTTTTTGTAGGATTATATTAAACATCTTGTTTATTCTTGTTGACTTCTCCAATGCTACCAACCCAAGCTTTAAAAACTGGTTCACATACTCAGTGTGACCCTGCCACTCACTTGGTACGCAGCTGG
This sequence comes from Eleginops maclovinus, assembly GCF_036324505.1. Taxonomy (NCBI): domain Eukaryota; kingdom Metazoa; phylum Chordata; class Actinopteri; order Perciformes; family Eleginopidae; genus Eleginops; species Eleginops maclovinus. Next base: position 6,978,428 of record NC_086366.1, on the reverse strand, counting down.
AGGCCAATGCAGTATACTGGGGTTTACTGGGTTCAAATCCGGCATGGGACCATTTACTGTGTCACCTTCTGTGTCTCCCCATTTCAACCCCCTCTCTTCAATAAAGGCACTGGTGGCCCAAAAAAAGTAATTTCACATAACATTTGATGTTTGGTACATTTGAAAGCAGGTGTACAAAAGGCTAACACTAGGGCGGCAAAATAAATAAAAAATGTTATCAGAACTGCAATATTGACTGGTGCAATTTTGGGTTTTTCAGAAAGTGCAATATTTAGTAATGCAAAAAGTGACAATATCTGAATTATGTATACTCTGTAGAGAAGTACGACCTACAAATGTTTTTCTACAGATGTAATAAACAATCCTTCTTTGGATTCTTTAAAAAAATAATCTCATAATAAAAAAAAAATGAAATCACAATATTTATACTGTTTTAAATATGACCTCTGATATCATATCAAATTGCAATATCAGACAGCTTTTCCAAATCCTGCAGCTCTAATTACTACTTACTTAGGATAAATATTATTATTGGTATGTGGATAATGGCAAAACCAATGCTGCTGATTCCTACAGGCTGAAACACAAGCAATGGTTTGCTAATTATTGAAGAAATTCCTCTGAGGCTGGGCACATATGGCCCGACGTTGGCAGCTCAGACTAAACGGTTGGTCTGCTGTTCACACCAGTGAACGGGACAAAGACGGCCGCCACAAATGAAGATGAGGGATCACACACAACCTGATTCTGTCACTCTAAATAACTCCCATTGTTCCGAAGCAGTTCACCGTACAATATGCTCTGGAAATACACATTACCCTACAGACATGTTTTAGCGTGACATTATCAGGACCCTTCACTTAATATTTAACTAGAAACCAATGTTGATTTTATAAAGCTTTAATATTTATTAGTCCAACTAAATGTGTGTACAGAGGAGGCCCCTAAGTAGGAGCTGGAATCTTTGCTGATGCTAGCTCTCCTCATTCATGGAAATGGTTGTTAAAGGTCTCCTATTATGCTCTTTTATGGCTTATGTTATAGGTCTCAAATATATACTTTTTTAAAAACAGGTTTCTGACGTGTGTTGCTCAAAATACCAAACAGATCATGCATTTTAGCATGTCCGGTATCTCTCTGTTTCAGCCCCGTTTTCGAAAGTGCTGATTCTGTGACTGTCGCTTTAAATTTGAGCTGAGCTGAAGCTGGCCACGCCCCTTTGGAGCGTCATGATCTCTCTGAAGAGAGACAGTGACATTATATGTACAGTGTTGGGCAAGTTACTTCCAGAATGCAATACAGTATAACGTATTACAGTATTTTTACAGTAATAAGTTACATTACATTATTACTGTCTCTGAAATGTAATGCGTTACACTACTTTTGCGTTACTTTCACCAACAATAACCGCAAAAGTAGGGCTTTAAATGCTAAAATACAGTTTATTGCAGCTCATTAATTAAAGCTATCTATGGCAGTATGCTGGAATCAAACGCTGTGTTATTAATACCATGTTAGTGGAGCCTCTGCACGGCCCTGTAACCTGCTGTATATGAACAAGTTTCGTTGGCAACGTTAGCTCACCTTGTCATTGGTGTTAACGGGGATTTCTAAAAGCCGGTGATTCCACAGCTGACCGAGGCTGCATATCTTCAACACTCTGCCACGAGTCTCTTAACTTCTCGGGGTTCAACCAGCGTAGCAAACCGATAGAGAAAGTTACCCTCTGTTGCTTTTGGCCTGCGAGCACTCCTGCCTCTTTTCTTTTCCCGGAGCCCGCAGCTCTCCATTGTGAGCCTGCAGCTCTCCATGGATAGGAAGCAGCTCTCAATCGCGAATCTGTTTCTGCAGCCCTCTTAACCGATAGTAGACAGGCTTACTGAGTAACTATTCTACCTGCACAATTATCTCTCTGGTGTCGGAATGTCTCGCGATGTTTGTGATTTCTTCAAAACAAAACACCACATCATTTCGCGTTAAAATATGTTGTAACTGCGTTGCTGAGAATTGTAACGTGTATGATATTACCCACATTTCAGAAGCAATGCGTTATATTACTGCGTTAGGTTGAGACGTGTCACGTGAGTGGACGTTGCCAGGAGTTCAATGTAAAGCCAGCCCACATTTCCCAAATGACGTCATATTGGCAGCAAATCTGGATTAGTTCTTTTGTACACCCGTTTTTAGAAATGTGGGTAAGGAGGAAAAGAGAGAGGTTTGTATTTTCTGACACTGTGAGTCTCCTTACACACCGGGGACACATATTTATGTATAAAACACAGCAAAAAGTGCATTTTGCATAATAGGGGACCTTTAAGGGTGACTTATCTTCGGTAATACTCCTTTTGTCTGACTTTATCTGACTGACTATCACCAGGGTCACTCTCAGCTTTCACCCCATAATTGCTTCAAACTTCAAGAATTCTTCCAACAATACTAAACCAAACAAACAGCTTCGAGTCAACATCCTTGAGCAGGATCACCCTACAGTATAACACCGAACATCTAGCTCGAGATCACCAATTACTGTAACATGAATAGTGTTCACAGGAGTGCAAAATGCCCAGCAACCTTTTATTTAGCTGATTTATTTTCCTGCAAATCATGTTAGTTGTTGATTCTTAAACATCTTAAAACAAAGTTTGCTCTCACAACAGTGCTGCAGAATGAAGACCACATGCTAATCATGGAGCTTTTCCTTTTTTTTTTCCCAGTGTCGTCATAAATTGTCGGATAATTTCGACAAATCTCTGGATGTCTGATTACACTGTCATAACGCCGTGCCGGCGTAATTTGGTTATCTGGGTCCACAGCGACATCACACTGAAGAGCACTGAATGGAATAGATGAGGGCTCCTGCGAGGGGCCCTGGCAATTGAAGAAAGAGCTGAACGAAATTAGAGGGCACATAAAGTGTGGCAGACACTGGTAAATCAGTTTTCCTCGGCAATTACAGCAAGATAGCTTTTATTTCATCTGGGGAGGGCAAGAGTGGGTGCTGCACTATACAACTGTCAGCCACTACAAGCAACATCTACAGCTTACAGTAAATCTTGTGGGTTTTTGAGGATTTTTTAATGACCTGCCTTGTCCTTTACAAGGCTCACAATCTGATTATTAGTAGTGGAGGACAAGAGGCTAATTGAAGTGTCACTCAGAGCTAAAGTGTCTTTCTTTTCCTCTTTTTCTGCCGAGAGCGGAGAATCATTCCATTTGAATAAGTCATCACCACTTCAAGTATAGAGATGGCCATTGATTATTTGGCACACTCACACACTCTTGTAAAAAAAATACGAAACACTGTACAGCAGAACAGATGAAACACGTATGACACATGATTAGTCAGGAAGCAAGATGTTGAATAAAATGTCTTTAATGTGTATTTATTTCAATGCATTTTAAACAGGTTTGGTCAAATGATCAACGTAAGGAACAAAAGGTGCAGGCGAAACAGGTGGTGTATTAAGTATACGACTGGTTTTTATTGTTGGTAACATACTGTACATGTATTCTGTATTTCCCTATTATACCTGAAGACATATTACTATAATGCCTTGATTTCGTTTTGTATTTTACCAAACACTGGGACATCATTTACAACTAAGATGATAAAAACCAAGTTGCAAACAACTATTGTATTTTTTTTGCTTTGTTCCGAACAACTATGAACACCTTCCATCTGAGGTCAGTGTGACACTCTCCGGGCCATTAATCAAGACCGCAGCAGTGTTCAGAGGATGTCCAAGTAAAGCAGAGTCTGACCCACATAAAGCTCTCATTCAACACAAATAGCCCATCAACGCCCTTAGGATGCATATGAAGACAAATTAAATGCTAAAAATGTAATGCTAAAGCTATTTCTGTAATAGAAATAATATATACAATATAAATCATCAAGCTTATTCACGTGTTAACGTTTACATGTGTTGTGTCCTATTTTAAAGGTTTCACTACAAAATGTGGAGGAAATTGTTATTGTTACCAGTTATTCTCTTTATAAAGTAATGGTACATTATGTAGGGTGTTATTTGTTATTTGCATACTTGGGGAGTAACAGAATGCATGTAGTGGGATAACGTAATTAGGATCCATAAAAAACATACAGTAACGGTAAAAATAAGTAATCAGACTACCGGATTCTACGCAGGATCACATTGTTCAAATAAAGAACAGTATGGTATGATGCACTGGCTTAAACATTACAACACTTTACTTCTTACATTGTTGGTCTATAGACAACTGCACGAAAATGCTTAATGAAGGGCAGGTTTTTCTTTAAAAAAGACACAAAATGTCTTGGTTTCTTCCATGTTCTGTTGTCTGGCGTTACGTTTGTTTAATGATGTGTTACTGAGATACAGGTAATGAGTCATTGAAACCAGTGATTGTCCCAACCTGTGTTAATTGTTACCATGTTAGCAGTAATGCCATAAAATATTATATAAATGTCATGGTTCTCCCCTTCATCTTAGTATGACTATAGTTAATTCTACGGACCACTATCCAGACATCAAAGAAAGCAATTACATGTTACGCAGGAGCAGAAATTAATATACCATTTAGACTAGTGTATTCCAGTCCTCTGTTCAAGTGCTACTTAGTACCTGGCTGAAGACCAGCAATCTAAATGCCTTTTATAAAGTCTTGCATATTTAATAACCACGTTAAAGCATTATATTAGTGTTTTATAATGCTTTATTTTAACTGGTTGCAAAAGTCAGATGCAGGCTGCTCTCTGCCTGTGCACTGATGAACTATATTCATACCACTGTATGAGTACTGTTAATGCATATTGTATTTACATTATGAAATATGTTTGCTGGTGCAAATTACATTTCTTCTTACATTTAATTAATGTTCCTTTCTATTAAAAGTATGCAGTGTATGTGTGCTTGCATAAATAAATAAATGCTGTGTGTTCAACAGCTTGATTCTGCTTTATTTCCAACACAAATATACAGTGAATGATTATTACAATAAAAACAATGTCAATGAATATGCACATACATAAACCTGGCCATAAGTTGAATAAAAGTATTGAAACAAAAGTGCATGAAGTCTGCCATGGCAGCAGATCGCCTTTTTCTCTTTGGTTTATATATTTAACTGTCCTTGGCAGAAAAGCTTCCTACTGGGAAGCTGTACAAAAAAAACATAGATTTAATGGAAAAAGAGGTTAAGGTGTAACACAAACACCATCTCTAACAGGATTGTCCACACCTGCCAAAGAAACCTTTGGCAGCCCTTAAACTGGAGAGGAGAAAGAGGGGAGGGGGGGCTAGATTATGTGTATTGGTTCTTTTACACCCCGCCTCTCTCGACCTCTATCACCAGTATGATGTTTCTTTTTAATTATTTTGATTACCACAATCTTTCCAGGTGGTTCCTTATAATATTTTGTAGTGTAGTCATTTGTCTGCAGACCTATTGATGTGTTTTTGCAGTAAGGTTTGGACCCAATTCAGACCTCTCTCATCCAACAGAATATATATAAAAATAAGTGTATGGAATGATGAATCATGTTGCACTGAAAAATATTTGGGATCTTGCATAAGGATCCTGATGCAACCTCACAAAATTAAAATAACCTCATCAATCCCACCCTGAAGTCTATCCAAAAATGAAATATATGAAAACAAAATGGAAATATCCACACCATTTCCAATATTTCCCTGTAAAGTTGTATTAATTTGTATTATTTGCTTGATGCACTATATGGATTGCCAGGAGTCCTGTCCTTTTAATAAGACTGCCAACTTTGCAACTCTTTAACTTTTGCACACATATTTATGATCACCTTGAGTAGTTGCTTCTTGGTTGTAGTTTTTACAGAAGCTGAGAGTAGTGATGCAGAAATGAGTCCTTAATCCTGGGAATGAGTTTCTTTGCTTGTCTCGAAATCGATGACTGTGATTTATACAGATTGACACAATTTCATGTTTTGATTTACGACATAAATTACTTTATCGAAACCCCACTGGTGAATGTCTGACGCTTCTACAGGGTCATTAAATGTCCTCCTGTCTCTCTTATGCCAATTCAATTTATACCTATGTAATCTATTTTTATCCTGCTTAACAAAACCTGTAAGTATCATAAATGTTTGTTTGCAACAGAGGTTTTTTTCTGCAATATTCCAGAAGATTCCATGGGACGCTAGCTTCCAGGTCGTCCTACAAAGATAAGTCGTCCACTCTATCAGTGCAACATTTGAGGTGGAGTGAGAGTTTTATCTGACGGCATGTTTGTACAGGTAAACGAGCTTAAGATGTTTTTTCTGGATACTATTGTTGCATCTTATTTGCATCTTTTTTGTCTGCCATGCACAGGTGCATCTGTACACAGCTGAGAACAACCTGCTGTAATACTGTATATTATATATTTGCAATTATAATATATCCTTGCAATATAAAATATCTCCTCTCTGACGGCATGAGGCTTAATACTAATTCCTGTTTCTCAAAGTAATAAAAGCTTTCAATTGTTGTAATAGATTTTCCTGTGCACTGAGTACACATGTATAAACCTGCTAAGGAGCGTTTTAGTTTAAGACCTGAATTATCTCCTGACGTCATTGATCAAACATGTGTGTTTATAAGTATGGCTGCGTGACTTGTAATGCTTCGCATGAACCCCCATGAGTAATTATTTTGGATCAGATGGGCTTATCTGAGGTGTCTATTTCTAGAATTATCTTGTGGGGTGGGTGTTAATTGAGATCAGTAAGAACTGTGACACCCCCATCAACAACTGTTAAGCACAGAGACCCCTAGAAAGCCAGCTGTTGTGAAGTTCACGAAACAGCCTTTTCTTTTCAAACAGTGGGCTGTACGAGATATAGATTTAGCACCACAAAACAACGCCTCAGAAATGATACATATTTAAAACTTTTAGCAAGCACAAACCAAGGTGAATTCAAACTATTCCAAAATGCAGCTATGATTGCAAAAAAAAAAAGAACATTTCAATAAAATGCTTTACAGTCATTCAACACAATGGCAGCAAAAACCCACGCTTAACAATTTAAAGCCATGTTCTCATCATTTTCTTATAGGTTTCATATTTCTCCTGAACCTTGAAACCTGTAATTTGAGTATGTCGGTAAAGGCTTGGTTTGGGGCATCTGGAATGCTCAGATTTAAGGGCTCATTCTGCATTTTCAGTTAGGACCATTGGCAAAACACTTACAGGTTAACGGAATAATATTAGTGTAGGGTACTAATGAGCTGAATCGGCATATTTTGGCATGTTTTTTTCTGCCTAACATCAGCGCTTTACTTCTTTAAAAAGGTTAATTGCAGTGTTTATGCTCTCCCGATTCAACGTATCCTCCATGGAGACGATTTAGCCCAAAGCACCTTAAAAATCTTCTTGCATTTAAAAAATACAACAAATCACACATTTTCAAGTCAGTAAAAAAAATTGATCAAAAAGGAGCAATTTGAAAAATATTATTGCCAACTGCATTTTATTTTATTTTAACAAAAATAGTTTTGGCACATTATTGATTTTCTTATGATATTTGGACCTTTTATCCCCTAGTTACGACTGGAATGAGCGAAAGTCGTCATGTCAGTGACTCCAACAAATGCTGTTAATAAAGACACACTGGTCCGAAAAATTGGATTGGAATAACATGTTGTTCTTTGGCTGATATTTAGCCTTTATGTGATGTATTCACTTTTTTTCGATTGGCATACGAAAGGTCCTCTTCAAGCCGGAGGCCAAATCCATGGTTAAACCCACTGCTTTTATTTACCGTGCACCCTGTCAGGGAAGACAACCATCAGGGGTAATGCATGCAACGAAGATGTCGATGTTGGATGTCAGATGTAAAACAACATGTCCACATTTCCCTCTCAAGAAGGGAATCCAGCATGACTTATGCAAAGTCCTCTGACCCCACACAAGCTTTCTTGAGGTGCATACTGCTGACCATTGCTCTTTACCTGTTTTCAGATGAGCACGGCAAACAAATCTTTGCCACTGATTTGCATATCATGTAAAAACATCAATTCCACAGAGCAAGGAAAATGCATTTAAATGAGGGAGAGTTAAATGACCAGGCCTCCCTTTCCCACCTTTCAGTGAGTCAGACAAGAGCTCTAGGCTTTCTGCACACTGGAAACGATAATTCAATTTTTTCTTTGAATTATTATTACTGTCAGGGTCAGTTCTGATGATGGAAGTATTGCTAAATTAATAATTATACATGTTAACCCTTAACATACATTCACCATTTTCATAAAGGCAATAACATTACAATGTAATTTTCTATTCAATGCTAATTGAAATTCTCACATCGAGGAGCCTTGTGTGAAAAAGTAATCTGGATGAAAATGCAGATGTCGTCACTCTCCAGCCTCCTTGCAACACCTTGCCATTCTGTTTGATTTCATTCATTTAGATCCTCTGCTGTGCCACTTCGCAGACTTGATTAGAATGAGAATCTGAGGCATCAGGGCTCGAGATATAGCGTCTCTGGGGAATCATCTGACTGACAAAGATTGAGTGGATGTCCTTCCTTGAAAGACAACTGGCTGATTTGCTAATTTCGAAATACAAATTGATGGTAAAACACACTTAACAAACACCTATGCACTATGATACACACGTGTCTACGGATAGCAGTGTTTCAGACCTTTTCGTGTCTCAGCAGCGGATATGCTGGCCCAGGAGAAATAAACAGATATGTCACTATCTATTTAGCTCAAAAACAGAAAACAGAGTGCCTGTCCATCATCTTAATGTGTCACTTTTTGAGTATGAGGATGAGACTTTGCATTTCATCTGGTAAAGAAATGAAGGGAGGCAACATTTGTCATGGGTGGCATGCAACAAAAAGGCAAGCAGTACAGCTTTGACACTTCAAAAGTGTCATTTTTCCCCCCAATGGCAGCTGCACTAACACAAAAGTGACAACACATTTAATAAGATTAGTGAAATGTGTTTTGGATTATATATTAACAATTTAACAATCTGGCCCATGAAGCAGGGCGGGCGCTAGGATGCCGGTGGCCCTAAACAAGATATCGTTTGTGGCCCCCTAGTTTTGAAACAATTACCAAATGGCAAAATATGTCAAATAAAATGAATAAAGTCAACATATATAAACTATGAAAACAACACACTAACCCTAACCCTGAAGGCTCCTCACAAAGTTAGCCGTCAGAAGGGCAAAACATTTAAATAACCCCCTCAAAGGCATGGGGATTGGGATGGGGATTGTGTAAAAAGTGCATATTTGTATAATTACATTTATTGTGTGGTTTTTCAGTTTACAAACTACACAATACATATAATTGTTGTGCAAACAATGATGCAATAATCCCAAAAATGTACAATATTTCCAAATATATTCCCTGAGAAATAACATTTAACATAGCTGGAAGCCAATGGTTAGCCTAAAGCTATTTGAAGCATAAGAGACATATAATGTATTATGTAATAAATCAGTTAAAAACAAATGTATTTTTATGAGAAAACGTTGATCGCTATTTTACAAGCAAAATCAGTCTTTATAAATTATACATGATGTTTGCAATCCTACTCAGCAAATACCAAGGATTCAAGCTTTTCTATTGAAAATGCGTGATATTCACTTTAGCTAAAATGAATAAGACATTAATGTTTCCCTCAGGTTTTAAATGCTGTAAATACAATGAATTGATTGTGCTGCTTCTCACTGACTGAGATGAAATAGTCAAGTTAACAGTGTACAAACTGAGCATTTACTATAAACCTCTGTGGGAGCGAGCAACAAACCTACTAAATGTTGTCCCATTCACAAAGTTTGATAAAGTAATGGAAAAATGAGAGAAATTAAGAGAGACAAAGAAGGTCACATTAATGTGCCCCCCCCCCCTTGCTTATGTGGCCCTATGTAACCACATAGAGTGTTTATGTCAGCAGCTGGCCCTGCCATTAAGCATTACTCAATTCCTCTAAATTGCAATTTTTTCCACTCCACTCTTAGTTTTGGATTGATTCTCAATCAGTTCTCGGTCATGTTTAATCCTCCAAGTTTCAAAGGTCACTCTAAACCCCACCTAATTAATTAAATTATTTAAGAAGCAGCTGCTCTGCTGTGCAATGCAATATGTGGGCCTTGAGCTTTGACATGGAGGTTTAAGAAAGTACCGAATAAATAAAGTGTGTTGCCATTCTCAACGAAAGAGAAACCACGGGCTGCCTTGCGAAATCTTGTGTTTTGAAAGACTGACGCATATGAAAGTCAGTCTCTTTTTCCCATTCTAAAACATTCTGGTATAAAGAAAATGGCTTTGTGAAATAAAATAGCAACGTTTTACGAAATGGGTACCTGCACGAGTCTCATCTGTTTTTTATTTTTAGTTCTCATTTAATATTTGGCTTTCAAGATGTTCCCTTGAATTTTGAGTTGTTCTGAGATTTCAGGTTAAGAAAGTAATCAGGAAACATTGAAGGGGAACTCCACCCTTAAAACATCCAAGACTGTTTTTAGTCTTGCAGGGAGTACAAATGCATTTCTGGTATTGCATGGCCTGACCTCCACAGCGCTATGTCAGCGCTGCAACATGGTCTGTTAGCACAGAGCGGCATTTGCAAATGTGGAAGTGTCTTAATCTCACTTGATTTATTACCTCAGTAAACATTTTCAGTTTATGGTCTCGATGTCTTCCACAATACAGCATTATATTTGCGGGGAAAATATGGTCCCATTTCGATTCATATAAATATTGTTTTGATAATGGGACGTCGTTATTCTCCAGCCCTGAGAGTACCCAGAGCATACCTACAAGTTTGGCATGTTCGTTGGCATTGGACATCCCCAATTCGTACGATGTAAAATACTTTGTTAAAGATAAGAGGTTCAACTCCATTTTTTCAAAGCTGTTTACTGTGACATCCATACATCCTAAATGGAGCATGTACCATAAGAGAGTCTAATAGACAGAAATGTTTATATTGGATCATTTGTCTCTTTAATACTCGACTTGAAATCTAGAATGGGAATTGCTGTCCAAAACACAAGTTGATTTATGTTGCATTAACCTGTTAAACCATGAGCCTATATTTTAGGCCTCGAAAAGGACATGCCCAGAATGAATGAAGTATATCTTCACAACTAAAAGGGGTATATGATAAATATTTTTTATCAAAGCAATGATACGGCTGTAGAAGTGTCAGAATCAATATAGATGTTTCTGGGTCAGAGTAAATTCAGATTCAACATGGAGAAAACATTGAATAGTCTAACAAAAAACCCTTGAATGATGGGATAGTAGCCCAGAACTTTGAGGGATCCAAACCATTATATATCATAAGTACCCTGTGTCAGGATAGATGCCAATTTAGTGAAACTTGACATTTTTTTTAGAGAGTTTTAGCACAGGGAGGTCCAGGCGGAATTAGGGTGCCATCAGTGCCATTTGACCTTTCTCAGGTACCAGACTGTAACACTCATTTTACTTCTTTGAAATATCAGTATTCATTCCATCCAAATACAAATGTTTTTGACCTCTTTTGAAAATTCACCGCGAACTCTATACCTTTTTTTTCGCCACAAAGCGTAATGGTGCGCCTGCTGCCAGTCCACTACCTATGCGTTACGCAGGCCCGTATCTCTGGAAACCATTGATCAATTTGGATGATTGACACCTCTTTGTAACCGTTAGAGCCAATAGAATCAAGGGGCAGTTTTTTAAATCGTTGTAGAATGACACGTAGAGAGCACGCTCTAAACCGGACGCTGCTACCTGCTAAACCATATGCCACCTGTATTACATTTTGTGATAGATTGTCAGTAATGATTTCAAAGTGACACAGAGACATTGGAATAACCTTCAGCAGCGTTGTTATGCCCTTGAACACAACTTTCGATCACAAAACAGCAAAGGTAAGACGTGTTGAAGTTGTTTGTTGCTCTTTCCTGGCTGCTAGTTCAGTGAGTTTTAGTCAGACAGTGATGAGATTTATACCGATGGAAACGTGTGGAATCTCAGCTTCCATATGATATCTTACGTTTGTGCCGATAGCACGAAGTAGAAAAATCGCCGTGGCCACTCATGTAATAATGTTAGCTCGTTTTCGTGTAGTGCTGATTTAGACGCTTGGTGTTGGAGTCGTGTTTCGTTTTGGTAAAGGGGTGATATGGTCTGATAGCTGAGTTTCTTCCCGTTAAGTGGGTATGCCACATTAATAAGTTGTTAAATGTTAACATGCCATGAGACACTGTTTCTTAAGTTGCTGCGTCTGCCCCCAGGGCCGGGGGCAATCGGGTTAAAACTGTGTGTTTAATAAAGGTCAGCTGTGCATTGAGTCTTGCAATTAAAGCGTAAGTAAGATACATTGTATTTCGTATCCAGCCAAATGTGATCAACATTAATGATCCCAGTTGAATACCCAACCAGATACACATTGAATGTACTGGTTTGAGAGTAGACATTTGAATTACATTTGATTTGAAAAGCTTACAAAAAGCAATAGCTGATAGGCATTACTAAATTACTGATACCTATCAATATAAAGGGAAAGCTTCCATAACATGGCAGCTTATTGTATGAATCACACACAGTTTCTGTCATGAATAAAATATGCTATCAGTTTAGTTATAATGAACTCAAACATACTTCTATAACGCTCTCAGAGATGACCTGCCTTTGACATTTTGGGAGATTTGCAGGCAGCACTGACCGATTAATGTTATACAGTATCTTCATGTCGTTTGAACTCACTTTCAATTTCTTCTAAGCATGTCTTCTTGACTGTGGATTATGGTCATAGCTGGTTTAAAGAGGCTCTTAAAGTCCGAGAAAAGAAAAAGAGTTCACTGTCTCCCGAGTCATTTAAGATTATGCCCACTGGGTGCACCGTAGATTTAACAGTATGAGCCCTTTTCTAGACTTCACACCTCCTAATGTCAACATGTGTCTGTTTCACTGTCTTCATTGTTTTTCTCTGTGGTTGTCTTGCTTTTAATTGCTCATGCTGGCTGACAAATTGCTCTTCCGACAATATACCTCTGGAAAAAATGTAAGAGGCGACTCTTAAATCTCGATGTCCAAATGTGTGGCAGTCTTTACATTCCAGTGTCTGTTGAATTCCAACACAGAGAAATGTTGTCAGTAGTTTCTAGAATACAATAAAATAAATGTTCATTTTACTAAAACACAATTCTAAAAATAGTAAAACCAGAGGAACTGATTATTTTGCAGTGGTCTCCTATTTTTGGAGCTTTGTCTCAAATTGAATACCTTTATGTTGTACACCGTAAACTGTTTACTTACTAAGTGTGTCAATTTTAACTGGTTAACTTCACAATACTTCTTTTCTCTTTTGGTCTAGCTAATCCAGAGTACATCGTTTAAGTAAACTCTTCCTTCATATTACATCTCAAATGATACCCAATCAGATTTGACTTCCTTATTATAGGATGATCTATTTTAATATCGAATGCAAGAAAAACAAACAAGGTGTCTTCAGTTAGGATTATCAGCCTGTGTCCAAATATTTCACGTAGAACAAGAAATGAATCCAGGCTGAGGGTTTATTGTAGAGGATTGTGGTAATACACATTTGTTTGCCTGTGTACCTCATTTACCCTCATTGCTCAGCCTTCAAGCACATAAGCTCCATTGTTATTCTTTGCCCCTACTCATCATGTTCTGAGGCAGAATGCAAATCTGTTAGCCTCTGGTTGGCCGCAGTGGGGTTGTTTTTGTGTCTATCCGTTAGTTGCACTGATGAAAAGACAACCTGTCATCCTCTGGCCCTTTGATTAGATTAGGAAGTCAAAGGGAAGGATTAAATTGATATGACGTAGTCCAAGCCCCCATGCAGTGCTTGTTGTGTCATTATCAGAGCTCTGATCTGATGTTCTGTGCATTACTGTTCATCCTAGTCCAGATTTGAATGTCAATCATTATTTATATCACGGGATTCGTTTCTAGATTCCAGATATGAAAAATGAAGTCATCAAGGTCCAAAAATGGGACAATGTTTAAAGGTGTGTTTGATCTTTTCGATATTTTGACAGCAATTCAAGATGCTTTATCTGTTCGACATTATTTGAAACAAAAAAGACATTCAGGGAAACTATACAACAACGACATGTAAAATACAACCAAATGAATAATAATACAAGTCATGGTTTTAGCCAATAGCGATGCTGTAGGCGCTATGAAAAGTGCTTTGGGACAAATGCTAATTTCTGCACTCCCAACACAATAGCCAAACAACCATGCTGATGTTTAGCAGGATTAATCTTTGCTATTGTCACCAACTAAGTAAAGTTAGTCCAACATTTGATGATTAGCACTACGCAGAAATTACAGCTGTGCCTGATGGACATGTCCTTAGTCATTATTCACTCTTTGGAACCAACAACCACAACCACATTTAATTGCTATCCATTTTAAAGTACACATGGATTTCATGGCGGCTCTCTGTAATCCATTCGTTAAGAAATGTTAGTCTTGACCTAAGTGCTAAACCCACTAATGGACCAACATTACCAGAGCCCTGCAGTCGGCAATCAAACGTTGCACAGTCCCCATAATATTTTTCAAGTGTTTTTAAAGCTGCTCAACCGAAAAAAATAAAAAAGGTAAACGTGTATATTTCTAATTATTTTATGATTAATGACCAATGTAGCTGAAAGTGCATTGAGTATTCAATTAAATGGTAAATTTCTACTCTAAACACCAGCTGGTTCCTATGGGTTCCTCCATAAACGGAAGAACATGGTGTTTCTTAAGTACAGGACATAGGGTGCTCTTAATACGTAGACTGACGTGGATAATGGCAATTCCCCTTTTTAAATATTTACCAGGCATAACTAGGAAAACTTGTCTGTAAGCCTGTAGTGCATTTTATGACATCTTGCATCATGGCTCTTTGACTGAGTGCCTATGAATCTAACTCAGCCCTGGTAAAACATTGGATACTAATGAATACGCCTTTGGTCTTGAATGCTAATGTTGTCTTTATCCATTCTCAGGGAAGGGGGCTCACAGATTCCAAAGACTCGACTCCATCCATAGAATCCAAAACAAGGCAAGGGGTTTTAAAGGGGCGGAGGGGTGAAACTGCACTTTTTGTTTTGGTGGATGTCTGTGTTATTTGTAGCTATAGAGGCCAAGTCGCTCCTATTCTTATTCTAATTGGAACTGCACCCTCTCCCATGGCAGCTCTCGTTCCCAGAGTGAGGACCATAGTCTCCCAGCCTCACAGACAGCCACACAGCGAGAGAGAGAGAGGGAAAAGGATGGGGGGCGGGGGGAGGAGTCTAGTTGTGGAGCTCGATCCCCTGTCTGCTATGTGAGTGGTTGAGCAAGAGAGAGAGAGGAGGAGGAGTAGGAGGAGGAGGAGGAGGAGGAGGAGGAGGAGGGGGGGGGGGCAAGTGAGGGCTGAAGAGACCGAGAATGGATGGGCAATGAGAAACCCGGCGAGTGAGAGAGGAAGAGTGAGCGTGTGTGTGTATGTTCAGCAGTGAAGACACAGAAAGTCTACAAGCGCACATCAACAAGAGAGCGTGCGAGGCAGAGCCGACCACCGGCAACTCTGAAGAGTGACACAGAGAAGAGGAAGACACAGCAGAGGAAGAGAAGGACTGAAGACACACTACCAGCCCTGCACTGGTAAAAGGAGACACCACTGAGGGACTGTAGCATCCCCCCCCCCTACTCCAGCAGCACAGAGGAGCACTGTCTGATCCCGTGCATGTGTTGGTGCCTGCCAACTTCAATTTCACACTCGCCCACTGTTTTCCGTAGGTTTTGCCCTTTCTACTCCACAGTCATGATCCCTTGGGTCCTCCTGCAGCTCCTGTGGATCTCCGGACATGGTAAGTTTTCCACATTAAGTTGCTTATTCATTACATCTCGCGTGCTTGTGATTGCTGAGTGACTTGCTGGCTGGGAACGGTGTCGCTGAATACATCTTGCCATGATGTCTGAGCTTGCCAAACCATCTGTGTGTATTAAATGTTTTTATTTATAGCACTCTCGTTATATCTGATGCTAAAAGAGAAAGGAGGAAATTAGAGGATAAGTGGTTGTCCTGGGTTTAAAGAGCTGCGGATAGTTGTACCCTGCGCTTTCCTCCAGCGGTACTTTGTCGTAGCCTTCGGATGAGACGAGTTAAGTACTTCCCATTCATTCTTTATATTCCTGTCACACACATAGACACACACAAACAAAGCCCTCTAACCCCTAGTCCAGTTCAGTCAAGCGTTCGTTCCTGAGTCACATTGTTTTTGAACTGACAGCCCTTCCCTGTTGAATCCAACTACGGGGGTCTGGTCAAAAGAGACAGAAAGTAAACTGTGAAGCGCGTTGAGAGGCAGACTCGCAAGTATTGCTTCAGCCCTGTGGACAGTATTCTGCTTTTTATTCCTGGACAGTCCTAGCTGTGGACAGAATGAGGATGGATTAGTTATTTCTCCAGCTTGCCACCAGGTGGTTGCCTTTGGAAAACAATAGAGGTTGAGTTAAGTACAGGAGAACTCTACCTCTGTGGTGTGATATACGGACGCACGCAGGGCAGAATCAGACAGTAGTTGTTTGTCAGCTCATAGCGTCATGCCTGGACCACAGCGAGCGCCCTGGTTTACGCGCCGCAGGTTCAGGGTCAATGACACAGCAGCCACCTCTTTTCAAAGGATGACCCCGTCTTATTGGACTACATTCTCTGAATTCTAAGCATGTGTGTGTCTCTAAGTCTATATGTGTGTGTTTAGGGTTGTTTCCCAGAGGGAGTTGTAACCTTTCGCAAGGAATGGGAAAAATATCCAATGTGAGATCTCAGTTTGTGGACAGCTCAAAGCCAGTAACACAACAACAAAAAAAGCTTGGTAAACAGGAACATTTTCTACGGCCCTGATTTCAGCTGTTTCACATGTTGATTTATGCGTACAACAGACACAAAAAGGAAGAAAAAAAAACTCATCAATTTGCTGTGATTACACTTTTCTGCTGGCTTACAAAATAACGACGTGATCTTAAACCGACTTGTGTGATGGAGCCTCTAATTCCCTCTCTGCGTGTCCTGTGCTTTACCGGGTCCATCACAGAGGGGCTGTCAGCTGTAGTGTTGTTTCTTTATGACTGTCTGTGACCTGGGACGCTGGCACAAGCTGTGTAGTTGACCCTGAGATTGAACCGAGTCAAGGCAATAGAAGCTTTTTCTCTCGGTCATGGCCTTCGTTGCGGGGCAGTTATATTACATCAGTAGATTCTCTGACCTTTCCCTGTGTTGCTGTTTTGTCAAGTCTTTCTGGGCCATATTTGCTTTTTCAATGCAGAAGTACATTCATTTGTTGTATTTATTGCGTACTTTGGTTTGGACATTTATCTTGTGATTTTCATTTACTATCACCGGCTTAACCCCAATACAACGAGCATATCTGAAATAGCACCAACTGGAATGAGACAATTGCTAAGACTGGAATGAGATGGGATTGCTCTGCATTACAGCACAGTTTGTTATTACCATAATATAAACTACTTCTTCCCCTGCCAGGTAAACAGGGGATAAAAACCAACAGCCTCTCTTCATGCCTCGAGGGAGAAAAAAGTGCTTCCCCTTAGCTTACCATTGTTGCACAAATTACGGCTCTGTTTATGTGCTGAGCCGGTGTCAGCAGAAAGCTGTGGAAAACAATATTATTTTTTATGAACAGGGAGACAGAGGGGACTTGTGGCCATAGCAGTCATATACTTAGACGCAGCTATCCTGCGAGAGCGGGGAAGAAAGAGAGCGTGAAAATGAGAGAATGAGCAGGAGGAAAGAGTCGGTCCGTATGCAGAGGCTCTGAGCACTTTTTCCCTCTCAACTTTGAGAAATAAATGATCCGGAGCAAAACAGAGAGAGAAAGGAAGCTGCTGCGCGATGGTACCTGACTGTGGAGTTAACGCATCTAGGGCACCTTTTTCTTTTGCGGTCACCTCTCCTGCCAGTGACAGATGACACAGCACCCGTCAGAGGGATCCCGGAGACAGTCTGCAGGAAGACATTCACCTTAGGCCAAACTTGTCGAGGACCTCGTCCATCTCCCCATTCCTCCTCCCATCCAATCAATGCCGTGTCCATCCACTCTCACATTCTTCACTTGGCTCCTGATTTTACTCCCACCTCACAACAGCAGTCCCTCTCTCCTTCTGTTTTTCTGTTGTTTTTTTTTTGCTGTGAGATTTCAGTGTGATTGAAAACCCCTGTTGGGGAAAGGCAGTTTAAGGTCTTGTACTGAATGCGCCAGAATCTGCTTGAGAAAAATCACACATTTGTCAATGTTAAGTGTATGGTGCTCTGTGTCTCTCCTGTCTCTGTTTTTCTTTCTCTGAATGACTCCTTGTGACATGTATATTCAAACTGTTTAGGCCACTGGGTTTTTGGTCAACTTTCCCAGGGAAATTAAATATTGATGGGCTATCCTTGGTTCAAGGTTTGCCCACTAGGGGCAGTGCTGCTGCACAGGAATATAATCCCAATCTTTTAAAAAAATCTGCCCCTTTCTCCCCCGCCCCCCTGAATCACATTCATTATCTCCAACCTTCTCCTATATCATGTAAGAACCCCCAATTTCACCAGCCAGACTAAGCTGTGTCTTAGTCCTGGAAAGCATGTCTTAGCACCCCAGCCCCTATTTCATTTACTGCTGTCTATTAACTGCTGACTGACGACTCTAAATCCGCTTTTCATGGGCGGAAGGCTTTGATACATATTTCTCAACCAAAGTATAATTAAATGTCTCTCCAATGTCATGTCTGGATTTTTTTATAGACTGAGAATTTTTTATTTCTCTTCTCCAAAGGGGAAGAAAAAAGAGAACGATTCAAACATAAATACTAATTTTCAACCTCATATTATGAATGGTTATTTGTAAGCGAGACACACTGCTAGGATTATGATCAGAGGGACACAAATGTAATTAAATGGTTTATTCATTTTATTACAATGCTATAACTAATATACATTTTCCTGCATATTGTCATAAGCCTTTCTGCATGCAGTCCTATTTTAAACTCAACGACCACAACATTTATACTACATGTGTGCTCTGGTACAATAGAATTATTATTCCTGGTGAGGAACACAAACATGTCCTTGCCCTAGCCGTACATGACAGTTGGCTTGAGTAATGCTAACCCTGTCTGGATTATGCCATGCAAACACAGTGAGTGACAGATGACGCCATCGGTCCATGATGGGCCCAGTGGCATGCGGTTTGTTTTCTTGTTTGTGCTGCATGTCCCATCAAGTCTAGCCAGTTTAAGTCACCTCAGCCGCTGTGACCCCTGCTCATTTCTGTGCCACGATAGATTAAACCCCCTGTAATCCCTCTGAGCCCAGGGCCCAGTTGGATATTTATGGTAATAAGTAAACATATGAATAAATAATCTAAGAGGCTGCCGCTGGACAGCTGGAACTTGTACTCAAAGTCCCAATGTTTGGCATTAACTGGAGATGGTGTTTCCAAGAAAATTCAGTTTTGGCTAAGACTTTTGTTTGGTTTGGCACACACTAGCTAAATAAATATATCAATATATCAATAAATCAATAAAACATAGAGATGGAAATGGGCATGTGTTCATTTAGGCACATTCCAAGTGTTTTGAAGAACACAGAATATAGAAATAGTACATCCGCTGACAGTTTGGATGTAAGCCTTATTTCGAGTCTGTCAGGATTCAGGTCAGCTTGTGAGGGGAATATGATTAGTTTGAAGTGTTCTTGGAAAACCAGGCAATGATCTGATCTGCTTTCTCTCATGCCATCAGTCAGCCAGTCAACAAAATCAAGCTGTTTACTGTTGGGCTTCATTATCCATCGAGAAGACTCTCCCCCAACCCCAAGAGTTTTCTTTAGTACCAACCAATCAACCCCAAAGCCCCTCATCTGCTCGCTCTCTGAGACTCTTCTGCTGGATCTCATTCCTCGGGGATGAATTTATCCAGATTGGAGCACTCAGCAAAAGGGCATTATCCCGGATTACATGTCTGTTGGGCGGCAGTGTTAAGTAATTCAACCAGATGCTGTTGTGATCACTGGGTCACCTGTGAAGGCAGGGTTTGCAGCTGCACTTCTTCATTCTTTATTGTCGTAATTTCATCCTTCTGAGATAATATCCTTGGGCGACAGGTAAAAAGAGATGGATGGAGCTCAATGATTTAGAAGTAAGAATACCCGTCAATGTAGGGAGTTCTGCGGAAGCCCTGTACAACCAAAGTAAGGATTTTATTTGGTGACAGATTAGAGAATGGATTAATGGCTTCTAAATTGCAGTTTAATGCACATGAAACAACAAGCGAAGCAACTAAAGTCGGCTTCACGCGGCTCTGTTTTCAGCTGTGGGGGTGCTGTGAGTACAGTAGTTGCGGTGTTTTTCTTCCTTGGAGAGGACAAGGCATCGGCACAGCAGGGCTAAAAGAAATATGTTGGTGTTTTTAGAGCTTGCCGGTTTCTTTTCTCTGCTAATCCTGTCTCTATCCAGCCGAGGTTTTGATAGATAGAAATTTTAACTCACTACTGGGATCTGTGATTGCTTGAGCAACACGGGTGTTCTGCAAGGTGGGTTCAAACAGAGTAACAATACTATGTTTGTACCTTTCTTGTCAAAATCCCGCTTTACAAATCTGAAACATTAGTAGGACTTTTGTTCACGCTAAGAAAATGTTCAACTTAAATTGTTCATTTTCTCGCATCACCCAAAATCAGTTTTTTTTCTTTCCCTCAGAGCATTTTCCCACCACAGGGATGAGTGTATTAAAACATGTTTTCCGATACAATTTTACCAACTCCAGAAGTCATACTGTAAAGAAGGGTTGATTTGATTAAACAAGCCACTCCTAAACACAAAAGTAGTCTATAAAAACAGTTCTGCTATTGCTAGATGTGTTTTTAGAGATACAGTACAGCCTTTTTATCCCCCATGGTTGACACTACTGAGTTTGAGTCAACATCTGTCATGGAAACAGGTGAGCAAAACAAGAACATTACACGAGGGAAAATGTCAAATGTGTAAACCAAAGGTGAAAGAATATTTAATAAAGAAGTGTTATAGTTTGAAATAAAATAAATGTTGTGTATCCGTAAGGTTGTTACTGTATGTAGGGTCTTACATACATACATTGCAATCTACAAAAGTAATTAGGGAGTTGTTACTTGTGCAAAAACACCTGAGATGCAATTTAATCTATTTTTATCCCTGCTGTAGTTTGTATATGCAGGGAGTTGCAGATTGCATTGTAAATATGAAGAGTAATTGGATGCAAAATACCGTTGCGATGATAATTGCAACATTTAATTGAATTACTCAGCTTGTTAGTCACACAGCATTTATTGGAAATATGCTTCATACTCAAACTCGACATCAGGGTCAGTGCTGCTTTAATGGTTTTATCACATGCATGATAAGTATTGTCACTTAGCTGAGTGGTAGATATGTACACCCTACCTCATTTTAATATACAGCCACTTACATATGTTGTTACATCCACCTAAGAGGCTGATGCATGTCCAGTAATGTACATGTAACCTACGCAAAGAGCTTTTGTGACCTTCAGAAGTCTGTGTGCAATTCCTGGCTGACTCATTTATATGTGAAAAACGTTCATGAGTAAATTGAACGCCTTGCCTGAAACTTCCTTTCTTCAGGATGGTTCAATCCAAGCAGTAAATCACATGCAAATATTGCCGATACACATTCTGCCAACTGTGTCATGTTATTTGTCCCGCTATTGCTTGAAACATTTGTGAGTAAACCAGCCAGCCAATGCATCGACGTGATTGTGAAAGGCTGTTAGGAAAGGACCCCGAAGATGCATGTGTTGCTTCAGCACAGGAGGCACATGAGGAATTGGGTTGCTGATCAGATAACGACTTCCTAGTGTTTGGCGGGAAGTTTCTAGGACAGCTCAATATTACACCCGGATGAACTCGCCTTTCTTTCTTCTCTCCATCTCATCCTTCGCTTCTCAATGTCCCAACGTTCTCATGCCAAAGAATCATGACAATTGATTCATGGGGAAGGTTTTCATACCGCTCATTTCACATGTATTTTCTCTGTGTGTGTTTGCATGTGAGTATGTCTGGTGTCGCTGCATTTGCTACCATGCCACGACAATTACAGCTGCAAGCCTTGAATGGCAATATAAATGCAAATCAGCCTTTTAACTTGTACAAGCAGAATCTGGCGAGGGAGAATCTGCTCACCTGTGGATGACTGTGAATGTGTCTCTTTCTGCCATTACATTACTACTGCTGTGCATGTTTTGGAAACAACAATGGCAAAATATAGTATGTATCACACTAATATTTGTTAGCAAACCTGTTTGTGGCAAGGCTGTTTTGACTGTCTGGACTCTGATATAACAAAGTGCCACTCTATTGTAAAACACCATGGTGTGGATCAATTAAAGGGAGCAGTGCTTCTTTTTCGATTCACCTAAATTGTTCTTAGCAATGCAATGTGTAAAGGCTCAATAGCTTATACTTTTTTTTTAAATGGAAAGGAAAACAACGCTCTCTATGTTACCAGACACCAAAGGTGAGGGCCATGGCTTTTTTGAAAGGCTATTTGATCTGGCACTGATACCACACAATGTTTTATTCAGTAAAGCACATCAGAGACAATAGCAGCAAAAACTTGCTCTTGATCCAAGCCAAAACTTTTGATATCTGCCAAGGGGGAATGTGTAGCTTTGAAAATGAAAAGCGTCTACTGCTGCCACCCTCCCCCAACACTCCCTTCTATGTAGATGTGCATGTGTTTGTTTTTCCCAGTTTTTTTCCCAGATACCAAATGAGGCTTTGAGCCACCTGCCTGTCCCACTAAGACAATTAAAGCAACTGGGAAGAAAGGGCCATTCACTAGTGAGGCTCGCAATGTTAGCATAGGAGCCAGAAACTGCTCGGCATACCACCCCTCCCCCACAAAACACTCATTCAGCACCACTTATGTTGGCACTGTGCCAACTCCGTTCCCATTTGTGTATTTGTCGAGGAAATGCAGGAGCAGTTGACACCAGTCTTAGAAGGTCTGTGACATGGGGTGCTTGGTTTGCATGTTGATAGAAAATCCCTCTATTGGTCTCCAGACATATTCAGCGTGAGGCCTGTGGCTCTGTGTCATTATAGTTGTTTACGAGGGCTTCATCTGGCACAGCCTTCACACAGAATGACATGCATTGAGAGGCGCACACACACACGGACACATTCAATACTTTCACTTGCATTACCAATCTGCCAGAGCACAATAACAGTTGAGAAACCCTGGGGTTTGTGAACTGAGAGCTGGAAAGTATTGGTAGGTTCTGTACCATGCTATAAATGAAGGTTTCCATTGATCCTGAAACATGAAGATAGCCTTAAATGAGAAAACAGCTGTATTGATTGTAGGCCGGTATGTCTGATGTTTCTTTAATATGGCACTGCTGGGATTCACTCAATTTAATAGGTTGTCTATTTTTAATATGGTTGTCGCAAGCAGTATCAGCTGAAGACAATCCCTGGAAATATGTCACTACTGTCTTCCACCTCTCAGTCCTTTCTTCATCAGCTGGATTCCTGAAAAGGATGTGAGAAACTTGACAGAGTAAACAAAGGGAATTAAAGTATAATTAATTTTTTAGAGGCCTCTCCAATATTCACTTTACTGATTCGCAGGTTGAAGAGCTCTTGCAGCACTCTCTGATTTTTATTTTATTTTATCAAGTGCAATTTAATATTGTGGAGGTTGGCCCAGGCACTGATAAAATGCTAATGCACATTTGGGAGTTTAAATGATTTGCTATCCTTTCAAATCTGTTGGCAGGGGTTTCAATCTGGCTGGTGTCCTGGGGGAATTCACAGTGGTCATTGCTCAATCCCTGTGGGACATTAGTGCAAATCACAAAGGAGAACTGAAGTCATTTCAGTTTTCCACTTTCCATTGGCCACTGCCCAATGCTAAATGGCACAGAACTGGCTCACAAAACTGGGCAGGGCAACCTTGTATGCCTCCTTCCGTATCAACCCTTTTAAATCTGATTTAATCAAATCACAATACCACATTGCAGACCCATTTGAGTCAACCTGAAGACAAACAGTTGAGGAACTAGAAGGCCTTGGGGTGAACCAAGGGCAAGGCCATCCATTACTTCCTGTGCAAGCAAGAGCACTGCAGGGACAGGGAAAATGCCTGCGGTGCAAGATGATAAACAGACTCCACATCAGAGATTGGATTAGAGTGGCAAGAGAGAGAGCCCTAAAAGCCATGTGCAGTTTATTGAAGCCTTATCTAAAGCGATAATGTAACTAGAGAAAGGCCAGTGTAATGACGGATGAGTGGACAGCACCCTGCTAAAGAAATAACATAAGGCAAGATGGTGGATAGGCAGGTCCACCATGGTCAACTCATCATCTTTAAAGAGCAGGACGTAGGACCAGTGGATAGTTCTGATAAAATGGACTGTCAATTGCTGGCTCCCCTGGTTACCTTGCAGTGTCATCATCGCAGGTGTATGTAGTTTAGAGAGGCTCAGTGCTCAGGTTCACTGCAATCTAAGATTCATTTCATCACGGTACCCATGAGGCATTTTGGGGGAAAATGGTAGCAGTGTTATTGCTGCGATTTTGTTCAAAGCACTGATCTCTGCAGTGGCTCGATTTGTGATGTATGAAATCCATGTGTGACCATGCAATGTCTCCATATATAACATTCTTTTCCTGAGGGGAGGAGTGAGATGATGCACAGAAAATAGAGATGAAAATAGAAAGTTAATCTGAAGGATTGTTGGGGGAAAGCAAAGTAGCATTTAAGTAAAAGTGTTGTTTGTAAGTATAGAGGATTATCTCCTTGCAGAAAGACAACGTTATCTTATAGTAGACGGATGATGGTAATGACAACACAATGCCTTCCAAGGTAAACAAATATATAATTAGCACTTGGGGAAGAAAGTGAGGGGAGAAGAAAGAACAACAAAGAATGAAAGACATCTCAGAAGGAAGAACATGCTTGTCACAAATTAAAACATATCTGCTTCATGCAGCCCTAATCCTTAATACCAGTGTATTTGTTGTCTGAGTAGAGTATTTGTGCGTGTATGCAAACAAGCACAATTGTGATAATGCCTTGCTTTCGTTGTATGCTAATTTTATTACTGCACATTGGGTGCCTATCTTACTGCAAACAGCTTTGGTTGAAACTACTTTTCAGTGTGTTTTTAAAGGACGCCATGCTGTTTGTTAGTGGTGGACTGGTACTGTAACAAAAGCTTCCTTTCATTATTTAAATAAAAATACCCTTGTGTGACTTTTAGCTTATGTTTCTCTGATCTGGTTGGGAAAAGTCAATGCCTCTGTCCCAATGCAGTATGACACGGGCACAGCAGGACATTAAAAATGCAGAAGGGCATCTAAAGATGATCGTGGCAGCACACAGAGGGATGTTCAGGGGTGTCACCAATCCCCCCATCACCTCCAGTGCATGGACCTGAAACTTTCCCTGAGGTTATGAGCCTGCATTATTAACATGGCTTTCATAAAATAAAATAAAAAACTCAATTTGCTCAGACCTAGCAGAAACTCCGGCACAGCCTCATTTGAAACATGGAGAAACTATCCCTCATAAATTAATGTTGGATCTCCTGTAGCCTAAAGAGTCTCCTCCAGATGGGTACGCTCCACATTGAGCGGAGTGTTAATGGCTTGGAGTCTACTGTGCTTTGTCCTGTCCTCATCTGCAAGCTCTCTAAATGCGTCATGCTTTGATATTCCTCCTCTGTTTTTGCTTTTAGATGTGTAGAAACAGTTTCATGATTTTTAAAACACCTCGTATATGATGAGTATCTAATATAGGGAGTAAGAAAACTACAAAAACTGCTAATTTCTAAAATAGGAAAAAGACCGCTTTAAGTAATTTGTTAAACCTTTTAGATTGACCTAGAGACATCTTTCAAATACAATAATATTGATGTGAGTCCTCTTTGGCATTAGGTGAAGGATGGTCCTTTAGAAGAGAGTATTCTGTGGTCTGGGGATTGCTATTGTTGTTGTTTACTCCAAAGCGGATATCTTTTAGCATCCCTCTCAGCTCTGATCTTTTGATCATCACCTCCATATTGGATCTAAAATGGAGAATGAACAGCTCTGCAATACAAGTGACTTTCAGAGTTCTGTGACTCTTTGAAGGCTGCCAAACAAGTGTCTTTCATCTTAAAAACCAGCATTCGCCTTGTACAAAAGGAGAACTGGACAAAATAAGAGAGAACCGTCTCAGGGGCTTGGAAAGGGGGAAAAAAAAGTAAAGATTGTGAGGTCTCTTTGTTATCGCATTTCCACTTAGGCTTCCTGTGAGGGAAAAAGACATGTACTTCATACGAATTGATAAGCATGCATCCGTCGTACATCCCAAACCTGAAAAGAAAATAGCAAACCAAGCAGACTATTTGCTTTAGGAAAAGTCATGTTAATTCCCTCCATCTTTAATGAGGAGACAATGAATGGCATGCATGAATGGGCCTCAACAGGCTATGCAGAATGAGACATACTGATGCTATTCAAATCTGTCTCTAATTTCATTAATCTCCTTTTTTTCCGCCATGAGCCTTTGCAGCCTCTTTGTGGCATCACCCAAGTGGTTATCACGTTTTGAATGAATGTGAATTATGTGATATGCATCGGGTTGATTTGAACAACAGATCCTGACCGTTTTGCATGTATCGGGAATTAAAAGGAAACAATTGAATGGGTAAGAGCAGGCAACAATGGCAAAAAAGGCTCATACTCAAACAGAATATGTTATCCCCGGTTTAATGATGAAACAGGGGCAGTGGTGTTTCCCCACAGAGACATGAACCAGATTTCAACCCAGTGCTCCCTGGAGTCGAGGGCCGGCATCTCTCTGACAGGACATATGGTCCCTGAGCATGGCCACCAGGGGGTCCATGTCGCCACCTTAATTGTAATGCCTCCCTCTTCCTCCCTGTTAAAAAACTAGGGCAGCTTTCCATAAAAGGAGAAGGGGAAGGGGGGAGCCTCGATTTGCCGGGCCGTGTCGGTATGCCACATCATTTAGGCTGACAGCTCTAATAAATTACAGCAACAGATTGCTGTGAACAAACAAAGCTTAATGGAAATAAAGTGAGAATTATCAGCCAAGAAATAAAAGGGAAAAAAGAATTAGATTAGTGCGAAGTGGGTGGATGAAAGGATGTCAGGCCCGCATAACACAAGCATTAAATGGGCAAATTGCCACTTTGAGAGATAGGAAATGTTTCGTTCTCATCTTTGCTTCTGTTTAAAATGGAGAATAATGAGAGAATATTTGAGCCGCCCTAACATGTCCCTTATCCGAGTCCTCCAAATCGTTCTCCTACTTTGGGTTTCTCCTCCTCCTCTACTTGTATTGCCTTTCAGAAAAAAAAAGCCTGCGGATTGTTCTGCTCTGTGGGACCGTTGCTCCGTCAACTCAGGCAGGCCAGTGAAAGCCTGGAAGCCGATGTTGTTAAAATGCTTAGGCATGTGGAAGAGGACGACAAGAGATGGTAGTAGGGTGAAATGGTATGTCAGGGGAAGCGTTTGTCAGGTGCTATCAGTATGATTGCTGTCCATCTCAGAGACCCCGGGAAGAAAAGCAGGTCAGAGGGGCTCCAGATGGACCACTCTAACTTTGACTGATTTTTAGAGGAAAGAAGAAGAAGAAAAAAATAAAGGTAAATGCAACCAACGAAACTCTGAAATGCTAAAGAGGCCTTAAATGTGCAACGAGCCCATCAGAAGATGAACTGCCAGGTGCACAGTAAGTGTTGTTGAACTTAATTTGAGAGAATGAAAGCTCTCAGCTTTGCAAAGTGAAAACACTGCTTCTGAGAAAAAAGACAGGAATCAGAGTATGAGTCATATCTCTTCAAGAAACGACAGGTGAAGTTAATTGAATCACTCTAGGGTGAGTTTAATAACTTGGCACCATGGGGAAGGAAGTTCAATCACAGAGGTTTTACTTTATCCTGTGCACATACATCTGCTTCATATCATTCATTCCCTGATGTTAGATTGCCTTTGTTATGAAAGAAAAGGTCTTTAGTTCACTCTCATTTATTGTTTTATAAAAATGCTTTAAAAACTACAATTTGGGATCATTAATTGAGTTTTTCTTTTTTCTAAATGCCCTCCTATACGGCCTTTTAAAAATGGCTTTCTGTTCAAGTTTAATCAGGTCCCCATAGAAAATAAATTGAGGTAGGAGGATTGCCATTTGGCTTCTTCTAGAAAAATAAAAATCTTTTTTAGGTCTCAGATTAAGTGGAGTTGTTGAAGATGCCACTGGGGTGCTGTTGTGTTTCTGAATTAAATTGTGAAGCATCTGAGCCCTGCGGGGAGGTCCTTATCCACAGGATGAAGTTTTCTCTAGCCCACTTTGTTAGCCAGAATATGTTGGACCTGAGCCAAGGTTAGTCAGCACCACGGACGTAGAATCCCATTGCTTTTATAATGAGCTTTGAAAAGAACTCAAGAGGTCAGACACCATGAGATTCCAATGAAAACTAATTGAGAATGTCACTCAATAACAGTAAACCAATAAGCAGAACGGCTTCCTCTTTATGCATGGGGACTGTTTGAGTAAGCACTTAGTGGAACGAGGAAGGTGTCTAGGGGAGAAGGGTGTGAGGCATAATGTGTGCGCCTTGGGGAGATTCTGGTTTTTAGCCACATTTTGTGTATTTATGTCTTCTCTTAATCTTGTGTTTGTGTGTGTCCCTGCATGTACCTGTTTCGCGTCTTCGTTCTCTCTCAGTGTGTGGCAGTGTTTGTGCACTTTGTCTTTGTGTGCATGCATGTTTGTGAGTGTGATGAGACCACAGAGAGCCGTCAAACAGAGAGCAGTGCATTTTCGAAAGGTGCCACAATTAGTTTGTCACAGAGAGCGTAAACTTGAGGAGAAAGGCACTGTGGAGAGAGAGAGTCTTTCCCCAGGCACCTAGAGTCTGTCAGACTGATTAAGTCACACGGCTGGAGTGAGAGTTGGGAAAACGGAACCAGAGCATGCTAAGGGAGCATGGCATGACAACAAAGAAATAAATAGCTACATGTAAGTATGAACATGACTGCATGTCGTATGAGTACTTTCTTATACCTGACCCCAGAGACTCACACCGGGACGCTGCACACCAGCATGCTTCCCATCATCCCACCCCGCAGTTTCCTTGCCCTCCAGCGACATAAAGCAGGTCAGGAGCATCTTAAAGTTCACGAAATGCGACATGACAGGACGACTCAAACATATGCCTGTGTGTGACAGAGAAGCAAGTAGAGGAATGATGGCAGGGCAGTGTTTTTAAGTGGGGAAATGCAGTATAACTAAGACTGAATATCTTTCTCTGCCATTCTTTTCCCTTCTGCCTGTCTTTCTTTTTTTCTCGGATGTACAAAATGGCTCAAAAGCTTTATCTTGAGTTAGTTTAAATTCATACTTTCTGAAATATAAAAGCAGACAAAACATCAGCACACTTGGAAGTTCCCTCACTGCCGCGCTGTGTGTCAGAAATGCCAAGGACCCCAGAGCCCTCTAGAAAGAATGGCAGACTATCATGCCACACAGCCTTATCATCCACCAGACTAAAAGATACACTTGTGTTCTTTGTTCAGGGGGACGCTGGTGTCTATCAGATTCCCTACTTGGTCTGTCTATTTCGATCTGTCTCTCTCTGCCACAATAAGGAGCGCTGCAGACGTGTTGGTATATAGCGGAAGGGCACCATCATTAACAACACAGAAGGCTACCCGCATAGAAAACTTTTGGCATAAAGTGCAAATGAGACAAGAGATGGAGAATCACTTCTGGTAATGCCCTCAGTAAAACCAGGTATGATATTGCTCACTAGCTGGAAATGTAAAAAAGGGCTGCCATCTCTACTTTTGTCCTCCCACGATTGGCCACCCCCATACTGAAATTAACATCACTCGTCCTCCCCTTCACATTCTCTCTGGTCCCACTGCTATGCCAAAGCACAATCTATAGCACCTCTAGCACCAAATGCTAATTGCTCAGTATTCAGAGAGAGAAAAGAGCCCCCTGAATTAAGAGTCATTTAGCGAGACACTGAGTTCAGCACAGCACGGCAATGCCTACGAGCTAATATCTCTGCTGTCTCGCATAGAGCTCTAAAAGTGTAGCGCTGAGGGAAAACGTGCTCTCTGCATATTATAATGCAAATTCCAACCTGTGCTTCGCTTCGCGAGTAGTCGAGATGGCAGAATACAACAGCACAATTAATAGGTTCAAAGTCATTTGTCAAACAAGAAACAAGAAAACTACCTTTGTGAGAAAACGTGTCTGTGTTCAGGGCCCAGAATCAATGTGTACTAAACAGTGCTTTGGTCTTTGCAAAGATTTTAATTTGTCGGGCTTGATTCAACTGTGTTGCTTTCAAAGGGAGTTGAAATAAATACATTTCCCAGTATTGAGAAGCACCACAGGAAGCACTTTTCCCCCCTCGCACTGGTGCAAACAATGGGGACAGTATGCACCTTTGATCAAGGGCATGTCTATGTTGATGACAATGAGAAAACTGCAGGCTGTCCCGAGAGTGTTGTAACCCTACCTTCAAAGTACACTTGTTTTTCCTTCACAACATCCTCTTTGTTTTACTGCTGCTTCCTTCACCGTGTTGACTGAGTCTTTTATTTGTCTAGATCAGTCAACAACACCAACAAAGCATCCTAGAACTGAGACCGCTTATTAAACAGTTTGAGGACAATTGGGTCCAACACACAATTCCAATAGACAAAACGTGAGCACATATTTAATATTTAATATTCAACAGATAACACGCGATCCAAGTCTAAAGTCATTTAGATTTTCACAGTGACTGTATGCATAAATCTGTGTTGATGGAAATGTGATCAGAGAGAGTTCCTCTTTTTGGTCTATATCACATTTTTCTTAGGGCCTTGCGCTGACACTTCATTGTGACCTCTGCCTCAGCAAGACGGGCATAAAGTGCAATCCTTTGTGACTGGGACCGACCCCCCTGCTGTGACTGGGTCAAGGTCTCGGCCAGTGACACCAGCTGGGTCCTTCTGCCACTTGCAATACATGCTAGGAGAGCATCATACAACTGCAGACAGCGTGTGGGGGTCATAGTGCCAAATCAAGACCACTGTATAGTGACAGAAAAAAAAAGGACAGCTGTGATGGTATTACATAATGCTCTGTTTGATTGTCTGTCTGTCTGTCTGTCTGTCTGTCTGTCTGTCTGTCTGTCTGTCTGTCTGCCTTTTTTATTTACTTTTTTAACCTCCAACTAATACTAGCCCTATTGTTTTAATTAGGCGGATTATGTGTATGAGTGTCTTACAATTAAACCTTACATATGGCTTGATTAGGATCCTTTCCAATGCACCCTCCTTAAATAAGGCTTTAATTAAGACTCCCATTAGGTTTTAAGAGCTTCCCAATTAGTAGATCATCAAACAAAGGCATAGGTATCTGGACATTAAGCCCTCACCATTGGAGGCACACATCTTTCGTAGTTGTTTATATCACTGCAGGGTCTTAACAGGAAAGTGACAGACAAATATTTAACTCATTTTACACTTACAGTACCCAAAGACAAAGAGAAGTAAGAGATTGGTCTTTCAAAGCTCTCATGTGTTTACTAGACAGTAAGTCCAAGCTCCCAGACTGTAGATGGTGAAATATTAATGACAACACACAATGCCACAGCACTAAATAGTTTCAACAACAGACTGATGCAAGTGCTGGTTGTTTTGTTTGGCCTGAATGTGCTCGACATATTATATTTAATGGAAATATGCCTGTTGGATTATGTAGTCCACTATCTGGTTTTGCGATTTTGGCCTAAGGTTGCATAAAACTCTCGCAGGACACGCTATATCGCAAAAATGTGTTGAGGTATGGTGTGTTGCTGTGGACAAAACAGACGGAACAATTTAATGAATAATACAGCAGAACAAAAATACATTATTATTCTTTTGCTGGGGCAAAACTGTAGAAGGTGTTTGAATCAACAGTACACACCTCCCAGTGACGTGCGGTGAAGTTCATGGCTGGTGAGGCACTGACGTCATCACAATCAGATTTGAACTGGACTCACTAGCACCCACTGCCATGAGGCAGGAGAACTGCGTGCCTCACCTAGTCTCTCTTCGCAGCGGTTTTGCTCAGCACAAGAGACACGTTACAGACATACAGTTGACAAAAAACACTGTATATTATATACACCAGCTAAAGTATGGAAATTAGTTAATATAGCCAGAGTGTTTGAACATTTTAATAGCGACATACAGACAGACAGCAGTTACAGTCTCCCTGTATAGCATGTCAGCAGGTTGGTGCCTCACCGAGCAGCCGTTCTCAGTGTTTGAACGTGAATATGAAAATTCAGCGATTTTGGATCAAAATAATGTAAAACTGGTGAAATTAAAAGGAAAATAACTTTATAATACAAACAACTGGATAAATATGATCATTACATTTATTTCTTCATTTTACTTTTCATGATGACACGGCCTCACCTGCCTCCCCTCACCGCACGTCACTGACACCTCCATACGGTATGTCTAGTAAGACTGATGAGATCTGATGTCTTTCCAATAAAACAATACGTCTATATGCACAAATTACAGTCATTTTGCAATGTGTTAATACTCAAAGTCAGAAACAATAATGTGACTGGACACTGTAGCATGTAAAAATATGGTTGTGAAAAGGTGCATTGACCTGTTAAGTCTCACTGTCAGCTGGTCAATAAAACAATAAAACATAGCGGTGTAATGAAAAGAATATGCCCACTGAGCCAGGCAGAGCCACAGAGCCAGCTTGGCTCTTTAATCCCGGCACCCCTTTTTCTTACGCTTCTCCTTGCAGAGTGCTCTGAACCTGCTGCGGAATTGAATTTTCCACCCCTGTGTGTATGTGAACCAGCCAAGCACTTCATTGTCAGAGTACTCAATTAGCTCCCAAGGCGGAAGCCAAAATGTTTTCCAACAGCAAATGTATTCTTCACAGGGCAGGCCTTCATTAGCATAATGCTTCTATTCCTATAGCACAGAGTAAGAGTGCCTTCCCAAGGTTGAAAACAAAACTGGCAAAAACAGCCTGAAGCTTTTATATCAGTGTCCCTCCATTCCACATTGTATCGTTCCAGTGGTTAAGTAGCCTCCAGTGAAGAGAACTGTTCAACTCTGCTGAAAACATCTCATTATCAGACCATTCTTAGTGTGAAGCACCTAGCAGATACCTTCTGCACCGCTTCTTTTTCTTATCTGAATGCTCATGACGTGGAGAGCACTCCTAAGACTCATGTTTAAGTTAAGGAAACCGATGTTGAAATGTCCTATTCTCTCACTGGGAAAGCTGAGCATACAGTGTATAGGTCCAACAATAAATGCTGAGAACAAAAAAGAAGCCAGCTTTTTAAGACCTTATAATGCTTACTGAAAGTTTGCAATAAAATGAATCATGTTGTTTACTGAGTGTGCTGACATTGAAACAGTTGGCTGAAGCATTAGAAATAATCTGCACTGACAAGTAGCTAAACACTCCTCTCCAAAGTGACATTGAAGTCAAACAACGATAAAAAACTTTTATTTTCCAGCTGAAAGGCTGAGGCAATAAAAAAGAAAAACGTGAGGACAAGAAAAAGTCTTAAAAACAGAACAAGCAATGGCAACTTCTCTAACTTGGAACCCCTCACTCAGTTTTGTTTGACTGAAGTGGCAGCAGAACAGTGGATGTAGCACAGACGGCCATATAGTCCGAGGGTAGTAATCTGGCTTGCCAGTGCCGTATAGAGCCTGCTCACTCTCATTATTAAGGTGCCAGGACTCCAAATTTAGAGCTCCTTTGTTTGTCACATGCCCCAGGCCTAATATATCAGCCTGGACACACACACACACACACACACACACACACACACACACACACACACACACACACACACACACACACACACACACACACACACACACACACACACACACACACACACACACACACACACACACACACACACACACTGAGAGTACACACAGCTCTCATCACCCAGACAAGCCATGGATATAAAATGGGTTGTGGGTTTTCTTTTTTGTTAATGGTTTGTGCTGGTGGGAGTCTCACTCCTCACACCGGTGTAAATTGTGCCGACAGCCTTTCTCGCACAGGTTCCCATCACAAAGATTGGGCAAAGCAAAAGTGAGACAGAGTGTCACTCTTAAGCAGCTTAAAGTAAGTGGGACTGCAGGCAAAGCAAGGTGACATGGCAGTACATTTTTCTTCCTTTTTTAATTGAACCTTATCTTCCACTGACTTTTTTCACCTTATTATTATTATTTCTTTGATTCATTTCGGGGGAGAAATCATATAATTAACAGACTAGCATGCGCTTTATGGCGGCTGATGAAATTATCTAATGTGCTTACCATGAAATGTGCGAGAAACCACACAAACGAAAACAAAAAGAGGGAAACGTAAATGAGTTCAATTGATTTACTACATTGTCCTGTAGCTATTCAATTTGAAGCTGAAGTAATTAGAGGGAAGAAAGGGTGAAAATAAATGGATCCTCTGTGGAAATCAGAGTGGCAAGAACATACATTACCTCAAAGATCTTAACCATCAATAATGAAATTGGAAAAACATTCCCATTGTCCGATCTATATTTATATCCCTAAAGGCTAAAGTGTTGATTGGCTTTTGAGGTGTGTGTGTGCGCGCGCATGTCTTTCAAAGTGGGCATTTGTGCTCGCTCTAAAGTGTCAGTTAACCTTCCCAAGGCTTTTAATGGAGCACTCAGATTAGTGCGCCCTCTATGAGGCAGAGACAGCACCAGGATTAACCTTGTTTTAAATGTGCCGTTTGAGAAAGATTGGTTGACCTTAGTGTGACCTAGGCTTTGGACAAACCATCGCACTTGATAGAAACTGGCTGTTAATGGACTTCACAGTGCCAAGAAACACCCTGACGACATATGCTCATGTTTGAGATTAATATGGTTTGCCTTCCAACACTCACTACTTGCTATAGCTGCAAATTAATTTCCTTCTTTGGCAAGTCGTTTTGGCCCCTGTCCCTTGGCAGACCTTCTGTAAAGCAGATTTCTTTTTCTTCAGAACGACTATTATCTAATTTTGTGATTTACTATGATGTCACCTGCTTAAGCCAGGAACAGTCTACATCTCTATAGCTTAGAGGCAACACTTTCATCACCACTTGTGTCAAGGATGTTCTATTTTATTACAGCTGGAAACATTGTATTGTAAAGGTATACGAACAGACCCAGTGATATATGTAAATTGAACAGACTGAACGTCATATGTTTCAAAATATCGGCATAAATGATGTGTGTCACTGACGGTCCTCATAAGGCCAAAAGAGAAATGGGAGTCACCGTAGTAACAGGGGAAGAGATACCTTTAATCCTCACCCATTACCAGAGTCCATCGCCTGGGATTGGGGCAGTTTGATTTTCTGTCTGAGATGAGCTGCACTTCCTGAGAAAATGAAACGGGATGAGCGAGATCAGTGACAATACCAGCAGGATAATCATTGCCAAATCACAGCAATCTGCTCTCAATCTCCACCCCTGATATACACGCACCACCGTCAATCCCTCCCTTCCCAAATCCCTAAATCCTGACAATCTGTAGCACTCAGTTTAAGACCTCTGTTAATCCACCTAGCAAGCCCACATTACTGGACAGGAAGGTGCAAGATCCCCTGGACCTTGTGTCCCTCTTGAGACCAAATTTGGCCTTTTATGTCAGATTTTAATATTTTGAATTACCAGCCATTGCTGTACTATGGCCCCCTCTTAAAGCAAGCAAGTGTGGGTTATTTATATCTGGTCATTACTACACTGGAAAATGATTTGCAGGGAGAAAAACTAAATGCAGAGTTAATTTAAGTCTCCCGGGCCCGAGTGTATTAGTGTGTATTCAACAACAAGTGGAATAAGAATTTAAATACCAGCACTCTAGAGTGAAAATGCAAAAGAGAGGACTTGGACAATACCTCGACAGACACAGAAGAAGAACCACCACCAATATAGCATCAAAGTGAATGCATTGCTTGTGTGCCGTTGGAGACAAAGGGTTCCAACCTTGTGGCTAAAGGGCAATTTCAGGGACCTGAAACACCAATTGTCTCACTGTTGGGTTTGATAGGAAGAGAAATCTTGATAAATTGAATGTACCTTGACTTTTCCTGATGAATCAACTTGGCTGCAAACCTCAACCCCAGCACCAATTTCTGCCTCGAATCCAACAGTGTGCGATTGTTGTGATTGCAAGACAAGCCGGCAACCCATGCTTTTCTTCTTGAGCGTTGATACAAAACATGTTCAAACAGCAATCAATGCGTACAAAACCCTTTATAATATTGTGCAAGAATAAAAGATTATCTTCTTGACATGTATAAACACAGGCTTATTCTTTCTCTGCATAGTTGATGTCAGAAAAAAAACTATTTCATGTCTTTCTGACAAGAATGAATGATATCTCTGCAATATTACCCTTGTTGCCAACCTCTCTTGTAATTCCTTGCGGTTAAACACTTTGTGTTGCGTTCCTTGATAATCTCTTTTGATTTCAGGTGCGTAGCAATTTTTACTTTCGAGAGATTTAAACCGTTGATTAAGGTTGTCATGTGACAGCCATGAAGCTATGCATTTTACAACCATTTTGAATCCAAATGAGTCATGATCTTGCTACAGCTTTTGAAACTGTGTCACATTTGATTAAGCCCAAAGACAATTCAGATTAATTTGGGATTTCATCATAATTGAACTGTTTATCCACAGGAAGATAATCGGTAACCTCAAAACATTTCCAAGTTCAGAGTGAGTTTCTGAGGTGCATCCACAACTTCCTTCCTTCCTTCCTCTCTCCTTCATTTGATTTATTGCCTTGTTTATTCAGCTTAACTTCAAATACGCACGGCTAAGCTCAAGCGCTGACTTTAAACCTATAGCAATAGACAAGTTCTTGTCCTTGCTGAACAAAAGGACTGACCGTCTCATCGAGGGGAGCTTATTTTCTTCACATCTTTTGAGGCGGTGGAGTCTCAAAGAAACTGGCAAGCACCTTGTGGTTTCCTTTCCAACAAAAAGTACCCCAAGAGCATTGAACTTGAGAAGGATTAGCTGCAGAATACAGTCACGTTTGTTTGTTTTTTTTTACAAATCCTGAAGTATGCTTTCTCCTGAGTCAAGGAAAGAACTCCAAGGTCCTTTTGTTGACTTGTCGTTAAAAGAAAAATATATGAATATATACATTTAGGCTACGTGCCCACGACAACGCTCTGAAGCAAAAACGCAGATGTCCGTTTTTCCCCTCCACAATTTATCTGCGTTTATCTGCGTTCTCACGAGCGTTTTGGGGGTGGATATCTGTCTATCCATGGGAACAGGGAAAACGTATAAAACTCATAATACTCGCAGTTTGCCGATGAAGTAAGCACGCCCCGGACGTAGGTGGCAGTAGCAACAATACCAAATGCCTGTTTTGTGGCTACTTCCTCCGGTGCGTCAATAATGTCCAATATCCGTTGGTATCGTCTCCTATGGTCTAAATGACTCTCGGTAAAGAGTCTCGCCATTTGTTGGCCTGCATGCATACCATTCAACGCGGCTACTGCTACACGTTCATCCATGTTTATCAAAGGGCAGGCTCAAATTTGGCGCTAGAACGTCACTTCCAGATGCCTGTGCAAAAAAAAAACCTGTGCAAAAAACGCACTTCTGCGTTTTGAACTGTTCCTACGGCGACGAGAGACTGGAACGTTTTCAAGATCTCCACTTTGAGGGGCGTTTGCGTTTTCTCCGTTTTCAACTCCTAAAAACGCCGTCGCCGTGTGCACGATAGGCACATCTGTCGAAATGTTCTACGTTTATCTGTCGTTACCGTTGTCGTGGGCACGGGGCCTTAAATATTTATAACCCTTTGACAGTCCTCACTGCTCATATATTAAAAAGTAGTCCAACGTGTCTCAGGAATGAATCTGTAATAACTCTAGTTTTTGTGAGCCTGTGCCAAGTAACGGTTTATTGTTTGTCAAGCTGCAGTCCTTGTTACTTATTTACAAATCTGCAATTCCATTCACCCAAAACGTCCCCATCATCCTTTTCGATTTGCCTGGCTGTGTTCAGTGCCGCTAACCTGTGATGACATCCCAAGTTACTTGGTATCTTTTATCAGTTGGTCCATGAAGTGTTCCCAAAATATCTTCCGCAACATCTGCTCGGTATATAAACAAACAGCAGCTGTCAACAACTGTGCTGGATTAGCCCTTAATACCCTAAATGCTGCGCTGCATAGAGTACATTTTTTAAGCTCTAAAACTATTTGTGAAAATGGCCGCACGTCATATTTGATTTAAATCTGAAGAGGAAATGAACAAGTTGATATTTCCCTCGACACTAAGTTATAAAGGATTTACTAGCTTAGGTTATACATGGTTTAATATCTTTATGCAGCTTGAGGGTTGACTCTGCAGCGTCTTCACATCTGCATCTGCAGTGGATTGTCATATGCTTGTAGAGAGGATATAAAACCAAAAAGCCAGGACTTAGAGACTTAACTGTGTAGACACCAAATCTTCACTGTGAGTTGGGAGTACTTAGTGTAAGTTGCTATGGCAATATGCGGAGCAGGCATGTTGGGGGAATTAAATGTGGGGCGTAATATGGATGATTAATATGTGCTGTGCTCAACTAGCTTTGAAGATGCAGAGATTGTATCTATGCAAGATTGAGCCTCCCTCCCTTTAGCTTTAAACTTATTAGATTGGAAGACACTCAAATCACTTTTTTGACAGCAGAACTATGCAATTATGTTGTTGTAGATGCGGCTCGTTGTTTTAGTTTTAGACGGATTTCACTTTCATTGTAAGGCGGTTAGAAATGTTTGAATTTATTTATAACATGATTTTAGAGCCAAGCACCAGATTCTGCTAAAAAGCTTGTTTTTATTGTCCTTCATCAGCAAATTATTACGACCCTGAACTTTACAATTCAATTTTTGAACTAATTTATTCCACCATAAGAAAAAAAAATCCAGTAAAAACAAAAATAATGAGCCCTATTTATAGTCAAAAGACATACTGCTTTAATCCGTTGCTTATAACTGCAGCTAAAGCAAAATCTGCATTTGATCACATTTTCATCTAAATGAAACGTGGAAACATTTCGTTTTCTTGTCATGTTCTTCACCAGACATGCCAGGATATTTTTAATCTGCTCTCACAGAGGCCTGTTACAAACAGCACTTGTTTAATAAATTGATTTTCATATTCACTGTTCTGAGCAACATTACATTACAGGATAGTTACAAAGTCAAGGTTCGAGCATTTGAAGTAATGGAACACCAACGACTGTTCTTCGGTGAAGATTATCTACAGCCAGCCTAAGAGCCATCCATTTAAGTGACTTTATCATTACCAGGCACTGAGTATAGATCCACAGAGCGAAATGGAATAGCTCGGAAACTAATGGCACTTGACAGATACTGGTGTGAGATAGCATGCTTATCTTTGTATTATGTGAAAAGAAGGCATTTTCCCTGATCACAGTGTGTGTGGTGGAATGGGGAAAGGGAGGGCGGGTAGGTGGGTGGGTGCGTAGGGGAAATTGTGGTGGGCGGTTGGGCGGGATGTAAGGGGAAAGATAAACCACAATGGAACAACACACTTTGTCACTTTCAAACCAGTAATTTGTAATGGCTGGTTAAATGTTACATGCTATCTGGAGCGATCTGACGGAACATGAAACCCAACGGAAATGTGATTTTTTTTTTTTCATCTGAAAATGTCAATATATCACCTAGGTTACATTTCTCTTTCGTCATTGCCACCTTTCCACTCTAAAGCAATCCAACCACAACTATGACACCCCCCAAAGCAATGGATTTTTCTTTGTAATACTGTTGTGTGCCTGACTAGTTTAAAAACAATGGACAAGAAACAGTACACGATTAAGCTTCTACAACCAAACATTACAGTTAATTTTATGTGAAATGTGTCTTTGTTCCTAAAGCAATAAGTTATGTTCGCCTTATTAATGCCGCTCAACGACTAAGGTGATTGATTCATTTTCCTTCTGAGGCTGGGCCTCTCGATTGACAAACATTAAAAGTGACAGCAGGGTTGTGAGCCTCCCCCACCGTAGACATACTGTTCCCAACGAGGTGGGTGGTTCCACCCTCTGATTGCTAATTACAATTAGATACAATTCAATTACACAAGGTCAATGACTAAATCAATCTGTGACAGGCACAGTTCTGCGTCACCCTATTGACTCGGGAGTTCCACCCGACACACACCTAGCCATAAATATAATAAGTCCTCAGCATCTGAATCTTCATATGAAAAATAATCATACAGCTGTGAGTAGGAATACGACTCTTCTCTTAGTATCACCTTAGGGGTGCCTACTTTGTCGTGAGTGATGGACCAGTGGAATGGAAAGGGGGAGGGGGGGGGGGGTGTCTTTCTATCACTTTCTCCTTTTTTTATTTTTATTCGAAGCGATCTGAGACTTGAGTGAGCAGCACCGGAGATTGCATTACCTCCCCTTTGGCTGTTTACAAAGCCTAAGTGATAAGAGAAATGACTTAGTAAATAACTAAGACGTCCCTGTAAGCTCTCTTCCTGTGTGTTGTGTGTGTGTGTGTGTGTGTGTGTGTGTGTGTGTGTTACACTCATCTACTAAACTGCACTCAATTAACTGGGTGATTGTTTTCACCAGATTGGCCCCAGTGATTAGACGGCGTGTCCCGGGCCCGAATGTGTTAGTGTGTATGTGTCGGTGTGTTCGTTTTTTAACAGTTTGAAGGCTGATCAAGGTCGCGTTGGAGGAGAGCCTGATTAGACTTGTATAAGACGATATGTAACATATCAGTATCTCTCCCACTGATGCTGTCAGCGTTTCCTACTGAACACTGTCATTAAGGAGGAATTTGCTTGTTTTGATCCAATAAACTGTTTACCGAGGCATACTGATCTGACTTGGATATTGCTGATTATACACTGAAAAAGCTCATAAATCTTGCATCGCTCTATGAGATGAGGTCATTTAAATGCATGGCGAGACCTACTGCTAAACATCCCTATAGAATGGGATTTTCACACTCTCAATGTGCATGATGCATAATGCAATTTCAACCATTACCGCAACCAGATGTTATTGGTTCTCTAATTCATGGCAAACAGAATGTCTTTTTCAAATTTAGCCTGATCAAATGCTTCTATTTCCTCTGTGTGAATTGGCACCCATTATTGTTCTTTTATCATTACAATGGTTTTCACTATCATAACTTCCCTAGGTATGTGGTTGGAGCTTTGTTCGTTAAGACCTGATAAGAACAAGTCCTGCCCCTCATTTTCCAATTCCACCACCTCTGTGTCCTTTGCATTTAACAAGCAGCATGGTAGCACAGCCCAAAAAATCAAGGCTCACCCGCTTCTCCTTGCTGCACAGATTAATCTGAGGCACTCAGCATGAAATTAAGAATTGATTATTGTAAGACGACTCTGCTTGGTTAACTCTATTCAGTGGCATTTGCTCATACAGACCATCCTGTCCCCCGGGTCGTGGCATTAATTCTCCCGAGTCAGTGCAGGTGACCTCACTGTTTAAAGATTTACACTGGTGAGTCTTTGCTCCCTCGCCAATGAAAGCTTCTCAGCTCGTGTGACAGCCACAGCTCGTTGTTGCCGTGACATATGAAGAACAGAGGAATCAGCCAGGCATTCTCTCATGCGTCTCTCTTGTAATTGTGGATGCTGGGATGCACTGCAGTGTTGTGGCAGGCAGCCAGTCAGTGACAGGTAGGACAGCAATGTACTCTCAAGAAAATATTTCAGGACAAAGCTGTTGTATCTTTGATGAGTCTTGGTTCCTCCCTCACTGTTCTGGCTTGAGCTCAGAATTTTCAATAAAGCATATGCGTCGGCTGTGATGAATGACTGCAATCAATGCAATATTTTTTTCCCCTCAGAACTGAAGCTAAACTTTCAGCCAGTGTGTGTCAATGGGTTTCTGTATTGGACATTTTTTTACACTGCGGTATAGAAATTCCTAACACAAATATGTAGAAGATATCTGTACAGCCACTCTGACTTGTGTGTTTGTGTGTGTGACTGTGTGTCTGTCTGCCTGCCTGTCTCACTTCACTTGTCTATTGGAAACAGAACATCCTCACACCTTGTTCGTAATCCTGCACAGCGTGTGTTCCAGACAGGAGCTAAAATCTTGAGATAAGTCTTCGGATTTTACGGACACACACAGAGATGCATCCTGGGAGCCTCTCCCTCTCCTGCCTCTGCTCCTGTTTCCTTATCCAACATAGCCTACCGTTAAATAGCCATCTTTGAACTAATCGCGAGAAAATCTGTCCTGCAGATAATGCTAATCAGGTTCTACTCTTTAATAAGGTAAAGCAGATAAACACTGTCATGTTGATAGGTATTAACCGGGCAAAGAAGGAAGAAGGGGAGGGAAAGAGGTAGGCTGGCAGCTATATTTTGCTTAGTTTTTAACATTCTGATTGGAAGCTTTGCTTAAAACAAACAAGTTCATAGCAACGAGGCATAGCTATTCAGGGATAGAGTATCACGAGGTGATTTTACCTCAAAGCGTTTAAAGTTTGCTGCAGGTAACTTTGCACACTTTCCACACCTACATGCTGTCAAACAATATCCAGGCGAAATAAAAGAATTGAAGGTTCCAGCACTTCAGACTTTCTTTTCTAACATATGGGATTGCTCACAAGAAGAATACAACCCACGTTCGTTCTTTTGTTCCTTATGGGTTTTTTTATTTTTTTTGTAAGGTGAATAGTGGGTGGTGTGGGGTTAGGGGGGGGGTCACTTGGAGGATTCACGATAATCAATAGCAGCTACAAGTGGGTTGCTCATTGATGCTTTGTCTGCTCTTACTGTCTCCCCCTTCACCACATGATGGAAATCTCTGCTGATACCCTTTTTTATGTCTGATTTTTGTGCTGTCCATCCTCTTGCACTGTATCATCTGCAGCCCCCACTACCCCCACCTTTTCTTCTCTGTCTGTCTGTCTACACTTCTCCGTGAGCTCAATGCTCCCGACACTCAGGTGCTGGTTTGCCTGTGGCCAAATCACCACCCGCTTGCTATGCTACCCTGATACAATAATTCCACCCTTTGCACTGGCCTGATATTTGTCAGCTTAAAGCTTTGAGGGGGCTCATGTCCGTCATTAAGCGAGACAGCAGTGCATACTTATTTGCCGTTCTATTTTGAGGCTTGAATGACGGGCCGACAGTCTTGACATTCTTGCAGGCGCTGCGGAGCCTGCTATTATGCATACATTAACATTCTGATAAACACATGGTCCTCCATTGAGGAAATAATTACATGCCATCACTCTAATGTCTGGAAAGGGTGTGCTTTGTTGTGTGTGTGTGTGTACGCACGCACACACATTCATCCCCGTTTTCCATCCTATAAATCTGATCTCTGTCACTCTCGTTCCTCCCCATCCATTAATGAGTTCAACAGAAGCACCTCTCATTTGGAAAGCACTCTGCCGATCAGCATGTACCGCATCTCTCAGATCCCACGCAGAAACTCTTAATAGTGTTTCTGCATGGCAAATTCTTCCCAACAAGATTTGAGATTTTAACTGAATCACTCTCTCCCTTGTGTCTGATGCCCTTTGTCTCTCGAACGGAGCTGTGGAAAAACAGCAGGAAAGCTTTTGTGTGACATGCTACATCTCCAACTGTTTAGTTTGAAAGAGGAAATATCTGAATGTAAGTTTATTGAGAGATAGTTGGAGCAACTTTTGCATAACATCTTATGAATTCAGTTCTGATGATGAGTTGAGCCAAATGTGGATGTTTCATTGCTTCATTTTTTTGTAAACGTTTCATTCAGGAGAGTACATGATGTTCCGTTCAATGATGTAGTTCAATTGAATATTTTTTCTTTCTCGACATATATAATACGCGACGATACCTTTTGTTAAAGCGTTACTTTTCAAAACTGACATTCATATTAAAGTTGACAATGTTACCTTGCCCCAGCACAAAGGACCCATCGGGCTAATTATAGTTTGGCAAGCAACATATTGACTAACTTGCCAAAGGCTCTCTGTCACCACCTAAATCGAATTCTGTTCACAGCACAATGACACATAGTATCAATCAAGCAGCCTGTATCTCCAGACACCGCCCATCTGATTGATGGGTTATGGCAGTGAGGGATCATCCCAGTGTCAGAGGGATGTCCTGCCTAATCTGTAGAACTCTGACATTAACTTTTAAATAGGCGTATATAAACATCTCATT
Organism: Eleginops maclovinus; assembly: GCF_036324505.1. Classification (NCBI taxonomy): domain Eukaryota; kingdom Metazoa; phylum Chordata; class Actinopteri; order Perciformes; family Eleginopidae; genus Eleginops; species Eleginops maclovinus. The sequence continues at coordinate 6,934,123 of NC_086366.1, read as the reverse complement.
TCCAATAAACAGGAGAAGCACTGCAGCGTTTACCAGTACATTAGTCTTAAGACTAATATTATGTGTCGTGGTTATTACAAAACCCCCCTCCCAGCCTCACACCTTGATCTGCAGCCCTGACACTTTGTGAAATATACATGTGTCAGCAAAAGCAGTATATGCAGCTCCCGGAGCACTCCTAAAATACCTTTATAAAACCATGAAGCAAACAATAAAAAAAGCCTAAGAGTTGCAAGTCTGGCAGAAGGTGTCAGGTTATGCTATAGTCAGCCAAGCTAATTTAGCGATAACTCCTGCTTTTTTTTGTATATACACTTGCACCTGCTTCCATGCAGTATGTGTGGGTGTTTACACAGAGATGTCCATGTGTGCAGTTAGTCTGTTTGAAAGCTTAGGACTTGGCAATGGTTTGGGGTCAGTTGACCCTCCTGGTCCAGCATTTGTATTCTTGTGAAACCTGCAACACTCATGGATTTTTACTCCATCGGGCTTCTGTTTAAGAGCCCTCTGTCAGCTCCATAGGGAGGAAAACCCCCTTGGTAAAAGTGTAAATGGCAACATGAAGTATGTCAAACTGACAAGTAGGACCCGAAGGTCCTGAGGGAGCCTTGTCGGTTAACTGCTGTCTACTAAGCCCAGTATTTGGTGCAGTTTGACTCCCGAGCTCCTTTTATCTTATGGGGCCCCCATCGGTAAATCAAACACTGCAAACACTATCTCCCCTTTGTACCTTGAATAGAGCTCAGGTACTCATGGGAGAAACAGAGCTTACGTGAAAGAATACCTAATGCCTGTGTGCCAACGGGGGCTGCCCGGCACTAGAGCGGAAACCGACTGGAAAAGTGAAAGCAATGCGATGTGATCGCCAAGCTCTCTTAACACGTAGTCCTAGCGAGAATGGGGTTTTCAATTATTCAACCTTTTTTCTTTGCCCTTGACATGCACATTAGTCTTGTTTCATTCTCCGTGTGTTAACAAGCTATGTCTGTCCTGCTCTGGCAAGGCTGTGGCTGTCACCACCATTTCACGTCATTGCTCTCTTTAGGGAGGGAGGGGGGTAAAGTGTAGTAGTGTCGTAAGACATTAGCTAAAAGTGGCTTCGTGACAAATAAATGGAACAGTTTTTTTTTATATAACAAAGCCTTCTGAATCATTGGATTTTGAATTTGTTATCAGACCTACTGCTTCGTTTCCAATAACAGTGTTCACTGTTCTGTTTTTAAAAAGTGATCATGAACAAAAAACATGTCCTGCTGAATAAGCGTATTCCGTATCAAATATTGTTACATGATTTACTAAAGCAGAGTCACTACAGAGCAGTGTCACATGTTCTAGTATTACACTTATTGCATTAGTAATTATTATACAGTATGTGTGAATCAAAGGATTAGAAAGGTACAGTAGATGACAAGGATTTAGACGAATCCATGTCATTTTTATAATCCCACACTTAAATGCATATGAAATTCACTTGCAACAGATAACTCAGTGACCATCAAAATGGGGATTTAAAACATAGAGTAAAGAGAACGATGTATAAAGCACAAGGTAGCAGAGCAAATTCTCAGCTCATCTAATCAAATAAACTCTACATTTGGCCAAAAGGGTTTTTTCCCCTATCAACAAACATGCAACTAGCTAAGGAGAATAATCTACAACTACATATGTTTATGTACGTATGAAAGACCTTACAGCAGTAGCATGCAGTGTTAACTACTACTAGGATCAGCTTATAGCTTAGAGTAAAACCATCATCTCCTGACCTGGATTTCAACATTGTCTCAGGACTGGGTCTTTAACATGTGCCAGCCAGCACAGCTTGAGTGCTTATATTTAGACAAGATTGCCTTCTGCCCCAAAATTACTCATGCTGTGGCTCTCATGGGATCCCTGTTAGCTCTTCCACTGCTCCTTTATGTAAAAAGAAAAAGGCAAAAGAGCTTTGACCTTTCCCTGCTGCCTGTGGTGTTTGTCCTTTGCATGGGGCCATACCTTGACCTTTTCAATGCTTTTAGAATTCAGCAGGTAATCAATTAGCTGCTACTTAAATTATCACAGTCAAAGGTGAGTAAGACTGCTGTTGCGTGAATTGTACGACATATTGTTTTTAATTATTCCTCAGCTTTAACAGTCCCTCGGGTATGTGAGGTGAAGTGATGTATGAAGTGTTAGTCTGCAGCTTCCTGGTGGTGTATGATGTGATTTGTCCTTTAAGATAATGGAAGGATACAGACAAACATCTAGGGCAGTTATTAGATTGTTAATGCACAAGGTTGAGTCTGTTTGTCTTTGTCCTAGGGTTGAAGGAGTGCAGAAAATAGAGTCTAGGAAAATTCTGAACATTTCTCAATCTGCGCTATGTTAATTCACTTACTATCTCAGTCTGATTATTCAGTATGTCAAGCCATATCTAATGAGCCGATTTTCACACCTTGTGAAGAAAGACTCCTGATTGGGTTATTTTTGTATTACTTTCCCTTACAGTTTTTATCTTAATAAGTCTTTAGTTTATCAGTATTTTAGGGTAAAGTATGCTAGCTCTTCTGCAGGATTAAAGCATGCCCTCTGATTTAGGAATGGGGCCTCCCTGGTGATCGCTAAGCCTGTTAGGTGGAGCTTCGACCTTCAACCTGTAAAGGAGCCCGGTACTCTGCTGGGAGAACGGAGCAGATGCTCTTGAGTGGGTGGTCCGGGTTAAGGATTTGCTGGTGCTTATAGTCAAGTAGGAAAGTTAGTTGGCATGAATAATCGTGTGTGTTTGCTTGATACCAAGCTTGGAAGAGGGGGAATCTCTGGGTGAGTCATAAAGACTCAGATTTGGCATGAGGTAAAACAAAAGCGCTACTGGAGTCGATCGCAGATGACAGGTAGGTGGAAGCTTCAATAAAGAACCAGCCTGTTGCTGTCTGAAATCCTACTGATAAAATGGAGAGCCTGTTCAGCTGGAGCCTGTTCAAAGATAAACAAAAGTGGAGGTGAAAGGTAAAGGCCCAAAATTCAGTATGGGTTTACACAAATTGACATTGTCGACAATGTCCAAACCTTTACTTTTGCAGCTAAACTATTATTACATTTCTTTTAACCGTTTACCCAAAGCAAAATACAACAAGTGCAACCATCCACAAAGATACAAACTCAGAAGCTAGCTTTTAAAAATCTAAAACCATGTTGCTAGTACTTGTGCATTAGCTTCAAATATGTCAAACCAGTGCTACATATACCAAACCCCTTTGTTGTTTGTGGAAATGATCAAGGTGCAGTCGGACCAGAAATGTTTTAAGTATGTAAAGAAGCTTTATGACTTTTTGCTGCCTTAAAATGTTTGGGGAGCATGATCCACCATTTTGGAGCTCCCTCTGAATTCAGCCAGTTTTGCACTCAGCCAATGCTTTAGGCATGCTAATGTCAATTTGTGAATCCATAACATTTTGTACTCTTTTGGACATTCTTGGTTCAGAGGTATCAAGCCCTATCTTTTGATTTAATAACAATGACTTTTTAGCTGTTTTTAAAGGTCCCCTATTATGCAAAATTAACTCTTTGATGTCTGTTATACATAAGTGTGTGTCCCCGGTGTGTAAGTAGACTCACAAAGTGTCAGAAAATACCACCTTCTCTCCTTTCCTCCTCATCCACATCTCGTAAAACAGGGGTACAAACGAGCTGATCCAGATTTGCTTCGGTTATGACGTCATCAGCTCAAATTTAAAGCGACAGTCACAGAATCAGCACTTCAGGAACAGGGCTGAAATAAAAGGGGACGAGGCATGCTACAATGGGTGATCTGTTTGGTATTTTGAGCAAAACACTTCACAGACACGTTTTGTATAGATATGTCCCTACAAAATATTGTTCAAATAGTATAATAGGAGACCTTTTAGCCTAAATCTTTCAATACGATCACTTATGATCAATGTGCAGGCAAGAAGTAAAGGCTGAATTTACAGCTAAGTTCCTAACATCTATTTGTTCACTGCACACCATTATTGATTGGATGCTGCCTATAAACCAAACCTTCGAATTTCAAGGTTCAACACAGACAAATTTCCCCACAATATATACATTTACCACACGTATTTCTGCCCTCCTATTCAATTTTATCTCTCCCTCTCCGTCTGGCTCTGCTTCTCTGACTCTTTTCCCTCACTCTCCCATCCCTCCCAAGGCTTCCTTTAAGGAGTACACACATCGCTTTATCACACTGATGAATCTGGTGGGCTTCTCAAGGAGAGGCCGTCCGCCAGTAATGCAAAGACAAATGCCCCCTGTCCTCCCCCGTCAGCCGCTTCTTATGTTTAAGGTGATGCAGAGGGACAGGTTGATTAAAAGAAGGTTAAGAGATGCGCTGGGGCCGTCACTCAGCCATCATGACGGATCGGTGACAAGCGGGTCAAGGGTGTAGTAGCTGAAAGGTGGTTGTAGGAGAATGGAAACGGCCCCACAAGAACAACCCCCTAAGCCACACACACCCACAAACCCTCCTCTTGCTTTTTTTTTTTTTTCTCTCACCGTGCCACCGCAGTTCAACAGGATTTACGATGGTACAGGTGTTCACAGAGAGACGTCTGGGCCATGTTTTAATTAAGCCAGACATTTGCTCAGGAACAGTAGCAAAGTCACTTAGAGGGGAATGGGACCTGAAGGGATGAGGATGTTGACCTTTTCTCAGTTTTTCTTCCTGAATGATTCAAATTCACTGCGCTCCATTATTCATGCTAAATCGTTTGGTATTTGGCACAGCCTTTTCTTGTATCAATGTACACGTGTCAGGGAAAAAACTTACCATAAAATACATTTTATACTCACAAAGATGTGTTTGTTGGTGCAAGGTTGGAGAAGATTTTAAAAAAGCAAGAAGTGGCAAAATTTGAAAATGAACCCTTACTGGTAAATATATGTTTTGCTGTCCTCAAATCAATAACTGCTTTCGGGGGTAGTTTGTTTGACCTTGTACATACCATAGATTTAAAAAAATAATAATAGCCTTGGAAGGAGGGTAAGTGAGAATGAGTAATTCCCCCTGCGGCCATTCAACCATATCTAGAGCAGAGATACAAGCTGTCACTGCAGAATTACGAATACTGAGAGTCACACATGTGCACACAAACTTGAACGTATAGTGGATGAGCACATTCATACACATAGCAGGTCAGCTGCAAAGACAATTAAAAGCAAGATGACTTCTTGCTGAAGTGCCATATCTAAAATAGGCATTTTCTCAAAATGGAAATAAATTGGTTTGCAATTATTTTCAGGCAAGTGATTAAATATCAGGTTCATTTATGCCCAACATGAGTAGAGCCAGACGAAGTAAGGAAACATCTCAAATTAATCATCTTTTTTTCCAAGCAACTCGATAACGCCCTTTGAATATTAAACAGCTTAACTTCATTGGAGAGCATATGATAACTGTAGCACTTCTCACAGGGTTCGTTGTGTCATCCTGAGTTTTTTTTTAATGGAATTAGACAATGTGTCTGACTAACACAGTGTTTCACCAACACACGCAAACGACTGGTATAAAATGGAATCGGGCAGCAAGCTTAAAAGAAATTACTAGAAAAAGCTCCAGTATGCAGAGTAAGACGCTAAACCAAGGCTACTGTCACTAATGTTATTATTGTGCAGCTGTTTCCTTCCTGTCTTCATAATGCATGAGCTAGGCTGTGGGTCTGTTATTATTTTGGATGTGTTGGCCTTGCAACATCAAACAAAGCGACTTAAGGGAGGAAGCAGGCAGCACATCCAACTAGTATAATCTCAGCAGCCATCTGTCTGTCACACAGCCTCAGGAGGGAGAATCAAACCAGACAAAGATGGATTGTTACTTTCTCTGGATTCCAATTCAGATCTGTGCGGGTATGCACACTCACATTCTTGTTTAGCACCTGAGAATAACACAGCAAAGCAATTCTGTTGACTGAGGAGAGTTTATCTAAGATTTCCCCTACTCTTATTTGATTTCCTACAGAGATTTGCTCAGGGATTATGCCTGCAGGTAAATGCTCAAGGGAGAATGTGAACCTGCTGAAGAGAAAAATTGTGTGTAGGATTAGGGTTAGGGTTAGGAAACACAGGGCTCCCTCCATCTGCTTTGTCTCAAATGACCACAACATCAAGCGTTTCATGGCTCTAGCGCCGGTTTTGGGGAACAGCCTGTCTGTGGATTTCCATGTATTTCTCTGGGAGAATTTCTGTCTTAATTTTATTCTGAAATAGGAAAGATGAGGAAGAGATCCATCTCTCTATTTCCCCTCCTACCTTTCCCAGTGGCATCTGAGGTATGCTTATCTGAAGCAGCAGATGCACAGAGCTCATGGGACCTCATCAGAAAGGCTCTGTGAAGGCAAACCTTCTGCCGTTGAACCGTTTCCTCCTTTCCTTCGCCATCCTTTTTTCAGCCCCCTAACCCCTAGCCTTCTGGGCTGAGGGACAGGAACACCAATTACCTGAACCAGGGAAGAAGCTAATGTCATAAGGAGTGGAGCGACAATTTGCCTCGCTTGGGAAAGGTCCCATGTAGCCTCAATAAGTTTTTCCTCAAGAGCAAATGCATCGCAAGTGGTGCCTCGAGAGAGTGACCACAAATACTGGGTAGGGATGAGCAACGGCAATACTGAATGGATTTTTGGAGCACTGCTTCAGGAAGTGATTGCTCATATGCCACCCACTGGTATACAACCCAAAGCTACAAATTAGGATGAGTCTATTTTGGGGTGTTTGAGGCTTGTAATTACTTTGTCCTTTGAGGGGAGTAATCTTGTGTTTTTTTGTCTCGCGTTACAAATCACTGGGATCAGGGTCTGAGTCATGGGTTGGAGGGGGGGCACCTGTGCTCTCATTTGATCCTGAGCCAAAGTGCTCCTTTAAACAGGGCCGTTTATCAAAAATGTTTCCTAATGGGAGATGTAGAGTTTTTAATGTATCAATAACCTCATTATTTTGAAACACATACTATCCAAATGTATTAGGCTTAACCTAAACCCCCCCAAAATGGGTTAAAATGGTATTGCTGGCATGATGCTGCATGATATTGCCAGGGAGGTCATGGCTAAATTAGAACTCCAATCTGCTCTGAAGCCCAGCTATTAGGGCATAATCAGACTTTGGATGGTTCACCAACTAAAAGATATAAACTGTAGGGACAAGCATCATTATTTGCACATGGTTGTTTTTGATGGCCTCTGAATGCCATTCACAGCTTGCCATGCTTATTATAATAAATCATAGTAAGATTAATGAATGCATTAGTTGTTGGTGTGTGTGCATTGCCACTGCTATAGAGGAGGGACAGATCTTGTGAGTCAATTTAGTGTCATATGACCATTGACCGTGAAGAGAACCAGGGTACTCACAAGGTTAATTTTGGTTTACATGGGTACAGGCATCCCGCACAAATCAGCCCTAACTCGGTTCTACAAATTGCAAAGAGATTGTGTGTTCGAATGAGAGACCAACAAGCTGTGTGACAGTGTCCTTCAGCATGTATGCATGGGTATGTTTCTCACTATGATATATAAACAATGTATGTATTGGTTTTTCCAATTTTTACAACAAAATAATGATGTAGCACATACATGACCTTTTTCTGATTTAACTTTACTTCTTGCCATTTTTTTAAGTTGTATTATTTATTTATAATGATCAAATCAAACAAGATTTCCAGATTATGACATTGCTCATCACCCCACCAGCTTCTGTTGTGATTAGATCTTCCTCATTGCTACCATTATCACCCTGGGGGCTGTTGTGTTCTTTATTTTTCTGAAATCTCTGCTTGCCTTTATCAGGAAACTGCAGATATACAGTTCATACTGTGTGTCAGCAAAGGCGAGACTCTCTTAATGCTCTAGGGTTAGAACAATGTGTTTTCTGCAATTACTCAGTTTTTCTGCAGGACTTGTCCACTTTCAGCCCACAGCTATAGGTACAGTGTGAGGGCGACCGTTTAAAAGCAACTAACCTTTCTATTAGCTTGAACAGAGGTGTCTCATAACAAATTTGCCACATGTGAACAGAGATAATGGATATGAATGCCGGTCTCTAAATCTCTTTATATGTCTCGAGAAGGCATTAAAGAATAAGCTGGACAGAAAATGACTTTTTTGGTTCATTTATGATTAAATAGAACCATATTCCAATACTTATCTTACCGGAGGCAAAAAGTCAGGTCCAAATGTATCTAGTATTTTTGTTTTGTAGCAGAGAGAACCTTTCCTCCCGCTGAGTGAGCATCCACTTTACAGCAAAACCTCACATTTATAACTGATAAACCGAATCTGATTTGCCAGGTCTTTTGTAGATAGGTGAGTAGCTCTAAAGCATTTTGGGGTTAAGTGCCTTGCTCTTGCTTTTCACTGTAAGTTACAGTCATTTTTTGAATAAATTCAGTGTTTTTCTGAGTTCGCCTCTCCCTGCTCAGTTTTCCACTCGTAGAATCTGAATCAGTGACCTTCCCAATAAAACCCACCAGTCTAACCTTTGAGATTACTGCTGGACTAAAATGAAGGTTGTGTGTGTGTGTGTGTGTGTGTGTGTGTGTGTGTGTGTGTGTGTGTGTGTGTGTGTGTGTGTGTGTGTGTGTGTGTGTGTGTGTGTGTGTGTGTGTGTGTGTGTGTGTGTGTGTGTGTGTGTGTGTGTGTGTGTGTGTGTGTGTGTGTGTGTGTGTGTGTGTGTGTGTGTGTGTGTGTGTGTGTGTGTGTGTGTGTGTGTGTGTGTGTGTGTGTGTGTGTGTGTGTGTGTGTGTGTGTGTGTGTGTGTGTGGTAAAAGGCAGAAAATACAAGCAACAGCATTATTATTGTGGCCCAGAAGATGGAGTGAAAACAAGGGGATTCCAATGCTGATTTCCAATCTTGAGACACTTGATTAGAATTGATCCCAACAAGGTCTAGAGTCGAAACATCTGCACTAGTAATTGTTTCCCTCCTTTGTGTACGTGTTTTTGTAACTGTTCCCAAAAGGGCTCTTTCCTAATTCAAGCCCAAGTCCTAATTGCTTAAAATGTTGTGCTGCACTGCACAGTTCACATTCTGGTTCTATGGCAGGTGCTAATTAATCACTGTTTGAAAGATTTTTGACTTAGGAAAACATCAAAAACTGTTACAGTTGGAAGCACAAACTTAATTAAACTAACTTTTCTGGATCTCTGCCTTCCTTAAAAAAAATGGTGCTAAATAAAGGCATCCAATCCATTGGTTCAGCTGACACCCAGATGGATTTTATCTGACTTTTAAAAAAAAAAGGCCATAGGAATTGCTTACATTAAACCCTTTGGGAGTAAAGTCAGGTGGATGAAAAACCCGTAGATTCACCAACCCTAAACGCAATTTCACACACAGTTATCACCCAACTCTTGTTTGCCAGATGCTGTAAATTGTAAAGGAATTGTCTTCTACTATGTGGCTTGGTAAATTACTGTTTTGTACAATATGGCAAACTCCTTTTATAGTATATTATATATCTTAGAAATACCATTTACCTAATGGCTCTACCATCTACATTCAATGGAGGGAGTTGTATTGATTTGATGTGATTTGATTTGCCTTACAGTTCACATGATTCAACAACCCTGTTGGCAAACTATTAAACCTCTGACTATCACTGCCACCCTTTAATCCAACATGGACTACATATTTTTGGGAACAGGTGGAATAACAAATCCAATGCTTGCAAAGCCCTTGGAAGGTGGGCAGCGGTGGAGCTGGTATCCGCAGAATTTGAAGCTTAAAGGAAGCTGGGGAAGGGGAAGTGGGAAAGCTGTACTTGAGATAGGGCCAAGGAGGAGTTGTCAGCTTTGATTTATTAAGTGCAGCTCCTGCTCTGACTGCTGGTAACTTGTCAGTCCCCACATAATGGATGGGGCTCACAGCCCACTGCTCCGTGATTGGCTTTTTTTTTCCCTGGACCCTGTCCGTCGGGCCTCTCATCCATCGCTATCTTGCTCCCATTTCTAATTAATTTGTTATTCACAACCTCCCCTACTTTTCCTGTTTGCTCGAGTACAGAGGACCCAGCAGGCTCCTCTTTTTCTCACTTTCTCTCTCCTCTACACATCCGTCCTTCAATATTCTCACTGGTGTTTGACAACGCTTCCCTGTGGTGTCAAAGTTGGCAAATGACTACTTCCCTCCCAATCCCATTCTTCTAACATGGTGTCGGTCCACAGCAACATAACCTTGCTCATCATTCACTCACAGGAGATTCTTGGAAGCTTGTGTCTCTATCCTTCACCAGGGTCTCAGTTATACCAAAGGCTCAGAGCCACACAGGGCCCTGTTACCAACTTTATCCTGCTTTGGTAGAGACGTAATTCAAAAAAAAAAAGTGACAAGTTATTTTGTTGTTCCTCAATGTGGCCATTTTCCTAATCTCTGTAATTTCAAACATGGACTGAAATACGTATTGTGTTGAAGTATAAAAGAAGCAAAGTGGCTGAAATCTGAAATGATTGCAATAAAATCTCTGGTTCTTTTCCAATTCCATGTTCCTACAATTGAGACATTGCTTGTTGGAAGCTTTTTTTTTAGCCTTCCATACAAACTGCAACGAGCAAGGATAGTCATGCTCGTGCTCACAAGTCCTGTCAACTTACGTAACGGAAGTTCCTAAAGAAATATTAGAAGTAGTATAAAAAGAAGAGACAATGTCGGCCACTTTGTTTAGGGTAACATTAAACTAGAGTGATGGTAACAACTGTGGAGGATGACTGTTGTTGTTTGTCTTATAAACAGTCAGCCACAGCAATTGGGCAGAAATATCTTTTTGTGCTTGGCAAAGCAATGGCAGCTTGAGGTGGTCTTAGCTTTTAAGGCGAAGCCTCGAAACACCAATGCATATTTCCACGTGCAAAAAAACAAAACAAGCCACACGCACAAGATGCAGACTTTGAGGTAAGCCTCTGTGATGTTTGTGCTATGACCCCCGCACTGAGCTCATTTTCGAAAGCGGCACACACACATTTACACACGCAAACATCACACCCAGCGTGAGCCTATCTGCCCTGCAGTGGGCCCATCCACTGCAATCCCTCACATCGCCGTCCTCCACGATTAGCTTTGTCTTTGGCCAGATGCAGTGCAGCGGGCCTGGAGGATCTAACACAGTGTGTGGAGCTATTACTCAAAAACAATCAGTCACAACCCACTCTGATTTCATGTGTTTTTTTTCCTTTAGGCTTTGTACTTCAACCGCTTCACAAGATCTGAGCGCAGCAGGATCGCTTCCTTTGAAATTACACATGTTTTTCTTCAAACATAAAGACACATTTTTTATTCTAAATGTCATGCTTTGGCCCATTTATCAACTTCTCCTGACAGTGTGACACAGTTTATTTAATATAATGAGGCTTTTGCTGTGGTAAGCATCTTGGCCTGCGGTGCGTTCAGCCGTTATTTGGGTAGTTTACGTTGAGATGATCAGATTAACACTGTCATGACTAGCACAAATGACAAATTAGGCTACAATTCAAGTGCTCAGCTTCCATGTTAAGCATCTATTCTTATTATCATCTAGTCCTTAAAACAGCGTATAACCTAAACTTGAAAACTATAATAATTTGTACCCATTGTATGTCTTTTTTTTCAAATATGAATTGGGGCTACATTTAACAGTTATTTTCTGAAATGGTAAAACCTGATGTACGAGTCTAAAGTTCAAAGATAAGGATAAAAAAACCTAAAATTATTGTTGCAATTCTTAGTTAATCACTAAAATGCTTAATTTAGATGTTTTAATAGCTCTTTATCTCCTTTCATGTTAATAAATTAGAGACATTTCTCCCGCACTCATAACAAATCAGCAAAAAATGCAAAAACCAAGATGAGTAAAGACCTAATTAATACAATGGATTTGAATCTCAATGTCACACTCTTGCAGTCACTTATTGCATCGCACATAACACACTGTGTGGATGAGGTTCTATAGCAGATGTATGGAAGTGGGGGAATAGTGTTATTAGAAAGTGACAAGGTAAACAAATAGAGGTGTCATTAGCTGACAGGTCCAGACCTCAAGGGAAAGAGGTGGATGCTTTTTACAAGACGGAGTTATTGATTTGAATAACTATCCTACACCTAATGGGCTGCATCATTTGGTGCTTTCCCTCCGGCATCCACAATCCATCTTTTATGTGTCAAGTGTGGCATCAGCGTGCACACCGTTATTTGTGTGATTTATGAAGAATTTTGTTGAAGGGGCAGTTTGTCATTCACAAGCGTCCGGGATTTGGTGTGTCGATACACCCGTGGTAGCATGTGTGAGAGAGGACTGGAGAAAGAAGAGAGAATGAAGGGTGTTTGTGCAGCGAAAGACCCGGATAGCCAACAAGGAAGTGAGAAATCAATACTTTCTAATGCATTTGGAGATGAAGGGTGAGTTAAAATATATTGATTTTAAGTTAGCCAAGTAATGATCCAATCCACATCACTATTTTATTACTCGTAGCTCACAAGAATCCACTTTTCTTTGTTTGAAAGCCAGAAACAATTGTATTCCCTGCTCTCGCTTTTCGATCAGACTCAGTTTTGGTCAGTATATGTTTTAATAGTCAACGACAGCTGCAACCCTAGGAAACAATAAACAATAGCACACCATACATTTTCTCTTTTTCTCTCTCTGACACACACACACACACACACACGCACACGCACACAGTACAAGCAGAGAAGTGTTATTCTCTCTGATGTAGGCCTGGTTGACATGTGCAGGTCAATACACGAATTGCAAATCACACACTGTTTAGCAGCTTTTGAGGGCTGCCAGTTACTTGTTTGTTTGCTTCTTTTATTCACTTCCTGTGCGCACACACACATTAACACGCTTCCCAGCTCAGACGTGGCAACGATTGTTGCGTGTGTGGGCGTCACAAGGAAGCTGGTTGAACCAAAATATTGCCCTCTCTAAAACAATTTATTCCATTCACCTCGACTGAATGACAGTCACTGGGGCTTCGTTTGCTTTTGACATCAATATACCTCCTAGCATATGTCCAATTAGCACGAAAACACCTGTCTGCAAACCTGCAAAATACTTTTTTGAAATGTATATTCCTGCTTCTGCCTAATTAAATGCATGTCTGTAATGGTGGGTTCATGAATTCTACAAGAGCAGACTTACAGTCAGTTTGGCATATTACTGCTGTCTGCTTCTAAACCTTCCTGGGGGGATATCGTGTGCTATGTATGTTGCACAAACTAGATAGGGAAGTGTTTTTTCCCCTTAACAATTAAGCATGCCAGTTTGCATGGCATATTACTGTCATAACCACTTGCAGTTTATTTCACTTGGCAACCTGAACCATGTCTGAACATCCAGTATGTTGTAATGATGAATGGGGTAAATGTGCACGGATGTCTGTAGCAAATTCGAATCAAAGTGATAGTTGTAGAACTGCTGGATTAAATTCAACCTCTGAGGTAAAACAGCTCCTTATTTTATTGGAAGTGAAGGTATGAAACATGTAAAATGGCAGGACATGTGTTTCCAAACGCCTTGAGGTCGGTCAGTTTCCGATGAATTAGGATCTATCTTTCAAGGCTCTCTACAGTATGTATGTAGAATAAAGTGCTCCACTAAGTAAACATAGAAATCCCCAAACAAAAAAAAATCACATAAATACATGATGTAGAAAAGATTGACTGTTGTCTAGGCTTTAACAATATGGGAATATAATATCTATTTAGTTCCTTTCTGCTGTACACCTTCATTAGACTGTGAAAAGCCATCCTACACATCAGATTATTTTAGTCATATATCATCAACTGGATGACCAGGTGAAATTGGGTTAGAGTTGTACAGTGCCATATTCATTGTAGGTTATTGGGAGGCAAAGACAGTGGGCTAACTATGCACCAGGCCTCAATGCAATTTTGAGAGACATCTCAAGAGCGATATCTGCTGATCACTGCTCAAACCCGTACATTTGGGACATATGAGTAATGGCTTTGACTCGTGTGTGCACAGGTTCCACAGGTGCAAGGCAACCTGATGCCATTTCAATCTAATTATTTTTTTTTTCACCCCTGGCTTATTCATTTCCTCTGCCTTCAACACACTGTTAATTGGCTCAATGGCCCTGTAATTATGAAAGTACATCTTTTGAAGGACCATTATACCTGAAAAGCAGGATTTATCTCACTGCCTTTAGTCTCCACTGAACATGGATGTAACATTTCTTCGTTTTGTGACTGGCTAAACTATTTATTCAGTTATTTGTCATTGCCTTTTACCTTAAATAACGACATACATCCTCAAATCTGATTTTAAAAGCAGCTTTCATGTATTCACATTGGTTTTCCCTTAAGGATTGGTCCTTTTTATATCAATATTTTCATCATAAGGACCCTGATTATTTTTTACCTCATGTCCTCCACTGTTGTAGTTATTCCTCCTCTGTGGGTTTGAGATATGCAACGTGCCATAGATGCAATATCTGCAGCAGAATGAAGGATGAAATAACAGCAAACAAATGCCTTTGGTGGCCAAGAGGTTAATCTCTGTACACTTCTACGGCTCTCTCCGGGCCAGACTCCTGCTGCCCCGGTGAAAGTCCCATTAACATAGAGGTTGCTGATGACACTGTATCCAGTGTACAGCACGGAGGACCTGGAATTAATCAGAGGGGGATAAAAGATTGTCCCATGTGTTATCGCTCTCTGCTCGTCCTTGAGTAGACTTTCTATTCTCTGTGATTGCCTTGTGTTTTCATCCGGCCACCTTCTTTCTTTTTATCGCAGTAATTCAGTCGCATTCTTCCCAGTGTGGTCAGCAACTATCGGCTCCTTAGTGATCTACAGCAAATTATGCCCAAGTCCTCTACAGAATTAGTTTTGGCTATGTTTGGCTCAAATATTTCAAACCCAGTCTTGGGATTTTGTGTGAACATTTTTAAATTCTGTGTCTTTTTTACACACATATACCCATAAGTTAACCAAAACTTCTGAACCATACGTAAATACAGATGTGTTAGAGACAGTAGATAGGAAAAGTTCACACGCTATTAATGCAGAATGTTAATCCACTTGACCACGGTCAACACACTGTTGGCCAAAGCAACAAACTGAGACTCTGAGACAGGAACATTTAATCGTACATTAGAAGAATTTTCTTTTTCTCTGCTTCGTGGCTCTACCTTGAACCCTTTCTCATCCCTCTCCTTCTCTTGCTCACTTATTTGCCAGCCCTCGTTTATCTCGACAATCCAATAATTTATACTTAGAAGCGACTGGGCCAAGGGAAGCAGTGGCGGGTGAGCCAAAAGAGCTAGCGATAGTGGCTAATTAGCTACAGCTGCTGATGGGACCGCTCCTTGGCGGCTGCCAGAGGAGCCTTGACAAAATTGTTATCAAATGCAATCAGAAAAGACGAGCCATTTTTCACAGCATTAAGATCCCGGGCAAATTGTAGATGGTGGGTGGGAAAGGGAGAGGATGACAAAAGGGTTGTCTGTGAGAAGAAATGTGTGTATACTGTAGGTATTTTGTGAGTGAATGCATGCTTAGGAAGTGGCTAATGAGATGAAACATGGAGATGTATCGGACCTGTCTGTCTGCGAGCGTATATATGTAACTTATTTTAACTGAAAATGTGAGACATTTTTCACAAAGTGAGGCTGCAGAGTGACATGCTCCCAGAAAAAAAACACTTTTCATCTTAGTTTTCTTGCATCGTTGCTGCTGTAACATTGTGTTCCTGTGCTTGCAACATGTCTCTGTTACTACAGCAGCTGGTGCGTTAGTGAACATATGTGTGGGTGCTTTAAGTGCTGTGTTCAGTTTGCTATAATTTGTAATTTCTCACTAGAAAAAAATACCCATTATGCTCTGGTCATCCAAGGATTCCTATAGCACCATCAGTACTTCAGCTAGCAGTAAAGCCACCACTGTATCCAGTGATACAACAAAGAAAAATCACAAAAATAATTATAATAAGGTCCACATGACATCAGGGCCTCAGTCCATTTTGACCTGGCTGTAATGAGGCCTTGTGGAAGAAGGGCACTAACACTGCAATCACAGCAAGGCTTCATCCTCCTCAGACATGGATATAAATAAATTATTTGATACAGAGAGAAAGACAGTGAATTGGAAAACACAGCAAAGTATCATAGATAGTGGCATAAACAGCATCAACACCAAAGGTATCGGGTAAAGTATGTGACCACAGTCAGTAGGTGTAGCATCATTCATTTGTGGCTATTGTTTCATTTTCTATACTGTTTTATGTTACATTTGAACAACCCCCGCATGAAATGCCTGCCTCTTCAGTTATTCTATAATCAAATCAGGCTGTGTGTGAGTGTGTGTGTGTGTGTGTGTGTGTGTGTGTGTGTGTGTGTGTGTGTGTGTGTGTGTGTGTGTGTGTGTGTGTGTGTGTGTGTGTGTGTGTGTGTGTGTGTGTGTGTGTGTGTGTGTGTGTGTGTGTGTGTCTGTGTCTGTGTCTGTGTCTGTGTCTGTGTCTGTGTCTGTGTGTGTGTGTCACTGTATAAACATATGCATGACAGGGTGGGTGTGTGTGTGTCCGTGGTGTCTATCCCAGGTGCTTACCCTGGCGTTAGGTCTTGGTCTGGGGAGGCCAGCCTGCTGCCAGCAGCTGGAGACTGTCAGCAGATGTGAATTGTCAAGCGTTCTGTTTGGTTCATTAGCTGCTCTTCCACTTGCACCAAACACAGCTGTTGCCTGACCCACGGAGCAAAGGGGAATGTGTGGGTGGGTGTTTTAGGGAGAGAGATTGCATGAGTTTTCATATTCATGCATGTGTTGTACTTGCAACCAAATAACACATGTGCAAACACAATAAAAGACGCAGGAACATATGTACTTTTTCACAATTTGTTTAAAATGTCCTCACAAATACAAGCCATAAAATAGCCATTCATGAAGAATATGCACATACAAAGTGGGGTTGAGATGTAATATCTCAAAGTAAAACCTATACATTCATTGCTTGTTGTGTCATTAAGACTGTGTATTGCTGTTTTGTGTTTCATACTATTTATTGTATTCTTTGGAAATAAACTGTTGCTTTCAATTAAAGCGATTGTTACATTTCCCACAAAGCGTTGCCAAACCCAAACATTAGTTTAAATGATCAAATATATTTTTTAAGTGCATAGCGCTAGGGAATATTGACGCTGAGATGAACTTCTGTGTCATTTTTTTACCCCAAAACATCAGAGCATATCCTAACAAAAACTTTAGTCTTAATAGTCTGATGCAATGACACTTACATTAGTGTCATTGCATCAGTTGTTACATTTGTGACTTGCTGGTCATTTAAAACCCAGCTATGCTCTATCCACACATCTCTTCGTACACAACTATTATTACTTATTATTACTTTCGTTATTTTTTTTGTTCTGATGTTGTTTACTCGCAGCATATTCAACCATTGTACTGGCTAGCCAAGGCTTGTTTGTGCACAATATGCATGCAGATTGTTGTTCCCTCGGAATACATATTTATTCAGAGCCAAGGTCTGTTGTAATTAACAGGAAGGCGGCTGGAGAAATTCTATTATCCTTCTCCCTGGAGTCACCAGCAGCTCTGCAAGTCTCAGGTCAGCTGGTCCAGTTATGGAGATGTCTCGTTCACACATGTCTACACAGCGTGTGTGAAGCGTGCTCATGAATACGTGTGGAAATGTATCTGCGTGTGGAAATGTTGGCAGAAACCAGATCCAGAGCAAGTCAGCGAACAAATGTTCTAAGTGCATCAGGCTGCTATTTTCTGTGCCAGGAGTCTAATTGAATGGAAAATTTGTGTTGCTTTTAGGTAATGTTGGAGATATAAAAACAATTATGAACGTGAAGTACGGCATTTTTTTGAATGCAGATGAAAATAGTTTACACGGTTGGAATGGTAAATCTCAGTTAATGTCGCAGCTGTATCTTGTGTTCCTTGCATTGCTGGAAAGTCACAACAATATTAGATTGCAATGATTGTTTTAAAAGTTACAACTTTTTGGACCATCGGCCAAAATGGCCCTCTAACAGCAAACAGCGCTGAAATGTTTCAATGCACCAAAGCTCAAATGACATGAAAAATAAACTGATAAAAGCATGAACGTGACACTGTTAAGTTTGAGAACTGAAGAGAGAAAGAGCGCTTTCTGGGTCGCAGTTTATAGCAGTAGGCTGTTCTGCACTGCCAATGGGAGAAAAAGCCCCCCTTGCCTATGCTTTAGCAAAATCCCTCAAGCCTAATTAGGTGAAAAAGCACAAGATGTTTATGAAGCATTTTAGGCAGCCAATGACAGCCACTAAAGAGCCTTTGACTGCAAAAGCGGCGACAGGGTGGATCGACGTGCCCACAGAAGAATATGCCATGAGCGTATTTACCCCGAACCTGCAGAGCTTGCACAGATGACATCTTAATAAGCTGAGCATGATACATTTTTAACGGAGCCGGTCGGCCTCTCCGGAGGACTGTGCACCAGTGCCCACATCTAATTGGGTTTTCACTTCTTCCAGCCCCATTGTAGCGTTACATTATTGTTGTATAAAGTTATATCCCTAGCCCCAAGTACTTTACAGAGGATTGTCCAGCCATGACACCTTTGTTTCTTTTCCTCTTTACTTCTTTCATTCTTTTGTATTACTTTTTTGTCAAGTTTGGATGACATCATCTAAAGAGTTAGATACCACTTTCAGTCGGTTTCACTTTTGCTTAGTATTTGTCTGTGTCCATCCTTACCCATAGGGATTGGGAGTGTAATTGTTATACAAATGGTATATCATTGTGGAAAATGTTCGACCTGTTGTGAAATGACTCAGTAATGGCTCTGTGGAATAATAGCTTACTGATTGCTGCAGACGTACAGTCGTAAAGGACTCGCATGAGTAGAATTTGATGGAATTTCCTAGAAAACAAAAATGTTATGGTCGAGAGTAGCTATTTGAAAAATCTTGTTCTGCCTTCACATTGTGTAGGAGTCAGTGGTACTTCAACAAAAAGTGTTTAGCAGCAAATCAGCAGCTGCTTGGTAAGTGGGAACAGAACAATACATGCATTGTGCTTTAGACACAAAATAAGTACATGTTTGGAAGGCTGGGCTTTTTATTTATAAGAAATGTTTCTCACGTCCTTGTAAAATGACTCAGACAGTTGGTATTTATTGCTACCACTAGGCAGCATTAAAGGGAGTCTGACATGTACTGGAGCTAGCGCTGCTGCTATCCCAACCAGGGAGCCACAATCAGGAGGAACACAGCTTTGATGTTTTCATTCAAGAAGCTTTTGTTTACAAGTTTTCTGTTTCTGGCCGTTTGCATCAAGTCAGAAAACACTGCTGGGGAAATCTCCATCAAACCCTGCCTTCGTCAATGAGGCAGACAAAAAAAAGACATGATATATGACATAATGCAGTATATTACTTCTAGTCGACCCACTATTTTTGTAGCTATGTACAATTGGCTCTGTATTGCAAACTACCATATTCAAATGCTGGATAATATATTGATATAATATTGACAAAGGAAATATTTTACATACTTTTACTATTGATACTTTAAGAATGTTTTGCCGAAAATGCTTCTGTCCTTTGTAGGAATATAACATAGACCATTGTGTAACATAAGAAGTTTTACTTTTAACTGCATTTAGATCCTCATTCTTTTATACTTTCAACATTTTTAATTCATGCCTCTCACTTGTAATGGAGTATTTTGAGACCACATTGTTTCTACTTTCACTTAAGTAAAAGAATTGAGTACTCTATCCACCCCTGCCTTTCGAGACAGCGGTGTGGGAGTTGGATCTCTGGAGGCCTTGTGGTTTTGGCAGGGAGGGGGGAACCATGTTCAGCCTGCATGAGCTGCCAGCGAATCTGTTAATTAAGCATGCTAATGGTTGTAATTGTAGCTGGTGGTGAACCCAGCTGCTGAGGTAAACGCTGGGTTTAGCCCACTGGTTGACAGGCTTGAACTTTGTGTGTGTGTGTGTGTGTGTGTGTGTGTGTGTGTGTGTGTGCGTGTGTGTGTGGATATGTGTGTAAATTAAGTGCACATATTTGTATGCATGAGCAAAAAAGGAAGCAGGCAGAGAGAGATGGAGGTGAGAGGTGAGCAAAAGGCGGGAAGGGTTAGAGGTGGGGGGAAGTCAAAGGAGAAAAATGGATTTTTTAACCTCTTGGCTTTCATTTTTCCTTCCTGCATCGGGCATCATTTGTGCAGCTGCTCCCAACAAAATGTCCAATAGGTGTTTGCCCTCTGCCCAGGGATCAGGGAGCCGAGGCCGGGCTAATGTGCTGATCTCACCCACATAGGCAGCAGGTGTGACGTGGCAGCTTGAGGTTATGTCAACCTTCGGCCCATTTGTCAAATGTTTATGCCAATTATCCAGCCGTTCAAGCAGTTACATTTTCTCTATATCAAACTTGTTTTACACTCATTAAATGAAATAATACAAAGACCTACAATAAAGACATGACTGAAGACCTCACAACAAAAAACAGACTCTAACATGGAAAATAATATCCTCAATGAGCTTTTTGACTGCAGCTATTACGTTGAAAAATGTGGAATGAGCTAATTGCCGAATAATCAAAAAGCTGCTTTTAATATCCAACACATAAACGGCACAAAATAATACAATTTCAACAAATGTGGTTACCATGTACATTCAGTTTTCTTTTCAAATTGAGCATTGTGTCACAATTCACTAAAGCAAATTGATAATGGTACAACCACTTGTAGAGGCTAGAGTCCTCTTTATAGAATATGAAAAAAATACGAAACATGAAAGAGAACAACGGGCAGAGAGTTCAATGCTCAAAGTGTGAATCAGAACGGGAAACGTTTTTTATTTCATCATTCTGACTTGTGAAGAGGGAATTGGATACCAGCCTTGATACCGTTGCAGTCTATTCAGGAGTGTGAATGACAGTTATGTATTTTTACGCTGAAGTTTGTGATCAAATATAGTTAACAAAAACATGATTACAGGTCATCTGATCAGGGTTTGTCAGATGTTGATACCGGTACTGTATTATGGTGGTATTTGTTGCCTAAGCAAGTGTAATATCTCTGAAATAATTGTTGTTACCTACTAGAGCTGTTCAATTAAATACAAATCGACCCATTGACATATTTAAGGTTTAAATCCTTAGCACAAATTTGAACATTTCTACCCCTGAAGTGATTCAGTTCATTAATATCAAAAGATAGTTAAGACGTTCTTATTATTTTTTGTACAGAGGTTTAAAAGAGTTCTTGCCCCAGACAGCATGACGAAACATAACAAGTTTATACCCAGAGACAAGACGGGAAAACGAAGTCCTGCTATCTTGTCCTTGCTGTTAACAACTTTGATCAATGATTCACTGGATGTATGATAATTTACCTTGGCTGTATCAAGCTCACACTAAGCACAGTGGGGGTGATCAGGACACGTCTATGGAACATTTTATAAAGCTTGTGTGATCACTGCAAGGAGCCAGGTCTAATAGCCTCTGTCAGAAACCTTCCTTGTCTGTAAGACAAACTGCGAAACTGTTTTGGGGGAGAAACAGCATTCTAAAACCAATGTTCAATGGCAATAATGGACATTCAGCTGTGCTATAACATGATGATAATGACACGCTGGTATACTGTAAGTTTTGCTTTGTGAAACTCATCGTAACATCACAACTGCCTTGGTGTCGCTGTGTTTACCCACACTCGTCAAAGCTTGTCCTTTTTACAGTAGAAGTGTTTGGGTTGTATAATCAAGGCTTATTCAAATGAGCTTATTGTGGTTGCGTTGGATACAGGTATCGTTTAAATGCTTGAAATTGAAATGTGCATATACCCTGATGCATTCACTGTCCTTAAAATGCATGCTCCTTATAGCCGCCCCATTGTGTGCAGCGCACTGTGCAATTGCTAAATAGGAAATAATGAAATAAGGCATGGGGTGGTAAATGCTTTCTTTTGTTGCACCGGCTGAAGCATAAACCTGTCACAAAGACGGTACATTGCGCTGGCTGAGGGGAATTAGACATTGATGTTATAAATAACCTCTGTTTGAGTCAATAAGCAATTTTACGTTACCAGTCTCTTAATCACACAGGAGTAATCGAGGCAGGGGAAGAGGAAAAAGCTGTGTGTTTAGCAAGGAGGATGTGACTGTGTGTCTGTGTGTTGTGCAGGTTTGTGTTCGTACGGTAAGGGAGACAGACATAATTTAGCACGAACAGATAGATGGATAGAGGGAGCTGAAGTTTGCTAACACACACACACACACACACACACACACACACACACACACACACACACACACACACACACACACACACACACACAGCATGTCCTTCCTGTGTCCTGTTGTCGGCTGTCCTGTTAGACCCTAATCCTTTGTATCTGTCTGCGCCGAGTCATTGTGTTTGTTTGGGAAGCATGTGCGTGTCTGTACTGTACGTGTGCCATCGAGCAACCATGTGTGTTTGCGCGTGGCTGTTTGTGATGAACATGTCAGAGGGAGCTGATTAGGCGCCTGTTACCTTCTCTCCCAGGAGATGGGGTCTTGCCACGGGCACATAGTGACAGCTGCGCACCCATATTATTACCGTAGGAGAGAACACTGGCAGGAATATCTCTTTCTAGAACAGTTTTTTAGGGAAACTTTCTCATATTACATTCTTGTGTTTCCATCGGGCTGAACAATGCATCAAAATCGCAATATAGACTATTGCACATTCCAAAATCAAAGCACAGTATTTGGGTAATTTGTCAATATGTTAATATCATTTTGAATGAAGTCCCAGGGCTAGAAAGACATTTAAAAGACGTAATAAATAAACCTAACCCTTACCCTCACCCCCAATTCATGATTGTTTTTTTTTATATATAATGTTCAATGACGATGATATGAACACGGGTTTCAAAATGATCTTTCCTTTTATCTCCTGGATCATATGCCAATTGCAATACCACTCGTGATACCAATTCCAAATTGTGCAGCCCTAGCATTTCGTTCACATTAAACTGTACAGTATAGGATTATTTTTGTATGTATGTGATGTATAAAAGCATCCAGGGACTGTTGCAAGATTCACAAACATTCAAATAAACATGAGTAAGTGTGTAGAACCAGACGTGCAAAATATCAATGTGAACTTGTGACCTTGACAGTGCTATAAGGCGAAGGTGGTTTATGCGCTGGAGAGTCTCAGAGGTACTTAGACCGCTGCAGAGAGCCGGAGGACACAGCAGCAGTATTAGATCAGAATCTGTTTTCTTGGCTTTGGGATAGCTTCTGATATTGAGCTTGGAATTACTTTCATGTAATCCATTCATTCTCATAACTGATTCCTGGAGGAACCACATTCTGATGATTACTCTGGTAATCTCTTCCGAAGGCTTTGGTTCGTAGATCAGTCAGCAGTGTACAGCGGTTTGGACATTTTGAACAACACCTTTAAAAGGTTCGTCTTTTTCAAATAATTTAACCACATTTTTTTTTCAAGTGGTTAAGATTGGAAATATTTTACCACAAAGATGTTTTGTGTTGCAATTTTAATGACAAAATCCTTGACATTTTCTAAACGAGACGCAATCAACATTCTGTGCATCAAACAAGGCCATGGCTACAGTGAAACTTGCATGTTCTCGATGATTTGAGTTTCTTGAGTGCATGAGACGGGCTCAGTGAGACGAGGGGAAAATGTTTGCATGTCACCCCGCTGAACCCTCTGCACACCTCACCCCGCCAGCTTCTTAAGCCAACAATCCCCCGGTGGCATGTTTCGATTCAGTGGGAACGAGAACAAACATGGGAGAAAGGAAGCTACCCCGTTGCTCTTGCATCCTTTGACATCGATCTGTGCTATTACTCCTTTTGACATCTGGTTCCATGTGACTAGATAGCCTACAGGCTGGACAACTAAGACAAGGAACAGGGGCAACGGATACAAATGATCCCCTCCAGGCCTTTCTTTTTTGTATCCTCTACAGGAAGGGGGCACACAGAGAGAGGTTCAAATGGGTTTACATCTTTTTACCTACACACCATGTGGAGGCACTCCAGCACAGGTGGAGAATAATGATGGACCTTGTCTAGAAGGAGGATGGTTGTTAAGTGCTCCACCTTCACAGGAATTCAATGATTATAGAGATACATCGAACGGTACATTCTTTGTTGATCGTACATAGCAGACATTACTAGCATTAGCACACAGCCTACTAGCAACACATTTCCCCTCCATGTGAAAAGATGAAAAAAAAAGTGTCTCAATAAGTCACCATCTTCCTCGGGAAAAACGTGAAATAAAACAGCGAGGAAAGAAGTTATGTGAGGCCCCATTAGAGGAAGAAGCCTGGCCTCAGAAATGTATTTGTTTTGTATTTTAAGGTTGTTTACAGTGGCAGGCTATGATGGCTAAGAGGTATTATCGATAAAGTTGGGATACCTTGGGTCTTTTATTAAGAGCTAGCTTTTTCTCCCTGCAAGTCTAGTGTACGTCATTAGCAAGCCGCAGAGGGAAAGTGACCAGCAGTGAAAGCCTGAGTGCAGACAAACCTGCGCAGCAAACACAGGTGGCAGCATTAAGAGAGGACTTTCAAGTGCCAGCGATGGCTGGGCTATCATCATGTCACCTCTGTCCTGAAAAAAAAAAGGACTGAATGGCCAATCTGTTTTTTCTCTCCACCTACGAAAGGTCGTTTGCAGGGAGACAGAGCTTCCAAACCAAATACGGCAGGGTTTTCTCTTAGGTTGCCTTAGTGGAAATACAGATGCTTCTGCATAGATAAAATATTTATCCTGGATTGAGATTCACCTGTTGTTTTGTTTCGTCCGGAAAAAAACATGGCAAGCTTGTGTAACTGTTTTAAAATAACATCCGTCTACCTCAGATGTGCTAAAAACACTCCATCCAGCCCGAGAGTCCAACGAGGGAGGATGAGGCTGTGCGAGCGGGAGTGAAGAGACTTTGTTTTTTTTTCCTTTACAATCCTAAATCTGGTGATTGGGCAAGGGTACCCTCCAAATGGATAAACAAAAGCATAACGTTTTTGCATTACAACAGGAGCTTTAATCCCACTCATTAACACACATTTATATCTCCTTTCTAATTGCTTTTGGTTTTAGGAATACATTGAAAGACCAGCTGACCTCGAATAATGAAAGAGAAAATTATCTATTATCTCAGAGGTTGCTGACAGAGCGTTATTGCAGCTCAAAGTTGATTACGGTGAGACAAAAGCGTCCATTGTACGGAGCCCGCTCATGAGGCTTTGTCATGACCATTAGTTGATATGTCAATTAAGCCTTCATTAGAGCACTTTGATTTATTTTGAGATCACCATCACTATAGGAGAAACCTGATTGTAATGTTCTCTCGATGTTATCCTATTAGATGAAGTATGTGACAGGTATTCTAATTCTATTCACTGCCTGTCCACCCATTACAGAGGCCCACACGGATACACTGTGATGGAATGACTACGCTAATCAAGAGCCTTTATGTTGACCTTTGTGTTAGCAACAAGCTTTCTCAGACTCGTCGGGTGTGTTTCTGCGGTGGGTTTGCAAATAAAGCGAGTATGAAACTGACTTAGTGGCCATTAAAGGCGTCTTTGTTGTTGAACTGCAGCGTAGACCACTTTACATGGGTCCACATTTCTTAAAAATACATGAGGATGAGCAGCAAAGAGGATTTTGGTGGCTAGCAGGGATGAGTGATTTAGAGAAAGACGGGGGCGTCTTTAATCCGGTATGTCGCCACTTAAATCCCAGTCACTTAATTTAACCTTCTTTTGTTTAATTAACCTCAGATTTCAAAGCTAATTAGGTTCAGGTATTAAAGACAGATTATTTTTTTCACTCTAGCTGCTGGCAGTAGTGTGGACATGGTCTCGCATTGCGTCAGATGACCTCTGATCTGGCGTCAGATTGAGCCCTTAGAGTAGATGAAATCCAGTGATGAGGAGTACGCATATGTGTGCGTGTATATATGTGATTATGAGTTTTGCTGTTGGGGGTTTTTGAAGCCTTGCGACAATTCCATCACGTTGAAATACCACGGTTGTGTGTGTACTTTCAGTTATTCATTATACCTTGAGATACGCTTCACAATAAACACTATCACACTGCAGAACAATGGAGAGCGCAAACGAACAAAAGCTTATTTTTCATGTGCAGAAAAACTAATTAACAACAGTAGAAAGGATCAAGGCTTTTTTCTGTTCTGTTATTCAGTGTCCTTTCAGTTATTTTTCTTTCTGACTTTGTGCTTGTAGATACTTGAAAAGCCAGTTTGCAATTGAATTTGACACAGTGTATTTCCTTTCATGTGACCAAACACACCCAACACACATGTCATGTTCTTCCGCTTTTTCTCCCTACCCTGAGTATCTGTTTTTGCTCTTGAGGGCCTGATCTCATAATTGATGTGCACAACATAGCTTTGAATTGAGGACCTCTGTACTTTTAACTGGAACAAACATCGGAAAGCTCATCAAAACAGTTTTTTTTTTTACTGCTGTTTTTAATAAGGCCCTACAGACGCACAACATCACTGCACTGAGGGGGGGATTGGCATCAGCATGTACTGCTCAGTGACAGAACAACCACAAGGAGTGTCCTCTGTTCACCCAATCACCAAAGCTGTCACGCCGTGCCTCATTAGCCTGATGCGAGATCCATGGCAAGCGGCCCCCGCACTAACCTCCCATGGCCCACAAATCAATGTGCTCACAGCAGGGTGTGGGAGGGAGGGGCGACAAGAGCATCCGTCCTGTCTGTCGGACCACAATACCCTGGGTTAATTACTGAGGCGGTGATTGCAAATGGCTGGGCCACTTGTGTGAATGAAGCGTAAACAAAAGCAAATTGGAAACAGGTATTACACAGCTTCCATATTACGCGTCCCGGAGGGCTTCATCTGATTACAACAATCACTGTATGTGTCTCCGGGCTCGATAAGTGAGGCACCTGAAGTGGTTTTAAAGCAGAGGCATGCACATATATCCCTCCATCCATCTATCTATCCATCGCTCCTGCTTGATCCTCTACTGCCACTTATCCATATTTTAAATTACAAAAGCCCCTCTTATGGTTGGCTTTATGCCCCATTTAATGACAAAGTTCAAATGTGAATCCATCTACACAGCTCAGAAAGCCATTGAAATCCTCTCTAAAAGGCGCTGTTGGCCACGGCAACTACGGTTAATTTTCAAAGTACAATGTGTCTGAAAAAAAAAAGAGTAGATTGAAAATGAGTTCAACATGCTACATACCGTTGCATAATATGCCTTTTTGAGAGGGCTTATATTATCAGTTCTTGAGTTTTAGCACATTCAAGTCCGGCAATATTCAATTAGCACAGTTGTGTAGAGAGTGTACTTGTCTCGGTTAAAGTGGAAATGTTTCAGATGTGGTTTCAACATAGTTCAAACAGCTAAGAGTTCAGGAACATGAAATACCACAAACAAGTACAAAAAAAAGCAATACAGAGCTATATGGTAAATAAGGGAATCACTTTGCAACCTTCCACATACATATGCTGCAATACAGAACATTCAGTGCCAGTATAACACGCTAATCTATAATCAGAAGCTTAAACATTCAAAAGAAACTTAAGGCACTTTCACAGTGTTGCCATTTACGCTTCTTTGGTTGCTGTTTATAAAAGAGCCAGCATCAAACTTTAGTATATCAATACTCAGATTGGAGAGAAATGCCAAAGCTTGTAAATCATTTAGTTTGTAGCTCGGCACAGGTGACTTTCTCTTTAAAAGCTAGTCTTTTGATTTCTCTGACTTTGCCTCCTCTCATCACAGCAGTGCTTACCTTTTTCCCACATGCACACAAGGGCATCAAAAATTCCCTTCAACCCGCAGAGATCGGTGCATACTTTTTTTGATCGAAGGTGTTGGTATTTTCATGTAGACTTTCATGCCCCGTGTTGCAAATAGAAAGGTACAACCACACACACTCACGTACACATGCATCTCTCTTACAGCCTGAATCCTTGAGTAAATAAATCATTGGGATTACCAAAGCGTTGCAGTTATCTAAAGAATATTTAGCATTAGGTGATTCTCACTGAGATATTGATGTTTTGTAGCCCGACTTTCTGAATCGAAACCAACAGGCACACACACCCAAACTTAACACAACAACAACAGAAACACAATGAAGGGCCTCTCATCCAGGGCCTCAGTATAATTAACTGGAGAGGCTGAGTTTAGGGATTACTCCAGGAGGGGCGGTGAATTAAAGCTGAGCTAATGAGTTGAAGTTTCTTAATTTGTTCTCCCCCGTAATTCCAGAATGGATTAGCAGTAGCTTTAGTCGCCTCTTCCCACCGATTAGCATGGCTGGTTCAGTTTAGCATTTAACGGCAGGGAGGAGAGAGGAGAGGGGAGTGGGTAGGGATGGTTTCACAGCTTATGAGTCAACTTGTTCGGTGGTTAATGCTCAGCAGTGTTTAGCAGATTAAGGCATTCACCTACTCTGGAGGCACAGACAATGAAATAGGGTCTATTGTCCCGATTAAATCAGCACGATAAGGAGATATTTTCAAGTATTTAACCTCACTTGGCTACAAATTTTAGTCGGAATGAGATTGAATATGGAAATCATGTTTTTATTTGTAAGGTTGGTTATGTTGATGTTTTGCAATCATACTGGAACACATTAGTCATAGTCAGAGTCTGAAGTCCCAGAGTGGACTAAATGTAGGTCTGGTCCTTGAGCAAGACAGCTGATACAAATAGTATATAATAACATTAAAGCTGCCCATTTCTAATTCTAATATAAAGACGGTACATTCACTGTGTGATGCAGTGTACCTTTTGATTCAAATTGTCCTTTTTCAATTTCCGTAGAGTCTCAAATTTCATCGTGACGGAAAACAACCCTCACTATTTCTACAGTTTATCTCTGTGTTTTCTCTACCTAAGTCTCCCCCTGTCCATTCCTCCCACCCTGTCTGCCTCCTTGGCAGCACCAGGATAGTGAACTTTAGACTGTCAATTAGGGTTAAAAGGCTCCGAGGGTGGAGGAGAGCAGACAAGCATGACTGCAGGACCTGGCACAGCACCTGATGCCTAATAATGAAAATTGACAGGGCTTGTTTTTAATTCTGCTGTTACTCGGGGCCATGTTGCTCAGAAGCACAATACAGCCGGAGGGTGGAAAGCCACACCTTCAGGCAGGTTTTTTCCATTAGCAATATGCTCCTTCATTCATGCTGGAGTGAAAGTGTGTGAAAAATAAACAGACCTAAAAAGCCGGTTGATGCCAGCTACTCCATCTGTGATGTAAGCAGCAAAAACAAAGAACAAAAATAACAAAACGACAACTTGTTTTTCTTCTTTTCCCAATTTAATTACATGAACAAATCTTCTGGTGAAGGATCAATTTAAACGAGAACAGTAACCTTCTGCTTCTTTTTATTTATTGAAATGATACAGTCTGCCTTCAGTGGAACTTCAATCAAAGCTTTAAAGGATCAACAATGTTATCATTGACAGCCAGGGAATGTGGCCTGCGCCGTGCATTTGAAGAGTGTAATGCACTTTCCATTGATGCTTGGATCCGGCAGGCTGACAACAAACAGCTTTAGAGAGAAGATGCGTACATTAAAGAGAGATTCTGTTGGGTTTTTGAACACCTGCAGGAAGCAGAGCATCTTCTTTACAGGCATCAGCCTCCTCTGACTCATCGACTCAAATCTGCCTTTTGCAGCTCATAAACTCCACTGATAGACGACTCCACTTATGCTCTCATTATCATTCGAGTATGTGTCATGTTTGTGACATATTCAGAGATGCCATGTCGTGGGTTAAGAGATACTCTGGACAGTTGTACTTCTGACATTTCTTTGTTTTTTTGAAAGGTTGACGAGCCTAGGGAATATCATATCTTTGCTGGCATATCATAGAGAATATACGCTGGTGATATTTCCACAATGAACAATGAACAAGTTTCTTATACATCATTGGTTTGACATCAAAATCTTGCTCTGTGATTTAATGATTCATTTCCTGAACTTTTTGTTTTCACCATCTGAGAACAAATCGAGACTCAACGATTGCATGACATAACCTCGAGAGTGGCTGTTGGTACTATTTTGGCTCCCACACTGTCAAAACAACCAATAAAGTAGGTGAGAAGGTCCTGTAGCCAATTAGGGAGTAGTAAAAGACAGAGGCTCAGGAGAGGTTTTATTGCCAAACAGCTTCACTGCAACATCCTCCGATTATTTTTAGCCTCTGCCCCAGAGCAGAGGCTTGTGAAAGGTGTGTGAATATGCCCTTGCCTGGGAAATGTCACACCCGCACCGCAACATCAAGTGTTGAATTCAGTCCTAGCTTAAGGTATAAAGTCAGAACCACTCTCAGTCTGGAGCCGAACATGTGCACTCTCATTAGGATCTCTCGTATGTGAAATAGGGAGAAGAAAAAAAAAAGGGAATGCACAGATTCTGAAGCCGACGGCTGACAAATTAGTGGGTAGATGCGCCACTGTAAGAATGAACAAGCTGTCTGACCGATTAGAGTGGCATCGGCATTTCATTGGCGGACGCCTTTCATCAGGAAACTCGATTGCCATGGTGACGGCCGAATGACTCAGGATGGGAGCAGTGGGCGGGCTTGTGACATAGAGTGTCATATTGCAGGCACTTGTACTGTTTATGCAGGCACTTATGCTGATGTTGGTTTTGTTTATCGTGGCTTGATGTTGTTTCACCACAGACGTATTGTTTGAGTGGTAGTCAAGTGGAGAGTGGTCTCTTTGTGAAATACGGTTGTGAACGGCAAAAACGATTAACTAATATTTGCTAATTTCAGAGTTTTATCTCTGGTTGGCGTACCAGAAATATCAACACTGAACCACAAACTGTGTGAGTTTGTTTCAAACAAGTGAGTATTATCTAGGTTGCATGGTGGGGTTATATAAAGGGGTGGAAACGCAGACATGATTTTATGTAAATGAAAGTGAAACACAGACCTCTGTATATTAAATAAAGAAACCCATTCTTTAGCCAGAGGGTCAGAGTACCACTGACCTCTGTGGTGACCACAGTCGTGTTGACAGCAGCTGCACTTCACACACGCTCCCCGAGGTCCGATGTGTCCACTATCCTTCAGAGATGAGACCAGACTATAGGGAGACTTATAGAGTGCAGCCCGGACACTAAAACAACACCAGAGAGTGGTTGATCACTCGCTTACAGACACGCAGAGTTACATAGCCTCCCTTTCACAGACACTTCTTCATCCCAGCTGCCACCCCTGAAAGCAGAACAAACTTAGAAGAAAAGGAGAACAGTGTCGCGTAGCATGTAAATCCAACCATGTCAAAGTTAACTGACGTAAAATTAGCTCAGCCGTCATGTCTGTCCAGGATTCTGTGTCAGATTTTTGTAGATTTGAAGGGTAGGGAAACATAATTGCTATTTTTAGACTCAGCTCTGACTCACTTAATTATTAAAGAAACATAATGTTGAAATAGCTAGTGCATGAGGTCTGATTTGTGAAAGTGTTCCTGAACAGTTAACATGGCTCGAATAATGTTTTTCTATGTAAATAGATATTTGAAGTGTTATTTCAGTCGTCGCGTTAACCCTTACCAAGATTATTTGGGCATCTATAATGCTAATTGTTAAAGAGTCACAAACTGTGCTAACAAACTGTGTGCAAATGCATCCAGAGTATTTTTTTTATCATGTGTTTTCAGGACTTATAGGATTAATTCCTATATGGAAATTAAGCCTTGGGTAATCATATTGTATTATGTATTCCTAAAGGTCCGGAGCAAAGGCTCTCTTCTTCTCATTTTATGTGCATCTTATTATGTAACGAACTGGCAGTTAATTTTATGGCAATCAAAGCCCCACTTTCCCAAGGTTACTCCCAAAGTCGTGTCGTTTTAACTTTTTTTGGCACTTAAACTGAATTGAAGTTTCCATCAGGGGATCCAGAGTAATTGCTGTTATTCAGTACAGTAGAACTGACCACAGGTGAACCGATAATAGGGACAGAAGGTTATGTTCATAATGTTACCCAGTCAGCTCTTTTATGGAGCGGGTGGACTCGTTTGACCGAGAGCTTCAATGAGAAGAAAGGTCTTTCCATAATGCAATTTCATAATTCATCGGAAACACTGAATATTTCAACAGGGATCTGTCATCAGTTTAGGATGGTTTTCCAGATTAGACAGGTCTAGCGGCAAATTTGAACATGAAAAGCTACGATAGGATACCTGTTAATTCTGCCAGTTACCTAAACCCTGTGCACGTGGCCCTGCTTATGAGAAATAAATGATTAATTCCTGAATGACGGGGGAATAATGAGATTGTCTTTGATCATTTTATGTTAGCTCATGTCTGTAATTTGTGCTAAGTCATTCAAATTCAGCTCTTAAAATTCACTGTCAGCTCATTAAGGGTTCATAGAAGATGGAAACCCATCCCTGATATCCACAGAGATTTGAGTTTACAGCCCTCCTTCTTTGTAGCGGTCTTTCAGGTCGGCTCAGACATCCGCTCCTCGCTGTGGACACACCATTATTAGGTCCATGATTGGACTCCCGGTGTGGGAATACCCTGCGCTGTCCTCTCTGACTGTGTGATCCTAACGCTGTGTGGCAGGTCCGGCACTCCACTGCCTAAACACATCTGTCATGTTTTGTCATAGTGACACAGCAAACCGGCGACACCCACCTCTGTGACAGGGTAGACTACATCACACTTTAGATCTGTGTGCATGGAAACATTCAGAAAGAACAGAGACGGCCATGTTCCATTCATGTATTTATTCACAAAGTAACGAGATGTGAACAAAGTCTATTGCAGCTCAGATGTCACATTTATATTGTTCATAGAACCCGCTTTACTTTCACATCATAAAGTAACAACTGTCAATCAACCCCTGCAGTCTTCTCTCACTTTTAAAGTTGCTAGCTTGGTTGATTCGCTCATCTAATAGGACTGACTCGTCGGCAGGGCCTTATAGTCACCGGTATGCTGTTAGCAAGTCTGGAAGCTGTCATTATCGATAGTTTATAATCTAAGTTTATCAGTAATAACTTAAAGCAATGTTCATTGCGCATCAAATGATGAAAGTAACATGTGTTATATGCAACTCACTGTCTTTCTCCCTCTAACTATAATACAAACTAATATTAGCTTTATGTCTATCTGAGGCTTAAAACAACATCACTGTAATACTACCGAAATGGACAAATATGATCCTCAGAAACAGTGAATTATCTTTTAAAGTTCCGCTTATATATTGATTATTATAACATTACGTAACACATAATGAATGTGAAATGGGAGCCTTAAGAAGCTTCAGAATAGGGCCCCAGACACTAAACATAAAGCACAGATCTAACTATTTAATATGTAAAAACATACACAAACACTCACTGTCTAGCAAACACTTGGCTAAACACACCCCCGTATCACACCATTTAGATTTCAAAAGCTGCACATTTACTAAAGTCTTAGAAGTTCAAATCTTGACCGTGCTGCCGTCCACAGAAATATACAGCCTCCTCCAGCTGAATCTGAGAGAGGAGATCTGATATCTTCCCATGATCCCTGTCTCGTATGCATTGTTTTGATAAGGCAAATATCCAGTCTATTGCACCCCCAAGAAAAAATGACCACAAACATTTATATTGCTTTACAAAATAAACAGCTGCTCAAAAGTACCCGAAAAAATAGCGTCACAAGCTTTCGTACCCATGTGAAAACTGCTCCTCTTTAACACCCCATGCAAGAACACTCTCTTCGACTCACTTTACTCCCAAGTTGCTCAGCTGGCATTGAAGATGATTACAGCTAAATGACAAATGTGAAACAAATCTGTACCTCTGCTGGCTAGGGCAGCTTGGTATATTGGTCTGGGCCTCGGTTTAGCTTTTAGCATCAAAAGTCCAGCAATGACCTGAAGTCTTTCTAGCTTTTTAAATTCTCTTTAGTTTTTTGCTGCTGCATTGAAAGGACATTACATAAGACTCATATAAGAACAATGTCTGAAATGGAAACGCACCATCAATTATTGATGTAAAGTAAATAATGTGGGAAATAACGCCTTGGCTTTTCTTGCCCTCTGAGAATAAAAAAAAAAACTAAATCTGACTTTTTCTTTCTCTCTCTGTCTTTTTCCTAACACACCCACACACAAACTCTGCAAGTGCATTGAATATACCAAATGGGGATCTATTCGATGTACCGCTTATTTAATAGGAGCTATCCTCATATGCAAGACTTCTTCTTTGTGGTCAAAATTCCCAGCGGGATGCTCAGCTAGATTTTATAGGCACCATGGATTCTTTTAGCAAGGCTACAGTTGGTATTGTAACTCTCTGGAGATACAAAATGCAAATGTTGTTGATGTGAGCAACACACACACATCTCTTAGGAATGTGTGTGCCCAGATGCTTCTTCAGCAAACGAAGGCCATCACAGCATGGACAACTGGAATGTTAATACATTTCGATTTGCAGGGACAAATTACGAATGTCTGGGTCGTATGTTAGCATTTCTTTTGTGAGAGCCTGATTTCTTTTTTGGAATGTGTTTTGTTTGATGTGCAAAATATCACTTGTAGCATTTGCAAGATGCCCTTTTCTTTTCTTTTTTTTCACATTTTGTTGTTTGGATTTTATTCATTGTAATTTAGATTATGTTTGTGTGTGTTTTGTGACCTGGTGATTTGAGAACAGACAAACCATTTGAAACCCAGTCCACAACTGTTGTCTAAATGCTGAAGTAATATTGGTTTATAAATATAAGAAACCTAGAATACCTAGCAAACAACACAGCAGCACTCTTATTGCCTCAAGCGATACATCTGCATTTTGGAGAGACTGAGCTATTGTTTTGCAGAATGCCAGTAGGCATTTGAGTCCCACAGGTGCCGTGGCCCCTTCATGTTGATAGTGGACTCAAAATAACCCATTCTTTGAGAGGCAGAGCAGACATTTCAGTTGCACTGTTCAAACTGCAGGAAAGAAATGTGCCTGAAGCCTAATGCAACCTGCTGGCAATGGCTCTTTTGATCATTGCAACATGCATGAGGTCATTTACTTATTGCACAGTAACTTGTGGGCTGTCCCTTTTAATGCTAGCATCAACCTCAGGGTTTCTGGGAAATGCACATGGGTATAATTCTTAACTGTCAATTCTAAGCACTCTGTCCAGAGACAACAAGCTAAGTTAAAACACTTGTTCCCAGTGGCCAGGCAGCGTGAGTGACAGGGTGAAGCAATGAAAGCCACTGTCACTCAAGATTTTCTTGCCTGTCATCAGAAAAGTGGTGCTTGTCATCACATCAAGCACAAGACAGGTCACAGGTGGAGCTAAAATTGGGAACAGCCATGGAGAGAGTAAACTGTGACTGACAGGAAGAACAGAGAAATTACAGTACCTGCCAAGGGTTTTGAGTGCACTAAAGGTGAGGATAATTGAGGAAGCAAATGTACCTGTTCTTTGAAGTATTCACGTTTCAGTCTCTGCAGGTTCTTTTAACAGATATTCACAATAACCTGACTAATCACCAACCTCTGACATAAAAAAATACTAAAGCTTATTTTTTATCCAAAAACATGTACAGTATAAAAGGTAATTTGCTTTTGTGCATGTGTGTGGTGTTAGATATTAGTACCCAATGCTCTTTGTTAAGCGGAAATAATCAAAGGGCACATTCACAGCAACATCGTCTCCAAGTGTGCTGCCTCTCTAAACAGCAGGAGACAAACATGGTTCCTCTCCAGGAACAAAAGATGGCAGAGGCAGATGGCCAATTACATCCCATAATGCCTAATTGTAAATGATGAGGCAGGTGTCAAATTAGGGCTACCTACAAATTAAGGGGAACTCATAACAGTGCCCGAGCGGAATGTGTTCTATTATCAGTGAGAGCAGATCTAATGGCTTACAATGTATTCATATGAAGAAGAAAAAAGACCAGTAGAGAGAGAAGGTTTCAGGGAATAAACTCAACATGTAATATTTGAAATGCCCAGTGAACAGCATTCGTTCCTGGTGAATATAATTCTGAAGATGTGAAAGATGATTGGCAGTGCACATGCATGGAGTTCCCCAAGGTTCATTTCACTCAGATAGATGAGGTTAGGGCTAGTTGGCAGGAATGTAAATATCAGATCAAAAGTTCTTCATAGCAACGGGCCTTTCTTAAAGTCCACATCCGAGTCTTCTTGAAGATTCTGAAATCCAATTATTTCTTATTTGTATTGATCCCTGCTTGCAAAACAGGAACAACTTTCAATGGATGATGGATTGGCTGACAATACATCTTAGTAAATAAAAGATGACGTCAGGAGCAAGTGTTTGTTAAAAATTGCTTAGGAAACCATATTTGTTTTGTTTGTTTTCTTACAGACTTGAATGTGTCTTTTCAGCCTTTGATGCTTTATGTATTACCTTTGTACAACTGATGCACTAGCCATGAATTATTTGTGTTTTTGTAGAGGGCAAATTATGAGGATTTCCAGTTTGTTTGGTCCGGTCGACATTGGATGTACAATAGATCACCTTTCAAACATTCATTTATTTGTTCATGAAACGTTTCCTAAATGGGCATTCCACCAATTGTACACATTAAAGTAAGTTTTGTTAGTAATTAAAGTAAGCACTGTTGGGCTTGTGAGAACTGTTAGATAATGTCTTTTGTGGCTCAGGAGGGACCTTTTTAAGGTCTCAGGAAATTAATCTGATGATGTCAGTTAGGCTTTAGACTTCAGATGTTTGACAGACAGTCTGCGATATAAACTAGGGGAATAGGGCCTGGGAAATTATGTCAGGAAAGGTCTAATGAAAGACGCTATTGTGAGAGAAATGTAGGCTAATGCATTTTCAAATAATACTGGGGACTCAAAATCCAGATATCTCATCCACTGCAGTGGAGAGTTTGACCATTTTTCTAATTCAGTATAGCACGCTATTCTTTTAGAGAATATTCAGAAAGATGTGTTGAAAGGTGTACAGAACTTTTGCCGAGACACAAAATGTCAATCCAAATGCATGAAATCTATACAATAGAAACAAAATGGTTGCTCAGTAAAGGTGTTTGTACATCAATACATCGCTCAAGGTTGTTGCACCAAGGCCCCAGGAGGTCACTTTGATTGTCTCATTCAGTTTTTCTAAGTCTGGACCCCCTTCTCCTCATCTCTATTTGCTCGTCTTTCTCCCTTCACAGGGCGCAGTGTCCTCATTCTCCTTCCTGTCCTACCAAACCTGATTATTACCTCTTCATCCGGGCACAGTCACTTCTGTTAATTAGAACAAACCTTTTAGTCATTGGACATACATCTTCGCTTTTCAGCTTGGCCAAGGCCGAAGCATACCGTCATTAATTTGAAGTGTCTACCCTTTCTGTCTTTTCCTAACCCCTGCCACCTCTCTGCGGCGGCTGCACAGCTCCTGTCCACAAGCATTGAGCTGCTAAATGGCCACAACCAACCGTCCAGAACGACCCGGCAGTGAATATTAAAAATCCATCAGGCAGCAAATCAACAAGCCCGTACATGGCAAACACTATTATTTTCATATGGTGTTACTGTCACCCTTGGCCCTCCATTAACGACGCAACGTTTTAAAGAATGTGAATCAGCACCATTATTGCGTCTGCGAACCAACAACCCATTGACCCAACGCTTTGACATTCTATCAAGACCATGTGACAAAAGGGAGAGAGATTGTGTGAGGGTGAAAAAAGAAAGTAAAATCAACAGACTTCTGAAGGACACCCACAGCTCAGGGAAAATACACAGGAATTCTGAGAGCCTTGGATAAAGAAAAGATGTTGATTGCTTGCACTCATAGCCAAAGGTTGTCCCTATAAAAGCTTGGCCTTTCCTGAGCAGCCTGGCCCCTCGCTCTTATGAACACGCTCATATGCTTTTAACGATGCTCTCTGCCATCGCCGCGCTCAGCTTTCGCTCCAGGAAGACGCCGTTGCATTAACCCCCCCTTCCCCAATCCATCAGAACACACATCTGATGAAGATGCACAGCGTGTAGAGATCTGCTGGGGGTTCCTTGTTGAGCCAGGCTTGAGACAAAGTTTTGGGGTTAAACAGGTGGAGCTCAGGGGGTTTGAGTTAGACAGTGCAAATATATAGAGGGCGAAAAAAGATTGGAAATCGAAAAAGAGACAAAACTCCTGCTGTTTGATGACCTCGATGTCAGACATACTCTGCAGGAAGGAGACAAATAAAACAATGGAGACAGAATGATAGGGATGGATCAATGGCATATTTACACACACATTTTCGTGTTATTACAGGACTCCGCTGTGTGATACTGCTGACCAAGAGGAAGAGGTTGATGAAAGTCTTAGTGTAATAGCTACAAAATTGTTTTGCAGCAGAGGGAAATATATTGGAAACAAACCATTTGTTTATTTTAATAAGCTAATTAGCTCTCTGAGTGTAAAAGTACTTCATATTTATTTAAAAAGCGAGAGTCGCTTAACATCATTTTCAACACCTTGAACACCTTTCGTATGGCAAGGACATTTAAAACGAGATCTACCTGAATCACAATGAGGGTTTTAAAAAATAATATTCAAATTAAAACTAAATTAGCAGTGATTGTTCTTTTTTTAACTTCACTGGAAGAATTCAAATACAGGTCTTGTCTTTTACCAAGCTGCCATCTGTGTTCGGCGCTAACCTCTGAGTCGGTGATGTTCAGTGTTTCTCCAGCATTTGTCTGCACTGTTTGGTTGATCTGGGCTTCAGTGAGTTGCCAACATACTCTGAATGCCATGCAAAATAAAGAAACAGCAATTCCCTAAACAGCTAGCCTTGGGCAAAGGACTCCCCCTGACCCAGTCAACAAGGCCAGCTGAGCGTCCCACATGGCCTTCCCACTCCACAGCATAAGGATGCAAAGTGCTGCCAACAGTGCAAATGGTGGTTTAGATCCATCTGCGCCCAACTGTCACAGAGTGGCACCTGGGGCACGTGGCTCCCCAAACTCTGCTACAATCAGGCCACGGGTGCATTGAAGAGAAACTGCTGCAATATAAGCTTTCTCCTCCCTCCGGGCATCTTGATAAGTATTTCATCTTTCCAAATCTCCAAAGCTGTTTGCACAGACATCTATAAAAAAAAGGAACCCTGAATTGTGTGTAAATCGTGGTGTTATTGTTGATATATACTTCCAAGATTCATAAGGACACTGAATTGGATTTTGGAATTATTACTCTAAATGTTTTTTGACACAGCATCCTTTTTTCCCCTTATGCAAATAAATGAGCAGCGGCGGCCGTCTGTGATGCTGCTTCTCTCCCTGCCACAGGGCACCCATTAGTGTCACACTCCCTTCAATAGAGGCATGTCATAAAAGACAAATCAATATCCGGAGATGTCTCGATGTTCGCCATTATTATTATTCCTTAATGCTAGCAGAGGCATGACTTAATGCCTAGCACATTT
The DNA here is from genome assembly GCF_036324505.1 of Eleginops maclovinus. Taxonomy (NCBI): domain Eukaryota; kingdom Metazoa; phylum Chordata; class Actinopteri; order Perciformes; family Eleginopidae; genus Eleginops; species Eleginops maclovinus. The sequence goes on along the minus strand of NC_086366.1, from coordinate 6,894,722 downwards.
TTCTCCTGCCTGCCGTTGCTTATCCATGGAGTTTCATTAGCATACAAAGCCCTGTTTTGGTGGTGGGGGGTTTGTGGTAGATAGCAGCAAGCCAGTTAGCTCATCTTACTAACCCCCTTTGTGTGCGTTTCCTGCTGCCAGGGCTAAAGATGATGGTTTTGTAGCACTTTTGGGAGGCTCTGTCACATGAATCCTTCCCACACGCCGTTTTAAACCCAGCAGCCTACAATCTTAATGCAGAGTTGCTCCGATCCCAACCCCTCCCCCCGATATTATAGGACAGAGGGACCAAGACAAACAGCAACTGGCATAGGAAAAAAATAAGTTGGGCACAGGTAAAAAGTCATTGGGGCATCTGTGCTTACTCAGCTGAGTTTATGTTTATTTGAAAAAGAGACAAAGTGAGATGCAGCAGAAATATAAACTCTGCTTAGATGGGCGTTTTTATTTTTGGGAAATCATTCCACGCCTTTCATAACAGGACTCATAAGGCATCTCCTCCTATTCCATCTGGGAGATGGTGCTAGCTTTTTTTTGTATGCCACGCCTGTCATGCGATCGGGGGCTGCAGTGTAAACTTTCTGCTAGACTTAGCCTGGAAACACATCTCTATGCAGGGAGCAGCATCCTTCAGCAGCATGGTGGTTGCCCTTATCCTTTAGCATCTGCAAGTCCTTCCAACTTTACTTTACTTTATTGCAATGTCATGGGGAGAAAGGCACTGCAGACAATAAGACAACAAGCCCTTCTTCGAAACTAACAGAAACAACAGCCTTTCTTTTATTCGTGGATTAGTCTTCATGTAAATTGGTCAACCATTACAGCACCTCCCTTTCAAGGATTCTGTTTAACATAAGTGCAAGTAACACTTATCTCTACCAGACAGCTGTACCGTTGAACTGCCATCGCCATAGAGGTGCATTGGTGGTGTAGAATTTGCCTTTACAACACCTGGTTTGTTACTACCATGCACTTACAATGTCGACATGCACCAGGTGCTTTAATGGCTGTGTGTGTGTGTGTGTGTGTGTGGGTGTGTGTGTGTGTGTGTGGGTGTGTGTGTGTGTGTGTGTGAGCATTGCAAATGCTGAGGGTTCTGTAGGAATAAAAAAAGCATTCATTATAATGTGTTAGCTATCTCAGATGCAGAAGCTACATGAGGTGTGTGTTTGTAATGACATTTAGCACTTGCACATAACATGGGGAATACATGATATTACAAGTTTAGCATCGACAAAAGAGAAGCAGAGAAAAGAACAGCATATTCCACTGCGTGTGATATTAGCCTAGATCAACACCGAGTGTTTGTGTCACTACTGTACACTTCTGCACAGCCAAACATGTGGAGAACACACTGACACAAAAGGTTCCCCACGGCTAATGCAGCTGTTTGCTTTAATAACATGCATTAGAGTAAGCACATCCCTGGAGGGTGGTGCTCCAATGAAGTCTAACGCTTCCATCTCCTTAGGTCACAGAACCCTATATTTCACACTGGCAGGCCAACACATGGACACAGAGTAGATCTAGGGCACTGTGTGTTCATGTTTGATCTTATCACACTTGTGTACATTTCCTTCAACGCTGTAAAGTTATGCCTTTGCTGGCTTAGGGCATGAGGTGAGTGTGCAGAAGGAGTCGGAGTGTGTATGTGTGTTCTTGATCTTCGCAGGCAATCTGACAGGCCAGTTTGCCTGCGGATTAGAGGGGGCTCTGTTTGGGTGGCTGCATAATTAGGACAACTATGTTGACAGTGCTGCAAAGTGGCCTGCTTTTTCATTTCCCTTCTTCTCTGCTCTTTCCCTCCACTTTATAGGTCTCCGCACATCAAACCCAGGCTTGCAACAAAACCCACATTATTCCAGGGAGGTGATGATTGCTAGGAAATGGTAAAAATGTAGCTCTAATTAAGTGCAAAGAGGCAAAATTTGCAATTGAACTAAGTTAGTCTTGTTCTACGTGAGGTGGCATACAAGCTGTGTAGTTAAGGAGTCGTGTATTTATCTCGGTTCATGTGCGTGAGATCAAATACACTGAACACTTTAATTTGACTGTAGCTATCACTGTTTATTTTTTTCACATGTTAACCCTGTTATGCATGCCTTTCACGTAAGCCATATTATGATGGACTTCAGCACCCTGGGACTTTCTGTGGGTATACAAAGATAGGGAGGTTTTAGGATAGATCTGCGGATGTGTGGCCACGGGGTTAAAACATTACGATTGACAGAACAGGAAATGTAGAGGGATAAAAAAAGATAGGAAATAGAAAGTTATATAAACCCTAACCCTGCAAGAAGACTAACATTTCCATTTCCCCTTTCTGTGCCTAAGTCATTTACTTTCATCAAAGATATGAGTCATGACACAAAGCAAAACATCATCTCATCCGACTGCAGCTTCAGCTCATTGTTTCATTTTTACTTCATCTGTTTTGGCTTTTCGAAGTCCCCTAAACACAGAGAAGAGATTGTGACAGTTCCACAGGGAACAGTTGTCATGCTTCCTGTATACTACAACAACATGTCTAATTGAGCCACGCAGCTCAGTGACATCCTCTTGCCAAAACCAGTCAGGAACTGCTCAATTGAACTGTGAGTGAGACCTGTGGTGTGTGTGTGTGTGGGTGTGGGTGTTGTATGTGTGTTTTGCTGGCTGTAAGGTGATGGCTCCTGGCTGTGCTGGAATGCTCTGAATACTCCAGGTAATGGCTGACATTTCTTAATTTGTGCACCTAATTACTGATTTACACTGCCTCTAATGGCATGTGAAGTCAGATCCAGACTTTGTAATGGGCAAGGGAATCCAGCCAGAAGTGTCTGAACGGCTCACTCTCCTTCTCCGTCTCTCCTCCCCTCTCTCTACCTCTCTGTCTCTTCCACTTTCCCCTGGCTGGCTGACATCTTCTCTGCATCCTTTATTTATGCACTCTTTCATCAGTATGGCGTTCTCCTGGCAAAATGCCAAGTCAAATTGTCACTTAAGATCAGAGATGACTTTATCTCTCTCTCACTCACTTCTTTCCCCCCTTTTTTTTTTTTTCCTGTCTTCGCATCTTTCCAATCCCTTCACAGGATGACTTGTGCAGTCACTACATGCAGAAGCTAACAAACGGTTTAGAGATCAGTTGACTGGAAAGAATGGAAGAGCTGGCGGAGAACGAGTCAATGGCTCGGCTTAAACTGACACTGAGCAGCATCGCATTTTACACCACTTTTCCTTTGCATTTAGTAAGGATTATATATTTCCAAAATGGGACACAATATCTTTTGTTTACGATTAGGGAAGCAAAGCAATACAAAATGAGTGTTTTCTGTATGAAATGCATCCCAATCAGTAACACAATAAAGTTAGTGCCTGGTAATGTGTTCCTATATTTTATGTGGGTATGAGGTGGAGACAAAGAGATGGAGGGAGGGATCCACCATTTATTAAAACGTAAGGCCCGAGTCATTTCCCGGAAATGAACACACACTGGGGTGTGATATATGGCATCCCCTCTTCCATGTAACGGCAATCTAAGTGTCCTTTATGATTTCATTCAAAATCCCTCGTCCTTGTGTGGTGTAACTAAACACATTAAGGACAAATGACGGATGGTCCCTGCAAGTGTAGGGAAAGCCGGTTGAGGATACAATATGTATTCTCCACCCGCAGGGGTGGGGGTTGGTAGAGTTCCTATTAATTATAGTGAAAGGAATTTGCCCCGCTGCATATTGTTCAGGTCCAGTGGATGAGTGCTGCCATGGTCACATGCATGTGTGTGTGTGACGGTTCAAGTGTCCCACTGTGGCATGCCAGTGTTGCACTAAACGAAGCAGACTTTAATGGCTGCCTTAATGAAATGCCCGGGTCTAATTAAGCCCTCTCCACACTGGTGGGGACAATCTAGATTCAGTCTCTCTTTCACTGAGTTCCCTGAAGGCCATGTTACAACTTTTCCTCCAGGGCCTGTTGCCTTACATCTAAAAGCTTCCTCTAATAGCTAAATTGTGTCTAGCATGTCTGTTTGTCTTTGCTAACATATGCTCGAGCACTGGAGCTTTGATAACGCAAAGCATACTGTCAGCATATTCCTTCCTGTAACACGGAAGCACTTTTTTGTCTTCAGGGACCTTTGTTAATGAAGAATATCATTGATAGCAGCTATAGTAGGCTGCTCTTATTGTCATTGCTGCACATCCTCAGAGATAACTCTTGTAAAAAAACAGCAGGATGGGATTTTTTGTTTGTGAGTTTATAATTCGCAACATGTCCATCTGTGACTCATCTCTTCAACCTTTTGACAAGGGGATGACTTTCCTAAACACAACATCATGAATATGAGAAGCATGTTGAGTAAGCTGACCTTCTGAATGTTCTTTAGCAATGTGACACAGTGTGTGGACATCCAGACAAAGTGACTCTCTGAGATATTAAAGGTTTTGGACATGCGTACAGCTAGCAGTGATTGATGGTCCCACAGACAAGTCATCTTTTAATCTTGTTTCCCAGAAATACAGGAAAGCAGTCATCCTCAATCCTTCACATACACAAACTGCACTAACGGTACGACATCATTAATTGCAGGAAAATCTTAATTAATGTTTTTCTGGGCAGATCTTCAGTAGATACAAAAGTGTGATAAACAGCCTCTGGTGATTTTCCTGCTTAATTGTCAGCTATGACCTTCAGCAATGTAGAAGTGCAAAAGCAAACTCTTGATAAAAAGCGGTACGCATATCTCCGTGGCTCCGTTTCTTCTCATTTTCAGTTGGAACACTTTATTCGTATTTCTCGGCTAGCTGTCACAAGTAAATAATGAGTAGACTCAAGATGTCTTTGATTTGCAAGGCCTTAGTCGGGGTTACAGCTCAATTGGCACAGACAAGAAAAAAATCAGCTCATTTGCTCTGGGCTCATTAGGAGCCTTGCAGCGTGAAGCCAGGGTCACCGTACGATATGGAGTCTTTTTTATTGAAAAACCCCTTGATCCTGGAGATCACGAAAAATATGCTCCGCAATGATGGCAAGAGAGAGGGGAACGATTTCTCCAGATGACAAATTATATGCTTTGGGCTTGGAGAAAGAGAGAGGCAGAGGGCAAATACGGGCAGACAGAAGAGAGAAAGAGGAAGAGGACATAATCTATACCTGTGTGACTCCAAAGCCTGCAGATGAAAAGTCACATCATGTCAGACCCAGTTTTGATGCATGCTGCCCACAGATGAGGCAGCTGGCAGATATACTGTGGGTGTGAAGGCTAGTTGATCAACATTTCTGAAGGGATATCAACATCAATGTTTGATAGTTTCCCATATAGATGAAAAATGAGTGTATATCATTTCTATCTCTCAGAGCCAACTGTGCGAGTGAATGCTAACGGCCATTAGCTAAGCAGAAACAAAGTATCCGTCCTTGTTGTGCAGTTTAATAAGCTGAAATCTGCCCTTTTGGTTGATGCATGTCTTTTTCGATCATTATTTTATGTTGTATATAGAATCCTTTAGCTTATTAAGTTAGAATGGTTTCTCTCAAAGACACTGGCTTCAAGCTACAATGTCTGTGCTTTTCTGTCTGGGCTCTCCATGCTAATCTGATTCACACAAGCACTCAACTCATATCACCGTCTGCCCTGCTACGAAAAAAACTAATATCTGTTATTTGTTCTGCTTTTCAATGAAACTTATATAGGATATTTTATAGGATTAATACTGATCCATGAGTACATCTGCAACCGGCTTTAGACAGGAAACATTTGGTACGTCATTAGGCACATCATTCCAACAGCTGTAGAAGACACCATGCTGTGTGGAAACACATTGGCCTGCAATGTGTGTTTGTTTTCCCTTTTTTTCGGGGCTGATAATATTATGCTGCACTAATATGTGCAAAGATAATCAAGTGGATAGATTTTTATGGGCACAAATGTTGTTTTACATGTATTAAAATAGAACTCGGATCAGATTGTCGGGCTCTTTTGAGGAAACAAGGAAGGTGTCGTTTCTCAAGTTAATGCCCTCTCCACATAGCGGTTTGGCCTCAGCCTCCATTATTCTACCACATCCCATCCCTCTCATCCCCCTGTCTGCAGGATGACTTCATTACCTCGGAGATACTGAGATACGAGCAATAATTATTCATAAAAAATATGCACCTCCAAATTAATGGAGAGGCATTATGCATACTGCTCCATCCTGGTAATGTATTTTTAACACAGGCTAGCACCGGAACACAGGTTAAGACCTGCAACTTATTATTCATATTCAGCACTATTTCAGCCAAGGTTAAATGCGGGTATGAAAGAACAAAGTGGTAATAATTGTGTCACTACAAGGGATATAGTGTATGTTAATGCCTTCCGCTCATTTCTATCAGAGTCCCCATTTATACTGCTCAGCCGGTGGTTTATAAATTATCATTATTAACCAGTGCTTTGGCAGATGCAATTTGCAGTGCAGTAGCAAATTGTCCAGTGCTTAAAAATAGCATGAACGGTTTTGGACGAGTAATGCAAGCAATTTGTAACTATGTTGTTTTGTTTTGTTTTGTGTGCACCCGATGTAGATTATCAGAACACATATGTGTGGATTTATAGTTAGAGGTTTAACACGGGTCTGTTGTTTTAATTGGGAACGATTATGTGTCTGCTGTCAACCACCAGATAACACTACTGTAGCAATCCAGTCTTATGTTGGATGCTTATGACAGCAGTGGGGAAAAGGCTGAGATAGAGAGACAGAAATAAATTGAGACGCAGGGAGTAAGACGGGAGTCAGAGGAAGCTCAGGACAGAAGGTTCAGGTTGTGACATGTTAATTGCTCCTCTGCAGCCAGGTTGCAGGAGAAAGTTGACATCCTGGAGGGTCTAAAGCTGCCTAGGAGTCTGGCTCCACCACTTTTCATTCACTGCTGAAAGGTAGCACTGACACAAACAAAAACCACACGAGCATTGCCTGCGGTAGCATACTGAACCTGATATTTATCATCCCAAAGGGCACCACGTCACACCGCTAGTCCAACTCACTCCAACTGATTGCCAGAAACCCTCTAACTGAGATGTACTTGCAGCCTCACCTTCCCATGCCGCTGTTCATTTATAGCCCATTCCAAACGGCAGATAAGGGTTCTTTTGTACCTTTTCAAATATCTGTGTAGGTAGTATTTTACTATGATTTCTGACCTACTGCCAAACCCATCGGACAAGTCTGTTTCCCCAAGAAATACAATGGTTGAAATTCCATTACTGGCTTTTCTAAAGCATTGAGACTGGCTATTAGGTCATATTACAAATGATAATGTTTTAATACATAGAGTAGAAGCCTCTGGGCTGTGTAAGTAAGGCTTTGCCATTGAGATAAAGCAAGGCAACAGGGAGAAGTCACACTGCGAGGACTAGCTTACTAAAGGTCAGACTGTCAGTGCTGGGTAGCCACTCTAATCTCCCCTGACCTGACCTTCAATGGCGCAACATTATCTCCATTAGTGTCTACAAAAGCAACGCTCTCATTTCTGCATGTCCATATTTATACGTGTGTATTTTTGTGTACACCTGATAGTGTTCATAGACTGCAGTGTGTATCTGCTGGAGAGGTTGGCAGAATTTTCTTGCAACTGGCATCCTGCCAAGCAACAGGACAAAGGCTCTGACAACCAAGGCAATGGCAGCCAAAGGTAAAAGCCAAGGGTAACTCCACGAGTGCTGGAGTCACAGAGGCAGTTCAGTGACCAGGCAGAAAAAGCGAGTGCAGAGAAGCCTGTAAGTGCTCAGTAAAAACTCCAATGGACCATGACTGCAGCTTGTTGAGAGGCCCTTTAATTGGTTTAGAACCCATGTCATCGCCACTAAGATGGGTTTAAGATATGCTTCCACAACCCAGTAACCATACACACTAAGTGGAGAGGTGGAGAGGACACACCCTGGATCATGAACAGGTTTAAATGGAAGATATAATGAAGTAAAGCTGAGTCTCTGGAGAGAGCTCTACAGTAGATGGCAGACTACTTTTCATGCTTGTGACTGTGTTCCCACTGAGCTCTCAGTGAGGAAAAGGAAGTCCAGGATGTTTCATAAACCCGTAGTGGATTTCAGGTCTGTCGTTATTTTTTGTGTGCTCTGTGCCTTGGCTGAGTTAAATTATGAGTAAGAGGCATTGGCAGTAACCTTGTGTTTTCCTGTAATGTTAATGAGATACAAAGTGCAAGGGGAACTATTGAGTCACACACTTCATCCTCGCTTGATGAGGCAGCGGCAGTAGGATAGGAAATCTATTTTTTATATAAAAGTGACTCTTTAACTGCTCAGCTTCCTTTCAAAACACTTCATGGTGGGAGCACCCTGTTGTAAAACCTTGTCGGAGTCATTAGTCAAATTGACACCCAACTGTGTTCAAAGTGCGGAGGGGCTAAGGTGGAGGAGTGAGGGCGCCTTGTTGATTTATGTTTTTCTCTTTTAAAACAAAAGGTTCAACTGTATCTATCAAAGTGTTTGAATCTAAAAAATGAAAAAGGACAAATGGCAGAGATAACATTGGTTGGGGGTTTAGAGGTAGTAAAGGAGCATGGGGGTTCAAAGCTCTTTGACTATCGGGAGCTGAATTATCGCCCCAGGCAACGCCGTCGGCAAAAGAAAGTTCAAGAGGTGTGGAAAAAAAGAAGAGGTGTAGTCATGGAAAAAGGCTTTTTTTTTTAAACTTCACAGTCTAGTAACCAGGATGCTGAGTTGGATCTGGCAAAGTGCCCCGGGGGAGGCCAGGAGCGCTGAGAGACAGTAACCTAAGATGAGAGGTACCTGAGCTCCAGCATCCAACCCCTCCTGTGACGACCGTGACGTCTGTGTTTTCCCACTGATTCCCCAACTGAAGTGGTCGGACTGCCTTCGCAGGTTGGGATAAAACATAGTGAATCTAAGTCCTTTCAGAGCATGCTGCCTTTGAATTGTGTTTTTTTTTGGTTCATGGCTTGAAAATGTCCCTTTTTATTTGCAAAGAGAAGGATTTATAGCATCTGTTGAAGGCAAAACATTTAACACAACTTAAAAATAAACAGCTTTTGAAATAAATTGATCTTTTCAGATTGCATGTTTCCAAAGAGAAAAGTAAAAGGGAGAATTTTCAATTAGATTTTAGGCTTTTTGCCCAAAAACTTTCTGGCAAAGCTTAGTCTTTCATCCCCCACCCCATTTATATTACTGCCTTAAGTCCCCTAAATCCTGTGACGACTGCATCTCACACATCTGTGCACTTTTATGGCATTTGCTAATGTACTGTAAATGACATAAAATATGACAAGCTTAGTTTTCTGCCAGCTCCGGCTTTATATCATTCTTTACAGCATTTTGAATTCCCATTTATTTATTTGAAGGCAGGTGTGATTTTATGTCCTCTCCATGGCTGTAAAGTGCTACTTTGAAATGCAAATGAAGCTTTGATTGAGAGATTTTCACGGAAAGTGTGTGCGTTCGAGGTGGCAGTGTGATAGCAAGTCCAAGGGGAGATGTTTTGTGGTCCCATTTGGGGCTTTGTGATGTATTGCCGAAGAACCAGCAGACTGGTAAAGGACGCTCTAGGACACACCGTTGAGCATCTAAATCAACTTCCATCTATGACTTACAGACTTTGCAGACAATCATCTCCTCTGGTGTTCTCACCATAAACCACACCTCTTGTAAAAGTTGCAAACGCATTTCATACACAGCAGGACAGCTTTGCTTCATTTTTCAAAACCTTAAAGACGTTGCCTAAAGCTTTCTGAAAATAACATTTTTGTCCATTTAAGCATTTCAAAGAAAGTCTTATAGAATCCAAATGAAATTACAGGATTGAGTGTCCGCTTATTGCCTTATATGCACTTAAAAGTAGAGTGTACACTTGAAAGGTAATGGCTTTCTGCAGTCAAGTATCACGGTGGCTCCCGCACTGAAATGGATCTTTACTCCTGTCTTGACAGAGTCCTCTTAGTGAAGGTGTGGCATAATGTAGTTCCGACTCAGGCCTCTTATCTCATGTCATTGGTATCCTGCACACCTTGATAAAGCCTCCTTTTTCCTCCCTTGTCTTGTAACAACACTGCACTCTTTCTGACAGGTACTGCAGCTTGCAGGAGTCGGCCTTTCATTCTCTCTCTCCACACACACACACACACACACACACACACACACACACACACACACACACACACACACACACACACACACACACAGCTTTCTCCACTTTTCAAAAAAAGCTTTTTCCACTAATATAGCGGAAAGTGCTTGCAGCGATGGCCATGCATTTGGTTAAATCCAAAGTGTAATACACTCATCCTCATCACTTGCGTTTTAAGTGTACAGCTGCTGACACCTTACAACCTGGTTACCAGATGGGTTAAGTTAAATACTATCTAATGGAAATGTGAAGGCTTATCTGAAAAGAAATATGAGATGAATTATAGTCCATGGAATGGCATATATTTGCTGAGCCCCTTTCTTAAAATACTGCCTTTTAAAAATCTAAGTGGCCTTCTTAAGAGCTTTTACTTTCTTAGTACATTGTGTGTGAAACATGCAGCCCATTATTTTCTGCTTTCAGCTACTAAGTTAGTTTAATTATGCAGCATAGTGACAGTTTTAAGCAACATGGCTGGTTAAGTGTAGCCTACTTGGCAAAACAATGGCTTAACACAACCCTAAGAAATGGTGTTAGGCAAGCTACTTTCACTGCTGCATATAAAAGCAGGCATCCTGGAGCTGTAATTTTAATGCCACATTTACAAGATGGATATAAATTAAGAGATAACATGTGCTTACATTATAATTGACACATATCGGACACTGACACAAACACAAATCGGATTACAAGAAGAATAAAATAATGTAGATTGTTCGTTCCCAATGCAACGACACATTGTAATTACAGCTCACTTGACAAACGAGAAGGCAGAGATCCTTATTGCAACATTTATGAGCATTTATGGTTAATGCACAATGTCTGAGTTGCCTGTAATGGCCATGGCTGAGCTACTGACGTTGTGATTTAACCTGGTACTTTGGCAGTGGCGAGCCGCTCCTCAAAATCAAGGCTAAGTGGTGGATTCATCAGTGCCCTGTCTAGATAAAACACTCGCCCGGCGGTGACACAGAGATGAGGCTCTGATTGGGACAAATACATCTCCCTCTGGTGTCAGCTCTCATTCACCGGTCTGAGCGCAGGCTGAAAGAAAGACAAATGTTTTGATTAGGGGTCTCTTTCAATGTCACAGCAGCCAGGGAAGAAGAATGTGATGAGGCTGTCTCCAAGGGAAGCGAATGGTTGAAGACGATGAAAGGGAAATGGATGTCTACACAGGCTGGAGGGTGGCGAATGGGGTTTTTATGAGTCACAGAAAGCTGAGGGAGAACATATTCTTTAATGAGAACACATTCCTTTTTCTGGAAGGAAACCTTTCTCCTTGGTGATTGTTAAAACTCCGAATGCAATAAATAAAATCTCCTAAAGAAACACTGATTACGTTAGCTTCTCTTCAGGATGGTTATTGCAGTTAGAAGAGTGTTTCCAAGCAAAACAATGTAAAAAGATCCAGTTTATCCATAAGCACTGTGATTTGGTGTGATTAACGCACCGCTTATCCCCTCATCCTGTGAGTGTTTTTTATTATTATCACAAAATGTGATTGTGATTGAAGCCACACACATCTGCATTGATATATTTCATCTCAGATAATTATAAGTCCATTAATCACTGGAAGTGGATAATTATAAATCCATCTCAACTGAAGAAATGTAAGTATTAACTGCTGCTTCCCTTGAGAAATGGTGGGAGCAGAGCTCTCAGCCTTCTTTCTGTAACAGGCGTTCTACTCAAATCCATTGAAGCCAACAGGAAAAGGGAAATGTGTTTAATTAAGCCAACTTAGAGAGGAATTTGCGTGTGAAAAAGTGATCTGTCTGTCTGTTGTCTGTCTGTCTATCTTTCCATCTATCCATCTATCTGATCTTCTACACTTGGATTATGGCCTATATTTCTCCCTACATCTCACATGCTCATGCTGTACTTTGCTTTTTTCTGCCAGTTATGCTGCAGACTAAACGCACCATCTTTTGCTGAATATTTCCTGATGTAGAACAAAATGTTGTTGTGTGTGTTCCAAAGCTCTATGAATAGAGTGGATTAGAAAACAAGTCTTTGCAAAAGAAACCTTTGCCAGATATAAAGTGCATTTTGTTTTAGGTATGCTGAAAAGATTATTCTTAAACGATGTATTTCAGAAAAATCTTCTCAATTATGGAGTTTCTAATCCTCAGTTTAGTTAATGCAAGTTAATCAAATGTAAGTTGTCGAGAGGTTCTTTAGATACGTAACATATTTTGTGCTGGATTTGTATCCAAAATCCAAACTGAATGAACAACCCCCCCCCCATAATTGTTTTATAGGATGAACACCTGATAATAACTTCTTTGACCTTTTTTAAACCTTTATAGCAATTGGACACCTTTCCTTGTGGCTTTATTTTCGAAGAGCTTTGATCTATCTCTTGGTTTAATCTCACTCAAAAGAGAGACTGCTCCAAGTCTTGAAAGTCAAGGTACACTTTTATCTTGTCAGCCTTACAAAATATGAGTTATGGCTGGACAAAAGGCAGCTCAATGTGGCTTTCTGTGCCTGTGACATATCATGTAATAGAAAAATGGGACTCTCCCTCAAAATATATAATATGCCCTATTGGACTCTGTCCCTCTCAACACCACATCCATCAAATCAGCCACCTGCGTCTGTTTCAAATGCTCATCATTTCTTAATGAACATGATCAATCCCAATGTAAGCTCACTTTGAGCACCCTTCATTGTCCCTCCCCTGCACACACATAAACCCTTTCCAAATCATCAGGGTCTTGACACCGTACACTCGGTGAACGTTCAAGTGTTTATGTGTCAGCAAAGAGACAATAGCAAGGCTGTCCTTGAGCTCTGAAAACAAAAATTCAAACTAATAACCCATTGACTGAGTGCTCTGAAGAGGCAGGACGCGATGAAGTGTTGAAAGTTGAGAAACAAAGGATGTAATGATGGAGTGGAGAAACAGAAGGGACCCTTCGTATTCAATCAGTCCCCATCTGAAGTCCCAAACTTCTTTTCTTCTCCATCTCCCTAACTCATTTGCATCTCTTTTATGTCCCGGCTTGCCATTATGCAAAAGTGTACGCTAAAAAAAAAGGAGTCCAGTTTGCAAAGCGAGTCCCTCCATTTCCACACACTTTTTTAATCAATACCAGCCAGGGGAGGAGGGTTATGTGGCGTTCAGTTCCTAACTAGAATATTTGAATCGTTCTCTTTGAACTGTAGTTACCTTGGAAACCAGCCCACAGGAGTTGCTGCTTTACAACAGTAATTACAATCAGTGGTCAGACTAGGTCTTGTAAATCCAGAACAAAGCTCACAAACAAATATATAAGTTTGAATACCCGTCCCTCGGATGTCTAAGAGTCTGACAACATTGAAGACCGGTTTGTTTAAAGCAGTCTCATTGTTGTCCATCAGAAAAGTAGTTGTTTTAGGGTTAGGGTTTGCTTGTTGCATCAACTGGTCTTTACTCCTAAACTAAGACGGTCTTTCATAACACCAGTCTTCAGAATGGACTTTACATCTGGTACACTGCGTCTATTCTTGTCGATACAGGTTAATTTGATTTGCAGCTCGTCAATGCTTATTGCTCTAGGATTAAGTGGGATTAATCTCCTAATTTGTGGCAACATTATGGGAATCAAAGAAAATAAAACATTCACGGATATAAAGATACAAAAATGAATCTGTAGGCGGTACAAGAACATAAGGCATTGGCTATAAGTCACTATTGACAACCAAAGCTGACCAAAAGTGCTTGAAATAAAGCCTAAATCTGTCCAGTAGAGGCTCAGTCAGTAGGGGCTTGGACTGGGAATCGTAGGGTCACCGGTTCAAGTCCCCAAACAGACTTGACATATGGAAAGTGGACTGCTACTTGGAGAGGTCCCAGTTCACATCCAGGGCCCTGCTGTGGTGCCCTTGAGCATGGCAACGGAAACCTACAATCCCCCCCTCCCCATTGCTCCCCAGGCGCTGCACAACAGCTGCCCACTGCTCCTTGTACTAGGATGGGTTAAATGCAGAGGACCAATTTCACTGTGTGTGCTCTGCTGTGTGCATGTGACTAATAAAGAGGGTTTCATCCTCCGATTCTGTCTATTCTATCTATCTACCATTGTCCAGACTAAAAAATCTGCTTACTCATAAACCTTCAAACCAGTAGTGTTTTTGGTGCTTGTGCTAGTGAGCCATATTCCATAAACAATTTTACATCATAAAAATAGCTAACTCATATTGCAAATCATATTCCGTTCAATATTTCATCAGTGCTTTCTCATCAAAAGAGCATAGAGGAGCGGCCCGAACTGTAAGCTCGGCAAACTCTTGTGTGTGTGGAGTGCAAGGCAACTGATAAAAGTATCATCATCGATTGTACGAATCCAAGATAACATCAAATAGCATTAGAAAACTACAGAACAGAGCGTCAATAGTTTTAATAATATCTAGTAATGCTGTGCATGTTTCAGATTTAATTTCATATCGTTTCTGGATGTAAAATTGCAGCATTGAACAACACACGCTGCTTTTTTTCAGTCACCTCACCTGGCATTTCTTCACCACCTGCATACTGTATACTGTAGAGTGTCATATTAATACCTGTCAGATTAATTGGTATCACGATATTCAAATACACAGTTTTTGTTTAAGGACAAAATCACTGAGGTTTAGTGACCTCATAGCTTAGAACTAAGGATGTGTGCCCTTCAGATCTTTGCTTTTTGCTTGCTTGTTGAATAAGATTTGTACCAAGCCTTAATGGATCAATCCATGTACCTCCTAGGCCCGGTTTATGTTAAGAACGACATAGTTTAGGACCATGCGTAAACCCTGTTAATGCAACCAACCCCTGGATTATGTAGGAAGCTGAGAATCCATTCCAAGGCTCATGATGTGTTGATGACCTTTGGACCCCTATTACAACTACCAGACAAGATGCAATATGGGAAGATATAATAAACTGTTTGTTGCCCCTGGTACTCCAGTTACCGAGCCCATGGAATCTCACTTCTCCTGGCCTTATAGCTGATGATAAAGCGAATGCCTGCAAGGCCTTCCCCGCTGTTGCCATTTGTAATTTTTAGAAGTCATCATTGGAGGCGATCCGTCTTGATTATGCCTTGGCAACTGTCATGCTCCACTAATGCACAGTGTGAGAGAGGGCGTCTTCCAGCAGCACTGATGTTTATCTTCCCTGCTTCATGAATTTGCATTCCCACAGACAAATCTTACTAATAATGGCAGCCATCACAGCAGAGATAGGCTTGGCGTATTATCAGTCTGCATACAGCAGTGTTTGTTTTACAAGTGGACAGGCAGGAAAAAGGATTTGAGCATTGTGATGAGGAAGACAGAGTGATAGTAATACATGTCGCCTCTAATGGCCTTGATAGAGCTTCGTGAAATATTCATTATTGGTTACTATTGTTGTAACATTGCCAGCTGCATCTGAGGATTACATTTTTATATGATTGCAGTAGCCCATATAACAAAAGCCTGACTGCTCTGAGGAATAGGGCGTCAAAAGCCTTATAGAAAGCAGGTTTGAAATTTGAAAAAAAACACCATCCTACAACAGGATTTTTAAAAAATCCATTGTTGCCGTGAATACTCCTGAACCATGGTAAATATGTAAGGCCTTTTCATTCCTGCTGTTCGTTCACCCTCTGAAGGTAGACCTTTCTTCACGTGGTCTCAAGTAATTTCCTCTTTTCAGAACACTCTGAAGGCAATCTTTGACAACTTGAGTTCATAAAAAAGTGTACTTAAACCATTCTCTGTGCATTGACTGTGGGCGCAGACTTTCTTTCTTTGTAACTACATGCTGTACCAGTCATGGAATTTCACAGATTTATTTCAGCAAGATGAGCTAAGCTACTATTTAGTCACTTTCATCTGCAGAGTTAGTGTCTGCATGCCCTCCGACTTAAGGCCGAGATTAGAACTGTCTCGCACAATGTGTGTGTCTGTTTCCGAAGTGCACTGTGTACCAAACATGTGTAATAAGAACTATGCCAGGGTATGGTTTCAATTTGTCAATGGGCCAAGTATTGAAAAAATGACCCTCTAATTGGCTTTTCACACTCTTACAAGCAGTAAATCAGTCAAGAACAATCAGAATCATCGGGTGACTTATGTGGTGACCCATTGCTGCTGAATTTATATTGTGTATAAATTATATTATAAAACATAGTTGATCGAAGCGTGACTTCCAGTGGCCATGACTGCTGTTTTCCTGCCAAGTTTCTGACACACACTTAATGTTGCTTTAACATCTCTCAAAATTGTGCTCGCTTCCATTTTCAATTTGTCAAAATACTTTTTTAAACCTTTACCAGAATGCACTTATCACCAATTGAAAACTGACTTTCCCAAACATGGATGAGAGTGTGATAACCACAGGCATGATAGAAGTCATTATTTCATGTTTCTTTATGGATTGATGAATCTCACAGCTGCATGCCTCACTGAGAGTGTCAAATTAATGATCGTGCCGCAGATAATTAAAGCACACAAATCATGGCCCTTAGACCTATGGTCAGAATGAAAGCATGCATGCTGGAGTTGTAGGCTTTTGACTAATCAGTGTCTGGTGATGAAGGACAAAGAGGAGTAGGAGGTCTGCTGTAAATATGAGCGCTTCTAGTCGAGGCTCAGTTGCAGTTTGGATCCATATTGCAGAGGATTAGGGTCTTTATTGACAAGAAGGCCAGAAAAGACACAGCTGAAGTCCTTTTTACAAGAGTATTCAATTACAAAGCTTTTAAAGGGCCAAAAAAGAGTGCTATTGGAAACATGTACTTTTCTGGCTCCTGTGGGGTGCTTTTTCTCTGTACCAGTAGTAGCCCCTGCATGGCTAATGGATGATATATGTAGTTGACTTAGGTCCCAGTGGCCATTGCAATAGGATTTACAAGAATTTCCTATATTGATGAAGTCTTTAAAAGCAGACCCTTATCAAAAGCAACTAGTATATGTCACCTATGGCAACAGTACTTTAGGATTATAGAGATACAAATAAACCTCTCCCCCTCACTGTCCATCCCCCTACCGTTGTGTCTCGCCAGTCCTTCCACTTATACAAGAATAACAACTACCAGCAGCAATGTGATAAAAAAATAAACGTTTGCCATTGGCTACCAAACTACAATACATATGACCAACTCGCCCACTCCTCCATATTTTCCAGCCCTCCTGTGCTTCTAAATTGCTGGTATAAAATGCCCAGGCCAGAGGGGTAATAGTTTTTGATAATGATCCTGGGCTAAGCTTTGGTGCTGTGTGGCCACATGCCTCACAGACAGCATGCTGATTATTTCTCTGAAGTGGGCTGGATGTGTGTCCGTAACGGTAATTTCCAGGCCTGATTGGCAAAGAGCGATGAAATTGGGGGCAGTTAGCACTGAGGGGAAAATAGAGCTGGAGTGTGTGGAAATGCGGCAGCAGTCCAATGGTAAACAAATTATCTGAAGTGAAATGACAACATTAGGCGATGCAAAGTGCCGGTCCACATTATCAATACGGCTCTCTGCATTTTTTTCCCCCTCATTTGAAACAACTGGGCAGTCCTTATCAAAGATCTGCCTCACCTTTGTAAATGTAGGGCATTCAATCAAACCGCAGGAATCATACTCTATGATTTGATGCACATACATATATCTGGTAAGGAGTAATGCATAGACATCTGGTTCCCCACTGTAATTTCCTTTCCTGAATACATAAAGGACAAAGAAATGTGGATATAGAAATGTGTCCATTTGAAAGCTGAAATGTAAGTGTTTCCTACGTGATAAACTGAACTTTGTTGACAGATGTATTATGTGATGTTTGCACACCCAAAGATATTTGTCTTGGAATCATTTCTTATCCTTGGAGATTTACCCTGCAGTTCCAATTTGACCATTGCTCAAATCTGTGTCCATATTCATATCATAATTGGATGTTTTGCGTAGATAAACAATAAGTTGTAATTACTTTTCTTCCAACAAAGATGCTGACCTTCATTTTCTTTTGCTCCATTTAGCAAATCCAAACTTTAGAAGTAAAACATTTCTCTGTTATTGTCGGCAATTCCCTAGACAAAACATGCAAAAATGAAGTTTGTTTTTCTAACTTTCATGCATAGTAGAGGTTTGGCTGTTGCTGAGGGAGAAAACAAAGCGGTGTTGTCTCTAGCGACAGACAAAAGGCGTCTCTTTTTGCTCTGTGTGCCCACACATTTACGGAACCTAACCCCTGAAGTCAAGGCCCATTTGTCTCACAACAAAATGGCATGTCTAGAAATTTCATTTTATCATTTGTGTTGTTGTTTTTCTGTTACCAAGCACTGGATTTAACCCCATTAGGATTTCAAATAAAGCATTATTAATGTAGCTCTCTGGGCACCTGAGCACAATCACGCTCATCTCCTCATGCCACAGATGAAGTCTAAAATGAGGTCCCTAACTCTAAATTAGACATTTGGATAATGAACAAAATGTTGAATAAGGCGGATATGGGGTTGTCACTTTGGCAGGCATGAAGTAGAGAGGTAGATTCGGTATGGGCACTTTTTTTTTTTTGCCCAACGATGTGATGCCAAGTGAAGGATAAATGTGGCAGATAAGACAGAGATTTATTTGGTGCAGAGGGGACGGATGAATGGATATAGCCACCTTGATGTGAGGCCCAGCATTCTCAAACACATCCCCTAATTTCTGTATTGCGGTGTCCCTTTAAAGACTCAGCCAGGCTTTAAATTGAATGAAGGAGGTCACTTTTTAACTGCTCAAGTGACAAGTACAAGCTGGTGTCAATTAAGTCTTTGATTTGTTCTATCACCGGTGTATTTTAATAGCCATTCTAGGATATCAGTCTTCTGGCAACAGTAGAGACTTTAAAGGAAATTGTGCTTTGATAATACCTACTATACTGCAGAGGTGGGGTCCCTAATCAAGACAGTCCATACTGACATTCAAGGTCTAAAACTGTGTCTTTAAGCATTAAAACCTGTTCTTAACTGTCAGCTCTCTTCGTTGAGAATACTCTTGGTGAACTCCATCTGAAATCAAATGATCTGGCTTTTGTTACTACATACTCATCATGTTTTCATGTGTTTATGTGCCATGTAGTGAACTGGCTACTGACAGCCATGCTTGTTTCGCCATTCAGTATTGTCCTTCCTTAGTTTCAGTCACAAGTATAGGTAAAGATCTAGTCCTACAATTAAAAAAAATGCAGTTTGATTGTGTCATCTGTTAGACCAAGTTGTTACATCTTTCAACACCATACCTGTAGCTTCAAACACACCATTTGTGTTAGAAAGGTTCAGTCCCTTAGCTCAAGCTGAAATCACCCAGTTGAAAATATACGGGGTGTTTTCTAGACTTTGAAAAGCCAGCGTCAGTGCGGCAGAAGACATTATACAACTTTCTTCTGTCCAATGTTCAAGAGAAGTTGCAAGTATAATGGCTCACAATCTGATTCAGTCCATTGCAGTTAATTAATGTTTTTGAGGGGGCTGCTTGAAGTCAGATTTTGTTTACAACAGTTTCAGGGCAGAGTGTGACACTGAATTAACGTGAAGTCTTACTGCAAATTATGTGCTAAAATATGCCTGAATGCAAGACACATCATCGAGTTAAAATGAACCCAAGAATGTTTAATCTGCTCTGAGAACATGTAGCTGCATGAGAGGTAGAAAAAACATTTCTATAGCATGAGGCGGTGAGTCCAGAGAACAGATAAAAGATCTAGGACAAAGGTAGGATGTAGGAAAGTATGCAGCAACAAAAACATCCCTCCAATGTTAAATCAATTACGGCACAGGCTGAACCGTTTGATATTATCAGTCATGACTGAGCCGATACAAGATTCCCTGGCATTTACATTAGTTTTCCTGAACATGCCAAGAGATCTGTCGAGTAACTGTCTATATGTTAGCGTGTTTCATCTCACTGGGTAGCGGGGTACAGCCAAGATAAGCTCCTCACGTGGGAACACTTTCAGTGCTGAACAAAGCTGTCTAGGTTTGAAGGGCAAAACATACTCTCTGCTGAGATAAGTGTCACCTAGCCAGCATTACCCACCATATACATGCACACTTATGAAGGGCCTTGTTATGCTGGCAGAAGCTGTTCAGTCTCAATATGATGCATTATATGCTTTGAGATACAGGATGTTATTTTTTTTCCCTGTTGTTGGTTTGGTAATAGATATATATTAAAATGTGGCAGGTTTGTGCACTTCCTATGTGTAGTAGTGCATTGTTGGTGTGAGGAAGGAGAGTGCATGAATCAATATGAAAACTTCTGCTTACATCTCTAACAAGCTATCCATCACGCGGAATTCAGTTCAAGGCTGAAAAATGACCTGTGGGGATCCTAATGGCATTCTCCAACAGAATTAAAATCAGTTCCTTGTATGACAACAATCTTTTTCTCTGGTGTGTTTTGAAAGCGTAGAACAAAGCTAATCAATTTCCTTGTCTGCGATAGGATAAGTAATTTCCTTTGAATATAAAACCAAGCATACAAAGAGCTGCAGAAGATGACTGCAATATGATACAAAGATGTTGTAAGATGAAAATACGCTTTCTTTGTTCCGCTTATTATTGTAATTCACTACATGTTATTCTTCTATCAGCTTTTTATTTGCATATAATTAAGTTAGAATTTTTTTTCTCATTTTTTTTTCATTTCGGCATAATAGTGCGTCTGTGTTTGTGCTGCTGCACATAGCAATGAGAAAGAATACGTTGTTCAAGAAAGAGGCAGACATTCTGATCCCAGCCATGGATCTTAGAAGTTTAAAAAAAGAAAGAGCTGCTCACAAAACTGTCTCAGTAGAGTGCGAGGCAGAAAGTGACACTTTTAAACCTTTGCTGCAGTTCACGCTTTAGAATCAGACTGCGCCTGCATGAATGCATGTCAGTGTGTGTATGTGTGTGTGTAGGCTTTAGTTGACAGGCAGCCTGCCAGTGTTTCTAACTACACATCAGTACCACTCTGTACCCTTCACTCTGATCCACAACACCACCCCCACCTCTTCACCAGCCACTGTGCCCCCTCCCCATTAACACACCCTCTGCCTCTAATGGAGTTCACTGCACACCACTTTCCGCCTGAACACACGGTGGAGGAGTGCTGCTAATAGCGGTTGCACAGTTGGAATACATGGGTGTGAGCTGGAGTTAATGTATGCCTCTAAAGCAGTGTTGGCAGACAAGATCGTGTTATCTGCTGTGGTGTGTAAGAGCCCAGCCCATCTGTACAGTGACATCTTTCATAAATGAACCAAGCCGAGCTGTGACGGCTGTCTCTTTGCCCGCGCTTCAGTCCCGGCGCTGAGAGGACACCTCAGACTCGTGTACAGTATCTTGTTTCCGTATCATGAATAGTGAAACGATGTGCCACGTTTGTATGTCACGCTTTAGGGTTCTTTCAACGTGAGTCTGACAAGAGGTTTGAGTGAAATTGGTCGAAATGCGTGCATATGGTGCACTTCACTTCATTTTCCCATCATGCAACACTTCAAATGTTGAGAGCAGGTGTTTTTAAAGACACTTGTATTCCCCTGTTTGGTTTTGAATGTTCCATGTCCTTTTCCCCCGATTATATTGAAATGGTGTTATGATTTAAATGGGTCAAATCCATGGACGTATAAAGAGAACTGGATACAGCGTTGGTTGTTTGGCCATTAGGAAAATGTGTCTCAACGTTAGCATTATTCCTGAGGATTTAATCAAATCTAACTTGTCCCTTTTTCTTTTGTTCCAAAGGGGCGGAAGCCATGTTTTCCCAGCAGCCACAGGACTTAGTGGTGGTGGCAGGCCAGCCTGTGACGTTACCATGCACCATCCCCTCCTACCATGGCGTTGTCTTGTGGATCAAAGACGGCCTGGCGCTGGGAGTTGGCCGAGACCTCGCTGGTGAGTAACAGCATTTATCACCTTGAGCATGTCCCTATTTATTTCTCCATCACCTTCAGTGTCCAATAATAAATGCACTGTCATATTCAGATACCCTCTTTTTGTTATCCAAAGCGCTTAAATGTCACCAAATATATCACTCCCTAGACAGATAAACTATTTTGTCATTAAAGAGTTAGACATATGACACTGCGAGTGTTATGTGAAACATCATTACTTATATTCCATAACATGACCAAACAGGATGAAAACATAATATATGTCAACGGGTTTGATGCAGCGCTAAATCTGTTCTATTTTGTGTTTGGCAGAGAAGCACACGATCGGGATAAAATGTGAAATCAATAGTGGCACCGGTCTTTCTCTGGTGCTTCAGGCTGCTAAATGGCTTTTCGAAGAGTAGCTGGCATCCTCTAATTACACCGCACCTCGTGTATAATTGCCTTAATTGTTTAATTTGGAGTAAAAGTGACTACTGCACTGTCAGTTAGTAGCCTGTTGTTCCACCAGTCAAGGCTTAATGTATATTCATGACCTTGATACATTTCAAAGAAACACATCACTCCTCTAAATAAACATTTACAACCTTTGAATCACTGAGCTATTGAATGAAAAAATCCATAAAAGCGTAGTACCCATGCATCATTTACTGAAATGATCATTAAATTCCTCCGAAAAAGAGATCCATTTAAATCTGTACACAGCACTCTACACACAGTAGGATGCTTCACTCTTTAACGGCACAGTCTTTATTGTTGAGCTTTCTAATTGCCTCACATACCAGCCCATTGTGACCCATAAAGAAATCAAGAGTAATTGCAATTCAAGGCACACTCAGAAAATTACCAAACTGCAGCCGTTTCTTGAACACATAGGTTTATTTTGATCAGGAACGATTAGATCAGTATTTCGAGTGAGATTGGGGGTCTTTTACCCTCTGACCTTTAACAATCGCAGGCCCTCCCTGTCGCCGATGTGGTGTGTAATTAAACCTCAGTGGCTGACAGTGCCCTAGTAAAGCCATCCTATTCCCTTTCCAGGTCCTTATCAGGCCCAGGGGGGACTGAAAGGTTGCAGTAAACAATGGTCTTGCAGTCTCCCAGTCTCCTTTGACAAAAAAAGAGGCGGACAGGGAGAGTATTTGTGATTACTCGAGATAGACAGAGAGAGCGGAAGGAATAAAGAGAACATTTCTTTAGGGTCACAGCGTGGCAGAGATGTAGAGTTGCTTTTATCCTCTTATATTTATTGGTTTAACACGACGAGACGATCAAGATCTCATTTCATCGTTGGCCAAACACAAAAGGAAGGAAAACATTGTGTCAGTGGTCACAAGAACATTTAAGTAGATCAACCTTTAACAAGCCATCTTTGAAGAGTTTGACAGTAAGGAAGAAGAAGCAGTGATTTTGACCTTTTTCTCCTCTTATTACTTGGTTGAATAATCAGGGGCACGTCGTGGAGTCTGAGCGATCTTTCTCTCGTAAATCATTTATAAAGTGCACAAAGTTTTGTATGAGGAGGAATAGCTGCCTGCCTTGAAAAGATAGGTCGCTAAAATCAACACTATGATACGGACAGGGGGCTGAGTGCCTTCTATTGAGACGGATGACACTTTTTCTAAATAAAGAGCTCCACAGCTGTCCTTTTTATCACTCCTGCCTACATAAACAAGCAATGCATGCGGCAGTAAAAGAGTGAAGGCACATCCACTGCAAGACGTACACAATGAAATGAAAGTGGCAGCTGTATACATAAAAAGTGCGACGAATCAAATGTTACACGGAGCATTTCAATAATATAGGTCTGCTCGGCTATTCATAGAAAGAAGCTGCGTCGGCAACGGTGTTCCACGCCCGGGACCTGTTTCCATTCACAGGAGAAGTGATTAAACCATGAGAACTCTTTCACCGTGCAGTGCGAGGAATCACAGCACAAAAGCCAATGATTCCTATCTGTCCCTGCCTTTTTCTATTCATTCCCCTTTTGTGTCATGCATTTCCACTCTAATTAAAGAAAAGCAAAATAGCCCCACAACCGCTCAGAACATACCAATCAATGTCCTGAATATGCATGGCATATCTGGTACGCACGGTGATGGTGCGAACAGACAAAGCAGCTTTCAGTTTATTCTCATGTGCACACGGTAAAGATGGAGAGAGAAGTGTTTGTTTACATTATGTCATGCACTTGGGATATAGGAATGAGATCTTGAGAAGAGAATCTGTCACTCTTACTTCTCATGAGAGCAATTTGAACACCGGTCACCTGTTCACAGCTGCAGCTAACCTATTTTTAGCCCCCGGTGGATATAATGTGTGAAACATGGTCTAGGTGAATGCAATAAATCACTAGGCCACGCCTCGAGTGTCTGTATACCTACCTGCGCACACACATGCACGTTCACCATTGATCCAGCCTCCAGACAAATCCATCGCCCTCTGATGGATTCATTACTCCTTAATGGGCCTATTTTACATTATTTGCTTTGGGTAACACATTGTGTCTTTGAAATTCGCTGAGATCTAAGATCAATGGCCCTTCGTAGGTACACATCACATGCGCAAAGGCGATCAGTCTTCATGCGTGCCAGAATCATTTTAATCATATTGACAAAAGGTGTGATCGAGGTGCTATTGGTAAGAAAAATACATCAACAGTGCGTTTCTGTCGTTTGGAAATTAGATTATATTATTCTTATCAATACTATCCGCCACAAATGCAAATTACTTTTCCGTTTGGATCCAGTTAATGCACAGAGATGAAATTGGAGCAGAGCCATTTCCTCACACGGCAAAAAATGTTCTTAGTTTGCCGGAGGCACAGATGAGATAATTGGCCAGATCATCTGTTTGTGTAAAATGGCTTATACCTTGCAACAATTAAAACAAGCAAAACAAAAGTGCATCTGACGTATATTTGGTTTCTGGGGAACATGCAATGAGCTCTCGCTCAGTAGAATGGAGTCATCTCAAGGTCAAGGCATTCATAATGTGCAATAATCATTACCCTTGTGATCCACAATGGCGCAATGGCATTATTGCTTTGAATCTCATCAATGAACATAACATTTAAGCAAAATGGCTCTCTCTGTGACCTTGTGCACATACTGTAATGTCCTCTAATTTAGGGCAGGATTTTAAACATGGAAAAGCAGAATGCATTGTTCAGTCAATGGCTATTAAATGTATTAATAGAAGCTTTCAGTTATAATCACGTCCATGATAACCCTGTTAGATTTATAATTTGTACATTGTATCACCTGTCTGTCTATCCCGTGAAACATCCACTGGTGCAGCTTCCGACTTTTAGTAGGCTTTTTGCCTTCCTCTTTATTTTATCCCCAGTTTTTGATATGTCTAGGCAGTTTTGTGTCCACCCACAGTATAGACCCTTAAGATTAAAGGCTACACGTAGGAAGATGAAATGCAAAGAGTGGCTTAATCGGCTGTAACTCACCCCACCAGCATAAAATGAGGCCCACTTCATGCTCTATTAAAGGCAACTGGATTCATTGAATCAATAGCCAGTAATTGGTCTTTGAGCATACGATGGGTTTTTGCAGAATAAAAACTCAAGGATTTAAAAAGCTGTTACAAAACTGCCTTGTCTGTTATGTTCTTTTTGGGCGCTAAAACCTGTAAAACCTTAACAGTGAAAGACTGGAGTGTTTGGGGATCTCTGAAGTGAATATGAGTCACTGGCTAGCTGTTACTGGAAAATCAATATTTTTCTCCCCAACATTTGTTGGCAGTGCCCCAACCTTTGGATGAATACTGAGAGTCCTTTTTGAAAGGAAACAGCAAGTGTCTAAAGTTTGACTTTTCTTTTACAAAGCACACAGTTAAAAAAAAAGGGCTTGTTATAACGCTGTCCTTGTTCTGCTGTAAAGAATGTCTCCATTCCTATCCTCTATGTTCATCATTGTTCAATTACTTAAGGAACGCTGGAGAAAAAAAAGCAATTATTTTTTAGCGATATGTAACATTTTTTGGAGAGCATATTTTATGAGCAGACATTCTCATTTCTTTGTACATACTGTATCACCAATAATTTGAAAAGATGGAGTGAAAGAAAAAGAAAAGGGTTCTTCAGAGACAAGCAATTCTGAAAGCATGAGAAATATCCTATAAAGCTCTCCAGTCAAACACACTCTTCTTCCTGCTTATTGGCCACGGTGGAGGGACGCACTCCACAACACACTCTCAATGCATATTTCAATAATAGTTAGGGGGATATCGTTAAAACCATCTCACTTGACTTGTGTAAAAGGCCCAGGTCTCTTGGATATTGCTCTGCTTTCTTGCATTATTAAGCTATAAATCATTTCAGAGCAATGCTGAAACATCTCAAACTCTAGCTGTTCCTGTTTATGGCTGCAGTAAAACATCATTCTGCAGAAAGCTGCAACCTCTACAGCAGCTGATTAGCATTGCCAGGAGTGCTTTAAAAAATATGTATTATACTATTAATGTTTTAATCTTGTATGGGGATGCATTGTGAGTAAATTAGCAAATGCAATCCCAAACAATGCTTACTTATTAAGTTAGTACTGACCTAGTGAATGTTCGTATTATGTGCTTATGCAGATGCAATTATATGCAAACACTCAGGCCAATATTGCGTTTAATGTGTTTGCAAATTAAAATGTGTTTGCCAGTAAACATATACAACTTGATAGTAAAGTACATGTTTTATAACAGCCTATTTTAGAGTACATTTAAGTTATTGTGGTGTTTTGTTAATGACATAACATTTGCAAAGCTTAAAAATGTGGCAAATGAGCTGTATTTCGATTTTGAATGTGATTAAAATGAACAAATGTGTTTGCGCTGCAGGCTATCCTCGTTACACAGTGATTGGCGACCACGGTTCAGGAGAGCATCATTTGCGGATCCAGCGTGTCGAGCTGATGGATGACGCTGTGTTTGAGTGCCAGGCTGTCCAAGCTGCCATGAGGTCCCGTCCTGCTCGTCTCACTGTGCTGGGTGAGACCACATTACACACAAACACACAGTGTCCAAACAACACCAATGTACCAACACCATCCACCCCCGATCCCTGAAGTGTAAAACAACTCACTGACTTCTCACTCTCATTGGCTATTGCATTATATTATTATGGTATGACTTTGTTATCAGACTCAATGAGGAAAGCAGTGTTTTGTTTGATAGTCAATATAACGTCCAGGTGTTTTCAATGGCAACGGGAAAACAAGCAACTGTTCAAACCAAATCAACACTCTCCAGCCTAAACACGGGACAGAAGTACTAACAAAGGCCATAGCTGAAGTGGTGCTTTACAACAATGAAGGAGTCCAGTATGTGTACTTGTTCACTTTTCGATTGCACGGCAAGTATCAATAGAGGCACACTTTGAAACGCAGGTGTTCACATGCAGTCTTACTCAAAACATAATCAGAAATCAACAGTAGATCCTGAGAACAAAAGATATAAAACCATCAGAAAGGATTAAATCAACGCTATTGTTTCCAATTTGGCAGACAGTGTCAATACGGTTTAACTTTAGAGAACTCTTACATTGCTATGTTCATTTCCTTGCACTGCACGAAGCCTCTCTTTCCATTATTACTGCATGTTGATAGGTTGCTGGTTCTTAATTCAACTTCATTGGGTTATCATTCAGTGTGGCCATTCCTGCCTCATTGGGTAGCAGAAGTGCCATCGCTGGTGAACGTCCCTTTCCTTTGCCCCGAAGCCTCCTCCTGCTTTCTGTCTCCTGCTGCCTCGCATAACCTCCCTCACTGAAGGATTGCTGGAAAAAGGCTAGAGTCAATGACAATGAGCAGAAGAAAGGGAAGAGGAATGGGGTGAAAGGAAAAAGAGTGGAGAGAGAGGGGTGTCTGCCATGCAGTAGCCTTGCCACGAGCGACTGATCCGCCCTATTGATCCAGCCTAATGAAAAGTGAAACTAACGATTTGTAGGGGAGAAGGCAGCAAGAGTAAAAAGAGAGAGGGGAAGACAAATTGCGGCATAACGTTTCTCTGGCTGCCAGGCCCCCTGCAAATGGATATGAGTGAATAATTATGGGTACTTATACAGAGGGCTGAAAATGCTACTGCACTTTCCTACCTTCCACTACTGTCCGTCTTTCAATATACTCATAGAAATCTTTCAAAGTTTGGCAGCTCTGACATTGTGCTCTCCAAGGAAACTTTGCCGCCCGAAGAAAGGGAAGAATTCAATGTGTGTGTTCCCACGTTATATTGAGGTGTTTGGAAATGCTTTTATCAATTCAGGGGGTGGGATCGAACCACTGACCCTCTGATAGGTAGGTGTTTTTTACTCCACAGTCCCCAATTCAGCCATTAAGCTGAATTCAATGACGTGTAGGTTTCAACAACGTACCTTAGTATCCTTGGGAGTTTTCTTACACATGTGAACCCATCATGTTGTTTCATTCATCGAGGAGTGAACAGCTGCTATGCAGCAGATGAAAATAATTCTTTTTTTTTTTCTTTAATCCCCTTGACACTGTGCTTTCCTGATTTGGCAAGTCCTACGTTGACTACTCAAAGTAATTAAAACAAAGAAACAAATGATTTAAAAATGCTTGCCTTTGGGCCGCTAGCAATGCACAACACCAGGAAGTGCAGTAGTTGGCCTTACTCTTTTTAAATAACCAATTAGCAATGAGAAAGAGGAAGCCTTTATGACCTATTTGGCTGATTGAGGGTGAACGAGTTTATCATTCCTTCCCATAAGCCCAAATAGAAGGTGTTTGTTTAATCCCCTGCCGAGCTAACTGACTCCTGAGTGCGCTGCTTGGGAGAACTGCAGGCTGACACACACGCAAGGTAATGGGGGAAATATATGCAAGGCCCGTGTCACTGCAAAATCCAAGCTGTCAATTACTTGCCAGTGGTGACAGAGTGTGTCTATCGACTTGGAAGACAGCTACGGCCCCACACCTATGCGAACACACACACACACACACACAAATACATAGGCATATACACAATATGCTTAGCCTACACACCTACCCACAAGTGCACTCACACACACATACTGTATATGCAGCCTCCCTTCTTTGAGCTGACAGCAGAATAAATCTAAAACTCTCCCATAACTCAATAACAGCCCAAACTCCTCCGTGTGCCATATCAGAGGAACGTCTCTCCACTCGACTTTAATAGGCTCTGAAATAACATAACATAAATATTTACTAACACATAGACAAATGGCTTTATCACTGCCAAATAACCAATACTCTGCTTTTCTTTTTTTGGTGATTGTATTAAACAGTTAATTGAAAGGCTAAAAAGAAACAACACCATAACCCGACTTGCTCATTTACAGAAACAGGATGTCGTAGTTAACAAAGGCTGTTGTTTTACCGTCAGCCATTTCAGCCAATACTCAAAGTGCAAGAGAGATGCAACTAAAGACAAAACAGTTAAAGCATCTGCAAACAATAATGAGGTTCCTTCAATAAAAAGCTCAGAGAGGAAAATGGACGGTGAACTTAACCCTTCCAAGCATTTTTTTTTTTTCGTGGCCTGCAGGCTTACCCTTATGGAGAACCAAGGTCTTGTGAATTAGTTATGAAGGAAGGGAAAGGAGGGTTTCAGGTCCAAAAAATACCCCTGGGGCTAATTATATCCCTTGCAGCAAGTTGGCACTGCTCCAGACCTTTGCTCTAATCTTTCTACCTGAGTTTGGGGACCACTAGAACAAAGGGAAAGGAGATCACCATTGTTTGATTAAGGTCTTTGGCTGAAAAGCTACTCTGAGGGTGTCCTGTTTTTTTGTAAATCTGACACGCGTTTGTCTTTTTCAAAGAGGAAAATGTGTCATAATGAAGTGTGGGGATATTTATTGACTCATTGGAGCATTTGAATACTTATCAGGTTGATCAGATATAAACACAAAAGATAAGTAAGTGGCCAAGATGACTCATTCTCAAGTAATTCATTAGAGCTGAACTGCTGCCACCATCGCTTTTATGCGGGTTTCTGATGTTAACTCATTGACACACATTTAAATGTTTCACTTTATCTTGATATTTTTGGAAAGTGTTGCTTTTCAAAGTGTGGTAAGGGCAAGTGTGGGTGAGGAGCTTGGTTTATTTTCATGCAGCATTTTTAATCAACATTTTATAATTATAGCTCTCTGCTCCAGCTCTGCCCAGCACAGTGTCATGAAGGTCATACTGCTGACCGTGCTATTTAGATCAGGCAGAATATGGGAAATGCTTTAGGAAGTTAAGCTGACTTTAAGCAAATATTTATGTTTTTGGACCCATGCTTCAGCAACAACTTTTATGTACACCAAAGCCCAAGGGTATCTTTTGTTATTATTGCGTCAAATTGCCAAAGCTGAGTCAGCCATTTCTGTGGATAAGTCTGAATTCATTATTTCTCAAGGATCACTCCCTTCCTTTGGTAATGGGGGTGGACATTGAGGACAGGGTTAAACATAAAACAACAAACAGCTGCTGAGGGGTAAGGACTTGTTGTGTTGAAAACAAGACGCTAATAATGTTTACCACGCTCCATGAATGTGTTTAGTGTCAGGATTGACCAAATAATTATCAGTTCAATTTGGCTATTGCTGTTGTTTCAGGGAAAAAAGAGCTTGTGCAAAGAATAGATTTCTTCTGCTGGTTGTTTACCTGCGTTTTGTTTATGTGTATTTTTATCGTCAGTTCGTTTGCTGAGAGTGGTGGGTTGGGGGTAAGGGTTGTGTGTCGTATGAGTCACATCTTGTCATATATGGTTGTCTTTTCTTCATTTCATCATTTAGAAGTCATAGCATATCCCTCTTACTGAGATTGTCATTGGCTTTGTGTGCGTACCGCATGCGTGTGTGAGGCAATTCCAGACACACTCAAAAAAGAAGCTTTAAATCCTCCCGTGTAAGTAACCAATTTGTCTCTTTCAAAAGTTAATTTAGGTCTAGCCAAGCATCTCAGCTGAAGTATAGTGAGAGATAAGGTGTCTTAAACGGCAGTCATTTTGGAAGAAAATATGACTTACGCTTAAATTGCGCTGCCTTTTACTGCCATTTTGTCTGAAAGAGGAGATGGAGAGATAACTACATCTATGATATCAGAGAGGCTGGGAACAGGTGCGTTATTATGGTAGACAGACTGTATGTAGGATATTTGTTTAATCCTCAGTATTTCGACAGAAGGAGGAGAAATGACAATGATACATCTGTGCTCTGCAAAAACAACGGTACCAACTGTGTGCAGGTGCCGAGCAGATTTGAACTCACACTACATAGTAAATAGTCTTGCTTCAGCTCACTGTTATGGTTCGCAGAGAAATGATTGGCATCAGGGAAAAATGTAGAACCACGGGGGCTAATAATTGGCAGAACCTCGCAATAAGCGATATTTTTGGAACCCGAATCCCAAATTTGCTTCCTCCCACCCTCAGTCTCTCACATACATGCGTAGCAATACGCAGCGATGTCAGCACCCTCCCAATCTGTGGAGAGCAGCTTCTAGGGCTGCACATGGCTGCGCTGTGAAGGAACAGGCTCTGCATATTTCTGACAGCTCTGGCATCTCCCCGCTCCTCATCTCATCTTCATCCTTCCATCGCTCCTTTTTATTTGGCACCGCTCATTCGGTAGATCATGACACCAACACTACCATAAGATTGATAAAAGTGTTTTGCTACACTTAAAATGTGTCTGTGTATACCCCAGCATTTAAATCATTCCCTTCATTTGGATTAGCTCTTTTCCCTTTTTTCCCTATACACCCCTATCCCATTTTTACCATAATCTTATTTATTTACCATGTGGTAGGACACACACACACACACACACACACACACACACACACACACACACACACACACACACACACACACACACACACACACACACACACACACACACACACACACACACACACACACACACACACACACACACACAGAGAAATCAGTACTCCCTTCTTTTTTTTATTTTGTGTACACATTTTGTACAGTCTGTCATACTGTTTGTGATTGCCATCTGTGATCCAGTTCTGAATTTTTCTCACCTTTCCTTCATTCATTCGTTCTTCATGCTTGCATGTGTGTGCAACACATGGCTCAGGTATTGTCTGGCTTTCAAACAGATGTACATTGACAGCACTTGAAGAGGGCCAGTGATTTGGGCCAGTGAGCTACACATGTCTCTTGTATCCACCTGTGCAGGGTATTCGTCTCCTCTCCTTTTTGTCTTTTTTTTTTCCCCCTGATCTATCTATCACAAACTCTGCAAGCTGTCGCAATGGGGTGACGGGCCGGCCCGTGCCGGCATTCTTCTGAAATAGACAGGCAAGTCGGGAAGCTCATTGTTGTTCAGGACACGTCTGCTGAAGCACAGCGCTATACAGCAGCTACACATTGCCAGCCTCCCCTTCCTTACACCATCCAGCCTTCTTGTGAGGAGCCCTATCTCATTCATTCACCTCCAAATTGCTTTTTCTTCCCTTGATTGCGCTCCTGGAAAGCCAGGACGCCAGTAGGATTTCATCTGGTGCTTTCTAGACCTTTCCCCAATATTGGTTCGGCATGGAAAACCCAGCCATCAGTAACACTTGTTTTTTTTACCAGACTGAAGTTGACTTTTCAACTCCAGAGTATGATGTCACCGTGCCCTTACATAAATTCAAGTTTTATGTTCAGTGTTTGGGAAGTTTTATCTTCTGTGTTTGGGGAATTCATATATATTAAGGGACAAGAGGCAGCTTTATGACCCCCAGGGTTTACACAGGCCCTTCTTGGAGGTGACAGACTTAGGGCCTTGCACTGTTGAGTTAATTACACATCAATATGCCTTGGTCCCATTTATGGA
This sequence comes from Eleginops maclovinus, assembly GCF_036324505.1. Classification (NCBI taxonomy): domain Eukaryota; kingdom Metazoa; phylum Chordata; class Actinopteri; order Perciformes; family Eleginopidae; genus Eleginops; species Eleginops maclovinus. The sequence continues at coordinate 6,861,920 of NC_086366.1, read as the reverse complement.
TATTTTTGATTATGCAGTAAAAGTAAATGAGCTAACTGAAATGAGGCTTTCTGACATCACTGTGTATGTTTTACTCTTTTTGACTAAGGTGACCCAGGTGGGTTTAAAATCAGATAGGGCTAGCATTCGTAGATGTCTACAAATACATAAACAAAGTCTTATCTCTGTGGAGTTGAGGGACCTCAATAAAATGTAAGTAGCCTTTAAACTAAATTGTGGATTCTCAAAGGGATAAGGTTAATGTATGTTGTGACAGCTCGATTGGATTTCTCCCTCAAAAAAAATAAATGAATGCTTGGAGCTTTAAAGCTACTAAAGTCTCGGGTCAAACACATCAAACTCTATCAAGGATTAAAGTAATGAACGGGCAGTAGGGCTTTTTTAAGTCTTTAGTAAAACCACACATCCAAGATCTTTGAGTAATACAGACGTGCAAGAAAAAACTCATTTGTGTCTGCTATCAGTTATCTGTGATTAGTATCAAACCTGTAATAACTGAAGAATGTCCGTGCGTTTGCATGCCGACGGTGTCTGTGCCTGCACAGGAGAATGCAAATCTGTGAAAGTGTTGAAAGAGATTACATTATTATCCCCAAGAAGAAAGTATTGAGAGGAACAGGGTTTGCAGTGAGTCAGCCTGTAATTAAAGAGGAGCGATCAATCTGTACCACTGACCACACTACTTATGCCAAGTCCATCGAATGGCTGCAGTAAAGAGCTAATTTAGAACCATTAGGGACTGCCGAGTTTGCAAACAGCCCAGTAATGATGATGGCTGATTCAAGTTCAAGGCTTGGCCTCTGTATAACTGTCAGACCTGGCAGTCATAAGGCAGGATCAGTGGAAGATCCCAGATAAAGAGAAAGACTAAAATATCAATTTAACTGGGTTTTTCCTGGTCATTCATTCGAATTCAATAAATGTTCGGTTATTGGTCAAATCCTCCTATTCCTTCAGCAGACATAAAATCTCACCTGCCAATACCCAGAGGGTAAAGGTTTCCTATTTCACTGGAATATTGTTCTATTAAGTCCAACCGACTTACCTCCATGTGGGCCTTTTTTCAATGTTCTTTAATGGTTGTAATTACAAAAAGATGCCAATGGAGCACACGCTGAGAGCCTTGTGCATGTGCTAGTTTCACAAAAAAAACAATTTCAGTCAAGGCTTTTCACAAACTGTACCCACATTAGCACCCTGCACATACAGTCAGACCTCTAACCCAATAGTGGACAGCGAGATACAGAGGTACAGTTGCAGGATGGATGAAGCCAGGCATGTCCGTTTTATTTCCTGTCTGTTCACCATTCAATCTCAGCATGTTGCTGGCAGGTGGCCTTCCATAGGGACATGTCCTGGACATGTAGCAGTGCTCTGTGTGGTCTGCCTTTGACCTCTCTGCCATGCAGCTCCACTATGCACACAATCATAAACGCCTCTTGCTCTGACATCTCTCAGTAGAGAAACATACCGGTGAATAATAGTAGACAACTGAGACTATAAAGGTCAGATGGTGACTTACTGCAAACAGTGTGCGGGGGGGGCAACCTTTCATGCACGTTCATTAGAGGTGTCAACTTCTGACCCTGTCACACCTATTAATAGACACCTATGTACTAATATGTGTATAGGAGGAGGAAGAGGAATATATCCCTTAAAAGATCACTACGAAGCCTCAGCTCTCTCGTTCTCTGAGAGTTTAACATCACATCAAGTCTTTGTCCTATCTCAGTCACATACTGTCAGACTCTCTTTCTAATCTCCCCCTCTCCATAAAAAGTACTTTATGGCTGCCTTATATTCTTGGAATTTAATTAATGTTTCAGTCATGTGTGCAAGGGAGCACTGACAGCAAGCCACTAACGTTGGATCTCCGTAATCAACTGTCTCAGTGCTTTCACTGAGCTTCACATTTGGTTCATTCCCTTTAATGGCAAATGCAAGAGCTGTTTGAGCTTCCTGGCTCACATTGCTTTTTACATGCCCCCTGCCTCATTTGCATACCATGCAGTAGTTTCTGTTCTGAGCATAAGAATAAACGAATGTGTCCTCCTTGACCTTGTTTCCAATTGCCGATAGAGGACCAAAAGGTGACCACATTCTCACAAAGCGTCTTTCTCATTGCCTACATCAGCACTCTGTTGTCTGATGTGCTAGTGCTGACCTAAGATTCCTCTACCTCTACCATCCCCACGCATAATAACGACCAGCAGATGAAAGGGAGCCTGCCAGAATTAACACGGCGTTTCAAACACTTGTGTACAAGAGTGTGTTCTGGGGGAGTTTTCTTTAATATTGCAGATCCACTGGTCCGGGTCAGAGTTATTAGTGTGGTCTAGTCAGAATCCAGACGTCACTGTGCCCACGGAGGTCTGATTCACTCCTTACTCACTGTAAATATGTGGCACTGTTGGTTACGTCTGATAAATTGGACAAACAAATATTTTCCGTGTTTTTTTTATGTAATTGTTTCGCAAAGCTGAAGCGCTAGTCATCAAGTGCGAAAAACCAAAATGCCACCCCAATGCACTAATTACCAGTGCACTAAAACACTAAGATGAGCTTGTCTGTGACTAAAAGATGGAGTGTAATGTTTCTGAGGGCTCATATCTCAATGTGCTTCTCCATTTGCTCTGCATGACATGACAAATGATTTTGATCATATGTGCAATGGACTCAAATCTTAAAAAGTTGAACTCTTTAGGATTTCAGTCCCTGTTGATTTGGTGAATACCATAATGACCTTAGAAGTAAATGCAGTGTTCTGATATAAAACTCAAGGTTCTTAATGTGTTCTTAAAGAAATTCACACCAAATAAATTGACAATGAGTTATGTGAAGTTCTGTAAAGAGTACTGTATGCAAACTTATTCTGACACTACGCTTTCGTTTATGTCTGCCGTACGATTTCCCTTCTATACTTATTGTCATTCAATATATAAAACTGTTTCCCAATTACATTTTTCCCTGCCGTTCATCTCGGTGCTGCTTGACAGCATAGATCCAACCCATAATAACCTTCTTTCCCATCATGATACTTTTTGCAAGGGGAATATGGCAGCTGCCTGCAGCCTTTGATTTCGTCTTGCCCCAGATCTGCATTGTAATGAGCACTCAGGTCAATCAATAATTCACTGCCGTTTCAGTTATAGAAAAAGAAGAAAAAACAAACATCCAGATCAGCTCATGGGGAAGACAGGGAGAGGACTTTGATCAGTGCCATCGAGAGGCTCATATAGCACTGTTGTGATCCTTTCTTCTCTCTGTTGTGTTTGTCAAAGCGGAGTAATTGGCAAGCAAATGTACATCTGTGCGTCTGGGGGGGGTTATACATAGACTGGATCACATTTAATTCTGACATTGCCATGTGTATGGTGGCAAAATGTCATCTTATTTGACTGATGGGAGATTTGATTGATATTTAGACAGTCTTGCTGTGACTTGTGTAAAGCTTTTAAATTGCACCAGTGCTAGTTTTACGATTAAGCGCAGGCTGAATCTGTTTCTTACTGTGAAGTCATTACCTTCCCAGAATGTTTAAACATGGTTTTATATTTTCTGAAGAAAAGTCATTTGTATACAATGAACTGAAATCGGGTTTCTTGTTAGCATCATAAGTACTCTCATTATAGGGGAATTGACTGTGTGATGAGATTGATGAAGACATGCAGCCAAATCTTCACAGTGCCATTTGTTAAATATTTTTGTTGTATTTGGATCAAACTTCTAGTATCGCAATTACACGGAAACCCAATTTTCATAATTGCGTGAAAAAGCAACCAGTAATTACATGCCAGTGTGCCATCATTATGCGTTCAACAACAGTAACACATATGATATTGAATTATAGCTCAATTATAATTCCAGATGCTTACTTATAGTCCAGATTCATTGTGAATTACACAATCCTTATTGGTTTCTAAATAATATGCAAACCGGTCATTATCACATGGTTACCATGAGGCTAATGCCGTCTCTTTCTTTGTATTAACAGTTCCCCCAGAGGACCCGGTCATCAGTGGAGGGCCGGTGGTGAGCTTAAGAGCTGGCGATCCCCTCAATCTGACCTGCCATGCCGACAACGCCAAGCCGGCAGCCTCCATCGCCTGGATTCGCAACGGACAGGTCCTTAATGGGGCCATGAACTCCAAGGTAAGCATGGAGGTGTGTCATTGAAAGCCGTCTGGGGACAAGGGGTGTGGGTGGAATTAGGAATAGTGTTGCATGGTGGATTTCATTTCGTTCTCTAGACCATTTTCTAAAAAGCTAAAAAGCGAGACAGGGAATGACAACACCTGTTCCTTTACATCTGTGCATGTCCTGAAAAGAACTGCAGAACTTCTAAACACCCATGAGATGTTTCCTAGCGAGTGTCTGAGTCATTGGTGGGCGTTTACCTCAGCATCCAGACTGCTTTTTGAAGTGAAATCCCTTGAAAATCCAGGTTGTGTTTTGATTCCTTAAAAGATTGCTGGCCCTTTTTTCCCAGTATACAAATCACCTCAGACAAGCAGATGGCGAGATCGGGGAACTATCACTGACTTTCCTCTGTGTTTTGATCTCCTTCAGTGGCATTTGTCTCTCTTCATCTTCTCAACCTGTTACAAAATTTACTATGTCACTTTCCGTGCTGGAATCTGCCTGAACCTTTTTTGCGGCGCAGTATGATTCTCACTGACAGACCATGTTCCCACGTCTGATGCCTTAGCGCACGATAGCTAATGTGTACACCAGCCTGGTGGCATGATCACCTGACCCCATAGACTTTTGACTGACATTCACCCTTTAGGCTAATCATGCAATCAACACCGTCATGTTCTATTTCATTTAAACAAACCACATAAAGAGACCAGGCACTTTAGAGCACTAACACCTCCCCCGCCTTCCCTCGCTCCCTGCGCTGCCTCATCCCATTATCGTCTTTTTTCAAAGAGCAGATAAATGCCATTGATTGGACTGGGGTACGGCACCAGGCCGATTTGAATAAAGTGATTGCTTGAGGTGGCGCTTGCTAATAGTGGGCGGGCGCTGTGTTTCCTGCCATCACTTCCTCTCAGAGCGAATGCAGATATGAGGACATTCTGTGCTGGTAGCTGATGGATCCGCACATATCTGCTCTGAGCCCAAGTGTGTCCCTCTTCTCTCTTATCTCTATTGCCTACCATTGAAAAGCAATGGGTTCGATTAAAATGAGTCTTTTTTGGGTCCTGAGCACTTGGGGGACATTTTGTAAGCATAATCATCTGCTCTGATGGTCTTCTCATATCCCGCAGATCAAGAGGACTAATGTGAGCAGATGTGGTGGACCACTCACAGAAATGGCTTTCCTGATGGTGTCATGTCTAATGATAGTTCTGACCCAAAGATAATTTCCCACTAAGGCCTCCAAAAGCTCATCTCTCTGACCTCTTAGAAAACCATTTACTGGACCAGTGGTTATGGAGAAAGCGTATGATTAAAGCTATCGCTTAACAGAACTGTGTGTTGGTATAACCATATAAGAGTAACTGAATTAATGCCTATCGTTAGCGAGGGTAGCTTCACTAAACTTTTGTACAGTATACTAGGAAGAGGACTCCCCAAATAATTAAGTGGCAGAAGTTTGTCACAGTAAGGTGAATGGTTCAAATATAAAGACTGGCTGTGAAGATGTGAGCAGAGGAAGTTAAAGAATAATGTCCTCTCATGTCCCATCTGCTCCAGTGGAGCTACTCAGTGGCAAAACAGCAAAGAATTGCCTCCAGGTCCGGGCTGTGGTTTGAAAGTGTGCCGAGATGCTATATGATATGTTTTACACTGGAGTGGTGGAGCAAATCATCTGAAAAACCTGATGCACTCCCCTCCCAGATGTGCTACCCTTTTTTTTCTGAATGCTCTGGTGGCAAACTGAGAGGTGAGCAGGAGACTGGGGTGTTATCTCAGTGTTAGGAGGTTTAAAACGTTGTTAAGCATGTTCTTGGCTTTTCTTCCTGGCAAGAATAGCTTGTTTTTTTTTGTATACTGTCTCTGCTTCAAAGTCAACTCATGCCGCTGTTTGAGAGCAGGTAAACTTACTTATGTTTACATGAAGCAGCTGCTGTTTATGTATAATATTTTCAGCAGAAATGTTTTATTCTATTTCCATTTCATGTCTCTGATCGACCTCTCTACCCTACGACTGTTTAAGGCAGCTTTTTTTGTTCCTGCTTCCCAGTTTCCTTATTCTCCTCCTATCTTCGTGAGCTTTGTTGTGTAATTGGAGGACTTAAGTGCGTTTTAATTGTCACACCCATTGAGTGATGAGTTGGAAGAATACTTACAAATAAAGTAACCTATTAAAATCTGAGTGGGCATTAAACCTGTTAACTGTTATTCATTATGAGACAGGTAAAGGTTTCCAAGCACAAGAGGAGAATATTAAGTCAATGGGCTGTTACGTTCAGCATTACAGTATCACAAGTAATTGTGCCGATGCAAGAAGAAGGTTGTATGTATTTGGAAAGCTAATTAATTTGATTCATTCAGCATTCAAATTAAAAGTGTCATCCAGAATATAAATGACCTTAATTAATTGTTTTTTAAAACTATAAAAATGATCCTTTTAAAGGTAGTGAGTTCAAAAGAAGACCACGAAATACTTCAATAAGCATCTGCATAAACAAACCATCAAAATAAATTGTTGAATTTTTAGTAAAATAGCAGTTGTGTGGTTCAACATGTCAAATGGCTGATTGAAACCCAGAGATGTGTTTGGTATCAAATCAAAGCGTGTTGAATGGGAAAGCAGAATATTAATGATGTATAAATTATGCGTCTTTGCTTACTTGGTGAATTCAGCAACGTCCCTGAGGGATCCCTGCATATTTGAAACGCATTGGGCAATACTTTTCTTCTCCTTTCAGTTATTTATTGGACTGTTAGTATGACCTTACAGCCACATCCAGCACCTATGCATTCAATCGACAGGTTGATGAATGTAGTACTTTATTAAAAAGATGGCCTGATCTGATAATATCTTGTATATCTAACTACTTTTATCTATACTAAATTAGCATTATCTGTTTTTCATTGGTAATTATGTGCTCATAGTATCAAGCAGCTTTTTTTTGTTCACTGTTCACTATTAGTCTTATTAATGGTTGCTTATTAATTGACTTTTCAGCTACAAAAACAACACTTTGTGTATTTCAGAAGCTCTTTTGGTAAAATAAGCGCATATAATTATCAAAATACTTATAAAATCCAATGTTTTTCATTAAATCAATTTGCCTACTTGATTGTCATTTTAACCTTTGATTCATGAATTACCAGCACCATTAAAATAGGTCACTAAGTAGAATAGAAGTTGAGAGTAAACAAAGTGGCTGTTTAGGGCTAAGAGTGAATTAGCCCTGCTGGCAGCACATCAAGTTTAATAAGTATTAACCAGATTGATAAGCTTTTTGAAGCCACTGTCTGGTCTTCTAATAACAGGTCACCTTCTTGCTTATTTAGCGGTTAGCTTGGCGGTTGCAGCATTAAGCTGGTTATTGTTGGTTGTTGGCTATTGTTAAGTTGTGCTAGATTGCCAGCTAACAATCCATCTCAAAATGAAAGACAGTGTTGGATGTCAGAATGATCATGTTAACAAGCAGTGCCTAACCAAGACTAAAAGCTAGCAAATTTAGACCTGAAGTTTGTCGAAAAGAGAGCTCCAGTGGGATGTCCCTGTTGCTGCTAATGTTTGCATAAATCAACTTGACAAGCAATAGTTTGGCTTATTGCTCTCTGTTTCTCGGTCTCATTTGCCTTTTAGCGTTCAGAAATCACCTGATAAAGATTTAAATTTACGTGGCAAAAAAGCAACCTTTTCCATCTCCATCTTGTTACTCTTGCCAATCCCTTCCAGCCTAGTATATTCTCCAGACAGTGATATGAAAATGTACCAAATTGTAATGTAGTCATGGTGTGGAATTCAATGCAGCAGCCGGCTAACCCCCTTTTTAAGATTAATGACTTCAGACAGGTCCGAGGAGACGAGGGAAACAATCCTGATTGTGTCAGAAAGGATATTACATTGACATATCCCACGTCTGACAGCTAATGTGCTCTGCTTTAGAAGTGACTCACACACAAATATGAAATTCATCACATGGTTCTTCACATACAAATGGACTCCAAAGGAACATGAATGGCATTTATAATATCCCTTTTCTTATAAAATGCTTATTAATATCCATGAAAAAAGGCTCAGCCCAATACCTCAGACGCTCTACTGTTACTTACAGATTCATATCGAGCCTTCATGTCTGAATTACAAGTTCAATGACAGACTAATTATATTATTGAGATTATGGTATGCTTAAGAGAGGGAGACATTCTTATATTACATTTTTTTTCAAAAAAAAAGCATTGCATAGAAATGAGGAGATAATTACCACTGATTTGTGCGATGACAACGAACTACAGTTAGACTCAGCTAATGATTAACTGGTAGTGAAAATGGTGGTTTAAATACAGTATTATGCTCTCTTGCACTTTGTGATTATGCTTTAATATACAGTAATGTACCTTATGTAGTCATGACATTTCAACATGCCTATTGTGCCTTTCTAGTACCTTTGTAGGTAAAGAATCGAGTTTCAAACTAAAATGTTCCATAGATGCTGAGATGTAATTATTTTCTTGATCTATTACTACATTTCTAAGGCTTATCCAAAGGGAACAAGTCTAATGTGAGCTCCCTTTACCTACCAGTTTTACATCAGGAAAATGGTTGTTCTTTACTATGGCAGGGCCTTATGTTTCTACAAAAAACACTAAGCCACAGTGAGCCTTCTTTAAATAGTTGGCAGGGAAATGCATCTTGACTGTGTGGTTGACCACACTGTGCCCTGTTGCCCACGCAATTTGTTCTAGTCAGTGACTTTGTTCGGCCCCGCACTGGTTAACATAGACTCCCGAGCCCTCCCCAGAGCATTCTGGGTAGAGCGCGAGCTACTGAGCGCTACCAACCGATTCCAGATGGCTTCCACAATGTAGGGCTCAGAGGATGAGCGCTGAAAAGAAGATTGATTTCCTTTGTGGAGTATGACAAGCCGTGCACTAGAGCGCAGCTCTCCAGACACACTAAAGAGGCTCAAAAACCATATTTGTACTTTTTTTTTTTTTTTTCATATCAATCAGCTTTGCAGTATAACTACAGGCTACAGTGTTTTGAGGGTTTGCCTGTGGTCCCCCAAGGGACGAGGTGCGTGTATTCATGAATGTTCTGCTGTTTTGTTCAGGTTTTTTCCCCAGGTTTACACCTTCTCCATCAAAGCTTATCTATTGAACTGCTTATTCCATCTCTCTTCGCTGTTTGAATATCATTTACACTGTTGTGAGTCTGAGCTATTGAAAATATTATTCTATAGTGACCAACCAACAATATGGTATAGATTTAGATGTAGGCCTAAAAATGTACTTTTTCCTAAACCTTTTCTAACTTTGCCTTATTCGTTGCAGACCTTGCTCCGGGATGGCAGGAGAGAAAGCACCGTGAGCACGCTCTACCTATCGCCTTCCAACATCGAGACGGGTCAGCAGATCACCTGTAAAGCTTCCAACAAGGCAGTCCCCAACGGCAAGGAGACCAGTGTCACAATTGACATCCAGCGTAAGCAAACCTCTTTTCCCTCTCTCTTTATGCCTTTCAATGTCTCCCCCTTCGCTCTTGAAGTCCCTAGAAATCAATCAATAGAGATTGGGGGTAAAAGTCTGCGTATGACACACATTGCTCAGTATTTGAGGAATTTCTTACATGTATAGGCGTGAAACTGTTTCACAGGCATAGGTGACTAACACTCTGTAAACACTGAGATTCATTTTAGGCTCTGATGGGTATTTATAATTGGATTCCATTTTGCTTTCAAGAAATGTAGGTGGAAGATGGATTGATGATGCATCACTTTTTTTTGTTCGCTATGATAAAATATCAAAGGAGCTGTCCATCTAAAAATGAATGGGATTGTCTGTTTTGGTCCGACTACCTGCCTGCTGTTGCGCTACGCACACTGTCTCCACCTCTTGTATTTCCTTGCTCACGCCATCAATCTTTTTGATGAGAGCACGCACAATTCCCCTCTAAAATAGGCAAAGTAAGCCCAGCGTGTAAAACACATTCAGCCTCAATTGTCAGGGAATCTTTTTTCGATCAAGAACCGTTCACTGTAAGAGAGGGGCTTTGAACAAAGGGATTTTGCATCACTCACGGCCCCTTCAACACCATTAAGTATGACTAATAAAGCAGAAAATGCTTTTTAGAGAGGCAATATGACTGACGGCTCCATTCTTTTCATTATGTGCACCGCGAGAGGCAAGCGTGGCAAGAGCGGACACGCTGCGATCAGGCCAACTCAGGCGCGGGAGTAAAAATGATTAACAGTTGTTAGTGTTTGCAACCCTTGCAGTTTGTGCTCGTCCTATTTTGTCTTGCAGTCAGAGAGGGGAGTCGGCCCACATGTAAAATGATTTGTCACCATGTATAATGATGTGCCGTGATAAATGCTCGCCATCATAGCATCATTCTCGCTTCTGAATGTATGATTTAACCCTGAAAAATTAGTCCAGCGGATTTCTAATTAGCATTCCAAAATGTGCTCTTTACAAAATTAGAGCTCCCGACAACATTTTTCACAGTGTGAGATCAAACTGAGCGACAGCAGAGACTAATTGTCGAGATTCAAATTGTCTCCCACTAGGCTTAGCCTCTTGTTTCCCTCCCTCCTTCTCACTCCCCCAGCATCTTCCTCAGTCATGACAGGTAAAGTGTTCAGCACAGTTCAGCAGAGCCTACGGGGTTTGCACTAAGCACTTTCAAATTAAGCTTCTCCTGAAATGCAACGTGTTGTGATTTAACTTTGATGCCCTCAAATTAGGCATCAATTTGGCTCATTTCAATGCTGTCTTATTCTATTAGAAAGGTTCTTTCCTCAACAAGAGCATCTGAAACCCAACCAAAAATTGGAGCTATGGTGCAGGTTTACACCATGTGCCCTTCCGCGAAACCCAGAGATACGCCGCTACATAAAATACGTGTCTGCTGGAGAGATATGTCTTTCAGATGTGTCTGGTTTACTGTGCCATTGATTATTCACCTGCCATGTTAATACTGCAGCTAGATTGAGTTTTCTGTGAAAATATTGTGAGGAAGGATTTATTGTGAGGTTGGAAATCTGGAATACTACTTAAATATGAATGCACCGAGCATTTCAAAGAAGCCCTCTCGTGAGAAGCAGTCTTTCTTTAACAATAAAAACAGGTGCTGGATGAATAAATGATGGGAGACTGGCAGGGGGGATAGAAGCAGATGAAAGTTGACCTCCTTAACTTTAAAGACCAAACAGAACATAGGTCTGGCCAATGTGATTGCTCTTGAACAGAAGGCATTCTGTTAGTACATACGAGTGGTAAATATTGATATGAAGCTTCTCTTGTCCTACAGAGAAGGAAGCATACAGTAGCTATATACTAGCCAATGAAGGTGATAACTTAAATGATTTGAAGGAATCAGATCAGTCGTTATAGATTATTCAACAGTTTTAAAGTGTATCTCCAGGAAATGTCATCCAAATGTAGATGTATGGGTTCATTAGACTCATTTGAGGAAGAATTGTGTGTATGGACCGGGCTCTGTACGCCTGTTATGACATATTTAGTCTGGAAATGCAGACTTTGGGCGGCTCTAGAGCCTGAATTGGGACACAGTCATTGAGAAATTATTAGTCTGGACAGAGCGCAGACTTTCAAATGAACATACACCTGCACAGGACAACACGAGGGAGACAGATGAGAGAAATGACTGGGCACATGCACAAGTCAAACACACACTAATACATGCTTTCCCAAATCTTCCGTAGTGCCCCAAAAAGAACCCAGCTCAAAAGATTGATGTAAGGATGAGTCTGTACTTGCTAATGCTCACATTCTTCCTTCCAATTTAGAAAAACAGCTCAAAAACAGCTCAAACTTCACCCTGCACAGCCATAATAGATGTCAACCGAATGTATTTCACCACCTTGTGTCATGCAATTGAAAAAAGGCCCAACAAAGGGGACCTTGCACCTCCTTGGAGCAGAGGAAGCACAGAAACATTATTTCTACTTCCCACCATTCAACTCTTTTTTCTCAGAGAAGGCCATCACCCTACTTTTCAAGACAATGGTTCCTTCAGGTGCATACCCCTTGGCCATGCATCTTTACAGCAGTGCTGGTTGTTCCCTCTGTCCTACAGCAAGAAGCAGTCACAATGTTTGTACATTATCAATTCTCCGTGGCGGTACACACTATTATTATTATTGTTTACATAGTAATGGCCTTAATCTCTAACGTGACCACATATTTTGAGATGTACTGCCTTCTTCTGTGTATCTTCATCTTCTTTATACATACATATACTAAAAGAGAATGATAACAATCCAAGTATAATAAGCTTATCAACTGTATTTGTGATTTGCAGGAACTAGAGACTACATTTAGTGATGTATGATTGAGGGGTAGTGAATAAAGAAAAGGGTAGTTTAATTTCTTATTGGAAAATATTGAATTCAATTAAATACAAGTAAACCAAAAAAGGAAGTTCTCGTTACTTTGGATAACAAACAGAATTGTATAATTAAATTAAATTATTTTCTTCACTCACAAGTTTTGCAAGTGGTTCCTTCATGTACACCTGTCTTACTGTCACAAATACAGGGGGGATTAATTGATCATCTTTGATAAACGGTCCATCTTTGGAAGTGAGAATCCTGTGAGGGCCCACTCAGGCTAGATAGCCAACATTACAAACACTTCTGTTCTTCCAAGACCTCATTGAATTGCAATATAATTTGCTAGCATGAAAGCCCCTTTGATCTTTGGGTAAAGGTTTTACCCCAATTCTGGTCAGGGCTACGAGGTCCTAATAGGAAAGTATAAGGCCTAAGGTCCACTTATCTTAGTTCAAATTGAAAGCATACAGACTTCAAATGGCAGCATTTGTTGAGTCACATGCTTTTAACTGTCATTTCATTTCATAATAAAAAGAGAATTTATGAGTTGACAGCTATCCAATGCCTTTCAAATAATTCTGTGTGTGCTAGCAAGGTTTTGAAGATTGAGAATAAATTGATACTGATATTGGTTCTGATCTTACTCTCAATAAGACATCAAATAAGTGCATGTCCTAATATAGCTGTGGGTAATGATTATATACAATGTGAATAAAGGCTGCAGTTTCCTATGGCACGTCTTTTTTGTGTGGCTCCCAATATTTAAAATTAATAGACTCATTTATTTTCCGGCCCAGAGTTTTCTAATTGACCGTGTTACGTGCGATAATATTAATGGCAACAAAAGTAATTAAAATCTTCTCAGTCAGTCTGCCCTTCTCAACATTTGGTATTCCGCTCACCTCTAAGTGTAGGTGCCCTTTATTCCCTCTGCTCAATCCTTATAGCTATCCAAATGAGAGTAATCTAAGCACAACCCAGCACATTGCTCTACAGCTTAAACCAGCCTAAAATCCAATGCATTTCACAACGCTATTTTCTTTTATCATCACTGTAATGCTTATGATTAACATCCACCTCAGCATTTTCATTCCCAGGGAAGTTCGTACACAGTTATCTGACCAAGGGTTGGACAAATTAGCATCTAAATACAGTATGTACAGGTGATGTTGCCAGAATGAGAGGGATTTAAAGCCAATCTAGGTGATTCAGAACCCGGGATAGACTGCTGACTTCAGTTGTCCATACCAGTCCATTAGTGGACTGTAATTATTTGATAGCAGAGGGGAGGCTACCCCCTGATGCTGTTTTTCTCCAGCAGCATGGCTTCACTTGAATGATGCCCTTTGGTCTTTAATCACTAAACTTTGCAACCCCCCCCGGCATAAAACTACTGCAGTGAAATATGATTCTGATGCCACTGTTTCATCCCACTCATCAGTCAACTTAAAATATTCCTCAAATATGTTCTAGTCCAGCTGCATATCTGCAGAGCATTGCCCCACATTGAAACACATTTTCAAACGCATAGTGGGAAATTAATGCGCTGGGGACGAGCAAAGCCAAGACTCTCTATGTGTTTGCATTGCAAACAAGCTGAGCCATGTGGAGGGAAAATGAATGCCATTTGTTGAGACTAATTAATAAAGAACATGCAGATGTGCAATTGGGGAGGATTTGTTTTTGGTAGCTGTTACATGCGCTCGCTGCTTAATCAAGCAGATAATGGCAAACTCATCTGAAGGGAGATGACAGAATTGGAAATTTAGAGAAAAATGGTAAATAGACTGCATTTATATAACGCTTTTCCAGTCTTTGAAACCCCTCAAAGGGCTTTTATATATACAAATCAGCTTTCATACCCATTCACAGACATTCACACAGAGGCAGAGGCTGCCAAACAAAGTGCCACCTGCTCAGACTAACATTCAAACACATTCACACAACGTTTGCAATGCCATCAGGAATTTAGGTTAAGTATCTTTCTCAAAGACACATCAACATTAGAGGTCAAGCCAATGGCCCTCCTATTCGAGGATGACAATTTACCTACTGAGCCGGAGTAGCCTCTTAAATTAGGTTGTTTTCTTTACATTTCATTAAGATTTAAGAGGAAAGGCACATATGGAAGTCTGGATGTTCTGTAGATTACATTCAGCTCTTATTATGTTGCAATACTGGGTTACACATTTCCAATGCTCCAAACAAAGCTTTGAAGACTATCTTTTGATTGGATTAGTAACAAATTCTGATGCTTATGCACATATTTACACAGATGTGCTACATGGACTACAGCGCTGCTCATCTAAGCTGCTGTATAAACAAAGAACATCTGCCTTCATTAAAGCAAGTCAATTCTTTGGTGTACCACGGCTGAAAAAGTCATGATCAATACGCTGGACCTCAGGTTCTCCGTCAGTCTGTTCTCCTTCACGGTATTTCACTCAGCCAGTCATATGACAGCATGCCCATATTGCTGAGACTACAAGCCACATGTGGGTGGCCCACAAACAGCTTCCACATCTTTCAGAGGCATGCGACATTCCTGCAGTTTGAAGCTGGTCCTACTGGAGAACATCTGTCGACGGTGACCCGGAGAGATTCGAAATTGAGCTTTAAGAAAGGGAAAAAACAATTTGTGTTGGCACTTTCTCCATCGAACACAGAGAAGTTGGAAGTTCCAAAAACACCATCTGGTCTCCACTTTGAACTAACCCATCAAAAGCTGTCGCCCAACTATAACACCGCCCCCCCCCCCCCCCCCCCCCCGTTCATGCTGTTGTTTTCACTGGAGCTCCGATCAGTCCTACTATCCCCATTTCCCTCTATTCATCCATCCCTCCTCCTCTCTAACCCTCCCCCTTGACGAATCGGAGGAATTAACAATCTTGCATATTGGATGCGATGTTCCATGACGCGTCCAATGCTCCCGCTCAGCACCTCATGCATTTATACAGCTAAGTGGCAAATGGTCTTCTTTATTAAGTAGATGCCTGTCATATCTGAAGGGTCAAAGGTTAGAGAAACGACAGTCCCTGATTCACACCAAAGGAATTTGCTGGAAGACTTTTGACAGCTTTTGCCCCCATCGCTGTCTTCGCTTTCGGTTCTTCAGAGAAATAGAACTATCCAACAATTTGCTCGTCTAACTCAGAAATAGATTTAAAGTCGTTATGACATTACCCCTTGCTGAGATCGACTGGGTTTTTTTGAGGGAGGGTCAGTTTAAACGGCTAACTCATTTGAAAAGGACAATAATTAAAAGCCAGATTGACACTAATGAGCATTTGTGTCCTTAGAAGTCTCTTGGCGGGAGGACCAGAGAAAAATGGCTGGCATGATTGAAAAGTACAATATAGGAACACTTTTAATGAGAAGGCTTACGAATTAGCTGCTGCACATACACTGTGACTATTAGCCGTACACGCCCTCCAGATCTCCCTTGCTTTCTTCTTATGTCTGCTTCCCTCAGTTCTCTCCAGCTTTTTACTAGATTTTATTACCAGCTCCACCAACACCACATCTGTCATTTTGCCCCTGAGGTTCCCTTTGCCCACATTTTTGTCCAAGCAATTAACCACTTGCGATGCTGAAAACACCTACTAGGCTCAAGGCACGGATAGGTTTTTCTGTTTTATTATCACACCCACATGCCCTTTCATAAGCACACATACCCGCCTTAAACATGGGCCTACACATGCAAATACACACACAGATGGCTGCTCAGTACCTAGAGAGACTTGCTGGTTCACTGTGGGCCTTCACTCTCCAGGATCCACAATGTTGTTGTTTTCTTTACTAGCCTGGGGAGAACTGGCACAGGTGGAACTCACGGATTTGAAAGTGCTAGGGTTGTTGTTGGTAGTGGGTGGGGGGGGGGGGGGGGGGGCAACTGTCTAGGAGGGAAATAAGTCTCCTGGTAGAGAATTTGGTGTGTGTGAGTAGGGAGGTATACGGCACCTGGACCACCTCCCTCTCTGGGGCTTTGTGGCAGCTGAGCCAGCCCAGAGCATCTGCACAGCCACAGGGTAAAAAAACATTTTTGCTACACTTCATGCCCACACACACACACACACACACACACACACACACACACACACACACACACACACACACACACACACATATTCACACCTCATAACTATGATGTTGTTTGGCTTCATTACAGCATTGTTTGTGTGCTTCTTTAATTCTGTGTGGATCTCCGTGCCCACTATTGCTATTCATCCGAATCCAAACATAGTCCCCAGTTAGTACATTAGTATTATTGAACACAGAGCAGAAAGACTTAGTACACCTTTGAAACAGATGGCTGCACCAGCTTAAAAAAAACCCAGAACCAGCTCTTTCCCTATGTGACTAATCAACTGCCCATGATGCTTCGTCATTGATACCGCTCTTACTGCAATGATGCTGTGGAAGTGGCATTTTAGAAGCAGTAACAGTTTTTATTGCCTGTAGTTTTCAGTGGGTTTAAGGTAGTTAAAATATTATTGGAATGAATAGAAGCTATTTTTCAAGTATGTACACACGACTTAAACTGTAAACCAATAATGTGTGAGAATCTCTTTAGACCTTGACTTACCTGTATTGAGTATTGTTTTTATTAGTAAATACTCCATCCTCCTGATTCTCCATTGATTAAAGGGGCCATATTGTGCTAATTTTCAGGTTCATATTTGTATTTTGTGCCTTTACTGTGATGCTTTTCTGTTCAAAAAGCTCTTTATTTTGCTCCTACTGGCTGTGCTGCAGCACCTCTTTTCACCCTCTGTCTGAAACCATAGCCCAATCTGCTCTGATTCGTTAGCTCGCCGGCTCTGTTGTGATTGATCCACCGCTAAGAGATTTCCCGCACCTTAGCCTTTCACTTACAATGTGTTGGAGCACTAGCCAATAGAAGTGTGAGTGTTACATGGTGATGTCACTGTTACAGAAGTAAACAAAGGAGTCCAATGCAGGTGTTTCAGGCAGTGGGGGTGTTGTTTTTTTTAGCTTTTGCAGAGCAATTACATGCACAAGAACGTTTAAAACACACTACAGGAAGGTGAATAGACCAAAAGGCATAAACAAGTACTCATCATTGGTCAGTTTGATCTATTTTACCTCGCTGCATTTGAAGTGCTTATCATTATAAACCCGCCTTTCTTAAGAGACCCGGATAAATAGCTTCAGCTACTTAAAATTCATCCTCTGAGTCTGTGAGGTAAAAAGCTGTTTGTTTCACATGGGACGGGATTGATATGGAAATTAAAACGTATCTTCAAAAAGAATCCCACCTTTGTCAATTAGGATAAATTAAGTTGTTTATTAAATTTGAATAATCTCTGCGCTTGTTATTCTAAGCACTGTTTTTAATTGTACTGTATCACCGAGGTTGCTCATTGTTTAAATTGCACTATAGACCATTCACTGTGTTCCAATTGCCATTTACTAAAACTCATTATCAAGTCAAGTTTGCCTTTGATTCGCTAATGAATATAAAGTAGAAAATAAAAATAGCATGCTCTCTCCCACACCTGTTAAATACACTACAGTGTTATTCAGCAGCTGGGCCTAGACTATTTAGGTGGGTGGCAGAAAGATAAAAAATGGGGCATCAAATTATTCAGGAGGTAATTGCCTGTTATTCGGAAGAAATGCTGCCACAGACTGCGATAAGTTGTCACAACTGTTCTAAATGCTGCCACATTGTGTTGTAGGATAATCCAAATAGGAAGACATTTTCCTTGTGGTTTTAAGTGGAGCATATTTACCAACAGTACGGTATGTGTGGTACAGCTAGATAAAAGGATGCTGAATCAGTTTTGGGTCACGAGAGAGAAAAACATTTGGTCCCCTGAATAAAACTGAGAATTTACTTTGCATGTCAGAGGATTTGGCTCCTTTATTTTGAGGTTGCAAGCTTAATAAACTATTTATAAAGGTGTCTATGTTGTCTTCTCTGCAAAATATGTTCTAATTCCTTTTCTCTCTGAGTCTTATTTAGCCTCTGAAAATGTCAGCAACATGGTGTTTGTCTCTTGCCTTCAGTTCACCGCAGGATGTTTTAGGAAGCCTCCAGTTCTGTAGTTGTCTGTCTTTGTGCCTAAACGTTTTTTGTCTTTTCTTCTTGTTTTTAGATCTCCCACTTGTCAATCTCTCAGTGGAACCTCAGCCGGTTCTGGAGGGCAACCTTGTGAAGTTCCACTGCTCTGCAAAGGCCAACCCACCTGTCACACTGTACAGGTGAGATCATAAGAAGATATACAGTATATGTCAAGGCACAAAACATGTAATGTAATGTAAAATATAGTGAACTGGTGGTACGATTAACTTTAAATGAAGGATTCTGTAGTATTTTTTTTTGTGGTTAATACATTGCATCAAAGTCATGATGCTATGGTACCATTATATCTGCCGACAGTAGAAACAATTCTGTCATGTTGATAAAGTATAATGAAAATGCACCTGTAGTCTTTTGGGAAACCTTGTCTGGTTCCTATGGGTTGCAGCAAAGCAATACAGGGCTTTGTTGCATAGCTGCTTGCTTTGTGGTCATATCGTCTCCCTTGAACATTAAATGTCCATCAGTGTGTTGGAGGGAAGCTGGAAACATAATGTGCATGACATCTGATGAAGCTGTCAAGACTACAGCTTTTCTGAGATTGGGTCTCGCTGCGCAACGACATTTTGAAGGCAGGTTTCCCCCCCCGGGAAGTCTGCTGTGTTTTTATGTGCATGCTGAAAGGATGCGGTTGGATATGGATGACAGTGTGTACTGTAAGTTTGAGATGAAGCCCATGCAGGTTTTATATTAGTTTTATGATATATTTATGTTCTAAATGATTCAAATGTGGGATTTTACCTGATAAATGATTGACTGTTGTGAGGAAAGATTGAAACATAGAACTTTTATTTAGTTGATTTCATTCTATTAATCTGACTGAGATATCACGATACTCTAAGAAAGACAACAAATATTAACACATCGGCCAAGATGCTGAAAAAAGTGCTCTTAAAATCAACCTTGGCACAAGCGTAACACACTTCTGTCCTGCTGTGAGAAAAATTACACATTACATTTCATCCCACTGACTTTAAGATTACTCTTATCTTTATATTTATTTCATTTTCCTTGTGTTTGCTACACTTTTGCTGTTATGTCAAGGTTGATGAGAAAATATGTTTCCAATTTGAAATGCACCAACAGAAAACATAGAACATGTCAAAGTATTTCAATGCTCTATTCAGCTTTTGTACAAATAAAACACCTTTGCGCATTTAATAGTTTTACTTTAACAGATGGCTGCCCATTTCATGCTCCAGTTAACCCTACATAGCTTTTACTGCAGGCTGTATAAAAGGTATTCAACACCCGCATCTACAGAACAAGTGTTATTTCCCAAATCTACAGCATTCCAGATTACGTTCAAAAACAGGTTTTGTTTATTTTTCTGTGCTTTACACCTACTGTATACATTAAGCGCACAATACTCGCTGTAGAAGCTCCAAACTGGCATAGCTGTACATAAATTGTGCGGTGCAGAATCATCCGATATCTGAGGGAGTCCCTGAAAACAGGGCTCGTAAGAAAATAAATGAAAAGCAAATGATTCAGTAAAGCAACACATCATGTTCATCATCCCATTTCCTGTTTCCATTATAATCCCAACCTTATGTTGATTGCCAAACAACTCTGCTGAAAATACAGTTGTTGTGGATGCAACATAACTTGGCATACAGCAAACCAAGTTAAGCCAAAAAAGAAAGTACAACCAAATAAACAAGTGAATTAGTAGACAAACCATCTCGCTGAAGCTTTACTCACATGCTTTGCTTTTTAGAGATCAGGTATACAAAGCTGCGTTCCTCACATCCTCTTCCTCCGTTTATTAAAGCTTATTGACGGGCGCATTCTCAGTAACACTTGTTCAAATCAATTTTATATTATTTTATCACTTCTGTAATTGTGATAAAACAACAAAATGGACAGTTATTATTCTGATAAAGTCTTTCATGGCCCCGTATAAGTGTGATACTCAAGTGATTTGTCAAGAGATGTTTTTTTCTGAGTGGGAGGTTTTAAAAACGTGGCGAAAAATAAATGGAATGAAATCAATAGCAAAAGGAATTGGCCGGCTCTGAATCTTGTAATGGGACTGGGAAATTAAATGGATGTACAACACACTCACAGGTGGCCAAACAGAGATGTTGCTTTTTTTTTTTGATGGATTCTGCCCTTTTGAAAAAGGAAAAAGGGGAGGGAGGGCAGTGATATTGTGGAAAACAAGGTTTGTATTTGATTGTGTAGGTGCACAGCATTGACAGGACGTCTATTGCACCAGCGAAGGGATTTCACCTCTATTGTTATGAGAGACTGGATCAATGTTAAATTCAGACTTCTCTCCCGGGGTATCAAGAGCCGAGACGCAATAGCAGTTGAGATGACTTTTTAGTTTGACAAACTACAGAGTGAAAAACGTTTGGCTGTTGAAGCTAGGAGTAAAACTGCCACTTTCCCACTCTCTAATTTATTTCTTCCCTTGTCTCTTTTCATTTCGCTTTTGCTCTGGCTCTCTGTCATTGGAAGAATCCACTGTTGGATTAAATAATATCACAGAGACTTATAACTTCTGATGCTTCAAGGTTATACTCTCCACTAGTTTCATAGTATCCCATTTAGATTGATCTGCACATGTATACACTTGTTCCAGGACTCCCATGCACCATTGGAGTTCAGGGCATGGTAGAAAGGGGATTTTTGGGGCTCATAATGCTTACCCGAGAAGTTTCAACTCGAGACAGCCCCCCCAAAATCCCCCCTATAGAGCAATATCACTGAGGAGAGCAGGAAGCTGGTCAAGCACTGTGGGGCCATCTTTCAGTGCTAATACACTCTGTCTACCCGAGATCAGATACAGCACAAGGACAGAGTAGTTCTTAGACGGATGGCCTCTTTTCCATCCCCTAGAGAGCCATCCATTCCCAATGTGCACTGCGCCACTTTGCCATCGTCCAATTCAATGGACACTTGAGACACAGACCCAAGATAGCGGGGGCACTAGTGAAAGGCATGGTGCTTCCTGCTGCCTAACACCTGTCATGATTGCCACCCCGGTTCAATAAATCTGCCTTTGAAAGTGAAAATGGAAATAAGATATATTTCTACAGGTACCTGAACTTTTGCCAGAGCACAGCTCCAGGGGGCAGTAAAGAGAGAAGAAGTCAGCTGATCGGGGAGGTGTTGGTGAGGCGGGGGTTGGAAGAGAAGATGAAAGTGTGAATGAAGTAAGAGTAATGGGCATGCCTTCCACTCGGCACTCAGGGAATCAACACTCTCTGAGAGGGAAAGACGAGTGGGTCGGAACATCTTCATTACTGTTTATAATGGTAGGTGGGCTAGCTGGCATACATCATAATCACTCAACCAGCCTCTGATGAAGACACAGAGGGTTTTCTCAGATCCAAACAAGAACCCACCAGAGAGAAGAGAAAGAATTTCAGACAAAGCAAATCAGGTCCCATGTCTGCACACACGAGCATGCACACAACGACAACAAAACCCGATCCCTTGCATGACACATTCCAATCCTCACCAAACTTGTATTCTCTTTGTTGTTGTTGTTGTTGTTACTGCTGGATTTTTGTTTGCTTCAGACTGTCACCACATTCTCCATAAGCAAAAGTTGGAGGTAGCTAAGTGAAACATGTCACTGTTTCAGTTCCTGGATTATTATTTGGTTGTATGCAAACATTAGCAGCAGCCACACATGCTTTGAATTTGTCAAAGATGGTAATGGGACTCTAAAATGTTGGTGTGTTAAAGTCGGTTCCTAGGTGCAATGCATCGTAATGTATTCACTGCAAACTTGTAGGTTAAAGTGCACGGTTCCTGGTAATACAATCAATGCGACCAAAACAAGCTGAAAATTACCCTGAGAAGTTTGGACTGAATATTAAAAGTCTGTAACCCGACTGTACAGTTCACTATCAAACTGATTATCAAACAGGTAAAAAAAGAAGTGACCTGAATGCCACTTAAAACATTTTTATTCGAGGTCTAATGGCATAGCCCATATCACCCTGTTTTCAAATAGATGGTATGCTACATTCCTGGACTCGCTTTATTTCTTGACAGAAAAATAAAATAGCTCTGTAATTAATGTCCATGTCAGAATTACAGCATGCTGCAACCAAACCTGCATATTTTTTGGGTTATATTTCTCTGAGAATTTTATAGTCATCACTTTAGATATGCATGTGCGGGAGGATGGAGCGGAGCTGTGCTGTGCTTAACCATGCCGATAATAACTGTGGGACCTGATTTACTGTGGGTCTTGATGCTGATGGCACAGATATCTGACTAATTTAATTATAACTGTTTTATTACCTTAATCACATTCAGCAAATACAAAACTACCCCCCCCCCCCCCCCCTTTCCATGTCTCCTTCATCCTCTGCTTCTATTAACGGCACACATGTTATCTCTACAACAGTGTTCGCTTACAGACCAATGACTACCTGAAACATACAGCCACAGAGATACTGTTGAGCGCACAGGATTCACACCTTTTGTCTGAATCAAATCCCTAAATAGGAAGCAGCAGTGTAAAGTGAGTCAGCTTTTGAGTAAGCTCACACTGGCTCTTCTAACCTCCCGAAGGGAATGCAGGTGTTTGTGTTACCCTGGGCCAGCTATGTTTAGACATGAGTCTTGGACAAGGCCCAGCACATCAACAGAGCTCCCCTCAGACACAGGCATTCAGTCTCTATTCACTCCAACACCGTCAAGGGCTCCCAAACTTGGCAGCCGCAAACCTCCTATCGGGAGCAACCGACTGCCCGAACATCTGTCCTTACTCTCTTACAATTCCTACAGTATGAGCTGGTAAAGTTTAGGTGGAAACAGTAAAAATGATATATGTGCATCATACATCATTGTAATTGTCTAAATGGTCAGCATTCCACCAGAGCTTCAAGATTTGCTAGCATTTGATCATGTCACATGGGCTTCAAATGCTGATGTAGTCTATCCAGTTGTTTTGGATGCCGTTGGTATTTGTTTTCCTTATAGGCACTATTTACTATTTATGAGATGATCGAAGACTCCAGAACAGCTTAGAAATGGACTTTAGATGTTGTTTCTCCAGATAAGCCAATATGATGAAGAAGTCCATAAAGTGCTCTGAAAACAAATCGAAACATCTAAACTTTTCAACAAAAGTTGGATAACTCGATCTGCTGAAGACGACCAAAAGCTGGCCACACAGTGAACCATACGGAGAGATTGCCACCTGCTTATTGAGTTTTTTAAACGTGTTACAACCAGGTTTTACTTATACCATCGATATCTTTGTTAACACTTCTCCGTCTAAGCAGAGTATGCATCCGTTTTTTGGTGCGAAAAGTCAGACACTGTAAAAGTAGTACTACCAGGTATGTAACTGGCCACTCTTTTTTTCCCCAACATTTTTGGAAACAAAGTTGTTTTGAAGCTCTCTGCTATATCCTTGTCACACATAAAAACAACTTTGAAGAGATGTACTACTGGAAAAAAAAGTGCAAAACAATCCCAGGAAGCCCAATTAGGATTCTGCTTCACTTCACTTACTGATTGAATGAGGTAATCTGTTCTCATTTAAATGATAGCATTTCAGTGAAGCATGAGGCCAGCTTAGTCATGGAAAACAAATGAGTTCCCTTTCCCGTGTAAACCGCTCTCCGTACCGTCAGGAATATAAAGATGGAGGCAGGCACCGGTTCTGTTGTCATTGTTTTTTTGTTTCCACATCAGCATGCAACGACATCTCTACTGTGGAGGATGGGAGAGTTTAGATGCACTATGCACTGTATGTCCCACAGCACCGTCAAAATGTTCCAAAGAGACCAAAAACGTCAACAGATGCCTTCGCTTCACTTTTATAAATGGGCCTTGTCTGATGTAGCAGCAGAGAGCCATCCACACCATGCAGAGCGAGACGCCGCTGCCCGTGACATCATAAAAGTGTCATCTAAACACGTGGCTGGGATCTGTATCCCTGTCACAGAAGCTATCACTCACAAACACAAACAGATGTTCTTTATGTGATC
Organism: Eleginops maclovinus; assembly: GCF_036324505.1. Classification (NCBI taxonomy): domain Eukaryota; kingdom Metazoa; phylum Chordata; class Actinopteri; order Perciformes; family Eleginopidae; genus Eleginops; species Eleginops maclovinus. Next base: position 6,837,360 of record NC_086366.1, on the reverse strand, counting down.
CCGTGTCAATTTATTTACATCAGCGGTTGTGTGTAATACAGTCGGTGTCAACCAATGTCTTCATAGGTAAGGGCGCTACCCATTTATCATTCTGTGATTTGTTTTTCTTAGCTGGCACTCTGCGCTGCTCTCTCTGCCTCGCGTAATGAGGAACGTCTGTCTGTTCCCAGTCACCAGAGAGCTTGTCACAGCATGGAGGGCTGCCACCAAAATATGCTGAAGCCAGCACAGAAAAACCTTCTCCAGAATGATGATTTATCGCCCAAAAGAATGCTATTGACATAAGACCGGGTGAAAACCTGTCTTACTGCCTCTCCCCCTTTTCCCTTCATTTCTCATTTCCAACCGTCTTCTAATCTCTGTCTCACCAGGTGGGCCAAAGGAGGGAGCATAATCAAGGAGGTCTCCGGCGACACATATGAGGTTATTGTGGACCACTCCTTCTTTACCGAACCCGTCTCCTGCGAGGTTACCAACCCTCTTGGGAGCACCAACATCAGTCGCAATGTTGACGTCTACTGTGAGTGGCTCCTTCAGGAATACTGCAAGCCTTTCCAATAATGACCTTGACGTGATAATGCATGGTTTATGGCTCCTTACTGTCTTGTTTATTTTGACGCGGAGCTGGGAGGGCTGCCGCCAACACAGCTGATGCTTAATTATTGATGTAGCATTGACAATAAATGATGTTTATTTCAACAGTTGGTCCTCGCATGGCGGCGGAGCCTCAGTCCTTGCAGGTGGACCTTGGATCTGATGCCGTGTTCAACTGTGCCTGGACAGGAAATCCCTCTCTTACTATAGTGTGGATGAAGAGGGGCTCTGGAGTGGTGAGTGTATTGATTTGTTTAATACTGTGGCTTAAAAAAGAGTCAAAGCTGCTTTTTTCTGATAAAGCCTGCTTGTATATTGGACTTCATATTTTTTTCAACATCATGAAATACTCTTGGTGGTTTATTTGATGTAGTAGTCTTGCGTGTTAACCCTAAGATTTTGAGGCATTACATTCCCAGCCTAGGATGACTTGTTCTCAAATGAGATCTGTTGATTTGATCCACAAATTCAGAAATCCCACCTTTTCCCTTTGTCAACATCAAAGGCCCAAGCCAAACCATGTTCTCGACTGAGCTCAGATACTAAATTGGATTTTAATAATTGAGGAGAGGTGCCCTTTAAGGTATTATATGGGGCCTTTCTGTCTCGCCTTCCCATAACATTGCCTTGTTGCTAACTCATATGTGAAGGTCCCTTTGCTGTCAGTGCGTTTGATCGTCTTTGATTTTGTTTTGCTGCAGGTTCTTAGCAATGAAAACCTCCTGACACTGAAATCCGTGAGACAGGAGGATGCTGGGAAATATGTTTGCCGCGCTGTGGTCCCGCGTGTAGGAGCAGGGGAGAAGGAAGTGTCTCTCACTGTCAATGGTAAGCTGCGTTATTGATATGTCTTTCACGGAGACAGGCTCAGATGCACACCCACAAAGTTGTCAAATGCATACACAAACAAGCGTGAATCCTGAGGATCTAGGGTCAACTGTGGCAAAGAGAAATCAATTTGTCACAGGAGTCGGTCTTCTGTTCCCTCCGTGGTTTACAAAAGCTTTCAATCTGAAAAACTTCCAGCAGAATATGCTGCTTTAGTTCTCCCCTGTATTCTCATTTGTTTTCAGTATCGCAGTTTCTTGGAGACACGGTTCATTTTACCAGGCATTCACAGTTGCACAACAGAAGCCCACACATGCACACACATTAACGCACCAGTATGTGGCACATAGCATGCACATGCTAATGAATTTTCTCAAGTGGTAAAACACATCAACTGCCATCTTCGTAAAGCCTTTGAAGAAAAAAAGCAATAAATAGAGACTTACTCTTTACAAGATATGGTCACACATTGCATGAGCAGGTGAAATGTACTAAAATGCTAATTATATTCTGTGTGAGTCAAAGTGAAGCTGCCTTTTCTGAGGCACTGAGTGACTAATGAATACCAGCCATGGTGGGAGACCTGGCAACTGTCAAACAAATGACTTCATTATCAGTGCTTGTTATTCAGGAAGCATGCTTCGCTGTGGCAGAGGTTCTTAGTTGTGGGATTTACATCTTACGTCTTCCACTTTCCATGTGTCCATCTGAGAGAAACCTGAGCCAAAAATAACGAAAAAAAGGTTATTAAGTAGCTAGCGAGATGAGGTTGAGCTAATGCTGAGATCGTCGTACATTTTGAAAGCTAACAAGAGAGTTTGCCTGTAAGCAACCCTGGTGCTGATTTGGGGTTGAAGATACATCAAGCAGCAAACAGTGTGTGTAAAGATTTTCTTTTCAAAACCCAGACGTCAGCTTTGCATATCAGAGAGAATGGGATACCAGTATTCCCTCCAGCACAAGATCAGAACCATGACTTTCTATGAACTGCAACAAGCCCCCTCCTTCTTTGCCAGGAATTTGGTTGATATCAAGGCAGAGAAGAGGCGTAAGGAAAAATCATGACTAATTTATCCAATTCTGTTGATAGCAACCTACACTGGCATCCTTTCTGCCGCCTTAATGTCTAAACAGAATACATAACTAACAATATCTCAGAACATTTCCATGTATCTCTTTGGAGAACATGTTGTTTTAGAGAAAGAAGACAGATTGTTTTAATAAAGATTATAACACCACATAACTCCGAGCACACTGGGAAACGTAAAACAAGAGCTGAAATGGCATTTTTATTTAGTTTCTGCGGACTTCATTCAAGCAAGTCCTGGATGTCTAGTTTGTCTTTTTATCTCCTCATATGCATCCTCTATTCTTCTGTGTCTTGCACCTCCCTGCCTCTATTGGTATTTGACATTCAAAAGCCTGCTTCCCTTTTACCCTTCTGAATAATTGAAATTCATCAGTTTTTTTTCCGAGCCACATGAGGAATCTTGAGTCGTTCCTTGAGGCGAATCGGATTGTCAAACTTGTGAAAGTGCAAACACTGTGGTTGAAGTGGTGGCGTGTTGGGGGGGGGGGGGTTGTTTCCCTCCCGAGGTTCATTGATTGTCCTATGCCACAGTCTCAGCTGCAGATAAATGGGAGCGCTCCTTAACTCTCATCAGCTTTTAAGCCCTACATCACTGACATCAGCAGGACTCAATGGTTTCAGACAGTGAATGATTAACATAACGGATGAGCAAGCGACCGTGATACAGTAGATCTCGGGCAATGCTGTGCATATTTTACGAGTTCAGTGTCTGCTGCACATTTAAATGTTTCGTTTCTGTTTGTTTTCCCTGCAGTTATCCCCCTATTTCTTAAAGCCATCATTTAAATTACATGTGTTTATAATTTGTCATTCCATCTGTCTCTCGCGTCTCTGCCGTTGTGTGTCACTGGCTCCCACTGTGGCACACCACGTAGACATGAGGATTCCTGCTTTCCCTGGGGACGAATGTAATTTAATTATAATCAAACAGCTAGCAGGGGAGGCAGTTTGTGTTTAAGTCACTAATGGATACATATTGCTTACTCCAGTCAAACATTTTCAGAGTGGAAAAGTGTCTCAAATGCACTAGCCAAGCAACAACGTGCATATGAGAGGACTGTGCACGTCCATGCATGAGATTATTTGTATAGCATTGAATATATGCATGGCTTTAACCACAGTCCTGCAGAAGTTAGAAGTTATCTGACATGCTTGAAAGGATTTAAATTGTGTATACTTAAGGACCATATATTCATGCAATACACATTAATCAATATATGACCAAGATCTGTAGATTTGTGATAGGCGCAATATGTTTAACGGCATACAGTACTTGGGCAGCTGCTAAAAAGCCCATTACAACAGAAAGTGAAGTGAAATCCCACAAAGCAACAGGTTTTTATATATGTGTTTTGCTGCTGTCTGTCTCTCTGACCAGCCTTTTTGTTTCTGGTTATTCTGCATATACGCATTATTTGAACTGTCACCGACACCGTTAGCAGCACAGCAAATGAATGAAGGAAAAAACTGCTTTTGAAATGCAACACACGTGGGCTGTGATGTTCAAAGTTCATACTAACATTGGGCATAGTACAAACTCAATTACTTCATACTGACTGCAAATTATGATTGTGATTATCAGCAGAGTGTTCAAGCAAGACGTATCATATTGCTGACAGCTGGTCTCACCTGGTTAGCCGCTTCCTTCCAAAAATTGACACAACATTTCCAAACAGGAATTATTTGGATAAACTTACTGAATACTTGAAATCTTATGGATTAGCCTGACTCAAATGTCCTATTCCTGACAATCTGTCTCAAATCCTTGAGACTAGTTGGACCAGTTAAGTATTTAAAGTTAGCTTATGTTGCTTAGACACAAAATCCCCATGCAATGCAGTTCGAACACACTTCCCAATTTGATGTCAAACCACATATCAAACCAATCCAAACCCACTCTTAATTTGACAAATACATTTCAGCATGATAATATACAGTATAATTTGCATGCGTGGAAGACTCACTTTTGCATATACCTTCTACTAAATCCTCACTATGTTTAAAAAGCTAGAAGTGGGGTTTTATAACAGGAAAGCTCATGCGGAATTTTAGACTTGGAAGGTTTTTTGGAGCACATCAGATCTGAGGTCAACTTCTCCGAGGTGCTCTGTTTCTCCCAGGAGGGAGTTGAAATGGTTGAGCTATGCCCCTCGGTACTTCCAGTGAAGTGGAAAGGAAGTTTAGAAATAAGCAGCCAGCACATTAGAGGTCAGTTCCCACTCATAATAATCTACGGATTTCAATTTAGATCTTAGTAGCTTCACAGATAAAATGTCTACAACGATTAATCCCACAGGCCAAAATAATGAAGTAATAAAAATGGATAGTTGAATACATGACACAAATCAGTGGTTATCCAGTGTTAGATTAAAGTGTGTATATTGCAATGAGGCAGATTAATCTATTAATGTGATTGCACCACAAAGACTATGTCTGTAAATACTAGTTTCAATCATTATTTCAGTCCCCTTTGATTCCTCATATTCGGATAAAGGGCTAATTATGAATATAGAATAAACTGAGGAGTGTCATCTGTTCTGAGTTATTACTGTAAATGTATTTCACAGTGTGGAGCGATGACAGTATGGCTCACACTGCATGCAGCAAAAGACATGGGGAGAAATGACAGTCTGGTCCCTGTGGTAAAGACGTATTGAGCCAAAGCGTGGTGAGGCTTTCAGGAACATTCGGGGGGGAAAAAAGGGACTGTTTTTGCAAAAGTTAAGTGAGATTATTTTTGCACAAGTTAAAAGTGATGACTGCCTCAGCTGACCAATTACAGACGAAGATTAAATTCTTTGTGATTTGCCGATTTGAGGGGAATGCAGGTCTTTGCTTTTGATTGCACTTGCTGTAAATTGCTTTGGATAAAAGCATCAGCGTAATGAAATGTATTGTAAAATGTCATTCATCCACTCACTGCTGTTATATATATATATATAGCACAAATGGACTTAAACAGCAGGGAAATTACCCTTTAATCGGCAGTAATGACTATCTCCCACAGCTATACACCCGCACACACAAGCTATGTAGATAAATAACAATACACTTACTCTCACTTACCAATGTGTTTTAGACTGTAATGTCTAAAATAATTTGTATACATATATACACGTTTGTATTTATAGCTTTAGTGTGAATATACCTCAAAAACTGAAGTAGTTTATTCAACTAAACATGATCCCCTCACCATGGGTCTCTCCCAGTGGAGAATGGAGCCACCAGTGACCACACCAGGCCCTCTTCTTCGGTTTCAGTTGCCCTGTTGGTGTATCATGTTCCCTTTTATCTCCAAAGAAAAGAGAGATATCAAAAGAGCGGCATGAGGGAGCGGGGAAATGTCAAGCTTTTGTTCAAGGCAGATGCCTCAGTTTTGGAAGAAAATGTAAGCCCTGGCCTTTTGACACCCACACTGACATTGTGTAATCAGATTGCAATGTCCACTCCAGAGTGAACACCTCCTCAAATGAATGAATGAGACTTTTTACCCCACATTTTTGATTGCTTCCCCTGTGGCTAACATTGATGTTGTAGAGCCACCCACCTCGCTACTACCGACGTGTTTGTGCTCTGATCAGCAGCAAACACGTACTCACACACATGCTTTCAACCCGGTCTGAGCCGGTGAGATACAGCTATCTAATTATATTCCTCATTTGCAGCCCTGATCCATAGAATAGATCCTCCACATCCACTAACATCGCCCTTTAGCAGCCCACAAGCCATTGATCTTACCCTGTGTTGACAGTTGTAGCTCATACAAACCCAATAATATCATCTCCAGATAGATATGCAAATAAAATGTCCTTCTATGAACTTATAGCGCATGCACGCTGTACTAGTGCTGTCTGACAATCCTGTGAAAGAAGGGCTTTAGATTAACTTTTCTTAAATTGTGTGCAGCATTGATTCTGCAGTAGTTGCAGCCTCCAGCATCCTCTCGTAGCATACCAAGACGCCATCTGGCAAAGTCTCATTAAAATGCTAATTCATTTTAATAAGAGACAGGTAATAAACTGCAATTATGTATCGTCAGAGAGATGGCAGAGAGTGAGAGTTTGAGGGAAGTTGGCTGAGAAGATACTTCTCTCACTAATCAAGAAGCTGCCTCACTTGCCACCCCCTCAAACCCACATTCTTAACCTTAACCACCAGACGTGATTAATGTTTGATTTTAACGACTTTCTTAAAAATAATTCAAGAAAGATGAGATGGAATTTATTTTCGTGGGATCATCACCAGCTTTGAGTTCTAAAAAAATGGAGGTGGATCAAAGCGATTATTTTGGGTTTGTTTGTTCATTTGGCATTTCACCAAAAGAACACCTAAATCATGTTCTTCTAATGTGAACATAATCAAGTCTTCTGATTGAGGCACATTTTTTTTATGTCAAGGCGTGATTAGGTGGATCAGGAGGGGTGTCTGATTTGTGAAAATGTTGAAACTTGAAATCTCTGATTGACGGTGGTGAAAGCCAATATAAAGAAAAACATCTGCAATTACAATTCTTATATCCCTGGACCTCAAGATACTACTCATCACTCCACGGGGCCTTCCTTTGTCTTGCCTCTTCATACATCTCCAAACTCTTACATCCATGTACCAACTCTAGGACCCTCAGATCATTTGGCTAGGGTTTCCTATTCATAGCTCGCACCCTCCGCTAATCTAAGGGTAATTAGCTATCAAGTCGACACAAATACAAGATCAGAAAAACTAAAATCAGAATCATAGGACTTCATCCTGGGGAAAATCGGGCTTTGTGACATTTGCTCCATTTTTGAAATACAATAAATAAAAGATCATTATAAAAAAATACAGTAAAAATTATTACACCAACGTAGAAGAGTAAGAGCGACTAATAAAAGATACAATATATATATACATCTAAAAACAAAATTAAGAGACCACTTCAGCATTATCAGTTCCTCTTGTTTTATTTTTTATAGGTACGTCTTTTGAGAATGGAATGGCTGCCAAACATGTAGAGATCAAGATTTATGAAAAAATTGAAGTGGTCTCTTAATTCTTTCCGAGTCTGTGTATATTATTACAAAAACAGTTGTGTATTAACGTTTTTAGGATGTTAATGCTGTTACATCTTGAATATATTGCTAGTGTAGATGTTTAGAGGTTTCAGCAAGATTACTAGCTGTCTTTCAAAACCCTATGGTTAACCTTAACATAATTAAGGGGTAACATTAAAATATGCTTCACACAATTCATCCAAAGTGATGTTGTTGTACAGCAATGACATTAAATGTAAAGCATTGTCTCTGCACTTTTTTTTCCCATGGAATTCAGTTACACTCCTCAGGACCAAAGGGGAAATACACTTGAGGGACAGAATCGGGTCATGTGTGACATCTTGTCTTCATATTAGTGCTGTCACCTGGTGTGAACAGCCTCCAGACCAGATGGCAGGCAGACCAGTCGTTTAGGCTGAGCTGCCCTTGTCAGGCGAGATCTTGTAGCCTGACCGTGGTTTAATACACGCTGCATCCGAGTGCATACCTTCAGATGGAAATAACCCTGTTTGAAATATAAACATTTAATTTAAGCTAACACCATAAATGCAAAATTCCTATGGGAAAACCTTCCTTTTGTTGTGCATTTACAGCTATAAAATGAATAACACAAAACTGCACGGAAATACAATAAACAGCGTCTCTGTTTGAGTTTTCTATTTACAGAGAGCTGCGGCTTTATGTTTACGTTTTCTTTGCCAACCTTTTGGTTCAGGGGTTGAATCTGCTGCAAGCAAATTGATTGAGGTGATACACTGCGACAAGTGTGTTATCTCCCCACAATGGCATTTTTCTCTTTCCATCTGTGTAGTGCTGATTACGCTCCAAAGAACTGCTGCAGCACTCTCCAGCGACGTTTATCTCCACGGGAGAAATCAAGCCAGCCATAAATCAACAATGTCTTGATCCAGAATGAGGTCTGGGCCCCAGCTCATGACCTTCGTTCCGTCCTGCCGTGTCCTTGTGTAGATTGTACCGAGGAATGAGTCACGTTCATATCTCGCTGCGATGCAATCTTCCCCAGGAGTTTCGAAATGACTAAAACAATTCAGGTGTTACTACTTGTACCAGGGGAGCAATTAGCATATAATGTGCCACAAAAGCTCTATTGAGCAGAATTGTACTTTGACCAGAAAATCAATTATTTATGTTTCAATTCTCCAACTTTTTTATGATTCTTTTTCAGGCCCACCGACTATCTCCAGTACACAGACTCAGCAGGCGTTACATGGAGAAAAAGGACAAATCAAATGTTTCATTCGGAGTACACCTCCTCCAGACCGCATCGTAAGTACATCAGGACTATTTATTTATATTTATCTCATCATGGCTATAATCATGATTGGATATTTCATGGATCGATGGTGCCTGAACAATGATAATTAGACGATCACTCTCTCATATCTGCGTCTGAAACATAATGCTTGAGTAAACAATAGATCTGTTAACTACACCTGGGCAGCATGCATGAGTAAAGATAAGAATTTCTTCATTTGTGTTCATGTGAAAAGGTCGGCTTTCAATTACAGTTTGAACTACCAATTTCTCGTTGAATGCACAACTGTGCTCTGTTAGCACTGATCCCATTAAGATTTATGGACCTTATATAAACAGCCTACTCTCAGAGCTCACGTTGCGCTTGTTATTAATTTGTGTGTTTACATGTGGTTAATTGCCATACTTTGTCATCTAATGTGTGTTTTTATTATATTGCTGTATAACCAGCCACATAATTAATATCAAGTGTATTTAAAGGAGGGACTCCTGGGGTCTACAAATGGTAATCCTGTATTCAAAACTGTTTAAGCAACAATACTGCTTTCCTTTCTTGTGTTTTATGTAAACACTAATTAACATTTTAGACCTCAGTTGTCAAGTAAATTCAATTTCTATGAGCAAAAATCTGTAAGGATTTTACTGTGAATTACTATTATCGGTGGTGGTGGAAAAGCCCACAGGGACTTTGCTTGGGAACCCGGAAGGTCACCGGTTCAAGACGCCGAAAAAGACCAAGTGCTACCGAGGAGTCCTGTGCAAAATGGCAGCCCACTGCTCCTAACACTAGGATGGGTCAAATGCAGAATGTAAAATGTCCCCTCTGTGGTACGGGTCAATTATCTTCTGTTATCATACAGCATCCTGAGAAATTACACAAAATGTTATTAAAACAAGAAAAAAGGAAAACCATTCAAACACACAGTTTGTAAAGATGTAACACTGCATTTCACAAGTCCATTTAACCACCTGTCCATTATTGCAAGCTTAAAGTACAGTGTTTTTGTTACTCCCTCTGAGGATTAACAAAAAATGTCACACTTTTTTATCAAGTATAGAAAAATGTGTTAATTGGACATTAGCAAAAATGAATAATGTAGTTCTCATAAAAGAAGTTACACCAAGTGTGTCCAAACAAAAGTACCCAAGAAAAGGTTTGTGTTACATTATCATCGCACTGCATAAATAAATCCAGAATATGCAAATATCTATTGTTGTCCTACATCAGCCCACTTCACTTCAGTCAATCATATTGTATTTGATTTGTTTATCGTTTATTTGGTAAGGACAGATGCAGTATACATTGACAGACTGAAAACAGCTATCCGATGCAAGTATCATAGTGTTTATAGCGAGTGCTAGTTTGCAACAGACAAAATAACAACAGTGAGGTAAAATAGAGTTAAACACCATGCATTATCAGATCCATCACATCCTTGAACCTTATTGTGAAAAATTCAAACCCACTGAGTTTCTGGACATAATAGAATCATTTTTTAAAAGTTGAATGTTTTATTAACAAATAAAACAGAATAAGCTGCTTCCTGAACAAATCCTTAATACTTCATAACAGCACAATTGTTTGTGATACAATCAAATGTGCATGCAATGTCCCGTCACATGTTACAGTAAGAGACATTTTTTTCCTACTTGTTAAGAAATGGATTTGTCGTTATTCCATATTTATGTTTATTGGAGAACATTTCTATTGTTGCCCTTTTTCTTCATTAACTGTTTACAACACAATGCACGGTATCTATTTCCTGACCTTCTTGTTTCCCGGTAATTCAAAGCAATCACGGATCTACAATCAGTAACTCCCATTCTTCCTAAAAGCCAAATCTATAAAGCACCGTAATTCAGACACTGCGATGAGAAGAGATTTGCCTACAGTACAAACAATTTGCAATTATCCATTAAACATTAGCTCCGTCTAGAGATGCCTGAGACATCTGAGCGAGCTGGCAGCTTGTCAAACAGGGATGAACAGCAGCAAAGGGCCAGTTAACAAAAACATTTTAACCATAACACAATAGATTACAACAGTATTGTATTAATTTCCCTCTGATACTTCCTTGAATCACTTAGCCATTCACCAGACACAATTTACCAATGGCAGTGCATCGACCGGTAACCCATACCTTCTGGTACCAGACGTAACCACCCCATTGATATCGTAGAGCAAGACGTTCAGATTGTCCTGTTCATTGAGTTCCCATGGAGATGGGTATATTTAGCGACAAAACGCTGGCAGACACACTGCAAGACTTTTTAAAGAACATAATAGGTGTAATCATATAATGAGGGTTAGCATTTTCCCATTAGACACCTCCAAATTAAATCCAACAGCTCTGTGAATCTCTGCAGCAGCGCTTTCAGCTAAATGCTAATTTCATAATGCTAACAACGCTCACAATGAACATACTAACATTCAGAGTAACAGCCATGTTTACCATGTGTGCAATCTTAGCATGTAATCACTTTCATTTTAATCATAAAACTATTAGTTTGGTCATTAATTCAATTGTTAACAAAATGTTTACCTGCTGGTTGTGCCAGAAGAAAAATCCCAAATCTGATTGACTAGCGCTCCAACCCATTGTACGCGATAGGGCCGGGACATCTCTAAGCGGTTGACCAATTACAACAGAGCTGACCAGCTAACCGATCAGAGCAGACTGGGCTCTGGTTTGGTGAAAAGAGGTGCTGCAGCAATGGCAGTATGAGAAAAATAAAGGCCTTTTTGAACATTAAAGCATGGAAACATGTCACAGTAGAGAAACAAAATATGAACCTGAAAATTAGCTTAACACGTCTTCTTTAAAGTAGTTGATGAGATATTTCATTCCAAGCTAATTGTTGAGACAAGGTCCAGAAAGGATTACCAATGATTGTGCATTCTGTCCCTCTTATAGAATACAAAACACAAACATTACAAGGACATAAACAACAAAACATTGCTCTACAGAACCACGAATCCTCAGAAATGTCCTCACTTCTTTTCAGGCCTGGTCATGGAAGGAAACCGTGTTGGAGTCTGGAACGTCCGGCCGCTACACCGTGGAGACCGTCACTACAGAAGAAGGAGTGATCTCCACGCTGACCATGAGTAACATCGTCCCGGCGGACTTCCAGACCATCTACAATTGCACCGCCTGGAACAGCTTCGGCTCGGACACCGAGATCATACGCCTTAAGGAACAAGGTGGGAGCAAAGGTTCGACAGGTTCCACCTTCCTCTTCTTCAAATCACATGACTGTGGTTTTAGTGCTAGATGGTGACAACGCTGTGGTGTTGTGTGTGCATCACCGCGCCTGTGAGGTTGTGTGATCGAGTGTGTTTGCGTTGGAATGTGCTTTTGTGTACAAGTATGCTTGATGCTTGATGCCATAACCAATTTGTTGATAGAAAATACAAAAACTTCACATTGTAGTTGTGTTTAATCTATGAACATATAGAATTTTGAGTATATACTAAAACTATTTGTATACAGCACTTAAACTTAATTTGATAGAGTTGTAATTGACTTGAAAATCCCGCATGGCCTGAATCCTGAAGCGTTTGATGTACTGTAGCTGTGATGATAGATTCCTGACAAATTATTTTTCTGGTTTTACATAAAATGCAGCTCCCTGGTAATTGCGAGTGCTGACCCCTAAGCATACACTGTCTGCTGAATATAGAACACGCCGTGCTTCCTGTTTGCTATATTTAAAAGAAGGAATTAAACCATTGTCTTAAAAATTAATACTATTCTGTCGGCTGACCTATTCCCCTCTACCTTAGGGGAAGCTGTGTTTTCCATCCACTTATCGCAAATGATAAATTATAAGCTGCTTATGTGAAAGTGACATTGATCAATGGAGACATTAAATAGGCTTTAATGGTGTAGGAAGAGGACTAGGTTGTTTTGCATTTGTTTAAAATGCGAGAAGGTCATAAACGTGGGCTGGTAGCTCAGGTCATTAAAGTGTGCTTTAATGAGAGCTTGAATGTTGAACAGCGTGTAGATGCAAGTGCAATCTCTTCCCGTTCGCTAATGCACTGTAACATCCTCGCAGAAACGCACAAACATGATTATGCCTAAACGAATGCACGCAATCTTGTACTCAATGAAAAGAAAAGCCTCCGGTGAAAGTGTTCTATTAGCCTAAATGAGTGTAAATTAAAAGTTATTGGACAGAAGGATAATGAGATAATATTAGTAGGAAAATGTGTAACCGCACCGATAGCAAAAGGTTTGATCATTCGTTTTCATTTGAATAGCAGAACAGAACTTGTTTGTCTTTGGCGCTGTGCCTGTGTATTTTTTATTTCATAGCCTAATGTTGCATTCCCTTAGAGAGAGGAGAAAAGGCAAATGTTTTTTAGCTCCTGTTCGTCGCAGGGACAGAAAAGAAGCAGAGACGAGGAGTATTTGTCCATGTGTGTGCCTGACCTCTACATTACGACTGTGTGCTGCTTTGTACTCTCTGTCAGGTATTGAAGTGAGTGAACATTCTAGATGTTTGTCATAAGTTACGGTTGAAGGACATCTTTCCCTGTTTCTCTCCGCAGAATCTCTCCCTGTGGCGGTTATCATCGGCATTGCAGTGGGAGCTTTTGTGGCCCTCATTGTCCTCATGGGCACCATCGGAGCATTCTGTTGCACACGCTCCCAGAGAAGTACGTCTCCTGTTACATCCACTGAAGCATGCATGCCAAAGTACTGTATCGCCCCCAAAGCACACTTGGAAAAAAAAATGTCCATCTATTTAAATGCAGATATTTTTTTTTTCATTAATATGCTTGCAAGAATTCCTGAAACAGATTTAGCCAGAACATAATGTCACACTGAATGCTAGATTATAAGGCTTGTTGAGATGGACATCTTTTTGTGCTGTCCAGATTGTAATAAGGGCTCATTCCATGCAATCTCAGTCTGGCTGCATTCGCTTTTTTGAGGGCTATTTACATCCTGCGCCATGTTCACTGCCACCCACCCATGTACCAAGTGACTCAGGTTAGAGGCAGTCAGCCACTGTCTCTATCCAAGAACAGATTTGTACTATTGGTCCCTTCAGCATGTCTATTGTCTGTATACTACAGAGGAAGCGCACCTGGTTATGCCCTCACTGCCCGTCTCCATCTGTGCTCACCAGAGAGAACTTGCAAGCAAAATTAAGACAGAAAGTAAGACTTTGTTATATGACAGTATCATCAGCATTATCCCAAAGAGAATGAGCCACCGTGGAAGGCTGTGTGAGATTGCATATGTGTGCAGGAAAAGATAATCTTGTGTTGGCTGGAACCAAATGATTAATAATGTTTTGTAATGTTTTTTGTTTTTTTTGTTTGGGGAAATGTGGGAGCTCTCTCAAAGCAAACCCAGGGATCTGTGCTAAATTCTGTAATACTGCAAACTGCACTTAGGGGAAATTATAATGTCAACAAGTACAGCATGGTGTTTCTCCGGCTTATTGAGATATACATGCGTTCTGTTTCTGCCAGATCTGAAAGGAGTCGTGTCGGCGAAAAATGACATCCGGGTGGAGATCGTCCACAAAGACCACAACGCGGCACGGGAAAACGAAGAACACACCTCCATGAAACAACTGATGGTGAGTGTGAGTGTCACAAAATACTACTTTTCACTTTTTGATTCTGTTTAACAAATACTATCTGTGTATATTCTTACCATTCCCAGGGTGTCACGTCTATTTTAATTGTGTATCAGTGGTTTGTTTTGCTACTGTATTACCTGTGGAACATGTGTTTTATGAGAAATGAATGAGCAGGAAGGCATGTAAATATGTTCATATGCTTCAGTGAAGGCATAGTGTCTATAATTATCACTATGATGAACAGAACCGACCCCGTTACATTGTTACTATGCAGATGCATACTGGGTAATCCTATAGTGGGTGTTCTTCTCTATCTACATGCCTTCTAGACACACAAGAACTGTTTCCTCATTGGATCCGCACCAGTGTTTTGATTATGAAACTTGCTCCAGGACTCGGCTATTTGCGGCTGGAGGTTTTACATTTTCCGTCAGAAATACCTAATACGTTGAGTACTTGGTTTCAGTACAGGGAAATGGGCTGAGCTCACTCACAAATCTGCATTCTGTTAAGATAAATAAAAGATATTCACGGATACATTATTAATGCTCCCTGCCAGCTCTGAGTGAAGGTGCAACATGACTGACTGATATTAAGAGAATAACAAGAGATGAAAGTGAAATACTTCCGCCTCAAAATGTGTGAGCGGAAGAGTTTCGGAAACTACACAGACTCTTTGTAAATACTTTTCTTGATTTCCTTGCAGGTTGAACGCGGAGAGTTCCAGCAGGAGTCTGTTCTGAAGCAGCTGGAGGTATTACAAGAGGAAGACAAGGAGTATCAGCACATTAAGGTACGACTCGTGAAAAACGACAGTATGAGGGCGAGTAAAAAGTGTTGAGGGGGAGAACGCCTCTAGGGTATGCTGTGTATTTAACTCTGGGACCAAAATAGCAGAAAAGTGTTAATATCTCTCCTGCTACACGTACATTTTCAAGGCTAATTCCAGAGGCAAACCCACTTGGATAGATGCCTGACTTGTATTAATTAGTCTCTCATCAAAGGTGGTTAAAGAAATAGAAGGCTGGTGGCCCTTGAGCTGTTTTCTAAGTATCTTTAAGTGTTACTCAAACCATAGAGAATGTTTTGAAAAACATAGAGGACTGGTAGTGCTTCTGGGTATTTATTAGGTACACTGATTTTGCTCTTTTAGCAGAATTTGCATTAATATTCAATACTAGACTTGTAATCTTCTTCGAAATCTGTCTGACCCAATGTGTCTTTTTTAGCGAAACCAGGAGTAAATTATTGTAATTAAAATGAGGTTAATGCTATACATATTGTTGCCCACCCATTTACCCGGCCATGAACCAATCAGTATGGGGGCTTTGCTTTCAGTTCTCCCGTCGCACTTGAAAGCACTTTAGCTCTTGTAACTCCTGCAATAAAGCATCAAAATGCTATTTGGCAGATTGTACATTCATCTTGCTTTTCAGTCGCTGATAGGCCAACTGTATGTGAAGGACACCTTGTCTACAACAAGGTTCAATTCATTGCTCGCAGCACTGTGTGGTGAACTGTTTGGTTTATTTTCTTTCTTTCACTCCTTTTGTCAAAACTAAAAAAGAAAAAAAATGTTCTCTAGTCAAAACACCGGGGAAATAAACACAGTGCTGTAAAGTCGCTGCATGTGATAAATAGTCACAATCGCACGTTATATTGTGCATTTATCAAAGTTTAATTTAATCCCAAATACACTGCTGTCTGTCAGTAAATCCTCTAAAGAAAACTTGGTAACAGCCTCCCTGTAATTTTCCCCTTTTTTAATGGAAGATAAATTCTCAATGTGTACATAAAGTTGTTGTTAATGTTCTTCCAATGTGAGGCGCAAATGTTTACGAACCCTGAATAAAAACCCCCCTCTGTGCTTTTCATGTAAAGGCATCGGTAAATCAAGCACAGCGCATTATCTCAGCAGGTGTTTCTTCCACCTTAAACCTGTATGCTTGTTGGCAAGACTGTAGATTAACTCCCACACTGCAGTTAAATCCAACAAACAGGATTTCACCATTCTGACTTTAACTGAGGGTGTAGGGACCCCATAAAGGCTCCGTTTCTTCTATGTTTATTATGACGTATTTTTCACCTGAGGTTGGGCGGTTATCGGTTATACCTGAATGCTTTCACCTGTTTCTTGACATCGACACATATAGGGGGGGGTGAGGCTGGGAGTCATATTTTTTGTATTGAACCCATGTTCAGCCCCTTTTTTGGACTGCCTTCAGCTGCCATAGAGGGAATTTGTCCATTCAGACTCTTCAGCATACCTAGGCTTATCAGTGCCACAGCAACAAATTCTGACCTGTTCATTTTTTATCCAAACCAATGTTTTCGTTGGCTCCCAGGAGTGTGCTTCTGTTCTGTTTGCCTGCTTACCTTCTCCCTCCGGGGCCGGATTTTTTTGATCCGAGTCAGTGACAGCGTGCATTAGGCGAGAGCAGAGGGGGGACCGAACAAGAACGAAGGCCAGACACAAACAATCTCCCTGTCTGCTGTCTGATAATGACAAGCATAACGACAATCCTCTCGGGCTGTCTCTCTCATTTCCCCTTTCGAGCCGCCTGCCTTTGGGATTTGCCACCATGCTTGCTATGCATGACATTCATATACATTCACAGGAAGAAAACACACACACACTCATACCCTAACTGGACCCTTAGCAACAGCGCAGTGTCTGCAGCCGAGCAAACAAACAAGTCGCACAGCTGTAGCCTCTGAAGCCATTTCAGTGCAAACAGGAAATGGCAGACACTACAATCCGTTTTGGTCCAATTAAAGCTGGTATGCAAGTGAACTTTGCAGTTACACGTTGGATGCCAAACTATGAATCATCAAGGCCCGCTTAATTAGCGGGAAACATGATTTTAAGGTTAGTGCGGGGGCTCACTAAATCCGTTTTTTCTCCTGATGTGCACGGCAGCCTGCTTATTTAGTCTGAAATTTGAAAGGTAATTACTGCCAGTTTGACCTTGGCTCCCGTTGAGCTCTGAGACAATTAAACGTAGATGCATATAAACAAAGGCATGTTTTTTTTTTTCTTCTCCCCTCTTTTTCCTATATTAAATTGCTATTATGGGTGTAAAAATTCCTTTAATGGGGACGTCGCATGGTTCAGTTGGTAGAGCTGGTGGCCCATGCACTGTGGCTCCACCTGCTGCAACAGATGCAGGTTTGAATCCAACCTGCGGTAGCTTTATGCTTTTCATTCCGACTTTCTCCCCCTGCTGCTAATAAAGTACACACTGGCGTCCTGAAAAAAATTGAATATTATTATGATTGTAATAAGATTGTACTTTTGAAGGCTTTATATGCACAATATCTATAGCGAAGTTTTGGCAATGAAAATCAGAGGCTCCCGTTACAGCCTGCTACACACGATATACTTAGACATACAAATGCATTAAAATAGTGCAAGAAGAAAAAGACATAAGAGGGTGCAAGGGAAAGTAGGGCTGCTGTGGCTCAGTTGGTAATCAGTAATTACATACTGTACAGTGGAATTAATCAATACTTTTTCTCTGTGTTTCCATTAGGACCCCACAAATGGCTACTACAGCGTTAATACCTTTAAAGAGCACCACACGCCCACCATGGCTGGGAATCAGGCCGCTGAAGTGAGGAACCCCACCAACACAGGTACCCTAGGAAAGCAGCGGGTACCAACGGGCATGTCCTTCACCAACATCTACTCCACTCTGGGAGCCGGTCCCAACCGCCTCTATGACTACAGTCAGCGCTTCGTGCTGGGAATGGGCAGCAGCTCCATCGAGCTGTGCGAGCGGGAGTTCCAGCGCGCCTCGCTCAGTGACTCCAGCTCTTTTATCGACACGCAGTGTGACAGCAGCGTCAGCAGCTACAGTAAGCCGGACGGCTATGTGCAGTTCGACAAAGACAGCAAGGCATCCGCCTCCTCCTCCTCCCACTATTCCCAGTCCTCCTCGCAGAACTCAGACCTCACCCGGCCGCTGCAGAAGCGCATGCAGACCCACGTCTGACCACCAGGGAGAGAGAGCGTTTGAACGGGGGTGTAAAAAGCAGCCGGGGTTGTGAAACTGTGACAGAATTAGCTCCCTGGAGCCCGTACAGCAACAATGTTACTGTTACCTCTGGACGCTTGAAGACGCATGGGGCTGGCTGGCTTTAATACACCGTCTGACTTGTTCAATGCCCCAAAAAGTGGATCAAGAAGCCTTATATTTCCCTTAAACTAAACCCATCAGCCACCTCGAACACAATCAGAATTGTCCCACAGAGAGGTTATTTGCCAACACAAGTTATTTTTAATTTTGGACCTTCATTACTCGTTTTCTGCTGTGGAATTGTTAGCAGAGGGCAGAATTACTACACAGGCTTTGTGTGACAATCAGCCCCCCTGGCAAAGGTCATTTTTGCCTTTTGAAGATTGTCATTCAGAAAAACTTGGATTGTTGTTATGAGTGTTGAAACACTCAGCACGAACGTCACGATAATGAGTTCGAGCCAATGTCCTGCTGCTCTCTTGTAGTTTGAAGCACAAAAATGAATGTGCATGTGGTTTTTAGTTGGTAAAGCAATAACTCGTTCCTCTCCCCACCTTCTGTTCAAACACTATTTTAAGCTTGGCTTGTTGAAACTCGTCTCCTGTGTTGGTGAAGAAATAAATAAACGTTCTCCGTGTGGCAACAGACGTCTCGAACGTTTAAAAGAAGGACTGCTTTTTGCTCTCCCCGGCAGTATCTGGGCCACAGTGCTGGGCAGATAAAGAGGGGCTGAGATCTCATTTTAAATCCCTGAGTCATTACTTTACTGTGACACAAAAAGAAACCAGTGTATATACGTGACTGTAATTTATTTTCTAGCGACTCTGATTTCCCTCATGGAGGACTTTAAAAGAGACGGCCTCTTCTTGTCCATAACGACTTTGCCTTGAGGGTCTGTTTGATCTGTGTCAATACAAACTTTGACTAAGAGAGATAGACATCAGCTCTTCTGTTGTCGGGGAGCTGCATCGTTCGTGGTGTTAAAGCACCTAATCCAGCTCCGAAGCCGGCAGGAAATACCACAAACTGCAACATGTGTTGTTCGTGAGGGGTTTCGCCTGTGAGCGCAGCAGATCGTCAGCCATACTCTTGAGGGTACCTGTTGAATGAAATGTAAACATTATATTTTATCTGAGCTTCTTATCGTGTGGTTATCCCATTGCTATAGTCAATATCACTGTTGATACTGGAGCTTAGTGCACCCTGACTGTAAACCTACCTGTGATCGTGCCGGTCATCAAGGGACATATCGAGCAAATTTGGAAAATGTGTTTTACTTTGCTCTCTGCCGTCTATCTTTGGCTACTGTGGAGCTGATGGTGTCACACTGATTCTCTTCAGTGCCTCCTTTTATTTTTTTATGTTTCTGGCCTGCACTGTACGTGACATATATGAAATCTGATTTATTATTTAATCACTGACACTGTATTGGTTTTGGTTGAGAGTAGAGACAGCAGTGATTTAACTTGCAGCTACAAACGCTCATAGGCCACTTTACGTAACATTTCAAAGTGAGCCAGTTGTCAAAAGTGTTGTAGTCATGCATCGTGCATTTTTTTGTGGAGAAACAAAAATAATGACTGGGGAGTGATGTGTTTTTTCAGTAGTGTACACTGGGAATCCTTCTGCAGATACTGTAAAGGACACGGGTCAAAACATATTATCTCTACTCTAACCGTCATGCACCATATAATGTCAACCTAAATTCAGACCTCTCAATGACATTAAAATCCTTGCTGTCTTTAGGAAGAAGACCCTTTGGTTAAGGCAACTCTTTACAGCAAACAAATATCATTCATTGCAAACCACATTTTTTTTAACCATCAACTGCCTCATATTTCAAGGTCGGTTTCAGCTGAATGTGATGAAAACAGCTTGTTTTTTATTTGATCAAGCGTTTAAAAAGTAAAGTGAAATTCTCTGGAAAATAGCAGCTCAATACTTCAAACTAAAATATGACAAAGACAGTATTAGGTTTTCAATTTATCTTATGTAATAAGGTAGTTTAGTATCTTCCGCAGCGGAGAATTCAATTGGGATTTAGTCAGCCTAAAACAAACTATAAAATAATAATAATAATCAAGCACGGCATTTCAAACAAAAGCAAGTTGTTGTTGTTGTAAGCACTTTACGTTTGATTATATTCAGGGCATATGAATAGGGTTTTCCACTTGAGTGGCAGTGGTTTGGACTCTAATTTAACAAATGGATTGGCGCCCATTGTACAGCTTAAGACAAAAAGCTCTGTTTCAACGCTGATAATCCAGCTTGGCACTTAACAGACTGTGTATAAATCTCTAACGCTGTCTTTCCCTGTATATAATTTTTCCTAGCTTTTCTTTTCTTTCTCACTCAGATTCATTATATTAAAGCTCGCAAATCCACATGGCATCAAAAACTGTACCACAGACAATCGTTTTCTCTTTGTTCCCTTTCCAGAAATGTCGTCAACTTTACTTGTTTCTCGCAAATTCCAAGAAAGGCCTGTGTGAGCAGTTTCTCTTCCCAGATCTCACGGGGGGGAAATTTCTACTCTGTACACCGAGCACACGGGAGGCTATAGGATGAGAAGCCGAGCTTAGCTGGGACAGCTTTGAAGTCAGACGCAGTAAGAGGTTATTACACCCTCAGCCCTTCTGAGAGATGCCCAGTTGCCCAGCAATATATTGCATTAGGCACCATGATGACTGTTAAGTGCGCCTGTGCCATTTTTTATATATTTTCTTCAGCATTTTTGAAGTGCTGGATCAAATTCATACCTTGATTTTGGCAAGAGTCAATTACAGTTTGATCTAGTTGGCATGGGACGGGATAAAGTTTTGATATTTCTTTATTATTTGCATATCATTTTACATCTAGAGCTTCAAAATTCGATCATGTTGACCATTCAGAATCCAAACACTTAGCTAGTTTGTCTCTCAAAACAAAACTAATTTCCTTTCCAAAGGGTCCAGTTTAATCTGATGCAGCTCCGCACTGATCCAAACGTAATGCTTTTTCCCAGTCCAGAGAATCTGCACACCGCACAGCAAACAGATAAATATTTGATAGGCCAGCCTTCTGTCCCATCCCCCCAATGGCAGCAGCTACAGTGGGCATGAGTGTACCCGGGATGTGTGCGCCATGTCCGTCTTTGGGAATTAAAGCCCATGTCTGTGCCGCGCTCACCTGTGGACGCTCGGCTGGTGCATGCGCCGCCTGTTTGCCTGGCTGCAAGCGCCACACAGATGCCAGGGCATAACAGATGAATAAACACAAAGACCCGGAACAATTACAAGGGGGTGTTGCCCTTTACTGATAAAACAAAGCAGCCCAGTCAGAGCAGAGGTACACTGTTTCTCAGAGACGCTAAACGACTAGCATGTATTGCACTGGCTATCTGAGCAGTGTGAAGTGAAGACGTGTTGGTAGATGTTTTTTTTACTGGCTTCTCTGCCCACTGGCTGTATTATATTTGTTTACTTACTGCACAAAATGTTTTGCTTGGTCTGAATAAAAAAAATCGATTAGAAAATGCTAAACATTAGTACTGCCAATATCTCGCCTATGCCTGCAAAGGGTGGTTTACATGAGGCTGTTTGGAGCCTCCCTCATTGTATGATAAGTGTCACTGTCCATGAAGGAACACATTAGGGAAGATGCCATTTTGAACATTGATCATGATCCCTTTCTTTACTGTGTAAATGCTTTCTATCACTCTGTTTCTCTCTTTCACTTCTTTTCAGTTCTACCAATCAATACCTTGTTAGTACTTTAATACCATACGACTGAAAAAGGGGCCTGGAGTGAGTAGTGTTTGCAAATAATCATCAAAGTTTGCAGGGCACAGCAAGACTTAGTCTTGGTTTGCAGCATACAGCCAATGTCTCAGAAGACTTTTTAAAAAATCACTTAAAATCATTTGAAAGTCGATCGAATATGCTTCTGTGTCTTTACACCGGATAACACAAACTACTTTGCAAATGCTACTCGACCCAGGTCTGAAAAAGTACTCAACTTAGATGGTCATTTCGAGAGTTTGTATAAATAGTGATCCATAAGCTTAATTGTAATAAAAAAAAACAGCGTGTAAATTCTACTGGGTCAACCACTATTTTCAGGCAGTGGCCCTCTGTATCTAAGAAAAAAATCAAATGGTTGTATTATAACTGTACTGGTCTGTGAATCTATGATGCTTTTGCTCTGTATATTTGGAGAATAAAAATGATGTTTGAGATTGTGTTTATTTTGTACTATTGTCTTTAACTGAGAACGAATGAGCAGATTGGAGAGCAGGATAAACACGGGATGCTTTTACTGCTGTATAAATATAATTCACTTAGAAGTTCAGCGAAAGGGAGTTACATTTTTGGATTGGAAATACAGTGTTCTGGTTTTTCTCTGGTACTGTATGTACTGTATATTTATTTGTACTGACCAGCCTTTGGTAAGAGAAAACCTTACTAATCATTAAAACTTAAAATGAACTTCTCATTATTATTTCACAAAAATACATCTCAAAATATAAATGATTAATAGCCAAGGTCAGATCTAAAGGGGGGAGAAAATATGTGATTTCGAACACTGTGTTGTGTACAAGTCAGCTTCAATAAAGCATCAACAAACAAACCGAATTACAAATAAAACCATAATGAACATATTATGGTCTGTTTGCTTGAACTCAGTGCTTGTTGTTTCTTTTCAACACAAATTATGAATAATAAACTAAAGCATTTCCATGTGACTTGTCTTCAATGCCTATTTAATTCAAATGAGCTTCTTTCTCTAACAATGACTTGGTTTCCAATTTTGCAACTTCAGTGGTAATGTTGTTTTGATAGCATGTCATCGTAGCAATGTGGTCTACATTTCAAATGGAGCGAAACGAAGCTTCATACAGCTTTTCTATGATTTCCACTAATTAAATTACATTAGATAGAAGAGGTGTGTAGCGTTAACAACAACACAATTTGACAGCCTACAGGCGTAGAGGTGCAATAATAGAAACAACCACACACACACACACACACACAGTTGTAAAGTCGTCCACTGATTAGTTACTTTGAATATTTTGTGCCTGGCTCAAGCGCACGTTTACAGAATTTGTTGAAAGTAGGCTGTTTATTCTCTCCCCCCCTCGGATCTTTTCAAAGGCAGTCAGCAGATTCACACAATTACATTTACACACATCCCTTTAATCCATTAATAGGACCATTGCAGTCTTACTCCAAATTAAATGAACTCACATAAACACCTTAGCTTGACTCAAGTACTGGCTCCAACCCTACAGAACTGAAGTGATTTGAATTCCCTCATGCATAGAGTCAATACAATGCCACGGCAATTACTCTTTAGTTGGATTAATCCACTTGCAGCCTGCATGGAAACGTCACATTCTTGAAGTCTCGCATCAGAAACAATTCTCTCTTGTAAGCGCTATGTGGCTTAGAAGGAAGAAAAAGTAAGCGTTTCACTGCCGCACATCAAACTGAGACAGATAAAGAACTGCCTGTGCCTACTTTAGGTTACTTCAAAGCAAGTGCAATAACCACACTGGTCTTGATATTGAGACTCCATCTGCCAGCTACATGAGTTCCCAGGAAAAGCTTCCCATGCTGAATGAAAATGCCTGTGTTGTGCAAACATTATACAAATAGCAGCATTTGTGATGGATTTGTCTAATCATGGAGATCCAGCTCCTTACTAAACAGATCTAGGCCAGACATTTGCTTACAGTACTGCTTTAAACACTCTCCTTGGAACTAGTTATTGGAAGGCACTAATCATTCATTTCTGCCTCTCTCGACAAATCTTAGAGCTTCCAAGAGATACAGTATTGTTCCAAAATGACATATAAATGACTCTGCATCCTTTCAAATGAGTAGTTACCGGCAAGCTACTCTGTCATGAATTACCCTGGCAGATAATTGCATTTGGAATCCAATTTAACAATTTAGAGAGAATGGCAGACTAAGCGTTCGCTACGCCGACGCACTGTATTACAAAATTATCTACAGGCAGGTATTTACATGGTGAGAGACAAAGGGTGGTAGAGATGGAGCAGGGCGAACCACATGTGGAATCCTTAAAATCCCTCAAACCAAACTAAGATCTGTTTTGTCTGAGGCTGACACAATGAAACCAACATGGCTTTGACAGTCTGATTGGATTGTCAGTCAAACTTGTTTATGTTCCCCAAACTGTAAGCCATATGGCTAATAGCAGGCTGAAAAGTAAAGTGAGTGACATGTTGAAATAAAACTCCACACTGCTGCGTCCTTGATGCAATTGCCTATGAAATGGCTCATTTACAGTCATTTGTTTATTACGGACAGCTGTTTCAGCCGAACACTCACTCAACCAACATCTGTCTTTTAGAAAAATGTGCAGTATTCAGAGCCATCCAGACAGTAGGAATTTAACATTTCATACATAAACGCACGCGCATCAGCTGGAGGATAAGAATGTCTAAAGAAAAACAGTAAAAATTAGTTGTGAGAATCTCTACTTCAAGGGATTGCATTTTGGGCGATTTTCACACCTGGATATGTCTTTGATTAGCGTCTTGGTAAATCTTCCAGACTGGGCAGGTTTGTAGCGTTTGAGCCAACATAGCCTCCAGATGCCTGCACTCAACAGGGCTGCATTATTTAAATCCAAGGAGGCGGTAGTGTCTGTGAGTCAGATATCCAGGCAGTGTGGCACATGTGAGATGCCCTGCTAACTAAATGATAGATATTTGAAAATATTGAAAACCATGTTCTTTTCCAAAGATATGTCATAATATTGCTAAATAAATCATGAAGGACTAAGGCATTTTTTTTTAAATGGAATAGCTCCCTATCATTCGGAGTAATTCATTAAAATGTGCTAATGTTCAGTTGCAGGTGTTCACTGCGAGCATAAAGTACCATACCTTGCAGTTTATGTTTGCATTTGTTTAACCTGTAAATACACTTCTGTCCTTGAATCTGCCCTTTCGTTCTTTTTCTCTGCTTCCACAAAGTTCCCTTAATAGATGCTTAGTGCACCGTTGCAGTATAATTAAAGAGCTGCTCCTTTGCCAGCTCCTGGGGGGTAAATAAAACAGAAAAGCGTGTGGCCTTGTGAGGGCACTGAAAATCGACCGAGGTGGCAATGTTTTCTCTAGCGTAAGAATGTGGATTTAAAGTTGGTTAAGATAAATAAATCTCTCCCCTGATTACAAGGCGACTGCAGAGTCAATCCCAGGGAGCATCTTAAATGAATTATTGATCCCATGACCTTTCCCCGTGTTGAGGTTTGCTCTTGTTTGTTCCAGCGCTGTTGACTGGACTCACACAACAGGCAATTTGGGTTGAACTAATATTAGCTTTCCTTATTAGACTGCTAATTATTCTGCCTGTATTTGCATGGTATTATAACAGGTGAAACATGGGGCTGTGTGGGCATGTCTCCCTACTTGGAGAAGCGTGTGTGTCATGAAGCTCTCACTTTATGATTTATAGACAAAAATGACTGAAAGGACATTTTCAGCAACATAATTGCACAGCGTCCTTGACATTTACTAACACACAAAAGTCCTACAAAGTCAACTCACAATCCTTCAGAGTCCTTTGGGGAACAAAATCAGATGCGTGACAGATATCTGACTTAATTATATTCTCCATCATGCACTGTGTGTTTGACAGGACAATCGTCTGAATCAAGTCCTATTGGGCCGGTTTAGTGAAGAGAAATGTCAACCAGCTAATCTTCTGCCAGTAACAATGTGATAGATGTGTCTTCTTTTACAGAGTCCTGCTTTAATTTACTCCATGGCTTGTTGACATTTTCTAAATGTAGACAGGCTGAAGTATATAAATTGTCAGACGGTGGCATAAGAGGGGGAAAAAAAGCCAATTGTGAAGCAAATTGGACAAAACAATCATAATTTTCCTAATTAAGGTTTGGTTTTGCACTTCAGTGGTGAGGGCTCTTTCTAATGGCTGGAGCTCTTAAATTGCTTTTCATTTGGAGTGCATTCAAAACAAATGGAACAGCACGCAGACGTGACATTTGGAGTGCAAGCCTCTCTTCTATTGCAAGTCCATTTGTTGGACTCGTCTTTTGCAGTTGGACGCATTCAAGAAAATGTTAGCGGCTATGAATATTAATAACACATGGGCAGTGTGGACACCGAGATATTTTCCCAGAGAATAACATGAGCAGTTGTTTCGGGCAGCTTGAGACTTGGTTGTTTGAAACCCGAGCTTATCTAGTTAATTCATTTAAATCCCGATGAAACACTGTTTATTGCAGTTTGATGAAACACACTGATGACCTTTATATCAGCTAATCCACTGAAATAAAAAATATTTCCCAAAGCTAGAAAACAGAATACTAGACATTGACATTATCAAGAGAGCGGATGGAATAGCTTCAATGATAAAGAAAAAAAGCATGAGGTTTTCGTTTTGCCATTGATCAGCTCGGGAGGGAACTGTTTGAACAAATATTGACTCAATGCCCATGGTTTATTACATGGATAAAGTATTTTGGAATAGGCTACTTTTTCCCAAATTCTCATGCTCTCACAAGCTCCAGAGTTGATGCACACTTCATAACGAACACAGCAGACGCAGTGGAAGATGCTCTGGCAGATGAAGTCCAATGAGACTTTCAGTTAAAGTTTTTTCAAAGCCTCCATTCCTTTAGAGGCTGACACAAACACTGCCAAAATTCTCTTTTGTGTGTGAGAAGAAGAAAAACATTTGACGTGACAATGCCAGAGCACGAAGAGCAAAACAACATCACGATCTAACAATGTGTATAAGGTGGCAAAAAGACAATGAGGTGGTGCAGTGATGATGTATTTTTGGAGGCCGATTCAGAGGTTAGCATCGCAAGGTGCTCCATCTAGGTCCATTGGATTTCAGAATATTGCACATAATAAGCTCTGTGCCAAACAAGCAGTCTCTGCGTATCAACACCACTTTATGCTTTTTTTTTTTTTTTAGCAGAAATGCAATTTCTACAAGTAAACAGCTAACGTTAAGGTTTAAGCGAAGTACATCACAGTTGCATGACTTAGCGTCATCACCACTAAGCTAAAGGTGGCTAATGCCTGGCGTGGTGATGTTTAGAAGTCTCATTTAGCCGCTTGTGAAGCTATTATGTCCTCAAAAATACAATTTTTAACGAGTGTGGTAATTACTAACGCTTCTTATGTCATAGAGCAAAACGTGTAAGTCTCAGGCATCTAAAGAAATAAAATAAAAAACACTGAATTCAAGACGAGCGAACTGAAAGTGGTAAAATGCTAACTAATTTCAGGGATTTAGGACTCATCCCTGCACCACTCTATAGCTGCAAAAGCTATGTATCAGTTGAGAGTGATTACTAAGAGGTGTCAGAACAATGAAAACGATGGTCAATATAAGATCTCAGCAGGGGTTCATGCTGTGTGTGAGGGAACAGGTGGGTGTGTGTCACAGACGCAATCGCAGTCCAAGATGACTGGCAGGAGGCAGATGGCTTCCTTCATGTGGAACCACAAGAGGAGTAGGGTAAAAGAAAGAGTCAGAAGAAATGTACCTAAACACACAACCACGCACACTTCGACCCCTAACGATCCCCCCACCCCCACCCACTGCTTGGCCGAACTAGCGCCCCACATGGCGCCCGTTGCACAGCTGCTGGCACTGACGTGACTCACGATGCCATGTTTCTGCCTGCTGGATGGAGACAACGGAGGGGGGAGCAAGTGTGTGTGTGTTGCGTGCATGAGTGTATCAGAGAGACTGTTTGTGTGTCTGCGAAGAAGCTGGGCACATGGGGAAGGGTAAAATGGGTCAGGGAGTTAGTTAAAGTAGCCAAGGCTTCACAGTGGCCTGGGTGGAAATAGGGGGGTCGGGCCAGGCCCCTTCTGCCCTAGCGATTTATCCCGGAGCATGAGGTCCAGCGGAGGGTGTAATAATGCTTTAATTGTGCCATGGATGGGAGTTATTGAGTTATTCACACAAGCACGGAAGGAGGGGGTTAGGCCCAAGGGTTGTGACCAAGCCTGTAGTCAAGGAAGGAATGGAGAAAGGACAGAAAACAATGAGTCATTTCTCTAATGAGCAGAACATTCCCTCCAAGTGTCTCTTGGTCAGTCAGATGTAAACCATTCACATTACAAAACAACCTCTATGATGACGTTATGTGAGCTCAGAATTACTAATTGGGCACACAAAGACAAGAACCCATAATTCCAAAGTCAAGACGCCACAGTGTTCATATTGATTGCATCTTCTTTTCTTTCATTTGATCATGTTTTACTTCCTCTTTTTCCCCCCCGTTCTGTCTTGAAGATGGCATTTGCTGCAAATACAACCTAAACTGCTCAACAACAACAACAACAACAACAACACAAAAAGGTAAGGGATAATGGCATGATTGCAGTAAATGGCAGAGATTTATTTAAACATTTATGATTGCATATAAAAAGAATTGCAGATATTCCGTTTTAAAAAGCCTGAACTCTGCTCATTTGCATCAGGATGTCACTCAGGGACTGTGGTTCCACACTGCCCCCCTGTGTTCGTATCTTATGACAACATTTTTCTGTCAACAGACTCAGTGTGTGGTTTATTATCTGCTCATTGGTTTGAGGATAGTCTCTCTAAAAAATGCCCAATACAATACATACTGTAATTTGTATGCCAGTCTTTATCTTTGTGTTACACAATCATGTTACACCAGATTCTTTATAAGTGTGTTATAACATGGTATGATTCACACGTTCTGCTTTATTCTTTTCGTCCTAATGTCTCTGAGCTGTGAGCAACCTTATTTGCATAATGAAGACATTTCGATCTCATTTGCACTTATGAAAAAATCTTAGATACTCATGAGTAAAATGTCAAGCTTAATCAGAGTGCAAAATTAGGTGATTGGAGAACACCTCCATCTGTGATAATAATTAGAAGTCTATGGATGGAACATGGAAGTCATTCAAATACCTTTCAGGTGCCTTAACTACTCCATCCACGATTAGCAATTTTCACCCGAAGAAGCCACTTATTTAATTATCACTCATTTAATTAACCTTTGATGCTGTGAGTGTATTATTTAAACCTCTCATCAATCGTATTCCTGTAGTCTAAGAAAGGTCTTGTTTAGGTGACTGTATCACTGAATCCCTCAAGTTACTTATTTGTGCTGTGTTTCATTAAGGGCTCATGGAGATTAACATTAATTTACCTGTAATGTTAACAATGCTAATTATATAAAAAAGAAACCTTGTCGAGAACAGTTGGGGTGCAATGAAGTGGTAAACTTCTTGAAAGCTGAGTGGAAGAACTATATCAACAGAGAGAATATCTTGAAAATAGGGGATTGGAAATGACGAAAAATATGTGCTTGAATTCAAATGAGTTTGCATTTAAATGTCATGGATAGATCATCAGGATATCTGAAGTAAACAGCACAGAACAGGTCTGGAGGTTTATAAATGTGTTTTCATATCTTCTATGCTCAGCTTCAATGGCAAAAACTGCCAGGTTGAAAGCAAAAACATTAAGTTACATAAAGAAGTCCAACTAAAATAGATGTCAATGTATCCTCGGTATTTGTTTCATTATGTGTGCTTATTTAGGTGAAATTGCGATGACTAAAAAACATTTTTAAGTTGAATATTTTTAGCAAAACCCTTAGTATACTTGAGGGGTAACACTTTAACTGTATGTTCGAAATATTTAATATCTCTGTTGTAAAAGGCAATATGATCGAGAATCCAACAGTTTTGCACCACTCAAGTTGACTAAGAATCAGGTTTAGCGTTAACGAGCTAGGCTAACTAGGCTATACTCTCCCACAGTAAGGTAGTTAGCGTATCTTGTCAGTTCACACCGGCAACGATGTGGGCTTACATTCCCTAACACAACAACTAAAAAGAATTTAATCTTCAGTTTACCTTTAAAACGTTAAACATTTCAACTAGACAGAAATCTCTACAGGCTTATAAATATCTGTGAGTTGTTCTATATAACTCTCTAAGGTGGCTAGCTAAAGAAATGCTAAAGAGAACATTCACTGAGGGACTGACAGTTTATTGTCAAATTTGCCTTATAAAACACAATTGCAATTCTGTTATCCTGCTTGTTTGAACGTTTCTGTATCAAACAGTGTGTCTCTGTGTAATTATTGTAAAGCCATCAAACACAAAGGGACGTTTTAAACGATTCAATTCCATGTAGACTGTTTAAATATAGCAAGGCAAGACAAACAGAGACATATTTAACATGATTGTTTTTATGGTATTTGAGATGGTGAAGGGATTTAAATGTTTGGAAATGCACACTGTATAGTTTTAGATCCAAATCATTTCATTGGGTTATAAACTGCCCAAACTCATTGCATGAAACTGAGAAGACAACAAAGGTCTTACTTTGTAAAATGTTCTGACATCGATCGGTGTTTAAAAACTTCAAACAGCATCAACGCCAGGATTTATAAAGCTTTGGTTTAAAAAAATCAGTCTGTGAAAGACAGCATTAGGACACTGTGATCAATACACTGAATAACTATCAGAGACATAGATAGAGGAAACCTCATTTTAAAGGGCAAACATCTATTAAAACTCCATAATGCCCAAACATGTTATAGAGGGTTAACTCGGGTCGCAGAGGTCAGTGAGGAAAACTGAAAGAATCTTTTCATAAGACATAGAAGTAAAACATCAAAGTTGTTGTATGGAGTTTGAGGTCATGGTTTGCCTTTGCCTTGCAACCTCTCTGACCTTTCAGAAATGAATTTGTTCTCTAGCCTGGTTAACAAACAGTTCTATAGGCCTGCAAGGAAGAAAAGAAGAATGCTCGAAGCATTGCTGCATTTCTTAGTTAACCCACACACAAACAATAACCAAACGCCAGTAAATTCGAAAGCTGCTGTATTTACTGTTAGGTAAGGGAAGCAGGCAAATTGGATCATGATCAAGTAGAGAATTATTGATTGGATTTTGCGTGGGCCAAGATCCTCATTTTATTTGCACATTGACATGGTGAGCAATATTGTGTCAAGCAGTCCATTACCAAACACATGTACGCAAACATGCTGCCCGAGGCAATTCACTGTTTGATTTTAGATGTAATGTGTGAAATTTGAGAGAGAAAATCCAAAAACTATAGTCAGACTGGACAGTGAGACCTGAAGAGCATTCACTAATTCAAACCAGAGTGTAACACAAGCCACCCTTTGAGCCAAAAAAAGGCCTAAAACTCAATACTGCCAGAGGACTCACATAGAAAATAATTTTAAGCTGTTGAAGAGCTAGAAAAGGAGGCAGAAAATGAAACCTGGCTGTACCTCACATAAAAGTATGCGGCACAGTACTTCAGAGTAAATAGAAATTCATTGGAGAAAGAAGCCAGTAGAGGCAGGAAGATATTGAGGGCGAGTCAAATCTGCAGGTTCGTTTTTCAAATAATTTATTTTCTTCCAGAACACAAATAATTTAACAGACTGAATAAATAGAGCAACCTTGATATTTATGTGTGTGCATATTTCATATTTGGACACATCTCTAAAGTTGGCCCATATTCTCTCGCTTCACCTGAGCAATAATTTGCATTGACCTTCTGGCTTGTAGCGTCTACAGGGCTGAAGACATTTTTATTCCCTGGCACCCAAAATCTCTCGAGCAGAATGAAGAAAAATAAATGTACTTTTCTCACAATCACAAATTCTTAAACACAGCATAAACACAAAGTGTGCATTTAGTCAGCACATTTTACTGGAACTCTGGTTACGTTTGCATAGTTTTCTTTTTGTGTCAGATCTTCTCGGCTAATGTAACATTAGTGCAATGATACGTGAGATAGCTAGAAGTTAGGTGAATAGGATGCTAAGCCTTTTTTCTATTGAAAGCCCATGAGAATTGGACTACGTGTCTGCAGGTGTTTGATGGAACGTCATCAACTTAATCTCCTGGGAGAATGTGAAGCTCATGGTTGAGATGTGCAAGGTGGGAATACTGTGCGATATAATATGTGAACGTAACACAAAACAGAAGGGTAGTTTAACCAACAACTGTCAAATGGTAAGCCTTGATTTATTGTTCAAACCCGTGTCTGGGGAGATTTATAAAAAAAAAGATTGAAGACAGGCAGAGTGCAAAAAACCCACTAAAAGTCAAAATGTCAGGGAGACGATCTTCCATCAAACATTTAACTGAGATCGAAGTGTGTTTTTTATCCTGTATTTTTTCTATATTGATGTGTATTCAAAAATGATTCAATAAGAATTCAATCCATTGTGAAATACAGGTGCTGACTTGAATTAAAACCCATCCAGCCTCACGAACTGGAAACTGCAACTCCCTTGATTTGACAACGATAAAGAAAGTACAATTCATTATTATTTGCTAAAAAGACCTTTCAATTTGACATTTTGGCAACCGTATCGCTCTTGTGTGATGCTATATTGGTCATAAGACTGTTTACTTGCAGTGTGGAAACTTGTTCAATTAGTTGTAGATGCTGTCACTGATGAAAAGCTTTCTTTCTCGTGCAGGTAGACAGCCAGAGAGCAAGCAAAGGAAAATACACAAAGTTAAAAAGAAAAACCTCATTAAACTCAACCTTTATTTGCTGAAAATATGCCACTGGACTAGTTAAATTTGAACTTTCTTTGTTCAATTCTGCGAGGTGCATCTGTGCAGAAGAACAAAATAAATGTATTTTTGAAGGTGAACATTTCTATGACGTCCTCCAAACTCATTTCTTAAACTCTGCACTATTCTTAGCCACATCCACAGCTGCATTAACACCCCCCAAGGGGAGTTAAGCTCAGAAAGCAATGGAAAGAAAATTATTATTTCAAGCCCTGCAGATTTTACTGTAGATAATCACTGAATCTACACTAAATGGGTATTAGGCTCCAGAAAACATAATGCGTTAGCAGGATATCTACAGCAGTTCAGTGGTAGCTGAATCATTTTCCTGATTGCTGATGCTTGTGGGTAATATTAAACTTAATGAAGGTTAAAGCTTCACATAACAGCCTCCTATATCTATAATTTCATTGATTTGATGAGAGGTTTAATTAACAGCGTCACACATGAAATTAGGGCATTTCAGAGAATAAGCTTTGATTTCCACAGCTTGTGTTATAAGGTCAAAAGAAGCTGGAATCATGTAATATGAAACATATATAGTTTGAATGGTGAATTTAGAGAACAACCATGCTGTATAAAAGTGCAATTGGAACAGCAAACTGATCTTGCTTCCCTGTCTGAACTGGAAGAGGGTTTTTCTAAATTGAAAGTTCCTATTCCGGCTTATTTTAGGCTGCCAGACATCTATGTAGAGATAGCAAAACTACTTTCTGAGCGTGGATTGACCCCATTTGAAGTTAAAAATGACATAAGAGGAGCAATCTGCCTCTCAGCTATGGCCTGATGGCGGTGGCGTTACCAGAGTGGACTGAAACATTTGAAACTGATGTTATCTTAAGCCGGCAGGCTATAAAAAGGAGGTAAAAACAACATATGTGAGGGTGAAGAGAAGCGAGTAGAATCTCTCGATGCTTGTAATTAAAAGTCAGGGAGTCATTTAGACTGGCAGACATTGCCCACCTATTTTTGCAGGTGCCCCGAGTGGCGCTGTCGCTTTGTTTCAACAGCAGAGCCCCGAGGTTAATTAAAAGAGCCACCGTCTCCTGGCCCACTCTACCCGGCTCCAACAAGAGGACACATAATTAAAGTGACACCTGTTCATTCCCATTATGGGCCCCTTACAGCGCACCCTGGACCTCAGTACAGAGGCTCTGCAGTGGCAGTGAACATACAGCTGTAGAGCAAGTGCGGGATCATTTTTAATGTTCAGTGGCATCTCCAGGATTCAGCCATGCGGAATGAAGGCAGAGGGGCTGCAGGCAGTCGAATGCACTGCATGGACAGCATGACTCACCTATGCCCACGTACACACAGCTGGAACTCTTTGTGAATTATGGAAACCAGAAAATTGCTGCATGCTCCTTATTTCCTCACAGATACACTCTGTTTCACGAATGAATTCACATAATTGCTGTAAATATGGCCACCTATTATGCTTTTGGGGGGGTTGTCCCTTTCCTGTAGTGTGTTACTGTATATAGGTTTCTGTGCATGTAAATGGTCTGCAAAAGCTACAATCCCTGTATGGTCCCTGAATGCCTCCATTGGACTCCTTTGTTCACTTGTGTAACATAGTGACATCACTCTGTAAAGGGCGGGATTTCTCTAACCATTGACCAATCACAGACTGGAATGAAAAGAGGTGCTGCAGTACAGGCAGTATAAGAAAAATAAAGAGCTTTTTGAACATTACAGCATGTAAACAAGACACAGTAGAGTAAATATCCTAAAAGTAGTATCCTGAAATTGGCATAATATGTCCTCTTTAAGTACAATTTAAATTTGACCCCTGTGTTTATATTTCACAATACTTTAAAAGCAATGTAAAACGTGTCACAGTAAAGGCACAAAACACAAATATGGACCTGACTAGGAGCATGACATGGCCCCTTTAAGAGCTTTAGGAAATTTGAGTCCAAAGTCTTACAGATTCAAGCATCCATGTCTGCTGGTAATCACACTGACACCTTAAAACTGAAACTGTCAGATGTAATA
Organism: Eleginops maclovinus; assembly: GCF_036324505.1. Taxonomy (NCBI): domain Eukaryota; kingdom Metazoa; phylum Chordata; class Actinopteri; order Perciformes; family Eleginopidae; genus Eleginops; species Eleginops maclovinus. The sequence continues at coordinate 6,802,329 of NC_086366.1, read as the reverse complement.
GTCATGGTGTCATTTAACAATCTTGTCTTCAGTGTGTTTTGTAAAATATAAACTGTGTATTTTGCATCGTACTCTCACCTCAACCATTAAAAGCTGTCTTTCCCTGTCATACTACCTCTTGACCTTTTCTTAACAGATTGTGTTTTATAAGATATCTTTCCATTGTGCAAATTGTAATAGTTGCAGCTGAAGATAACTCAGATGTTTAGACACATTTTCCCCGTGCCATTTCCTACATGATGTCCCTCGCTGGCTACAGGGACTGTGTGCTGCTGGTGGAGGAAAGCTGTGGACTCGTGCTGTGCTGTCATGTCTCACCAGTCCTCAGTGTAAGGTACTCCACTGTACTGTGTACACACTCAGTGACCCGGGCTGACAACGAGAGGCCCAGTGGGAGCTTGTGCCCTACTCGCTGCACAACAGGTAATTATCACCACCATCACCCAATAAGTGGTGTATTCAAATGAGGAAATTTGATATTTAGATGAGGTGCTGTGCCTGCCACTACCTCATGCAAACCCACATTTGCCAAGTGAATAAACAGGAATGGGCACGTATGAAAACTCAGCACTAACACAATTGTCAAGTAGATGCTGAGAAACAGAGATGCGAAATCACTCACACACACACTCACACACACACACACACACTCACAAAACTAATTTTGACACCGGCAGATTAGGATGCAGAAGACGTCCTGCAGAGCTTTTTATTAACATATGCCATCACACCGGGGGAGTCAGCGATGCTTAGCAGAGCATCACCAGCACTGCAAAAAGTATTTATCAAATCAACACTGCCTTTTCCCGCTCCCATTACTCCTGCGCTGCCAGTCTGCCAGTTCATACTCAACACAACAGGGATGCCTTTTTAACAGGGGATGACTTAGTCAAGAGAAGCCTCTAACTGTTTTGTCAGACCTTACAGTGCAATGCAACTGCGACACTGCTCACTTCAGATTAAAGTTCTTACTCTCTGCTCAAGCTGTAAAACCTGAAGGCTATGTGATTTGAAATGCTTACTGTAATGAAGCTTAATAAAAGCTTCGACTCAACAGAGATTATCAGCTATGCTGTAATTCTAATGAATCTGTGGTACTACTTAAGACAGTAAAAATCAAATGAAAGGAGTCGCTCGCTGTGATGAACCTACAGAGAATTATCACTTAGGTAAGCATTGCTCAAACATTTACAATAACTTATGATTACATTTTCCTAAGGAGCCATCTTTTATTGTAGAGAAGTGTTAATACTGTTTCTGTATGCCATGTGTATGTGGTCATAATCATCAGGTGGGAGGGGCTTCGGACCAACAAGGGAGAGCTGCAGGTCTTTATATTCTGGCATTTCCAGAAAACTGTCGACTTTAGGGTACAATTTGTAAATACAATAATGGGGACAGGATGTTATGAAACGTTTGCCTAATGACGCCGAGAACATACTGCTTATAGCTTTAAGTTATATCAATATGGCACGTTTACTTACATAACCATGTCCAATTTATGAAACTGATCTCAAGTGTGAATGTGTGTTTGTGTGTCTTCTCAGCACCCTGAAACAATACATATTAATAATCCTCACACTTTTAGGACCAAGCGCTGGTGCCCTGAATTATTCAGTTTTCTTTCCCGTTCATCGTCCCCTGAGGAGAGCTCATAAAAACCGTTGTGCTGGGGCCCTCGTAACTTTGTGCCACTGAGGGTCTGATCAGTGTGAAAACATTGCCAGTGAGACTGAGAGATTATTTCAGTTTGCTCAACACTGATGGAGGGATACATTCTGGATGAACAGGAAACAACATATAACTTTTTGAGTTGTGGCTAATGTTCAGATGTGTGTAAGGATTTATATTGTTACAAGAGCACAATGTACAACTCTTTCTAAATGCTTCAAAGAAAGAGTTTTTGACTCACAGCGAGTCCTTGTGAAACACTATTCCTTTGTAGAGATGTTCAGACCTTTCAGTACATTTTTTTGTATTGTAGTCCCATTGAGACTAACATATACTTCATGATAATAAAAAAAACTCGCCAAAATAAGAGCCATAATACAACCAATACACAATGAAACTGAAGAGAGTTTTTGTATAGCTGGCCCTGAGCAGAACAAAGGCTTTTTTGCTAATACCAACTTTCTAAAATCCCATTTATGTTTTTGTTTAAGCTAATAATCTGAATCTATAAAGTAACCATAGCCGATGAATAAATGTAGTGGAGTAACAATTACAATATCCGCTTCTGAAACGTAGTGAAATAGAAGTGAAAGTATCGTAAAGAAGACATATTGTGCTAATGTTAGGTTTATATTTGTATTTTGTTAACTGACCTGTCTCCATGCTTTAATGTTCAAAAAGCAGCTGCAGCACCTCTTTTCACCCTCTGTCTGAAACCAGAGCCCAGTCTGCTTTGATTGGTTAGCTGTCCGGCTATGTTGCGATTGGTCCACCATTCAGAGATGTCCCGCCTCTTAGCCTATCACGTACATAAGCGCTGGCCAATAGAAGAGTGAGTGTTACATAGTGATATCGTTATGTTATGGAAGTAAACAAAGGAGTCCAATGGAGGCTTTTTTAGCCTTTGCAGACCATTAACTTGCACAAAAACCCATATAACAGACTACAGCTGAGGAAAAACCTAAAAGCCTAAAATTTGGCATATTCAAGAGCTACTTCACTACATTCCTACCACCGACTGTATACATCCTTCTGTTTGGAGGATGTAAGGGAGCAGCAGTTTTTAATTGTGTTGGTGTCTTGAAGTTGGTGTGAAAGTGTTTTGAAACAGTTTGTCATCCAACACAGCAGACAATAGATGGAGGGCAGTGGATGGCACGATGTGTCCAGCTAATACTCGCCTAATAAGGGCTACAGAGACTTGTTAGTCAGACACAAGGCCTTGGGGGTGGTACAGCTGAGGGTCCAATGCTTATTGACCATGCCAAAGCTTCCCAGTTAGAGGCACAATCGAGCCTGACTCATGGTAGTAGAATGAATTGGCTGTCAGAACTAATGCCGTAGTGGGATTTCTGTTGCATTATTACATTATCATTACACTGCCAATAAGAATACAAAAACTATACGACTCACATTTTTCTCTTTTCACTGGAAATCATTAAATACATGGAAGAGTTTAGAGGAGTAAACTAAGGAAAGCCACCTCCAACTCGATTGAAGAAGTCTCCATGGAGACCAATTTGACCATGCTCCCTCTCCTCTCCTTGTCACTGGCAGGCACAAAATTAATTAAAGCAGACTTCTCTGTGCTGCATATTCTCTAATAAGTAGCTCATTGCCCCTCTGACATTTGAAAATGTGGGTGTGCATGCCTCCTCGTGTGAGGGGGTGTGTGTGTTACATATCTTTTCATAAATAGCCACCGAGTGGGTTTTCATTTTTCCCAGTTGCCAGGATCAAAGGAGCAGAAACAAGGTTCATTATAAACTTTAAGGGTAATGGAGCCAAGTTGGCATCCATTCATCATTACAGTGTAAATAGACCACACAGAAAATAACAAACTGCGTCTCTGCATGTGTGGCGTTGCAAAATGAATAACAGCATGAAAATGGTAAAATAATGACATGTTAAAGTGTTTCCTTAGAATAATGAGATGTACTTATTGAGGTATTCTCACTTAAATGTACTGGATTTCCTGATTTATTTGGAACGCTCACAAAAACTGAGCGGTAAGCATTAAGGCAGTCTCACCCCAGCTCTTAACAGCTTTTGTGTTCAGCAGCAGTGGAACAAAATATATTTTTCAGACACTTTAACCTTAATGGATAAAACGCAGCACGCCAATTCACAGCCCTTTGTCTCACCTACAGAATAAAGCACAGATACACATGAATGGATTCGGCAAGGCCTTGGTTCCTCTACAGTAGTCACACACATGCATCATTAGCAGTAAGTCAGATACTGGTGGGTGGTAGCTGACAATGAAGTGGAGCATGTTGTCATCACTTAGCTCCATCAGCAGAAAGCTAGGAAAACATCCAGACACTGTCTGCAGGGTCCAGTTCTCAGATCACTAAGATAGCTCCCCTAGAGAAATAGACAGCCAGTGTCAAACAGGACTAAATTGTTCTTTCCTTGACAAGAAATCAGAGGTTGCACTGTTTTTCTTTTCATCAACAACAAGTCAGACTCAGAACAAAGAGTGTACTGTTTTTTTGGGTTTTTTTCCAAAGATGAAAGATATTTTAATGACTTGAACTGATTCATTATTTACACAGTGAATGTGGAAGAACACAATATCAAGAAAGCAAATAAGAACACCATGGATTTTTTTTAAAGAACAGCATACTCAAAAATGTAAGAAAAGTAAATGCAAGGGTAGAACAGAACTGCAATAGCTCACTAATCTTAATCTCTAAATCTTAAAATATAAAGCTTTTAAAATGATAATCGGAATCAGAGACGAATGTTTTGCCAAGCAGGTTTACACATACGATTGGCTTTGATGTATAATGGTGCATAAATTAACACAGTCAGAGGAATTAAGAAGCAAATATAGAATTATTCATATTCATCTATTATTATTTAAAAATAAATCAAAACTAAATTAAAATATGTTCAGTATATCAGAGCTTTACGGTTTTTTTATCAGAGGTGGCACAAATGTACAAAATATACAGAGCAATGTGCAAGTTTCACAGTATTAAAGTAAACAAACTTTGATCACACGATATGAGCTATGTTGTAAAAACCTTATTTTCTTGCACATTTTCGTAATTACACATGTGATGAATTATAATGACATCTGGCATTTTGTCTCTTACAAAAGATTGGGAGGCAAAATGTGTGAAGAAGATCATTAGGGCCACATGAAGAAGGAGTTAGAATGATGAGAAAATAGTGTGACATTTTTAAAAGTCTAAATTTGACAAATCTGTCAAAGAATTGATTTCAAAGTTCTGCTGCTGGTTTATAAAGCATTGAATGGTTGAGGCCCAAAATACATTTCTGATCTCCTGCTAAATTATGAACCATCCAGACCTCTCAGGTCTTCTGGAACGGGTCAACTTTCTGTCCCCAGACTTAGAACTAAACAAGGAGAAGCAGCATTCAGTTATTGTGCTCCAAATATCTGGAACAAACTCCCAGAACCCTGCAGGGCCGCTGCAACTCTTACTTCTTTTAAATCCAGGCTGAAAACTTTTATTTTTGCCGCTGCTTTTAATTGAACTGTTCTGATCTAACATTGCACTGTGACTTTTATTCTGCACTGTGACTTTTATTCATGTATGTTATACCTGTTGTGTTTATTTCATTATCTTTGCTCTTAAATGACTGTTTTTAAATGCCTTTTTATAATGTGTTTATACTGCACTATTTGTTAACGCTCTTAATGTCTTTCATGTTTGTAAAGCACTTTGAATTGCCTTGTGTTGAAAGGTGCTATATAAATAAACTTGCCTTAAATCCTTAAAATAATATTTTATAAATCCGGATTTGTGGTTGGATACTAGCACACCCAGGCATTGGCCTATAATAGAAGTGAGATTCTTGAAAAACCTGAGTTCTGATCATCTTTGAATGCTCTTGTCGACACCCTCTCCCTTCTGTGTCTCAGTTGCACAAAGGTGACGCAGATCACCTTAAGCTGTCAAAATATCAGGTACAGCCAGCTGATGTGGTTGATGGCTCATCCCTGTGCTCTTGCTCATGCCCCTCCAGCATTGTCCCCACAGGACTCCCGGAGACTTTACAGTTCACTGGTCAGGCCTTGTGCATTGACTCGTGTCCTCTGCCATGCTGACACAAACTAGAGGCACAGATGTCACAAGATGTCACATGGTGCTGCATTTCAGAGACGGTGAGTCAAGGCAGCAGCAAACGTCTGTACTGCACTGGACAGAAAAAAAAACGGGGGGTTTCGGAGGAATGGCTGAGAAAGGTACAAATATAAAACATAGGATGTACCGGCACGGAATGGAATAAGGAAGGACGAATCACCCCTCTGCTTAGAGATGATTTCCTGACCTACTCTGTGTGCCAGACATGAAAAATGGATCACTGACCACTGCCGTAACCCTTGGCAACTGCCAGGAAGCGAGACCAACAGATAGAAGAAAAGGTGCAGCTAATCTCGAAGATTCACCTTGTTGCCAGTAGTAACCACAAAAGCCAAACAACGAGAGTCAAAAAACAAAACCCCCGCCGGATAAATGAAAGGTGCTGGAAAATCTGGTTTTATTTCTTTTTTCTCCCCGGGAATATACTGATCCCGCCATGGGTTTATTTCTGTGACATTTACCAATTCTTGTGGGAGCTGATGTGGCCTTAAGTGAGGAGCCAGCACTAAAACAGGGCAATTTCCTGGGAATTGTACAATGGAGCTAGAGGACACATCTCTGAATAATTAATAATGTGTCTAATTATATAATTATTTTGTATAATTTATGCTTAAGGTACATATTCTGCACATTAGACCAAACATGTGTCTGATCCCACCCACATCGTCCACCCAGCACTTACCTTCTGGTAGGAGATTTAGGGTCCCTGCAGCTGGCTAAACTGTTACATCCCGGTGAATGTCCATTAAGATGCTCAACAAACAAACTAAATGTATGTCAGCCATGAGGATTGTGCAATAGGTTACCATTGTCAGGTTGTTGTCTGTGCATATGTGTAAATAAGTGAAACCATTATGATATATTGCACTATAAAGTTTCTATCTTTTGTGGAACTGCAAGACAAGGTCAAAATCACATTTATTCACAGGGACAATAAAGTATATCTAACTGATCGTATGCCTACCTCCACATCCATAAAGAACTGAACACAATACTTTACAATCCCTTTTATGCATGGAAGGTTAAGTGTGATGAGGCGAATCACAAGACCTTATTGTAAGCAACAACATGTTTTCATTCGTTTTCAGAAAACAAAGAAGCCCTATAGCACTAAAGCATAGGTTACAACATACTTTGACTATACAAATACAAAGTTAAAGCTAAGGAAGAAATAAATGATAAAGCATAAAGTTTATCCCACTGACCTTGTTACTAAGATTACAGGTAGATAAGACTGATATGACAGTTATGTTGTAGGTTTGCAATATACTGTACAATCAAATTTGGTGAAAGCAACATTATTTTTGATAACTGGTTTCATTTTGAAAACATGTGGACATTGGTGAGGGGTGTTTTAGCATATTGTTTTGTGTTCCTGTTTTTTGAGGGTTTTTGTTATGAAGTATAATGACATAAAATATGTATTACCAATTCACGAAATAATGTTGAACACAAAAGGAGCAAGTAACGGTTATGCTAATTTGAATTTGGATAGTGAGGCTTGTTTTTTCTCCAAAACCAAATCCTGCCTGGAAAATAAATCATTTTATTTGAGCTAATGAGCAAATAACTTTACTAGCTACATTTTTTTTTAAAGCATCAGGATGCAGGGGTGGGGGTAAAACAGCACAGCAGTCTCATCAACAGAAAATGGAAGATAGCCAGAAAGAAATCCTACAAGGTCTGAAAGAACTCATTAGGAAAAGCCAGAATCGATAGCAGGTTTGTTAGATGTAAGAAAGAATGAGCGATGGACAAGGTCAGTTCATTGTCTTACTTCGGATCTCCGCTGTGAGAAAGTTTTGACTTCAGGACCTTTCACCGTCTCCCCACCTTTTAAAGTCCATCCTCTGCCTTCCTCAACCTCTGCCCATCCATCCGCGTGACAAACCGGCTCCGTGGTTCAAAACCACGTCTCTTGTTACAGTATCTGAGCACAGGATGGAGAAGCATCCATGTGCAGAAGACGTTTTTATCCACATTCACCCCTGCCAATTTCAACTGCCTTGAGACATATTTAATAAAAAAAAAAAACTGCACCTTCAAATTGAAAACACAAGGTACGTTGTATGGGGTACTGTATAGCTTAAAATAAATTGATTCAGCAAGACAGAAAATAACTGTACAGTCAAACACCGATTTCTCCTTTTTTTATGTACTTGAAATCGCTTACCTCCACACCTGCTGAGGTTTTGTATTTACCAGTTAGCTCAGCCTCAGGCTACATGCCATCTCAACTTAGACAGCTCATCAGGATGACTGGCAAGTGTTGGGAGGTGAACTTTAACAACCGAGGAGAGTTGGGGCAGTACTTTTCTTCCTGCCTCAAGGTGAGAAGTTGTGTACAGCTGCTTTTATAAAGTATCCTGCAATAAACTTGAAGTTGTAAAGCACGAGCAAATCACAAAGCGTTCATCCTCCCCCTCACACCAACAAACAATGGTCTTGTTTTGCACTAAATGACAAAAAGTGTGTGTTAAAATCGATCAGATGGATTAGCTCTCTCATTTTACCCTGCTGGGGGTCAGATTGCTTCAAGTTTCATCATGTCTTTGCGTTCACCTTGACTGAGTCCCTTATGGGATTCTGGGGGGGGGGCGCCTGTGTTCTGCAGTTAATCATCTGCAGTAAGTGCAGGACCTGTCCATCATTCATGCAACTGTTTGTCAGCCTTTCCTTCTTTCTTTGTGTCTGTCTTTTTATCTGCCGTATCAGTTGTGTTTACTGCTCCGGAGCCTGCACAGAAAGTGCTGTCCTCTTGACAAAAATAGGCTGCATCTGTTTGGCATGAAGGAGAGCAGGTAAGAAAAGGGAGAAGAGATGAAAGGATATGAGATAGACGAAAGAGGAGGAAAAGGGTAGGAGATGAGAGGGCAACATGAGTGAAAGGAAGATGAAGACGGTACGTGCACGTTGAGGCTTCTGTCACTGCTAATTACCTTGCATGCCTCATTAAGCACACGCTTCTCACAGTACAGAGAGGGTGCTGGTGTTGGGACTCAGGAGTGGAAACCACTCCAGCTCTTGCTCTCAGTTGAGTCATGAGCAAGACATAACAGCCTCCTTGACACTGTGTTATTCCTCAGGTCATGGCCAATCAGCCGGGGCCCATCCTAGCTCCTCTGTCTGCGCACTTTGCTTAAGAAGTAACTCCAGTCCATTAAGCTCATCCCGCGCGTCAGGTGCAGTGCTAAAAGCTTGCCTTGGTGACCCACGCCGACCATTAAGCTGTAGACTATGCTAACTCCTATGGATATTTACTGCGGAGGCACAGCATTAAACTTATATGGTGTCATATACAAATGCTGTATTATCACCTCGTGTTCAGATAATACATTTAAAGGAAGCCGTATTGCCTGAGCATGGGGCTGAGAAGCTGGACTGTAGAGCTGCTGAGCTCAGTGTACAGAATATGATGCAATATATATTTCTCAACACACACAAGCAAACAGGAATAATAATGCAGATGTTAAAAAGTCTACCTACCCATAAACACTTACTGTACTGGAACCCTGTCTTCAAATGTTTCAACAGTGTTCTCTTTATGGGTTCAAGCAGCCTGCAAGACATTTCCTGAAATCACATGTGTGTACATTCATGAGAAGTTCATAATGCCAGAGCATTAACAGCAGGCTCAACCAGCTTACTGTGAGTGTTGCAGCATTAGATTTGTATTAAAGCTTGCAAGAGAACTGTTGCTGAGAGTCAGATGATAAATGGCAAAGTTAATGATTTGATATTATTTTCATTTGCCCCCCCAAAAAACACACAACCTGTTGATTTATGTGTTGTCATTCTGTAAGCAGATCAAATAAAATACATATTTCTTCAAATCCTCTTATTGTTGATACATTTAGTTTATATTTAGTTATTTTAGTTTATATTTAGTAATATTTGATGTATATTTAGTGTATATTTAGTAGTTTAGTTATATTGGGTGTATATTTCTCCTTCCTTCTTTGTATTGAACTGTTGCACCTCAATTTCCCTCGGGATAAATAAAGCTTCTTGAATCTTGAATCTTGAATCTCTACTGCTACCTACCAAGAAATTCAGATTATGCAAAGGCTGATGTGAGTGTCTTAAGAGTTATTTAATATAATGAAGAGTCTGTTCTGTGTGAAGTTAGTACAGTATTTCTGCACGTTGTTTAATATTTGGCTTAAGCGAATTGAAGTTGAAGGCAACACAATGAGGAACAGCAGAATTCAAAGAGTCTCTATGTTGTGGATGAAGTCTGGGGTTTTCTTTCAAACGCCTTAATGAAACCTGTTTCGTATTGGCCTTCAGAACAATATGAAAAAATGCAGAACAAAAAATGAATAAAGAACTCATTTTCAAGATAACAAAAAAGTATCTTTTTTTTTTTTAAAAAGAAAATGCTAAAGACGTTAAAGTTACCTCCTCTGCAAAAAACCCAATAATTTTGAACACCAGGCTTGACTTTTGCATAACCATATTCAATGTATTACGTTTCTAAAATAATACAATACACTTTTAAAGCTTGTAAACCTCTTCGCATACACATCAACAATAACCGATAATTGTCGATCTCACGTGATCTTGAAAGCACGCGAGAACGCACAATTTAAGGGAAATGATGCGCCCTTGACGTCCAGGTGGGTGCGAATCTGACCCACACTTCATAACACGTAAGTGAATATAACGCTGGTGTTAATGTGTCTAAATATGAATAAAACAGCCACGCGTGCACTAATTATTGCACTGCTGAAACTGGGAAGGAAAGGAGTGTTAATAGCCTGGTTTGACATTTCTATAGGGAATTTAGGAGCAGGAAATGTTTGATCTGTGTCTACGTTCGTGTGTGTGTGTGTGTGTGTGTGCGCGCGTGCATGCTCGCGTGTAAGACATCTGCTAACTTCGCTTTTTCTTTTAACCATCTCCCCATGTGTATGGCTTTCTCTAAGGTAAGCCTGGCGTTATTGTTCCACCTGCAGTGTCACTTTGAGAGCCAACAATTAGTGAGCACTTCATATAATGTAACTGCCTAACTAACTGATGACATGCAGTATGTGTTTTATTTGCTTGCTGCTGAGCTGGAGCTCTTGTCAAATAGGCTGCAGCCTCTTGTAGTCCAGTTTAGTTTCCTGCTACTGTAGGTCAGCTGGGCTAAATGAGCATCTCTTGAAGTTGGATATCAGCCATTTTTTGACTGAAGTTAGGTCAGCTTCAATTCCTGACTCTGATTGTATTCAGTTTTCAAGTGGCCAGCTAATGTTCAAGTGTATATTTCTTTTAATAACATGATAGAATCCCTAGTTGGTAACCTGCCCTCGACTTGTTAAATAACAGCATTTCCCTTTGTCATTTATTTTATTGTCACAAATTACTAAAATATGCACATTTGCAGATTGTTATTCATTTATGTTGTAACTCACGATAAAGAATAGTCACTGCATTCTCAGCAACATTCAGTTATCGTCATATATATGTTCATAAAATAAGATCCGTGGAAACATTATAAGCTGTTTGTATTTGAATAACAAATATTTCTGTTTACATTATGTTCATGTTACTTAAGTCTGGTGTATTTGGCACTTTGGATTACTTCACATACTTCACCGCATGCTGCCGAAACTGACATTGAAATTGACCAATGACATGTGATGATGTGTAACCACCTAATGAACCATTTTGGCCAACACCCACCTGCTGCTGATATGCACTCACGCTGTGATTGCCTTTTACCTCTTCCTTCTCTTGAGTGGTACTCTTAACTTTTGGGCTTGAAAGCTTTAATTACCCTAGCAATTTTCTCCCAACCAGCTTCTAACAAACTGAATGGAAAAAGGTTTTTTAAAAAGTGAAGGAGAATAGGGGGAAAAGTTGTATATTGGTAGGAGAGGAAGAAAGAGATTTGGGCACTCTCAGAAGAAAGAGTCATTTGAGGTTGGAGACTTCTCTTCGTTGATCTAACAATTATTGCACAGGGAATCCCTTATGGGCACCAGTTGATCCCGTTTGAATCTCGGGGTCGGAGCCCCCTAAACCTGAGGCCGAGCCATGTCTTAGGCTATGGTCGAATTGTCTAAAAATCATGTCCTTTGTCTTTTCTTATACACTGAATCCAAGGGAAGCTGTGAAAGCGAAAGGATAAGACAACTGCGGATCAAAGGAAATCTGACTGCATATGTGGGTATATTTATGATGCCCTAGTGGAGGTTATTGATGTGCGACTGCTGTGGGAAAGCTAACATTTTTCATGAATGCACCATTCAAAGCGCATCTTAAAATCTCCCCCTGTAAATTCTTATCATGTTGCTTTATGAGGGTTTTAAAAACTCAGTTAAACCTTGAGATGTTGACTTTATTTGATGATGTTTCATCCATTATCATGGATGGATGGATGAATGGATGGCTTTAGAGGGAAACTGCTTCATAACAATGTACCTTCAGGATCTGAGTTTGTCAGTCACGATTGGTTGTTTCAGTGAGTGGCCGAAAGGTGCGTCGCTTTAAAGGTTTCGGGCTCAAGGAATTGTAGGACAACATTATCTCCTTTCTTTTGGTGAAAAATGGTGTAGTTTATCTTATGCTAAAGGATATAACAATGGAAGCATCAAAGCTCCTTTCCTATCATGTCATTTAAACAGCTCTTATCATGGCTGCCACTTAAGTGGAAGAAACCTTCCTAAGCAAAAAAGAGTTTGTTTTTTTTGGGGGGGGGTTTCCACAATATGTTTATTGGTATTTTGTTATTGAACAACCAAAAAACATGTACATCACAGACACACATACACACACCATCAACTTGCACCAGTATTAAAAGCATAGGCCTACAAATAAAATAAAATACCATTTTAAAAAATCATTTCACAGTTTCCTTTCAGAGGCAGTCCACATTCCCATCCCTCATAATGTGCACATACGGCTCCCAGAGCTGAACAAAGTCCTTCCGCTTGCCCTTAGCGATGCATGTGAGTCTTTCTAGGCCAACACTACCAGAAAGTTCCTTCAACCAAATCATCAGTGATGGGGCATCCGTATTTTTCCAACATAAAGCAATAGCCCTTCTGGTTTGAAGAAGGCCAAAATCCAGAAGCTTGGTCTGTTTTGAAGTCTGTTTGAAGTCCTTTGGATATATTCCAAGTACACAAAGTTTGACGTTAAAAGGGACCTTAATGTTAAACATCTCTGACAGACACCTAATAACTTCCTTCCAGAAAATCAGAATTTTTGGACATTCCCAAAGACAATGAAACAAAGTTCCCTTCTCATCCAAACGCTTAGAGCAAACATCTGGAATATCGGCAGACATATGATGAAGTTTGACAGGATTTATGTACATTCTCATTAACCATTTATATTGAAGTAATTTGAACCTAGTATTTATTGTCTGACTGTGTGCTTTTAGGCTAGCAGCATTCCAATCTTCCTCATCAATATCCTCTTTTTATATCCATTTTCCATGCACTTAACTTATCTAATGCTGATTCAGTGTTTAATGCAACCATCATGTTGTAGAATTTAGATACTAGGCCCTTCCCTTCCAAATGTGCAAGTGTTATTTCCTTAAGTTTCGTTAAAGGTGGCATAGACATTATCTGTTCATGTTTTGATGACATGTAACTTCTTAACTGTACATATTTTAAAAAGTGCTTTTTAGGGATTTGATATCTCCGACATAGCTGATCAAAACAAAGCAAAACTCCGTCTGTATATAGATCCATAATCTTCAGAATGCCTTTTGTATTCCATGATTTAAATCCTCCATCTCTTTTCCCAGGTATAAACTGCTCATTGCTCCAAACAGGAGTAAATTGAGACAGCGTAGGTGTGTCGCCTACATGTTTGTGTGCAGCCTACCAAACTGAGATTGTATTCTTAAGAAAAGGGTTTCTTGTACGTTTCTTCAATGTCTTAATATCTGAAGAGTAAAGACACATGTTTAATATCAGATCAGGATATCGAGTTGATGTCTGCCTTTTTTTTTATGTTTACCCAAGTCGGGGGTGTTGTTGTACAAAAATAATATGAAGCTGAGTTTAGTTGGGCAGCCATATAATACCATTTAAGATTAGGGAATTGAAGACCCCCCCCCTCTCATAATGTAGATATAATGGTTTAAGACGGAGTCTGGCTTTTCTGCCGTTCCAGATGAATTGACTAAATAATTTGTTAAGTTTTTCGTAGAACATGTTTGGTAGTGGCAATGGTTTGAACATAATGTAAAAATTGAGGTAGGATGGTCATTTTAATTATATTTATTCGTCCGATCATAGATATAGGCAAGTTGGACCAGCGGCTTAGTTTTTCAGTCACTCCATCTACAAGGGGATGTATGTCTTTTAACACCCAAATAGCAAAAACGAGTATTCAACCACAACCCAAGTCTTCTCTGGGTCCATAAAAATGCAAAGAAATTACAGGGAGGGAGGGTCAGGGAATTACAAAGAAAGTTTAGACTGCCCTTTAATTGCTGACAAAGTTCTAAGTTGTTTTAATAAATCAAAAATTGTTGACAGGAGATTAAATTCTTTGGAAATGTTTGATTAATAGTATGGCATTTGAACGGATTGCATTATATTAAAATGCCAGACATTTCTACATACAGGAACACAATCTCATCAAAAGCACTACATTTAAAAAAGAAAGAATTAGTTTGTGAAGGCCGGTGGCTGCAGAAGGCGTTACAAGAAACACAGATTTTTATTTTGTATTGCTACAGCCTTGGCATTTTTATTACATAGCCCAGAGCTTTTAAGTCTGTCCACACAGACCCCTTTGATAACACATTGGGAATTTAAACATCACGGCACACTTCCCCATCTGCAGCCACTCATAAAACTTTCCCAAAATTCTGCCACCATCATTTCAAAGGTCCTGTTCTAAATCCTTCATGTTATCCGTCCATCATTTATTTTTAATTATAGTGTAAAATGAAGTTAAGTTGGATAAAGCGATTCTATTGCTTATTCTCTTTAGGTGAAACGCATAGGCTATTGGGTTTGAGGGGTACGTTGGAGGTTGGGTTGAGCTTCAGTTGAAGAGTTGCAATTTTCTGCAAATCTTTTTCAGCTCCTACTGACATGTGGGTTTTAGAAACTCAACATTCATTCGTGCTGTGGTTTATCTTTCTGGAAAGTATGAAGAGTGTGCCAATGAAATAAAGTATTGGTTCAATACCCGTATGTCTGCCTGTCTTGGGGTATTTTGGAGTGCAACCAATTTCATATTCAGTGTAGACCTTTCCAGAATCTGGAGACATCATATAATGAACTTTAGCTGACTGATCTTAAATTATCTCTCATCTATATTTTGCAAACAGTGGTATTTACGTTTTGGCTAACCTTTGGTACATCCCAAACAACGCAATCACCTTTTTAATACCAACTGCTGTTTGGGTCAACTATCACTCAGCCCTTTGTCTGCAAACAAAAGTACTGTCGTTCTTGCTGAAATGTCAAAATTGATATTCAGGAACATCGAAGAGCACAGCAATTTCCAACCACTCTTTATGAACCTCTGCTGTCCATGTTTCGTACTTTCAACCTTTGATAATACAGGAATAAGCTTTCAGTTGTCAGAGCAGCCTCAAAAACAGTAATATTTTTTGACGAACGATAGAGAAATAGGCTTTATCAACACTGTAATATTTAAGGCTTATCATCCAGACGAAGTGGAAACACAGTCCTTTTTTAAATATAGTTGTGTAAACAATATTGCATTTTAACATTTAACCCCAAATAAAATCTGCTTTCTCTAAGGCTAGGAGAAACCCTCCAAAATTACAGCTTTTTATCTGTTAACCGCTTCATCTGCAGGCTTGTCAGGGCAAATGCTCGCTCATGAGTCTCGTTCTCCGGTGTTGCACTCTTAGTCTCCAACTGAGAGAGTTTCGTCAAATGATGCAAAGAGATCCCTCCTAAAGGGTAGGCATTAGTGACGGAGAATAGAGAGGGGGAGGGAGAAGGTTATTAAGAGAAAAAGTGCAATTCAGTCTGACAGAGGGCAGCGCGGCGCTGGTGCCTGGGAAGACAGACGCCGAGGCTGAGAAGCACTTCAAAGCGTGATTGCTAACTCATTCCCTTGACTTTTCCCCTACAAATAAAATATAATGTAACCGTTTCTGCAAGCGCTCCTGAAGAAGAGTACTCGGAGGAGCCTGGCCTGAGAGGAGTTTGCTGCAAACTAAACAAAGCTGTGCATTATTTCCACTGTGACATTTTAAGAGAATCCTGTACCAGAGCACAGCTTAGTTTGACAAATATGTGGGGAGCATCAGTGTGTGAAGGCAGCATCTTTACTCTCTTGTGAAGTGATCATTGATAGTGGACTGTCTTCACGGTTGGTGCTTTAAAAGCCCTTTAGGCTGGATATAATTTGAATCCGCTGTCTGATTAGTATGACCTTGGGAACTGTCTCCATTCCACAGGGTAACGGACTGCGGCAGAAGATTGGTGTTAAGTTTCGTCAACACTCCTCGGAGCGAGTCTAGAATATGTTAATTAACTCATTGATTGAGGTGGGCGGTTCATTTTAAAAGCAGAAGTCGAGGTCTCTGGTGTGGGAAGACAAAATGGGAAAAAAAAACACTGTTGTGCATATCAATGGCTACATCAGTGGATTCTGCAGTCCATATTCCTTCACACCAAGGACACATTTCTGTTTCTCATCGGGGCCGTACATGCAAAATAGACCAAGCATGAGTGTTTTTGCCTCCAATACTTTTGCATTAATTACTGAATATTATACTTGGAAGTTGGGGGAAGTACAACAGGGATTTTTGCTTTTGAACTCGTTTAGAAAAACTGGGTTAAACTTTTTGCATTAGAGCCATTGCCTGCTTATGCAAACACAAGGACTACATCCACTTTGGAAGCCTTCATTGTGAAGTTTTGAACATATTTGTGCCACATTTTGGTCCACAAGCTTTGCCATTCACTCTGACAGGAATGTCACGAATGTACGAAGCATGCCATCGTCTTTTGTGTCAACAGGATGCTTATTTTTTTGTTTCAACCATCTCCACAGCCGCTCCATCCTTGGATTGGCACACTATGTGGGAGATGGGCTCCTACGTCAAGCAGGTAATTGAAAAGTGCAGAAAACAAGTCTTTTCAATCAGATTCTGAAGGCTCTGTCCTCTCGCTGTGCAGGCAAATGTAGCAATTGCAAAACAAAGCACGTCACATTTTGCATCAGATAACAGCGCTAATGTTTAGGGAAAATCACCAAAGCCAGTCTTTGTGTGATTGTCACAAGGCTTCTTCGGCTTGTTTGTTTCCTCCATAAAAAAAAAAGAAGAAATATGCATACCACGAGCAAATCAAATCCAGCCTTCATAAAATAGATTCCTTTTTTATCTACACTTCTTATTGTGGAGGATGTCATTTATTATTAAATCAAAGAGCACTCGCTATGTGCACAGCCATAATGAAGTCTCAAATTGCTCAAGGTCACCTTAACTCTTTTTGCATACACACACACACACACACACAGACACAAACACACTCGCTGTGATTTCATCAGCTTTTCATCCACACTCCTCTAATGTTATCTCGATGACACCTCTATTTATTTATTCATTTATTATATTCTGTTCATCTGGGATGTATTTGGTCTGTGAGAGACTCCTTCTCTTTTTTCGAAAATTAATGAAACCAAACAGATTCAATCTTGACTGGTTTCTTAACGCTGAATATGTCTGTGGGGACTACTATATTATTCTGGCCTGATCAATACCCAGCTGTCAGAATGTGAGACACAATCCGAATTACAATCAGATCAAAGGGTGGACTTGGCGAACATGAATTTAATTGCACATGTATGTTCGGTAAGCTGTAGAGAGGGAGAACAAACACCAAACGGGAAAGCAAAATCAGAATAACGAAACTAAAGCCAGATAGTAAGATATTTCCACGGAGAGGCGATTCATTCAAAACTGCAGACAAATTGTCAAAGCAAGCTAAATGCACCTAATGTGCTATCCTTTCAATTAGCACTAAAGCTACATTCTGCGAGGCTACTAATTCTTTTTGCCATAATGGTCAACTATAAATGTTGTAGCTTAGCACCGTTTAAGACATTACTGCTAATTACTCTTTCAGCTTCAAACTAAGTATTTGTTTGTGATATGTGCTGTCACACTAATGAGCTTAAAGCTGGTGACATGGCGGAGCTCTGCTTTGATGCACACAGTTAACAGGATGGTCATGTAGATGAAAAAGAATGGGAAGACAGTACATGGCAAAAATACACATAGGCTTTTGTGTTCACTTTGACCATCTGGGGAGAAGCTGGCTGACAGCGGAGCTCTGCAGTGCAGCACTAGCTCCATCTGTTGGAGCAGCGGAGGAAAGCCTCTTCCTCAGAGTTCATTGGGATGAATGATGGAGGAGCGGTAGTCCTATTATATGGAGTTACGCTACATCTTACCGCCATCCCGGCGATGCTTCGATGTAGCCGATCGATGCAGATGGTCTTAAAATCCCTTTATAATTAAACATGATAAGTATTAAAATAGGTATAGTTACACAATATAAACTTATTTTGTTAATAAACTCATTTATAGCAGGTTCCTATTTATGCCTTTATTCTTTGTCACATATTGAGGTAGTTCTTACATGAATAGGGCCATGAATACACTCATTTCCAACCCGGGGAGATGAATGAAAGGCTTTAAATGGACCCCGTTTCATATCTCCTAAGTGTTTTACTATGTCATGATTCAGTACCTGTCAGCTTTAGTGCAAAGAAGCAATGAGGGGAAATATGTGCTGCTTGCATTTGATCTTCTCTTTATCTCAGCTTCCAGGGAGATGATCAAGGTCAGGCTTTTTATTACGCTACAGCTGCAGAGAAACCTTCTCGACTGCACAGAGATATAATAGGTAGGGCAAGTGTTCCCATGCGCTTTCTAAAGCTGATGATTTCATTTTGCGGTTTCCATTACCCCCAATGTGCGCTGGAGCTCATTTGTACATGCACTGCGTGGAAAGGCTAATTATCACAACAAGACGCTGAATAATGTCTCTCTTTGGGGATCAGAAGTCAAGCTGCTGACTGTCACATGTATGATGGCAGTGTGTAGACTGCATGCATAGCGACACTGCACAAAATACCCACTTAATCTACTGGTTGCATGTGTGGGAGAGAAACTCCTCTGGAGGGAACACAGGGATTTTAGACTCTGCAGACCATTTACATGCAAAAACAACACACTACAGGAAAGGTATCACCCCAAAAAGCGTAATAGGGCCTCTTTCATCCATTATATTTGTTATTTTTGGGGAGCTGGGGATGAAGGGGAATACTGAGAATGTTAAAGATGAATGATATGCCCAGGTAATTGCATAATTTGCATCAAATGTCGGTAATATTCTCTCTTACTGATTACACAAGCAGTGTATTTGAAAACATGTATAGGGAGTCCTTTTGTTACTGACTCTTCGTACATACATAACACTTAAAATGCTCATATAAGTTCAGGTCATGACTGATCTCTAGCAACATTGGAGTTCAGAAATATCCTCTCCATAGCTTAATTTCTTCCAAGAACAATGTTACTGTTACTGTAAATAACTACCTGGCTGTTAAGGATTCCCAATAGTTCCCACCACTGCTACTGGCCTAATAACAAGAATTACTAAGCTTAGAAAACTGGCTCTCATCCAGTTCTGCCTGTCTTGATCTGACTGTACATTGTTTA
The DNA here is from genome assembly GCF_036324505.1 of Eleginops maclovinus. Classification (NCBI taxonomy): domain Eukaryota; kingdom Metazoa; phylum Chordata; class Actinopteri; order Perciformes; family Eleginopidae; genus Eleginops; species Eleginops maclovinus. The sequence goes on along the minus strand of NC_086366.1, from coordinate 6,782,865 downwards.
GCTTCTCCTCCATGCTGCTGATTCTGTTAAGCAGGAAAACAACAGAAAGCAGATGTACTGCATCTGTTGCCAGAGAGATGGTATAATTCCTGAGAGGAGGGCTGCTTAACTCAACTCAAATGGTGTTGAAAAGACAGGGGGAAATTAAACCAAGTTCTTATCAGCCTGTGTGGGGTTTACAGATGTTTCCAGTAATAGTTTTATATGCCTTTTATTGTGAGTACAAAGTGCGCCCCATGGCTAAACTGGAACAGTCTTTATTAAACTACATTAAACACTATATATAAAGATGATTGGAGGAGCTGCCTTCAGACAATTAACTAACATTTTAGTACTTATTTCTTTGCCTATAAATGAGGAACCTTGCATCATAGAGCTGTAATACTGCATTACTGTACCTGTTTTATGTTGATTACAGCCTAGTTTCAGGGGATTACAAACACACTTGTTTATTTTACAAGCACACAATGTGCAAATGAACATCCCTCCTCGAAATAGATAAATAACAGAATTAGCCCATAGGGAGGTGTGCATTTCTAATTAAACGGCACAGGTGTAAAAACAAGGCTGCACATCTGTTTACACAAATTACCAATGTTCACTCAAATGAAACCAGATAATGTTGTGTACCCGGCACTGTCTCTTACTCACGATTATTCCAGGGAGTAGAGCTGAATTTATTTAGGTTATTTACAGCCAACACTGCAATTCACATCGATAATGCATAAACAGATGTGTAAACACAGATTTACATGTTGTCTATTATGTTTTAAAAAAACATCTTCAGGCAGGAGAACATGCAGCCAGTGTTTCAAGATTTGATGGCTGAATAAAAAAAGTGTGTTGCATGTGTTTTTAAATGGGAGGAATTACAAAGGGAAGGTAAAAAAAGAAGTGCAATTTGGTCTTCTAAAAAGCTGTAAATCCTTATCAGTGTCGATGCTAATTTTGGTACAAAACCAAAAATGTGTGGCATGACTTATTTTCTTGCCGTGGCTGTTTTTTCATCATTAATTACAGAGAGCAATTTAAAATAAGAATCTGTGCAAACATTTCCTTCTTTCATATGTAAATGAAGCCGGGGAACACATTTGCATGTTGTCTGCAAATGAAGCTACCCTGCAAAGTGCTAACAGTGCTTTAATGTTAGCTGAGGCCATAACAATCCAGCTACTCTACATTTTCACTTCTTCTTAAGTCTCTGTGCTTTGAATTAGAATAAATTGTTTTTTTAACGGGTCATTAACAGGCTATTTGGTTGCATATAAAAGTGGACACTGGCTTTTTATTCGACCATATGAAACAATAGGCTCTGGTTAGATTATCTTCTTACTTTAGGTGGACATATATGCTGCCATGCTGCAAGGCTTGTGGTTTTAGAGGATTGTGCACTGAAAACCGCAAGACAGCTGGTGTTTCCAAATGTTTTTTTGTAATATCTCTGAACAGCTGAGAGTAGCAAGGGACTGTTTGTTCTCTTCAATGGCCGCTAGATGACAGAGCCACTTTGTGGGCCGTGCGCAGCCTAATTAGTCCTTGTCGTCCTCTCCAGAAGGGACTGAGCTCCATTAAAGTGAAGATAAATGACTGAAAAAGAGGGACACTAAAAGTCTCTAATGTGTAGGATGATGGCTGTTCTGTGGACAGGTGAATCTTAATTAGGCACAGATATAAACAGGGAGACTGATTTCAGTTTCCCTGTGCTCTGTAGACTCAGCCCTTCAACAGGAGTGAAACAATATGCAGCCAGTAGATGGCATTACTGAATCACTCCTAGCTGACAATCACAGAAACGTGTCCAAGCGTTTGTTTAATGTCACGTTGACATCTCTGTTCAATTTTGTAGGCTGGCTGTAAAAGAAACTAAATCATATGCGTTACATATAAAACACAAATACAAACTTCAATCTAAAGACAAATTTGACAGAATGTAAAATGTAAGCTTTGTTGTTGTCTAAAGTAACACTGTGCAAAATAAAATCAGCATATTTTTTCCAGCTAAATTATAATCGTGACACGTGCTGATGTTCACTTTGCTTATTGATAACATTGCATAAGGGGAATTCATCATCCTGATCACTGACTGTTTAAGAAGGTCAATTTAAACCATCCTCTATATTTTCTATTCAAAGTTGACATTTATTCCTAAAAGTTTTTTTAGTTTTTTTTTCACAAAGCAACATCAAATGGAGTTATCTCTATATGAGAGTTTAGGTGCGTTACTGCTGTACCATATGGCCACATTCAAACATAAGGTAGTACCCACTAGATCACTGGACTGTATTTCAATAGGATGAGTTAATGGCCAAAGGCATTCTTAAAGATTGAACTAAAACAAAATGAGTCCTACATATAACAAAAGCATTATTACCCTTGGTCTGGCATGTTTAACATTTGGAAAAGCTTGAAACCTTGAAACCTTGAAACCTTGAAAAGCCTCCAGATTTTTACGATTCCTATCTAAGCTTTGTTGAAGTTTAACCACGGTCCTTTTTTATTTTTCTGAAGTTGTACAGACAAACAGAAAAAAGGGATCATGGTTTGTTGATTTAATTATTTTGGTTTGGCAGTTATTTAGAAAAACATTTTGTGCTTTAGCTCATTCCAGACTAGGAAACAGAACGGCCTGACCGAGAGTTGGCACAGCGGGCACGAGGAGCCCCAGTCCCCGCAGCATTTGGCGAGGCTATCATGCCCAACCCTCCCCTTGTTGATCAGAGACAAAGTTGCCGACGCCACTGTGTCGCATTCTGGGGATAGCTGCACATAGGGACGCTGTGATGTGCCACCTGGCCCTTGGCCCCATTGGTCAGGAACTCTCCCTGACCTCTCCATTAAAACTCGTTTGCCATTGAGATCCACGTCAGGGAGAGTCTCAGAGGACCACTTGCGTGCATTCTCCCCGTGATGAAGACAGACCAGAGGGAGATTGCCGACACCTATTGGTGAAGCTACGCCTGCCTCTTCCCCTCTATAGGCCCGTGGAGCCGCCTGGCCCAGAGAACTGCACAGTTGCACATCAAAGATTGTCCATTTGGTCCGCAGCCAACAGACCACTCTTGGTCTCCGCGCCCCATTACTAATGGCTATAAGCTCCAAAACAGCAGGGTGTCTGATAGATGAAAAGCCAGAAATATTTTGAAAGGAATAATTGTTTAACCTGATAAAGAATTACTTGAATTCACATTACAGAATGCTGTTCCTTCTCATTTTGCAAGCCTTTTCAAACATAGTTTGTTTTTAATCGAGGCTAACGGCTAAAGGTATTTTGAATTGGAAACAAATTGAAGTAGAAAGATCAACAAATCAAATGTAATAAAAGGATTTGGATGGGAATTTTACTCATCCATAAAACATTACAACAGTATTGTCATGCCCGCCCCGTGACTTCACGATACTAAAACGATTCGCATTACGCCATATCTACATGCTTCAGATGACGCACTATTCTTGGGTGACCGTCCCTGAGAAGTTATAATAAATTCTCCTTTATCTCTGCACCCCCGCTTCTCATCGGATTCCTAGTGTTGCATTGAGTTGTAAGTGTCAAACAGGTGTCTAGTTTGTTTTCCACATTCGGTCCCCTAACCTAGACCCCTTCTAGTCCCAGACACAGCATGTACACTCACAATAACATGTGCTATTAGACCTCACATGTAGTCTGCACCGTGTTTGTCTGAGTGGTCCTCAGCAAAATGATAATATTTGTCCAGTGAGCTGAGAGTGGATGCTAGAAAGCCCCTGACACTTGGTCCAACTGGCTGGAAAGACACTGTCTCCACCTGTTGCGGGTCAGAGGCTAATGCTTTAAGGTCAGAGGTTGTTTCCACAAGGCTGGTTTGGAGGTCTTGCTTTCTCTAGCTGTAACAGTTCCCACCCTGGGTGCTGAATGTTTAAATCAACAGTTAGGAGCAATCAATGAGATGTACTGAGCTGGGTAGTTGATGGGCAGCTGCATATTGTCTTCATTATGCATGCAGCACACATTATTGTCAGATTACTGCATTACTTTACATTGATTGATATTATTTAAGAGTTTAACATTTATTTCCTCTCTGTTTTTGCGTATAGTAAATGTATTAGTTGTTTATTTGAGACGAGTACGAACGTGTTTTGTGACATTGGGCTATATAAATAAAATTATATTTGAAGACTATATGCTAAACTGGGGGCGGCAGAGGCTCAGTCTGTAAGAACTTAGTACTTGGGAATCAAAGGGTCAACGGTTTAAGTCCCAATCGTACCAAAATACAGAGTGCGGACTAGTAGTTGGAGAAATGCCATAACGCCTCCACTAATGCATGTGTATAAGTCCTGTTTGTTCATGTATGTATTTCAGGCCGTGTGTGTGTAATGTAAATAACACTGGGTTCAAAAATTTAATTTCCCCTCAGGGATCAATAAAGTCTTAAAGTGAAAATAGTTATTTGAAGATACAATAGTTATTTCAAGATATATTGTTATAAAAGTTAAATGTTGACACCACCCGGTTCACCGTGTAATCTCCTGACTTTAGTAGCCGTGTCATTTATGGGCAAGACAATGGACGTTGGCAGACACATGAATGAACAACATTAGAGCAAAAACAACTGTTGTGTGGATACCGGGCACCCGAAGTACTGGGCTGTGTTCAACAGAGCGATGTAATGAGCAGATAACTAGGCCATCATATAACACGTCCCCAAATACCATTGACTTGTAAGGCTCGATTTTAATGGTACCAGGGATGTATGCCACTTTTAGCCATGTTTAACCCCGGCAGGGATTGTACACCCAAGAGGATTCAGAGGTATGGCCAGCGGCTAATTAGCTTGAAAAACAATAGCTCCCTGATCACCATTCCTTTGTGCTCCCCTGCATTGTGCGGCGGATCTGATTACAAACTTGTGATAAACAAGGAGCTAAATTAGATGTGCAGTTGTTGCCATTGTCCCCGATTTCTGATACCCCCGTTGTCCTTTGTACGCGGTATGTAGGAGCCAAAGCGGGCAAGCCTGAAAGAGTCACTGGTCCCTGATGGAGTATAAGTGTATGGTAACTGACAGAGAGCGAGAGCTGATACAGTTGCTTTGGTCTCTGCGGTCACCTTCCTCTGGCAGGGCCAAAGGTAATTAAGACTGTGAATGCAGTCCAAGTAGTGGGCTGCTTAAGACAGAATATTAATGTAGCTTTGATGGATGGAGTCAAAAGTGATTTCTTGCAGCAGAGCGTGGGTTGAGAGCCAGCTGGTGTTGGGTCAGAGATCTGTTTGGTGGGCAGATGCTTACAGGCCCTCTTAGCCTCTGCTGATGGAGCACAATTGATTAATGCCCCCCAATTAGGAAAACATTAAAAGCCACGTTTCCATAGCACAATTCAGTGTCACATAATGCATGTGGGGCATTTTGTGTATTCCCAGGCCAATTCAAGACTGGGCAGCTCAGTTTGGATGGAATCCATGCTTGGCAAATTTCCACCACATTAACTGCCTGGCATGTGGAGTGTTGATTCTTAATGGTTCAGCTTTTAGAAACAGCCATGCAGTGGGCATTTAGATATAAAGACGTACATGTCAACAACATAGATTAATGGTATTTCTTTTTTAAATGTTTGTTTAAGGCATGTAGGGCATAATCTGATCCTAAACAAGCAGCTGTTCTCTCTCTCTCTCTCTGTGTGTGTGTGTGTGTGTGTGTGTGTGTGTGTGTGTGTGTGTGTGTGTGTGTGTGTGTGTGTGTGTGTGTGTGTGTGTGTGTGTGTGTGTGTGTGTGTGTGTGTGTGTGTGTGTGTGTGTGTGTGTGTGTGTGTGTGTGTGTGTGTGTGTGTGTGTGTGTGTGTGTGTGTGTGTGTGTGTGTGTGTGTGTGTGTTCCAGTTTTCTGTTCAGCACTTTCTTTTATTCGTAATTAAAGAACTCCTAATTTCAATGACAGCACACCTTTCAACTTGAAGCACATTATGATGATTTTGGCTACTCGTAAAACTAAAGTAATGAAAACATTAGCATAGCATGTCTCTTCCTCTTTTCCCTTTTAATGTGGACATGTTCATGATACCGTAAGCTTGTCAGGCCCGGGCTTGAGTCTTGCTTAAAGTTTTATAGCTTCTAAAACATTTTAAAAGAAAAACAGCCAGATTAGTCATCGCTCTTTTTTACGATACATTCCTCATGACTGTATCAGTGTTATGATATGTGCACAGTGTGAGTGAACAGCTAGCTTTGTTTCAAATGCAGCTTAAAGGATCCTTTTACTTAACAAGCACTCGTTTTCTAGCTCCTGATTTTCTACCCGGCCTGCAGCCTGCATTACTGATTCCCGTACGTGACCCGCAGCCTCCCAATGGACATGCACGGAGCCAGGGAATGTGTCCTTGTTACTCACCAAGCAAAGTCTGTTATGGTCTTGTAACAGGAAGCCCTGAGCTGAGACATCTACTAGCCTGCCTGGTAGAAATCGCCAGACTTTCTCAAGGGAAATTGCAGCAAGAGAAAAAGGGTAGAATCGACAGGGACAGAGTTAATACACCGTGTTAACAGTTGTATTACAGTGTACTCACTACTGACCACACACAGAGCTGGTTTCCTAATCTTTGAATGTAATGTATTGCTACAATCATTCACGTTTTAATGTTTTGATTGAGACACAGATACAATCATGCAGTGTTGCAACTGAAATACTTTTGTTCTTTCCAACTAAATTAGTTTTCCAATGAGAACTGAACCTCCCCACACCTAACCCATCGCCTCCCACCCTTACCTTGAAAAAACATTTAGACCAAAGACATTCATTCCATATAATAAATGAAAATGGATAATAAATGAATAACATTAAGAGACAGTGTATAACAGTGGATACAAGTACTGTATGAATACATAATATTCCTCTACTCCTCAAGGGGGAGTGTTTAAGGCTGTTAAAATAATGTATCAATCACTGCCATCTACGGAGACCCTAAGAGTACATTGTATATCCTGAAGTTTAAAGTTGCCCTATTCTGCTCATTTTCAGGGTCATATTTCTATTTAGTGTCTCTACTGGGACATGTCTCCATGCTTTAACGATCAAAAAGCTCTTTATTTTTCTCATGCTGCCTGTGCTGCAGCACCTATTTTCACCATCTGTCTGGATCCAGAGCCCAGTGTGCTCTGATTGGTTAGCTGACTGGCTCTGTTGTGATTGGTCAACCAGTTGGAGATGTCCCGCCCCTTTGCCTGTCAATTTGTTGGAACGCTAGCAAATAGAAGCAAGAGTGTTATGTAGTGATGTGGTTTTGCTACAGAAGAAAATAAAGGAGTCAAATTGAGGCGTTTCAGGCAGGGGGAGAGTGTGTGTGTGAGGACACTTTAGGATTTTAGCCTTTGCAGACCATTTACATGCACAACATACCTTTACAACACACTAAACGAGAAGTAAAACCCAATGAAAGCATAATAGGGTTAAAGCCATATAGAGGACGCTGGGGGATTCTACTATAAAGTGTTGCAGTGATCAATTAAAGATGCATATTCCACTATATCAGCTTGTCTGGCAGTCAAAGTAAAGAGGTCTTCTGCAACCCCAACCCCAAGAGCAATACGATAGTGCTTCAAATCCCTTTCTAGGACTTTTGATAAGGCCCCAAAAACAAAAGTGACTTGCTGATTCTGGTTGACAGAAAATGTGTGATGGAATACATTTGTACTTTCACACATTTGCTGAATCTAATACAACACTTTGTAATGGAGGAGCAGTTATAAAATATTCTTATTGGAGATACTCCTATAATGTGAGTGGAATTGATCACGACCCCGAGACTCACCCCTGTCTGAGCTCCATTTGTGTCTCAAGACGAGACAGGGTCAAGGCCAGGGACAACTGCAAGGCGCTTGTTAAGTGTCGAGGCTCGTGCCGCTGGGACCCCTGAGCCATTCCTGGCATCCTGCTCCAGCAGGCCCCCTGCAGCACGCCTGGGGGGTCCTGTCCCATGCTGTCCCTCTCATCACCGTCATATTATGTCTAGCCCCTCTCCACACCCCCAGCTCAGGAGGCTCTTGATTGTATAGAAACCAAAAATAAACAAATCAACACAACAAAAGTGGAAAGGTGGACAAAGGGAGCGGGCTGCGTTGGGACTGACGGGCTCCTCCATCTGTTTGGAGCCGTCAGCCTTTAAGCTTTGGAAGGATTCCATTCGCCAACGTACATCCACACGCCCTGTCAGCTAAACTCTGACTGAGCATGTCGTGTTTTGACAAAATAACTGACATAGTGGGGGGTGCATTTTATCACAGCCACATCTTTTTATCTTGGTGTTACCATCTTTGAAATACGGTGCAATTTTGACACCTTTTTTAAGCATGCCAACAGCTCGCATAAAAACAAACATTAAATGTAGGACATGGGGTTTTCCTGTGTGTTTTCATGGGACATTATGGCATAGATTTGTTACTTGGCTCAAGTAGCATGCCCTGTTTGTGTAGGCATGGCTAAAACCGGACACAAAACATCAGTCATGGAAATCTGCTACGGGTGTTATATACTGAATACCCGATAGCATCTAGTGATAAATAGTGTTATTGATAGGAAAGGCCTCGTTGTAAATGTGTCATCTCGTTGTGGTTCATTGAAGTAAACGTCCTTCATCTTTGCAAACAAACCAATTCCAGTTCACAAAATGATTGTTCTTGTTTTCATGTCATCATGGGAAGTGTTATCGTTAAGCAATATTATGGCTGTAGCTATGGAAATGGAGCAACATTTTGGCGTAATCTTGATGAAGTAGTATCAATCGAACAAAACGTGTTATTGGATCCAGTTTCAAGCCCCACATTATGCTGATTTTTAAACGCACAATTTTGCCTTGCTTCAGAAGGAGACATATTGGCACTTTGAGGTTCTTCTAGGGTCCAAGTATTTTTTTAAATATACCAGGAGGTCAAAGGTGGTCAGGATTTAAGAGTTCACTTATAAGGGCAGTGCTTTATTGTGGTTTAAGCACCAGCGTTCACAGAATACAATTTGCCTTTTTAATCTCCTGATGATGGATGACTTGACATTCAATATTCCATAAAAAAAAAAAGCTTTGTTCGAACGCCACTCAGCTCTACGGGTCCATGTAGCATAAAGTCTGCCTGTCCATCATGAAATAGTAATGGCCTGATATTAAAGTTTGTGAATGAAGTGGTGATAAAATATGTTTTTATATTCTGTCATCAAACTTGACTCGGTACGCAACTGTGTAATTAGCAATGTGTTTCCTACAGCCTGTTGATCTGATACGGAAGATTTACTGCCTGTGTAACGGAGCCATAAACTCATCGTTGGCTTCAGAGAATGTCAGTTTTGAAAAACAACCAACCATCTGTACGGCAATATAAAGCCTCAATAAAACCAATGAGTTATTGTGAGGATTGATTACTATGTAGTGGAAGATACTTTCAGGTCAAACTCCTGCTTCAGCTAGATGCCGTATGCAGTGTGTAATCTTTAATGAAGGGTTATCATCCTCCATGTTTGTTACCGACGCAGCACACCTGGTAAAGACCCCTCCTACTTATTCTTTTGCAGGCCTGCCATTATTCAACACCTGTGTTGTTCTTGTTTTGGAGCGACTCAAGAGCATTACATCAATAATAGGGCATGAGGGATTAATGAGAAAAGGAAAGGATGGCACCCTGGCTGTTGGCACATTAGCCTCTGCAGATTTTTAGAATTACCGGAGAATGAGAGCATTGTGCTTCTGATTATTGTCATCAGCGCAGGTAAACTTTTGTGATAGCGGATGCAGCAAGTGTTTTTTTTACAATGTTGTTTACAATCTATATATATATTAAATAGATCCAGCTGTTGAACCCTGGAGTTGTTGAGTGATGAGGATATGGGCCGTATGATGTTGTCCTTTAGTTATCGTGACTTTCTTCATTGCTAAAAGCTCTTTATTGGTGGTTACCAACCTAACCAGTAATCAACACGCTTTTGAGGTGAGAAGATGTCTGATGGAACCAATGCAATTTGTCTCATTGAGTAAGGGAGCATCTCTGTTATTTTAAGCACTGTTCCAGGCTGCAAAGTGCATTCATGAATTCCTCTTTTGTCACGGCACTAACAAATAATAACTTCTCGAACCCTCAACAAGGGAAGGAGTGTCCTCTACAGGTGAAAGTAAAAATGCTAGATCTCAGCGTCATAGTGTTAAATGTAATCCCCAAAATATTAAATGTTGCCAGAAATGTTTCTCTTACATTGGTTTTAACCTGGCGCAACATTCACATGCATTAAAAAAAACTGCAAACATTTGATCTAAAGTATAATACAGAGATCAGAAAATATGTATATGATTACATGTGGATATGTTTTTCTTTAAAGAATGCAGTTTTTTTACTTTTGTTATATATATTCTAAAAAATTAATGCCCAATGAACAAGCTGCATAAGCTCACTACTGACAATCTTGTCTAAGTTTAATTAATAGCAAGGTTGACGTTTGAATATGAGACTACCTCAGATGACTGTGTTTCGCCTGGGCACGCACTGACATATAAATCACTTTCAGAGGAATTAGCTATGACTTTAATTCCATTAAATCCATATTTCTATGTTTTATTAGCAGTAAGCCTGTTAAGACTCCAGCATTGTCACTAGCCCCTGAAGCATCACGAGCGTGGATGCCTTACAGGTGACTTACAGTACGAAGCGGTCCGAGAAAAAAGGGGGTCCTTAATGAAACCACTAATGCCTCAGCTCGGCCGTCACCGCAGCATGAAACAATGCCTCCCGCACATCCCCTTCAGTCCACTCAACTGATGGGTAACTGGAGTCGCCTTGAGAGGAGCCCCGTGCAGCGTTATCAGGGGTGGGAAGGGGGTGTGAACAGCGGCAGAGATGCCTCCGAGGTCAAGCCTTTAATAATGATTACAAACTGGAGCTGGCTGCTGGAGCGACAGGCTGCAGCTGTGGGCCGGCCGGCCTTTGAAGTGCCCCCCGCCTGTTGCAGGGTCCCAGGCCCCCTCGCATGAGGAGACGCTGGAACTATGTGGCTGCCTGTGGGAAAGAATGTCATGCGACGCCAGGGTGACGGAGCGCAGGATGGCTGAAGGGTGGACGCCTCGGCTGGTGCTGCTGACGGGACTGTGGGTCCAACGTCGGGGACCGCTGGGGATGGCACAGTGGGATGAGGGAGAGGGAACAAGGCTGTGTGCATGTGCTGCCGTGGCCAAAGTCTGTGTTCTTTGGTTACACACACTCGCGGGGTGGGGGGGTTCCATGAAGTCAGTGCCAACACACAGACGTTGGACTGTGACAGACACTCTGGCTGCACCGTAGTTATATAAGTTTTACTGAATTTTTAAATCAAATATTGAATATAGAAAATGTAATCAGCTGTTATTTCAATTAAATCCAAAGCCATCCCGTGTCTCAAACTTATGCAATAAATCAGTTGAAAGGAAATTACAGTGTTTGTAATTGATGTTGAGCAACATCCCATGGTGCTGAGCAAGGCTAAACTGCGCAATAAAAAAAAGCTATTTAATGATTAATTGGAGATAAATGCAGTGTGCTACTATCACCCACTCAACAATTTTACTGTTTACTGAAGCAATTATTGTCAAGATGAGACAACTGACCGAAATGTACAAAGAGAGTGGCATAACAGAAATCACAACAACAAAGGTATTGCTTACATGAACTTTGAATCAACGCTGTCTTATTTCTTTGTTTAGATGTGTTCTCTGATGTCATTTATAGCACTCGAGATGGAAAGATCGCCGATTCCTTTTTTAACCTCTTCTGCGAGATGCTTCCTACATGAAGTTTGTACAGAAGATTTATGGCTGCTCTACTTAATCACTACCTGCCCGATGATGCAGAAGATGAATTATAATGCGCACATATTTTCTATCCATCTCAGGGCCACTTATCAAGTTATTACTTAGCTTGCAAAATGAGCACTGACAAGAAGACTAGTATGATTTGCTGTACTGATGATGCTGATGGGGAAGTATATAATTATTTAATTGTTCTCGTTCATCGCTGAATGTTCTATTAAAAGCAGGTTTGCAGCGTGTACCCGCTTCAGGCTGGGAGTAACTTGTTACGCCTTCAGGATATTTTGGCATAATGCAGAACAACGTACTGAATGTAGACACGAGTTTACACGGAGCGTAATAGTTTATACCTTGAAAGCAACAGTTTGACACGAAATAAAAAGCTGCACCTTAGCTTTTCTGGATCTTTCTTGAAAGCATATTGTATTTAAAGAAAGATTAGTGCACATTTTGTCATTTCAATTTAGCAAAATAGACGTTTTAATGTTTCGTGAAGTTCAAATTCAACGTTAGAGGCATATGAACATTGGTTATCAATAGGGCTTTTACAACTTTTTTTCTCAAAAGTTTACACAAAACAACAACAATAACATACATGATTATTGTCAAGTGTTGGCTGTGCATCAAGGCAAAAATGATTGATAAAACAGATATAAAAACAAAGAACAACTAATAGAAATGAATGTGTGTTTTTCCTTATCGTTTATTTAACAACCACATGTCCGTGTAAAGGCTTTAATGATTAACAGACATGACATCATAAAAGATACATACAGATATAATAATAATAATTGTTCTCCTTAAAAGAGCATGTAGAAAAGGAAGATGAGCAGCACGGAGCGAGGCACAGCCATGACATCATCCATTCCATAACCATGATCCATGGTGTTGCACAGGCTCTCTGGCTATGACTGTCCATACGTTTTATTTGGCATTTTATAGCTGTTAGATCACAGCAGCTCAGTGCCATTCTCAAAGGTGGCCACTCACTGATAGTCCACAGAGAGAGAGAGGGCTGCGAGAGGGAGCCAAGAGAGATGGAGGGTCAGGGGGAACATTGGCAACATTGTTGGGGAAAAGTGAGAGTGTGAAAGGGAGGGATGAGAGAGTGAGAAGAAAAAAAGAGACCACCACCACGGCTCAAGCGAGTCCCGGGTTTCAGCTCGGTCCCTCTGATGCCGAGCCGGCCTTTCATCTTCTTCACGAGGATTTCCATCCTATTTCCGCTCAACAGACGCGTAATTGCTAAATGACAGTGAAGCAAAATGGCTTAATGCGATCCAAACCCTCTCTTCTTTGTAAAGGAAAAAAAGACTTTAAAATGAAAGCGGAGGTCTACTGCCTCCTCATGTTATGCTGGTTTTATTTTGAGGACGTTTTGAGGTCATTGAGGATCTGAAAAATATGGTGTGACAGTTTTATCCATAATTATCCACTTGTGACGGCTGGTAAAAAGGCTCCTGTACTACTTGTAATGTTAGATGTCTGATAAGCTGATTTATTGAGAAAGGAAACTGTAATTATTAAATAAAAAAAAGTCCCAAAATGTAATCTGCCTCCTTAACAAGCCATCCAGTTTTTATTTTTTCAGCATAATGGCCACGGCTTAGTTTCTGAGATCATACTTTAACTTTAGTTCTGTCCAACTAAAATACGAGTGCAAGCAGGGGACATTTTGACTGTCTCTGTTGTTGTTGGAGAGAACTATGTGTCTGAGATTTGCATGTAAAACTGACCAATTGGCCCAACGGAGGGAAGTTGTAAAGCCTCACCATCGCCAGGAAAAAAAATAGAAATTCATTGACTGAATACTGAGGCCAAGCAAACAGTTCAAATATTTCAAAAAAAACTTGTAAGCCGCTTTTAAATGTTCTTCCTGCTCCATATATAATTCTCGAATAATCTAAGACTCAGTACTGTATAGTTTAAATATCCAACTGTGATCTATTGAAGCCCATAACTTTCAACATAAATGGAAAGTAAACATACTTCAATGCAGATTAAAGGTCTAATTTAATGCTATACTGAAAAAGACATGTCCCCCTATTCAGATATTTTTTAACTACCGTCGCACCGCCCCCAAAACCCAACTTTTTACGACCTGCTTCATAATGAAACCATTCTCCTCAAATGTGCCCGTGTCCTCTCCTGTGACCAATAATAGGCCCGGGTCTGATTGAGTGTGCCATACTTTAATTTGGATATTAGAGTGGGTTAGCTGCATATGTATTGGCAGACCTCAGGTCTCTGTGCTCAACTCAACCACAGGACTTAAGGATAATGTTTCCCACTACCACCATTAATATCAGTGGCTTTAAATACTGCCGAGACTCAGACCAACAAGTAATATCGGGCCTACCTGGCACCTCCGTCTGTTGACATTAAATCTTACTTCTTATTCAATCTTGGATGCCGTCATTTTTAATGTTTCCCTAGTAACATTGACTGTTTGGTAACACACTGACTGGGACGGTCTTTGAGTCAGAGGCAGAGTGACTGTATGGAGTTGGTATTTGTGCAAGCAGTTACAACCTTGAGGGCTGTTTTGAAAGGTGCGTGATTCAAAGCAATCGCTTGTTGTCAAATGCACCAATGCTTGTCCACACAACTTGGATTTAATGCAGAAATTGAGATCTGAAGTCCAGTAGCCGCTCAATTAAACATCTCAAAGTAAGATATGCATGCAAAAACTCCAGATGTTTAGTTGTTATATTTGTCCTATAAAGGTTCATTGTCTTTATGCAGGTATACATTGCAAAACACTAAACATGACATTTATTAAATGATAAAAAGATGTGTTGTGCAAAGTTGCGTAATTGCTTTGCTGTCCAAAATCAACCGCTACACAATAAAATGCAAAAGCCAATACTCATTTATCTTGACTAACCTGCAGGATTAATCAGACAGGTTCTATTCATAGGTTTTCCGAAAACCATTATTTATTTCCATGAGTTGTATAAATATTTCTGTTTTGGTAGCGATATAAAATGTGCATCACGCAGAAAAGTAATAAAGCTTTAAAAGGAAGACATTCTTCTGAGATTCCTGGCATGATGGCACCCTTCAATCAGACAGCGTGTTCTCAGTTGCTGTATAAACAATTCCTTTTCAGCTGTGTGACTCATTTGATGTGTACTGTGTTATTCAGGCTCGCTGTAAGTACACCTTGTTTAAAACTGACCGTGTTTTCATGACAGAGCCGGATGCATTATCTAATCATTGTCAACCTGAGAAATAAAATTACAAGGGCGGTGGATGTGTTTTCCAAGTGTAATTCCCACATTAAATCAAATGTAAAAGCATCTCAATAGGCTACCTGCAAGACATGTTGGAATCTAAAGGTCATAAATAATTAACACTTGCATGTGTCACACGTACGTTAAACCTGTGGACTGATTTATTGCTTAGGTGATGGATTGATGGGATGAATTAATGGCTGGACAGTTGAATGATTTATTGGAAAAACAGGTAATCTCATTCTGAAAAGTTTCTGTTTTGTTATGGTTTAATAAGGATTCACTGACACACCCAAAGCAATGGACCTCTGCGGTAAGTTAGGGTTAGGGTGTGTACTTCTGATCCACTTGGGTGTTGATTTCTGACATTGATTAGGTCTTTTGTCATCAGGCTAAAGTGTACTTGACTGACAAAGCCAATGGATGTTGAACACAACCATTGTGTGCAACGATTCAATCTGCGACTGTTTGGACACTCAAAATCAGTCAAAACAAGGATAAAGAGCTTGTGGAGGCCCACCACCTCCTCAGATTTGTCTCGAGGCTCCTTCAGCCCCCCCTTTTTGAGGGCTAAATGAATCCAGCAATTGTTAAGTTTCACCTGCTGCAATGTCACCCCAAAAAAATACAAAGCTTCTTTCCAACTCCTGTAGCTCGCTGAACTACTTAACCCTCTATTACATCATTCCAACTGGATGTACGCCAGACAAAAGTGGGCTGCCTGCCAACTTCCTTTCAGTCGTTCCGTCCTTCTTTCTTTTCTTTTTTTTTTAACTGCACACAGAGGCAAACGTTTCTAACACTTTCCCCTTCAACCTTTATGCATTTCATTGCCTGTTGGACACTGGGTTTGCCCACTGTTGTTGACAGTTTCAGTCCTCCTTGCAAGGTTGACAGGTTATCTTTTATTTATGCCACTGCTCACCTCATGTGTGCCACTACAGAGACAGGTGACGTGTGTAAAACCAGATTCTCTGCTGAATGGTGAATTGTATATCTCTCTAAGTAGGCCCCGCAGGAGAATGCACGCTGAAAGATGCCCTCCTCCTTATCAGTCAATAGGCGTAAGTCTATCAACGGCTTAGGCCTGGAGGAAGGGCTGTTTTTTAACTGTTATGAATAGGTGCTTTTCTTGCTTCCTTTTCCTCCAACTCTTTGCCCCGGGGCAGTCCTGTAGATGTCTTAGCTTGAATTCAACAGAACTCTTAAAAGAGAACAGATAGAAATAAACCTGTGGCGCTTGAAGCTTGTAAACTTTGCGCTTTCCTAGAAATGTGTATGTTTGTGGAGCACGTTTCATTGGAAAATCTTACTAAACAGAACAATGTACCATGGAATTTTGTCTTTGTTTCAACTACGTCAGTTATTGTTTCCAAATCCCATTTTGACATTTAATTTACATAAATAGTTTAATGTGTATTCTACATGGATTCATTTGCAAAATTCTCTTTTTAAAACTACATTTACTTTACATTTTCAAATGACCCTGTTTATATTGGGTCTACATAAATAACTTTAAGGCTTTTAAGCAATAAACAAAAGTACCTTTTTACAGAATATATAATTGTAATCTTCAAAGCAACTGTTAAGATATAAGTCCTATTTATGCCTCTTTGATATAGTGGAGTAAATTTGAATTCAAATACCAATACTAATTTAAAAAAACTTGAAATTGTACTTTAGTGTAGTATTTGAGTGAATGTAAACTCAAAAAAGGCCACCAACCCCCGTGGAATAAACTACTGGAAAACCTGTGATGTGAGGTTTAACAAGCACTTTCTTTTCTAAAACTTAATGAAACTTTATTAGAAATAAATATATCATTACTGAGCAAAGAGGAAAATCCTTCTTGCTGACCTTTATCTTATCCATGTTGATTTTCACTTGATTCGTATTGAGACTTAATGACAGAGATAAACATCTTTTGCTCCTCATGAAGATGAATGTACCTGTTGATTGAAGTTAAG
Source organism: Eleginops maclovinus (assembly GCF_036324505.1). Taxonomy (NCBI): domain Eukaryota; kingdom Metazoa; phylum Chordata; class Actinopteri; order Perciformes; family Eleginopidae; genus Eleginops; species Eleginops maclovinus. The sequence goes on along the minus strand of NC_086366.1, from coordinate 6,765,880 downwards.
TCTTTACCGTGCTCTGTTTGCACAGCGTTATGTCCAGGCATCAATCTGTCTACCATGGATTAATTAAGCATAAGCATTATCCCTTAATACTGTATACACTGTTGTCAGAAAGTTCTAGTTAATCTCAACTATGCACATACAGTATGGGCAAGGCAAATATTTTTCATTGTTGGGATGGACTCTTTTTTTTTTTCTTTCATATTTGTAAATCCTCTTAACTTGTCAAGAGGAACCTCGGCTAAGGCCTCCAGGTAAAAGAGAGTTGAAATTAAATCCAGGATCCTTATTGTTATGATTATTGCTCCTTAGCAACAACTCCTAAACTCCTATTTGTCAGTTTTTACAGCATATAAAAAAATGAGTAACATGTATTGATCGGTTGGGATCTAATCCTGGGAATTTTAATGGATGAATTGGCACCAAAGTGACAGGGGAAAATAAAATTGAGCGGTGGAAAAAAAAAAAGAAGACATTTCCCTCTTGTAAAATAAAAAAACAACCTTTAATTCACCTGGCGCTAAAACAAGCGTAGCACGTCCAGTCCTGAGGATCAATGCCAGCGCAGTGCTCTCACCTGTTTGATTGAGCGCTCGGGGGGGAAACACTTTATACTTCATGATAGCTTCGAGGCATCGCATCTAAAATCCAGACAGTTTCCTTGTAACTCTTTGATACTCTTCGTCTGATGAACATATCAGTGAGTGACTTCTGGTAAATAAGGACATGCATTGAGAGAAAAAACCTGTTGAAGTTCTCTTAATCTAAGATGTTGCATGTTTTGTGAAGCAAAGCTCTATATTATGACAAGTAAGGCCTCGCTCTTTCTCCAGAGAGGATGATTTACAAACCGCTCACACCCAGCCTCGGCCGTGCCTTATGTGTTGACAGCCATGCCAACATGTCAAACTCAAACTCTCTTCTTTGTCAACCAGTTGTCTAATTGTTATCTAATTTATAGACCCTGCATGACTCGCAGGCAAATGGCAAGCTGCAAAAGCAGGCTGTTTGCAGGGTGTAGTGACGAGGGATTGTATTCGTGAACCATATGACACTTAACGTACAGCACGTATCTCAAACAAGGCATGATTGATGCTCCTGCTCTTGCAGGAAAAAAAAGAGATTGCGTTACACCCAGACAGGTGTCTCCATCCCCATGAATCCTTACATCAGTTTTGCCGTTTCTCCATGGTTTATCATGCTTAAAGAATTTGTCCGAGGTCCTCAGAGACATGTCTGCTTGTGTAGAAACGTGGGGGGCATACCTTGAGGTAAGAAACCACCAAGCAACACAGGATTTGTCTTAACTGCAACACATTTATTGCTGGGCTGTCAGGTAGTGAATTGTGCGACGGGACGCTGTAATTCTCCAAGGTTTACACAACTACTTTTTGCACTGCGTTTTTTTAAGTTTGGAGAAAAACAACCTCATGCATTTGGATTAAAGCCAATACAGCATGCCTTGTTTAAAAAGGTTCTTTAAAAGTCATTTTACGTTGCATTTTTTGCCCTTTCAGTAGAAATGTAGCTAAAGGAGGTTTCATGTGTTATCTTTTGTTTGCACACCCATGCCTCTATGTTAAGTGGGAAGACAGACATTGTGCTGAGAGGCCAAATCGAAGATAAGAACACATTAAAATCACTTTACGCGGAACAAAAGGAGATTAATCTGAAGTGTTATAAACATGATAAAGTGGGATTTTTACGACAGTCAAAAGGACAGTTTAAATATATGTCTAGAAACTAAATACAAAAATAATAACTATCAAATTCTGAATGCATCATTTGGTAATAAAAAATACAATATTACAAGGCATACATTTCCACAAACTGGATCCATTTATTTAGAACTAATACAGATAGGGTCCTATGAATATTTCAGTACATTTTCCAATGAGTAAACTTAGTCAATTGCTCATAACTTAATCTTTCATCATGTTTTTTTGTGGACAGTGACAAATAAAATGCAAAAACAAAGACACACCAAATGTGCTGTGCTAAGTTGTGCTATTGCAATTGCAGACGTCCCTCTAAGGGCCTTGCCGAGTATCCGAACGAGCAGCGGAGGAGTGAGAGCTCCAGTTAAAGGATACACCTGGGCCTTTAGGAAAGACTTGTCAACGATTCACTGGTAGAGCCATGAAATCTCCGGGGATGCTCTCTCTACCGAACGGCTTTATTAGTGCCTCTGCAGTCATTCCGGCTTCTCTTAAATGGAGCAACACTTAGAAGTGCGATGAAGTAACGCGGGGCCCATTAGCTCACTCCGCAGCACCGCACTGCACCGCTGGTGCCGAGTGATATTGCCAGCAGCTGGGTTGACAACATCCAGCCCGCATGAGGTTAGGAGCTATAAGGTGACCAAGAAAAGCAACCGCTCACTTTCAATGCATGCGCTTTAACCCAAACAGTAAAATGAAACATCTGGCTTTTAGAAATAAAGTGTCGATATCTGGGCCTTTTGTTTAAAGCCTCCAGCATGCCAGCATTGATGAAATCTATTTTCTACCCTGCCTATAAATAGCATGTGGTATTTGTGTGGATATTTTATTCAAGTTGTCCTTTGTAATTTGAGACTTTACTTCCTTGAACTTTTATCTGGTACTCTACTTGACTTGTTTGTCAGACTCTGCCAAAGACTTTAGGTCGTCAGGATCAGTGTACTTTGTGAAGCTGATTCATAAAAGTAAATCGTGCTTGAGGAGAACTAATGAAAACGAGGTGTGTGTGCGGTCATTAATGTATGCCTGTCAGATGGAGATGATCCAGAGGTGCTGAAAAACAGGTCACTAAGCCTCGCCGAGGCCTTCTTCGTCTTCTCGTGCACATTCTACAGCTTAACATGTCAAGAAGAGAAACGCATTATGAGATGCTGCTGTCCTTGTGGGTATGAATTAGGCATGTGACAGGGGTGTGTGCGCAGAGTGTGTTTAAGTGTGCCCTGTTCATTCGAGGAATGTCCTCAGTCTGCCCGGTCGAGCGAACAGCATCGAAACCGGAGTGCAAGTATCACTTCAGCTCCAGCGGTGATACTGAACAGGCCACGGTTTAAGAGCAGATACCTACATCTTGCATTTTTACTCTTCCCTATTAACACGTCTGTCATCCGCTGAAGCAATTTAAGTGGAAAGAAAATTGCATACTGCGAAGCCGAGAGTTGACGCATCGCGCAGAGTTCATGTGCGCTGCTGCGTGGCTGTAATTTGAAAAGCATATCCTCTGCTTCGAGAGGTCAAAGGAAACGGTTAACCCCCCACGTGCCGAAAGTGAAATGCTTCTTGTTGTAAACAACTTTGAGCAGGGTGACAGAGCAGTGATTTAAATGTTACAACATGATCATTTAAAACTGCCACCTTTCTTGAAGTAAAGATTATCAGAGGAGAGCTGCAAGAGAAACTGAGTATAGGTGACGAGGGGAAACTCAAATTACTCATTTATTGTTTTATACTTGGAACATTTTTTGAAATGGAAGCATGGAAAAAGCTTTTTTGTAAGTAATTCATGTCAGGCAATCTATGGTTTAGCACAGGACATGTTTACCAGAGATGGAGGATTAAAATAACTTTTTCTGTTTTTCTTTCTGCCCCGTTTCATATAAAGAATGGACAGATGGATGCATAACAAGAAAGAGAGGAGAGAGAAGGTAAACGATTAGTCGCTGGTATTTCACGCGGGAAGATACTTTGCTATGCATCTCTTGTGAAACTGGCTCTCTGTGCTTCAGTGACTGGGCCCTTGTCCCTTCAGGCTGATTTACACCCAACCACATCTTTTCCTCACTCTGTTTGTTTGCCTGTTCCTTAGCAACCGCAGCTTGTTTTCTTAATGTACTGTTACCTGTCCTGTTTGTCTTCTGAAGAGCAAGTTACCTCATCAAAGTTTATTGCACAATACCATTGTTGTAGCCTATTTGGGGACAGTGCGGCATGGTACATGCTCTTCCCGAAAGAAGAACAAGCATTTGTCTGTCTTCAGTCAAACGAACACTTGCAGACAGTTTAACACGTCGAGCCTGAGTACTGTACACGTATTACAAATGCTTGTGTTACGGCAGCGGTTTTGGGTAATTGCAGTATTTCAGTTAACAAATGCCTTGTAATTTGGTATTTTTATAAGCGCTTTAACATCGAAGTAACTCACTCATATCCTTTTATGAAAACAGAGTAAAAAAGCACTGCTCTGAGTGACAAGCTGCTTGGTTCGCTGAATCGACCGTGATGCTTTAATGCTAAACCATTACATGCTTGCTCAATCAATCTTGGCATGACTAAAGGGCTGTCCTTGTCCGTGTAAATACATCTGCGGGGATTTTGCAAGAGTTAGGTGCGGCCATTGACTAACCTGCATTGTGGACATGGGAAGGTAATGGGGTGTGCGTTTGGCCCTTTTCATCCTTTAATGCTGTTATTGTTTTTTTTTAATTCACCTTAATCTATCAATCCTGTAATTTTCCTGTGTCGGCAAGTTTCACTCAACGATAATGTGAGTCCACCGGGCTGTGTTTAATTTACACAGAGTTATGTCAACTGCATAAAAAATGTTCCTGTGTGTCATAATATGTTATAAGATGGAGGTAATTCAAGCAAACTTCTCGTGTTTTATTTCCTCAAGATGCACACATAAATAGGGCTTTGCATGTTCCACCTGCGAGTCGGCAGCACTTTTAAGAGCGGTTGTTAATTGTGAACGCTCACTCCCGCCTCCCTTCCATTACCACAGCATTAGCAGTCATTTGCACAGTTATCCATGTAAATAACTCCCGCTTTTATTAACTTTCTGGACACCGTTTTCTTTAAATTGCCCATTTTTTTACGGTCTGCTTTTTAAAGATAATTGCATCTAAGTGAATTACTGCACACAGGAATGGTTGTAAAGGGCTTTGCAGGGACAATAAAGAACCTCCTGGGCCATACACACATGCATGGAGACATCTTTTGCCAGGGTATGAAGTAATGTTATAAAACTCAAAACACATTTCACATATGGGGCTTTAAAGCGAAATTGCTCCTTAGGTGAATAAATAAGAAAGGTTAGAGAAACAGAGTTTAATCTTATAAATTCTCTCTAATTTTGTGCTTTAAAAATATCCCAAATTGGGCCAGGACCATCCCCTTCCAGGCGGCTGTGTGGCAACAGGTGCGGCCCACTGTCTCCTCTGATGGATATAATAGCTGCTCTCTGGCTGGGATTCTCAGAAGCAGCGTAATCCAGCTCTAATCTCCCTGTAATTCAGGGAGGATTGGGTTCTTCAGATGAGCAAGTGGAAACCTTTGTTGGTGTGTGAGAGCTGAATACGTCTATATTGGCCCCACATGAAAACCAGGCCCAGGTTTTGTTTTTTTCATTCATGCCTTTCTTTTTTGTAATCTGTTTTAGTCAAAAAGCAAAGCCGTATTCAGGGCTTTGGTTGTAAAAACAACTGCTGTTTGTAGCGGTGCTACCGTCAGACGCCCTTTTTCACTCGGTAACAAGCCTTTATGTTTTAAATCTTAGTAAATGTGCATAATATATACATCTTTAGGCTGTACGGTCTCACAAATGGGTTGTTCACTAATACCAATTAAACTTTATTTTAATAGTCAGAAAAAAGGCAGTGTAAGATTTGAAATTTACGATAAAGTGTGCGTTTAATGTGTAATAACTGCACTGTAAGCCCCTATACAACAATATTATTATTAACTACAAACCATGAACAGTTTTGGGAAATTCTTTGGTTGGGTTTAATATTCTTTATCCATTGTTTTACATTTTTCATTCATTAATTCAGTCAGAAGCTGTCTTTTGAGCTCTTATAGTTTGTTTGTTCATTTAATTCACTACTTTCGGATAAGACATTCAACACTAGAATATGCCATGGCCCTTGTTTTACTTTTTAAATTCTTATATGTAAATACACATTTAAAACATATGGGTGCTCATTGTGGGATTTCTACAGAGTTGATCCAATGTAATGTCCCAAGTATAGGGTATTATAGAGAGTAGAGAGTTGGTAGTCAGTCACACAAAAGTCATTCCAAGCCATTCAAACCTCTCAAATTAAACAGAAAATTCCCACATTTGTCTACAAAACAATGTTTGTAATGTTTCCAGTCCGTCTCCTCACAGCACTGATCCACTTATTTCCGTATACAGTCATTTCTCCTCATACCCCTTTTTCTTTCAGTGTTATGGATCGACTTCCTAGATATTTATGAATTCATTTCTGTTTCATTTATTAACTTCCCACACTGTAATGTCAATCACAACTGCAATAAATTAGTTGGGTTTTGTATCTATCTTCCCCAAACACATACAAAAAGTATTTCCTTCCGATGTTGGACTATATACTGTCTGCCGTGAAGAGTTTCCAACCATGGAATAAAATGCTTTATGGGTGAAAATATTCACCGAGAAATGTCACAGTTGCAATAACTGTGTCTTGCATTTCATTGAACTCCAGAGAACCAATAAAACATAATACCTCAGAGGGAAAAAAAATGCTGGCAGAGACAAGCATTTGAGTCATTCACATTTGTAGTTAAGATGGAGTTACTTTCAATGTTTAATAATATACATTTGTTATTTGTATGTAATATAACTGCAAAGTTGATTGGTTTTGCATTCAAAGGTAACAGCTGATTTTTCTGGGTCAACATATTGCAATATTTAGGTATGAAGGGATTAGATCAAAAGGATTTAAACTGAATCTGCATGAAATCAATATTCCATTGTGATTAAGCTTTATACTTTTCCACTCCCTTTTATATAATTCACTGTTGAGACTTTCTGAAAAGGCTTTGTTTTCTCAATTCTTTTTGCATCAGCGTACTTTGACAAGGTCATGATTTTGAACTTCCTTCTCGTCAAAAAAGAAACAAATAAATACTCATCCGATTGCTTGACTTCCTGAGTGTGTGTCAATAAACAGTTACAAATGACTGCTGACTGAACAGGATGCTTTCTGCTGACATGTGTCACAGTGTCATGAGTTCAACTCACTCGCAGCTCTAAGCTCACCCAGCAGGTTGCTGTCAACAAGGACCCAACTCGCGCAAACAAACACACACATACAGCAAAACGCACACACACCTATGCATACACACATACACACAGATCAGCAAGGATTACTGTCAGGGAGGTTAGTACATCATGACTGACTGAGCAATCCACCTACATGTGCCAACAATTTCCTTTCACCTGGGGACAAAGGAGAGGGGAGGAGGAAGATGGTGGGGAGAATACCAATTGTTTATTTATACGGAACATCTTTTCCGAGGGAGATAGCAAATGAAAAAAAAACATTGTATTTCCTTCTGTAATGTAGAGATGATAGATTTATTGTCCAAATAAAAAAGAACAAGGATCCTTGTCTAATAGCTATTGAGAAACTTAAGACTTTATGAGATGGAAATCTACAATGATGAAGCTCCTTTTTTCCATTGTCTTGATGTGGGAGGTCTCCAAACTCACTTTGAGGTTTTAATCCAATTAAGAAAACAATAATTTATGTGTGCACATGTGCCAGAGGAGTCTGCGAGACCTTTGTTCTCTATAACTCAGGCCTAATACTCCTTTTTACAAATGAGTAGTGGCCTTGAGATCCTCACTGATTGAACTGCTGGAAAAAACACTTAACAGACCCAACATAGTACTTTTATTTAATCTGTGAATCAACAGGCACTTCAGAGACAAATAGATATAAATGCAAATAAAACTGCGTGCAGGACTGTGTAAACGAAACCAATCCTAAATGACTCGATGGAGTTCAAACGTATTAAGATCTGGATACTGTGAAGATGTTTGCTCAATGAGCGGAAAGACCAGAGTGTCATGGATGACAGTTAATGGAAAACATACAAGGATCAGGTGTTATTTCGCTGTATCTTTTGGCTGCTGCCTTGTTTGGGTAACCCTGAACACTGACAAAAACATGCAGTGAGCTGTGCACATGCTTCACAAAGCCTTAACGCCCCCTGTGAGTAACGCATGAATGAGTATTTGCATTCTGCAGCTGTGATTGTGCATGCTTGTTTGTGTATAAGCTTAAAAAACAGTCAGTGTTGCAGTGTGTGCAGTGCATGCATCACGTCCTGCACACATGTAACCTGAATGTGTTGCACAGGTATATTCCTTTCTCTGGTGTGTCTTCAAGCCTAATGCTCACATGCACAGTGCCCTGCCCTGGTATTAAAGCTGAGTAAATCATTTATGTCTCACAGATTATGTCAACGAGGAACACTGTCTTCCTTTGTGTTTGGCCGAGTTAACAGATACTACCAGATGTGTTTTGAGCCTGTGTAGATAGCAACCATTAGGTTTTTATCCGAGGTCTTCCCGGAACAATAGTCTCCATTGTGTCTTGTTGTCTGACTCACCCTGAGTTTAGCCTACCAGCTAAAATGATTGATGGTGATCAACAGCATTTCATTCAAAATTTCATTGAGCATGTTGCTCATTTCAACTGAACCACCAGGTCACTTCAAGGTTTTCCAAAGTAAAATGAGATTTTTCCGGCCGTATTTCATTTGAAACTCTGACGTGAGTGGATGTGTGATTGCAAAATCAAACACATTCGTACACGTATAAGATACAACAGCAAGTCTGTAAACTCTATCAAGGTTCAAGGGTTTTTATGATCATGTGCACAGTAGCTACAGTGCAGTTATGGCAATGAAAATCTTCGATCCGAAGTCATGTAAAACTAATGAATAACAAATCTTATTTAATCTATGATACCTGAACTAAAATGACTGTGCCCAAACCGGCTCAACATAGTAGATAATAGTTATTTATGGCCGTATTAATATAGTGAAGTCAGCATTAGTGGGTTCCCCTAATGTATTTTAAGTGTCTCGGCATTCAAAACAGAAATTTGCAGCAGTGCTTCATCTTATAATTTACCACAGAGCAGCGGACTCTCTGCTGACGGGGATGAGTGGCTGTGATCTCCAGAATCCGCAGTGCTGACAGCGCCAGAGTGATTGAACAGCAGGGAGTGGAGAGAGAAGGGACTCAAATACCAGGGTCAGTCAGAAAGAAAGGGTGAGCCGAAAAGTAAGAAAAGAAAAGAAGCTGTAAGGTTGAAACAAATCCTCAAAGACAAAGGTCCATTTGTGCTATCTTCAATATCTTATCCGAGCTGCAAAATGACAACATCTGATCCTATATTCTAATGTGTTCATTTAGCCTAAACAAAGGAAGTAGGGAGCAGGGATCCCATCCTTCAACAGTTGTAAAAGCATTTTTATTTCGCTGAATTCGAGCCTTGCTAAAGTTGAGGACGGGTCACAGCCACGTTAGGATAACTTGGTCTGACACGCTGACCTTTGACACCAGCACCCCGCTGCTCCGACTGCTGGGTGAGGAGTAAAACTAAGAAAACACTGTCCTCTACACCTTTCTGTTGTCTTTCTATATCATTCCCCCATCCACCGTGAAATCAGTCCGCCCCGCAGCAGAGGTGTGTGTGTGTGTGTGTGTGTGTGTGTGTGTGTGTGTGTGTGTGTGTGTGTGTGTGTGTGTGTGTGTGTGTGTGTGTGTGTGTGTGTGTGTGTGTGTGTGTGTGTGTGTGTGTGTGTGTGTGTGTGTGTGTGTGTGTGTGTGTGTGTGTGTGTGTGTGTGTGTGTGTGTGTGTGTGTGTGTGTGTGTGTGTGTGTGTGTGTGTGTGTGTGTGTGTGTGTGTGTGTGTGTGTGTGTGTGTGTGTGTGTGTGTGTGTGTGTGTGTGTGTGTGTGTGTGTGTGTGTGTGTGTGTGTGTGTGTGTGTGTGTGTGTGTGTGTGTGTGTGTGTGTGTGTGTGGTCATGACGTTGGAAGGCCAGAAGGGTCATCGGTCTCCTGTCCTCTTTCTTCCCTCTCCGACATCCCAGAATGCCCCAGCACATGAGAGGGACTGAGGATTAGAGAAAGTGTCCTCTCGGATGACTCGTCCATCTGTCCCCGGGATCGAGTTATAAGGAGTTGTGATATTGGGCCGATTCATTTCAATCAACAGCGGATCCAATTCAAATAAGCCCCTCAACTGTGAGGAAAATCCCCCCCCGGAGGCTCTGTTACCGAGCTCCTTTGGCGGAGGAGAAATAGCACAGTGACATTGTTTTCTGTCTCACTTGTTCTTTCATTCGGTGATGAACCAGCTTGACTGTTCCTTCGCTTCATCAATCCCAAACCTAATCGCGGGGCCATTTTCATCATTTCTTCTTCCCTTTTTTTTTTGTTTGTTCGCCTCCAGTTTGGTCGCTAATCAGGAAGCACCCAGTCCCTATTTATCATGGAAATTGAATCATTACCACCCACAACACAGGAAAGAAAAACATCATCATTGCCTAATGCATTTTGGGACTGCATTTATAGTGATTGCCATTATGCATTTTAACAGATGCTTAATGATAATGCTTTGATCTTCTTCAAACGAGTCGGCTCATGATGTGACCTTTATAGATTTCCATGTTAGAGCTGTCCCGCAGAGAAAATGATATTTCTATGTGACTGATTATTTCCTACCATACTTAGTGTCATAGTCCTCCCTTATCCATTCATGTTTGAGTATTTCCTTTTTGTATTTTGGTATATTTCTTGTTGCAGATACTTCCTGTGTGCTTTCTGCCTGTGTGATTGTTTTCACCTGTCCTTCATTAGCCCTGCTGTCACCTGTCTCTCATTATCGCCCTCCTTTCATTGTATAATTAACCCCTTTATCTGCTGTCATCTGTTTCAGGGAGCATTCAATATAGAGTTTTTTAATCCCAGTCAAAGGAAATAACCTTGGCATTTCACATTTCTGCAAAACCATGGAAATATAGAATCAAAAAAGCCTCAAGGTTTTTTCTAAACTGGGTAACGGGCACTGTGCCCTTTCGGCATGCACGCTCTTACAAAAATGCCGATTTTCTCCATAAAATGTTAAAGTGAAACCAGAAAACAATATTTCTGTTGGTCAAAATCTGTATAATTATTCCAAAAATCCAAAAATCGTATCGAATAGAGCATCAGATTTCATAGACAGTTTTTTTACGCAGCTCCGAATAAATAGGTGATCGATGTCCGGTGGGTCTGCCGGTGGACGAGTGCCAGGCAGCAGGCTTACACTGAAACTGTGATTTCTGAATCAGATTGTTTCTTTTACTGCCCGTTTTTCTGTAGAAGAAGTAACGAAACCGTAATTCGGGATGTATGTGTTGTTTCAGGTGCAATATATGACTCAGAAGCTTTAAGACGTGAAGAAACTATTACTCTCGCTTTGCTCCAATGCTCATTTCGCCTGAAAGTGGGAGAGGCCGCAAGTTTGACCAGAAGTGACGTTAACACCCTCGTACTGTATTTTTTTCTGGGGGAAAAAAAAGGACATGGTTTGGGTTTGAAAAACAGGTATTAAAGTAACTCAGTGACATGAATCGCATTATATAACATTTGTAAAAAAAACAAGTTTGTTTCACATGGCGCAGGAACAGCAGCGTCATGGGTGAAAACCTTCAGCTTGTTGATGTTTAAACTTATCTTACCTTGAAGGTAAGCATCAAGGCTTAGGAATGTGATCGTAACTCAAATGGTATGGTATTTAAAGTAGAGCTTGAACCGAATAACAATTATGAACTCGATTGATCCAACATCACCATCAGGTTAATGCTCCGCTCACTACAGTTGGCTAAAGCGAGCTTGTTGTTCTCGAACTGCACCATAGGTCACTACATGTCATCATAAAGAAGATGGATGCTAAAGCTGCATGTTTCAGGAATATGTCAGCATCTTTACAATTGTATGATCTATGTAGAAGATAAGGAAATGAAGATGTTTGATTATGTCCATCATCTGACAAAAGGGTTGGACTCAATAAGCCTTTTGTTGCTTTAGTTCAATATCATAAAAGACTAATTATAGGTTTCAAGAATGTTGGCACGCTGTCATCCTGCCAAGTTAACTGACTATTGATGACCGGGTTTAAGAGCATTTTTAAAGATGATTCACTCTATAGTGCTGTGGCTGTGACCGGAGGTAAAAGATAAGTAGGGAATCTTCAGAAATCATCAACTATTTCATACATCGTGCAAATGCAAACTCTATATTATCTCTTGTTAGATGGTATTTTCATCCTCACAACATAAATAACTATTTGCAGATACCATTTACACACCGATATGCTAATTATAACACACTGTTATCTAGAATCTTGGGCGTAGAATCCCGTAAATATAGTCTACATGAACAAATGCAATACCGAAACTTTTCTTTTAATTCCCAAAATGCTAACAGTGTCAGACCAGATGACTTACTCTAAGTCTCTCTCCGAAATTCCCCTTCATTGTTGCACACACAAAGAAGCAATCCTGATTCCTGTTTATAGTGTTGATGCTTTGATTACTTATTTGTTACAGGGATGGTTTACATTCTTGGTGCTGAGGATTGATGATTGATGGTTTTAAAGGCGTCAAATAATTTATTTTTTAAACAACACACAGGCTTTCAGTTTTGAGTGATGTATCTTTTGTAGATGACCTTGGGTAGATCTCGCCTTATATAAAAAAAATGTTTTGTGTTTTAAATCCCAAGTGAATACTACACTGCTGAGCTGAAAGAATAAAGAGTGTTAATGCAAAGCGAGATTATAAGGAACAAAAGGATGTCCATATTCCCTCACGATGTGTTGTGCATTGTCAAAGAATGTATTTTTTTCACTGGCCTTTGCATTTTGACACCTGCTGATACTGTGATAAAGTGTCTGTCTTTTTGTCAGTTAACACACACACACACGCGCGCACACACACACCCACACACACGCGCGCGCACGCCATGCCCTCATGTTTCATCACCTTAAAGTGCTTATGAAATGAAATATATTCACTGATGGCTCTGAGCCTTTTCCTTTTGCTTCACCAGCCAGCAATGTTGTTTGTGCAGTCAGACCTCGGGGCGAAGAGAGCTCACCTTGTCAGGGCCGAAGACGAAGATACACCTCCTCATCCCCCGCTGCAAACCCCTCCTCATTTTCCTCCTTTCTTTTTTCTCCACCATCTCTTATAATTTGAGTGTGTGTTTGTGAATGACTAAGTGTGTATGTGTTTCGGCCTGTGCATACACCCTGAGTGCATGGCACAGCGCCAGAAGCAGGCAGATAACATCTTGAAGGAAATATTACAGTACCGCATACTCAATTCAAATTACTCAAATGTTTATAGCAACCAGCGCCACAACAGGTGGAGAGGGATGAACCTTTGGCAGGCTAGAAGGACTTGCTTTTCATGGAGCTGTGGTTTCTGATGCCTTATGACAGCAAGTCAAGAGGAACTGACTCACTTGAGCATGTCCCACATAAAGGAGGTTTTGTCTGCAGCAGCGAACGTTATGAAAGTGCAGCGCAAACTTGCTGAATGCATGCTCTTATATTACCCCAGTGTAATTTGCAAAACAACAGCCATTATGAGTTCATCTACTATATATTTTTGCGGTACTGGCTAGCATTTAAGTTTGAAACTACACCCTGTAAAACAAATTGGAGGTTACAATTATTATTATTGCATTTCCTTCTCACTTGCCTCTTGTCAGGCACACTGCATTGCCCTTTGAATTACTTTTATTATGGGACTAGCTGTGAGTAATTTCACTGATGTTGCCCACAAAAACGAATAATGTCAACCTCCGTCTGTGCGATGTGTAATTCACACTTGTAATTTACGACAATCATAAGTAATATGTGGTATATTTTTCTTTGGATAAGCCTCACATGAGTCACACATGCATCTGCCTCACATGTAGTAGCTTGTACGTGACTTGGCCATAAGCGCAGCTGTTTCAGCACATCTCATTCTAATGACAGCAGCATAACTATCTTGATTGAACAATGGCTAATAACTAGAGTTAAGATGTTATGATACATTTAAAAGAATACTGTGTTTATTTCATTCATTAAAAAAAACACATATTGGGTTCAGTAGGAGCGTTTGTGAAGCAGGCCAGTTTTCCAGGACTCCACCCCATCCCTCGGTTAAATCCACCCCTGGAGCTGACGGCTGACCCCTTGCTGCTCCCTGACATCAGCCAAAGCGCAGAGCCCCTTCACAGGATCCCTGACATGCTCTGCTGTCAAAGCAGTTGACAGAGGAGAGGCTAAACATGTTGAGAAAATAGACGCTCCTCACAGCGTGCCAATCATCAAAACCCACTCGCTGTTTATTTTTCTCCCTTTTTTTTTTTCCAAGTGGAAATATTTGAAGAGGGCACAGATCGCTCACCTGAGCTCATTACCTGCCTGCTGGCCCAACACAACACTATTTAACTGACATTAAGTCCTGTTATATACACACTGCCACACACACACACGCTTGTCTTTGTAAGTCCACTCGTAGCGAAAAACGAAAGTTGACTGTCAGCACAGGGATGAGGCCTGGCATGGATTTGTGTCAAAACTAAGTCTCTTTCAAAGAAATGTTGACAAGGAGGAAGTTTTCTTTGCTCTCTCAAAGAAGAGAAGACATGATTTGGTAACATACGTCTGAATGTGAATACAGAACTAAGAAAATCTTGTTGAGAAGGCAGAGAGAAGAGAAGACCAACACACACACACACACACACACACACACACACACACACACACACACACACGCGCGCAAACGTTTCCTTGGTTCACTTCGTTTTATTTCAGTTGGGCGCAGATCTATGAAATGAGCTTTCAACAAATACGTAATTGCTCAGTCATTCTGCCACTTGGTTGATCCCACATTACACAGCCGGCACTAGTGTAGATTTTCCCGACTCCCTTTGACATTTCCTTGGCTTTTAGTGCGGCTTCCTTTATAAACCCGGGACTCGGTATAAAATGTGGATTACAGGCCTATTGAGCTCAGTTTTTCATGTTGCCTAAATTAAGGGCATTAGGAGCTGCTCTTTACCATTAGGGAAAACCCTGAGTGAAAGCCTGGAGGAGAAAGAGGAGGTTGTGTAAAAATGAGACATGACGAGAAAGAGAAGTTAAAAGGTCATGTGTGTAAAGAAGGATCCCTCTATGGTCCCTCTGGTAGAGTGTGTGAAATCAAGTTAGCTTTGTTTTGCAATGTAAAATGTAAACAAGCTAAAGTTCCTATATTTAGATATGATGTATTAAGTTTGGTGGTTACAACTTGCAACTTTCTGCCTCTTCATGCTACTAGATTTCTAGATATATGTACAGTATCTGCCAGCTGAAAACGGTCTCCCCTGTGTGCCATTCCTCCCATCTGAAAGGTTTGATTTGTTGCTGTAAAGGAAAGAAAAGTAAAGGCCATATCAGGTCATGGTTGAACACAAAAATCAGAACAGCAGGCTTTGCAGGATTTTGTATGGATGACTCCCATGTACTCAGCTGTCCCTGAGAATGAGTTATGATCACAGCGAGAAACTCCAAAAGTACCCGCCACCCACATGGCCCTCGTCCCGGTTTGGACTTTTCCAAAAGTTCTAGTTCTAGTTGCTGCTGTTTTTAAAAGTTCATCATAAATAGAGTATTTTCTGGAAGCACAGGAAAGTTGTATATGGTTTTGGTCTCAGGTTCTCGGGTTAACTTCCTACAGTAGTTTGCACTAATAATAGTCTAATATGAAACACATTGTAAACATGTGTTTGCTATCCTGGCTTCTAAATAGTGGAATGAGCTCCGCATTGACATCAGGACAGCAGAATCTAATCATATATTCTGTCATAAACTGAAAACGCATCTGTTTCGATTGCATCTTGGCAATTAAGTTCTTGAAAAAATTTAATATATTTAGACTTAAATGACTTAACTTACGCCTTGTGACATATTCACAAGAAAATTACAATGGTATGACTTGCTTGAAGCGAATATATCTGCACCAAACGGGTTAGGGTTAGGTTTAGGGTTACATTCCAATGTTCAATGCAAATTATTTTTCTCAACTCCACACCCTTCCTCAATGCTATTCCTAGGGATAGTGGGCTGGTTTGAAAGCTCTGAATTATTGGACAATAAGTGGCATCTTATTTTTATAAATAATCTAATATAATTAGACATGCAATGACATTGGTCAGCAAAAATGTAAAGTTTACCTGATGTGAAATATTTCCAAGCCACTGTTATCCTTTACATTCACACATGTACAGGCTGTTATCAGAGTAGGGGGTAAGCCCACAACTGACAGGGATCTTCGTGGAGGTCTCTGGGGTTTTGGGGGAGTCTGTAGTGATTTGAACATAGCAGCATGCTGTAGCTTCTGGGTAAAACTCATCTGACAGGTCTATTACCGCCCACCTCCTCAGCAGACGGATATACACCCCTGAGCTAGTGATCATGACTTCCATAACAAGCCCTTCGATATCCCTGCAGCAAAACAGCACACACACACACACACACACACACACACACACACACACACACACACACACACACACACACACACACACACACACACACACACACACACACACACACACACACACACACACAAACACACTGCTGGTTGATTTATGAGCTTGAGCGCCTGAAGGTGGGAGGCAGAGTCGTCTTCTCCCAGACATGTTGACCAGAGCATGAGCTATCGAAAGACGGCAGAGAGGCGGGCAGCACTGTAATTAACTCGCTAAATACATTAGGCTAAAAGATCCCACAGTACATCAACGGGGGGGCATGCTTAGGACACTCAGTCCGTACCTTTTCTGGTTGTTACGCAATATTGTGTTGTTACATTTCTGCTCTTGGGTAATGAATAGAAGTCAATGGACCTCTTTACTTACTTTTCAAAAGTAAGTAAAGAGGTCCATTGACTTCTATTCATTTGGATTCACCTTCATTTACTTTAAATTTGTGATAGTGACCTCTAGTGGGCAATAGAGGATCTTTACATGTAGGTAGTTTCAAATCTTGGGACAAAGATTTCCCAATGAGACCCTAAAACTAACTATTTTAAGGCATTTTCCTGACTTTTTCTGACTCTATTAGAGTTAAATGTGTAGAAATGATAAATCAGACTCTCTTCAATGTAAAGAACATAATCTGACCTTGTTGATGCACATAATAAAACCTGCTACAAGTAAGGCAGAAATGTCAAGGGCGTCCAGAAACATGTATTCAGAATCAGGTTGAGTTTTGCAATGAATTCAAATCTGTCAACGATCTATCAAGATGAAAAGGACACGCCTTTTTAAGTCTACAGTCAAAACAATACTGTATACAAATATGCCGCCTCCTGCTTTATCTGAATATGATCGCTCAATTAGCCAATGTGAAGGGGTTGGGTAAAAAGATTTGCCACAAAAAGTTGAACATGGCCCAATGTTTGCTGTGACACACTGCAGCATCATCCATTAATGCACTGCAGAGTTAATCAAGTGAGCGCCAGCAGTCATTTACGATCATCGTGTTTATACTATTTATCTTGGGATGGATTGATTTCCCTCTTGCCAAGGGCTTTGCAGAGTTGTAAAATTCTATCACATTTAAAAAAAAAAGTTCTGCAGTGTTTTTGGTGTCTCTAAAGACTTCAAAACTCTCTGATCTGTTACTCAAGCCAGCTTTCGTATTTCATTAACTCACACAACCTATATCAGGTACCGGTACAAGGTGAAATTAACAAAAGTTTGATCATGTTTTGTTGTTCACAGAGAAGTCTTAACGGGGCACGATCCTGAACTCATGAAGTCTTGTCCACTTTTCATTATTAACAGTAGCATAAAAACTGCATCAGACTGAATGTGAAGGATACCAGATGTTGATTGAACTGTATGTCTAGAAAACAAGTGCTGGAAAACTGTTGGTATTTCACAAGATTTTTACTTGTATGACAACATCCATATGCAATTCATGAGACCATTAACAGCATGCACTTTCAGACATTTGGTAAATTAAAAACCATTGGGCATTACTCTGAACATGTTGCTACATAGTTTCAAATGAATAAGACTTCATCTGAACACACGCACTGTTGGTGATAGTTATATTATGAAGGCTAATGTTAATATGATTTGTATTTGTTAACAACATTCCTCCAGAGGGATTTGTTATTTACTCAAATCTTGCTCAACAGATTCATAGAAGCAGCTCCAGTCAGCCACGTGTCGAACACATGCTCCTTTGAGAGGAGGTGATCCTCCTGCTATTTCCGATGATTACTGCCCTCTTCAACTGCTAATGCAAGACAATGGTGAGCATTGTGCATGTCGTAGAAAGCATCCGCCTTTATTGACTTTGGTAAGCCCTGCTGCTGCTCCTGCACTCAACATTTAGAGATAACTTCCTCTGTCATGACACAAATGAGGATGACACATGGTGAGCTACACGCACTCCTCCCCTCACATCAGCCCCCTGCTAACTACCTGAGTGAATGTTAAGCTGACAGGTGAAGGTGTGCAATGGATGTCTTAGTGGAAGGAGGGAGTGTCGGGGGGGTCGCTAGGCTTGACAGCACTCCACTCCTGTGACCTGTACCTGAACCAGGTCCTGTGAGAAAAAAAAATTGGTTCTCCAATTAGGCCGCAAAGTGTCTCACCTCGCCACACAACAATTAACCTGCAGCTCAGCAGCCTGTTGAGACATGCAAAATGCGGTTAATCGCAGACCGGCCTGCCTGCCAGAGCCTGTGTTTCCACAAAGGATATTTAATAAGAAAATGTTTGTGCTCATTCCCTGCAATTAAGGCCGATTCACTTGCCATGCTTCAGCGGCTTGGTTTTTGGGTTGTTTTTTTTTTTTCTTCATCCAGGTGGCGAGGAGATGAGTCATGAACAAGGCCAATCTGAACAATCTAAGTTTAATGTACTCCGATAAATAGCTACTGTATATGCCAACAGTTGTTAACATGAATTGTCAAAGGCATAATCCAAGTTCCTTTAAACTGGCAGTTGAAATGTTCTAAGATATAGTAAAAGCAGGACAATATAAGAGTTATGACTAGTATTACAAAATGAAAGCTCGGCATTGTTTAAAGGAATCCATTCACACACCTTTCACTGTATATCTACGCTTCTAATGCTTTTATTAGACATTCAATTAGATATAAATGTCCCTTATGTAATATTCAATTGGTATCGTCATTTTGTGGAGGATTTTTTTGTTTTAGACGAGTTCACTAAACCTAAACCAATCACATTCACATGCTGCATGTGTTTGCATTTGTTGTAATCACACAACAAGTATGCCAAAGCTACAATGATGCTTCTAAATTGCATAAATTCTTTGTATTGCAAAGAAAACAAGAACAGCTTTTTTCTAAACATTCGTAACTTTTTTTTTCTTCGATTTCTTGCAAAACGCTGCACACGTCTTAGAAGTGTGGCAGCTTCTGCTGTTGAATGCATTGCACAAACAAAGCATACTTACAATGTTTATACAAGGCGTACACACACTCACACACTTCACTCCATGCAAACCTGTGCTGTTTGCTTTACAAACCATCCATGTCCGGTATCAGGCACTAAAAATACACTTCAGGCCAGCTCTGGGTCACAGAGGAGCCCGCAGGTTCAATACAGGCCAACCTGTTTGCGCTGCAGATAAAGATGACAGATGTGAAAACACAAAGTGCTTAAAATGCTTTGTTCTCCTGATTGTGATTTATGGCAAACTCTGACTAAAGATAACTCAACTTCAAAAGCTTCCTCAGTAATGGATCTGCCCGAACTTCAACCTACAGTAACTGTTTGATTTACACACACACACACACACACACACACACACACACACACACACACACACACACACACACACACACACACACACATTAGCATGACGTGAAAGCGACATCAGTTATTTGTGGAACTGTTTTCATGAGAGACGTTCCCAAAACTATGGTGTTAAAAGGTGTATATAATTGGGTAACATCAGGATTTTATCAATCAATCAAAACTCATTTGCACCAAATAAAAACAAGTGGAATATAAATGATTGTTTTTTTATTAAGTGTATTTAAATACATAAACACACACTTGTATATAGTAAAAATGATTGTACACAAACCTAAAAAAAAACTGCAAGCAAGCTTACTAAACAAGCATTATTTACATCAGAAAAATACTGCACTTTTTCATATTAAACAATAACAAATAAAAATAAATCTGTATAATTCGAAAAGTGAAAGTCTTTAATTACAATTCTTTGGAAGAGTACAGTTGAACAAGGGAAGTCAGTGACAGGCAGTTAGAGACGTGTAATGTTAATGCAAGTCTCACAAAGTGACTCGGCCTGCAGGCTAAAAAAGGTCTTAGAGATTTTAAATGTTCAGCATGTGCCGTGGGTCTCGAGCACATGTTGTGATTTATTCCCTCTGAAAATCTCTGACAGTTTAAGAGTGTTTGTGGCCTCGAGACAACTCCAATGAAACTAAGGAGAAAGAAAGATCCGGGACGGCAGTAACATACATACAAACTATTTTAATCCATTTTAAAACAGCAGTTAAAAATACTGTTTTACATATATATCCAAAAGACCATATATTTTATACTTTATACACATTTCTACAGTATGATACAGTGTATGGCTTGGCAGACATTTTTCAGATTTGAAAAATAAAAAAAAGGCAAGCTTTACTGACCAAATAATGAACACCTTAAAGCTGTGCAGAAGAACTCCAATGTAAACATGGAAGCGTTCTTCAAAACTTTACAACTCTGTCTCAAAAAACGGCACTTGTAATCGAAAAGCTGTAAAAAATATATACTTGCATTTTATAGTCATTTTACCCACACTTTAAATGCTTTCCTCTGAGACCGTCAAGGCACTGTAGCCGTTTTAATCGTATAGGTTTTGGCAGTGAAGTCATTTACAATACACAGAGACACTACAGTAAGGCAAATCTTGATATTTTGGCACATGCACGATGTGAGGCAGTTTGGAGGCGGTGTGTTTGATTTTTTCACTGTAACGCACAAGAACTTGATGCGGTGATACCTGTTTTGCTTTGACACTTGCTTGGATTTGACAGATGTACGCTCCTTATACCAGGGACCTGCTCAAATACAATTTTAAGGCCAACAGAATTACCAGTGCAATCCGTGTCTATGCATTTCAGCTCTTTGTACGTTATCTAAAACACAAAAAAAGGCTGCATTAGGTAAAGATTGGACTCCAGCAATATGCTCCCAGTCAAATCCCTAAAGCAAATAAACACCACACAGGCTTTTTACAGTGATCCTGAGGCACTATTTGTTTTCAGGTTGGCTTCAGTCTTTGGTTTTGTCCTGGCTTAGCTGGCTGCGTGACTCTCTGACTGCATCAGGAGTGGCAGCTCCCGCTCAGATCCCTCCATCGCCGCGGACGGGTTGCGAGTTTCTGAACTGAGATGTTGAGGTTCGCTCGGAGACACTTCTCCTCCTTGACCCAGCACTGCATCCTTTGTCACCCACCTTATCTTATCCTCCTCCTCCACCTTAACTCTTCGCTCTTCAGCCTCTATTTCCTCCGTGGTGGGAATGGAGTTCTTCTTAGGTCTTCCCTTGGGCTTAGTCGGGGCCTCGTGACCTCCTTTGAGCACCTAGAAATAACACAAAGACAATCTTAGTGGACTGGTGACAAATGGCGACAGCAGTTGCTTGCTATAATAGTAATTAAGAGAAGACGTATTGCTTCTGGCTGTCCCTTGTGCACTCATACATCTTTAACGATTTCAGCTCTTTTTTGTTCTCTGAGTTGTTGACCTCACAGAAGTGTTTGCTCTCCCTGCAGTCATCATCGCTCACACCTCACACCACACCCTCTCTTCCTGTCATACCGTTTACTCCTCTTACTGGTATAGTTCACCACGATGGATTGGTGAGTCAGCAGTAAAATCAATCCTTGTGGATAAAAAAACTATACTTTTAAATATGTGTATTTCTCTTACCATTTTCTTCCACTTCATACGCCTGTTCTGGTACCATGTCTTCACCTGGAGCTGTGTGAGCCCGAGTGACTGGGCCAGATCTAACCTGCAAAATCACAAAGGAAACAAAATGCATATTAGATGGACGCTTCATGTACTTCCTGCCCTCTTTAACTCGAACAGGCTGTATAAACTCTGATATTCACATGCTTGAAAATCAGGTAGACTCAGTCGTTGCATTCTTTTAATAAAGAAAATATAAGAATATTGACACTAATTGAGTTTTTTACCTTCTACTGAGTATACTGTATAATGCAGCTTCATGCTTAGAGGTTGCCAGGATTTCAGGCTTAAGTACAGTAGAAGACCTATTCTGATACCCAGTCTTTCAATCTCACATCAAAGCTGATCTGCTAGTAGCTGCAGTTTGACACCTGCAGCTCAGGAAGCACTGTTTAAAACATCTGTACAGAAGTCAGTAATCCAATCACAGTGCTTGTAGTCGGACGATTGGGTCTGTTGGGAGGAAACTCTGAATCCATCCACCACATGTGTTGATCCATGACTAATATGGCTATTGGATGTGTGTAATGTGAAACCTCAGGAAGGGACTGATAAAGTGGACACGGCATCAATTTGTAAAGGAAATGAAGGTTTATCTGGGTTTCTTAAAAATGAGATTTCCTCTTCCCTGCTCTTCTTAGTCAGATGAAGGGGTTCACACCCCCACCACAAACCCCCAGTGAAAGGAACTGGCTTTCATTTGATGGTGAGAGTGGAAGCCGAGACGGAGAAAAAAGGCGTGAACAGAATCTAAAAAGCAGAGCAGCAACAAACCCCTCAGAATGAAGGGATCATCTACAAACCCTTATACCGTACATAAAGGGCTGTGTACGGTTTTATTATGTGCGTGTATGGGTCTGTGCTTCAAAAAGCACCAGACATAAAGGCAATCAAGCTGTCTATCATACTTGACTATCATGCATGCCCCAGTCTGTAGCAGTTCAACAACTGGAGGCAAGGAAAAGTAATTGCAGAAAAGAGAAACACCCCTCTTATTTATGGTCATTAGGT
The DNA here is from genome assembly GCF_036324505.1 of Eleginops maclovinus. Lineage (NCBI taxonomy): Eukaryota > Metazoa > Chordata > Actinopteri > Perciformes > Eleginopidae > Eleginops > Eleginops maclovinus. Next base: position 6,743,057 of record NC_086366.1, on the reverse strand, counting down.
TTCAATGGAGAGAAACCACACACTCAAAGCAACAGAAACATTACTGAAGTCCCTGCCGGCAATGGCGCCATTTTTCTACACATTTCAAAAAGGGAATCTTAGGAGTATCTGAACCGTTTTTCCATAACGATGATGATGACAGTGGGGATGATTAAGGTACTAATTATTATAATTGAACGCTGCTTAAAATCATTATTCATCCATGATATAAATAAGCCTTTTTCAGGGATATTTTTGGTTTCAGTTCCTCTTGTACCTGCATGTCGTCTCATTTTAAGAACCGCACAGGTTCAAGCCAAGAGAAAGGGAGGGGAAAGAAAAGTTATCTTTGGATCATAACAAACTCAAGTGGGGAGCATGCCACAGCTTTTATGTGGGGCTTTAAAGGGGGATTTTCTATGTTGATGTTTTTTCTGCAACCGGGTATTTAATTAATTCTCTACACAGTGTCAGGATCTAATCATTTGACAGGACATATTATTTTGGCACAGCGATTCGTAGGGGTGTTTGGGTTTGATCACTGAGTTGTGCTCAGCCTCGGGGCTTCTGCTTTAAGATGAGGCATGGCGTCTTTCCAATGACTCCAGGCAAGCCAAGATGTGATATATTTAATAATGCATCGTGGGAGTTTTTCTGCATGAATGGGGTGTAAACGCCATGACAAATAAATCTGGTTTATTTCAAATATGCTAATTTGGTTTCAGATGAGATGGGTTTAGCAGATACATTGCAAACACGAAACATTGTGTAAGATGTCTGTGTAGCTATTTGCATGTCTAAATGCAGAGACTGTACATGAAGTTTTTTCTGTTTTTAATCCCCGCTGATTTACTCTCAATAAAATATGGATGAGTAATGTGGGTGGAGTGTACAGACATCCAATTTCTGCTCGATGCAAAGGCTCACAAGCAGCTTAAAAGTCCTACTGCGCATGTGAGGGAAAATTTTATAACATATATGGCTCAATATTTCTGAGTTATATTGGAAAAAAAGCCTGCAGGCAAAAAATAAAAGTGAGCCGTTCAATAAAATAAAGTCTAACCTCATGTCAGGTCCAAAAGTTGAACCAGAAAATGGAACTTAAGACACGGATATTAACATGTAGATTACTTCATATTATGGTAGAAATGTACTTTTTATACACCTGCACATGTGTGAAATGATTGGCAGTAAATCAATGTAATACATGTGTGTGTGCTTGTGTTGGCATCCGTCCCTGCTCTCTTGAATAAGGCAGTGTTTCTTTGTTGGGTCTTTTTCTTTTGCTGTTGGAGAGCTCAGGGTTAAAACGTTCCTCTTGTCTCAACTAGAATGATGAGGTAATGCCCTGGCTTTGACAAAATTCACATTACGTTAGCGTTCCCCACAGGATAAATCTAGAGTTATGATGCTGGGTTAACCACTGCTTGATAATTGCCGTTGCGGCTTTATAAATGTGCGTTTGTTGTGCTTTCAAAAAGTGCTCTATGCCAGGTATGCAGGTTATCAAAATGTCACAGTTGAGTGACGCCTAGAAGCTGTAAGCGTTTTTCTTTTTTACAGCTGGTTGAAATTTAAAATCTGTGGAGGTTAGCCTTCACTCATCAGTGGCTTTGTTTGATTCCATGTAACTTGTCAGAAGACCTGTATTCGTTGGCTATGAAGTTAGCATTAGCATGTGATATGTAATAAAAGTGGGATTTTTGATTATAATATTGATATATACTTTTAGGTTAAGCTACCCATCAGTGTACAGACTGCTGCGTAGCTTAACCGAAAAGGATATATCATCATTTCTAAATTGATTTGAATCTGAAAGTAGCTAGTAACTGATGTTGTAAAATAAAGAGGAGAAAAAAGTACATTTGCTACAAAATGACAAGAGATAATAGCATAAAACACTCAAATGAAGTACCTCAAATTTGTACATAGTACAGTACTTGAATAAAAGTACCATGCCACTACTCTGTTTTGAGGTTTTGTGTATTCCCCTGCATTTTTACTTCCTTATCCACCCATCAATCACATGTGTTGTTTCTCCTCTGTCACTGACCTGTCAGGTGTGGACAGGTACTTCTGCTTCTGGAACTTCTTCTCCAGCCCCATCAGCTGCAGCTCTGTGAAGATGGTGCGGCTGCGTCGTGGCTTCTTCAGGCGGGGCGTGCTGTGCTCCGTGTCCGACTCGCTGCTGATGCTGAGGGGCGTCTGGCTGGGGGAGTGCTCGGAGCCTCGTGGGTGCTGCGGGGAGAGCAGGTGCGATGGGATCCCGCCCGGAGACGGTGGCTGAGGGAGGTGGAGGGGCAGGTTGGGGGGCTGCCGCGTGATCACCGAGAGGAGAGGGTAGGCACGTAGTGAGGAGGACCCTGAAGAGCAGACAGAAGCACGTAAATACTGTGTAGAAATAGGAGCTGATTATCCTTTTGCATCACTGTTCATTTTTAGTGTACCATTATCGACCGGCTGTAATTGCTTCGACAGCGTTGTCTCTAATTGCCCTGTGTTTGCAGTGAAAAGTGTTTTGCTTTTGACCTCCTCCATGTAGAGGGCTGTGATCTCAATGACGCCGACTGTGTTTTACACCGCTCCCCTGAACCTTCCAAATGAATGATTATTTTTCGTGGTTGTTAAATGATAACTGGTTTCCCAGCATGCACACAGCCTGACAACATGATATACACACACACAGGAAGAGACCTGCACACACAGAACGAGCTGTAATAAAAATCCCCCAAAACTAAATCAAAAAATGTTCAGCTAATAAACGCTCACTGTTGCACATGTATGCAGCCGATACAAACACATTTTTTATCATGGCAGACAGAAGCAGCAAGACGCCACAATCAATAAAAAGTTACATTTGTCTGGAGCCAAGAAGGGAGGGAAGGGTTGGCCAAGAGGATGCGGTGGGTCAACCAGAGTGAATAGGATATCTGTCAGGAAAATCCTCACGGCTTCAAATATAAAATCACCCTTGACCAAAATGTAAACGCTACTGAGCACAGACTGCAATGCATGTGCTGATAAGGAGCACGGGGGATTATGGGAGTAAAGATAGAAGATATAGAGGGATATAGAAGGCTGCAGTGGAGCGGAGAAAATAGAGGTTGTATTTTCTTGGTGGTCTCCTTAATCTCTTTTTCAATATCAATACACAACCTAAACACATGCATACACACACACCAATACACAGGGGACATAAAGTCAGATATTAACTTTCATTATTCGGTTATCGCTCGATTGTGTTATGTGTCCTCCTGTTTTTTTTCCGTAAGGCCAGTGAGAAAATGTAAACTTCGGTAATGACAAGATCAATGAAAAGAAGAAAATGAAGAAGAAGATGGAAAAGTGGAAGACGAACAAGCTACGAGGAGGTGGAGTATGTCTCCTTTTTTTTATCTTACAGGAAAGTAGAACATAAATTCAGAAGCTTACACAGATATGCTGTGCAAGTGTCAATTATACACAACTATAAAAAAGTCAAGCATGAGGAGCAAAAGCACCGCATTCAAGTGCATCTGCAGGTATAGACACAGTTGCTCTACACTCACATACACACACACCAGACACTGCCTCGGGCACATCATGACATCATGTTAAGGCGCTGAGGTCATTACTAATCCTCCAGCGTGAGACTGCTGCTATTGCAACAAGTCTAGACAAGAAGACCGCTTTTCTCTGGTTGTATGCTCTCCATTTATTCCTTTCCATTTTATACTGCTCTCCTTTCTTTCTCTCTCTCCTTAAATCAGGTGTGTAAATGTTCAATATCGTTGAATCATTGAGCTGCTTTACAGGGGGGACTGTCACATGAAGATAGGAAGGGAAAGTGTCTTTCTGAATGGCAGAATCATCTCGGCTTGTCTTCACGAGAGTCAGGAAATCTCTTGTCAACAGAGAGCTTGAGGTTGTCTCCGGACAGTCCCTCAGAGGGAAAGAGAAAGAAAGAACAGATAGAGAGCAAAGAGGGAAATGTAAGTCTTGGTGGTGACTTTCCATTGACGGGGAAGATGTCTCTCTGACATGTTGTTGACAAGCGCCAATGTCCTGTCAAACGTCTACAAATAAACGGTTTGAGTAGCTGCAAGAGAGCAACTCAGCCCAATGCAAACGCACACTGATACTCTTGATAATCACAGACGGAATGCAAGGACTGGCACAAGTGCTCATGGTGACCGTTAGAGAAGACATACCGGCTAAGAATAGATCAAAAAGAGGCGTTGGTTTTTGTACCAATAATTGGTGCCATTTATCAAGCAATTATTTTTACATCTGTCTTTATTAACGAACCATATTTCCTGCATCAGCATGATCCTTATAAAAACACCTACACTTTATTTTATCAACGGGACTATGAAAAGGATGATTTATTGCTTAACTATGATGAGTGTATGTTAACGTTTGCCATGTTTTGGGTGTAAACTGAGTGGTGACAGAGAGGAAGCTTCTCAATTAATTTCTTAACCTTGCCGCTTTGATGGCAAATTCATCTCTTCCTAGGTGGGAAGAGCAACAGACCACACATCTTATTCATCTCACTAAATCCATTGCTTTAATTCGAACTATTCACCTCAAGGAGATGACAGATTGAAGTGAAGTAATGCCAATTAATGATATGTTAGAAGGACAGAGAAATTAACATAATGTTGAGTTTTATTGTCTGGTTATTTTCGAGGAACACTGTGCTTCTGAAACTCTACACCGTGCATCACATTAAGCATAAGCATTAATTGTTTAATCTGAAACCTGATCCAGGGTTCGTCTTTTGGATCTCATTCATGACTAATCCTTAGAAAAGATAGAAAAATCTAATGGCAGAGGTTGTGGAGCGAGGTTGTCAATCTTTGGCGCTAGATGTGCACACATGCTGCCTTTGTGTGTGTGCATACTTTCCCGTGTGTGTTGACATGGGTGTAATCAACCTTCTCAAACTGGCTTTATGCTTAATGGGAGACTTTATTGTGCACAGAGGATTAGGGTTCAAGAAGGGATGAAAACCCTTTTGCTCTCCTGGATTTCTTCTATAAGCCTTCAGCCTGTAACGAACTCATGCAGCTGCCCTCGGGCTGCGCACACTTTTTTAGTTCTCTCCTTTTTGTTTTTTTTTCATCATGCTGTCAGGTGAGATTACGCCACAGTTGATCTTAATCTCTCTCACCTCTTCCAGAAAGCACCACTAAAAGCCCTGCCCTGGGTCCCGCTGAAAGATGGGCCTCCAAATGAAATATTGTAACCTACCATTACGTCGTTCAGCGTTCAGCACCAGGTCAGGGCTCATTGTCTCTGATCGTGCTGTAACTGACGGGGAATTAACTCCAGCAGTATCTGCCACTTTTACAGTTGGAAATTAAAATACAAATAGGCTGTGATACAAAGTTAAGTATCTCAGGAGATATACTTAAGCCAGTCTGTCTGTCGATCTATCATTACAGATCTAGATAATGACCATCTTAAAGACAGGGAAAGCACTTGACAAGCTGGAAGAAATGGGAAGTGGGTGATTATTTTTGCTTTGTTATTCCATATTTCTTTTTGAATCAATCCACATAAATAAGTGTGCTGTATAATATTTTATTGGGTAACCATTTTTGTTCTCAACTTTTCTTTGCTGCTGTTCACAAATGTTGTAAGCTGCCATTACGTCGTTCACTGTTCAGCACCAGGTCAGGGCTCGTTGTCTCTGATCCTGCTGTAACTGACGGGGAAGTAACTCCACCAGAATCTGGCACTTTTACTGTTAAGAATTATATTAAAAATAGGCTGTGATAAAAAATGTAATTACCACAGGAAGACAATTATGTTGGTATGTTTGAATATCATACCAGAGATAAACAAAACAAACCCAACAAGTCATTGCTACGTCAGGCAGCTTTATAGGCTTCACTGTCTCTCAGCGGCCTCCACTGGCAGCAGAGGGTTATAGCATCCCCACTTTCCCCGTTCAGGATCCACGGAGGAGCCTCTCTCTGAGGCCCAGGAACTGCAAGCCTGCCAGCTTCTATATCCAGCACTAAAAGCCATTGATGTTAGGGAATATACTGTGTCTCACACCCCCGCAGCTACAAATAAGTGGTGGGCACAGTGTTCTAATATGTAGGGCGGGTTACTCTATCCATCCCAACAGAGGGGTGCCAAAGCCCAGTCATAGTGCCCTCTCCCATACACCCATCCATATCTGTTGGATGAGGGAATCGCTTCCCCTATTTTTATCCACCCACCGCTGTCATCATCAAATTGCAGAGGCTATTATTTCAGACTTTGGAGCAATTATCCTAATGGTTACTGGGGTGTGCAGTAGCCGTTCAGTTGTTTGGATTCATCTGGAAGTACAATTAAGTATCAGCCGAGACGTTTTGTTTTGACAATGTAACATGTGCTGTGTGATCCGAGCTTTGTCCTACTATTTTGGTTACTTTCAACAAATACGAGACAAAGCTAAAGGGCTGAAAAATATGTCAGTCCATCTGTCAATCTGTCGTTAGAGATCTAGATAATGACCATCTAAATGGAAATGAGAGAAAGCACTTCACAAGCTGGAAGAAATGGGAGGAGGGTGATTATCATTCAAGTGAATCATCTAATTTAGTTTTTACTTCTTTATTCCATATTTCGTTTTGAATCAATCCAGATAAATAAGTGAGTCGTATAATATTTTATTGGGTAACCCTTTTTTGTTTTTAACTGTACTTTGCTGTAGGTCACCTTTCTGTCAAAGCAAAATTACAAGATACAATCTTCCATTTGTAAATGTCCAAGAGCAGCAAAACACAACATTTAAGGCCACTAATTTACGAAAAATAATCAATTGAAATGAAAACAAATAAACTGCAGTTTAAAGCTAACAACTGGCCTTTATATAGTTTGTTTTTCATCTCAGTGCCACTTAATTGATCTGTATGTGTAACAACAACGCCTTATCAGTTCAGTCATTCATCAGTTCAACAAAAGCCCTGAAGCATCACTGACATCCACTGTCTCTACATGTCTTTGATTTTCAACACTTAGCTGCTGGGATTTATAATGTGAACATTGAGAAGATGGTGAAACTCTTTGGAGGAAGAATGCATAAATTAATTTTAAACTACCTTTTAAAAGGCAAATTGATAAATGTAGGTGATGATCATTTATAGACTCTTGGAACTTGTCACAAATAATATATTCCTTATTTCTATTTTTAAAGATGCATGCACAGTGAATTGTTTTTTTAAACGTATTGAAACTGGATCACACTACACGCATATTGTCAACACAGCATAACCCACCACACTTCAAAACAATGTTCATTTCACCTGTCTCACATAATAATGTAAACTTTATGCACTGTCAATCCACATGTTCTGACCCATTCACCATTAAGGTGTCTTTTCTCATTTGAATAACACCTGAACTAATAATTAACCTGATCGTATTCGTAAAAGAGTCAACATTTCCAAATCAACTCTTGTTTTCTCACATCATCAAACGCCAAATGTGCTCATTTTTGTGTAGTTTCTTCATTTCTGAACAAGGCACAAACAAGAGCCCTCTTACCTGAGCATGAATGAAGAGGCTTCGGCCGTACAATGAGCGACGGGCACACGGAGTAGAGAGAAAGTTTCTCGAAATAATCACAAGTCTCCTTGGAGAGGATCTCGTCGATCATGAACGTCTTGTAGCGCCGCCTGGCAGCCTTCAGCTGGCCGGGGGAGGAGAGCCTCAGCTCGGCTTGACAGTGCATGATGTGTCGCTGCTCGCTGCACAATAGCTTTTCTTCAGTAATATCTAAAGCTCCGCAGGTTTAACCGTGTGGCAAATGCGATTATTGTAGCTCACGCGTTTGAATAACTCATTGTTTGTCTTCCTAAATGCAGTTTATCGCTCTCTGAAGTGTCCTGGTGAAGATAGTCTTCAACTTGAGCTCTCACACACACACACACGCTGTTATCAACTGACTGCGATCCGCGCTCACACCCACTGCTATATAAACCATCCCTGTATTCATCTCCACTGCTCGGACTAACCTCTCTCTCCCTCCCTCTTTTTCCCCTCTCTCTCTCCCTCTCTCTCTCTCGTTCTCTCTCTCTATGTCCCTCGTTCGCTCGCTCTCTCTCGCTCGCGCTCTTACAAATACATTCATGAACTGTATATGCACATGGCCACCTCCCAAACACTCCTCCTACCACACAAAAAAACTGCTCTTCTCTTTCTCTCTGATTTATTTTACTAAAAGTTGTAGCCTGCAACTTCTTTATTCGACTCCAAAAAGCAGTGTTTCCGTCAGAATTACGTGGTATTTTCAGAGTAAAAACTATTTACAAATCTTTACAAGTCTATTTTACAGCTGGTAGCTAATTATCAACGTTTCCAATTTAATTAGTTAAGGCTCACTAAAATCGGACTGCTTCTTATTTTTCAACGCTTTGCTTGAATCAGGCGATTTGTCTGTATTATTGGTTGTATTATGACAACGTGTCCAATTTTTGTTCTTGTTAACTGAACTCAAAATACTCCAAGTTTGATTTTTACAATACAAGATCTATTCGTTGTTTTTAAATTTGTACTTACAAAGAAACACTTGAAGTGCCATACCCAAAGGCGAATAATGTTTGAATCGTCTTTCCTTTCTTTATTTCTTCTTTTTAAATTCTTAAAAGCTTTAACAAATAAATGGGTTGTTGGTGTGATTCAAGCCAGTCAATCGGTTCACATACATGACTAAGAATTGTATATTAAACCGTGGAATTATTATTATTTTTCAAATGTAATTATCTAAATGACATCATTATTGTCAGTATTAAATATAATTAGTATTATAATAATAACATTTGACGCAAAACTAGTAATATATTGTTGTAACGGTATAATTCCTAAAGCCTACCATAAAAACATTAGAGGCTGATTATGAGGGAGAAAATTAGTTTCCAAAACTTCGGTTAAAGGCCAAGTCATTGTGCAATTTTTGTTAATGAGTTGCCAAGAATAATGACGCAATAGTTGTTTTATTAATCAACAATTGTGCGCACGGCGTAAAAGCCATGCCGAGTATAAAACTGTCCTACTAACAATACCTTTAAAAAAAAAAAGCTGTAGCTCCTTTACATTTTTGGGCAGCAAATTCTTTTTTATTTGAAGAGAAAGTACATATTTAATATTATTTGTCAGTCAGATCACACAGACTTTTAAAAAGTAGTGCTAGTGTCAGCTACGGGCTGATGAGCCGGACATTAGGAACTACTACACATAGGCTACCGGAACTTTTATTTAGTTGAAAGAAACATTTGGCCAATAACATTGTTTTATCAGTATATAAATCTTCCTTTTAGTGATGTTTTATTGTGGCATATAATAATATATGAGGTCATAAAACGAGATTATTTTATTTAACTAAAATATAAAACGAATAATCCCTGTGAGGAAACCCAAGTGCAGGAAGGGTTTCCAATAATGTCGGTGTCCGAAAGGAGGCGAACCGATTATCATCTAAAGAATTGGGAATACATGTAACCCTCTGGTGCCTCCGAAGCCGCCGTGCTCAAAGAGGATTATTGAGCAGGAAATATGGAGCTCTGTTTGGGAGGGCTCGGCCTCTTTCTGGGGTTTGATGGCTTGATCAAAGAGGGGGGAGATGAGAACAACTGCTGTGGAGCACATTATATATTTATTTTAGGATGAAGGAAAGCCACTCCAAAAAAACGGGGCCAGAGAGTATAATCCTTAAGTCTTGTAACTAAAATATCGAACACTTTTCTAGTTGTTTTAATACACTGTCTTTGTTTTGAACACACAGTTGATATTCTGTTTGTTTTGACTAAATACAATGTTTGTTTTTTTATGAATTTTACTGCATTTATTGCTTCCAGAAGCCCAACAGTACGATTTTTTGACAACTTTCACACGTTTTTTTTCTTAAATAATCCTTTCTCTATTTTGAATACACGGTTCATTTTTTCAGCTTGTTTTGACTAAAGTGTTTGTTTTGTAGTAATTGTATTGCATTTATTTATTCCTTGCAGAAAACCCAACAGTTTTTCACAACTTTCACACATTTTAAAGAGATCAAGATCGCATGAAAACACAAAGACTATGAGCAGCTAAATTAGGCCCAGGCTTTTTCTCGGGCTACTGTGGCACCGATGAACCCAACAACCTGAGGCTGTGCCAAGATCCGGGACTCACGGCTGCTGTCACTTCGCGGTGCGGGGCTGCTGCAGAGGGAGGGAGGGTCTCTGGATGTTTGGAAGTGGATCATTTGAGCAGACACGCTTCTATATAAGTCCACACAGCAGCGGCTACTGAGCGTCCTCTCTAATCCGCCCGCTACAGGGCTGGAGACGCCAGGCAGATCAACCAATTAAAAGAGCTATGCCGCAGCCAGGAGCGTAATAAGGGCCTTCCTAATACTGACAACGAACAGAGGATACTCTCTATTAGAGCGATTTGGGAGCATCGGGATGCAATCTGACACGAGAAAGATTACAGGCAGTGCAGAAGGTGCAAATGCAAACCCACTTTTGGACACTGGGAGATTTATTGGCGGGTATATTGTCTAAAGCGCGCAGAAGCAGTGGCATAAGCACTTTCGGAAGGGTAGATTATTACCTCAACACCGACATTAACGGATTTGATCATCACATTGTTGCAGGCAAGTCCAAACAGAGACACTGCGGCAGGCTATAGGTTGTGGAAAGCTGATCGCAACATGAGATGTGAAGGATCAAAGTGCTGCTAATTCTGGAAAGGGACATGTCTTTCTCATCAGTAAATTGAGAGAAAAAAAAAACGTAAACAGTGTTAAGCCTCTTCAGTTAAAAGAGAACAAGATATCAAGTGTTCATCTTTGGTGAACAATAAATAAACCTTAACATAATTGCATGCTGTAAAGTGACCAGGCTGAGTGTCAAATCCATGTAAAGACTTGAAAGCATCCTAAATAGAAAGGTCAGATGTAGGAGCTGATCATGTGGCTCAGTTATATTTAACATCTTAATTGGTTCAATAAAAGGATGTGTGTGGCGCCACCTGTAGATTACTTTTTAACTCACAGCACAAGAGTATGAGTTACATGTGGGCCATTTTTAGGTGCAGATAAGGCTGTGTGTGCATGCATTTCAGCATGTAGCATCAACATACAATAGCTCAAATACACATAGAGCTGTAAATAGCATTCATGAGTTACAGTGCGTGTTGTCGTCAGATGAAAGACAATGCAACAATCAAATGAAAGGAGCTTTATAGCAATGGACATTTTTTAAAACAGTTCATCTTTCAGACTTCGAATAAAAAAATTAAATACATTTTTTTTCTTTCTTTTTTATAAAGAGCAAGGTCAACAGATCTAACATTAAAAAAGGATGGTGCCCTATTATTGTAAAACTGGTGCTGGCGAAATCTTTAGCTGTTTCATTTTACAAAATACCTGAAGAATTTCTGCTGCACCATCTGAATGGTTTTTGCATAACATAAAAAAAACTGCCCAATATTGCAAGTCGTTTTTTTTTTCCTCATCTCGATCATCTAAAATGACGAGTCGCCTCCTATAGCGTTTCCTTGCTCTCCATCAATACAGCTCAAAATATTTTCTGTGAGGACAAACTCACATGAAAGTATAGAAGTTTAAAAACACCTTAAAAAGTAAACAAAAATGTCTCGAAGGCATAAGTTATCAAATCTTCAGAGTGGTGGGATCATGTACAAACAACCTGAGTATACATGTGAATGTCAACAAAAGCCATCATTTCTCTTTTTGGAAGTTGTCCATTATTTTGTAAAGTCTCTACAGCAGGCCTTTACACGCCTCAGTACCGTCGCCATCTGTTATCTTGGTGGCCACGGTTCCCGCCCTTATCGTCATGGTGTCTGTTGCCACCTCTGCTGTCATGGTGACGGTTGCCGCTCCTGTCGTGTTGTTGATGGCCGTCTCGGTTGTAGCCTTGTTGCTGGTGACGTCCGGTAGTTGCGTCGTCTGCGTAGCGCTGGTTTCTGCCACCGCTGTGCATCTGGGAGGGCTGGCGGTAGGGGTTGTTGTCGTGATGCCTTGAGCCGCCTCCACCCGAGTTCCCACCTGCAGGCGGCTGCCTCTGCAGAGGCTTGGAGAAACCGCTATTTAACTGTTCAATCTGCTGCATATGGAGCCACATCATGTTGTTCATCTACAAAGGAATAGAAAAGAAAGATACATGAGCCTTTATTTAAATGTTTCTATCATTTTATTTGTTAAGGGTTTAAATGCCCAATATTTAGCATGCAACATCATTTTCACTTCTTCCAAAAATAAAATATTATAGATAAATAGCATGCTCCTTTCATAATATTGGGAAAAATAAGATATCCAATCATTTAAGAACAGTTTGTGTGTCTGACAATTATGTGCATGATTGTGTGAGCAGGCGAAAACATATCTGTGATAACATGACGTGTTTCATACGCTTCATTGGAGTCAAAAGATTGTCTCTATTCCTGTCAGATCACACAGCGTAAACATTTCTTCCCTTTTTTGCACAGAGCAGGCCTGTGCATGTCACTAACATAAGATCCGTTTAAGTGTTGTCAAAATAAAATAAAATTGTTACCATGACATGCTTCTGCAGATTGTCGGGAGATGAATTGGACCTCTGCATTTGGGGTGGAGTACTGAAGTGGGTCGGGGTCCTGCAGGAGGTAAGCAAACCACTGTTAAATATTTTCTGAACATAAAAAAGTATAGTATTCAGAGTGTCTGTTGCACTCTACACATGACTATGACTTCCCATTTGAAAAACTCTGTTTGACTTCTGGATTTTTTTATATTTTGGTCAATTTCTAATTCATGCATTGAGCTTATTTCACTTTTTTGGCATTCATGGAAAAGTAATGCATTTTAAAGTGTTAGAGGATTGCTTAAATAGTCAAGACATCCAGTTGGATGTAAATGAGGGCTGAAAATGAATCTGGAGAATGAAGAGCGACCGTTGACAGACAGTGACGGAAGCATTCATAACTACTATTAATGCAGTAGCCCATAGTATAGTGCTTTAACATTTCTTTAACTATATCTGACCACACTATTATAAAGATCCATTGTATGTTAAGAACTTAATGGCTGTGAACTCGAGCAGAAAACTATTCCATAGCATTTCGATCATAAATCCCACTTTTAAGATAAGGTCAACAAGATTGTGCAAACTCAGACTGAAGAAAAGAGCAGAGTCAAACAACAAAAATAACAAATTATTCATCCATTTACATCTTGCCAAGAAAGTCAGAGCTTATCAATGTTGCAAATTAGGTCATAAAACTATTTGTTGGATGTAGCTTGCTGTCGTTTGAAGTAATGAGAATTATTTTTCAGTGATTAGACAGCATAGTGCCAAGATCCATCAGCACCATTAGGAAGCCAAGTCTAACTCATCCAATTCCAAGGAGCTGGATCCACCTGCAGCTGGTGTTGCAATCAGGGGATCGTTTGCCACCTTCGCCTCAATTTGCCCGGTGCAGATGATTGTTTGCCATCACTCACGTCTCCTTGTTATCTTTGTAAGCATTAATGCCACTGACTTATTGCTGTTTGAATCAGTGTTGGTTTGGTATGTTGCCAAGTGACTAGCAGAGTCAATAAATCTTTATCCTGAGGACATTAAGTTAAATATATTTAGCTTTTATACATGACTGCTTAGACGCCAATAAAAAACATTTCCATTCTAATTTGTTCTAGAAAGTTATATATACACAAATTGAACCAGAAATATTATTTACTTAATAAATAATTTAAGAACCCAGGACATTACACCAGTCTGAAAGTGCCTAATATAACACCAGAGCAATCACACTCAGGTTTTCCAGCATATTGGGTAAGCAGGCAGTGCTGCATGATGAAATTTGGCATTAAAAAATGGAAAGGATTGCACAGGACTCTTATACAAAAGTAAATACAGACCGGTCCAATCCTATTTCATGCCACCTCTTTTGCTAGAGCTCCAATTTTTGTGCACAGGGTACGGCCAAGAGAGAGAAGAACTTGCACGAGAATAGGCATGTATTACGGTATGTAGTATCACACTACTATTTTTTTTTTTTTCCAGCACAAACACATTTAAAAATGACTGTGCGATGAGACAGTCTTACCTCTGTCCGTGCGGATTTGGGGTATTTGCCGGACTTGTATTCTGTGAGTTCCCTGGACTGTTGCTATGACTGCTCCCTATGATGGGGTAAAAGGAAAAACACATTTTATTATTGATGGATTAAAGAATGTGGTTTGTTGATTATCAATGACAGTAGTCAAAACCATCCAATTACACTGCAAGAATATTATCAATTTGGTCTGACATGAAATAGCCAAAATGTTACCTTTTCAATGCAGCACAATTTAAAATGTTGGTTTTAGTCCTAATTCATCTTATTTTTACAAGGCATAAGACATGTAAAATCAAAATGTAGGCTTGCATGGATACAGGGAATAACTAAGTGTATTTGGCATGGATTCAGCGGTTATCATGCTTTACATATTATTATTTAGCTGTAGTCTTTTAGGCAATGGTTAAAAAAAGCACAAAAAAAGCATGGAGTTGATTATTAACAGCCATGTTAGATTAGTGAGTGCATTTCATTGAGTTATATCCTGCAATCCTGCAAGTACCACAACCTGACAAACCACCACATGATTAAAGAAATGAGGTCTAATGTTTTTAACTCGTTTTGTTAAACCAGGTTATTCTACAACTTGGTTTTTTTTTTTAATCTTCAAAAATCGTTCAAATATATTTAAGACAACCCATTGATATGGCACGAATGTACTTTAATACACGAGGGGGTTCCAACCGTGGCTTAAGTTGCATCCAAACACTCTAGCAGTGCAACTCCGTTAGAATGAGTATATTCTAAATAATGTTTGACAAGTTGTCAAAAGAGTTCAAAACAACTCACCTGATCTGAACTGCACGTGAATGGTTCTCCCGTGAATCGATGTCCCATCCAGTAGCTGCATGGCATATGGCACGGACACTTCATGTTTGTAAACGGCAAAACCAAAGGTTTTCTGTTTCCCATCCGCGTCTTTGGGAATTTTAGTTTTGATCAGAGGTCCGGCCTGCGAAGACAAGCAGATGTCGTAAATGACGTACATAAACTACAAGTAGCTAAAGCCAACGCTAGCTGCCGTTAGCATGATTCTCTATTAAAATTGCGTGCAGCGTGTGAATAAAAACATCTGTGTAACATCATATCTAACCGGAGCGTATTTCTTCATAACTTAACATGGTTGGGACATTTTCTCTCTGAAATGCTTTCGGTTTGTTAGCATTGTTGCCATTGGCTAGTTAGCCATGTCTAGTTTTAGCGACAACAGCAACTGTACAAACATTAAACTATATACATTTGCCCGCAGCGTGTGCATAAAAACGGTAGGGCAACAACATACATAATCAAAAGAGAGCGTATTTCTTTATTACTTAACACGTTTGTGTCATTTTACATCTGAGATGCTATCGGTTTCTTAGCAATAGTTAGCTTTGTCTAGTTGTATCGACAACAGTACCTGTACAAACAGCTCGAACAAGAGCTCCTCCGTCACTCTTGAATCCAAATTTCTTATGAAGAGCGTCCGGTCCGCTTCCTCCTCAATCCCCATTGTGTATTTAAGCAGATACTGGCCTCGCAAGTGATTTAAATGATAGCGTGTAGCGTAATTTTAAAAAACGGGATCCAACAAATATAACCAGGCCTGTGCTGTCGTAAAGTGGAATGCTGTCACACCGGAGCTTCTGTCGTAATCAACAGCGGCGTCTTTACGACACAGAAATTAAGGTACATTAATTACTCTTGGAATGTTCTAAATTAGCTTTGGGAAAAGCTTTTTTCTTTGAACTACACCAGTGTATGCATGCCAACATGTTCCTATGATATTTCTGTGTTATAATACGTTGAATATATGCCTTTTTATTTAACTGTAGTCTAGCCCAAATAGGCCAAAAACACAGACCTGGAGAGCTGGTAAAGTGGAGACATGTGTTTCCTTTACAACTTGATGTTACTGGTGATATATTATTATTATTTATTACTGGATTCAGATACTGTCTTTAATTGTGTCCTGATAGATAAACATATTATCTTCCTGATTCAGTAATTAATTAATAAACTCATCGCTTGGATTCTACAGGCAACTTCTAGCTATCATGACTCCGTTACTGCTTCCTCATTTCAATATGTACTGTACTAAGCACTACGTTTGAACACATTTGTTCAAACGTAGTGCTTGCTTTAGTGAGGGACATATCAGATGTATTGTTTTTGGTTGATGTTATAGCTAAAGGCCAAACTGTTTGAATCCCTTGCATTAGAAGTTTAAAAGGTACATCCAATCATTATCAAAGAACAGCAGTCTTTTGAGTAAAGTATTACGAATACAAAAGACAGTAGGCTTTCTGAAAAAGGCTGCATTCATTTCTTCAATGGCCTACAAGGACTGAGTGAGTGCATCTGTTTCTCAACATTTATTTTGCTGTCATTGACTGTGATTCTGATTTCTTCCCTTTTATTCCATTATAGGATTAAGTCATTGCACCTGTCCATGGAACACGCTGAATTCAAGTCCTGCAAACCTCCCAAATCAGCATGGTCACAGGTAAGAAAATCTCATGGACTGTTTTTCCAGCAATGCCAATAACAAGATACCATCAGCATCAGTAGCATTACAGTGGCTACTGGCTTTCTCTGCCTCTCAGTCTTAACTTGGCTGGAGCTTTGTGTCCCTCTAGCTTTGTACTGACATCTGCCTTTCGAAAGGCCAGATGCAATTTTCCACCTTCTTACTTTGCTAATATAAAGTAATTATCCTCTTCTTATCTCTTCTCTTCTGTGGGTTAATCAGTTTCTCACTGCCTCACTGTTGCGCAGAGATACGTTTTTCTTTTTTCTTACCCTGTGGCCCTCTGATTGGGTCGGCGACTCAAGCGCCTGGAACCAAGTGCCTCTGTGGTTTCAACATCATTGAGTGTGGAGGTCAGGCGAGCGGCGTGAAAGGCTTGACTTCCACACTAATCAGATGGGCCGGGGTGTCTGTCCTCCATATTAATTAGATCAATTTAAACTACGTAATGATTTTCTCCTTCATGCCTGCAAAAATTCAGAATTCGACTTGTTAAAGCTCAAGGAAGAGAAATGGGCATCAGAGACAATCTGAAAACAGCCTTTCTTTCACTTTTCCTGCTGTTTAATTTATGAAAGACCAGAGGGGACTGCATGCTAACCTTGCAGTCTGTATGATATATTTATTCCACGCAATGTGCTGTTTCCATCACTTATATTTCTCACGTAGCAATAAACACTGCAATTTAACACCAAAATCTTGGCTGTCAACATGTCATGGGGGACCTTTGCTGCTGTGCTTAGTTGTTAACACTTGACGTATTAGATGTATTGGCGCTTTCCCACAAAATGCTTATGATTTAAAATACTGTAATGTTGCAATGGAAGCAGTAAAGGAAGCCTAAACCATAAAACCACACCTGTGCAGTATACTATTTGATGACTAAAGCCCTTGAATCTATTTTAGGTCCCTACATTGCCATTACCCTATACATCTCCCTGATGTATTCCCTCCCTTTTTATAACCATTGGAAGGAATTCAGCAGAGCACTATGAAAGTGCTGTTCCACAGGACAAAGTATACAGTGTGGAAACAGGGGAGAGGGGTAAGTGAATTGAAAGACAAACAGGCAGACCTGCTGAATCTGTAAAACCTTAATTACTGCCCACAGAATCTGACTGGGTGTATGTTTGTATTTGTGTGACTTTGGATTTCTGTACTGAACTAAATTAAAAAGATCTATTAAATGTCTTCATACCTTTCCATTGATTACTCGGGATTCTTTAGCGTGAAGAGGCTGGAAAGTGCCAGTAGATGGCAGCATAGATCCAATTGTTATGATAGTTTGGTTTAAGCTCTGTGGGGATGTCAGATGGGTGCTATGCACTGTGGAAGAAAATACATGCTGAATTTAAAGAGTTTGATTGGGTTATTTATATGTGGGGATAGGAAGTTTTATCGGAATATTCTCTATTTTTGTTTCTCTTTTGGCCTGTTGCCCACTTTAAGATTGTTCATCTCATTACAAAATAAAGGCTTGTTAGACATGTGGTAATTGTTGTCCACTGGAGTATTTTGCAGTGAGTATAGATCCTGAATGACAGCTGTCCAGTCAGATTTACATTTTGCATTTTACAGTACATGTATATAGGACATTTCCAGGAATATACACATATTTCGAAACCCTGACAGGATAGGAGTGCAATGTTTCATATGTCACTTATTTACCTTTGCTTCCCGTTGAATACCAAATATTTCACAAAGCACATTGGCATTCAGCTGCTCCAGTTAGATGTACTGTAGACGCTCAATTAATTACCCCACATTCACTTTATGATCCAAGACATTGACAAGCATTGCTCTTTTCATGCCTTTTGATCTGCCTGTGAAATAAGTATTGCTCAAGCAGAAAAACCATTGTACTAATTTATAGCATTACAAAAGCCCTGTCAGAGCTAAAAATAAAACAGCGCTATGCACTTTAGCTCGAAAACACATCTCGTCTTACACTCATTAACATGAGTGCATCGGTTTCCCTTATAATGACTGGGTTTTTGGATGCCTGCACACAAGTTTTGGCCGCATTGTTTTAATTAATAGAGGAGGAATAAAAGCATGACAAAATGGGAGCAATGCTCAAGGGCAACATGGTACCCAGACAGCAAGGGTTCAGGGCCGGACCCCAGAAATAGGCCACCACCAGCCACCCTTGCTCTGGTCCCATCAGGGTGAAATCTTATGGCCGTTTAGCTTCTGTAATGAGGCTTTACATACACACACATACACACACTGTGCTGCCTTTCAATAATGACCTCTTGCCTGGAGGGTTTGCTGGGTACTGTGAAGAAATTGACTGGTGGCTAGACACATCCTCCTGCAGCCACATCCACCCCTGCTTTAGGCTCCAACCTATGCACAATGCATCTTCCACTGCCCTTCCCTCTTGTTCATTAATATTCATAATTCATGTGGAATGAAGTGATTCAGGATCATTAAACGCACATGAATATTTGTCGGATGAAAGTTTAATTAAGCCATCCCTCTTTGGCAGCGTGATGTCACAGAGCGGCTTCCCATTCACTGCATCCAGTGCACAATTGAATGGCCTGTACCCTTTTTTTATATAAGCGCTACTCAGCGCTTATCCAGCAACAACCTCCAGCTTTATTTTACACCTCCTGCGCTGTGGGACAGACTCAATTGATGGGGATGGGTGTTTGATTGGTTCCTATAGTTCCAGTGCCAGTATGTGGATCAATCATACTTTATTCAAAAGAGCAGGAGAACCACTTTTGTGGCGGATGTCATTTATTATTCAGGACTGCGGACTATAGGATCGCCTTTTAGATTGTTGAGTTAGTGGGATATACATACTGCATACAATGTGTCCCTGTAACAATGTGCTGTATGCGGAGTACATAATACACTATGCATAAGGTCTGTCATTTCTATAATCTTTTGTGTTATTCTGAAAACAATTCTTAGATTACAGCTCAGCTTTGAGCGTATTGTAGTATGACAACATCTACAGGGCACACACACACAGTGGACTTAAATGGGCCCTATTCTGCTTTTTGGAGGTTTTCACTTCCCGGTATTGTGTTATATAGGTTTGTGTGCATGTAAAGGGTCTGCAAAGGTTAAACCCCCAATGTTCCCCCAGAGGGAGTTTCTCTTTCCCCCCCTGAAACGCCTCCATTGGACTCCCTTGTTTACTTCCGTGACATACTGACCACTATGAAACACTCATGCATCTATTGGCTAGCACTCCAACACATTGTACATGACTAAGGAGGGGCGGGACATCTCTAAGCGATCAACCAATCACAAAAGAGCCGGCCAACTAACCAATCAGTGCTGACTGGGCTCTGGTTTCAGACAGAGGGTGAAAAGAGACAGGCAGTATGAGAAAAATAAAGACCTTTTTGAACATTAAAGCCCAGACACGTCACAGTACAGTCACAAAATACAAATATAAACCTATTCTAAGCATAATAGGGCCCCTTTAAGCATTACTGATTAGTTTCCTGGTAGAATAATTTCCAATCAGTTCATTTCTAGAGGTTTGCCTCAAATTTTAAGTGTAGGAGTCCAGGGAAATGTTCTGTCCTCTCTTTATAAGGCAAGTCTGATGAAGTGACCCTCTCACACACACGCAGACAAGACCTCATCACTGGCAGCTTGCCACCCCGATTCAACACCCTCTTAAAACAAATAGATGCAAAAATCTTCCGAGGGGTGTCCGAGCCGCTTCGTTTCTTCACAGTTTCTCCCTCCCGTTTCAACATGCTTGTTATCGCAATACCGCCGCTGCATGTTGCTGCCGCCCTGACATGCTGTGACTTCATTCTCGTAACTGCTTCGCCCTCCCTCTTGCGTTTTGTCTCACTCTCCTAAACACACGCTCAGGCATTAAGTGAAGATCCATCCTCTTGCTACAGTACTGCAGTGCTGAGTAGCAGTATCAGAAAGAGAGAGCGAGAGAGAGAGAGAAGGGAATGTCTGGCATCAGTCCCATTCCACAAAACGGACTGCGGCAGGGCATCCGAAAGCCTTTTTACTTTTATTTTTGCTGCACTTAAACAGCGCCCTCTTATTCCCCAGTTCACCCTAGAGAGGGAGACTAATATTACCTCACAGTAGATGATTGAGAGCATGGAAGTAGCATCTGTTGCAAGAAAATAAAATCTTTTGCATTTCCTCTACACCACTCCTCCCATTACCTCCAGCCCGTTAACTGCTCCAGAAAGTCAAGTGTCAGCACATTTCAGATGGCGATGCTCACCCCTGATGCCCGCCTGTTGAGGAGCAGAATCATGCCCTTTGCCAAATGTGCCATATGGAGGGTGTTTTATAGCTGAGGAGTTGAGGGGAAATGTCTTTCCTAGAGGAATAATTAAGAAATGGATCCCCACAGTATCGCGCTCATCGCATCACAAATCTCATTCAGCACTCTCTCTGGATATTCCATCTCCAAAACCGCTCCTCTCTCCGGAGCCGCCGAGGCTTTTTAAAGCCTCAAACACCTCCAGAGGAGATAATGAGTTCTGTCAAAAAGAGGCCGCTTCTCCTTTTTCTACTTCCAAAAGTAAGCTTTCTGCATTTTCCCCCCCACTTCGTTATAACCAACAGTGGAGTGTCCCATATTCCTGCTGCTGAGCAGAACATGCCCGCAGAGACAGTCAATATTGCAGCTTATAACCTATAACTTTGAGCTCAACCCTCGAAGCAAAGTTTTCCCCTTTGAAGATTCTCATCACTATGTTAATCAGCTGATCAGAGGATGTTATGCCAACTCCTTGTGATGCAAATATTTGCGTTACATGCAAAGCCTCCAGATTTCGACTATTTCTCTAATTTGCACTTGGGTTCATTCTAGCACTCTGAATGCCATCAATTACTTTATTGCACCGAGGGAATGTCACTTATTGGATAAAGAACCCTGCAATCAGTCAGACCAACATCTGTAATGCCACCATATTAAAGACATTACCAAGGAACAATGGGTTTATATTTTTAGTTTTAGAGTTCATAAGACATAAATAAGAAGTCCATTTAGAAAAGATAACACAGCTGTTCTCAAATAGATAGTTCCTTTCGATCAAGCGTCACTTGA
Source organism: Eleginops maclovinus (assembly GCF_036324505.1). NCBI lineage: Eukaryota > Metazoa > Chordata > Actinopteri > Perciformes > Eleginopidae > Eleginops > Eleginops maclovinus. The sequence continues at coordinate 6,721,425 of NC_086366.1, read as the reverse complement.
AAAGCTGAATGTTCATAATTCCACTAAAATGCTGCTATAATCAGCCTTGTAATGTTTATTGTGGTTTTAAAAAGAACTCGTTTAATCCATGCATGACTGGCGCAGAGTTAACGGGTTGTTAAAATACCCTAGGCTTTGGCTAAAATTGCCAACAACTATGAAGTCAATGATGCAAATGAAGTAAAATGCATTTAGCCTTGTCAGTTCATTTAGAAAGTTTATGAGGGAATAATAAGGTCAAAATCTTCTCACTGCAATGCTCATTGTGTAAATGAATCCCAGAGTGTCTGTCTGGGATACTTGAGTCTTATATTGGCAGAGCTTACCTTCACATTCAGAGTGAGCTCTCCGGAGACCTCAGAGTTGTTGTTTTTTTCCTCCTCACCCTCACCCCCAGCTCTTTATCTTCACTGTCAGGGTAAAGCACATTACTTCAAACCCATGCAGGAGCTGCTGGAGGCTCAACTGGATTCCTTTACCACAAAATATTAGAAAGGAAAGTTCAAGACGAGTTTGACAGATCTGGCAAGATAGGACCATGTCAAATCCATTGAAGGCTGTTCCAAGGGTTTGGATCTGTCATTGTCACAACTAATATAGTGAGGTCCCTCTATCCTTGGCTTGTGGGTTTCTCTGTACAAGTGTTCAGTATTTGCCTTGACATTCAACTAATTTATTTATGATGTCAGAGAGTTGTAGGCGAGTCATGCAACTACCACAAAAGGAGTTCAGAGTGTTGTGAGGAATGCACTAAATCGCTTTGGTACCACTACTTTTTTATGCCCATATTGTAAACAGGTATAATAAAAACCAAACAGCAACAAACATTGCACATATCATGGCCAACATGCCATTTTCTACAGACAAAGTAATACATCTCTGTATGATTAAGGTCCCCGCAAAAAAACCCACAATAGTCTCCCTAAAATCGTGAATCAGAATTGCAATATCAGTCAAAATAATGGCTATTGGAATATTTTTTGTTCTCCCCTAATGTATAGAAACAAACCAGATGCCCATAAACAGTAAAGGGTCTTTAAAATTGAACACTGATTTCCACTATATTTCCCTATCAATAACATAAATTACAGTGTATTAAATACCATCCCATGCATTTACTGTGTTGGTACTAACATTTTCGACAAATAGGCTTTCAGATCCTTCAGATTTAAAACGGTGGGAAGTAACTAAGTACATGTAAGTACTGTACTTAAGTACACTTTTGAGGTACTTTCATTTTATGCTTCTACTCCACTTTAATTCAGAGGTGAATTGTGTACTTTTTCTCCACTACATTTATTTAAAACCTTTGCAGATTTTGATAAATAATGTGAAATATAATCAATCAGACTTTAGTTCCGCCTGGAGTAAATTCACCAGCTACCCTGCTGTATACAAAAACTAGCTGTACCTTTACCAGCTTTGATAACACTTTAATGCATCAATAATTATAAAGCACATCATATATATTATTCTGAAATGGGCCAATTTGCATAATTACTACTTTTACGTTTGGTACTCTTAGTAAATTCTGATCCTCATACTTTTGTCTTCAGTAACATTTTGAATGCAGGACTTTTACTTGTAATGGAGTATCCCCTACTCTCTGGTACTTATACTTTTACTTAGGTACAAGATCTGAGTACTTCTCCCACCTTCTGGATTTCATGGATGTCCTTGCCGCTCCTGAAACATGCAGGAGAGGACAATGTCACAGAGGCAGAGAGACTACATGATCATTTCTGCTCATTAATCTTTCAGAACATTGTTACTGGATGTTTGGATTCCAAGATTGAGTTGTTAAAACTATTCATCCATTTCTAAGTTTGTGTATAAAGTATTTCCTTTTTCTTTTCATTTACTATATTGTATATTTTAAACATAAGCAATGCCGTAAACTAACAACTGTCTGTCCTATCAAAACCAGTTAATAACAAGAAGTCACTGTAGCATGACAAGATGTAACCAAGCCGCTAAAAATAACACTTTTAGAGGGACAAGCAGTATTAAAAAAATTACGTATATTTGAATATGTTAAGATTGATTAAAGATGTAGACTAAAATGAATGGATATTTCAGATTATGCCTTAACCAATGCTATTTAATCATTTAGTCCTGAATTAGCGTTAGGTATTCTTCAAAATAACACTTTATATAGTGATGTTTTTTTCATTCAATTAATAATCCTTGTAGTTAGCATTGTTGTTAGATGTAAGGATTCACACCTGTAAAGTCAAAGTGACAGCTACATAATCTCCAGTGATTGTTAAAGGTAAGTATCTTTAGGACCGTTGAAATACTAAACTGATTTCCAGTCGGTCACATATTCTGTAGTATGAAGGGGGATTTTACAAACCGTGACAGAGATGGGACACTCCTGTAGCATGCCCTTCTGCTTTCCATTTTTCCTACATTGACGCATGCAACAATGCATCAGTTGACTGCCCCACTAGATTAAAAGAAAGAACCAGGGATCTTCCCAAAATAGCACTTGTATCAACACCGCCACCAGCTGCTTCATGCTTCACCCAGGGACATCATATTCCATCAATCTTTCAAGAATTTATTGACGGGATGTCCACATAAATTTGTCTGATGGGCGTTGGAGCACTATGAAATATTAATTTTATATTTTCTATCCGGTTTTCCTCGAACAGGGAGCAAGTCCTGTCCCTCCGGCAATAGAAAGCAGCGCTTCATACATTAACTAGCAGATAATGTTGATGGAATACTGGACTGTAGATAATATATTGATGCCACTGGTTTATATCATGTGTGTGCAGGGGTAGAGTGGGAACTGATGACAACAAAGTCACATTTTAATACAGGCAACAGGGTGACATGGTTATAAGATAGACTGAATGATACAGTTAATTTCAATGATAAAACGTGCATTCATCCTGTTGATAGCTTGTCTAGTAAGACACTACAAGCTCCATCATGGAGAGGCGTCAGCTTACTTCTGTTGACACGTCAACTGTCTGTTTCCCCGCTTGTGAGCGATGATATGAACCTGTTGTCACACCTCAAGGACTTCTGAAGCCTCCTCTCATTAGAAATACAGATTAATGAACTGACTATTGTCAAAAACGTCATGGCCAATGGTTGTATTTTAATATTTGTGTTGATATAAATAAAGGGAGTCAATGACTTTTAGAGTAATGCACAAATGATTCCTTTAGAAATTTGATTTTGCACTTCCAGGTTCCCTTGATTCGAAGTCAATGGAAGGTTGGTGGTAATTACAATCCTACACAGTTCCCACACTTTGTTCAACGACACAAAATCAGTAAATACCTCACTGGTGAACATATGAAGATTAAACGTGTCTTAACACGGTATTTGCCCAGAAGTGACTAAATGAAACCACTAAACATCGTCAGGCCGAACCCGAGTCCGCCTTTAGCGTAACGATGTTGACGTGAAGCCATATTACCACCACGGGGCTTGTTCGTTTACTGGTGATTGCATTTGCGCCTGAACTATGTTAATATGTGGAGTTTATGATGCTGAAAAAAAACGTGTAAACTTCAAAGAGGTTTATTTTGCTGCAACATTCCAAAATACGATGGAAAATCCTGTGGCATGGAGGGACCCCTTTGGGCTTCTAACTTACGTCATCACTACACCACTCGATAGCTGGCCCTTGTAAGGGTGTGTAAGAAGAAAACACATTTGCATATCCTCACTTTGTTTTCTTTAAAGTGACACCAATGTAACTGGATGAGGCACCAAGGTTGCTCTGTGGTGTGGTGCTTCCTATTTAAAATCTGTCGGAAAGTAAATAAATTATGCACATCAATCCGTGCGGCAACTATAAGAAAAATGCTGTTGAGTGTAATTATAGCTATATATGGATGGGAATCGGAGGGGTGATGGTGGTGTTCCATAAATCATAGCTGTATATTGTATAGCCTTGCATGTGGCTGTAATAGCAACACATGCCTTCACTTTATGGTAGTGCATTGCGTTTTTTTCAACCTGGATATTGCGAGCACAGCACTGTGCTTGAGAATATGTGAAGAGGAGATTTATTGTTTCCTTTATTGTGTTTTACAAAGAGTCCGGACAAAGTCATAAACTAAGGCATAAACGTATATCAGCAGACTGACGGGCTGTGAAGAAGGAAAACAGCAATGACCGGAACAGATTGAAATTGGAATTCAACATATTCAGAGATAACGCGAGGGGAGCGAGGAGATCTTAATGATAGAGGGCTGATCCAAAACCAATTCCTTATTCATCTACGGGGTCAGGAAAGTGTCAGGCGTGATCCAGGAGACTACAGCGCAGCTCAAGAATGACAACAGCAGAATAAGGAGTCCTTACAATGATCTATTACTTTATTAATGGGGGACTCAGGAGAGGGGGAAAGGTTGGGAGCATTACGACTCTGATAGCACACTTTCCCCCCATGATCCCAACCTCTGCTCTGCTCCCAATGTTTTAATTCCATTATGATGCAGGGACCAGATAAGAGCACTGTTTGGTGGGTCAAAGAGCACAAACACTGAGATCAATATCACTATCTAGTATACACCGCAGCCGGGTGATGGAAATAACAGTATGAGGAGAATTACATAACAGAGTGCGATAATTCTTTGACTTAAATCAACCAAAGTATAATTAAAATAGAGAAATCTAGTCAAATTTCGCCACCTGTTTCTGTCTGTGTAGCTTTCAAATTGCCTTACTTGGTAGATAAACAGTATTTTCTCATCATGAATATTCTTTGTTAATATTCATCTATGGTAAATAAAAAAAGCAGCATCTTTAGCTTTTCCACCCCGTACAGCCTTGCACACGGGGAGGTCTCTTTATTATCTTATTTTAATAATTTCCATCTGGCTAATGAGTGCTTATTTTTACCGTGCCCAGAGGCGCACTTGTTTGTATTGTTGTATTTCATCACTTGGTTAAATGTTAATTGAGCTTTTCATATCATTTGTGCTGAGTTAATGTCTCACTCAAAGGATTTCTCCCAAATTAGCTTTAAGGGTCTCTGCAGGTGTTGCAATTCCTCTCTCAGTGCTAGGTTCTGTACATAATTGTTTGTTGTTAAACCATGTATCTTCGCATATGGAGCCGTCTGTTGGGCTTGGAACAGTAAACGCTTTTGAACTGCAGACCATCATGCGATTGCCATCGCTTATGCTGTCCAAGCACATGATGATTTTCATGCCATAATGTAATCATTGCAACAGAGGATCTCTGCAACATCTGTGATTTTACAACTGCTCTCTGCTGCCTACATGCATCTATATCCCCCCATTAGATCTTTGCTGTTTAGCATAATCAATGGTTTGCAATTTTTGAAACCCCTCCGTCTCCGGCACTGTAATTACTCCAAGAATTTCATCTTGAGCAATATTAGCATATGCTAATCACAGGAAGAGTGAGATGTGCGGCCACACGGCTAATAAGGTGTATAAGTTAAGAATAATAACAGCATTTGACAGGGGTATACAGATGTCCGTCACCAATCCATACAATATACAATAGTGTGTAAGAGGTTGTGGACGGAGATGCTTTCTAACTGCAAGGGTGTGCTTTCCACAAATGGATTCCAAGATCTTGTTGTACAATGCAGATAGCAAATTCCATTTAGTTTAACAGACGCATGTTCTGTACGAAACTCTAATTGTATGAATGGGATAGATACATGCAATGGCTTGAGTTAAAATGTTTGCTAGTTTTCTGCCAACAGGAGCCATAAATGGACTACATGTTTCATTCTAATGAGAATTTGTTTGCTTTAGGGGCAGCAATAAATTAGTCAAAAGACTCACGCACTTATGTAAGCACGTGCATCAGCAAGTTTGTATCCATGCACTGCATCACTGGATTTATGAAGGCTTTTGTTTATTTGGGCAGCAATCAGGGCAGTAAGGTAAGGGCTCCCCAGTGTGCAGGCAGAAGCTTAAAATAGGGGGGAAATTCAGATATGGAGAAGAGTAACTGAAGGGCTTAATGGTGGAATCTGCATTTGGAAATGACTTTAGGGTGGTGCATTGAACCTTATTTCTTATATAGTGATGGGGATTGACATAACATGTGAACGTTAGCAGAGGCTTCATAGGATTTTTAACAAATGCATAAGTTATACCAGATCTTGGTTGAGCAGATAACACCCATTAGTGGGATCCATTTATTGTGAGTACGGTCTTCTCGTGAGATTTTTTAATAATTAAGACGGTCACAGTATTAGATTTTCCCTCCATGCTTATAGTGGCCAAATTATTTCATGTAAGATATCTCATTATCTACAGGAAATTAGAAAAACACTTACAGTAATAATGTTATCAGACACATCCAACTTTAATTTGGTTGATTTCTTTCTTGATCTTTGCCTCTTTTTCTTTACGCAAATGAATTGGTGTGTGGGGTGTTGGGGGAGGGAGAAAGGGAATTAAATGGAAATTATTAAAGAGCCACTGGATTATTTACACTATATTATCATATGTGTATTATTAACATCAAATCAATATTTCAGCTTTTTAAATATCACAGTTATTATCAACACCCCTATTAATACTAACATAATAAACCCTTTGAGTTGTAGCATTTACAGGATTTGATAATAAGCCTTTGTGTTAGAAATAAGACTGCTATGAGATCAAACTTTATTCACCATGTAACTATGCACTTCATATTTATAGAGGAAAGTAAACCTACTTGGCACTGGTACAGTAACTGTCCATACAATAGATGCCTGTGCAATGAATGACAGACAGTAAAGTAAAGGTATGCAGAGATGGACATGAGCAGTGACAGGCAGGCAGCGATTGTGTGTGAGGACTGAGGAGTGTGTGTGAGGAGTTGCTCTGAGCTTTGCCTAAGTCATGCTCCGGGCTGTGAGCACGTGACGGAGGCAGTGTAGGTACTGCAGCTGCAGCAGTTGGTAATTACCACTGTATCAGCAACATGTCGTCTGTAATGAAATGGATACATCCATTTCATTAGCCTCGCATCCGCTTCCAATATACGTTGGGGGAAGCATTATAACCTCCTTCCCCTCCCCTTTTTCTTTACTTCATTATAACATCTCTGAAAAGAGTTAACAAGCTAAGGCTGAAGAATATGGCCGGGGGAGTTCTAAAAATATATACTTCATCAAGTTGCATTGAAGTGTAATAATTTATATCATATTGCACACATACTGTACATTTGAGAGTATGTGCTTACATTGTAATCTATAAAACAGCATTGCTTTTTTGTAGTTTTCCAGCACTGAATAGGTTAAAAGCCTCTTGCAGATATGTTTCTAAGCTGCCCTCTCCCTCTCCTCTATTCCCTTATGTATGGTCTACACCAATGTGCAAGCAGCCTCCTTTGCATTTTATAGTAAGACATGGTGGAAAGTTCTGTTTAAACAACAAGTTCTCCCCAAAGACTTTCCTCGGGTGTATGGAGTACAGCTACCTGAAATTTGAACAGGTTGGATAGCCACGAGCAAAATCCCACAGCAAGCAGCAGCAGCAGAGGAAATAGTGCAAACTACTAACGCATGAATGAAAACATAAATGCAAAATGCAGATGAACATGCTCGCTCACGCACATATAAAACCACTAAAACAAGTTCTTGTTGGATCTAAATTCAGAGGTTCAAGGGCGCAGAAAAAGGGCATTCAGCTGCTGCACAGCCACACGGGGAAATGAGATGGTTACTCAAACTTGAGTCATACTGAATTTTAGAGAGTTCAGACTTTACTTGATATTTGTTTTTTAGTGACGTCAAATTTGATCCAGATGCATTGAAGATGATTTATAAGCTATAAAATCCAACCATAGATTGCTATGGCACTCTGAACATTTCCACAGAGGCAAAAATAAACCAATCCACTGAATTGAAGGCACCATCAGCTCAGCATGTTGTGAATGACGTCAAGTCCATATTTCAACACAGAGAAATCTGTATAGGTTACAGCATAACTTTATAACCCTTAGAATATGCATGTAGAGGGCGGAAATGATGAACATTAATTCGTAAATTAAACAATAATGGTATTCTTTCACAGAGTAAGGCAAATGTTGTTTTGGAAGTGCAATCATCACATTCACACTTGAAAATTGGCATCCGAGCTCAGCACAGACTCGACACATCAAGTGCTAAATTAAAGCCTCTGAAATTATACAAACATGCCAAAACAGTGACAGCAACTCCAGATGAGAATGTCAATCAAGATAATTGAGAACCCTCACAGTATGGTGGAATCTGTAAGTGAGTACAGGACAATATGACATCCTCTCGAGCTGTGAGAGAGAGTTTGAATATTTAAGTGGGAGAGGAGAGAAGAGGAGTGCTGGGGTGAAGTGGAGGAGTAAGTTTCCCCCTCATCATTTCTCTCTACCTGGCATAAATCATCCTCATCCAATTATGATAGAGTCTGCAGCCCAGATTACGTGGTTTTACCACGGGGTAGGAGGAAGATCATTCTTACAGACGTCTCCTACAGTGAAGAAGAGTGAGATTTCATTTGGGCTTCAACAGAGCATGTCCTTTTAATTAATGGGGCTTGGCTGAGTTGGAGATGGTGCAGCTATTTAAAATGCTAAATGGTTTTTCGGATTTTCTCGCTCAAAAGATCTCCCTTCTCAGCAACACACACACACACACACACACACACACACACACACACACACACACACACACACACACACACACACACACACACACACACACACACACACACACACACACACACACACCACTCTCAATACGTTGGTGCAGGCATGAGTTCTTAGCTCATGCTAAACGAATTAGCATTTCTTAAGGTAAAGAGATTTCTCAAGTTTTGTAGCCTACTACGTCATAAAATGTGCCAGGGAATATCCGACTCCTTAAGTCAGAAGTTTCTATGTGTCATAAAACCAGTGGTTGCTAACAAGTGAGTTAATATCACAACTTAACCTCATCGAACATTAGCCGTCATTAGCTAAGCAGTGTAGCGCGTTAGCTGCTGTAACCGTTAGCCATTTACTTGTAGCGATAGTGTTTGCGCTTTAAAAATCAAAAAAGTGGTGTTAGTATGAGATTATCCTGCTGAGCAAAACGTGTATATATCATAAATGTGTGTTTGCCAAAGATCGTATTTCCTGCAGTATTCTGGAAAAAATCCCATCGCTTGTTGTTGCGGGACCCCTTGCAGCCTAAAAAAGTACGTCATCACTGCACCACACCATGCTGTCAGAGTCACTCTTGGTGGTATCTGTGATTAATTGTGCCTGTGCTGAGAGAAGAGCTTTGTTCTGGTAAGAAGCATGTGTGTGAGGCTGAGATTGAAGTAGCTACAGAGCAGTGATGGATTCATTGATTGAAGCCTTATGTCATCTGCAATCTGGTTTTACCTCAGTGTTTAAACACGACCTGGGACTTATATTTGTATTGCTCAGGGAGGTTTTGAAGCCAAATCCCAACAGGAATTAGCATCCACACTTACCTGGCATCTGCTGAAAGTCCTGAAGGAAAGATGGGTTATCTAGGGCGGTGTCAGAGAGAGGGTTAAAGAAATGGGCGGGTGACAAGACTGTTTAATGTAGGAGAATATGAAAGATAAAAATAATTAACAACACTTTCAATTAACAGCTTTGAAACCCTGAAATATTTAAAGGTCATTACACGTCTTTGTCAGTATAATGTACCGTGTCCTGTTAGAAGAGCACATGGACGGAGCTTTTGAAACACGTGTTTGCTGGGATTCCCTGTGGAAATACTGCGAGCCTTTTGAATCACAGGGTGACAAATCAGGAGACATGATTATTTTCCATTAGTGCATCAGGACAACCTTACAACCCTGTCTCCTACAAAAGTACATTCTCAAACTGAACTGTATTCTCAAAAAAACATTCAGGAAACAAACAAAACAAAACCACTTGGTTAATTTAAGACAACACTACTTGTTGTGGTTAATTAAACAGGGACTAATAGAAGTATGTACGTAGAGATACAGAGGTAAATTAAAATGAATTAACCATGACTTCCTGTTTCACACAAGCCATCAACAGCTGTCTCCTGGGTGAATGTCAATTACCTAATTCGCCAATTATTTCTACCACGCCAATTTGTGATTTTTACAGGGTGTTATGAGTGTTTCTTGACTTCCTTCCTGAGTCTTGTCATCACCATTAAAATGCCAGACCTCCAGCGAAGACTCAAGAAATAACATGTTCATTTTTAAGCTTTAGAGGTGCAGATAAATTCATTTTGGCTCGCTATTCCATGTTTCCAGTCTCTATGCTAAGCAACGCTAACAAGCAGATGGCTCTAGTTTCATATTTAGCTTACAGACGTCAAAGTGGTATTAATATAAACATGTAACTCTCAAAAAATGAAAGCTTATTTTCAAAACTGAGAAGGATTTGCTTTAAGTTTGGTTAGTGTGTAGGTAAGACATGCATTCAATTATATTAATTATTTACCAACATCTTATTTATAAATGTAATGCTCTCGAAATTCACTGTACAGTCAGTAAAAAATAAGGAAAATGTGCATGTTTTCAAAAACAAAGATGTACAGTCAAAGGATTTAAATTTGGAATATTTTTGAGAAGGAAATTCAAATTAAAATATAATAATATACAAACACAATGACTATTGTATAATTAACTGAGGCGTCAAAACTGAAGTGTGCAATGCGTTTACTTGGGACTTATTTATGATGAACATTGTATTTTTTTTGTTTTGTTCTAACTTCTAACTTTACTCTTTTCAAAAGTAATGACTTATTCTTTTTTGTTATTTAGTTGTATTAGTTGAAAAACAACCAGGGAAAAAACTATTTTGTTGACCTTGAATGATACCTTGTGTTATAAATGCTCCACACGACTATCACACATCTACAACTTTCCCCTCTGCTATATCTCATCATACAAGTGCAACAAATAAATGTTGATTTGTTCATGTTCAATCACACGGTATTATTTGGCAGAGAGGATGAGGGAGAGTCCTGGCTGCTCTGCAGATAGTTTACCCCCGTGAGCCTTGATAACCCCCGACCCTCCCTTCCCAGCATGCATCGTCACCCTCGCACCCCTTCCCACCTCCTTCCCCCGCAACCCACTGATCCCTAGGGCTACCATTTGTGAATTCATCTCTGCCCTCACAGCACTGCTCAGCTGTCACATCGCATCTTGCACGTGCAAACAGTCAACTATAACAGTGTGAGGGCTTTTCATTCTCCATACACCCAGTTTCTACCTCCTGCTAAACCAGCATGCAATGTTACCCACACTTTTTCTACTATTACCCATAGCGTTTACCCACCCGCCACCGCTGTGGTTGGGTGGGCAACAGCTCTTTCTCCTATGATGTTCTTTCTTCTTCTGGTTCCTCTATTTCTCTGTGAAACCTGTTAGATGTTTCTTTCAGGGAGATCTGAGACAGTTGGCCGTATACTCTGTAATAGAAGCTGTGCTGAATCTTTAAAAGAGGTTCCAAGAAATATTGAATAAATCACCATGGCAACAACAAAGATAGCATGCTTAATATAAAACACACACAAAGTTACGATGGAAAAGTGTCAGAAGTTGAAATCTAAAGGCCTAGAGATTCATTTTAATATATTTTGAAGTGTTATTATTACTGAATTTAAAGTGGATACTGCCTTCCCTTTATATGTTTAATAAGCTAATAACTTACATCTGATTTATTTATAAGTGACGCGTGGTGCGATGCTTTACTCAACTATGTTTCTGGGGAAAGTCTCTAGTGAAATATGTCTTTTATTATTTGAGATTTCTGTACTAAAGACTTTAACAGAGGAAATAAAATCACTAGCAGACACAGAACAAGTTCAACACTTACTACTCTACTGAAGGACTGGTGAAAGACTCTTTTATGCTGCTTTGATATAAATGTTGACTCGACTCACATACCCAATCTCCATGCTTGAAGTCTTTGTTCGAGGAATAAAGAGTTTAAGATCACATACAGATGTGGTGAATTCCCACTGAATGCCAAATGAGTTTCAGAGCGTTGTCAGAACACAGGCAGGGTCTCATCTCAGTGTGGGACCGTGCTCATCATTATCAAACATGGTTGGTATTTGATATCGACTTGCTGCTTGACTTGTGGAATCTAACCTATGCCTGTTTTATGAGAGTTTTATCTTCTGCTACCTCCATTTCAGTTTCACCAGGGAAGATGTGACCAAAGTTAATCCTGTTATTGCGGAGGCATTATTTAAGAAGGTTCATATTGGATGGAAATTAAACCCAGCTTCTTTTAAAGGTGCTTATGTACCTGTAAACTGAATAGTGTGTCCTGTTTTATCCTTTTTTTCCTCCAGTGTGTCCACTTTTCTAACATTGGGACGTGTAGGCTGATGGTAAAATAACAGTAAAGGTTAATCTTACTTTCTCTTCTGCATCACTTCACATTCTGTAGAATTTAGTCATAAAATGGGATAGGTGAGAGAACATCAAAAACATCTATTCATAAACCTTGAGGGATCCATGTTTTTTAATGGATGGAAGAATTTAGGGCAGGAAACAGAGGAATGGGCTCAGCTAGAGGAAAGGAAGTGTCTGGTGAGAGCTGGTCAGACGCGTTGGAGAGAGTGCAGTGAAGGGACAGGAGGCCTAGTGGGATCTGCCAGAGTGGAAGGAAAGACAGAGTTTGACAGAAAACAGAGAAAGGAAGATTAAACTAAATAAGAAAGGTCTGTTTAGTGTTCTGCTGAGCGAGACAAAAGATTCTCTTTTGTTGTATAACATTCAATCTCATTCTCCAGGTTTATTTAAAAACACAGTCCGGTTCCCAACATGATTTATTTAATAAAGATTATTATTATTTCTTTTGAATGAGTTAACAATGCTAAAATCCTAAAATGAAAGTCACAATTATCTATTATTGCCTTGCAAAACGACATGTGTGCGAAAAATAAAGTATTATGTTTTGAGGGAGCTGTATTTTTCTCCTGGATCATCACAGTTTACAGAGGTCTGTGTAGTGAAGTGGTGGAAATTAAACGACCATGTTTACTTAAATTGTCATCAGTAATATTTTTTAAAAAGGCGACAAACAGTTATTTTTAAGGCAACTCATAATTACCACCGTTCTGCTGCCCAAATATAACCAAATATAAGTGGTTTTGTAACATTTCTTTCTTGTTTTTTTGTTTAAATTTACATTGTTAATCATGTGTACGCTGTAACTGAAGAGAAACATCACTTAAATGTAATACAGAGTGCACTTTTGTACTCTTTTTTTAAAAGAATAAATGAGCAGTTGAATATTGAACTATGGACGTCAATCACTTCCAACAAAGTAGTTAATACTTTAAGTAGAACACCGTACTGCACAGGCAGAAAACACAGGTGTTCTTTTATTCCAAATGAAGAATTATTTTTTTTCAGTAAATCCCCCCATTACCGTACCAGGGAGACAATGCAGAAGCTCAGTAGGATTGAGGGACTTCAAACGCTTGCTTTAGAGTCTGTCAAATCCATAATACCTCCATGTGCATCTGTGCCAAAACTCCTCCAATGACTGCATGAAAGGCTATTGCAGACAGCACAGGGAAATTACGAAGTTAAAGTTACTTGAGCAAAGTAGTTGAAGAATTGTGGCATTGAACTGAACACACACTTTCATTAGTGGGGCAAAACATTGCAGTGATTTAAAAGAAATAAACATTTTGTGTGACATGCCATGATATGAACGGTCCTCAAGCCCTAAACTGTTGCTACTAAGTATAAAATGTTTAAAAAGAACATATAATACTCGGTCTCAGGTTCATACATGTATTCTGTGCCTCTCTTGTGACGTGTCTCCATGCTTTAATGTTCAAAAAGCTCTTTATTTTTCTCATACTGCCTGTGCTGCAGCACCTCTTTTCACCCTCTGTCTGAAACCAGAGTCCAGTCTGCTCTGATTGATCAACTGGCTCGCTCAGTTGTGATTGGGCAACTGCTTAGAGATGTCTTAGCCTATCATGTACAATGTGTTGGAGTGCTAGCCTATGGGAGTGTGAGGGTTACACAGTGATGTCACCGTGTTACAGAAGAAAACAAAGCATTATAATGGAGGCATTTCAGGCAGGGGGGGTGGGAGTGTGTGACAGAGAAACTCCCTCTGGAGGGATTTAAGCCTTTGCAGACCATTTACATGCACATGTATATATATAATAGACTACAGGAAAGGTAAAACAACTTTAAAGGTGGGCAATAAAAAAGTTTGAAAGTTACTGCCTTGATTTGCTTTTGAAGTGAAATGAGTATTACAAGAGGAGGAAAGAAAGCCTTTGTTGAAATTGGAAAACAATCCCAAGGAAGTTTTTAAGAGCTCCTGTATATAATTCTTAGTCTGAGTTGGAATTCTATCAATAGAGACCCATAACACAATGACAGAAGACTGCATTAACGTGACAAACAGAATAACGTTTTTGACACACGCCTGGAATAGCCTTCATAACCCAGATACATTTGGTTGTGTTCGGACGAATGCATTATTTCTGCGATAAAAGTCATGCAAAGCCCTGTTTGAAAAGTTGTCGTAGTGAATAACTGCCAGGACGTGGTGAACCACTGAACCGTTGCCTGTGTTGTGTCCTCTCGTGCTGATATTCATTTTTGCTGACAGCCTTTCCCAAAACCCCTTTATCACCCATTCTCCTGGACATATTTTTTGTAGCATGTCAAAGGAAGGTCTCTCTGCCTCAATCACGGGAATTCAGCCTTCCAGACGCAGACAACTTTTCAGGTGTCAGGAAAGTATGTTGCTGATGCTTCAATCGGCCGCCCCATTTAGTCCGACAATAAGGAAAAAGTTAGCATGAGAGAGGAAGAGGAACACAATAACACGGCAGCACTCAACTTGAGTGAGTGACTGGCTCGACTTGTTATTGAACTGCGCAAAGCTGACAAATAAAAAAGGAGATGAAAACACAGTATGTCAGTTCTTCAATTTCACGCAAGACTGCCTTGCATCATTGCAGTGTATCCCTATAATAAAGAGCCTTTGCGTTCTGAATAGTGATTACTTCTCCTCCGTCAGTGTGCCACGCAGCTGCTGATCTAGCTACTCGAAGGATTCTTCACACAGCGGGTGCTATCACCTGACCTCAATCCAGTCATATGAGGACACCTTGGAGATTATGTGTCTGAAGGCGATTGTTTCTTTGCTGAAGCTTTTGAGCTTGACTTTGGGTACGGGTCACAGGCGACATATTAAAGAGGGAGTCTTTCTTTTTTCACCTCTGTAGTTCTCTGCGCTTTCTCAGATCGACTGGGACACCTGTCACATGAAAATCCCCCTGGGGTACTGCGCCCCTGAGAGGAAAAGAAAAGCAGGAGAGACAAAGCAGTGCAAGAGGAATAGGGCCGACAAGGACACCTGTCAAACTGACAGGCAGGTTGCCCAACGTGGTCTTACAACTGTGGATGTGATCAATATCGGGCTGACGTTGTAGACAGATACACACAAACACACACACATTCATCTATCTCTACTCCCTGATTACCCTAACTCACTTATTTACGTGTCCACTTATGCCAGCAAGAAAAATGTCCTGCATCAGCATTGTGCTGCTGGGTCGTGTTTGCCATTAAGCTTTTGATTGCATTATGGGACATAACCATGATTGATGCAAGTGGGGAAAATGGTGATGCTGCAGAGGGAGGACAGTGCGCCAGATCACTCGACCCATTTGCAGGTACATTGTTTTGATCGTTGTGTAACAGACTTTTCTGCTCCAAACCATATATTTTTACAAATGATCTTGGAATGATGTCATCACCAGCAGTAAGGAGCTTTTTTGGCACCACATTCAGTTACCTTTCTTTGTTGTTGTTTTTTTTAAATGTACATTAGTTTTAAGTGACATTTCAGTCCAGCAACGCATCTGGTTTTATTTGTGAAATTTAACCTGCGATAAAATCCCTATTTGCTTGTACAGTACAGTTTGCTACATACAGCCCTGGTAAAAATAAATGTTGCTCTTACCTTTTTATAAATGCTGTGGATTCATGCCTTTGTGCTTAGTCTGAACTTTTAATGTTTTGTAGAATTAGGGTTAGGGTTAGCCAAGCCAAGCCAAGCAAAACCAAGATGACGCTTATTAGTTCAACAGTTCAAGCAGCTACAATAAGAAAAGAGAAGAGGGATGTGTGTAGAGGACGTGTGTCAACTGTACTGTATATGAAAGCATGGGACAGGTCATTCATTCCCAATTAATTCCATATTAGGATTTCTAAACATGTTTGTCGGACTTGTTAAGAGGCCGACTTTGATAGCCTGCACATGCACAAAGCAATCTGAAAAACACACTATTCCAAAGATGATTTAAAAAAAGGGTTATCTTGTGTTATTTTGAAGCAACATGGACTCTTACATGATGCAAAGTGGCCTCAGGATAGCATTGCACAATCCGCCATAAAAAATGCCCCCACAATAATCCCCTTGTTTAATCATTAATTCATAGCCTGATCAACCGAGTACGGAGTAATTTACTATTATAATGCGGCGTTTGCCCTTTGCATTAGGCCTGGATGCTGAGTCAGAGCATTATTCTACAATGTTACTTCCTAAGTGTGCTCCTCAGGGCAGGGTCAGCGAATGATGACCATGACTGATGACTTGGTGGTGGTTTTCTTGCCAAGTGCATTTCCGTTTCTTAGACTTAACATAGGGATTACTCCCATATCGGTTCTGATTAAGTCAGATATATGCCTTATGCTCGGTTGTTCTTTCTTTCTCATGACGGCTCTGTCGCATCCACTCATCGTTGCCATTTAATTCACTCCAGAGCTTCATGTAGATCCTGGTTTTGTTGTAACAGCTTCAGTTAAACATTAGGTACATTGTCATCGTGTTTTGGAAGGATTTGGTTACATCTGCGGTCGCGTTCATAAAACGACAGGATACATTTTCTGTCTATGCCACTCATTCCCTCCTTCTCCTTCCCCTGTCTTCTCCTTTCTCATTCTCCAGTTGGAGAGAAATGACAAGCCGATGTTCTGGAGCCAACCTGACACGCTCTAGTGGATGGACTTCGGTGTAATGAATGACAACTGCATGCTAGGCAGTCCCTGCAAATCAACAGTGAAAACAGAGAGAGCTGATCCGCGGGCCTCATGGAAACCACTGGTGCTGTAAGTGCCCGTCTAATGGGCCGGACACACAAATACACACGCACCAAAAAAACTCAGGAAGTCAGAGGCGATCGAATTCAATAATATTGTCCGTTCTTGCTAAAAATAAATCTTATGTTATGAGGTTCCATGATTTCTGTTCACCGCTAAAGAAGAGAAAAAGATGGACCTTCAAAACAGAAGAACATGCGTGGCTCAAGGGAACTAGCGTGCCTATTAATAATTCATGGTCGGACAATCAGACAAAGAAAGGTTGTCAGTTACCAGATTTTTTCATTCGCAGTGTGAAAAGCACAGCATACTCATTGCTGCAGGGGAGGGCAACTCCACACTTCTTTGCACTTCGATTCTTTTCTGTACTTCCACCATTTGTTTCCAGCTGGACCATCTGACCACACCATGCTTCAGTTCCCCTAGGCAGAGCTGGTGGCAGACAGGGTCATTAGTAACCGTCTGGACATGTTCCCCAAACTGCACCCACTGTGGGAAAACCACCCAATATTAGGCCATGCACCTATCATATTTTATTTCCTGCAAGTCGATGATTGCTGGCACCTCTGTTGACAGGTGTAGACTTTGCGTCCCCAAATACACAGTCCTGACAAGATCCTAAAAAAAAGAAATCTCCAACACCCCTTCAATCATCCCTCAGAGGCTGGCTGAGGGATGGATGGAGAGAGACAGGGATCCAATGAGATAGGACTTTGCAGCTTCTTGTCTACTTTAATACACATGAGACTAGCAAGAAATAGTGCTTTGTGAGGAGTAATCAGCCGTAAAGAATCTGACCTGATCACACCCCTCTTTGTTGCTGTCACTTGAATAGGGCCACATCACATGAGTTTATTTGGCTCTTATCAGGTGCATTGAGCTGAAGGTCAGTCATGTAAAACACATGCAGTATACAACCCTCCTTTCCTGCACTTGAAGATGTTAACGGCTCTTGTTGATTACCGAGTCCATTAGATTCCAGGTGGTAAGAGCCTATGAAGTGGCACTTAATAAATGGTCTATAATGGTGGCTGTTCACGAGTACATTTAACCCATGAGTAATGCTGTCATTCTCTCACTTGTGTGGGTGCTATAAGGTCCCTATTTGCCCTAAATGAGTAGTGAAAATGGGTTGCATGGTACTGGGATTGTAGTCTATCACTAGCTTTTGGCTGAGCTAAATGGAGATTGTCTGTAGGGGGAATCACTGATCTGCTACTTATCCCTGCTGATGCTTCATGCAAAATATAAACAGGCAGGAGTCAGATATCAGAGAGGCATCTATCATACCACCGTGCAATCTATGTGCCCAGAAGCATAAATCAACTCCAATTATGAGTTTCACTTTGCCCTTCTTGGGGTTTCGCTTGTTTGGCACTATAAGGTAACTGGCTCAATTACTGGCATCATGGAAAACACATTACCTGTATTTCAACATTGCCCCAAAAATAGAAGGGTAGAAACAAGGAAGGAAGAAATGGAAAACCAAAGCAATGAACTCTTTCCCTCCCCACGGATACGGCATGACTCATATTGATGATTTCCTGGCGCATGTTACAGAAAAATGAAGAATTCTCTCTCTACCTGGGCAGGTACTCAGTGCTTTCCCCTGCTGTGTGATGCTAGCTCCCTCTGTGGGCACTTAGCCAACATTTGCATTTATTTATGCGGGCGCTCGCTCACCCAACCTGCCCTGTGATATCCTGCCAGTATCAGCAATCTCATCTGCTGCCTCACCACTTGCTGCAAACTCCTATTCTCACCTTAAGCACCCTAACAATGACATGACTTGAATAATGCATGAGCTCCTCACCATACACAAATACATACACATATATTATTACGGGCAGGATAGTGTGGTGCACGTTGGGCTGAAATAAAGTTGTGGACAAGTATGGTTTCACATATTCAGATAATGGAATTAGTCTTAGAAAAAAGGTGAAGTTACGGCACCTGCTTTGAAACTGAAACGGCTTCAAATGTATAGTAAGGAACATTTAATGCATCATTATCCCCCACAGTATAGTGTGTTATTCTCATAAAAGCGCAATGGAATATCATGTGAATGGGATATTCCTGACATCCCATCTCACATTATGTCTTGATGGGCAACAGGTTTCACTAGTTTACATTTCTGCCAGCTATGGCTTTATTCAATCAAATAAACCATTAAGTAAACCAAAGAACAAACAAGCTAAAGGTGAGATTCTACCAACTGTTGTTCTACCAAGGTGTTGACATGGAGCATTTATGTAATCCTTGGATCCTTTGTGTGTCATGTCATACTGCCCGAATGGCAAGGGATCATTTTTGATATGTTTGTCATAAAATATCTAAAAATGATATAGCCTTTTGTGAATGACAAAACAAAAGTAGTTCTCCAATAGGATCCAAAGACAGACATGTGGTGAGAGATGACATTTATAACAAGACAAGATTAAAAACCTTACCGCTCTCCTCCCTTAATGTGAGATGAGTGTTGTGTACACACCATCATAGCCTTGAACGGTTGGCGCAGATCCACCGTAAATGTGTAGTTTGGCTCGCATCATCAAGTAAACAGCAAAATGACTGGAGGTAAGAGGGAGTGGTAAATCCCTGCTAATAGACTGTTGAAGAACGTAGACGGGGTTAATGTCAAGGTTGCAAAGATTAATATAAAAATGTGATTTGCCACAGTTTACTGATTATCCGATGAAAAGCCTAATTACAAGTGTCATCCATTGAAAAAGGTCAAATTGACTTGATAAATGGTGTTAACCCATTGGTTACTTGTAATCTGACAAGTACAACAGATTAATCAGCTGACAAAATGATTAATATAGAATAAAAAATCAAATTGCATTTCCTCCCATTACCCTCAAACCCCATTAAGCAAACCTGGTCTTGTTTATTCTTTGTTCCAGCAATTGAAGAAGTGCTGAAACTCACCAGGCTCACCCTGACTGAACTGTCCAATGTAACATATAATCAGGACTAAACGTTGGAGTTTACACTAAGGGGAACCAGGACGTTCTGTATGTGTAAACAGAAAATGTCTGGCCCTCCGGTTTCAGACTTTAAGTTTTGGCTCCTGTCACATAACCTGCCATGTTAACGGACGCCAGTGTCACATCGTGCGAAAGAATGCCGTGGCGTGCAACACTCTGTCTTTTCTCAGCCTCTTTGTGTTTTACTTTTGCTGTGCTGTGAGTGTTAAGGACAGAGACAAAGTCATACTTAGTTGCCCTCATGTCTTGGAAGTAGTCCCTTTCCTGGATTCGAATAACTACAAGGCGAGACTTTATTTTCTATGAAACAGTATCATGAGAGATGCTATGCCTACCGGCTCTCCTTGTTCTCTGTAATTGCTTTCACTGCCATCGGCCATCCGGCTCTTATTTTCCACGCAGGACGTTGCTTGTCATTCTCTCAAGCGAGGCGCTGACCAAAATAAAAGGCCACCCTTTCTTCTCCACAGGCCCAACTCTGAGGATGCCTCACAAGCAGATGTCCAGGGATTAGGCCACCCCATCCCAGTGGAATCACACAGGCTCTGTTTTCGTTTGCTTCCTTGTAAATATCAAGTATTTTTAGAAAAAGTCTGTGCTGTACTGCTGACTGAGTGGACTGCACAGAACGAGCATCAACACACTGGAAATCTTCCATTGTGACAGCAGGAAAAGCTTTATCCCACTATGCCTCGACCGCAATGTGGCATGGCTTCATCTGCTTCTCAATACTGTAGATGTTGCTGTCAGTCCCATCTGTGATTGAGCTCTCCGTATGCTACACTGTGACTTGTCATGGTCATGTTGGTTATTCCGTGTATCTGTTGGAAAAAGAGGTATTCTGGTGCTGGGGTTACATGATTACCCATTGCTATGAGCTCAATTGAATTCAAAGCTCTGGTTATTTCCATCAAAACAACCTGCCCCATGCAAGAGAGAAGGATAATAGCTAGAAACACACTGCTAAGTGTGTAGGTGAATCTGCAAGTTTTGAAATAAGAACAATAAGTAAACCTGAGTGGGAATTACTTGCCACTGTTAACAAGCTAGGCTAACTAGTAAAATACAAAAAGAAAAATAATACAAAAAGTTAAAAGTATGGTGAGCTCTACCAAATCTGTAATGCTGCAAACGGACAGATGTCTTATATCACAACTGTAATCACAACAGTAGACGACTATTCTGGGGGAATACGTTTAGTATTAGCATGTTTGGCTCCAAGACAATGGCAATCACACTCAGTAGCATATCCACAACAATGAGTAAGCCCTCCCTAGTATTGCTGGTCTCAAAGACAATTAAACATGGGAAATGATCTGCAAAACATGTTTGAATAGTTCATATTCATGTTTGATCTTAAACGCAAAGAAGACTTGTGTACATGTACTTCCTTGCAGAGTATTCACTGATTTAATAAATGGAATTAATTACAATGTTTTACTATATAATACCCTATTACAATATAATATCGTTTTAATTTATATTTATTAATTTATCTTGTTTTACATATTTATTTTATATATATATATATATTTTTTTTCATTCTAAAATTAAGTCGCTGTCATGAAACCCAACTTTCCAGATAAATGAAGTATTCTGATATTCTATGTTTGGTAATAATATCATTCACCACATACCGTAGAAGGATTTCTATTGTTATTTTTGTGTAGGTCACAGGGGTGTTTAATTATTTACATGGTCTTTCATTGTGTTGCCTCCGCTTCTGCCTCTCTTGCTATCTGTCTTAAGAGCTGTTCTGCCTGTCAGTAACTCTATTCCCTCAATGACTCCCTGCCATCTGGCTTTCTGATGTATTGATACAGATTAGCTCCGGGGAGATACACATTAAGTCGTAAGAGAAAATGTAGTTAACCCTCTCTCACATGAGAATCCATTTCCGGTAAGTTGCTTTGCAAACTATTTATGTGCTCTGCTTCATACACACCTATTAACCTTTTGTTTCACTCAATTTAATTTGCTAATGAATCTGTTGTGAAGGCAAACCCAGAGATAAATCCTCTTCCACGCTGGGTAATTGTCTATCGATGGAGATGTAGTATTTTGAAGTGGTGAGCTCGTGTGAGTCTTTAAAAGAGGTGGTATGAGTTTGTGTGACAAGATAGGCTACACAAACATACTATTACATAATCACTCATACTCTAAGCACTGCTGTAGAGATGTGCAGGCAGGTCAGCGTAGAGGTGACAGCATCTAAGACAAGGTGACCTGAAATCTCTAAGCTGCACCTTTAGTGTGCGCACAGCTGGGAAAAACAACAGCGTGCCGACTGAAAACATGCACACCCAGGCTTTGATTAAGCGGTTCATCTGTAGGCTATTCCTGTATGACACCTTTATTATGTGGCTATGTTTCTAAGGTTTCAAAAGAAATGGTAATAGACACATGACAAAATGTGTTCTAGTGAAGCATTGTGGGTTAAGGAAAGCATTTGACATTATTTTAAGCCTCGCTGTAGCTTACAGACTGATATTAGTTTAGATTTGATACACCTGATTGATCCCAAAATGGTAAATGGTGATATGACAGTAGTTTTGATCATTTTCACTTACTCTTGGCCTGAAAACAAACTATAATTTCCCATAATGTCTACATATTGCTTTCAGAAAGGTTTAAGAAAGTCTATTCCATTTAAAAGATGGGAAAAAACATATCAGATCTGTCAGCCCTTAAACAAGATGTTCTTTTAGGTGAAATCCTCTATTTTGAATGATACCCAGGCCTCTGAAAAGGTGAACGAATCCAGTATTTACATCATATTATGTTAAGCAAAAACCAATTTTACTCATACTCATACAATTTGACAATCCCTAAGACTTATCTTATTGAAACCCTAGATTAGCAAAACGGTTAGAAAACAACGTACTTGGACAGGAGCTTGCTTTTTTTGCTCAAAACCACTAAAAACCATTAACAGCATCTAAATCGTTGGTGAATATTGGGATTAAAAGGGTTCGGATATTAAAATGCAGCCTAGGCTTTCAAGCCAAGCTCTTAACACTGTCATAAAGATATATATTTACCTAGCTTAAATGTAATTATAGTGCTCGTCCCTTGGGACTGTAAGACGAGCCTGTTCCCTCTGATACGCAGCTAATTGAGACCACCTTGTCTTCTTTAAAGGTCACTATGTGCTCATCCCCCCCCCCTGCTTCTACAGTGCGGCCACAGATACAGAGAATCAGCCTTCAGATATTAGTAGTACTGTGTTGACAGAGGGATGAGAATGTATTCAATGATCCATAACACCTCTAGGTCACTTTCACTGGAGTAGTCGACCTTGGTTTGTTTTTGAAGGAGGTTTTTTAAAGTGGCAGCTCTTTTCCTTTGTCTGAGCTTATCCACTTTTCCACACTCTGAAGTCAGCTCCACTCTCTTTCCCCCTCACTCACTTTGACCCCCCACTGCTAAGAGCACAGGCTCTTTTCTCAAGTTGCTCAGAGCGGACTAATTACAATAACTGCATCTGCGGGATCCAATTTTTGGTTTGACACATCGGGTAATAAAACGCAGCGATTAACTGCTGTGATTCATTGTGCACGATGCTGCAGTCATGTGACATAATGGTAGCTGGCTCTCGGCCCGGTGTGTACAATTATTTGTTGTTTTGTTCGTTATAGTTTTTATGATTCAGGCTTTATGAGTATACAATAATAAGAAATATATGTAAAAGCTGCATTGTCCCAGTCCTGAACAGTCAGTAGCATAACAACCTTTCAAAAAAGCTAAATAAATATGTTTAAAAACAAGAATTATGTAAATAATCAAAGTTAGGACATCGTCTCAGTTTTAAGGGGGCCCTATTATGCTTTTTGGGGGTTATCCATTCATGGTAGTGTGTTTTATATTTGTGTGTGCATGTAAATGGTCTACAAAGACTAAAATCCCGAAGTGACCCCCAGAGGGACTTTCTCTCGCACACACTCCGCCCATGCCTGAAATGCCACCTTTGATTATTTGCGCTTATATTCACTAGCGCTCCAACAGTTTGTACCTGATAGGCTAAGGGGTGGAGCTGTAGACCAATAACAACAGAGCCGGCCAGCTAACCAATCAGAGCAGACTGGGCTCTGGTTTCAGACAGAGGGTAAAAAGGGGTGCTACAGCACAGGCAGGATGAGAAAAATAAAGAGCTTTTTGAACATTAAAGCATGGAGACATGTCGCAGGAGATTCAGAAATACAATTATGAAACTTGATAATTAGCAGATTAGGACCCTTTAGCTATAACAACTAAATATGTAAAATATAAAATACAATTCTCAGTACTTGTGGTGGACAGGTGGACTAATTGTGAAATGGATCAACTGTTATGTAAACTGGAATGTAATGTATATGTACAGAGTATATAAAGCTAAAGCGACCATGTAATTGTACCATGGGACCATATAAAACTGCCAAGGTTAAAACCAGAGAAGTCTTCATCATCAGATCAGAAATGCAAATGAATGATTCATATTTCATTTCATATCATTGATGGATAGATTATAAACCTTAAATGTTTAACAGAGTGTGTCCCCAATGTCATTGGCCAATGGACACACTAATGTGTTCTGTAATTGTGTGCACTAAGTAAACAACACTCCAGCTGAGAAATTAGCCAGAGGAGCGCATAAACAAAATGTGTCCCTAAGCTTGTTAGCCCACCTCCCGTCACAAACTAATTACAACAAAGTTTGACTTTTCCATAAAATTGCTGCAGCGTGTCCCTGGAAATACAAACACAAAAGGTCTGTGTGATTGACACCTGCCAGCAGACAAGGCAGCTCCCTACATTTCCATTAAGGCACATTCTTCAAGGCAATGGACTCCCCTTCCTTTGCCCTTCTTAAAATCAAAGAAAAAAAAAATCAATGCTGCTTATTATGGCTCTGCGTCCACACGTACAATAGCGCTGCTAGGGGAGGGGCTAGCGAGGATTTCAGGAGTAAATCAATACATAGTCAGTAAGAATACTAATAACAATGCCACTAAACTCCACATACAACATCATTTCTGCTGCAATGTTTTGTGAAAAGCATGACCTTTTGGTTTTTATTGATCAATATAGCTTCATCTGTACATGTCAATTGCATGTTCAGAATGAAAAGATGTAGCAGAGCAGAGCAGTCAACGCTACTTCTCCGCCTGCTTCATTTTACTGCTGCACTTATGGGAAAGGGATTTAATTTGGCTGTCCTATAGTCATTTAGAGGTTAGGAAACCTCTTTATTGAAGCTGCAGAGGAACATTTCCCTCCCTAAAAAAGGAAAACGATGAAGGTAATCACCACTTGAGTGAAGACAGATAAGAAGGGGAGAGATGAAGAGAGTCCTCCTTTCGGGTTTAGCCCAGTTGACCTCATGGCACTTTGAGATCAAGCAGCCAAAGTCAGAGCTCGATGTTAAAAGTCAAGAAATGTAAATTATAAAGTGTTGTCTGCAGCGTCGCTCAGGAACATGATTTGGGGCACGTTACCCTGTCAGCAGCAATACATGACGTAAGAGTCCAGTATTAAAGACACCTAACATTTAACTGTTTTGGTTAGGGCATTCACAACTGCTGCACTTTACTAATTATTAATACAGCCATTAATCCTGGCTGATATCATATTTATTTCAATCAACAGCAAGTATCGACTCTATGGATCGAGGTAAAATAGCCAAATTCTCAATTGGCTTTGAGAGGCTGTTAATGAAATATCTGATTGGACTAAAGCCGTGGCAAACTTGTCTGCAATGGAATAAAAACGTGACTTGTTCCATGTATAGTGGTTGTCTTTTGACTTTAATTAGAGGAAAACTTAACATGCACAGTTGGTCACGTTATAGTGGCTGTATAGGGTTTCATCCAAGAAATTGTTGGATCATTAAAATGTTTGGCTGTGGATCGCAGTAGAAAAGTCTTCTTACGTAAATTTAGGAGAACAATTTTGGTTCTCTGTTCATTTTAGGACATCTCACATTCACTTTGTCAGCCTCAGTTTGTCAGACTCGGCTCTCTTCAGCTGAATAAGCTTTGCGTTTTAGTCTTAGCTTTGAGCCCTAACATTATTCTGCTAACTTTAGCATGCCTCCGAGCATAGAGTTACCAAGTTAACGGGGATCGTGCCACAAAATAGAAAGTGTTTGGCATGTAACACTAATTGGTACCACAAAATCTGATCTTTTGAGGACTGTAATGAATCAAATGTGATTATTTATTCCTATATTTTCTTTCCTGTATTGTCATAATTTACTACTTCTGGCAGCCGTTGTCTGATGCTGCGTCCTTGTGGGTTGAAACCGACACTTGAAATAATAGCATCAGTCACTAACGTAATGTACAATGTTGGACGGTTACCTTCTCTCCATCCACAAGACCTACATTCTCGAGAGCCCAAGGACATCAGCTGCCCTGTTAAAATCTCCATCTGTCCAGTCCCATCTGTGTAGACACCAGGCTTCGCTTTGTGCCTGCTCACCGGTGAACTTCAGCAGTGATCAAGGTGAGCAACCACCTGCATGGCTATATGACATTTGGGCTGCATAGATTTTCAACCAAAAATCCAAGTGTGTCTCTTGAGTGAGAATGAAATACCAGATTTCCTTAAAACGTAATATTTCAAAGGTGTTATGTCCTTGAAGATAGAGAGTTCTTGGCTGCTACCAATTCTGTTTTCTTGCAATGAAAAGCTGTAGAAAAAAAACTGATAAACATTTGAAAACAAGTGAAATATTGTGCTTTAAAGAACCAATTGGAAGTTTATTTTGCAATGCTGGCTTGATTGGGCTTTTTTTTTTATATCAGGACAGCAGAAAGCTTGCACATCTTCCACCACAGACTGAAAACCCATCTGTTTTGACTGCAGTGAGGGAAAAAAAGGCATCCGTACATAGCAATTAGAAAGGCTTGGCTTATTTAAAACCAATGCAGTAGCACTTAAAGTGGTTTGACTTATTTTCATGGTTGAATGCACTTATTGTTGGGGTTCTTTGGATAAAAGTGGCAGCTAAATGAAATGTAATGTCATATTTTCACATCATTTGTGTCTGAGAGAACAGGAAACTTGAACATTAGTAATCGGTACTGGGAATGTGCTGATAATGCAAAACGCTAAAGGGCCCTTTTTTTCTTTTTCTAATGTCAGCAACATGCCAACATGAGGCCAGTTCATCAAATATTCCTCCCAAAGTCATAGTTCCACTGACTAAGCATTATGACCTTTTTAATTCCACTCCCTTATCCGGCCATGCTGCTTTATCATTCAGCACTTTTTTCTATTCGGTAGACACGGCCCAAAGAGACATGACAGAGCTGGAAGAAATCATCTCGAACTTGCATACATTATTGAAAAAGTCCCCAACACAGCGTTGTCTTTCTCTTGAGGTCTTGCCTAAGGTCCCATTAAACAATCACGCAAAGCCGTTAAGCAGTCAGACGCACTCAAACTTGTCTTGTTCATTCATGTTCGATGGCGATCAGCGGCAGGGTTTTGTGGACTTGAATTGTCGAGGCAATCTAGGTATCTCTGCACGTCTAAATGTCTTTTATTGCCCTAAGTGCTTTGGATCCTGAGATCAAAGAAGATGCATTTACGTCCAAGCGGATTACTTCATAAATTCTGAGCAAGGAAATATCCCTGTTTGCCCTCTATTCTGTTTTTAGCTTTAAGCTTTCAAGTGGGGAGAGATATCAGTTCCGCTTGTTGACAGTTCCACTCAGCACACTTTGGGCTGCAATGAAAACTGAGTAAGTCTTAGAAAGTTCAGCTTAGCTCAAAAGGTTCACATCATCACACAAAAGTGGCGGCAACAACTTCTGATCGGAAGTAAAGCAGTTTCTAAACTTGGGTTTGATTTAAGCTGTGCAGTTCAAAGTGATCATCACCCATCCTCGATCTTGAACGAGATTGTGGATACAAGCAAATACCGAAATGGGTTTCCTCCAGAGGGGGGCTGGCAGCTCCTTTAGTAGATAAGTGAGAAGTCCAGTCATTCAGGAGGGTCTCAGAGTAGAACCACTGCTCCTAGAAAGGGGCCTGTGAAGGTGGTTCAGGCACCAGCTAAGGAAGCCACCTGGTCGCCTCCAAAAGTGTTCCAGGCATTCGGAGGAGACCGAGGTTCAGACCCAGGACCAGATGGAGGGATTATATATCAATGCTGGCCTCGGAGAGCCTTGGAATCCCCCAGTCAGAGCTGGTTGAAGTGGCCAGGGACCCAGTTTGCAGGCCCCTCCACTGGAACTGCTTCCCCAGCGACCTGGGTATTGATAAGCGCTAGAAAATTGATGGATAGAGTTCAAGATCGAGGAAAATCTGGCGTACTTAATATTGCTCGGAACAAGGAATATAATTCAAATCAAATAAGTGAAGCCCTCCATCTATTGGGATTGATCTAAATAAATTGCATGTGAAATGTCCTCTGAAGAGATGTAAAAGTTCGCCTCAGGGATCGTCGAACAAAGTTCAAAGTTGCTGTCAGGGTGTAAAAATGAGCAACTCATCTACATAACATGCACTGTGGATTAAACAGGAGACTGGAACATGGCCTGCAGAGTTTTCACTCACACCATCAGTATTACGTATCTTATGAACTACTTTCCACAAGAGTTAACAAAGATTGTCCCTGAGGGGAAATGACTAAAATCACATTATCCTAGATTTCAACATCGTAGCAAAGTGTGAGGCAGATTTGAAAGAGTTTGGGGGGTGAAGGTTTAGTCAAACGCAGCCTAATTTGTCTCTGGATCGAAAGCATTGACGTGCAGTTGGTTCCTACTAGTATTGCATGATTGTTATTATAGGGAAAAATCATTGGCCGTCTCAGAACAGCGTAATATTATTACATTAAAAAAGTTAGATTAACATTCTTGTGTAATTCAAAAAGGGAAAAGACCTATAAATCCTTTTTTCTTACTAATTAATTAAGTGTTATACTTTGTTCATCTATTTCGGGTTAAACAATTCTGCACACACATTTTAAATTGATGTCACAATATTTTCAGGTTGCCTTTTTAACATCCAACTAGGGGCAGATGGAAATTAGCATTTCCTTTTTTTCTGTTTATCAATAAGTTCTGCAAAATAAATCAATTATGACTGATGGTGCATAATTACAGTGTCCGTCTGATGCACAATTAGACCCTCAAACCTTAGTTTTTACAAGCCTGAGATCATCATGCTTGTCCGTTCTCGAACAATCAGATAACTAGGTTTCCTTCTGACTCATGAAAGTGGAGTCTGTTTGTCAGGAAGTGAAGTTTTAAACCCCGCAGAGGACCAGACTGGAGCCCCATGGCAGCTCTGCAAAAGGGAGCTTTATTTTTAGCAGTCGAACAACATGAAGGAGAAAAAGAGGCCAATACTACCTGGCAAGATGTGTAGGAATGATGACATCGGCTCAGTGGAGTGGAAAGTGAGCACGGAGAGGATGGTGCAGTTTGATAGGTGGAGCACTGTTGGGGTAGAGAGAGGGGTGAGATGTGAGGTGAAGAGAGAAAAATAGACGGCGGAGCAGTGACAGAGGTCCCAGAGCAAAGGACTCAGAAAGTTCCTCTGATGACCCGAAGAAATCCCAGGATGCTCCGGAAAAAAAGAGACAATGAAGTGTGTAGTAAATGCGGTTACCTTTCATACACACACACACATAGACGTCATTTTTACTGGGGACACTGGAGATACGTGTCCACTACTTTTTGAAATGGCTGCTTTTGTGCCTATTACTCTTTCGAAGTATAATTTGTAAAAAAAAAAAAGAAGAACAAAATCAATCGTAATAAATCCCTTTATAAAAAGACAAAAAAATGAACTTCCTCGTTTAAAAATAAACAAAAATAATCGTCAAACAATCGTTCAATCTTTTGTAATTATGTACCCTGATAAAACTGACCCCCTTCACTGTCACATTGCTTAAAATGAACATCTTGAGCACCATTTAAATCTTCTGACCACCTTTGTCCCGACCACTGGCTTCTCACTCCCATTCAAAGTGATATTGTAGAAAAAGCAATATGTCTTTGAGTATCTTAGTTAGAGTGAGAGCTTTGATAAATATTACTGAGGAGAACAACAAGAGGTTTATCATCCCGGATAATATCAGCATATTTTAGGTCTGCTATCATACTTGAATTTGTAATCTGAATATTGCCTTTTACTGGCTGCTGACGTTCAGATCATTTGGTGACATCAGAATATACATTTAACACAATACATGGGATCATTTAATATATGTCTTAAAAAAACACAAATGATAGAAGCAATGACCGTTATTAATTATCTTACTGCAGAATTATAAAATATAAATGCATTAAATAGCCACTTTTTTTCATTTTGATATTAATAAACTTGTCTTCTTTCTGCAGGTTTTATCGTTTATCTGTCTTCCTCTCAAATCTTTTGTGCACACTTGAGTGTACTGTGATGACAGCTCTCTGTACGGCACGTGACCCGTGTGCTGAAATCTTAAACTTGGCTCAGTGTGTCATCGTCGGTACTGCGCGTTTGAGATATTGCTCATCTCAGGGAGCGCTGCTTTTGAGCAATTCGTTCAGGTATCGAAAAGCAGTGAATTCAATGCTCATCTCATGACAGGCTGCATATACTGTGCCTGCAGGGGTTGGAGAGGCAGGCTTTTGTAATGTTTGAGCATTGGTGCATTAGCGTATGAAAAGACTTCAACTGCCAGACACTACGACTGTACTCACCTGAACGGGAAAACACAGCATGTTCGCTCTCAGGAAACTGTTTACACAGCGTTTTCATTCGTCTCCAAAGATATGAAAAAACAATGTGCTCATAACAGAAGGAATGAATTGCATCCTGGCTTTGAATTGTTTTGAGGTTTGTCATGGGGAGAATGTGAAAATGTAGTTTGATAACCAGGAAGAACAATAAGCATGCACTGAATCTGAAATGATCAGAGAAAACAAGCATGATCATAGCCTACATTTCAGCTTGTTGTGTCCCTTTTGAACCACCTGTATCCTGCACGAACCTCCGTCAGACCCACCTCCACCTCTTGTAGTACTGCCAATGCGCTAAATGCAAAAAAACTCATCAGGCCAAACTATACCGCAGCCTGTTTAGGATGCATTTTTTCTGTAGATGGAGATTAAATGAATAATTGAATGGCAGTTCCAATCTGGAAGTCACTGGGGTGGCGTGCATGTGTGTTAACTTGGCTTAAAAGGCAGCGCTGCAGGGGAATGCCTTCTCTTCTTTTCATTACAGAAGGCGGATTGGGAAATGGATCAGGATCTGCATTCATTAGTGAGCACACAGAGGCGCGATTATGGCACACACACTTCCAGTTCCTCACCTGTCAGGCTTATTTCTCACAGAGGTATTTATCAAGGGAGGAATGAATGTTCCCCCTCATAAACACCTTTCGGTTTCAGCTTTCTCCAGGTATGACAATCATTAGCAGTAAATTGGCATTAGGAGCAATTAAAATAAATGATGGGGAGGTAATCACTGGGTGCCCAGAGCTACCGCCTTCACTGATGTGTGTGAAATATGCATAAGGAGAGAAGGGGGCTCTGGACCAGGTTCAGCCTGTAATTAGAGAGAATGTCCCCAAGAAACTCAGGTTAAGCGGCACAGCTGTAAACTCAAGAAAACAGTTCCTCAGGACTTTTTATGTCTGAACTAAACCATAAATTACACAACCCCTGTAACCCACTTCAGACAAAACCCTGCAATATCATCTTGTATCAATAAAGGTTTTGTATTGCCTTTATTGGTATCCAATACTACTTCATTAGTTATCCAATGTATTGTTCTTACTCTCAACCACATAATAACCTAATTGAACTCATATGTTATTCACGCACTTTGTCATGTCCGTGCATTTTCCTTGCATTGGACAAAGAAACTGAATTGTGAAAATTAGGTCCATCTATTTTTTCTCTGCTCTCAAACTCATGTGGAATAATGTCTTACCTAAAAGAGGAGACGAAACAAGTTGTTGAATCCCAGAAATCAATGGGTACTAACAAAATAAGAACAAATCCTGCATAGGAATAAAAATTAAGATGCATTTTGTTTTCATAACAAGTCCTGCAGAACGCTCTATATTCCACAACCTCTCCCCACTGGTGTATCTTCTTGTCTCGGAGTGTTATCAATAAGTAATGCTTGCGGTATCCGAGGGTGTGACTGAAATGTAAATGAGATTTGGTTTCTTACTCTCATGTTTTACGGTGGGTTTCTGGTTCTCCAGGGATTTATGTTTTTAATGCAAATTTGGGTCATGACTCACAAGGTGTTATTTGTACACATCAGTCCCCTTAGCCAGTGCCGGAGCCACAGTATATTTAGTCGGGTTTGATTTGGAATTTTTAAAATGACAGATTCGAGATTTTGTGCACTTTTTTGGTCCTATTCCTGATTTGTATTTGCCTCTTCTGATGTCAGTTACTTCATAAGGACAGTGAGTTGTTGTGTCTGGTTTCAGTCGGATGATCCATTGTGATGTGATCACTCTGAAGGCCACAGACAGCGCTTGAAGTCGCTCTGTGTCTGAACGCTCGCTCTCAGCATATTGAAGTGAAAGTGGTGGGCTTGGATGCCTTCATGGCACTGTGCGTCACACAGACGGGCTTTAATTAGTTCTAGGTTCTGTGTCACAATCCTCAGTGTCTATATTTGGATGTTGAAAGGCTTACTTCTCATATTTGTTCCGGAGTTTAACTTCGCCATTAGTCTCTGGCTCTGGTGACTGACCACATTTTGGCAATGGGGTAAATGATATGCAAAAAATGACTTTTAGGCGTGCATGTTGTCATTGGCTTTTCCACTTGACCCCCTTTTCCATTACAGAATTTGACAGAGCTAGTATTTAATATTCTGATACTATTCCGGGCCTTTCAGAAATCCAATTAGGCTCCTGAATTTACTGGATTATGACACGACCATTTGGGATTTACAAAGCCTCGGTTCAGTCTTTGTAGGGGAATTATCATAGATATGTTAGGGGGGAGAACATTTAATTGCCGCCCTGTTTGTGAGTGTGAAAATAATACAAAAGTAAAATAAACAATGAATTTGCCCTCCTTTGTGTTTACAAATCTAGGCATTGTTTTTTTGTCTACGTTTCACAAATGAGGAAATCTGTGCAGTTATGTGTGTACTCCAAAAACTCATACTGTACACCGTCATTATGCGAGGAGTTGGTAAAAAGCATATCTGTTCCTGTCTTTGTTCGAACTTTGTGACAAAGATTATTGTAGCTAATAATAACTATTAGACGAGGGGGGTTCATGTAGCTTTACAGCAAACAAATTCAAAGAATCCCTGAAATACTTATATATAAGGTATAGCATATATCAATAGTTTAAAGGAGCCACATTTTCAAGTTCACTGGGACATGTCTCCATGCTTTAATGTTCAAAAAGCTCTTTATTTTTCTCATACTGCCTGTGCTGCAGCACCTCTTCTCACCCTCTGTCTGAAACCAGAGCCCAGTCTGCACTGATTGGTTAGCTGGCCGGCTCTGCTGTTATTGGTCAAGCGCGTGGAGATGTCCCGCCTTTAGCGTGCTAGCCAATAGAAGCACAAGTGTAGAGAAACTCCCTCTTGAGAGAACTTCGGGATTTTAGTCTCTGCAGACAATTTACATGCACAAAAACCAATATAACACACTATAGGAAAGGATTAACCCCCCAAAATAGGGCCTCTTTAAATAAATTGATATTAGCAGCAATATAATGAGGCCTTAGAATGTGTGTCGAATTGAGAAAATTCACCGTGAACTTATTTATGCTGTTTGTTTCACACCTGCCCACGGTTGCATACTCCCACTTATTCATTCCGTTCTGTAAATGTATGCCATTTTGCTCCAAGTGACGCCTTTAGACATTTCTGTGGAGGCACTGGTAGGGAAAAGTAGGACCCACATGTTAACAACAGCCCCTCGATACACTGCGCATCCAATTTATACCTTTGGATGTTTTATTTTGAACCAGTATTGCATTACATCGCCAAGGCCAGAGCAAATGAGAAATCACATTTTGCAGACGACTGGATATTTTCCATTGAATCCTGAATTTCACATGCCATGCTTGAATGATGCCCCTCCTCAAGTCACACAGGAGACCGCACCATTTACCTGAGCGCCTCCATTCTTAATGTTCAGATGATGTTTTTATCCTTGTCTGTCCACTTTTAATGTAAGCAATATGTTAGCTGAATCACACAAAAGGCACTCTCAGTTCAACGAGCAATCCCCAGGTCTGGCGAGTAAAAAATAAATAAAAAGTGTGTTCCTTCAAGCACAACTCTCATGTCTATGCAATGTTCTGTTGTTTTCCCCTGTTGTTTGGCAAAACACACGTTGTGTATTCACCAAACACAAACAGCAAGTGACGGAAGATATTCCGCCGCAGTGGCTAGATATGTAGAAATCTGTGGGAATGAGTTTTAGTGTGTGCGGTGCCAGTGTGATCTGCAAGTCTAATGCTCCTGCCCTGCATGAGCTAATCCAAAGTAAGGGAAGTATTTAATGAATTTAAAATACCTATTTAGTGTTACACCATTGTGGAGGGAAGCATCCATCATTCGTTGGACTATTCCCTCAAGGCCTTGTCTACTTGACCATGACGTCGCTTCCATAGCGGTACCTTGAAATGGATTTAATTAGTGTCATTGTTTTGGACGTTGACACAATCAGAGCCCGGCATCTGATACTTTCCTCTCTCTTCTTCCCTTTGAGTGTGCTTTCACTCTGCGTGGGCTTTTGATATTCAACCAGGCTCAAGGTGAATTCTCGCTGTGCTTTATGGCGTGTCTGGAGATGATTCTTATTTGCAGTGGACAAGCAAGCCATACATCACCGTGCCATATTTGCCTCCCAATCCTCTCAATGCACTTCATTTCTGTGTGTTGGAGCTCATTAAACAAGGCCTGGGTGAAGTGAGCAGTATGTCCTGAGGAGGAACTTTGTCTTCCAAAGGCATTACCATAACCCAGTGCATCTATCCTCCCGGCATGCTGGCCCGCCTCTCCCCCCTGTGTTTGCATTGGCCCTGAGCTATGTGTGTATATTTGCTATTATTAGGAGGAGAACTGCTGGAAGGTATAGAAAAATGCCAAGGAGGACAGCTATTTTTAACAGCTGGTGCTTGGCCTTGATCCCTATTTTTCTCTCCCTCTTTTCCTTCTTTTCTTCCTACGTCAGTATGCTCTGTTTGCAAACCGTACCCTGTGCTGGCTGGGCATCGGTGCATTGCCCCCTCTTTCAACTGTCCAGCTCCATGCACAAGTGCTGATGAATCGCAAGGTGTCACGCGCTTCCACTTCTTTTATCTCCCAACAGACACAGAAGTTGGAAAAAGGAAATATAACAGTGCAAGTACAGTACCATCTGTAAAAGGAACCATTTTTAGAAAACTTATCTCACGTCTTTTAATTTGACTCAGCCAGAGGCAAATTAATGAACTGCGTAGCCGGGGCTTTTAAATAGTTTTGTGCTGGAGCTATGCAAAAAAAAATCCATTCATACAGTGATATATGCTAGTCCTCACTGACATTGCAGTGCTAATGCAGTCGAGAGAACTCCTCCTCTTCCCCTATGCAATCACCACAAGCTGAGCAGCAGAAGCAGCTCACGTGTGCCTCCTCTCTCCTCAAACATTTGTCTTCACAATTTTGTTTGACTATCATTTCCTTCTCTCCCTCCTAAAAAAACAACTCTCTTTCCATTCAGTTTTTTTTTCCTCCTTTGACCCTGTAACGATCCCCTTCTCATCCTTCCGAGAAACTATAGATAAAAAAAACCCGTTTAACCAATTTTAGCTGCAGACGCACTGAGCGCAGTGTTATCGCCACTTTAGAAATCATCAGATAAGATGATCTCCTGATTGCGTTGATCATATTGTTTCTGGGGCATTTTTGAAGAGAGACATGAGAGTGATATGACTGTGTGATTATATCATCCTCTAAAAATATTCACTTTGGGAGCTGTCATTCTGAGAGAATAGCAGAACAGTGGGGAAGGGTTCCTCTATCCTCTCCATTCATCTGTAAAATAACATCATGATTTAACTGTTCTGCTACCAGAGAGCTATTCCTGGTTCTAAATGTGACAGGTATAATTATGGCGGCCATATGGTATTTTCTTATCTGTTTTTTGACGGCAGCGCAGAGGTCATTCCGCCACCCGTGTTCAACACTGAAGTTAACGGTGTTGTCAAGGCTACCGCATGCAGGATGTGAGCAGAACACATAATTTTCTCGCTCCGTTTTTAAAGCCATAACCACAGCCTGTGCTTCACACATATCTCAATGTAATTATCCTTTTATTCTACCTTAGAAAATATAAAATAAGCTGCCGTTTGTTTCTCATTTTAGCCACGGTTGGAGAATCAAAGTGGCAAGAAATGCATTTCTGGATATTCCCTGGCTCTAACCAGTGATTTTTATTGAAGCTGAAGGCCTGTACAGTCAACCTCTACTACTCACAGCAAAGCAGTAAATGTCCACACACACACACACACACACACACACACAGAAAGAGCAGGAAAAAAAGGAGGATGAAGGTTATAAAAGACTATAGATGGGAAACGAGAGAGGAAGTGACAGAACGGGAAGACGGAGAGGCTGCACAGCTGGCCTCGGCCCAACAAATTCATTTTGTAGGACCACAAATCAGTCAGTGTTGTGTGAGTCGGAATCCACGACTTGTGTTTGCAGAGAAACAGCAGTGAAAGCTCGCAGTGTTGGAGCACGATCAAAGTGGATTGCAAGTGAACACACCACACTGGAGACAGGCTGGAAAGCATTTTGCTTTTAATTCACTTAAGTCCCCTTGTTTAGCTTATTTAATGAATGCTTGTGTTGGGAACATTAAATACAGCATTTTTAACCACCGCATGCAGTTGACCCTACGTTGTGCAGGCCAGTTCAGTCAAGCATAAATGGCAACTATCCCCGCGGGCATGTCGTGTACAGGAAATACCTTGTTTAACCTTATCTTGTGAATGTACATTCAGTGAAACTGACTTCACCATTTTATACGAGAGAGATGCATTAGGCCTGACACTTCCTATATCATGATATATCTTATTACTGAATGTTATTATATTCTACATGCTGATTAAGCTACCGAATCAAAGCATCCTGAAATGCTGGGAGAATACATACCAGGATGTTTCTGTTATACATCACAGTGTGTCTTTGTTAGAAATACATCCAGATTGGATTTCTATTTTCATGTGCAGCAACCATAGCGCTCGGTACAGTAATGAGGGAGGTGATATTTAGTGGGTGGCCCTCCTGACTAAAGCAAAGTGACAGCTGCATGCTAGGTTGTAATTTGTTTCTTATAAAACCCCAGTTCGATGTCCAAGCTCATTACATGTGAGAATGTGTCACCGGCTGTATTTCACTGGTAAAGTAAACAGCAAGCACACAGAACATCCAATCTGCAGGGCTGATGCAAGAGA
Organism: Eleginops maclovinus; assembly: GCF_036324505.1. NCBI lineage: Eukaryota > Metazoa > Chordata > Actinopteri > Perciformes > Eleginopidae > Eleginops > Eleginops maclovinus. The sequence continues at coordinate 6,683,937 of NC_086366.1, read as the reverse complement.
CGAGCATCTCGCTACGCTACAACAGCAGTTTTATGCATCTGACACAAGACGACTGTAATATTTATTGGAACGCGGAATATTATGCGGAAAGAAATATTGGCTTTCAAGTTGTTTGTTCATAAAGAATTGAAAAAAGAGAAACATTAGTTTGTAGTTCACATATGACGCAACCATTTGGGATTTGAAAAATAGGGATTCAGTCTTAATAGACAACTCAAAACATGTTCAAACGGTTATCTTAGAAAAACAATACTACTCCTAGGACAGTTGCAGTCTTAAATGGGTATAAAGTTGCACCATCTTTCATATAGCTTGAAATCAGAGCTGTCAAAACATTGAAATGTAGCATCTGTGTCCACAGACATTCCTACCAAAATGAACTGTATTAAAATGATACACGCTTATGGTAATGAAATACAATTTCAACCTAAGCTTCATTTATTTCACATCTAACATCTTTGTACATGTTGAACCAAAAACAAGATATTACTTTACCAATTCAGCTGTGTCTCTAAAGCCTGCATATATTGTGAAGTATATTGACAACTAAAGCCAAGGTTTTTGATTTGTTCTCATATATAAATTGCAAAACACCCCTTACTCCTTACCTTGGAATCAATAATCACAACCCTAAATGGAGGACGTGTAATCCAAAAACATGAAACTTTTAGGATTATCCCGCTTTGAAATCGATCCAAGTTTCAAATACCCATCGCCAGTGGGCTTTTGTAGAAGCAGCATGGAAACCAATATCAACTCAGTCACTGCACAAGGTATCACATAAAAACCCTTTTTGAATGATTGCTTTTATTTGAGTTTATTTCTTAGACTTCATGTGATCCAGATAATAAAGAATAAGGTCAAAACACCACAGGCTTACACAGCAGACCTCAGAAAACCTCAAAATGAAGAAGAAATGTAAAGAAACAAGAAAACCTTCTAGCAAAGTACGTGCATGTAAAATCTATCCAATTCTTTTGTGCTTTGTGCATTTGAATAAATGGAAATAGCACACTATTTTTGTAGCAAGAGGTTGAAGCAATCTCTATTTAGAGTTTGTTGCAAGGCATCCCACAGGACTCCGGGACTTGCAGCTGCACTTGATTGTGTTTCATCTGTCCAGGTCTCTGGAGCGTTTGCATCAATTCAAGCTCGATGCTCTCCTTACAGCATGCCACTTTACCTGATTCAAACGTGATTGACATATGAGGCTGGCCAAACCTACATTATCATATTCATTACCTTTTGTTATTGGAAAACACACATGCGAGGCCAAGCTTTCTACCTTATCTGCTGGATAGTTTTCCCAGAGGAGGAGAGGTTACTGATACCCCTTTTCTCTGGATAATCTTAGTCTTTCTCTCAAACTACTCTCATCATGACTTGTCCTATCCGAGCTGTGACTGAGGGGCACATGGCGAGATCCCATCAGGACAAATTAGGACAACCATGAATAAACCTGTCCGTGAGGGAGGAGGCAGAGTATCACAATAGACGTCAGAGTAACACCTGAAGTGATTTACCACAAATCGATAAAAAACAGTAGTGCTTTTTCACCACCACGAAGAAACCATAGAGATGTTTTTTGGGTGTGATAAATTAAACCGGTACCCAGCCTGAAAGGTGAGGCCAGAGATGGAGACTCGCAGGTGGAAAGGTGATAAATGGAAACAGTGATAACCAGAAATGAACTTTCTATCCATAAAGTCGGCTGCTGTGTTTTTGATAATTTGTTGCCTCAACCCCTCCAATCCATCAACAAAAACAGATGTGATAAGAATTCTTAAACAGTTTCCTGACAGCATCATGAAGGAGGAATAAAGAAATAGATCCTGTGTGAGCCCTATCTCTTTTCGTTTACTATGATCATGTTATTCTCCCCGACAAACAGTATTGGTATGTTCCTCGGTGCGCTAATTTAACTGTTGCCTCTGAACGCCTAAGTCAAGAAATCATGTGGAACCAGTTTGGACGCCTTATGAATGGTCGGATCAATTGATTGATTTGTGTAAGTGTGTAAATCCCGGTCGCCTAAAATCCCCTCAGCATGAATAGCAGCTTCCTACTGAGAATGCTAAGTAGCCCAGACAGAGGGGGTTAGGTGTGTGTGGGTGTGGGTGTGGGTGTGTGTGTGCTGGCAATCTTTGGTATTTTTCTGAAAGCCTATCCCTATCCTGATGGATTAATCGTTGTAGAGATAAATGTGTCCTTTTCAGCCCCTGCAAAGTGAAAATATTTATCAAGGATCAGCAATATTCCTTTAGAGAATCCCCAGGCTCAGTGCCCCATGATCATCTGTATCAAAAGAAATCCCGTAACACTCAGGTGTGTGTGTGTGTGTGTGTGTGTGTGTGTGTGTGTGTGTGTGTGTGTGTGTGTGCGCATGTGTGTGTGTGCGCATGTGTGTGTGTGCGCATGTGTGTGTGTGCGCATGTGTGTGTGTGTCACATGCTCCGTGTTAGCCAATAAGGGTATCATTGCTTTGTGCTGAACTTTCCATTTCTTGTCATTCTTTCTTGGTCGGGCTTGTCAAAGAAATAATCTTGCTTCACTGGTCACTGCATCAGTCACGCCTCAGCCCATAGTGGCTCTGGAAAATTGCCTGGACTTTAGAATAGGCCCGAGCTCGGGGCGTAGAATTGTCTGTGACCAATATCATTTTCTCAATTCTCCAGTTATTCAGACAGCCCCCCCAAAGCATACACACCACAATCCTACATACATTTTTGTGTATATAGTTTTTATTTAAAAAACTCACACTACTCATTTTGTCCTTCGGCTCTATGTGTCCCAGCTTTAATTATTTATATATTTTTTTAAATAAGAATTAATTTAGCCACATCTTTATCGAACAAAATGTCACTTATCTCTAATGTAGTGGCTACATAATCCGAGGTGAGCCTGTCAGTTAATGCTGATGTGGCAAAAACTGAAACTGATCACTACTACATCAATAGTTTACATGAAATGATTGATTATAGCCACTTTAAAGCTGAAGTTAAGGACTTTTACATTAAAAACAATTGCTGTTGCATTCAAGCCCTTGCCAAATGCTGCTGATTAAACCTAAGGCGGCCGAGGACAGCTCTCTGTATTTCACAGTATTTTCTGTTGTGCTATTTAGTATCGGTGGCATTTACAGACATGACACTTCGCTGATGTGTTTCACGTCAACCAGCGAGTGCTAAATATGGCAGGAAGAGTTTGAGAGATGATTGAGACAACAGAAGCGGAGTGAAAACTAAGTGCATAGCGAAAACTATGAAGGAAATTCTAATAAGCACTCCTGCAGGCGGGGAAGTTAGCAGGCAGTTAGCACGTTTTAAGCTAACGTAAACAGGTGTTGCGTAATATCTCCCACTGCCAGATGAAGGAGACAAAATGTTGCACTTTAGCTTTAAGTCCTTTTTAATTCAGGATCGTGGACACTTTTTTATGCTACATTTATTTCTGCTTTTACAGCGATTCATACACGTAGGCCAGGGCATAATATTTCCTATCCCTGCAATTAGCTTCTTACAGTTAGCTACACTAAGCCACCTTCCATATCAGATCACTTCATGACTATAAATTGAAATAAAGTCCTTTTGGCCCTCGCTAATTGAAGATTATTTTTGGTACAAATAATCCTTTCGAAAATGCAATCACACATTTGACCTTGCAGGCTCCGCAGGCTGGGAGAGCGTAAGGGGAGAGTGAAGCACCCTTCAGTTCGTTTAACAGAACAATGGAGCAGGATTGTTAAAACCTTGACGGCCCAAAATAAAGCCTTCACCTTTTAACACACAGTATCAGCTTGCTTTTCACCAATTGGATTCAAAAGCAGTAGTGTGTGTGCAGAATTCTGATGTATTTCCTATTGAATGCAGACTTAGATTAATTAAATATTTGGTTTCAGCTGAATGAGGGGTGATTCTTAGATAGACCCTGTGGTCCAAATGTGTATCTACAGCTTGGTCATTTCCCCAAGTGATGAATGGACATGAGTGGAAGATGGATGCCGTCCAGCTACATCCACACCTGACATACAGTATGATGCAAAGCGCCTGCTGATTTACCACCATATGACTCACATGACTCATTCCCCCGATGACCAGCGGAGAGCACTTCATCAGGAAGAGGGCAGCAGAAGGATTTGGACAGAGCAGAAGAGGAGCTAAAAAATCAAATGAACAAAAATCATTTCACCTGCTTCCCCTCACCCACCCTGGCTTATTCTCCAATCAAGCTAACCTTGTTTGTTTGCCAAACAAAAAAGGGGCTCATGAGCTCTCCGTCCCGCGTCTATAAACCTGAAGAGGCAAAGCAATCAATGACAAAGAAGGCATTCAATTTGCGTTTAAATCCGAGGCTAATCGTCTAATTTGCTTGGTTCAATGTGGTATCCTAATCTCCCCACAAAAAGGCTACTCGAATGTCCTGGTAACGAGGCACAAAGGTTGTCTTCTCGTTTTACATAAGTCAGTTTACTGTGGTCCACTGGGTCGAGTTATACAACCCCCACAGTTTTTTATTCAAATGAGAAAACTGAGGCTATGGAGAATGTGGTTTTGGGCAGCAAAAGTGAGACACAAAGGATTACCTTTAATGATCTGGTCCTATTTTGTTATCAGTAGATCAGTGCAATAATGCACAAGACGTTTATTTTATTCCAAGTATGTTCATTTATCCGGGTTTGTCATTTGTCACAGCTTTGTAGTTACATATACGCATATGGTATGGTTGTTTGGTGTTTATTTAAGCCCTAAAACTCATGAAAACCCATGTCTTAATACTCCAAACAAACTCCTCTGATTAAAAATGTACATGATTTATCTTTTTGTATCTGCTGTTGCAGAAAATGCCAAGCGTTGAGGAAAACAAATTCTAACTCAGCGTACAATGTGGTGGAAATGATATTCAAACGTGATTGATCTGTTTATCCTGAACCAGTGCAGGCAACCATTTACCATCATTACTTTTCCCAAAGACAGAGGCGTGCGATTTTAAAATAAACAACAATCAGTCTTATTTCACTCTTCCAAATGACACCATCATGTGTGTTGCTTCATGCAGCCGTTGACTCTTACTTTAGCTGATGAATCTATTCATTCAATCATTCCCATTTAGCTGATTCATTCACAGCAGACGTCAGATAAAACTGCGGTAGGATGCCGGCTTCCAGGAAGCAGTTCACTTGACTGCTTTGCCTTTAATTAGAGCATGATAACATGTTTTTAAACTCTATCTTTCTCTGCCTCATGTTCCTGTGAAAGGCTCATAAATAAATTGAGGAAGAACATCCACTTTTGAACTCAACGGGCATCAAAGTACAAGAAGACAGACAAGTGCTCTGCTTACAGTCGTGTGGAGCAGGAGATGTGGTCTAAAATGGTCCTCCTCCGCCTTTTATCATCTGCTTATAATGTGCAAAATAGATAAAATAAACTGTCATATGGTGGTTGAACGGAGGACTTAATTGTCCCGTAGATCAATCAATCGACCTGCCTGTGTTTAATGACATATGTGGATACATTTAAAAAAGGAGGAACATTGTCAGTATGCTCCTGTGGTCTCTAAACTACATGACACTGCTGTCAGGATCTGCTGCGTGTTTAAAGAGAGGGTATAGGAATGAACTTTGACCTGCAGTGCATTTATTTTATTCGCTTGAGAAGGAGCTGACAATTTGAATGTTCCTATATAGGTGTTGCATGGTACAGAAGGGAAAGCGCTTCACTGACCCATAAACAAACATCATATTTGGATCAATAAGCCGAGTGGCCACTGCCGCCTTGAGATGCTCACCATAAATCTCCAAAGGGCCGCCCTCACCCTCATTAAATTATAAAGAATCCACGAGCCGTGAAACACTGATGCTGAAGCATGCTAAAAATAGAGAGGCCTAAACAAAGGAGGGTTTTTTTTTCCTCTCTTACTATCCATATTGTTACTTAAGAATCCTTTTAACTATCCGCTTCCCTCATCCCCTGAGGTCAGTAAAGAGAGGTGGCCAACTCCAGGCAGCGCGGCATACTCACATGTGTTTGCAGGTTGTCGTCCGCGCATCAACAAAACACTAACGCTTCCCTGTGATGTCACGATGAGGGAGCTACAGCTGTTCTGGCGGATGGGAACACTCTCATTGAGGCGCTCGGGCTCCCGAGGATGTCTGAGGTGCGTCTTGTTGCTCCAATTTAGATTGCGAATCCACTTAAAGTACATAAGTCAGGAGTGCTCCCAGCTAAAATGCAAGCCGTGTTGGGCCGCGAAGACCTTAAAAAAATCATGGACCTTGCACTTAGGAGGATTACATTATCATGCCGTTAAAAAGGAAGAAGAATAAAAAGGATGGGGAGTCCCAACAGCGTCACCTCCAACAGGGGCAGCCCACGCAGCACATGATATTTATTCTTAAACAATATCGGTTATTTCTCCTTATGACACATTTCACCACTTGTCAAATGTTTTCGCTGCAAATGGGAGATTGCTGTGTTCATGGCGATGTGAAACGAATCAGGGAGAAAGACAGTTTCCACACTAGTGAGTTTTTCAAGGCCTCGTGGTATAAATATCAACCATCTGTGAGGCCATCTGCATTGGGGTGCTATATCATGCAACCAAGGCCAAGCCACCAGACGCAGACAGGTTTCCTCCCATGGCACTCTCTACACTGCTCACGAGACAAGTAACCTATCGCAGAATCACTGATATCAACAATGGATCTGCCACATACATTATAGAGTGTTGTCATCCCTATATGCACAAGTGAAGTCATCTTTTAAAGGAGCAGTCGTGATAACCTCAGGGATGTATGCTCGGCCCTGCCTCCATATCTCCTCTTTCTGTAGAAAAGCCCGCCTTAAGGGGGAAAATTGAACATAGATGTAATATATGTTTGCTCTCAGGTGCGTTTTCAATCAAGTGTTTTTATCTGAACTTAGATTACAGAGGGGCTGCGGTGATAGCAGGGGGAAAAATGTCTGCTAAACCCAACCATCCATCATAGTTTGACAGCTGATATTGCAGCAGTTACGAGTATTATTTTTTTGCTTTTGTTCTTTACTTCACTGTTTTGGAGGTGAATTCTATGAATACCGACTCTGCGTAGATGAGAGACCATGACATTTTACATTCAGCTGGAAATACAGAGGTAAACAGAGCAACACAAGCTAAGACAAAATACCTGACCACACAAGATGGAGGACAACAAGTCTTTTCTTATCTGCCTCATGCAACATCTGGAATCATGTGCATGTGAGATGTTGTTTCGAGCTATTTAGTTATTGGAACGGAAAGGAATGGAGGAAGGCTGGTGCTGAAGAGCAGGCCACTCGAGGGGGAAAGGGAGAGCGGGAGAGAGCAGAGGGGCCACTGGCGAGTAAAAATCCTTTTGTTATTTCTGTAGTTTGTTGAGACACAGAAGGGGAGGGGTGATTAATTTGTCTCAAGGCCTGAGAGCACACGGCAGCACTCCCTCTTCGCTGTTTGTTTACCTAAATTACACCATGCTGCTCTTACCCTGAGCACGTGACGGGGTAGATCTTCATGTGGCAGTTTTAACAAGATTGATGGAATAATCCTAAAATTAAGAAGCTGGTTGACAAATAAAAATGATAAGCGTGCATAAATATGCCTTCTGGTACAAAAGCAGATGTTTAACGTGCCTTTGATCACAAGCATGCGTCACCGCAGCCTGCTAAGTATAAATAGCTCAGAAAATATGTCATGCTTTTGAATTTTAAACATGCTGTGTTTCTTGTTTCGGGGTGTAAAATCACACCTCTTCATGTCCTAAAAACACCTTATCTTGATGATCGCAAGTTACAATTGATTATATACAAATACAGAAGCAACTGAATCTGAAAATAAAAAGTATATCCAGTGTAAATTAATCTGCAGATGATGTCCTGGATTAATCTAATAAATCCTTTGGTTTAGTCATTTAAATTTGACAATGCAGGCTTGCTTGTTTTGTACAAAAAAATAAGATCTCCAAATATTTACATTTTGAAATGTTAAGTTTTGGGGCATATGTGCTTAAAATATGACTTCAATGATGAATCAATAAAAAACAAAAGCTCTATAATTATCTACTCAGCCTTTAGAAGTAGTACTGTTAAATGTCCACTATGGTATAAGCTAAAGCAATGTCATAGTGATATGATATATTAGATTGAAAAGTACCTTAATATTACCCTTTCCTTTTATACCATTGTAGTTATGTGGCAAAATATTTGATAAAATGGTCCCAAAGACTCATTAACCCTGTGCATATCCATTGTATAGGACTAGTAGTACAAGTTTCTTATTGAAAGCCAAACTAATTCAATCATACTTGTGTCTGCAACACCTAACAAGAGGAAATCCGCTCAATAAGCCTTTCAGTGTTTGATGCAGGCTGCCCGGGCTGTGTAAGAGAACTTCAGACTCTAGAGGTCTCCATCCTTCAGCATCCCCTCATCATCCACCTATTTCACCCTCCTCCTCCTCCTCCTCTTCCTCTTCTTCCTCCTCCTCCTCCTCCTCTTCCTCCTCCTCCTCCTCCTCCTCTCTGGCATTTTGTGCAGCGGAGGAGGAGAGGAGGAGAGACTGTGAGGAGGAGACAGAGGGGACCCTGAGACAACACGTCCCACGCCAGAGCCAGACAGCCAGGGAACTTTGATTTGACGCCAAGTGTATAGCCTGCGATGAAGATGACGATGAAGAGAGCGAGCCACGTTTCTTGTTCTTGGGAGGCTTAGATATGTCGGGTGTGCGCAACATATGATGCCCTTGGACTCATGTGCTCAATGAAGATTAATCTTTCTCTGATTTCGCTCCTTTATTCGCTGCTGGTGCCGCGTACCCGCACTTAGATCAGCCGAATGAAGGCAGTCTGAGCGCATTGTTTCCAGCTCCGTTGTAAATGGGATTTCCAGCCGTGATGTCTGCAATATTTCGCTCTTTGTTTCTGGGTAAGTCACTTCCCATTCCTTAAAAATAAACAAAAGATAATGTATTCGTTTAAACAGTGGAGCGTCTGACAATCACCACTGACGGTATGGAGACTGATACTCTTCGTTATTATATTAGCGATGATTTAAAGACATTTTTGTTTTTTACACATCTGGGAAATGTTTTCAGTCCCGATTTGGAATGATGTCAGAATATATATTTCGTAGAGTCACCCTGCGCATATGTTTATATATTTGTATAATGTATGCGTATATGAAAACGGGAACGTACAAGTCAACCTTGGCTGATCTACTTCGGGGAGCTCTGAAAAGAGGGGGAAATGAAGGGAGAGAAAAGTTCACCTGACCCCTCCCTGTAAATCTGCGATCCTGATTTATTTACCCTTTTTGTGCATCTGTGGACCCACATTCTTCAAGAAAAATACATGTGCTGCATAAGAACAATGCCTTTTTACTATTTTTTGACATGAGTAAAAAGAAATCCAGACTTATAGGCTACACACTCTACAGCAAGACCACACAAGGGTAGAGATTTTCCATATGCTGTGTCTTATTGTCTGCCTCAATTTTAAGTGTCTTAGATATGATTTGATTTTCAGTTTTGTACAGAAAAATGGAAATGATGTGTTTCTTATAGTTGTAAATGAAGCTTTCTTTGTCCATCTTTGTGTATTTACCACTACTGCTGATATTCAGTACAACACATTTTTTTAAACAAACTACTTTCCTGGGGGCATTAACAAGTCCAGAGCTAAATGAGGTATTGTTTAATTCCACTGCGACTTCACTGGCTGGCAGTGTGTAAAAATTCCTTCTTGTAAAAGGTTTCACACTTCTAAAGCTGTCTCATCACCTGCAGTGAAATTCCCCCAGCTGGGAATAACACAACGTTTTCCCAAGTGAATTTTACAGTCTGAAATGATTATGAATACGGGAGTTTAGTGTGAAGAAGTTAAAGTAAGAGTGGTTAAACGTGGCCGTATGAGTGATAATGCACCAGAGAGCTGGCGGCTGGTCTGCTTTGGTTTGAGTCCAGAAGTCGTGCTTTAGTCTGCGTGAAGCTTTCTGTTGGTGGAGCTGCAGCCTGGAGAGAAATCTAAACAATAATTTGCGTTTCCTTTTTTTATTCCTTTAAATACAGCTGGTGTTATTTGCTTATGCTGGGTGTGGATTGTGCTGTGTGATTGTGAAAGACGTTATCCCTCATTATTCAGTAACTTGCGTATCGCGGTGACCTCTCAGGAGATTGGCCTGCCCCTTGCACAATGCATTCTGGGAAAGGTTCCAGTTCCGAGGTGACCCCTGAATAAGATAAGTGGTAGAGAAAATGGGCGGATGGAGATATTATGTGGACCTGCATACATGCTGACTTGTTAATGCTTACATCGGTCGACCAGTGTGTCCACAGTGTGTGTTCAATGGTGATGGCCACTGATCCTGGCTTTAACTAAAGGAGCTGACTCGACAGTGGACACAGTCTTTTCGCTCATCAGCCTGTTGTGTTAGATAATGATCCAAGCTATACATGCGAATTCAAAGAGCCTTTAATGATGACAACCAAGTCATACTAGCTATCGCAACACCAAGGTGAAAACATCACACATACAGTTATTTAATTCTCTAATAACAACAATTATGGTGCACCTTTCTTAAAATAACCATCAGCCTGTGACTAGATTATTAAATGACTTGTTGTTGCCATGGTGAGGAACTTTCTTCTTCCCCTATCATGTCACAAGATATTATTTTATAAAACAATTGGTGCAGCTGAATATGATACTGTTCGGGTGAATGTGCAGTAACCTGTGTCATGTGTCTCTCATGCAGGAGCAGAATAAATGCCAGTCAGCCAAAAGAGCATTTTCCCCTGAGTAGAGAGATGTGTAGCTCTGCTGCTGCGCCACACTGAAGGACATTTTCCCAAAGTTATAGCCTATATTTATTCAAGATCAACATTGAGGCCATGTAAAGAGAGGAAGTGGCAGTTTGATTCTAAAAGGATCAATAGTCATTAATACAGGCTCATTTCCTTTTTTTATTTGGCTTTGGCCTCACAAGTCCTGAGACATCCTTTAATTTAATATCTGTAGGAGATGTTATATCCACTGTTCACATTACAGATAAGTAGCACAATTAATTGCCACAGAGAGCTCCTCAGCTCCCTTCTCTGAATCTGCGGATGGAAAGTGAGAAACGGCACACGAAAAAAAAATAGTGGGGTAGATTCAGCTGGATAAAGAAGACTAGTGATGGATTGCCTCTCTGTCCTTGTGCCAGCATTAAATTATTCTATATGAGAGATTTGAAAATGACTGTCAAAGAAAAAATAACAGTGAAAGTCACTTGACAGAAATGTAATTGTAAAGAATGAGCAGCTTTAAGGGGAGATCCAAACCTCTGCACCCTTTGTCGAGTCTTGTGTAACAGCTGAGACAATGCAATGTGAGTGACGTGTGGGGCGTCAACGTGAGCGTGTGTGTGCCGATGCGTTTGTGTCTACATGCATGCATACACGTGTACAACAATGAAGATTCCTGTGCACGCCTGCTAGAGTTAGATGTAGATAAGCAGAGCGTTGGCTCCAAACAGAAATTCTGTCCCCATTCTATATTTAGCATGTCTGCCGGGGTAGCAGAGGATCTCTGAAATGTGAAGATGACAGGAGTCTCCTGAGCCAGAGGTTATGAAGTGACATCTTGATGTGTTTGCGCCTGAATCACACTCCCACACACACCAAGCCATAGACTTCTGACATTCCCACAAACCCTGAGACATTTCGATTCTTGACGTCTAGTTACCATACATTAAGTCCTCTTTTTGATCTTCCTTTTGAAGCGCATTATTCTTCAGCTTTATCACGAGGCATCCCCTATGTACATACTGGGCTTTGAGCATGTTATTTTTCCAGAGCATGTGATGAATTTAGCAGATTTCCCTGTGCAGGATATTTAAAGCATCTGTCACTTAGGTGTGGAGTCTTGCACAGAGGCATAGACCTTTACATGAGTCCTATTGGCTGGTAGAATTAAAATACAGGACTTCCTTGATGAACATAATACAAACATATCAACGCTTAGAGCTCATGTTCAAACACAGGTGAAGAAAAGGCACCACAATGCATATATGCACTGAGGAATCAGCATCCAGTAGATATTCCATTCAAGTTGCAGGAGATACAGTACACTAAAGATGCCTCTTTTCAGGGGAAAAATAGCTGGCAGTGCATCGCTTCAGATAGGTAAATGACTTCCCTTCCACACCTACAATGTCAGCTATTTGACATGCAGAACAAAGTGTAAACAGATTTACGTCAGGAGAGGATTTAATTGCTCAGAGCAAAAAAGTGGCAAATCTGAATGGCTCAGCAAGGACAGAGCGATGTGGAATACAAAACCTGCACCAAGGGTGATTGAAGAGGCCTGCAGATGAGTACAGAGGTCCAGGCGCCCTCAAAACAATTGACCCATATCATTAACAAACACTGATTTGCCTTCCAAGCACTTTCCCCCCGATGTGCACGGCCTTTGAATGACAGCGTGCTTCCCTGAATAACAAACCATCCTCTTTTTGTACCTGAGGGATTCTTCATGTTTCATTGATTTTAGAGCTTTTAGTCTTTCCTTTCTGTCGCAGCTAGCTGGATGCCATGCTGAGTGTTTGTAGGTGAAAGTGTACCTGCTTTGTACTGTAAGTGCTTTTATTCCTCCTACTTGAGGGGGCTAAGCTTGATGATTTGTATAGATGTATGGGGTAAAAAATAAATAAAGCTCATGCTGATGGAATGAATGCTTGATTTCATTTGCTAGATATTTCCTCACTTGACAGTTTCTTTATCCTGGCGTGTTTCTGCCACACCCATATTATCCAAGCTGTCCAAGCAAGGGCCTTTTTTGGTTTTTGCAAAACACACGACACATGCCTTGACAGAGCTTGGTTTGTGTGGAGTTTCTGACCAAATAAACCTCCCCCTTTTCAGCCTTTGCTAGGAAAATTGATGCCAGATTATTTTGGAACATTTGAATAGGAACTGACTATTTCACTTTGCAGCTAATCTTTGACAGATGTTCGGGAGAGGCTCACATTCACTTTAACCGGAGCCACATGCACAGTATACAAAGGACACTGGTACACTCCTGCACACAAGCCATTAAAGACAAAGACGTTTAGTGCAGATTACCTTAGAATATACATGACGACTACCTGTTGTTTTGTACCAAAGGTCAACAGTTTCATAACTATTGATCAGAATTTCACATCAGAAGGATTACTTAGACCTGAGGAATAAAAGCTTTATTGTTACATAAAAATACAACATATATCTCACAATTTTGATAATAAATTAATGGTTGAAGTCATTTAATAAGCAGTAAGGTATCCATGTACGTTTTTGCTGCTTTTATATCATAGTTGGTTAAATTATTTGGCTCTGAAAGCATTTTATCTAATTTACGATTAATGTAAGCTGTCAAATTTCAACTGATCAGCAAACACATAGTGAAGCATTGTAGGCTTATTATGATCTAGCGGCCACAGGACTGCAAAGTCAATATGAATCCTTGTACAATATGACCCTTGACCTCTTGAATCATTTGACCACACCGCCTCTGGATCTCTGACCAGCTGACCTAAACTGAGATTGATCCAGGGAATGTCATTAACATGGTTAAGTGAAAAGATTTTGCGTTGCATTATTGCATTGTGAATTGCATATGACCATAAATGCCCAAATCCATGATACATTAAATCCAATAATGGAAAAAGCAGCTAAATTAAAACCAACTGAATGGGTAGTCCCTTGGTTGCTCATGACATTGAAACCATGGCTCCATTGTTCCCTGTATTACTCTCCAGCGATGGCTTTTTCCTCCAAAAGGAAATATTCTGCCTTATTTGCAGTTTGAAAGTCAATGGAGCAAGTGCAATTACAGCCTTCTATTTTACTTGTGAAGTGATTTGCTGCTTGTGTGCATAAATATTTGAATCAAGGTCGATGATTGTTTTATGTGAGCAGTGAGGAGATCAAAGAGGGAACAAAACGGCCAGATAAACACTGATGCCGTCTGCGAGGTGGGGCATGGAATTGTTTCCCATTGATTCAGCCTTACTCAGGTCGGCCCTGATATTAATTCTTCCCAGCTGTTGACATCGCTGGAAATAGGATTCCATCTATCACCAATCGAGGGCTCCTGGGCTACAACGGCCGAGGTGATCAAAATGCACACGTCTTACAGAAAACATTTAAATTGATTTTTGTTTTATCAGAGATGCCATCATTTGTGTGCTCTCAGCCCTGCTGGGGCGGCGCTTTCAAAATGCTTTCTGCCTTAGTGAAAACTGGCGGCGCGGAATAAAGCCGGCACGCTTGTCTTCTCTAAGCAGAACATGCTCTTGATCTATGTTCTCTGTCTCCGTAAACCAGGTATATCTCTGTTTTCTCTGCAGCTGCGCGATCCAGCCGTGAAAGAAAAATAAACAGCTCAAGAACCAGAATCCCCATTTCTGAGGTGTCTTGCACTTTCAAGCAGCTTAGCATAGCGCTTACATCAGAGACACAAAGGGAGGAAAAGCAAACTCGCGATAAAGCGTTTACAGCAGAGCAGCACAGGTGTGACATTGCTTGCGTTTCAGTGGCCGTCTTTTTAAAGATTTTCCCTGTCACCTGGACGAGTTGACCCAGCCTGATGCACATCAAGTCAGCCGCCATTGATTGATCAGCCTGATGTTTTTACTGCTGGACTAATGTTTGCTTGACATTTTCCATGAGTGACATGTTCTCAAAACCGCAGTAAACTGTCTGCCAATAATTGATCATTCCCTCCTGGTTGCTTAGCACTTTAATTGGTCATGGGGTTCACCTGTCAGACCCCAACCTGTGCGCCGCTTCATCCCACACTGGGAATATTGATTATCATGTCCAAATATCAACTTGGACATTCAAACCGCATCATACTGCTGAGATGAGGATAGGCACAATAATAAAGCTCCCAGCCTGTCTGCAACCACAGGCTGTCCTTTCCATAAATCCTAGAAAAACAAGATTTTCCCTACATATTGAAGGAATTTCTGGAATGTGCATTTAATTGATTTATTCCAGTGTGGTGGCGATGCACTACACATCGACATTCCTTCCACTCTATATGGCACTCGGCTGTAATTCAATCCACCGAATTGATTGCAGGTTGATGAAAGCAAGATGCACCAAACAATGGCAACCAAGGCGAGTTTGGTTTCTTTCTCTTCCTCTCTCGCTTTTCCAATTGGGAGCTGACTGAATGAACAGGAGCAAATGTTCCACGTCGCTCTATTTAGACGCCCGCTGTTCCTTTCAATTTGAAACAGTTTATTAGCGCAGCAAGCAGGACACTCCATTAGGTGTTGTGAACCCGCGAGCTCCATTGTCTCACTCCATTTCCTCTTTTGCTTGCCAGCCTTCCCGAAAGCGTTAGTGGCTTTAATCACTAGGGGCCCTTCTGCCCTTTAAACATTTATCTTCAGCCTGCTTTTGGTCGTCATCGAGCAGCCTGGAAAGACTTGAAGATGGATGGTGTTTGGAAGGAAGGGAATTCAGAGGCCATTGATTATAGTGGTGGAAGACAAAGTGGTCACCTGCACAAGACCTGAACACCATCTGGAGGATCCTCTGCACTCTTAGTGAGATAGCCGAAGTCAGGACTCGGCCATCTGTCCAATTTAACTCTATACTCGGGGCGATGAAGGATTTTATTTTAGCTAGAGACTAAAAAATCAATTGTAAGGATGACCTTTAAAGCTGTATAAGATATGCAATTCTGCTCTTTATACGGATGACATCCCTGCTCATCAAAAACCCACCTCATGTAAATGCCTCTCACTGTAAAATGCAAAAGCCAGTCTTGGGTTTGCAGTCCTGTTCTGTAGCAGTGGATGTTGTGTGATGAATGGTTTAATTATCCAACCACAATGCCAGCCATTTGGTCCTTTTTACAGCACAGCAAAAATACTGTAAACGGAATATCATTGATCAAGTACTAGGTTGTCCACAAATTAAGTATATAATGCTGCTGATTGCACAACACCTCTCCCCTCAGTTTTTCTTGTTAAAGAGCTGTTAGACATTTTTCAGGCTGAAAGGTTGAGGAGTTTGTTTCTGGAATAGATATCGTCGCTTGTTCCGGCGCTCAGGCTGTGGTCAGAGCACAGCTTGTATTCACAGCGCTTTCCCCCCCGTTGTCCTCCCACTTTTTCCCCCCTTTTGCCGGCAATGTGGTTCTGAACAGATGGTACCACCACCTCTGTTTTTTCCGACTCGTTAGACTTGACTTGTTGATGAAATGGAGTCTTTACGCTATACTGCCCATGCAGATGTGTAGCTGTAATTTCTTCTTATGTGAGCCTCTATCATAATGTGCCCGGTAGTAAGGGAAGCGAAATCCACCGCCTGAGGTATCTATAGTTACATGTTACATTTATATATTCTATGCTTTTTTTATTGTGTTTGGAGAACATTTACTCGTGTTCTCCATTAGCGGAGGGGCAGCACCAGCTTTATATACACATTGTGACAGTGACGCTGACAGGGTTGGAGGGTTATTTTAAAAACGAATTCTGTTGCAATTAGTAATTACCCATTCCTTTAGACTACATTTTGAAAATGTTTGTACACCCCCTTTAAAATATAATGTACTGTAGTTTGCCATATATTGCCATATTTATACATTTTTTTACTTCCTATATTTAAATTTGGTGTAAATACTTTATTATTCTTTCTTTTTATGCTAAATAGTTTCCTAAAAATACTTATTTTATTATCTTTATATTTTTTTACCTACTTTTACAACTTCTTTTCTAGATTGCTTATGTTCGCACCACCAGACACTAAATCAAATTCCTGGTATGTGTGAACGTACCTGGCAATAAACTTGATTCTTATTCTGATTACTTACAAAAACGCTAATAAGAGAAGATTACTAAGATTTCAGAATAATATGTAACAACACAACAATATAACTTAGATCATTCGTTAAAAGATAAGTCCTTTTTGCCATTCTAAAACCATATTCAAGAACTGTCTTTACAGCAACAACGGAAGTGCACAACACATACTAAGAAACTGTTTATGTTTATGTATTGTGTATTCCTGCAAGTAATCCCATTTCTTTTTATGTACTCATTTCATTGGGAATACATTTACCTTTATTTGTATCCTGATTAAATAATCCTGTTACATGCAATCAGTTACTCCCCACGCCTGTGTGTGTGTGTGTGTGTGTGTGTGTGTGTGTGTGTGTGTGTGTGTGTGTGTGTGTGTGTGTGTGTGTGTGTGTGTGTGTGTGTGTGTGTGTGTGTGTGTGTGTGTGTGTGTGTGTGTGTGTGTGTGTGTGTGTGTGTGTGTGTGTGTGTGTGTGTGTGTGTGCCGGTTAATGCAACCAAACCCTTATAAGATAAGATTAAAGACAAGATAAGAATTACTTATTAATCCCAAACTGGGGAACGTTTATGTTGCAGCAGCATAATACAATACAAGGCATAGAAAATAATTCAAAAATAAAAATACAATGACAAAGTGCAGACATCTCAAAGAAGAAATAGAAATAAAAATAACCTGGCATTAGAGAACAGATATATATACAGTTGACTATGAAGATAAATAATCTATAAACTGTCAGACAATACTCACTGTTGAAATGACCAAGATAGAAAGCAGGATATTAGTGCAATGAATGGAATATCAAATGAAATATAAATGTATAATGCAAAGTGTACAAACTGAATGTAATGATCAAGGAGAGAGGCACACAAGCCTTTTCTGCAGCTGCACGTTGGTGGTGCTTATGTGGTTGTGTACTACAGTAACCTAATGGAGTGTACAACTGAGACTAGCAAAATGACACCAACAACTTTCCAATCATAACTCGCAGCTCATTTAGAGATAATAACTGCATGTTTCCGTGTTTCAGTCATCTGCTCTATTTTGGTTTAGTGCACACTTGTTTCCTCGGCCCAGCATGCAGTTTGTCAGCGACCACTTACAGATCCCCACATCTCAAGTGAAGAGACAGACAGACTATGTCGAGATGCTTGTCGTGGTTTGGTCTCGTTGTCCAAACTGTCACATTTTATGTGAAATTGTCTTATTATGGTCGTTGACAGTGGGTATGCTTCTGAAGTGTGATGGGGCAGTTGTGAGTTTTATGTCTCTCTCAAAATGATTAAACATGAGGGTTTTTTGGAGCATCTTCTCTCAGCAGCTGACATATTTCTCTCTTTGTGTGTCTTTCTTCAAGAGGGGAATCAAGAGTGTTAGCATTTGGCTTCATTTGCTGTCTGGAGTCCAAAGACGTTGTAGAGGAGGAAATAGCAGAGTTTGCAAATTCGAAGCTCTTAAAATAATTAAAGTTGGCTTGATGACTCCACTTTTGGATCTGTCCGAGCTTAAAAAGAAGACGGCTTTGGGAGCTTCCACACAGGAACAGCCGCTGTCTTATACACCCAGAAATGAGCAAATAACGACGGTTAAAATATGCAGTGTGCAGATATGATGAAATAACATGCGCAATTCGGTCACTGTGGAGGGAACGCAGCTTTTGGCCCCCGACCCACCACACTAGAAAACAAACATTTTTCCATTTAGGGGAAGGAGATGCTGTTTACTCTATTAACCTTTCCTCTCGGTTGCACTCTTGACATTGAACAATGTGGAAGAGTCCGACTCCTCGCCGGCCCTTTTGCTAATGAGGCAATTAAGTCTATCCTGCACTGGCTGTGCAAGGGGCAAAGAGAGCAAGGCAAGTCATCTGCTGTCTCAGCAAACACCAAGCATCTTAGCCATGCTGCAGTCAGAATGCATAACAAGCCCCTGCTTTGTTGTGTGGCCGCCCAGGCGTTGTGGTCCGCCCATGTCAGTGCGACCCTTAGCAGAGCTGGGGATCACAGGCTGCATCGCGCCGTATTTATCTATGTGCACTGAATCGCAGCAAATGGAAATGGATGACAAACACTGAGTTGAAGCGATGTTTGTGCTCCACTTGTAAGCTTTTGTGAAGCCATGGTGGGCAGCATCTGTGTAACCCAGCGACAACTGCTTGCACATCATTTTGGTAAACACAGTGGCACATAAAGCCCCGTTTAGGGATGAAGTGGGGGACTATTGCTTTTTACTCGCTGCATTGCTCCATTCATTTTCCGAATAAATACTGTCTGGACTCATCTCAGACATTTTAACAACAGGAAAAAGGAGGAAAGAGTTCTATTCTATAAAAAGAGTCGGTCTCAGTGTGGTCCATTTGACTTATCCATGATTTGACCATGTTTCCTTATGGAGTTATTCATGCATCTAAAATAACTCTTGCTCGACAGACTGAGAGGATGTTGGGCTCTTAAAGGCCAGAGTCAGGAGTGGTGCACACTTACTGTAAAGTACATTGGAGAGTGGAGTGAGGATGTAGCTCTGATCATCAAATCCTGTACGAAAAGCAAGGTCATGCCTCTCTTCATCGCCTGATCACTACAAAGACCCAGATATGAATATACAATCATGTGCACGAATGCATGATTGAGTGGCTGTCAATGTGTGTGTTCAGGCCTGATTTTATCATCAGATTCCCTCTACAGTATGACGCATGACGGAGGGAAGGCACGAAATAGCCTCAAGAGCTTTCCAGGATCACGTTGATTGCTGTGCTGTGCATACATTAGAAAACACACACTTGTTACCAAATTAAGTGACGGCAATTAGCATGTTTCCTACCTCTCAGCCCAGTGGCTGGCTGCAGTGAGCAGCTGCTGTGTCCTACAAAAAGGCCCAGTATTAAGGCCTAAGTTAATGTATTTAAGGGATGCACAATCCTAACGAGCGATAACGGAAGGCTTACGGCTGCTCAGAAGGGATTAGAGGACAACGTTGTCTGTCTTAAAACTCAGGCTTAAACATCATACTCCTTTTTTTCCCCTCCTCCATGTCTTCTCCCTGGTAATGAATCGCCGGTGTATGCTGACACAAGGCAAGGAAAGGAACGTCTCACTCGGCGGGGAATAAAGACGGCTGCTCATAAGCTGTGGAAAGGTATAGCGAATCAGAAAGAGGAGATGTCAGGACAGATTTGCTTGAAATCAATGCCTGTCTTCTAAGCTTCCTCTACGGTATGTGGCTTATCAGAAGAGAGTCATAGCGTATGTGTGCAGCCTTAAAACCAAACAGACATGTATACAGTATACCGTGTTTAAGTTAAAAGGAATAAATGGAGCACTATGGCTTCCTTTTCACACTGTCCGCCTTAACATATCTGCCTTAGCCATTTGAGCAGATCAATACTGAGAGATTGCCTCCCCTCGGTGTGAGACACGGATGCCTCTAAAGCGGCAGGATTGGAGAACGACAGAGCTGATGGTTTTCGGTTACAGGACACTAAAGATGCATAGTGGCAAGGACACCGGGGAAAAGCGCACAGTTAGCAATGGGCTGCAACGGCCACTGACCATGTGTGGTCGCCGCCGGCTTGAATTACTGACACTGGACACCACAGGTTGCAAAATATACTGAATAACACAGGAAGCACTTGCAGTCTTCTTTAACTCAATCCAGACTTAATCCTGTTGCTCCGCATATACTTGAGAAAGAGCCTTTATTATGGCATTTGACTTTTTCCACTCAACATTCAGCTCACATATAAGACAGTCGAAGACTCCTTTGTTGCATTTGAACTCATGTGTTCGAGTCACAGTTTAATACATGCTGTTGCTATAAGCTCTACACAGATGATGTGACTAATCTGTGGTTTATACCGATGCTGTCCTTTAGCTCAGCCCGCTGCTGGAGACAGATAGACTCGAGCGCAGTTTTTCTGAAGCGATGTCAGTAGGGTAGTCACCTGCCCCTGCAAAGTGTTTTAAGGAGACGTTTACATTGACATGCAAGTTAGCACCATTTTGTCGACTGTTAACCGTACCATGCATGGTTCCTCAGGGAAATCACAAAGCCACATCGGCAGCACATTTTTGATTATTAATGAAAGTTTTCGTGTTGCACGGAGATTTTCTCGCGACCCAGTTAGAGCACCGGCCTTTCTGACATCTCCTTCATTTCCCTTCGCTGCACTTCTCTATTGTCTTCGTCTAACTGCATATATAACCACCTTCTGCAAATGATCTCATGAAGTAGAGAGTCGGGGTTATAGGCGGGGGGAGAACACACATTCAGCCCCCCCCCCCCCCCACCCCACCCTTGTTGTTGCACACATTATCATCCGACAGTGGCCAGCACAACATAGGATTTGAAAGCCTTTGTTATTTTTCTGATGGATTTTTGCTTATCTTCACCTGTAGTTTGGCTCAAGTAGCACCACTTATTGTTTATTTATCACATCTGTCACTATCCACAGCATTGGATTTGATAGTAGAGCACGGAAATACATTTTTGCTGGCCCCAGATGTGCTGTGTATTGCCATTGTTTGCCTACATAGCATGGGAATGCAATGGAAGTATGAATGATGTTGCACTAGAGTGACCAGCACGGTCATTAATCCTAATATTTAGACTGTAGCCGCCATCCCCTCCCAGCCGTGGATGGACTACAAGTAATCATAGCCATATACCGCTGTGTATTGTGCTGCCGGAAAAACACTACAAGCGCAGAAGCTTAGTCTATCAATCTAAGAGGCCAGGCATTTTTCCTCCAACACCGTGTTGGCGGATTTTACATGCCATCTTCCCCCCATCCTGAGGGAATATGTTTATGAGCCCTTGCTCTGACTGTCCTGTCTCTTCCCAATCCCCTCACCCGTTTATGAGACGAGGGGTCTGAGCGGATGGAGCACGAACAGATTTCCAGGACGTGATGGATGGCCGCTCGGATATTCCCTGCTTTTGCTCACCAGAGGCCGGCCATATTTCTCCTTCACTGTCCATGTAGACCTGCATTTGCATGCGGACAGTCAGCTGCTCTCCGTGAGCTCAGCTTCGCGGAGTAGGAGTATTTGATTAGATGTAATGGAATTACAGTAATCTGATTCCAAAAAGACGACATCTGTAATCTGTTGCAGTTACTGTAAATATGCAGTAATCAGATCAGAGATTCTTCAGCGTTATTGCGCTGTTCAATACAACTGTGGCATCTAAATGGTGGATACATCAGGATTGTATGAACCCTGAATGCTTTCATAGGAGTGTGAGGTAAATTAACTATTCCAGTTGTATCACTAGCTATAATTTTGCAGGTAATCAGCACTTTAAGTAATTGCCTCTGTATGTAATCCCCCTAACCCTCATTACTGGTGGTGCAATGGTGGGCTCGGGATATGCGGGGGGGAGGAATGGATCTGTTGAGGTGGGGTATTAGCAACAGGATGACCCCAGGGTCTTATTGGAGGCTACTGCGCGGTCATAGAAAGAATAAGCGCTGCAGGGTGCTCTGCATGGCAGCGCTCCGATACTTCTGGGTCAGAGAAATGAGGGGTGAGGGGAGAGAGAGAGGATCTGTCATTGATCCTGTGGCATTAGCCCGGGCTGCAGTCATAATGAACCCACTGGTGTGTGTTCCATTTGTGTGTAGGAGTGTGTGCGCAAACTGGAAACCGCTGTATCTGCATCGAGAGTGTTTATATCCCTCTGATTAATTATAACTCATGTGGACACAAATAAATCACTCAAAGCGTGTGTGCACATGCATGTGTTTGTGTTAATGTGCATCCCCAGATGGCCTTGTGTGAGCATATTTGCTGTGTGTGTGTGTGTGTGTGTGTGTGTGTGTGTGTGTGTGTGTGTGTGTGTGTGTGTGTGTGTGTGTGTGTGTGTGTGTGTGTGTGTGTGTTTGTGTGTGAGCATACAGGATGTGTGTTGATACCTTTGTGTGAACATATTGCAGGGTTTGCATTGTCATCGTGTGAGTATACCTTGTGTATTTATTTCCCTGACTGTGTGTGTGTGTGTGTTTGCGCTCGTGTGCAGTGATGAAGCAGGAGAGGCTGCTTGGCGACTCATCCATCATTTTCCCCCCTGGCCCGCGGTACCCTCGGAGGAGCACTGCGCTGTCACGGTGACATTGGGCTCATTTTGGACTAGAAAAATGGTGCATCCACCCCCGGTCTCCCCCCCCCCCAACCCCACCCACTTCACACCCGCCTCCACCCCCAGCAAAACAGCCAGCTTAGACAGCGCAGTAACAATCCCTCAAACAGTCTCAGACTCCTTACCTCTGCCGCCGGCTCTACACGCCGCATCCACGGGGACACATTGCTAATCAGAGCCAGCGCTCTACTGAAGGGCCCTCGTTTCTCCACGTTGTTTTAGTGAAGCTCCTCTTGGTGGTTTCTAACCTTCTCAGACCCTCCCTGCCTACCCCCATCGCTGCACCCTTCTACCCCAATCCCCCTGCTGGATAACCTTGGAAAGGTTGGAGGAGGGGAAGCAGGTGGAGGACAGAATCAGAATCAGAATTCCTTTTATAGTTCCACAGAGGGGACATTTACAGCGAAGAGACAGCGCTGATAGAGACTAAATCGAACAGTATTGAGTAAAATAAGCGTACGTATTTAAACATTTAAATAAAATAATGACACATTTCAAGAATAAAAGGTTAGTATCAGCATTATAAATAATGTAGAAAGTAATGAAGTAGCTGTGGAATGACAGTCCTGTATTACCTAGTAGAAAGTCTATATTTGCTTTAACAGTCTTGTGACAGGTGTTGGGTAGTGCAAAATAAATAAGCAGCAGGTCAAAAAGGGAGACCACTTTATGAGCGTACAGCCGTCTCTCTCTGCCCTCTCCCCAGCTTGTAATGTACAGGGTGAGTCAGCATGAGCAGCTGCATTAAACGGTCCAGACGATCCGTTAACGCTCGCCTCTGAATCACAAACGCCTACGCCCCACCGCCAAGTCACTGTTGCTGCTTCGTGACCCATCGGTGTATGTGTGGCCAAGTCTCTGCAGGAATGTGCCTGTGCAGGAGAGCTCTAACACACTTTGAAGACACACTGCTGAGTTAAAGGTGTCGTGGTCATGCAGGCATGTTGTGCAGTCTTGTAGGAGATGAGGGAATAACAAAGAAAAAGAAGTGTGGTTTCAGTTACACAGAGTTTTCCTTCAGTTGGAAAGACATGTGTGGCATGCATGTATACATTTATCTGCAATATGGATGTGTGTGGATTAGCAAATTGATTATTTTGCCAATATTTTGAGGTCAATTTACCCATGGCTGATGTAAACAATCACAGTTCATGCTTACAGAGAAAGTGTCAGCTGTTTAATATATAGACTGTTAGGGGAGAGGCATAGAGGGGACACAGAAAGGGATTGCAGCATGTTTCCCCCCTACCTGCCTCCCATGTCTGCAGCTAAAACAGTTGCTGATCAGTCATGCCACTCAGGCACACACACACACACACACACACACACACAGATTTCCCTCAGTAAGCCTCCTTTCATAGATAACCTCTGCCGCTGACAAAAGCAACAATAGCATAAATCCTGATCCCAACAACAACAACAGCGACGGACAGCCACGTCCTTCACTGAACCCACGTCAGCACATTCTCCCCCCTATCCGTTTCTTCTCCATATCTGTCTTTTTTATTTTAAAAAGGATCAGTTTCCAGAGCTGCAAGCATCCTGTTAGGACACGGCGGCTAGGTGGCCCATCGATCAGCCTTGTCTGACGCTGGAGATCAATTCCCATCCGTCCTCTTCCATTGGAGATCCCGTTTCCTCCATTTGCCTCTAACAGCGTGCCGGGAGACCCTCATATTCCCACCTGACCTCACCTTTCCCATAAGTCAGGCCGAAGGTCAAAGCCTGTTATTAATTTGCATGACCTTGTCGACTGACGTCCTATTGAGCCGCTGTGCAGTGGTGCATCTGGATTGTCTTTCATACTGCCCTGAGAATAACTTCCTTCCTGTGCAGGGGATCAATAATGTAGCATGGGCCACAAGAAATATTACGCTATTTTTCTCCCGCGATGATGACCGGAATCGTGGAGAATGTATGCAAGCTGGCCTGGAATCAATAGCTCTAATGTAAATGTGTCCTTTCCTGTTGCAGTGATGGCTATCATTTATGTACATTTATATACATTAAAGGCAGTTTTCCATCCGAGAAAAACAACCCTTTTCTTTTGAAAACCAAGCATTATGATGCACTGCTCCACAGACTCTTATCTCAGCCTCTCACGATGAAGGAACAGTGAATACCACGTTTCAATCATTCTGTCATGGGAGAACTGTAATCTTTTTCTTCTGCATGGCATATGTCCTTTCACTTCTAACTAATCCTTATTATGCCTCAGAAGCGAAGGTCATTGTCAAAGCCGAAGGGTGATTAAGTTAATCCACTTGTTTTTTGAATCCGATTTACCTCATTTTCCAAACTGGGGAACAATGTTCTGCCACAGAGACATCGAGAAGATATGGCATGGCACGCATTCAGAGGGAGGGCCGCTACACTGGAGATAATCTGTCTGCATCATCTGCATCCCTCTCTGCCTCTGGGTTTCTAATGACTGCGTTCAAAGCTATCCGAGAGCGAGAGGGAAAGTGAGATGAGAGCACACACAAGTTAAAAGCGGCATGATTTCTCTGATTCATCCACAGATCTGTGTCGCTGCAGTATAAGCCAGTAGCAGAGCACAGCGAGGCACAGTGCCCCAGTGAGCAGGAGCCCCACGCTGTGGCCGGCCACTGAGTTACGCAGTGCAGAGGCATATGATCGACTTCATTAGCAGGTCCCTCCCTTCAAGGGGATGCGTTATTTACTACTGCACCGTGCACGGACAGATGCTCCACAGATATTACACTACGGAGAATTGGGGAAGTGCAAATAGGGGTGTGTATGTGGATGGTCGTGTGCGTGTTTCAGGGGCAAAGCTGTATGTGTCCCTTAAAGTCAGCAAATCAGGCTGTAATAAATCATGAGTCAAGTATTTTAATTTAGTAGAGGCGAGAAAAGGGAGTGATTAATCTGCATCCAAGTGTCAGTTATGTGTGTGTGATTGTTTTTAGTTCTGCATTCAAGCTCAGGACAGCATAGCTTATATGCACATCCATGCTAATGTGTCATGAATGTGTGTGTGTGTGTTCATCCGCACGTCATGCAAGTCTGAATTTATGATTATTTGTTTTTATAGATTTATTAGCGTGCTGGACTTTCAGTACATTAGCGCCACCATTAACCTTTTCCTGTCCGTTTAAATCACTCTCCTCTGCCTTATCCTCCTGGGCATGTGAGCCGCTCTGAGTAAAAGAAGGAGAATCAAACCCAATTTGGTAGTCAGTGTTAATGCTTTTGTTTCT
Source organism: Eleginops maclovinus (assembly GCF_036324505.1). NCBI lineage: Eukaryota > Metazoa > Chordata > Actinopteri > Perciformes > Eleginopidae > Eleginops > Eleginops maclovinus. The sequence continues at coordinate 6,657,739 of NC_086366.1, read as the reverse complement.
ATAGCGGGATCTGTTCGGCAACTCCCGAAAAAGAGAGTAGATTTTCCTCTGTTTCTTTTCCGCAGTGTGATTCATGGGAGATCATGGGATTGAGAGGCATTACCACACACTATGATTTCAGTCTTAACCTCATCTTTGATTGTGTGTTCTACTGTGCAATTACAGCGGAAAGACAGTCAGTGGATGTTGGTGGTAAAGTCTGTGATTTTTAACCCTGCAAATGCTTCATGTGCAATAGAGGTCACCATGAGCCAAAATATCCATTCAGTATCAGTATATTCACATCAAACAAATACGAATGATTATATAAAAAGATATACAAAAATAAGAAAAAGATAACAAAATTAAAGATGTAAAATAAAGATAAAATTGAATACAATTAAATGAACCAAATACAATAAAAAGATATTCTAAATAATTAAATATATCAAGTAAAAATATCAAATTAATTAAATTATATTGTATCCGCTATTATGACATGATGATGGCTGAGGTTGCAAATGCATCTTGAACTAATCAGAAGATATTTGCAATGGATTTTTTGGTGTATAAAATGTCACATTTTAAAACTATGAAATGCACTTTCACAGAAAACTGAGACCACCAGCAGATATTCACATTAAAGAGGCTGGAGATCAGTCCATTTTTTACATGCTTAAAAATTGACTTTGGTCAAATGTGTGATTAATTATTAAAAGGCTTCGGCTCTTAACCTCACTCATACAAGTTAACCAAGCATTACAAATGTACAGACTAAATATTGGGAGTCTGAGAAATGGAGACATGGGACAGCTGCCCAATAAATCAGCACTGGGTTGCTGTAAGAGAAGAAATGGGCAACTGCAAAAATTGTCTGCATTACTCGCATGGCTTTTTGCAAAATACACAGCCAAATATTATGTAGCCTTACAACAACGTTTAATGATTTTGCAGCGGATGAAAAACTACATGTGTGATGGAGTCATTGAACAAGATAATTAGATAGATACTTTGAACTTTAAGACTAGATTTGTCCGAACGTTAAGCATGAATTGGACCAAGCCTGTTGCAGCAGATTCCACAAACTTGAGGCGAAAGAGGCTAGAAAAACATGGAGGATGAAGAGGTAGAAGAAATGGGAGAGTGAATAAATGTGGGGCAGAAAAAATAAACAACGAGCGAGTTAAAAGGAAATGATGAAATAGTGCAGATGTTTGAGAGTGTTTAGCAGTTCCTGTTGTGAAGCTCTCAGTCAGTCATAATAAACAGACCTAATGTGCAATTACAGACACCTGGAGCCCCTCCATCACGTATGAAGTCAGGCTTATAATCATTGGGGGGCAACTCCACTGCAAGTGTGTGTGTGTGTGTGTCTGTGTCGCTGTGTGTCTGTGTATGTGTGTGTGTGTGTACGTGTGACTCCTCTGTCTGTCTCTCCCACAGCTTTAAAAATGAAGGTGTGACCGAGCCAGAATATGAAATCTCCAAAGCCAGGACAAACACCATTATTGGCATTTCCAACACAGACCCTATTCATTTTCTGAGACGGGCGTGCTGCATTTTATATGACACCGGTGTTTTTATTGGCTCTGGCTCCTGGTGATTTTTCCTTCAGAAATGTGTGGATTTAAGTCTTCATGATCCAGAAGATTAGATTTTCACCTACAGGAAGTGTCTGTGTTCTAAAATGATTTGCTTATCAGAAACCCCTAATTGCTTTTAAGCAAAGAAATGCATTAATGACACATTTGTTTAAAAGAAATTGGAGCAGATCGCTTGGGAGGAGCAGTATTTCACTTTTGATGATACGAGATGTGCTCAAATTCAACATCAGAAAGCGATTGTGTAATCCGATGGCAATTATCTCAGTCTATTTCAAAGTTATAATCAATGAAAGACAATAATTGCGTGTGAAATGGAAGATTTTGAGCTTCTTTTGGATTATTGGGGAGCAGCCTCTGATCGACTGAGTTGAATCTAAGATAGTTGTCCCAATTTTTTTTTTAATCTCTGGAGGTGTAAACTACACGCTAAGTTTGAATAAGTAATGTTTCCCCCCTTTCGGCTGTGGACTGTGAGAATTATGCAGCAGGTTGCAGGAGGTGTGTTTACCTTGGCCTCATCGTGGGGATGAAGCTTAGCACAGAAGCCGCAAAAGCTCCCATAATAGAAGGCGCTTTCATCCCCTGTGTTGTTCTCCTGCTCACATCCAGGGCCTTATTTGTGCTTGCTATACAGTTTCCTGGTTGTTTGTGTAGCTGGCCTCTGGAGGTAGAGCAAACTGAATTCAGCAGAACTTTGAAGTACTCCGTTTTTTTCCATGTTACTGGGATTTCTCTCTCCTGTAAAGTTGCCACCCAGGGTTTCTTCATCTCCGCTTCATTTGGCAACGCAAGTCTAGTAAACAAACCTTTTGAACTCTGTCTGACTGAGGTTCATTTAGACAAGCAAGCAGAGGGAATCATCAAGCCGCAATGAAGGAGATGAACCAATCCTAATATTTTATCGCCTCCAATTCTGTGTGATGGCTCAATGTGAAGCAGGGAGGAGGGAACTTGAGCTGATGTTCAAGTGACTGCATCGACCAGCCTGAAATTAATTATTGCAGAGAATTGCATTAGAGAAAAGTATGTGTATGCTGGGGAGAGCTCAATCACAGCCCATTTCCTAGCTTAAAGGGGTAGTGTGTTGTATAGGTTTTAGTGCATGTTAAATGGTCTGCAAATGCTAAAATCCCTGTGTGCCCTCCAGAAGGGGTTTCTCACCCACACACTCCCCCCCTGTCTGAAACGCCTCCATTGGACTCCATGTTTACTTCCAGAACATAGTGACGTCACTTTGTATCACTCGCGCTTCTATTGGCTGGTGCTCTAACACATTGTACGTGATAGGCTAAGGGGCGGGACATCTCTAAGCGGTTGACCAATCACAACAGAGCCTGGCCAGCTAACCGATCAGAGCAGACTGGGCTCTGGTTTCAGACAGAGGGTGAAAAGAAGTGCTGCAGCACAGGCAGTATGAGAAAAATAAAGAGCTTTTTGAACATTAAAGCAAGGAGACATGTCCCAGTAGAGGCACAAAATACTAATATGAAGCTGAAAATGTTTTCTAGATAACTGTTTGAGATGTTGAAGCAATGTTGGTAGTGTGGGAACTGATCCTTATCACTGAAACTCTTGTGACTTTTGGCAGATGGAGCTCTTGTTGGTAATTCCTGAGCTCCGACACGGTGAAGTATGACACACTGATGATGAAGGGCTCTTAATGGTTTTAAGTGTTAAACATTGCTTCCCCACACATCCTCGAGGGCTGTCAGAGTTTATGTCAATGAGCTTGTTTAACAGCCTGAATGACCTCTCTCGGTCTGTCTAATATGTATTTTCTCGAATTGTGCTGCCGACAAATGATCCCAAGTACTTTAATCCGAATTTGGGTTTTATAAGAGCACCATTAGCTGATGTACGAGACCCGTAGGATTCCTTTGCTTTTGGAGGGGCTAAGATGGCATTAGTTAACCCCGTCCCTTCGTGTGAGTTAAAGTGCATCTGTCTGGGACCAGGACAATTCAGCTACATCAGTGTCTTCTTTGAGACTCTCACTGTCCCTACAAATTATCTCTAGCCCCACCCTGGGAGCTGGAGCGCAATGATCCATTTGAGTAAGAGAGACACCTCCCCCATTACCCTCAGATTGAGCTTGGCATCTCTCACACTGCCACACTGGTCATAGAAAGGGCAGGGTGGAACTCGTTTGTGTGGGAAAAAAGGGTCTTTAAAGGCATTAATCTGTCTTAAATGGATAAATCTGGTACATTTAAGCAGCTCCTCCTGCATCCTAATCAGTAAAGACACCATGATTTACAAAAGCTCCTTTTTACAAATGCCATTGCATCACAGCAGGGCAAACAAAAAGACAACAGCAGCAAAGCTTAAGATCCAGACGTGACAGATTATGACATGATTTAGTGAGAGAGAAGTGGTTTTGACTCACGGAGAGAGCCATTGAGGACAAGTATCTGAGGCAAACAGTGTGGTTTGTGCTGTTTCATCGCTGCCTATCTCTGAGGAAAACATGACTCTCAGCTCAAGGTGTGTGCTGTTACTTTTTGAGAGGACAAGCAGAGATCAGAGGAGCACAGGTCAATAAAACACAATTCCTCAGAAATAACTCCTTCCTTTGTCTCTCTGTTGTGCTTTAACCCCAATATAATACTCTGTTTGAATGCAGAAAATAAACTTGTCTGTAGCGCAAATAGGACGGAGGAAGCACGAGGCCCTGGAGGAGCACCAGATCGAGCTTAGCATATATGACAGTTAGTTTGCGTTGGGTTCGCTGGAAGCTGGAGGATTTTGACACCTTGGCTCCACCTCATCTGCATAGCTGCTAATTTGCTAATCACAATAAAGCTGCTAACAATCTAGCAAATCAAGAGGAAATGTGAATCCCTTGATGACAGCGAGTGTAAATCCTCTGGCGTGCAATCAACATGGTTATATTTATTTGGGGTTTTTTTTTTTGTTATTCTAGAGCTGTACCCCATCAGTGTTAATCATCTCCTCTTGTACTTTATACCGCTTTGTGTTCACTTTTTTGTTATTTTGTTGAATTAGCAATTCAGATAAACTGCAAATCCAACACAGGAGGTTAGAATTCAGCTCAATATATTAAATCAAAACAATGAAATTTGTCATGATTCTCTTTGCTGTGGATTTGAATCCATTTTGTGAGAGGAGAAAGGTTCGGGGTCTTCACTCGGATGGTATGTTGACATGGAAAGGAAAAAACGATGAGTTTATAGCCTTCGGAGAAGCTTGTGAAAACCTCGATGGATTCACTAAATGAGGGGCCAGGGGGCTAGAGGAATCCGGTTTCTCCCTCATGGATGGGCCGGGCTGGGTTGGACCAGATGTTTGTGGACATGCACAGAATATGGCGAGGCTGGCCGTGCAGCATGCGGCAAGATGTGAAAAAGCTTGGCAGTCTCGAGGCGGCTCTCTCTCCTTGGCACAGTGTGCAACGTAGTCTTAAGCCGAGCCCTCTTTCCCCCCAGCCCTGACCCCATCAAACATTGCCATGATGTCATTATATTCAACCATCAACCATTTTCTCTTCCTATTTCTTCCCCCTCTACTAACTAACCTTAATATAAAATGTCAAAGAGCTTTTTTTTCCCAAGGAATGATGTTATTTTATTACAGAGCCACGATATTGCTCTAACATGGCGCTTATGAAATAAACAGCCATGTCTCGACTAACGGAATGGAAAAACAGAATTTAATCACGGCAATTACCAATCACTGTCTTGAGTGCAGCTCTTCTCGCTGTATTGGCATCCGGTGGATCTTTGCAATCATCTCAGCAGAGGCTCCCACATAATACTGATTGTCCCACCCCCCCCCCCCCCCCGCCCCTCCCCCCCCCACCCCCCCAAAGTGCATAATCAGCTATTCTGAACACAGATTGAGGTTTAACCAATAGTAGTGCGAAGATAGATTGAATGAACTACCCTAATTTATCTTACAAATACGTCTGGATTCAAGGTTGTTACTTCCTCTTAGCCCCCTGGCGATATCATCCTGGCTTTACGGTGCAGCGTTTTGCTAACCTGTCACTATCAGGCCTCAGGGGTCAACTAGAGGGCTTGATCGCTGACCTTCTCTGGTCTATACGGCCACGCTTCGACCACCTGACCGCCCACCGTATTGATGAAGGATGGCCTGTTAGCATCACAGGGTGCGCTCATGCGTCCCTGAAGCTGATTAATACACAGGTTGATGGGCCTTATTTACAACACAGCCCTTGTGTGTGTGTGTGTGTGTGTGTGTGTATTGCGTGATCTTTTTACGCGTGCATGCATCTCAAGGACTCTAGCCCTGGTAGGCTCCTGGCCTCGTAAACCCTCCCCCACTATCCCCTAGCCCTGCCATTGATCATGTGGGGGAATGAGAGAGAGGAAGGCGGCCTAAGAAGGCTGTCATGTCTTTCTGCTGGATGTGTCACCTCTTTAGCCTTGGTGAATAGCTGGTTGAAGGTTGAAGGCTGCTGACATACGCTCAGACCATGATATGCCAGAATGGGTCACGTCTTTGTGTGTCTGGGTTCTCATGATGGGTTTGTGTGGCCTATTAGAACAATTGTATGTGTTTCAACGTGCATGAGTGTGCACGTGTTTGTGTGCACCTTAGACGACATTGCAGCTGATAGCTTGTCACTGATAGTGGCCCCTCCGTGAAACGAAGGTCACTGTACTCTGAGGGTTTCATCTGGCACTCTCGTAGGAGTACCGCTGTAGCTGTCAGCTAATGAGACAGTGGACGGGAGCAAGGGAAACAGGGGATAGTTAAAAGAGCCAAGAGAGAGGAAAAGAGAAAGGGAGATAGTGTGCTAATGAGGGAGAACTGAGGAGGAAAAGGGGATGGAAAACAATGAGAAAAAATGGAGGAGAAAACTAAAGGTGGAGTAAGGGAATGGACAAAACAAAAACAAATGAACACAGAGAAGGAAAAAGAGTCAAGAAATGAACCACAGCCGGGAAAAAAGGGACGTCAGTGAAAGAGTTGAGCACATGGGAAAACAGCAGACAACAGAGACACAGAGTGGGGGTGGGGAAGCAATGGGATCCCTTGAAGAAAATGAAAAACAAAAGACTGTTTTTGAGCGTGCCATAAAATGCTGATCGACAGAGCAGCAGAAACAGTATGGGTGTGGCCTTCTGCAGTCTGCCATGCACCACACCTTCCTACCTTCCTGCCATATTTCCTTCTGTCTCCTTGTGTTTCTGTGCTGGTTTTGCTCTCTTTTTGTCTCCTTTGCCCCCCTCATTTCTTTAGAGAGGGCTCCCAGACAGTGCCTTGAGGCCGCCAAACTCAGGAATGATGGATTGGGTCGAGGGTGCATGGAGCGGAGTGGGTTGCAGAGCACTGCGGTGTAGCATGACTGATGGGAACATGCATTATTTTCCTGGAGGGCCAGAATGTAAGGGCCTGCGTCACAGAGAAAGGGCCATTTTTAGTAACGGTCATTTGGCAACCCTGAATCATGACCTGCTTTTCCTATCAGTGTGCATTAGCTCATGGCAGCGACACGGAAGGATATTGGCGGATGTTCAAGCCGCACTACAACATTGGCTGCTTGATGGTTTGCCCAACAGTCCTTGTTCTCCTGCACAGACTTCAGAGCAGAAAGTGTGTCCGTAAAAGGCTAACCAGTGACTCACCTCCACCATGCGACATCATCCCACACTCACTCGCCCTCCTGTCATACAGCATACATATGCATTGCTCTGGCCACCACCTACACTCCCTGTTTTTGTTTTTCCTTTTCCGGGGCGAGCACATTTTACCCACACACGCATGGAGTCATTTACAAAGCGGCCATAAACATCCACCCAGCTGCTCCTGCAATGCTTTCAAGTCGGGTCATAATGGTTTAACTTCAAATCAATATTCCGGACAGCGAATTCCCTGCAACTTGGTTAAAAAACGTCTGTAAATGCCCCCCCTTCCGTTACACTGGGCCTGTCGTGCTGTGCATATGTACTGTAGCCTCGGCCCCGACTCATTCATTTATAATGAGTCTGTTATGACTCCCCCGAGTCATGCTGGAGACCGGAGTCTTACTGCTCAGTCAACCAGAACCTCCTGTTGGAGCAGGAAGGCAGGGATGTGCCACCGTACAGTGTGTGTAACCTAAGAGCCACTGTTATATAAGCTTCTAGTGCATAAGGGGGTTGGAAATTATAGTTGTATTTAGCGCACCGCAGTTGGTTATAATTGTTAATGTATCATGGCAGAGCCGAAAGGAACAAACCTCCCGCTGTGGTGTTTATTTGAATTGAGGCTCTACATGACCCATTTGAGTGGATTTCATAAAGTCTGAAACTTAAAAGCAACTAAAAAAGGGCTGAAGTTAGGTGTGAGGAACTATTATATATCTGAGATTGTTTGAGAATGAACTCCACGTGTATCTTTGTGCAGTGTTCAAAGGGGTTAGGGTTTATTTCAACACACATGATACCGTTTCCTCAATCCTTTATAGATCACTTGATTTATCCTTGGCCAACTAAGAGCTTTTAGATTCCTTTCATTGCATGCTGTTTCTTAGCTTAATGTTCAGGTCATTAAGGAATACATTCATAATGAATATCAGGCACTTAAAGAAGTCCACACGTCTCTTGCCCTACACTTCCACAGACAACGAGCAGAAGATCTTTATGATCCTTATATGTAGCACGTCTGGAATTTTACTGCCAAAGTCATGCCGCCTGATTCATGCAGCGTACATGCAAAGCAGTCGCTTATATGCGAGTATTAATTGATGACCTCCGTGCTTCCTCACATGCTTTTCCTTAAGTGATATACTCATAGGTCTTCTCCTCATGCTGTTAAGATGATGGCTTAGAACTGTTGGCCAAGAAAATTAAGATAAACAAGCAATCAGATATTTGATTCAAGCATTTTCAGAGATGACAATACTCACAATCACAATCACACTAGAGACGATCGGCCGATGTCACCGAGTTGCATGGTCCACAATGGAAAATGTACTCCAGAACTGTAGGACTAATCAACATTTGAGACCAATCACTACAACAACATGCCAATGCTTTCATGTTAAGCTTCAGTATCTTCATTTGTCTTCTCAAATGTCTTCTTTTCGTTACCAACAAGCAACACCAGGTCAGTTTTTTGGGTAACATGATTCTCCCTCTGCTCAAAAGCTATTTCGGTTATTTCAGATCAGCTCGAGCTGGTGCATTTGAGTTTTTTGCCATTTGTTGAGTTGTTGTCACTGAGCAAGTTGTTTGAATACATGCTAGGTTCAGTATTCACTCTTACAAAGTACGTGTGACACATATACGAAGCTAGTTTTGTTCATGGTGACCATTTCCTGAGGGAACATTCTCTATTTTGAGATGTTTATATATTTTTTAGAATTGTTTATTTCTACTCTTTTAATTTCTAACGATGTGCAATGCCTTGTTTTGCTTTATGCTGCTGCAACGCAAAAGTGGCCCAGTTTGGGATTAATAAAGTACCTCTTATCTTATTCTATAATATAAAATTGATTATTTTGAGGTTACAGATTCTTGGTTTGCTTGTAGTGACAGTGCGTCGCTAATGTTAATCCCCGTGCCATTACCAATTCATGTTGAGTTCTATTTTAATGCATCACATCATCCTGTGTTTTATCCAATAAGCTCAGAATGCAAAACAAGTGCCAACCCATTTTATGTTACATGTGAGAAGACCATAATCATCTGTAAAAGGATGAGTCCTTATGTTTAATGGAGACAGGACTTAGTGTGAATTAACTTTAGCTGTTGAGATGCTGAAGGCGTTCGCTGCCGTCACAGTCCAGCCATCTCGACTCGGCTCGGATCTGCTTGAGTCTCTGAGGTGTTTTGGAGATGGGATCAGAGGCTTTGTGAGGGGAAGAAGCTGGTGCCGAATGACTAAAACCTAAACACTGTAAGAGCACACTTCATCCCCCGTCTCCTGCCGCGTGCACTTTGATTCTTTCATCTCTCCCTCCTGTTTTCATTCCTTTCTCACCCTCGCCACCCTCCCTCTTCCTCCATATTATCCATGTTCAATCCAGCTCTGCTTTTTATCTTTCTTTCTCCATCTTTCTGTCCCCTGGCCCTCCCTCCACTCCTGCTGTGAACTAGTTGGTCTGCAGAGCCTGAGGATAGGATGTCAGGAAGTAAGCTCCCATGAAAGGCATTGGGTCACCACCATGCCTGTATAAGGCCAGAAGACTGGCCAATGTCGTCTGTGTTAGTGAGTGTGTGCACATGTCGGTGTTTATCTATGGTCGTTTGAGTATACGCACTTACCTCGGTGTGTTCTTGTGCGCGTAAAAGAGGGTTTCGGGCTTGACTTTGTGTGCATGTGCCCTCACTTATTATGTCATGTCAGCGCATGTGTGTATTTTTGTGTGACTGCAGCCTAGCAGCAGGCTGACGTGTGCCGCGAAGCCACAGGGACCGAAGGGGTTCTGCTCTCTCTCAGCTAATCCAAACAAAGCTGAGGCTGAGCCAGAATGAGGAATGTCGGCGCTGTTGGTCATAGACGCAGAGGGTCAACTAGGATGAGTGGGGAGTGTGTTTGTTTGTCTGTGTTTGTGCTGCGAGAGTCCCAGACCAGCTTTGCCTTTTCTGTCCTTGAATTCTCCTGTTTTTCGCTGGTGTGTATGCACTCTTGTATGCGAGTGTGTTTGCCTGAACGCAGCTCAGTATTCTCACCGTGTACTTGAGCTGAAGAGCTGTGTTAACTTGCAGGAGCCTCTTTCTGGGCGGGCTATTCTTATCCCCAGACTTACCTGATTGCCATGTATAGTCACAGAGAGATGATAAATTCCCTCTTGCTGGAACATAGTCGGGCTGCACCAGAACCACAAGGGAGTTAAAGAGAGAAAAGAATCCACCAAAGGTCACATCCACCATTTCAACACTTTTATTTCTCTCTACATCTATGTGAGGTTTTATAGTGTCGTGTTTATTCTCCGTCTCCGTGTGTTTATTTGAGTGTAAGTGCTTCCTCTAGGACGTCAAGCTCCAGAAACAACTCATTTGATTTCCTGAAAGTAGAAACCTCTTTTTTTTGTTACGATTCCAGTAACATTTGCGCAACACATTCTCATTTTGCAATTCCTTCAGATTCCAGTTTTAAAACTCCAAACCCCTGATTGTGGATCTGCAGTTTCCTCGGGGGTGACGGGTGAAATACAGAGGGGGTTTGGAAACTTGACTGTTTGCCTGAGCTAGAGGGATCATTAGCAGCTTGTCATCAGCGGGGCTATTACATGTCATGAGTTTTCCAGAGAGCTAATGGGGCCTGCTGAGAACACATGAGGTTTGCATCCACGGCCAACTGACTCTGAAGATCACAGCAGACTGTCACAGCTCACTGTTCCCTTGTCTTGAACTAAATACCATCACCGAAAGAGGGATTTTAATGCATAGCACGGCATACAAATTAGCAATTTAGCTGGAAGAATTTAAACAATTCCCTTAGAAGACATGACCCAGATTTTTTTTACTCTGGAGTGTGGGCACAGTGGGCTTGAATCATGATGTGTGAACACTTCCCTCTGAAGACTCTTTATGTATGTGAGCAAACAATAGGAGCTCATTTTACTGGAGTGTGTCTGAAGCACCGCGGTGGACAAGAGGCTGTTGTGAGCTAGCCTGGCCCATGTGACCCATCCCACACGGTAATGTCACTGTGGTTAAACGGCAGAAACAGATTGGCCATAGTTTGGCTTCTGATGGTCAGTGAGCGTCTGGAATCTTCATGTCTTTTATTCAGATCCTCATTAGCACTAGCGTTAGCATTGGTTATTCTTCCTACAGACAGACAAACACACAACAAACTACAACTAATGAAACGTCATTGTTGGCAAACATAATTCTAAAATTACCTTGTTGAATTTTTTTTGTATTGTGCACTTTCAAACATATTAAATTCCCAGAAAAATAGACCAATAAAATAGCAATTAAAAAATTCATTAGTTAAAATTCTCAACCAAGGGAGATTTCTAGTTCAACCCTTGTTTTTTAATTGGTTTCTTACATCATAACTAATAGATCACACTATTTAATAACACTTTCATAAATTAAGATATTGGTTTAACCAAAGTTTTTCACCAATCTTTATTATTTTTCTGAATAATAACAACTGATACGGGAAGTTAAACTAACCGTGGCTCTGTACGTGACTGCTTTCTGGTTCATATTTGTTTTTGTTTCAGGTAACATGAACCTGTTTTCTCTATCATCATCATTGAAGTGTTGAGTAAACTTGAGTTAAATGTGTCACTGTTACATTTCTGACAAAATTCTAAAAAAGCAAAGAGGATGAGAACAACTATCCCTTTCTGATAGTTTCTGAAGTTCATATTTGATATATTTGTATCTTGTTTTATGGATAAATTCAGTCTTTGTAGAATCTTTGTGAACATCAGCAGATCTGATGCTAGATGCTGTGTCTCATTACATGATGTGTGTGTCCTGTAATGTCACTGATGCCCTTTCCGGATTTGTTTGGGCTATATGCTGCATGTGTGTGTGAGACAGAGACAGAATGTGTATGTGTGTGTGAGTCTGATTAGTGTGTCCCCAGAACCCATAGGCTATGGACTTTAAAGCAGCTGTGACTGGTTTGACCTCTGACCTCTGAATGTTTGTACTCTCAGGGTACATCCCAGGGTACTGCATTTGCCTCTGCAGACTTGATATTTTTTTTCTTGGCTGTATTTGAGATCAAGTGCATAATATGCCGTATGATCTATTCTGCCCAATACATTATCATCTGTACTGCACCACCAAACTCCTGCGGGACCGGGAAGCACAAAGCATCGCAGTGCATCAGTGGCCCTGCAGAAGGCTCTTTATGTGTGGTGATAATAAGGAAAAAACAGTATTCCTTTTGCTGTGGGAAACTTTTACCTTCTGTGCACTTTCCTCCACACTTCATCAAGTTGAATTCTGGCAGTAATGAAGCAATGCAGCAGTCCATTTAGGACGAGGATCGGTCCATTTGCAATGGCTTGTGTTCAAACACTTTAACTATTTGGCGCTGGGTCTGGTGCAATGTACCATAACACGGTTCCCAGAGCTAAAAATAGATCAAATACAGTAATATTTAAACTCCATTCCTTTCATCCATACATAGCTGCCAGACACAAGTAACACTGCCATTTCACAAGCAGGCCAATTAAAAGCCAGTGACATTCAGGTGCGCGAGACGGAGTGACATTAAAACTAATTCCTGCTAAAAACCAGTGACATTACAGCAGCAGAGCAGAGGCTGACCATCTTTAATCCACTGCGCTCTTTAGAGAGGAACTCGCTGCTGTATTGGGAAACTGCCAGTGGGATCTCTATATGTAAGGCAACCCTTCAAATGTCATTAGGCATTTCTCTCTGCGCTTTTAGCAGTCGAGATGATCTACGTATACTGTACGGGGTAGCTGGGGGGATTGAATGGGAGGGGCACGGCCTCCTTCTAGCCGTGATCAGAATTTGAATCACTTTTATTACAGAGGACATTAACATGTTAGATGCATGTGTTTAACACCTTATGCATACACAGTGGAGACATGTTATTTAAAGATATGCATGCTGCCGATGTGTAAAGGGAAATGCAAATTGTGACTGTAGTGACGAGAATGCATTATCTATTCAGTATGAATCTGCTAAGACAGAAGGGGACCCCCCCCCCCCCCACCCCCACCACCACCACCACCACACACCCATTTCCCTGTTATACGCTCACTCTTGAGCTCATGCAGATGTAATTCCCAACCCCTCCTCCCTTTGCATTAGCGTGGGATTGGAGCAAGGCTGCGATAAAGGACATCTCAGGGACAAAGGACGTTGGGGCTTGAAGGTCACACCATGGAGTCAGTAGCATACTGCTTAGGGCAGCATTACCCCCCCCACCCCTCAGTGTGCATGCAGACTTGCGCGCGCGGATCTGCTAGGTATGCAAACCGCAGCAGTGTGTATGTGAGTGCTCAAACTAATTAGGTATGGATGCTCCGTCTAGTGAGTGTATTGGAAGAGAAGAGGACATTCTGGCTTTACGCTGGATGTGTGTTTGCTCCCAAAGACCTCGCTCCGGGCTAAACTCTTCTGCTCATTAAACCATACAGGAGTAGTCTTCTTACCCATCACTCCCGCACAGAGAGCCTGAATCAGCATGCGATGCAGCCCAGCTCACACACCGCGTGAACATCTGCATTAAGAAGTCCAGCAGATCGCACTCTAATGTGCTTATTTGCACACACCATATGCAGACACACACTGCGTCCAGTGCACTGGTGAGTACACACACACTGCCTAGATCTCAGGTGGAGCGAAATCCTCTTGTCTCCCAGACCGACGTGCTCTTCTATCCCCGTATTAGCCTGGCTCCTCAAGCGGACCCATAAGTGTCACATCACATCATAGCAAGGCACCACTAATAGAAATATTAATACCGAGAGGACGAGAGAGAAAAGCTTTTTTCCTTCCCTTTCTCTCTTTTTCCCCTCAGCAAACAGATTAGTACCTAATTCACCAGGGATAAGGGGAGATAAATTGTTCCTGATTGGCTACATTGGGGTAAATAAACACATGTCTGTTGCAAATGGATCTACACCGCAGAAAGAAGGCAATTTTTATCAAGTCTCTTCGCCTCGTGTGTAGTCTTTAAATCCTACTTTCCAGGATAATTGAATTCTGCCAGGGGGATAACTCCACTTGTTTTCCCAAGCAGTTTTTTGGTTCATGAGTTTCCTCAATAATTTGTACGATAAAAAATTAACAATAAAATCCATTTTCACGGTTCAAGAAAAACAGATTTATTTTTACAGGATGCAAATTATATTTTTTCCTCAGAACAACACTAAATTACTCCTCTAACTCTAGGTCTCTCTTGGTAAAAGACGCTTCTTTGTGGCCTCGGTTTTACCACGGCTGCATCGCCTCCTCGATCTGAGCGGTGGTCTTGTACTCGAACCCCGATGCCTCTTCAGATGGAATTAGTGGTTAGGGATGCACCGGGGCCAGCATGTGGCACGTAGGAGGGAAAGCTGAGATGTCTGAACAGTTTCTTCTTCTGCGCTCAGGGGAGGACATTGTCATCTTCCTGGCATTGGTCCAGCCATGCATGGCACAGGCATTAAGTACTCTCGGATGAGCAGGCGCCATGCAGGGGCAAAAAGTGTGTGCTTTTACCGCTACGACTGTGTGTGTGTGTGTGTGTGTGCGTGTGCGTGTGCGTGTGTGTGTGTGTGTGTGTGTGTGTGTGTGTGTGTGTGTGTGTGTGTGTGTGTGTGTGTGTGTGTGTGTGTGTGTGTGTGTGTGTGTGTGTGTGTGTGTGTGTGTGTGTGTACACTCTCAACCATCTCCATCTTTTTTTGTATTTTTCGAACACTCCCAGGTTAGTTTTTATAAACATGCATCAGGATTCTATACTAATCTTGAATATGTTCAACTAAGACACACACCTGCTTCTTTTAGCCCCAACATAAGACAGATTCACACCCGGAATTCCCCATCCTGGCCTTAAAGCCTGTTGCTCTTTGGTTTTGTGGCAACACATTCAGAGTGACTTAAAAATGTTAAGTTGAGACTGTTTGTAAATCATGTTAACCAGACAGACATATGGGACTTGTAATCTCCACCTGGCCTCCTGAATCCCTCCTCCAGATAATAATAGTCATGCCTGCATACCAATGGAAGATCCAGGGTATTACAATGAGGTTAGCCTTCTGACATAAACACGCATTAACCAGTTATTAGTGTCAGCACGCTGAAATATGCAACACATACAGTAAGTAACACCGGGTGGAAAGATAGAAAAACATGGTTTATTCTGCAGGCTGCGATTGAATTTTCCCTCAGCCAGAAAATGGTTTGAAATACAGTCTCACTTTTTCATCTATTTGTTGTGTCGGTAAAAATTGTAGAGAAAGTGTAGGATGAAAGAATTGCTTCCTCGAGTGAGCAGAACATTTACTGTGGCATGGCCCATAAACCTTTCACTGGTCAGGGGCTTTTTTTAACCTCTGCGTGGGATCCAAAATGCCACAGAGCCAAACGTCTTTCATTAATCTCGAGACAAAAGCGCCTCGCATCAGCACAACCTGCAGAGTGAGAATCATACCCCAAACTTTTAGAGGAAAAAGAAAACACCGCCGGGCTGGACTGCTCCCACCTCTGTTACAGCACACTGCCTACACTGTTTCTAGCCTGCACCTTGTTCTGCTTTTAATTAGGAAGGAAATACTGCCCAAGGGCTGATGCATAAGGGACAAAGCACTTAGCATGTCTGGCCCTAACCAAGATTTTTTCATTCTGGTTCCTAAAATAAATCCATTTATTGCTCCCTCCCGGGTATGCTTTCTCATGCCTAAAAGGAGCATGATGTTGATTATAGCAGGAGCTGCCACACTCTGTAGACTACCCAAGCTTAAGCTGTGTGGCCAAATGTAAATGAAAGGACTGTGGGACATGAATTTGCATAATACACACATGGAGGAAAAGAGGGAGCTCAAAGGTAGAGCCTGAGATGAAGCGACGGCAACTTTTATGAAGCAAAAATGAAAGTCCCTTTGTCCCCCACTCATTCCAAAAAAAGAATCTTCAACAACACATCCAGATGCGTTAAATTACGACTTCAACTCAGTGACATATCCTCAGATACACCTCATTCCTCCTAATGTTTAATTCACTTGAATTTTGAGCACAGGGCATGTTTTCCTTTTTCTCCACTCCCTCCTTTCTCTATGTCCCTGTGGCAATGTCACAGGGGATTAAGTCACAGAGGCCAAGAGACTTGTTTATGATTCATCTGTAGCGAGGCTGGAGCCGGTAGTCGTACTCACAGGGCAGGCAGCTAGCAGTCTACCTCCCCAGCTCCCTCGCAAAAAGTGCCTAATGCCTCTTATAGACGTAGACAAAGAGGGGGAGTTTTTGTAAAGTCAGATCACACGTTCAGGGTGACGTTACTCTTTACGACGTTAATCCCGCATCATGGTGTGCAATATTAAAATGATATGAAGAAAGGATGCATAATGTTTGTCATTTGTTGGATAACTAATAGATTTTTACCGGTATACCGTACATTTACCATTAAAATAGGTTAGTTTCAATGTATTAAAGGGGCTTTATTATGCTTTTTGAGGCTTTTTCCATGTGTTTTGGTGCCTGTAAATGGTCTGCAAAAGCCAAAATTCCTTCCCCCCGCCTGCCTGAAACTCCTCCATTGGACTCTTTTGTTTTCTTCTGTAACATAATGACATCACTATGTACCATTTGCGCTTCTCTTGGCTAGCGCTCCGACACATCGTACGTGATAGGCTAAGGAGGCGGTACATCTCTAAGCACTTGACCAATCACAGCAGAGCTGTCCAGCTATGCAATCTGAGCCGACTGGGCTCAGGTTTCAGAATACCAACTCCCTTCTACTTCTATATTCATATTTCTTCTTATTTCTTCACCTAAACTAACAACTCTAACATTCCTTTTCTATTTTCCAAAGTTTAAGCCTCAAACTAGTGTTTTTAGAGCACTAAAGGTAGAGTCAAATTTGAAGCGCCACTTTAATATATCACCCTCATCGATGACATTGAAGTATCCTCCAACACGGTCTGGACTAATTGCGTGTCAGATTTTTTAACAACCTGTAAGAGTTGATTAACTGCTGTAATGGTGTGCGTGTGTATTGTGTTCAGGCTTGCTTTTAATAAGGCGCCTCACAGTAGGTAAACCACAAACAGTGTTGAAGGTTAGTTTGAAGCACATGTTCAACCACAAGACAAGCCAATCTCATGCCAGGCTTTTCTATTGCTCCGCTATTACTAGTCTCCTTTGTTGGTAATGAGGAGTGGTTTGTTATAAGTGACAAACTACTGGAGAACATTGTAATACAACATCGCTGTGCTGGTGTCGAGGGAACGTATTACCGCTGTTCAGTTGGACTCACTGTCTTCTTTTAATTGCTCTTTTAATTAACTTGTGTCTAGCCTTGGTCTTGTCAGAGGAAGCCCAAGTATGGCATTTAGCAAAAGGTAATGAGATTAACCTCTCGTTGACCAAGCAAATGCTGATTTAACATTATGGCCAAATGAAATGAGCTGGTTCTTATTTACTCGTGTGTACAGGCAGGCGGCAGGCCGGCGAGCCACAACTCTCTCAGCGGTAACATAGCTAAAATGTCAAGGGGATAGCGGGGAGTGTGTTTGGCAATGAGTGGCGAGTGTGGCCGACCAGCTGCATTGGAGGGAAAGAGAGAGAAGCCAGCGCTGGAAAGTAGTACCAATAATTCTCCCACTCTGCATCGCTATCTGGGGAGAGGCGACTGCAGACAGTGGATGAGAACCTGCCGCTAATCATTCAGTCACACTCACACACATGTGTTAAGTTTCACACACACCTACAGACTGCTTCTCTGTCTCTCGCTGTGATGTAGACCCAGAAAGACTGCACTCTCTTTCCTCCATGTACGCACACACAAACGCATGCATACAAAGACATGACCTCCAGCGTAGAGACACACTCATTTGGTGAAGCAATGTAACTGGTCAAGGCAGAAGAAAACAACACGTGGCATGTTTGGAGGATTTTTTTCTCTCTTTCCTCTTAGTCCCACTGAATCTTGTCCAAAGTTTGCAGCATTGCACAACACTGACTGTAATGTGTGTGGACACAAACATGAACATTATGCCTCAGAGATCCTGAAAACAGAATCGTATCCTCTTCAGTGTTCAGAGCTTATTGTTGACATGTGCTTTCTTCCCTTAAAAAAAACAAACCTTTTAAAGGCAAAATAGGACTTACAAACTAACCTTACATTCTCTCAGGAACATTATTCATTCACGACTTACTCTTACGGTTTAATATTTGGCCCCAAAATGGAAAAGCTATAGTGATGTATATATAATTCAAACATTGAAACACATCCTGGATTTCTGTCTTCAAAAATCCTGTGTCGTTACAGTATTATTGCCTTTTGTTTTCACTTTGATCTTTAATATGTTATATCTAAAGTCTGCATGACGCTAATAATTCATGCTCCACAATCCTTGCAGTTTGCCCTCGTTTCCTTTGGCACATCAGTGCACAGTTTCCACGCAAATGGCCTAATTTATTCCTCAATTCAAGGTGACAGATTCCTTCTTGTTTTCAGGCAGAATCAAGTGTATTCAAATCCATCTTTCAATGGGGATTAATTTTATCACTGGAAATTTAGGAACTTTCTTCGTTTTATCACATAAAACCTTTTACAGGGGCAGGAGGAGCAAAACTTCAGTGACCTTCGCCCCGTTTTCTTCAGAGTTTCTACAAGCAAATGTCCTTCCCCGAGCTGGAATAAGCTGCCTTGGCCCAGCTAGTGCCTCACCTCATTTTAATCAGGCTTTGGGGAGTGAAATATGGGCCTGGCGAGCAGGCAGTACCCAAGCTCAATTCATCTGGTTTCAATCTTCTCTCCGCCCTCGGATGTGGCCGCGTGGGCATTCTTTTGCTAGACTCGGGGGGGGTTGGGAAGAAGTAGTACCGAGCAGCACAAAGGACAGGCGTTTGTTTGGAGGAGCGTGTCACTGTGTGTGTTTTTGTATCACTGCTAGGAGACATTGAAAACTCTGATTACTTTTAAAAAGCTACAAAGCACTAATGCGTTTGTATGGTCCTCCGAAAGGAAAAACACTTAAACCGTCTACAGCCATCATTCACACACAAGATACTGAGTCTTTTCAATATTTCTCACTCACACTTAACTGTTAAGTATGTGTGTTTCACTGGGTTTGTTTTGTTTCTGTGTCTAGTCGGTGAAAAAGGTTAGTTTCCTTTATGAATTGGCTTAGCTCATCTTAAGGACAGATGGTATGCTGGTCCATTAACTCTCCTAAATGAGCCTAAGTGAGGCCTTTCCTGGAAGCCTAGCAGCCCCCTGTTGACCAATAGTGCAGTCACCAGTCAGCCTCCGTCAGCGCCCCACAAGTCAACACCTCTCGGTATACAGCTGCCAAAACAGACGTGGCATCTGCTCACCTCTGGGGAAATGGCAGCCATCGACGTGTCCTTCCTAGTCACGGGCTTGGATGGATAGGTTATCTCTTTGTCCTTTGCAGCTGCAGCTACAGCGGCTGTAACAATATCATGCTGTTGTTTGTGTATGACGCGTCCCCTGCTTTGTTATTTTCTGCTTAACCGATCAAGCAAAGTCATATGTCAGATGCATACCAGAGGACTGGCGACAGCACTAATATGTCAGTGACGCAGCGTTAGAGCTGGGCGGATGGAGAGAGGGAGTTAGCGTCCCGTCTGTTTTCAATTAGCCGCTGAAATGTACAACATGGGAGCTGCTCTGTTGTGTTCAGTTCCTATTTTCCCGTGGACACAGCAAAGGAAATTAGTGGGGTTTTTTTGCTAGAGAGGCTTCGCTGTCTAACCCCAGGTGAACTTGGACTTTGGATGGTGACAGAAAAATTGCAGTGACCTAGATAATGGAGTTTAATCTGCGTGGACAGAAAGGCGAGAAAAAGGAGGGAAATAATACGAAGGGCGTCCAGAATCCCCACACTCTACTGACTGTGAGCTCCCAAAATGTAGTGCTTATGTATCCAGATTGGGGCTATCTTAGAGACTGAGACTTAGTGCAGCTCCAAATATAGCATAGCTCTGGGCTTGTTCTCTCCCTTTCTTAGTCACATGCACAAAAACTTAACCATATAGCCTACTGTGGCATTTATTGTCTTCCCACAAGTTGTTAAAGGCTTCTTTGAAACACCACTGGCGTATTGAATTGCATTTAATAAAAGTCAGGGGTGTAGTCGTATATTATAGTGCATGAGGTGGAGAATATTTGTACAATTTTCATCGGTCTCGCACTTTTGTGCAACATCCATCATCAGAAGGAGCCCGGGCGACCGCGTTACATTCCACTTCCTGTGGTCATACACATAGTCAGCTCTATTTTCAACCTAATGGACATAAAAAAAATTGCAGATTGCAGCAAAATGGAGTTGGCAGCACAAAAGCTTATTAAGTATTGATCCGCTGAGGTCAGTGCCCATGTCCAGTCACTCCAACAATGTGAGAGGAGTTCGTTCATACGCTTGCCAGCCACAAATTGAGATTAGTCCACATAAATAACGGGGGAAATTGAAGAGCATTTTGTGTCACGGCGAAAAAGAACTGTGCCCACTGTTTGCATTATGTGCCAAGAAGAGAAGCAGGAGAAAAAAGGTTGTTTATATGTGCACTGTTGGCATTATGGGTGTTTGTATCAAAGTTAGCCCATCTGTCCGTGCTCCAGCAGTGCTTGGATATGATATCATACCACACCAGTGCCCAGCAGGAGAGCTTTAAGTTGATCAGCAGCAGGCAAACCTGTCTTCTGCAGTGTTTTAATGAATACAGCTCATCGTGTTTCTGTCTGCACCATCTGTCAGGCATGCATGGTCAAACAGAGCTTGAAGTCAGCGAAGAACAACTTTCCACTGTCGTGTCTGTACCTTTACCGGAGATCTCTGTGATGAATATTTTCCGCTCTTATTCACAAAGCCCTGCCAACAA
Organism: Eleginops maclovinus; assembly: GCF_036324505.1. NCBI lineage: Eukaryota > Metazoa > Chordata > Actinopteri > Perciformes > Eleginopidae > Eleginops > Eleginops maclovinus. The sequence goes on along the minus strand of NC_086366.1, from coordinate 6,636,690 downwards.
AAATACTGCGATGCCACACAGACCAAGAAATAAGCTCAGCCCCGGGACAAAAACCCTGTTGAATGAGAAGGAATAGGAAAAATGTTCCCTTTGCAGGAACGGAATTTGTGAGGGAAACCAAATTTGATATCTGTCAGAGCAAATATAATTTCTCTAACCGGATTTGGAGTTGTTTTTCTTTGATAGCCCAAATTGCTGACTTACCATTTGGAAATGAAGGAATCATTTTCTATTCAGCTTCAGACACATGCTAGTGAAATGAGTATCATGGAAATGTGTTGGGCAACAGCGAAAAAGAATAAGGCACTTTTTGAAAAAGTCCTTATACATCAGAGGGATTACTCTCCTCGGTCCTCCATTAACTGTGTTCTGGGGGCGACAGCAGGTTTATTCAAGGCCGTGTTCACGCTCTGCAGGGAGGATGTGCCCTTAACACACACACATACCCACACACAGATTCTATTAGCTTTGTGATGCATTTCTACAATACTTTGCTGCTTGATTCTCTATAGTCAGAGCTTTGGAGACGCTCATGCAGAATAAAGTGAATGGCTCGGCCAGATGTTGGGTAGATCCGTTGCTGCAGCAAAGTGGAGAGGTCACTGTCCAAGCCCCATTTAACTGAAGCGTGTTATTGAGTGCAAAACAGACCATTTGACATGTGGACCTTGCTCAGTCTGAACACTTTATATTGTCTTGAATGGTGTTTTTCGAAGCCAAATGTAACCCTGTAGCCGTTTAACAACACAAAAGCTTCTGCGGATTACTCTACAAGTCAGGCTGCAGTGTTTAAGAAGTATTAGTACACGTGTTTATAATGGAGACCATCCTTTCCAAGGTGATACATTGTTTTTAAATCCAAAAAGACAAAAAAAATCCAGCCAATGACAGTCATAGATAAGTCACTCTTTCCTCTTACTCAAATTTCAAGCTGTGTTTTTTTGTTTTTAACCAAAGCCACATAAAGTGCAAGGAATAAAAATGCTGCTCACAATTATATGCATTGTGTGAATGTTTTCTTTCATTTCAAATAAATGTGTTTATGTTTAAAGTTATTGTAAAAAGAAAACCTAAACCCAGCGAAGTTGACTTGTGAAAAAGAAGGTGAAAGACAGTGTTTTCCATACAGGAGAGAAAGACGTTGAACCAAAGTGTAGCCCTTTATGAGAAGCTCTGTGCTCCTTGGACCATTTCAGGCTAAAACCAGAAGATTTATGGCGTAGCTATAGCATCTTGGACAGCTACACCCATGAGTGTGGGTGACGCCACCAGATGCAGCGTTGAGAAGATGTGTATTGCGCTGTAAGCAGGTTTCCCTGAGTCTCCCTCCCTTGAGGAATGGCGTAATTAGCTTTTTTTCCCATCTCCTCCCTACTTCCTTATTTTGCTGAGAGAAAATGCAGAATACTTTGGGGGAATTAAAAGTGCTCTTCGCAAAACTAATTTTGGATCTATTTTGGGGATCTGTCAGTGGGACGGCGTCCCGATCGCTTTACGTGACAGCAACGATGAGGGCATGAAAGGCATGCAAATGAGAGCCATAAGAGTTGAATATTTACCACAGGACTGTATATTATTTAGACCTAAGTGGTAATTTATCTCCCATTTCACCAGTGTCGTTGGTCCTTCCTCTCTTTTTCCAGCCAATCCACCCTTCCAAGTTCAAGGGATGATCGTAGAAATTATTCCGTTTCTCTTTTGATCCTCGAACCCATCCATTACTGCTCAAGCAGACTTCTTAGTAACCTCTCATCAAAGATGAACATTAGCCGGACTGGTTTTGCTTTTAGATGTTTTCAACCTCTGTATGATTTACTCCTCGAGTAGCCTTCAAGGAGCTACACATAATGGAAAATAAAGGTTACACTCTGAAGCTAAATTGCATATAGTCAATAAGTAATCCTTTCTTTTCTTCTGTTCTGTAAACAAAGCAAATATCTCAGCTGTCTCTGGTCCCATTCATCAATGACTGGAACAGTGCATAAGTTGTACAAGCTGCTTGTTAGCGAGAAGTTATATTTTTTTCCCCTGAGGAGAAACATAACAAGTGTTGCAAGATATTCCTAAAGCAGTGACACAGTTCTTGTAACAATTTCCATGTGAGGGTGGAACAACAACAGTCATATTTAGGCAATGTAGAAAGAGGAAGGAGTTATTCCGGATCTTCTTGTAAGCTATTGCTAATTAGCATTTAGCTCTTATTTGTTCCGTACTCATTCCTCGGTAATGACACCACGTACGTTATTGTAGTGTTATCAACAAAAGCTCCATGTCAGCAGCAGGGAGTGTCGGTCGCTGGGAGTGAGACGAGGAGGATTATGGGATTTTATCCCTTCAAAGAGTCAGCCTCCAGTCAGGGAAAAAAAACAAAAAACGGCCCCTTTGATTTTTCACTGGAAGCAATGTATTCATGAGTTTGGACCTTGAAACTACAAGGAGACTAGTGTAGTGTGCCATATGCAAAACATGTGTTGTAATGGGGGATGATAACTTTAGGTGCATTTAAAGAGACTTACCCCTTAAGAAGCTGTAATTAAAAAGGGAGCCGTGGCTGTATGGCTTCTCTCGCACAGACAGCGCACAGGGGTTGTTTTTTGTAGGCACTCGTTTTGCACCAACAACTGGAGGCGACTTCTTGTCTGCCGAGACATCAGAAGAAAGTGTTGGTGTTTCAAGCAAGTCTGTCTCACCAACTTCAAAGAGATCAGGGAAGAGGAAAGGGCAGGATGTAACCTACTCTGTGAATATCTGTGTCACTTTTGTAGTATTTATAGCATATATGTTTGGCATCTCAATAGCCAATTCAGGTCACGCTGGATTTTCTGTAGATTTGGTGCCGGCCGGCACATGCTTTAAAACAGTACGCTGAGCTGTGAGTATTTCACTATTGTCTCATCAGCCCTATGTTCCTCTCAGCGCGTCCCCAACTCAGCTAAAAACTGGCTTCATGTCAGCAGTAAGAATGGAGGAATTGTAATAATATTTGCCATGTCAGATTTTGCTAGTTACATAAAGTTTCTATGGAGGTCGCAGCCTAATCAGTTCTCATTCTCCTGCATTCAACCCAGTGCCTTGATAAGTCTGTAATTCACCGAAGATAAACAGTCCCTGGCAGATTGGCAGGGTTGGGAGATGATTGTTACTTTTGCCTGCTGCAGCGAGGCTGTACACATAACTCAAATGTGATTTGAGTCTTATGACAGCTGTATTCTAAATCAAAGGTGTGTGTGCTGAGGAGATATTTACTGTCGTCAAAAGATAGTCATTGCATCTGCGTGTCGACATCAAGCATACGCAGCCATGTCAAGGAAATTGTAGATGGGCACATGTGTACAATGTACATGAAAAGCATCTTGAATGCACACAATGGGAAATTATCTGCAGAAATAAAAATGTTATACCTCCAGTCTGTTTCTCCCATTGTGCTCCTGCTAACCAATGTCTAAAACCACCTTTGTGACGCTATAATCCATCCTCCACACCAGTGACTTACAGTAAGTGCTCAAAATAAGGCATTGCACCATCCCTCCACCCCTCCTGCAGCCCATTTTTCTCTGCCCTTTCACTTCTCTCACCCCCTGTATCTCACCCTGTCCCTCTCCCCTCTCTGGTCTGCTCTGTTTGAGTACCAGAGGTCAGAAGCTTTGGACATAGCAAAGGCTCCAGCCGGCCAATGTGCTGACTGGGGGGATATGGGGCTTGACTTTGCGCGCTGTGAAAGATCCAGGCCTGCCTTGTTTGTCTGTCTGTCCGTCTCACTGGCCACACTATAACAAGATTGCAGCGCTCTGTAAGGCGGATTTACTGGAGCACAACTCCCCCTAGGGCCTTTTCATAGAAATGGGTTCCTTCATATTTTACTGTAGCCTCTCACTCCCTCTCTCTTTGTCATATCTGTCTCTCTCTAATGCGCCCTCTCTCTTTCCTCTGGTGTTAGCTTCCACTTTCTTTTGTTAATTATGATATGCTTCATTCCTTCCTTTCTTTTGGTAAAGATTGGACTTTGCTACAAATGAAAGCATGAAGCTGAGCCAAACAGAGCTGAGAAAAGCAGACACAATGAGAGAAAAAAAAAAAAACGTTGGAGGACATGGCCTGGGATTTGGCGCCAGCTATAATTTCACAAGTCCTCTCGACATTTATCTCTCCCTCAAGATGGCTATGTTTATGTAGATAGCCTTTGCCATGTCCTTATGGAATCTCATAAAGACATGTGATGCAGGCACAGCCCTGTGACGAACAGCGTTATCTCGGTTTCAGCTCAAATGTTCCCTGTTTTTTTATGCTTTCTAGGTCACCTTACTGCAGATTTGAAAGCCAAGGTCATAAACCCAAACTTCACTGAGCAAACAATTTTTCATACTGTGTGTGCATAGCTGCCACAGCAACGAATTACCTTGTGTCTCATAGTTTAATGTTGACACAAACGATGGGGTCTTGCAGTCCAACCATCCCAGCTGTGCACACGGTAAATGAGGCCAATCCAAATGCAAACGCACATCAAGGCGGACTTATTTTGGGAGCACTGTGTCATCCATTCCACAGCACAAAAGCCCCTCTCCAAGACCATAAATAAGTCGGAAAGTGGGGTGCAGCCACGGTGTGCCAACCAATCCCCTTTTTGGATATGTCTGCCAACTCTTTTTGGCTAAAACTAAGACTAAGAAACAGCATATTTTCTGTCAATTTTCCTAAGTACAACACACATCATTTATCACTCAAATCCTCATTGTTGGCCAATGACGCAATGCCAAAGATGGTGGGTTTACCCAATAATTGAATGAAGTTCAATTTAAAGTCAGCTTGTGGAAAGTCTATACCACGATTGCAATGCCCCCAATTTCACACTGGCCCTGTCTATCTTTCGGGTTAACTCTTGCATTCACGGAGCCTATAGTTAAAGCGCTGGGCAGTTAAGTAGGAGGTGGGAGGTGAGAACAGAAGAAGCCGCTCTTATCAGGACCGCTATACAGTTTCTTGGTTCAGCCCGGAACCCTTGACGGGTGTGGGAGTGCTGATTACAGAGGTTAGCCTGGGGAGCTAAAGGGGAGACAGTGAGAAAAGGTCTCCCAGCAGAACACCATCATGTATTTACTCGCTCCATTAGGTCTGACCAACTGTACCGAACACACACACACACACACACACACAATTTAACCATTCGTCACCTTGAAATGTATTACATTTTTTTTATTAAGGCCTCTTTTCTGACATCCAAACTAAGATTGGTGGGGAGCCCACAAGATGAACGACCCTGCAAAGGCCACATTAAGAAGTCCTAAGAGGGGATACCTTCAGGGTCCCGGAGCTCCTCTGTTAGGACGGGTGTGCCTTACTTTTCTGCTGACTAATGATTTGAACCGAGCATGTGGTCCAACAGAGCAGAAGGACCTCAGCATTGCATCCTGTCACTCCTGGGCTGCCAAATAGACTCACAAACACTGAACCGTGAAGTTCCCTCTCGCTTTCCAACTCGTGAATACCAATTGGAAACCTCAAACTTGATTGACAGTGAGTTGCCTGGAGCTCAGGCTTTTACCAGACTCACAAAGTAGAGACAGAACTTTAACCAAACTTGAAGAAATGCTGAAATCCAGCAGATGATGTGATCCGTTTGACTGAAGCTCCCTTGGAAGAAGTTGTTTGTGTGGGGCTACTCCTCTGTGTCCTGCGTCAGCACTGACTCATTGGTTTCACAGCGCAGAGCTGACATTTTCATTGCCCCTGAGATCACTTATGGGACTGGGTGTTGGCTCCTGTGAGGATGGACCAAGGAACAAGTGGACAGGCGCCCAGTGAGTGCTGATGCATTCACTGGCCACATGTGGCCTCCGGTGGAACATTTGACCGCATGCGATCGTGCCTGTTGAGCACAAAGGGATTATTTCAAAGATTGTCTCTGAGTTGAATCACTCCACCGCAGACACGACACCTGTGGCTGCTCATCGTTTCTCTTTAAATAAATGTTCCACACCCTGGTTTATATTTGTACTGTGCAAACTGGAGGTTATATTACAATTATGAGCTATTAAGCAGCAGACTAATGAAGAAGACATTCAGTAATATTTACACAACCTGTACATGATTCCAAATGATCGTCTGCTGGCTGGATGACTTTATTTTAAGCACTCGGGAAGAGCTACCGGCTTGATCAGCAATTTAATTAAAGGCAAGTTGAATGTTGTAGAGCCAAAAATATCTGTCACATTTGTGTGCGTAAGATCAGTGGCAGTACTGTACATTCTTTTTACCAGGTGGAGGGGGTAGGATATCTCAGCAGTGCACCACCCCCTTCTTAACACACAAAAACACACACACACACACACACACACACACACACACACCGACACAATCCATAGCTGCAGCTTCCAGCAAACCCCCCTGACGCTTCTGGATAATTCCACTCAAGCCCGCCGGGCTGTCCAGCATCTTCCAATAAATTAGCCTTGCTGCTCCCCCGCTGAGACTCAGGCCCTGACAGTCTGGCATGTGCCCAAAGTCAATCTCTTGTGCCCACAATTATAATTATTGCTTCTGTACTGCAACCCAAGTTCTCTAATGTGTAGACTCAGGGATGTTTTGGGGTATGTGTCTTCCTAAGATTGCATGTTCTGTTTGAAGAGAGTCTCAAATGTCAAGCCCATTTGAACTGCTTTTCCTTACACATATGAGTAGTAGTTAAAGTCACTCAATAGCTGTATATCTTCAGTTTTAAAACAGTGTCCATGTGCAGGTAGTCCTTCACCTCTGTAATCAAAGAGCTGTGAACCTTCCCTCTCACTATTCCCCCCGGCTGATGCTGTGAATAACAATGTGTTCTTTGACTGCCCTTGTCAAAAATGGTTGACAAAAAGATCATCATAATACCTCTCTCTGACCTCCTGTGCCAAACTCTATTTCCCGTAAAAAAGGGATGCTCTCTGTTCAGTGTCCTGTTATGACGTGTCTCAGCACCTGTCAGATTGTGATCGGGATTCCGGATCATATCTCTCGCTGCGTCTCAATTTCCTCTATTGGCACGGTTTTGCTTCCAATCTGCAGCATCTGCCTTTTGTCTCGAGTGTCCCTATCTGACGTCTCTGCACCTCTCCCTCCCTCTCTCTCTTTCTTTTTCCAGTCCTATGCAGCCTGCTGTCAGTGGGTGCCCAGACGGAGATGAAGAAGGTCGTCGGGGACAATGCCACCTTACCATGCCACCACCAGTTCCCGTCATCCAGCTCTCTCGACATCGAGTGGCTACTGCAGAAGCCAAACTCCAAACAGAAAGTGGTGAGATAAGATCCCTTTTTTCTGTTCCCTCCTCAACTTTCCATTGTCATACGGTATTGTCTATTGAAATGTATTCAAATAGTCCAATATACCTTTGTCTCAGGGGGTTTTACATTTCAAACAAACAAAACACAAGTGATAGATTAAAGAACGTAGAATCAATTAAACATGGCATAACTCAACTCAAACCTTGGAAATTGTCAGCAATTAATTACTGTATCTAATTAGTTTGATTGCCAGGCCAACAGCTAAGTAAAACTCACACAAATAAAAATAATGCTTCTTTAATTGGTAATTTACAAAAGGAGCAGCCTGATTGCTGTCTCCTTCGTTAGTAAAGGTGTTTTACTGCTAAAGGAACAAAAACAGGTAACACTTGATGACTTACTGGGATTACAGATCTGGTTACATTTGATAAAGATATTTAGAAATGACAGAGAGGAAATTTCCGACCCAGCATTTATTTCCTCCTCCTCCTCCTTCCTCCTGTCTTTTACACATCCGCTTGTTATCTTTCCTCCATTTAGGTCATGCTGATTGATTTCCAGCAGGAGCCGTAATAGTTGCACATAAACTCGATGCCGAAAGTTACGGTGGCACTTTAAGTTTAAGTGCCGTTCACAAAGGAAAAACCATGATGTTCCCAACTCATTTTGTAGATGTAACCTTGGACCCTCTAAGTTTAACTTTTCCACAGCATTAAAGGTATACACATACATTTGATTTTCCATTTTTCTTTATATCCTGAACAATGAAACAGTCTTTATTCATGTTTTATCACTTTTCATAATGTCTGGCTGAATGTTTTAAAGGGGCCTTATTATACGTTTGGGGGATTTCCCTTTCCTCTAGTTTGTTATATTGTTTTTTGTGGATGTAAATGGTCTGCATAGGCTAATATCCCTGTGATCTCTCCAGAGGGAGTATCTCTCCCTCTCTGCCTGAAACGCCTCCATTTGACTCCTTTCTTTACCTCAGGAACATAGTGACATCACTATGTAACACTTGCTCTTCTATTGGCTAGAGCTCTTATACATTGTGCGTGATAGGCTAAGTGGCGGGACATCTCTAGGCGATTGACCAATCACAACAGAGTCGGCCAGCTAACCAATCAGAGCGGACTGGGCTCTGGTTTCAGACAGAGGGTGAAAAGAGGAGCTGCAGCACAGGCAGTATGAGAAAAATAAAGAGCTTTTTGAACATATAAGCATGTAAATATGTGAAAGTATGGGCAGAATATACAAATATGAACTTGAAAATGCGCATTATATGTATGTATTTAAGCTATTTACGTTTTTGCTAACTGAAGCTAATGTTAGATAACAGACAGAGCAGCATCACAGCGGTATTTCTTCCTAAAACGGCTTCAGCAGAGACTTTAGGTTCTCCAGAGATTTTGCTGTACACTGCTTCCCCAACACACAATTGACGTGATACCCCACATGCACTCCCTTAAGCTCTAAGGAAAGCATAGAAGTTTTTCCGAAACGTCAGCTCATAGAATAGACAGTTTACGCTGCATATCTGTCACTCTAAAGTGCTCCTACTTTCTTTGCAAGTTGTGATAGTTTTTTGCCAAAAATATATGTTATGGGCTCTAAAGTTTCTGTGTTTTAGATGATTTACTATAGTCATACTCCCTAGAAAACTCCCAATAGATGATTTATGTCATCATTCCGTGATATTTCTTTGGGTTGTGTGTCCTTCCTTAAAGCTGGAAACTACTCATGTTAAATCAGTACATGGCCTACATGGACTTCATAACAATTCTCTCCTAAGTGAAGCATCAGCTGGCAGAAAGTCTTAAAATAGCTTTATCTGAAGACGTTGTTTGTATCGTTTCACTGGTTTTGAATCATTGCCTTTCTTCACCTAAATTGAACGTAGTATCTGATGACAGCCGTGCAATCTCACCAGCTTTCTATCGGAAGAAAGCGTTTCCTTTCTCTTTGAAAGTGGTTTGTTCACGCACTGATGTGTTGGTTAGCACGTAGAAATGTGATAAAGGGAAGAAAAAACAACGTGTGTGTTGGGGGGGGGGGAACAGAGGGGCTAAGATTGAAATAAAGGGGGAAAACAAGTGTCTTATGCTTTGATGATTCAGAAAGGGCGCCTGCCACATTGCGATGAATATTTAACGGGAAGATAACATTGAAGGCGCCATTAATTAAAATCAAATGTCTGAAAATTTGATTAGGAAGGAGACTGTGCCTGTAGCTGAATGAATAAATCATCCTTTTGTTCTGCTGGAGGCCTGTGTTGAGAGGGAAACAGCATCTTGTCAACATTTAGCCTCTGTTAGGAAATGTACAGCCTACATGTGTTTAAGGACAGGGGCTCGAGACATTGGGTATTAGCATAGCCACAGTGCTGGTACAGTCCTTGAAGGATATCATTTTAAAAAGATATATCAAATAATGAGTTATTATGGTAATTTGCAGGTTCATATTTGTATTATGTGCCTCTACTGTGACGTGTCCATGCTTTAATGATCAAAAAGGTCTCTATTTCTCTCAGAACTTTGGGATTGTGGCCTTTGCAGACAATTTACATGCACAAAAACCTTGAAACACACTACAGGAAAGGGAACAAGCATAAAGGGCCCCTTTAAAGCTCAAATTCTGACCAAAACTTAACATCCTTTCTCAGAAAATGTATGTTATGTTAATAATATTACTTCTTGCACACTATTGTCCTGCTATTTATTGGCATTTATTACCAGGACAATTGTAGCCTTATATGAGCTGATTATTATTCATGAGTAGTTGTCTCCAACATTGGCAAAAATGCAAAACGTTTTACTTCCCATATCTTATTTTGTTCTGTTTTTACGATACTATTCAGATGGATAACAACATATCACATTATGGACAAAAAAAGGCCTTGAATATTTGATTTAAACAAATGGGTTTGTGTGTGATCCAGTCAGAATAATCAGAGAAAAATGTGTGTAAAGCTATCATGTATTATTCTGTTGTGCAAAGTATATGATGTGGAATTAAGATAAATAGATGAATGTGATATTTGTCTCAAACAGCAGGCAGAGCTTTAATTAAGACCTTGAAAGTCAACAAAACATTTCACTGTAGCAAGTAAAAAAATAAATGAACCAAGTGTTTAATCTAATCCAAAAAAGAAAAGCAAGCGAAGGTTGAGTCCCTCCATGTCTACAGCCTTTTCAGATTTTACTGAATAAACAAAAAACTCATTTTAATTGCAAACTATGCTAACAGCCCGTGGCTCTTTTACTAAATTCTTTTTAAATTCCTCACACTCTCTGGCACTCTCACTATCTCTCTCTATCAGTGTCATAAATATGTGTTTAGAGCACATCCCGACCTAACCAGAAGCATCAATAAACAGAGTAGTCAGTACTATGTAAGTGAGGAATAAGTGTCCAGAGTTCAGCAGAGGCAGCCCAAAGGCAGATGCGTTAATGTCCCACTCTGTTCAGGTGCCAGGGCCATGTCGCTCTGTGCCTGCAGCTGTGGCACATAATGTATGTCTGTTTGCATTCAGTTTACATGCTTGCAAAGAAGCACCTGTGTGTGTAGGTCTGTGCATGTGTGTGTTAATGGCCAGTCGTCACCTGTGATCACAGAAGGTGCCCCGGTCTCTAAGGCACTGATGCGCTGTGGCACCGGCATTTAGCAGTCTCCATCTGCAGGCTCTCACTTGCCCTGAGTTATAGGCCACTGTGACAGCTGTGTTTGTTTGTGTTTGTGAGTGCGGATGCAGAGAGGGGGGGGGGGGGGTGGAAGGGGACATGCAAAGACATTAACAGGCAGAGGAGAGAAAAAGAAGGCTTTCTAATTCAGGTTTACTGATGTTACATATCTGCAGTGAAGGTTCAAATACTCAGATTACTCCTTTGAAGAAACTAGTCGTTGCAAACTTCAATGAACCTTGTGCTAAAAATACCAAGAAACAAGAAGAAATAGATTGTGTCAATCACAAGTCATAAAAGGAAAACCTTTTTCCGTACCAGCCTCATTTTAATGTTTGGTTGAAAGTCCTGATAAAGATACACTTCATCTGAGTGTTGTTGCTGGATGTATTTTATTTGTTTTTGGAAATAAAATGTACCAATTTCTAAGTCATCTAATGTAATGATCTTATAATACATACACACACACACACACACACACACACATAAATAACACTGCCTCTAATTACATAACAGTAAAACAAAAATAAACTTCTGCTAATTATGTTGACTCAAATCATTTGCATAACCTCACAGTTGTAAAATGTGTAGTGCTTTAGAAAATGTGGTAATAGATCTGAGAAAAACTTACCATGACCCAGGGCCTTGTTTTCTCGACTTTAAATACATTGAAATGAGTCCAGTGTATTTTCTATCCTTTCTTGGAAATAACAAACTAGACAAACTGAGTAAAAAAATAACACATTTCTGGTCCAAACACGATATGTTTACTTTGAGCTTTGGACTTTTTTCCCCGGTGAGAGACATTTGTTGGTTCTCTAGCCTTTATTTTAGCTAAAGTGCTAACATCACATTAGTGCCACTGTGGGTATTTTAATCTTTTATCTCAGCCCCAGAATAGATTGTATTTGGTCAATTTGACGGCTCCGCTTGTAAAAAGACCATAAGGAGATAACAGCGCTCTCAGATAATCAGCTAAATGAACACTGGCAGGATACTGGCATTCCAGCAAATGTGTTCATTTGTAAAATATTATTTCCCAAGTGCTAATTCTAAAGTGATTGTTACCAATGTTTCCCATGTGCTGGTATTTTCCTCAACATTGTTCCAGGTCCTATGTGGAAATGTTGGAGCTGCACTTACACCATCATTATAGTTATGCACAGCGACTTTAAAGGTTAATTGCCGGCAAATATGTCCAGGATATTACTGCAGAAATTACAGTAAGTTCACTAAATATGTGGTAATGGGATATTAAAGGATATTTAAAAGGCCATTGGGTGCATTATTTGGATGAATACTGATGTCACCAACATTAAGAAGTTCAGGTCAAAGACAAAATTGAAAAAAGGTTCTAAAAAAAGGGTCAAGCATTTTAAGTGGAAGTGGGACAACTGTGATCTGATCTAGTTCTTACTGCTGTAGAAGGAGGCTTTAGGGAGTCACACAAGGGAGTGGTATTTAGAATTAGGATTTTTTACACATTTTTTTCACTATTTTATGTCCTTTTCTTTTCCCGTCTTTAGTATTACTGTATGTTGTACTGTTGGAGAAGCGTTTGACTTAAGATGTTCATTGTGTTTATGACAAAGAAACCCATGAATCTTTGAAACCCTCGCAGAATGTTCATTTAATTCAGTAAAAAAATGCTTAATTTAATCTCAAATGTTCTTCTCTTCAATATATCTAGATCATTACCTTCTTTGGGGGCCAGGTGTACACCAATGAGGCGACGAGCAGCGAGGCCAGCCGCCTGTCCTTCGCTGGGGAGTACCTGGGGGGCGACGCCTCCCTGATGATCAGCGACCTGCTGCTCAGCGACTCCGGGGATTACTATTGTAAAGTGAAGACCGGGGGAAAGTACCACTGGAGCCAGGTCAACCTCATTGTGCTGGGTGAGTGTTCTCAGACACATTGTATGAGACATGAAGAGACCCACACCCATTTGTACACACACACACACACACACACACACACACACACACACACACACACACACACACAGACCTAATCACTGAATCATTAGCCTGGCACATTTCCTCCTTCATGCTGACTGTCCTAATGATTCAATTTGATTCAGACAGTGTGATTTGATTTTGCTCGTGCTGTTTGGGTTCGTTTGGATTGGTTCGTTGATGAGGTGAGAGCAGAAACATGCGACAGGGTCTGGAGGACTACGATTGATGATGTTTATGAGTTATACGGGCAAGTTAAATTATTTATATGCCTATTGCACTCGCTAATACGTTTGTGTCCTCTGTGCGAGAGACAGACCCTTCTCTAAGTTTGAGCAACATCCTGTAATAAAATGTTATGGTTGAAAACGACATTGGAAAAAGTCATCAATATAACCAATGGTAAGCTTTTAAGGACGTCATGTCTTTGCTTTTGCGACTATTTTAAAGTTGGTTTTGGAGTCATAAGCCACAGCAAACTCATCATTGTTTTCCTAATTTCCCCCAAAATACGGATGGTTTCTAAATGGCTTAGCTTTACAACTAGCTCAGTGGTGATAAGTGTCACGTCTCTCAAATTGCTAAATAACTCTGAAGGACGGACAGCAAAAAGGGGGAGCGTCTTCGCCACAAAAGCCATCCACAAAGTCCAGCGGGAGGAGCAAGAGCGTTCTCAATGTCAGAAAGCAGGCGATTTATTAAAACATCATGGGAGATTAGTTCAACCCGCGGTTATTGGTTTTCTAATGGAACATTCTGTTAATCCTCTCGCACTCACTCTCCGCTCTCTTCCATAAAGACATTTCAGTGAGTTAGTGCCTCCATTTTTACAAATTGCCCTCAGCTTTGCGGTGACACTTTCGATTTTGAGAGAGACGAACATTTGCATTTTTCCCCTCGCTCCCCACGCTAAGATAATAGCTTGGCAGCCGCGCTAGTAGCTGGCTTGGCATGAGACGATGTGTGAGTGTATGTATCACGCCAGGGTTTGTGTGTGCCTCCAGTGGTGGCGGTGTTTGTGTTTATGTACAAACTTCCACGGTAGCCCCTGGATGCCTGCACTCTCTTGTTAGTGTGTGGATTTGCATGTGCAGAACTTAATATGTTTCAGTGTGAATGTGTTTTTTTGGGGGGGGGGGCTTTTTCTGTGTGAGTGTGGGTCTGAGGCTCCAAAATGCCCCTGCTGCAGTTAGGCCTAAATGGCCCTGACAAAGCTGCGAGAAGCACACACAGATGAGGAAGGGATGGAGAAAAAGAGGGTTATAAGAACAAAGGCACTTGACAGATCTGGCTTTAGGTACCGGACTGACTGTCTCTCTACATTTTAACAAACAGCAGTGCGGGAATGAGTTCCAAAACCCGGGAATGAGTTCGCATTTTACCACTTCTGTTTCCTTCGTGTTGAGCCAGATTTCCTGTGGTTAATAAAAGCATAAGAGAGTTTTATATTTTATACTACGGCATGAAAAATAAATAGCCCACTCATGAATGTCCGAAGCTTCTGTGTGTCATAAAAAAGCTGTTGCTAACAAGCCACTAAATGAGACTGCTGAAGGTCATGATGCCAAAAACAAAAGACCGCCTTTAGCGTAGCAGTGTTGACATGCAGCCATGCAACCGAGATGCAATTTGTTTATATCCTTATGTTTGATATTTAATTCTGTAGATTGCATTTACGTTTCAGGATCATTAAAGCGTGTAAATATGTGGAGATTATCCTGCTGAACAAAATGTGTAGGTATCTTAAAGGTTTGTTTACAACAGGCCTTACTGTGTGTTTTCTGCATTATTCCAAAATCCAATTGGCTTTTTGTCGAGGGAGACCTTGTTATGCCTACTTCTAAGTCAGCCTTCAATAATACGTCATCAGTGTGCCAATCTATTACGGGGAAACTTCTAAACCTGTGTGACAAGCAGCAAGAGCCAAATACCCCAAATCTGACCTCACTAATATGACAGCATAACAAAAACCCAAAAGAGACGTTCAAATTTAGCACACCACTGATCTAAAAATATCACTTGGAGGGAGAAAACAGTATGCTGTGTTCTCGCTTTTCTGGCTTTGCAGCGCCTCTCAGCATGTATCCAAACAGAGCCGCTGTACAGGGCTCAGCGGGCACCCGCTATACTGTACTGCGCCTCCAGCTACTGGACCATGACCAAAACCTTTGACCTGTGGAGAACATACTGTATGACCACAAGCGTCCACAGCCAGCTCTGCGGTCACATTGATCCTTCCCCTATGGGACTGTTTTTCTTTTTTTCTCTGTGTGTTCCCAGCCCTGGAGGAGTGACAGTGAGGCTAGAATTACCCCTGTTAAGAACTGTAAAGGACACTAGTTACATTTATGAATAGATATCTACACATACAGTCTGAATCTTGGGCATTTTCTCTTTTGCAATTTAACAAGCCTTTGTTTTCCTATTTTCTCAACTCTATGTCTTTGCTCCTTTTACATTGTGTTTTATGCTGAGGTGATACGCTGGTGCTAGATTATTTCACTTGGTTTGATATTATGTCATATCTAATGCGTAAATAATGATGTCTAAGAGAGAGAAAATCCATGAAGACAATCGTTCAGTTTATTTAGAAAGCGTAGAGTGTTATCTCAACATAAAACCTAACCTTTGATAATGAATGGGAGATGAGCTTTAGGTTTTTTGTTTTTGAGCTTTTAAGCTTTGTGTAGATGTGCCTATAGTCCCATTTATTGTCAAAGGGAACAGCTTCAGTATTAAACAACTCTCATTTATTGTCAGTTACTAAATACCTAAAAATCCTGATTTTTGGTCTATTTTCAATAATTATCATTTAAATGTATATTAATATTTCTGCCATCATTTTTTATCAGTGTTGCTTATTTTTAACGACACATATAACTGATACACAACTGCAATATTTTAAAAAAAAATGTTAATGGTTGAAATGAACTCAAACTACAAACACTTGCTTGTTGTTGCACATTTGTATTGAAAGGTTTCTGATTCCTTTGCCTTCTAACAGTCAAACCCTCCAAGCCGAGGTGCTGGATGGATGGCAACCTCATGGCGGGGAGGGATGTCAAGCTGAGCTGCAAGTCCAGCGACGGCTCTGATCCCATCAACTACAAGTGGGAGCGAGTACTCGACAAAGGCAAGAGTCTGGGAAAACTGCCAAACCTGGCACTGATAGGTAAGGAAAATAATTGCCACTACACTGACTTGCTGATTCATCATAGAAGGCTTCTGCAGACGAATGCTACAAAGATTCAGTTTTATTACATATAAGTGATTTTTATGGGCTGCATTTATCCCAGGAAGTATTCTGCTGAGCACACCGTCTTTCTTTCGCCTCCTCCCAACTTCACATTTTATACATTTGCGAACACGGACACTTAAATCTGCCCAGTGCAACTACAGTCCTCTCAGATCATTAAGTAACAATGCTTTACTAAAGAGCAGTTGGATTGTCCCAATTAGAACACCGATTCTGCAAGCGTTTACTTATCTCAAGTACTACCATCTCCAGCTAGAGACCACGTTATGCATACTACATATGTTATTCCAGGAAATCAAACAGAACACACCCCTGTGATTCCTTCCTGAACTCTGTTGGGATCAGTTATATAAACACGAGAATCCAGTCTGATACTGTCATCTGCTGGAGATGTCAGTGACGCTGAAATGTCCGTCTGGCTCAAGTGATCTATTCCTGCACGCATTAAGTGAGAATAAACTGCGCGTTTCCTTGGATTGTGTGCAAAGTGGAGAAAATCAAATGTAATTCACTGGCAGCTCCCACTACATCCTGCACCAAAGAAAATTTAAAAAATTGGCTCCGTCGTAGCCCTGAGGCACGCTTCATTCACATGGTGTGGGTTCTGGCATTCCTTTTGGATCATAACCAGACATATCCACCTCTAAACAGAAACAGAGACAGTTTATATCAGAAAAGCTAATGGTAGGGTAATTCTCCCTTCTGTGTATATTCTCCAAATCTGCGTAAACACCCCCGAGCTGCCAACCTCTCTCTGCCTCAGTTTTCCCTTCGGTGTTCAACTTGCATCCATGAAGGCTTCTGCACAGACAAAAACCTTCAAATTAATGACCTTCACCGAACAACACCTGTTCAGTCTAATTAGTTTTCATTGGACGATAACACACCGCGTCAGTAGCCATTATTTATGAGCCTGGTGAAAGGTAAAATCACATGCTTGTCATTGGCGGGATGACTAAATATCCCATGGGGCCGTGGGGGCTCCACAAACACGCTCCTGCTATTCTCTTCAAGTCCTTCGCCTCACTCTTAAATAAACACTCCATCAATGTCTCTCTGCTCAACCATAAAATACATTCCAGCTGTATCTCAAGTGCTGCAGATGTAATTGACGTTGTGGATAAACGTGCAGGAATGTGAAACAATATACAGCATGTACACAAATATTTACTTTAATTTTAAACCCCGCAGATCTCAAGAACCCCGAGCTCGTGACCCTGAGGAATCTCACTATGGACAGCACAGGAGTCTACAGGTGCACGGCGAGCAATGATGTGGGGGAGGAGAACTGCACCATCGAGGTCACAATGCAACGTGAGTTTTGGGAGAGGGGAAAGGGAGAGTCGACCTCTCAGCGTTCACCTCACACCAAACTGCCACGCTGATTGATGGTTATTGTTTCAAACTGCAGTTAGAAATACATTGATACCCCTCCCTGCCTTTCCATCTACCTCCCCTTCTCTCCCTCCCCCACTTCTGCAACACTACAGGGACTCACTAAACACAAACTGGTGGCCACTGGTCGAAACTAATGCCCCAATGTTTCCCTATCACACTCATACATTTCTTGAGAGGCCCAGGACTATCAGGGTCATGTGTGGAGAAACTGACACGTATAGTAGCTCTGCAGAAATAGCCCTGGTGTTAGATTTAATTTAGGCACTACCATGTTGTGGTACTTAACATGAAAATATGCGACAGTAAGTAACTATCACTCATCACTTCCTCTTTTTTTCTATCCACAGACGTAAGGGATGTAGGTATGGTAGCAGGTGCGGTGGTGGGAATATCCCTTGGAGTCTTCATTGTCATATTAATCATCTGGCTTGTCTTCCGGAAGAAAGAGAAGAAGAAGTACGAGGAGGAGGAGACTCCAAATGAGATCAGGTTAAATCATCGTCCTTATTCTTCTTCTTCTTCTTCTATGGTTTACTCTTGTGTGATCATGAGTGCCCTTCATGTATATTTCTCTGTGTGCTTTCGTTTCTGCTTCTCTGTAGGCTCTGTCAGTGTAGTTCACACTTATGACATCACTATGTGGCAACATCTCTAAGCGGTTGACCAATCACAACAGAGCCAGCCAACTAACCAATCAGAGCAGACTGGGCACTGGTTTAAGACAGAGGGTGAAAAGAATATTAGAGCCCCTTTAAACCTGTTACTGTCTTGCAGAAATGCCCTTCTACAATTTGTACCAATTCAGATAAACTACCATTCTAAGTACTAACCTAATGTAATAGTAAGTCATTACAAGAATTTAATATATGTAATATCTTCTTTCATCATGGTTAAAGCCAGTTAAGTGTTTTGATTATCTGACAAATTAAGCTGGATCATTAACACAACCATGGATAAGCTGGTGCAATATGTCTTGCAAAAAGAGATATCCAGTGAAGGAGAAAAAGACATGGGGGGGGGGGGGGGGGTGAGACAGAAAAGAATATATTGCAAAACACACATCACACTGGGGCTGAATGAGTTTGAAAAAAGTATCTAATTTTGACTGATTTTACAATATGATATGCAATATAAGAAGGACTGATCATCAGAATCAGGGTTATTGCCCAGTAGGTTTACACATACAAGTCATTTGCTTTTGAGAATAGTGGTGCAAACACCTCCAAAATAAGGACGTAAGTTGTAAGAGGATAATCAGAAATAGAACAATTAACATAACATATATATATATATATATATATATATATATATTTACACGGGAGTGGAAAGCTGTGCAGATCTTAAAAGACGAGGACCTCACAGTATCAAAAATAACAATAATTTGCACATAATTATTCATATTTTCATTGGAAGAAGTTATGGTGCTGTTATTTTTGCAAATATCTGTACAAAACAATGTTTAAGTCTTAAAATAGCCACAATATTTAATTTAAAATGGTATTTTTATTTCTCACTCTGTAGTCTGTGTCAGCCCCTGTGGATTGCTAATGAAACTTGTAAAAGAAACAGCCTTTTCTTGTGACAGACTGGAGTCAGTGCATATGTACTGATGTAACAATGCATAATAGAGAACGGACGAGGGGACGGCATGCAGTAAATAATGTAGATGTGGTGTTTTCTGTTTTTGTACCATGTTCAGAGTCTGAACCTTTCCTCTAATGAGCCGAACCAAACCATCTTTAGTGGGCAGAATGTCTTGGATTAAGACCAAGCCTCACAGCTCTTTAAAAACTTTCATTTTTTTATTCCAAGAGTTAGAATAGCTTCTCTGGTGAAAGTACCGAACAGCGCGCAGTGGAGAGGTTTCTATTTCTGTAGCGAATATAAGCCTTATATTAATGGGATAATATTACCCTGGTTACCTGGTGACAGAGATTTATAATAACTGCAAAGACACACTGCAATTTCAAACCATCCAAATACCTCAGCATTAATTATATTGGTTTCGGTGACTAATGCTACCGAAATTGAGAGTTGTTGTTTTTTTTCATCATGAAGTTTCTATTCTTCTGTGCTAAAATAATTGAATTACAAAGCCAATGTTTTATTGTGTTCTCAGCAGAAACCTTTGTGTCATTTAACAATTGTATCTGGGGAACTGGTGACTTCAGCAGATTTCATTATTCAATGCAAATTTGTTTCACAATACTAAGGTGCTGGAGGGTATCTCCTTAAATAAATGAGGTCTTCATATTAGATCCGATTCAACTTTATTGTTGAATCCAATATATAAAACTGGTCCCGTGTGATTAAGGTCTTGGAATAGTGTCAGGGAAATGTTCTTTGCTTAGCTCTTGTCAGCAGGGTTATGGGTAAAACGACTTGCTTATTAATATTTAACTTGGGGTAAGAATTTACCTCGGAAAAACCCAGTAAATATTGCAGCGGATAAGTATCACGGGGTGAGGGGTGCACGCATTGCTTTGTACTTTGGTAGCCTTGAGACATGGTGCAGGGCCTTGGCATTGGTCTCTTCCCTTTGAGGGCCTCTCTAGTTGTGTTGGTGTGTCTTCCTCTTCTCTCATTTAAAGGAGCCCAATTATAATTGTTTTGGTTATGGTTTACCTGTCCTGTAGTGTGTTATGTAGGTTTCCCCTGCCTGAAACGCTTCCATTGGACATCTTTGTTTACTTTTGTCACATTATGACATCACTGTGTAACACTTGCGCTTCTATTGGCTAGAGCTCCAACACATTGTACATGTTAGGCTAAGGGAGGGCCATCTTAAAGCGGTTTACCAATCACAACAGAGCCGGCAAGCTAACCAATCAGAGCTGACTCTGTTTGGCTCTGGTTTCAGACAGAGGGTGAAAAGAGGTGCTGAAGCTCAGGCAGTATGAGAAAAATAAAGAGCTTTTTGACCATCAAACAAGTCAAAGTAGAGGCATGAAATACAAATATGAACCTGAGATCGAGCCGAATATCCTTCAAAAAGCATAGCTGATATAAAATAAATGTCCTGATTGTTTGATGTCTGTGTTTCTCACCACAGAGAGGATGCTGAGGCTCCCAAGGCGAAGCTAGTGAAGCCCAACTCCCTCTCCTCGTCCCGCTCCGGCAGCTCACGCTCCGGTGCCTCCTCCACCCAGTCCATGGTGCACAACAGCGCCCAGCGCGGCCACCGTCCCCGCCCACCTGCTGTAGCAGCTCTCAAGGAAAATGGACAGCCTCCAGGCTTCCCCCAGTCCCCTCCAGCCTACACTTCAGTGGTACCCAAGACCCCCGAGCCCCCTGCCACTCCCAAATACAACTCCAGGAACATCTCTGGGCCCACACCCCCAACCCTCATGGTCCCCGCCCAGACCAAGGCCTTTCAGACTGTGTAGGACTGAAAGCCCATCCCCTCCTGCAGCCACATGAGACCCCCATCCCAGCCCAAACCCACCCTAGCCCCCTCCCAAAGACTGAGACTCTTCCATAGACAAAGAAATGCAACTAGTTAAAAGGATGTAATTACAAGAATCAATACTATAAGTCTAAAAGTACTTTTAATGAATGCATACTTAAAAATGGAAACAAGACATGCTTGCCCCCAACTGAATTACATAAAACAACAAAACAAAAGAAAAAAAAGACCCGAGATGCAGCACTGTTCGTGTTTCAAGGCCAAAGGCAAAACTTGTTTTTCGTCTCTTTGGCTTTGGAAGGCACAGGGAGGTACTGTGTGCGGCGTGGTGGAAGGAGCCCCCTACTGTAGGAGAGCTTTTATTTATTCATCAAATCAAAGAGTTAGGCATACAGGAGAGGAAAAGAGGGGGGAAAGGAGACTGTAAAGACTGGATGATGAAGTGGATCCAAACTCAGCAGTCATACAGCTGTTCAGCTCTGATTGGGAAAAATGCAAGAGAGACAGAAGCACATAAAAACGCGACTGTGAGAGTGCTTTATTTTCTGGGAGGAGGGAAAGGGGGTGATTCTCTGATTCATGTCACCCTGCACCTCCGACTTGCTGCCTCCAGCACCTGCTCCGAAACCACAAACCCCTCTGCCTCCCAAGGGCCGGGCCGCTTGTGCCCATCCATGTGGATAGACACCATGTGCGGCGTGGACATCATCCGCCTCACTGCTCTCGCAGTTTTTGTGCTCTCGTAACGAACCCGTGAGAGACTGACTCTTCGAACAGCTCATCTGCTAAACCAATCAGCAGGGGGAACTTCAGGTACAAGGATGTAGCATCGACAGTGAAGTCAAATCAATGGAGTTAATATAACCCCCCTCCCGCATCCTGTCTATGGACATCCTTTTCTGGTACTGAATATCTTTCCTGAATAATAAAATTGTATGTATTAGGCCTATAGCGTGTCAATACTTTAAATATAGTGGATAAGCATCTATTAGAGCAGCTGGACTTGTTTTTTCTTTTCTTTCTGTCCCGCTGTGTTTCTTCTCTCTGAACAGGTTGTTAAAGGGGTGACAGACAGCTATATGTCCATTCATCCTTATTAAGAAGTGCCACCAATCCTTAGGATGGGTTAATTATTGTTTTTACTCTTTTGTTTACCTGCTACATTTCTGAACTGAAACCAAAATCTGTCACCATGAATGTGAGATGTACAAAGATGGCGGATCCCATTACTTTCAGCTCCCCATGAGGTACTGAATCAATGTTGGAGCTAAGGCACAAAGAATTTACCTTGACGTTCAATTTTACAATTTCTTTGTCTGAATGAAGGGAGCGGAGAGTATGATTCCAGAGACTTCAATTGTATAGGGTGTGTATGGTATCATTGACAGTGCTCTCCCTGGATCCATAACAATAGAATGGCACTCGATTGCTGTCTCTCTGTATAACCGGCACCTGCTTGGTTATTGGTCGAGCAGCGCTATCAGCCAATTCTCTTTTCGTCGTATCCTCAGACAGACCCAGTGCAGTTTGATTGAAAGTATCTGAAAAAAAAGGGGGCAAGTAGCCTATCTCGTGTGCCTTTGCGATCCCTCTTCTGGTTTTCTTTCTGTCTCCTTATCTCCAGCACACCAGTGGTTAAGTCTCTGCTCACATCCAACTTTGAGGGACAACAGTAGCAAATACTGAAAGATACAACGTCACAGAACTTGCCCGATAATAATAACAGATGTAGCCTATAGGAAGCACCTAGCAGAGTAAATTATCCATGGTGAGAAAGCAATCCCATGCCATGGGACAATGTACTGTACATTCTGTAATCAGTCTTGTTTTATATTGTACATACAGATAGATATACGCACATGATGTCATTTAATTTAAATTAGGGTACGTGAGGGGATTACCTCTTACAAAAAAGTCAAATGGGAAACCCAAAGGTGAAATTAAACCCTGTTTTTTGTGCACATTGTTGGGGGAACAAGTGAATTCTGGTGACACCTCTGATATATTTGAACTGTGTTAATGTGATAACCATTATACTGCAGGACAAATATGAATATAAATCCAAATCCGGCCAGATTCTCTTGAGTAGTATAGATTTTATTGATCCCAAGTTGATTAATATTCTATATTTTTGGTGACTACGTGACCTATCCTTAGGCACCTCTATTGAAATGTCCCCCTTGAACAGGAATGAGGCATTGATCTTGAAAAGAAATTGCCAGATTTCCATTTATCTGCAATGAGTATTTAAAGTCAACACCTGACCTTTAACCTGGCACACCATACTTACATTTCCACTTGTGTAATAGATAAAAACCATGAAAAAGTGTGAGGCCGTTCTTCATACTGTCAAAGGAAATATGAAGTGTTTGTTTTTAAAATACTCTCAGGATAAACAAATTAATGTCCAAAACTTCTCATATTATAGCTTGACTTTAACCTCCAAAATGTCCAATCCTGTCACATTAGATGAATTTAACCTCAAAACCTTGGAAACCAACATCTGTCTAAAAAGCACCTGTGGTTTGACTTCACCTGCAGGATTTCTTATGTGACTTACCTGTTGGGGAAGTTAAGGGAAAAAAGCCTTTTATATTCAACTACAGACAGCGGTTCATACTGAGCAGGGAAGCTACTGTATGTGTGTGACTGTGTGTGCGTGCTTGCATGCATGCATGCATGTTTGTGAATGTGTGTGAGTGTGTCTGTGTGGGTGTGTGCATGTAAATTCAGTATAAGCCCTTGGGCCACACCCACACACTCTCATGTTAGCCATTCAATGAGTGAGGAGGATCCAGTCATGCAAAGTAACCTCTATCCAAATTGATGTGACTGCAGACTGGCAGTGTTTATTTTAGTTTCTCTGACTTTTTATGCCTATTGAACTTGGCTTCACAGGCCAAAGTCATGTTTTTGCTTGTGGGGGTGGTGTTTCCAGACAAAGCACGTCCATAATTCATAATATTATCAGCTGTGGAGGCCACTTGTACTCTCTCTCCTGGCTCTTGCTGTCTTTTAACATGGCATCTCAAGGCACACACACACACACACACATACACACATACAAAACCGCTCAAAGTTGTATATACACACACACATAAACAGGTACACATGGCTCATTCAGGTCCGCACAGGTGTGTGCTTCATGCACATTCACAGTTGCACATGCACACACACACACACACACACACAGTTTGCACAAACAAAAGCCCAGAAGTCATGTTATTCCGGCTCCTTCAGAATCAATTTGATGGATTGAATGTCTGAAGTTATTACGACTGACTGATGGAACCAGGATACTAAACGCAGCACAGAAAAGGACACTCTACTCTGCATCACACAGGGGACCCCCACACACACAGCTACTGTAACAAAACACACACAAACGTGCATGCAAACACACACGCACTCTGGAATACAAACTCTCCTATGCATTTTAACAATCTGGATAGCATATGCTTCAAGACTCTTTTTTTCCCATGGGAATCTGTGAGAGTAGTACTGAGATTCAGGAGAAGTATAACAGGATTGATTACGAGCCAGGGCTGTAGGCTCTTGCCATTGAAATTCCCTCCACCACAGATGAAAGTAGCAGTGGAGGTGGAGGAAGGGATGCAAGTCTTCCAGCTGTTAAATTCCTCCAAGCTTTTTGATTTGCTTCCCAGCAACTGCAAGTCTCAGGTGGCAGGTTCCCCAGTTTATGAGCCCTCGCGTTGCATCTCTCCTCTCATGTGTGCAGCTTTGTGGCCTGACAAACGTGTGCTCTTTTCCAACAAATGAATTGTAAGGAGCCTTTGTCACTTCCTTCTAGAATGCAGGAGGAAAGTCTTAAAACAGTTTCAGCAGCACACCCAATATCATTCTGTCAAACACTTTCCATCAGCACTATACGTATATTGTCTTATTATCAACACTGAAAGGTGCAGTAAACATTAAAATCATTAAGTGGTTATCCTGCGTTATATGATAGGTGTATGAATCTCATGTAGCCACTATGTTTTATGTTCTCTTAAGCAGTTTTATTTCTGATTTAAGCTGTTGAGCAGGGCAGAGTGATGCTATAAGGCTGTGTGGTTTGGCCTTGTATGTCAGTATAGGGGAATGTGATGTATTGCTTCTTTTGAGTGAGGAGATGAATGGGGGCTCCACCTCAATAAGGAAAGCAAAGGTACCTGCATGTCAAAGGAGATTGAGCAGATGAACGGGAATGCTTTGCTTCGATGTAACATAACTGTATTCGGCTGAAAATATAAAAGAAAAAAAAAATCTACAATTGTAAATATATTCACAGAACATTTTATGAAGCTTTAATTTTGTCTTCTTCTTTGTTTTGAACTCATCATCCATGTACTTTGCACTTTTGTTGTGTGCTTTGCTCATCACGGGCCTGCGTGGGATCTGCGTGGTTGGCGGTTTCTCTTGACGACATTGTCTCGATGTCAGGGGAAGACACGCTGAGCCCGGCGTCGCTAAAGGGAAATGTAAGACACTTTTGTTTTCTTTACTCTCATCATTTTTCTGCCGTGCTTTCTCTTTGGTTTTATAAAAACAGTACAGAAATGTTTCGTTTGTTCGTTTGATGAAAACAATCCATGTAAATATCACAAGTAAAAAATGTATATTTTTACGACTTCTGAGTTATTACTCTTTCATTTGCAAATAAAATATTCAATGACAACTTAATCGCTCTTGTTGCATCTTGATTTGGACTATCCATGTGTCATGTCTCGGGCATTTTAATTCAGTATTTTTTGGCAAACCTTTTCTGTGCAATGGGTTTGGACAGTGCCAAGGTTAAAGCCTTCCTTTCATTTTTTCACTTGGCGACTATGACATTTTTTTACTCATCCTGAAAATATATTAATCCTATTGACTTCGGCAATCCACTGACTTATTGTAGCATCATTATGAGGTTAATATTTGTGAGTGTCTCCACAATTATTGGATGCATTAGCATGAAATGTCATGTCATTTATGCTGCCTTCAAGATGAATAAAAAGAAAGAAAACCAAAACCCCATCAAAAGATTGGAAAACCTGGAAAACATTTGAAATTCCTGTCAGCCTCTGTCTGTAGTTTTTAGTGTTTTATTAGCAAAGATTAGCATTCTAACATGCCTAAATTAGATGGTGAACATGGTGAGCATTATGCCTGCTATCCACCAACCACAACAGGGCTGCTGTTTGGGCATTTATACCTGAATACAGAAGCTGCTAAAATGTTTAGTTGTGATTTTTATTTCTTTATACACATTTTGTATTTATGTCAGAGTATGGATTAAATCGGTACCATTCAGATCTTTTACACATCCACGGCTAAACATACAACAACACTGGTATGGGCTTTTAAAGTGTGTTGTTACACACATAAACATCCTCTTCTATACAGCTGTAACCAAGCCCAGTATTATCTATGTTCTTAGCTGACGATACAGACACTGGGTAAAAGCCTCCTATTCTCCTCCTTTTCAACGTGACACTCAAGCCCGTAGCAACAAGGTCAGCGATATCCATGACCTGTCAGCCACTTATTGACTGACATTTATCTCCTCCCTCTGAAAAGTTCTTCTTATGTTGATAATCTATTGAACTGCCAAGATGGATTGCCTTTGTCGACCCCGGTTAAAGAGACAGGGTGTGACTTTATCTCTACTTCAAGGATGCACACAAAAGGTATGAAAAATAGTGGCAAGTGGGATGAACAAGTGGAAATTACACTCAGGGTTAATGCACATGAACGAGCCGTGGAGGATAATGCGATTACTGGCGCGTTCTCCGACATCTGTGTGTTGAGGATTCGGCTGCACACTGCTTGCTGAATTAAACACAGCATCCATATTAAGCAAGATCACATTTTTAAGGCCTGATCACTTTTTTACCACTTTCTGTTCAACGCCACTATGCCTTTTGTTCCACATGACTAGCCATGTGTGAAGACACTGTCATAAACCCTGGCATGCCCAAGCACACACCATCAATACACGCTATGCTGGGTGTTTCGTTACTGCTTGGAACCATCATTAGTGCTTCAGAAAAAATATTTTTAAAACAATTTGTCAGTTTTTCTGCCTATTTAGGTCGCATCAGTGGTGTTGCAAATCATTTAATAGCATGATGTGTCACAATCGTGGATTAACACGGACTTGTACACACTAATTAGCCCCAATTTGAAAGTGATAAATATGTTATCACACAGATAGGACATTTTTTGCTCAAAGCGAACTTTGTAGACTAATTAATACCAAATCTCATTTTGCTCTTGGTCTTTCTCTGTAATCTGCTAGAGTAAATACTTGGAGATTGCCACACAAGGCCTTGACAATTGAAGTGAGTGACATAATTGCACCCCCTGGTGTTGATATGGGATAACTGTCGCGTTATCTGTGACGCTTATAGGCTCTCTTAATGAGATGAGAGAAATCATAAGTCGCACATCTTACACCATCAGCTGAGATTAGTATATCCAGATCTCATATATAAATGAAAAGGGGAGCTTCTGGGAAATTTGGTAACATGACCGTCTAACTACAGGAGCTGAGCCATGTTGGTAAAACCCTTTTTTAATCTAAGTTTTTGAGGCCTGGACAACATTTTCCTCTTTTGTTTTTATCTTATCACTAATCACCAGATCCCATTTCCTGAGTCCAGACACAAGACAACTGTAACCCAATTTAACCATGATTACTTTCTGTTTAAGATCCTAATTAACAGATAAGTAATATAGGAATTTATCCTTTTATAGCCGCTGTGCAAGTTTTCCTATTTAACTCAATGAAAGAACATCACAGCAATAAGGTTAGTGGGTACAGAGGCTTTGCTTAAAGCTCCCTCTGGTGGACTCTATAACGTTCACCACCATATATAGATGAATAGGATTGCAGCAGAAAAGTAGTTTAATGTAGCTTTTTTTATTCTAACAAAACACCTTAAATCCATGTGTTCCATTAATCAGAAAGCAAATAACCTACAGCCATAAAAAAAAAAGAATGATGTAAAATATTCCAGCTCACCACTGATGGCATTAAATTGACTTCCTTTATTGTCTTTCTGTTTGAATAACTCTGTGCTTTGTGTGTATTTGCACTGATTATCTCTGGGTTAGGGAAATTGCACTCTGACCCACATCAACTGCACAGTTCACTCTCTGACAACTACACTAATTATAGCGCTGCCATCATTTCAGATAGAGGTTAATAGCATGCTATTTCTGGCACTCATTCACTGCTCATGCTATTCCACTTTAAATACTTGAGTTGTCTTTGCATATCGATGGATTAAGGACAAATTAACCATTTATGGAGACTACATTATAACTGAACCGATATTGTGTGTGTGACAGGCTTAATTATGATTAATGCAACTATGACATCTCTGAAAAATGTGAGCATCCATTCACATTGCAATTGTCAGACCTTTGAAGCTAAGAGGAGTCATGGTGATGTGTTTAATGCAGAGCTTCTCATCAAGGAAGAATCACATGTGTTAGTGCTGTGTCCAAAAATATCTGCACAAGCACACAATATTCATGATATTTGTTCATTAAAGAATTAGATTTTCCTTGTAAAACCGAGGAAGCAAGATGCATGACTATCCATTTAGTAAACTAGAATCTTAATTTTCGAAGCTATTAGTCCATCTAATTGAAAAATGAGGCAATAAATGATAGATTATCTTTTAATAGAGCAAGCAAGTAAAATTAACTGCAGGCTAAATTAGACAAAGGAGATCCATAATTTTATGCTCTAAAGAGGAGAGGCACTCAGCTGTGGATTTAACCTTCAGACTCTCTGACTCTGGACCTGTGTTATTTCTCCCAGACTTGCAGTAAGCGATTTAAGGCGAGATGCCATTCAAAATGCATGCCCTAACTTGCTAACCTCCTCTTTATTATTTAGGAGCACAGAGAGAGTGTAGGGGCAGAGGATTTGTTGGAATATGTTAGTTTATTGCCTGACTTATTGATCCTCCATCTGAGATTTGTGCAAGTTAGAATCTATGGCCCCGACCAGAGCTGTGAAATATCAGGCTAACTGTGCCGAGTATTGATAAATCCATGGCGGTGTGCGTGGTGCTGAACTACCAGACAGATTTGTAATTGTGAGTTTGTCTCTGAGGCCCGTCTTGGATCTATAATATTCTCTGAACCATAGAGATGAACCATCAATACAGAACCAGAAGATATCATGGTGCTGTGAATAAAAAGAGGCAGGATGGTCTTCTCTGTTAAAAAAAATGAACAAATGGACTACTGATAAGTGCTCCTTCTGTTTGCATGATTTCAAGATCCATTTTCAACATCACAAATCAATGAGTGTTTCTCAGAAGAATCAGGGGGGCTCACAGGCCATCAAAAGGTTGCTGCCTTATACATAAAAAGTACAGGCAAAGCTAAGGAACATCTTTGATAATATTTATGTAAGAAACCAATATTGTTGGTTTTGTGCCATACACAATGAGACCTATATGATTGGACATGTAGGCTACTGTAACTTCATGCAAAATGTTATGCTTTATTGATACCTTTATACAAATTAAAATACAAATACAATTCTCGACATCTGCATACAGAATTGTGTAATCTTTATTCTCAACATGCATATTCTAAAGGCCAAGAATGAATTTAATACACTTGTCATGAGGACTAATCACTGAGAGAGAATTTAAATGCCTTGTCTGACACATGGGACATTTAAAACTGTGCTGCTGGTGCTGAAGAAGCAGATATATAACCATAACCCGGAAAAGACCACACCTTCTTAGACGGTCTTAATATGTACTTTACAATTTTAAATAGTCAGGTGTATTATGTGCTTTAAATTTACCTTATAAATAAGTCAGTCAGTTTTTAAATAGGTGGTGAACTGAAACTGAAATGTTGAAATGTTGTTTATTTTTAGGTATTTTATTGCATCCCATTTTGCTACAAATATAGTGAGTCATAATCATAACAACACTGGTATCTCTGATTGATAGATAAAGAAGATTCCTTTCATTAACGTGCTCGTGAGGCACAAAGTGAGTAAAATAACATGTCAGCTGGAAGCCTCGCAATGACAGCAGCAGGTTCCCATGACCGCACTTTGAACACCTCACAGATATAAAAACGCTCCTCCTGAAGGTGAATAATAGTGTGGCATACAGTAAGTTGTGTGCCCACTCAGAGAACTACCAGTAAGCAAGTTGTAACGTAATTGAAAGGACGGTACAGGCGAAATGGCCTTTGGGGCATTTCCCCCTCAGTTCAGCCTGGAGGTGCCATCGTAGGACCTGCCGCTCAGTCGCCTCACTTTCCGGCATGGACACCTGTCAACGTAGGAAGTTTTTGCTGTAGTGACAGAAAGCCACACAGGTAAGGTTTATTTACAAACGTGGGTTTGATTGGTTGATGTTGTAGAGTTTGAACGCAAAATGCGATATTTTGTGGTGATGTTGAAAGGATTAAATGTTGTTGTCGAGGGGTAATTCACTTAAATAAACAACAATGTTCCACTTAAAGAGTGCAACTCCTTCCTCCTCCTTGATTAAAAGTATTTAAACTAGGCTGTGATATAACCAACTAAACCACAAGACAGATAAGAAGCAAGATTGGAAACATGCATGCATTAATA
Organism: Eleginops maclovinus; assembly: GCF_036324505.1. Taxonomy (NCBI): domain Eukaryota; kingdom Metazoa; phylum Chordata; class Actinopteri; order Perciformes; family Eleginopidae; genus Eleginops; species Eleginops maclovinus. The sequence continues at coordinate 6,606,132 of NC_086366.1, read as the reverse complement.
TCAATACGTTGTCTAAGGAATTGCTGTGTGTTTAACAGTGTCTTAGCTGTAGGGAATCTCATTATTGATTTTAGTGTCAGCCAGTTTAGGCAACTTTTACCTTTCAAACTTGCCTTGTTTCCAATCTAAATATGTGTCTGGACAAGCATTTTATCACAAGTCCTTTGTGTTCTCATTCACAGCAGACTGTACAAGGACTTCAAACAGTAAAAGTGTAAATTCTAAGATGCATTTTACCATGAAGTCAGATTGAAATTGTTTAGTTATACCTAAACACGTAGGAAAACCTCCTGTAAGCAGTTGCTGGTCCACTGCAAACAATGATTAAATGAATGCAACACTTGTGTAGGCTGCACCAGTGCAATGTGTTAATTGTTGTGGTTAATGCAGTCCCTTTCAGTGTGGATAGCTGATACAGTATGTTCCTCAAAAGGCAGCCACAGCTTTTCTGTCTTACCAGCTGTTTCCAATTGTCTTGATTACAGTTTCACTGATTGCAATGTGGCAGTTTAACATAGCATATAGAGCTTTTTCACAGCAGTCATTTCGGCATGTCATGGCATGAAAAGTGCTTGTGTAAACAACTGCTTTCCATTTAGTTAAGCTAGTTTCAGGCTTGGGACTTATGGTGTTACTTAGCCATCCTTAACTAAATTTCTGTTGCCTGTGTTTCTCTTCTGACGGGGCAAAAAGGTCTGTTATAGAAAAAGGTCTCTAGTGAGTTCTTTAATTTGCCGCATAGCAGAAACTATAAACTTGCACTACAGAAGATTTTTTTGCAGACCATAAAAGCCTGTTACACCTGTGCAGTATGACATATCCTATATGTCATTATTAACATATTGCTAATATCAACTAAAGGCTAGGGATACAAACAAACTGCAGTAAATGGCTTCTTTTTCTAGGTGTGTGATGTAATGCCCTGGTTTTGCACTTCACTGTAGTTGTACTCATTCTGCGTTCAGCGTTAACACTGAAAACATGACAAGAAGGAAATTAAAATGCAAGCTTTTACATTGTCATAATATGGTTCAAGTTTGGTGTTAATTGACAGTTAAATGTAAAAAAAAACAACGTATATACTTTTCCATTTTTCTCTTAATGTGTGTCCACTAAATACTACTCTCTTTTATACTAAGATTCAAACTAATTAGATTTGTTTCACAATATTAATATATGGTTTTCAGTGAGATTGTGGACTAGCAAGAGGCTGACAGAAAGTTTCATGAAACTTTAGCTGACAGGTTTATAGAACTATATTGCTAGATGCTAACATGACTGTGGTGTGAGAGATCGCTGTGAAACCGCAGACATTCCAGCCTTGTTGCTATGGGAGCCGTCACCTGGGACAGTTAGGATCTAATTGGGGCTTTGCCTAATATGAAACCTGGCTGTTAGGAGCCACAGCGGTGCGGTGATTAGGCATCCATCTTTTCCTCTGTTCAACAGTTTGCAGCTTTTCCAACGTCGTGAATCTATCTTGTGATTCTCTGGGTAGAAATAATGCTGCATGCCAACTGTGTCAGAGCCATATTACACAGCTCAGCGAGAGAGTTAGAGCGCTAAGGGGCAACCGTCTAATGATGTGGCTTGTAAAGAAAGCTTCTGGGCTGTTAATAGTTTGTTCTGCAATGTGATCAGATTAAATCAAAAGTGTTGGAATATGCCAAATCTTTTACGACATACGCTCACTCTGGGCTGGAATTCTTTATGGTGCTTTCTGGCCTAAGGAGCTGCTTCAGTGTTGTTGCTGTAATCACATAGGAATCATGTTAACAGGAAAAGAAATTGAATCTTTTTCTCTGTGTGTGTCTCTTATTCGCGAAAGGTGGAAATGGAACAGAATTTGTTGGTGTTTTTCATCTTTGATCTGCATGAGCTGACAGAGACTGTTTGGCTCTATTTGAATAGGTGCACCGGCTTTTAAGGTGCACCAGCTTTTAAGGTGTACCAGCTTTTCAGGGGTGAATTTAAATTGAGGTTTTAAATAATTGAGGTGCCAGTCTCTCTGTTGCAGTAAAACACTGCAGAAATATCACTGTCCTCCTGACAGTTTGTTCGATTAACTTGTTTCTGTTTCTTGCTTTGGGCTATTTATAAATCTAGGACTTTTTTTTTTTTTGAATTACCCTCAAATATGCATTCTTCTTTTCTTTGTCAAAATGATAGGAGCAGAATGTCGGGGGAAAAATTGGCATGATTTGGCATGAGGTAGGACCTAGGGAAGAGCAAAGTCACAAGCTAACTTAAGCATTAGCTTTCTGGCTAGGTTGAAAGCGGTATTTGTACTTTATGTTAGTTCTCATATTAATTGAGAAGCAAGTTTTAGGGGAAAAAAACGATCTAATTAAGAGAATATGAGCTGTTGTTATAACTCAAGTGAGAAGTAGGGTAATTTTTCACATAGATTTCAACTCAATCCAGCTTCTTTCAGTCAGTTTGGCCATTGGTAAGAATGGAAGTGTAAGGCACTTCTCTATTGGCTTTACTTTTCAGACCCAGATGTTTCCAATTAGACGGTATTCACATGTTGAATGATACTGTAACAATTTAAAAGACTCATGCTATGTAAGTTTGTGTCCACTCAATTCCTTCCATGGACGTAATTTAGCAAACCCATGACTCCTGCCCTGCTCTTTTGGTGCATACTGTTGAGGGTTGGTCAGCAGGAATTTAACTGCCTGTTGATTTAATTGCTCTTAGGGAAGCACTTTTAAAGAATTAATCTGGTCTAGCACATAACACTTCTTCTGTGCTGGCATTCCCCCAAATAGATGAGAATAGATGTTTTCTTTACTTCAACTAGACTCACTACCAATCAGCAGAATTAACAGCCCCTGCTGCAACCCATGATGTCATACAGTAGCTGTTTAGGAAAATGAGGACAGGGATCGAAAGAGAGGATTAAATAAACAGCAAAATATCATATGGTATCCCTTTTCAAATATATGGCATTGATCAACTCTTATAAATATGACATTATAAAAAAAAATTTCTCCAATTTTGTCAGAGTTGTATTCATATATAAATGAAGGCATGAAGAGAAGTATGTTTTGAAATTACATCCCGACCTGTCCATCAGGCTGTGAGGTTGTTTTAGCTATACAGTATATTTATTTTTATAACCAGTGGTATCCAGGAAGCTTGTGCCAAAATGTGCAATGATGGTGACATGGTTGGAAATCTTCCTGTTGTCATTACTGTCAGCACCTCTTCAGCTGAGCTTGTCGCACCTCATTAGGAGCACATACTTCTTTTGTTACCATGACATTAAGTCAGCGCACAGGTAACACATGGCTCATGCTGATGGCAGTGAACCTGTCTGAGGTGAGGGGACACATCAGGCAGAGCCCCAGACTGTCAGGGATTTACTGGCTTCTGTTTTATACTGCAGTGAGAATATAAAGTATAGTGAGGCTGAAAAGGATAGGGCAAGATCTGCTGAGAACTGAGCCAGCAATAGGTTCTTCATGAGTTTTTTTGGGGGGGGGGTTTTGTAAGTTCAAACCAATTTTGTGGATGGTTCATTGCATGGACAGTGACAGTGGACACATTAGCACACGTGCACAATGAATGGATGCAGAAAGTGTGAGGTTTACCAAGTCCCAAGTTTGTAATACACTGTTAATTTATACATCTGTTTAAAGTCTACAGTATTTATTCAAATGTGAATGCTGAGTAATCTTTAAAAACCCTTCATAATCTAGAGTACTCACACCATTATCTATGTTGTGCTATAAATTAGCTATAAAAAAACACTAAAATACTCCAAAGATGTATGACAAGATACAAATATTAACACACGATCACCGTACGTGCACTTGGCTGTCCAGCTCGGTGGACGGTGTGTATCGGCTTGTTTATTAGGTTGAACCTCCTTGTCTACCTTACTATGGTTGGTTCAAGGTTCAAGGTTCAAGGCTTTATTTGTCATATGCACAGCAGATACAGCGTATATGTTGGCAATGAAAATCTTATGTCGCGTGCTCCTCCAACAACTCAACATACATGGTGCAAATAACATAAATAAAATAGTGCAAAAAGAGAGAAGAATATTTACAGTAACAACAATAAAGATATGAGGATGTGGAATATATACATATGTGGAATACATTGAAAGTATTTAAACACTTTACACTGTTGAATGAGGAGGTATGGACAGATGCATATATTATGTATAGCAGATATATATGGCAGATATGTACAATATATAGATATGTGTACTATAAACAGATATGTATGGCAGATGTGTATAATATATATATATATGTATGTGTGTACTATAAACAGATGTGAGTAGACATTCACACAGCTCAGGAGTTCAGTAGTCTTATAGCCTGTGGTATAAAACTGTCTCTGAGTCTGGTGGTCTTGGTCCGGATGCTGCGGTACCGTCTGCCAGACGGCAGCAGACAGAACAGATTGTTGCTGGGGTGATGGGGGTCCTTTAATATCCTACCGGCCTTCTTCCTACACCGCTGGGTGTAGAGGTCCTCCATGGATGGCAGCTCCGTCCTGGTGATGTGCTGAGCAGTTTTCACCACCCTCTGTAGAGTCTTACGGTTGAGGGCGGTGCAACTGCCATACCAGGCGGTGATGCAGCCAGTCAGGATACTCTCGATGGTGCACCTGTAGAAGTTGCAGAGTATCCTGGAGTCCATGTTGAACTTCCGCAGCCTGCGGAGGAAGAAGAGCCGCTGTCGAGCCGTCTTGGATATGACCCTGGTGTGATGTGTCCATGTCAGGTCCTCACTGATGTTTACCCCGAGGAACCTGAAGCTGCTGACTCTCTCCACAGGATTCCCGTCGATGGTGATGGGTGTGTGTGCCTCTCTCTGCCTCTTCCTGTAGTCCACAATCAGCTCCTTTGTTTTGCTGACGTTGAGATGGAGGTTGTTGTCCTGGCACCAAGATGTCAGGGCTCTGACCTCCTCTCTGTACGCCGTCTCGTCGCCGTCTGTGATCAGGCCGATGACGGTCGTGTCGTCAGCAAACTTGATGATGGTGTTGGAGCTGTGTGTGGCCACGCAGTCGTGTGTGAACAGGGAGTAGAGGAGAGGGCTGAGCACACAACCCTGAGGGGCTCCGGTGTTGAGGGTCAAGGTGGAGGATGTGATGTTCCCCATCCGCACTGCCTGGGATCTGCCCGTCAGGAAGCTCATGATCCAGTCACAGAGGGCGCTGTTGAGCCCAAGGTCCCTGAGCTTAATGATGAGCTTGGAGGGCACAATGGTGTTGAATGCTGAACTGTAGTCAATGAACAGCATTCTCACATAAGTGTTCCTCTGGTCCAGGTGGGAGAGGGCAGTGTGGAGGGTGAGGGAGATGGCATCATCCGTGGACCTGTTTGCTCTGTAGGCAAACTGCAGGGGGTCCAGTGAGTCTGGGAGGGAGGAGGTGATAAAAGTTTTGACTAACCGCTCAAAGCACTTCATGATGATGGAGGTGAGTGCAACTGGGCGGTAGTCATTGAGGCAGATGGGTTTTGTCTTTTTGGGGACAGGGACAATGATGGACTCTTTAAAGCATGTGGGGACTACAGACTGGAGCAGTGACCTATTGAAAATGTCTGTGAACACATCTGCCAGCTGAACTGCACACACCTTGAGAGCACGGCCAGGGATGCCATCAGGTCCCGGAGCCCTGTGTGCGTTGATCCTTTTCAGAGATCTACACACATCTGCACTGGTTAAAACCAGTGAGCAGGGATCCTGGGCCTTTGGTGCCTCCACAGCCGGGGGCTTCTCAAAGCGTGCATAAAATGTGTTCAGTTCATCTGGGAGAGATGCAGACACTTCCTCAGCACCACTCGTTGTCCTTTTGTAGTCTGTTATTGTTTTTAGTCCAGACCACATATTTCTGGCGTTGGAGCCCTTGTAGTTGGTTGTTAAGAATAGTCGTACTTTTTTGTGTTTTCATATCGTTTGGTGTTCGTGTTATTGACGCGTTTGAATCCCTCAATGTCTTTCTAACGAACTGGGAAAACCCACCCTCTATAGCACTGGTTTTAACCGTATAGCAGGGGTGTCCAAACTTTGGCCCGGGGGCCAAATGCGGCCCGCGGGCCATTTTGGATCGGCCCTCTGCAAATTCTAAAAGTATAATGCAATATGGCCCACAAATTGAACTTTTGCTCGTCTTATATTGTACTTGTCAAATATATTAATGAGCTAATTTTTCAAATAAATGTAGTCATTAAAATTTAAAACATTTTCTAACAAATCTTAGTTGATAAAAAACCAATAACTTATTTCCATAACAAGCTTGAAATTGAACCTTCATATTCACTCTTATTATCAGCAATATGAGGCTTCTGTTTTAAGGAATGAGCTGCCAACAAAATAAATGAAGCCCTAAAGACAGATGGGATGTAGGCAGATTTTCCTTAAACCATTTCCAAGTATTGCACATTATTCACCTACATTTGATTTGCTAACTTATAACTTAACTTTTGGGGCAATATTCGCCTCTATAAGTGGCCCAGCTCTCCGTATATTTTTCTGTATGTGGCCCTCGGTGAAAAAAGTTTGGACACCCCTGCCGTATAGGCTCTGAGAGGACATTAAAACCTGTCTATACGGCCTCTTGTATTTCCAACGATATCTTAAAACCTTTATCATCGAGTGTCTCTTACCAGACGAGGGCTTTTATTTTGAAATCACTTCCGATAATTCCGCCCCGCCGCTCGCTCCAAAGCTCCTTTTGAACGTTTAAACATTTTAAAACAACAAAAAAACCATTGCAATCGCTATTCTGTTTGGTGGTTTCTGAAAGACAATGTTTTATTGTTATTGTTCTTAGTTTTTCTTACATTGGTTTGTGTAGCCTTACGTTTATGAATATTTATTTTTATTTCACCGTTGGTTACTGTGACCACCGCTCCCTAGTAACCGGTACTAAAATAATTCAGCGCTAAACTGCTATTAGCGTTAGCTAACCAATAATGAACCACTTGTTAGCTTGTAGCTATATGTTGGTCAGGACCAGGTGCTCCTAGTGGACCAGGAGAGAAAAAATAAAAGGTATGGTGCTTGTTTATTTTTAGGGTAAATCTATAAAAATTAAAAGTGAAAATTAAATACGTTAATGACTCAAATAAAAACGAGTTTATTATTTGATTTACTGCTGGGTAGCTTGTGATTTAATCCAGGTGTAACTAATTACTTAAGAAATTAACCCAAAAGTTAAAATAACATTATTTACCTTCTGAAGTGTAGCCTAATGTTGTAGAAGTGTAAAGTATTATAGAATGAAAAAAAACTAAACTAAAGTGCAAGTATGTCAAAATGAAGTGTGTTTACTTTGATACCTTCCATGACTGTGCTGTTAAATTATCTCCTACGTAGTTCTCCCTTTGTGAAATTAAATACCACTCTATCTTCCATTAAACCGTTCCTCTTCTCTCAGTGTAGGAGTAGATGAAGAGGGGATGTGTGAGAGGCAGCAGAGCCTGATGCAGCAGGTGCTCGCTCACAGGAAGGAGGGTGATGGAGACGCCCTGAGCTGCAGCACTGACAGGTGGTCCCCTCCCTCCACACTGCTCTGTGGCTCAAACTACTCATGTGACTTCGAAGAGCAGGCTGACTCGCTTACATACAAAACCCAGGAAGTCAAGACACCAAATGAACATGGTAGAAAAATAGGTATTTTATTTAACATTACTTTTTAAATTGCATAAAAGCAAGGTAACTAAAACTAACTTTCTTCCACCTTTCTTGCACCAATATGCTGCGTAAATGAAATAAATAGTAAAAGGTTTAGGTAACTTGTTTGTTATTATCACATAACATTATATATATATCAAGTGTTTCTTTTCTGAAGGTAACAAAGAGACCCACAAGAAGAAGACAAACCAGAATGCAAACCGCCACGTCCCGAAGCTGCCCCCGATCAAGCCCCCCCAAGTTTCTAAGCCTAGCATCCTGTCGGCAAGCTCCACCTGCATCAGGGACCTGAAGAGCCGAGTGGTGGATCTGCAGCAGCAGCTGAGCGAAGCCCAGACAGAGATCAAGCTGCTGAAGAGCCTCCAGCACCGCCACACGGTGGCACTGCAGCACTTCCAGGAGTCTGAAAGCAGCATCTCACAGGTGGGTTGGTTTTGTCCCTTTTGGTATTTTAAAAAAAAATAATTAAACCAGATGACACAAACATACAGATACAGATTACATAAAATTTAAATACAGAAAGAGGAAATGAGTGATAACCCTCCTGCCGTCCCACAGTGTTATTTGTGTGGGATTAGAAGTCAATCTCTTCACACACATTCTAACAGCAATTAATTATCCCAAAATGTTTTGATGTATCGTTTCAGCTTTGTAAATTGCAGAGTTGGAAGTAGATCTTATACTGAAGTAGAAGTAATAATACGTGGATGTAGAAATACTCTGTTACAAGTCAAACTCAATCACTTGTCTACAGAACTGTTCTGCAGTACGTACAATAAAATAAAACATGTGTACATATGTACCAATAGTCTTTTGATTACACAGAAGGAATACTGCTCAGATTTGAATTATGCTTGCAAAATCATGTGGCCAAAATGTCTTATTCATCCTCTTGGTGACATCCCCAGATCCTCGCCAAGCACAGCAACGAGACCCGGGTTCTGCAGCGGCTGCTCAGTGAGACCCGTCTCTGCCGTGACAGTCTGGCCAGGCAGCTTCAGAGCACAGAGAGTAATCTGCGCAGCACAAAGGCCAGTCTGCAACACCTGCAGCTGCTCAGCCAGGACCACAGCCTGCTGCACAGAGAGGAGCTCTCCCTCAGGCTGGACAGGGCCTCTGCACAGCTGGAGTGCAAGGACCGGAGGATACAGGTGTGGAAGGGCAGGAGGGCGATACTGATCAGAGGATACACTGTATATTTTACACATCTCTGTTTAACTCTATCTTGCTTTAAATCTGCAAAGCTCTCAACAATAATTCTAGTGTTAGTGTGTTTGTATTTGTGTAAATATTTCTCTTGTAATCATTTTTATAAATGATTTGCTCTTTCCTACAATGTATTCCTCTCTTACTGTTTTAATGTATGCATTACCATGTAAACCAGAGCAAAGTCCTCATAAGTTTAACCTACTTGGCATTAAACCTATTTCTGAAATAAGGAAATAATCGAAAATCCTTTAATACAATGGATATTTCATGGTGACAAAACAAATAAACATTCTTGTTATGCCTAGGTTTTTTGTTGTTGTTCTATTTCAGGACTTGGAGAAGAACCTTGAGTTGAGCCAGGCCTCATTTAACCGCCAAATATTCGCCCAACAAAGAAAGATCAATGAGGCCAGGAAGATTACCGGCTACCTGCAAGAGCAAATATATCACATGAACAAAGAGATCCAGGTAAGAGAAAAACAGCTGTTTCAGTATTAGACATGTCCTTCTACCTACTACAGAAATCATTTGCTTCATCTTTGCAGGATAGAGAGAGAGAACTGGAAACACACAATATTTACTCCCAAAGATTCCTAAAAGGATCTGCAAAAAAAGGAAAACAAACCCAACAAGTTTCTCTTACTGATTTATAATGTGTTGAAGTTTAGCCTTTTTTTTCCAAGAGTATCTTTTCTTTTACAGGCAGCAAAAGTAAGATGGTTCAGACGGATCCATTAGTCCATCTCTCTTATGATGCCGCAAGTCTTTTGGAATTAAAATATCCAGAAAAGCTGGAGGAGCAGGAGAGCTCTGTGAACCAGGTACGATTCAAGTACTGGATTTTCATACAATTGTACTTGTTTTCCTTCATCTGCAAGTGTTTAATTGTGGATTTAAGATGAATGTAGTCCTGGCATTTAAGCATGTTTGCCTAATTCTGGAGACTGGTTATATCTCTGTCTTGTAATTTATAAATGAATTTGACTATCTTACATATACATTCTGTATATCTTTCAGGGTCCTTACAATCCAGTGGAGGAGTCTTTGGCTATAAACAATCCAGAGACAGGTGTTTCCGCAGATCTCATGTTAGAAGAGAATCACCAAGAGGAAACTGAAACATGTGCAGGTGAGCACTTCATTAATGTTAGAATGCAGTACAACAAACAATGCAACCATCCATCCATCTTGTACCGCTTATCCATGGTCGGGTTGAGGAGGTAGCAGATCCAGCAGAGGGCGCCAAACTTCCCTTTCCCTGTCCAACCAGCTCTGACTGGGGGATTCCAGGGTGCTTCCAGGCCAGCATGGAGATATAAGTCCTTCACCTGGTCCTGGGTTTGCCCCTCAGGTCTCCTCCCTGTGCCTGGATCACCTCCCTGGAGACATCCAGTTGGCATCCTTACTATCCTTCTGATTAGGATTCTAAATACCCAAACCGCCTCAACTGGCTCCTTTCCACATGAAGGAGCAGTTTCTCTACTCCGAGTCCCTTCCAGGTCTCTCCCTAAGGGAGATGCCAGCCAACCTCCGTAGTTAACCTATTACGGTCGCTTTGATCCGTAATCTTTCAGTCATGATCCCACCTTCATGACCATAGGTGAGGGAAGGAACTAAGACGGACTGATAGATTGAGAGGGTTTTTTTTTTGGCTCCGCTCTTAACGATAAAGCTTCCACTATTGTTATACATAAAACATTGTGGTTATACTTCACAATCCACCAAAAAAAAGTTGTAGTAATGAAGCTAAACACCATTTCTGTTATCTTTGATTATAGAAAATCCAAAGACAGAGGGTTCTGCAAATGTCACGATAGAAGAGAATCACAAAGAGGAATGTGAGACATGTGCAGGTGAGTGCTTCATTATTGTATAATGCAATAGGTTTGTGGTAAGAGAGTGAAACACAGTGGTGGGATGTATTCAAGTAGAAGTATTGTACTTAATTACAATTTTGAGGTACTTGTACATCAAAGGAGCATTTCCATGTTATGCTACTTTATGTTAAGCTCACAGAGAGCTGCTGGACTGAACCCATAATGCAAACACTAGACAACAGAGACAGGAGTTGAATTAAATGAAAAAGGCCTTGTTGCAAAACTGGGGGGTGAGTCTTTGAGAGGGGGCAGGTACGGGATTGGTCCGACGGGGAAATCAAGCAGGAATTCAGGGATTGGGAGGGTTGGGAGCAGAGGAGGAACCAGTAGGACTAGCCAGGCAGAGGAGCAGGTAAGTGGATCTGGAGTGGGAGAGCACAGGAGGAGTTTGGCAAAAAACACACTAAATGCACGATATTTACTTGTAACTTCAGTATTTCAGTAAAATATCTGAGTTATTCTTCCATTTCTGGCTTAACAACCCTTTTGTTATCTTTGATCATAGAAAATCAAAAGTCAGAGTGTTCTGAAAATGTCACAATAGAGGAGAATCACCCAGAAGAATGTGAGACAGGTGAGCACTGAATTCATGTTGCAGTTTATTATAACAATGGGTTTTTAGTAATGGAGCTAAACCTTCATTTCGTTTTAACCTTCATGTTGTCCTTGGGTCAAATTTGACATGTTTCCAAATGCTTTTTATGTTGGAATAAGGGCTTATTTTATTTTGAAATGTAATCCATTTAACATGGACGGTTCCATACTAAGTTCTTCGTGAGAGAAATAACACTTGCGCTTCTATTGGATAGCCCTCAAACATATTGGACGTGATAGGCTAAGGGGCGGAACAGCTATAAGCGGTTGTCCAATCACAACAGAGGAGGCCAGCTAACCAGTCAGAGCAGACTGGGCTCTGGTTTCAGACAGAGGGTGAAAAGAGGAACTGCTTTCATTGAATTATGGGAGTTTTATTCAAATGTTTGGCATCTTCTGTCTTTTTTTAAATCTATAAAAACTTGCTAAAAAGTTGGGATAAAGTTGTCAGATGTGGCTGATGATTTATACTGTATGCTTTAGAAACAGTCAAACCCGGAGGACAACAGTTGACAGGAAGACAAATCAAAGGTCATTCAGTATTAATGAAAAGTAAAGTCTAACAAATATTTGTTTTCAGATGAGCAGAGTAGTTCAGATGAGGGCACAGAATATCAATCTGAGGGAGACTATGCCGAAGAAGAGGAGGATCCAGAGGCCCTTGAGGCTTCAGCAGAGGAGCGGAAAACAGAGGACGAGACATCCTATATTCTGGAAAAATCTCTGAAAGCTAATGGACCTGACAGACAAAGATACAAGCTCCCGAAAATCAGACGCAACTACACTTTTAAACAAAGTATTGAGAACATGCACAGTGGAAAACCGGCGTACAGCATCTTCAGTGCCTATCAGAGCGCCAAGAGCCCGATGAAGGTGGACACCCTCAGCGGCGATGGGGTTCATGAACTCTGTCTACATGCTAGGAAATCCAGGAAGGGTGGAGCAGGCATCCCTCAGGGCAAGTAGAGGGCAGTTTAAAACAGAATGCACAGGCACATCAGGAGCACTTCAGTCCACGTGAAGCCACTGATTTTGGGATTAAAAAATGTAAGATCCACTTAAACTGTACAGCTGACTTTCCTCTATTGAGACAGCAGATTCTCTTATACTGAAGTATTTCTCTGAATAAACGATTGTTTGACTCAAACAGTACATTGTTCCCAGTTATTGTTTGCTTTTGTGTCTGTACTTACCAATAATAACAATAACATAAAGCTTTCCATGTTTTATTTTTCTTAAAAAGGCATTAACAAATCCTCATGTTCTTAAATAATACAGTCCAAACATCATCACAATTAACTTAAAACAAAATCATCCAAAGAACAAATTTCACCAAAATAATACAGAGCAATATAAACCAGCCAGAACTTAAATGCACTGCACTTTAAAATGTTGACCTGGAGCAGCAGACAAAAAATAAGACAAATACAGCAGCTCTCTTCAGCTACATCTTGAACGATAAGTTAAGATGCCAGTGTTTTCACTCAGCTGACGGCGTGCAGACCCAGAGACACCACCTTGTTGCAAACCACCAGCCAGCAGGTGATTCCCACGCCACCTGAAGGAGAGAGGAGAGCTCTGTCAGTCAATGGATAAATAGCTGTAATAAAGAAATGCGTGTTAAATTGATGAGAAACCATAGGATTTTTTTATGAATTATGACATGAAGTCTGACAGTTTTCCGCTAAAGCGAGGACGAAGCCTCTGTGACGGAGAGCCTCTGTGATTGCCCTCTGTATAATGTGTGTTACACAAGGCGTATTATCTCTGCTGCTATCATACTGCAGCTCTATCTGTTCCTACAGTGGCGACCCCCTTGTCCACTGTCTCACACTCCTGTGACACTTCAACAAACTGGAGCATGACTCGGCAAAAACGCCTTTCTTCCGTTTTCACCACACCTAAAGAACCTGTGCATTGGGGGAGTTATAGTCAAGGTCTTGATGGTTCTTACTGATATCCAGTGGTCTCTAGTCAGTGTTACACATGTCTTATTGGCTAATTCCTTCCCTTTTTCATCTTTTCACTGCCATGTGATTCATGGTAAACATCCCTGCTGGTAGTACGGGAGCAACTTTGGGTCAAACTTGGTAAAGTGGTTAATTTGTTTCTCTTGTTTTGCGATACACGCGTGACGTTTTCCGGATTAATCGCAAGCGTTAACAGCGCTAACACATACACATTGGCACTGTGTTCGTATAAATACAATGCTCTGGTTTTATATGAATAGATGCTGACATTTCTTTAGTATTATTGGTGTCTTTTTTATAGTTAGCAATGTGTTGTCCTGCATGTATTTTTTTTATTAATGATCTTTTATTATATGAAGTATAAAAAAACTGATTGATTACCTGCCACTCCGGTTGGAAAGGCCACCAGGCGCTCCACAGGGGCGATCCATTTACTGGGGACGACCGTCACTGGGTCAGAGTAATACTTCCATATCAGGGAAACCATCAGAGCAGCCTTGGAAAAAAGTACAGAATAAATACGCTGTACATTTTTTATTGGATTTATGATAAAAAATATACCTTATGTTTCAAAGATTGACAGATTTCATTCAACACAGTTAATCACTTTCTTGTATTCGATATTCAGTTTTCCTACCTGCAGTATGTAGAAGGCGATGTTCACAACCCATTTCATCTTAGCTTGTTGCGCCGTTCTTGATTTCACTGCAAAATAATAAAATACACAACTGTTAGACTCAAGGCAATTTCATTTCAATGCAAATGAAATACAATAATTTTATATTTAATAGATTTCATTTATCATCCCATTATTAATGTGCACCGTCTCTCTGTTGAATAGATTAATACATTAAATTAAGAGAAATGTTTTTTGTGGCGCTCAGCTGTTACACTTACCCTGGAATCTTTGAGTAGGTTAATCAATTTAAAACCACTTATAGCTTTTGATTCATAATGAACATATCTTACAGATATATTTTGAGCTACAGCCTGATTTACATATTTAAAACTGTTAAGATATTTATGTAATCTAGTATTTGTATTACTATTTTATATATATATATATACTTTTTGTGATTGTGTGACGTCAAGCTCCAGTGGGGGTAAGTTAGTTTTTAGATAGACAATAAAATAGTTAGTTTTCTGGATTGATGGTAGAAGTCCTACAGTTTTCAGACCACATTGTTAGGCTCATTTTTTGAGTAGATCACATTATATGACGTATTTTTGGAGCATTATTTAGTGCATTCTTTTTTTAGACCCCTGATTGCCTGTTCGAAAAAGTTACATTTGATTAATTTAATGTTCTGAAAAGTCATCAGAGTTTGTTCAATTTTTAAAAAATTGGAACGAAACAGCATCTCGTTTGTAAGGACTTGTTTTGTAAAAGAAAAACATTAATATCGTATACCACATGAGTAAACCTTTTGTTCAAACTGTAGAGAGCCCTCTTGATGACCACAACTGCAAAGACCCTGAGTCAGCTGTTTTGTTTCTAAAGTAAAATTAGTATAAATGAGTGCTTGTTCTGGTATTAATGTATTTCTCATATAGAGTACAACGGGATGGGATTTAGGTTACACATTGATCAAGGTATAAGTAAGACTATCAGTCAAGAGGAAGAACATAGAGAAACAGACACATTTTAAAACTGCCTGAGCAGCTTTTGCCACTGAACTCTAAAGTCACTTATTTAAAACCTTCGACCATTTCCTTCGGCTGTAATCTTTATTGTGTGAGTCTGATTTCCTAGAAATGTCTAACTGGGAAGTCAAAATGCAGTTTACTGATAAAATATTTCTATCACCACATCATTTTCCCCAGTTTTTTTAATTTGATTTAAAAAGAGACTTTGAACCTATAAAAGGGGGCATAATCTTGTATTTTCCTAAGGGTATTTTGCCTTAAAAAAATGTAATAATAATTAATAATATACATTTAAAATAAATTACAAACTTGTAAAACTGTTGGGTTTTGTTAATTTTGCTAAATGTAATTGATCTTTTAAATAGTACCATGTCATTGAAAATACCTTTTAAATATGTTGTTTTATCATATTACAAATGTTGTTTCAATTTGATAAAACAACATTTGTGAATGATGTTTGTTTTTAGTATGTCACTCATAATATTGGAGTCTTTCCTCTCACCATGTGTTTTCAGCTTGTCTGTCATCTTGTTGATTTTGCGCTCCAATCTGGCATATCTAGCAAACTCATCCATCATGCTTATTGAGGCCTGCTCCTTCTTCATCTCCTGCACCTCAGACCTCATCTCACTCTCCTGCTCGGCATCTTTTTGTACCAGTTTTGAGAACTTTAAAGAAAGACACAGAAAGACACAACTTTAAATGTAATGTTTATATGTTTAGGGGCTCGATATGACAATAAATGTCCCTGCTTAGTAGCACCTTAAGTTAGTTTGCAGATATGAATTAATGATTACAAATAAAAAAACATGATCAACACTTAGATAAAACTTAAGAACCTGGGATATCATTCACAAGCTATCATGCAGCAAACAAAGTAGTTAAAACTAGCCGTACCTTAACCAGCTTAATAACACGTTAATGCATTACTAATTATAATCAAAACACATAATATATATTGTAATGTAATGATGGTATGAACGTTATCAGTTATATTACGCGGTGACGTGGTTCCGGTCTCCGCTGTACAGTTGAACAAGTTATAGAGACACGCGTGAGTTAGCTCCGCAATGCAGTTTGTAACGTGTTAATCCAAAGCCCTAATAAACTACACGATAAGTGACACAGTGTGTGCGTATCGTGACATGGTGTCAGAAGTTACGGACTGAACGCCGAAAGAACTAAGATGGCCAAGTTTGGACCGCCAGAACAGTTTGACTTTACCCGGCCAGGGGAATGGCCAGTGTGGAGGCGCCGATTCGACAGGTTTCGAGCGGCTTCCAAGCTCAACAAAGAGAACTGTGAGGTACAAGTCAACGCTCTTCTGTATTCGATGGGGAAAGAAGCAGAGCCAATTTATGAATCGTTTGTGTATACGGAGGACGACGAAAGTGATAACCCAGAACTTGACTACGATATAGTTATAGCTAGGTTTAATGATCACTTCGTGCCTAAGCGCAACGTGATACATGAGCGAGCATGCTTCCACAAGCGTGTGCAGAGGGCTGGAGAAATGGTGGAATCTTTCGTGAGGAGCCTTTATGAGCTAGCCCAATACTGTGAATTCGGCATAACAAAGGATGAACAAATTAGAGACCGACTCGTCATTGGCATCCTAGATAGCGAGGTCTCACAAAAGTTGCAACTTGAGGCGGATCTTACGCTGGAGAGGGCTATCCAGCTAGCCCGACAGAGCGAGCAGATCAAGAAGCAGAGCGAGGAGCGGGCAGAGTGCTCAGTGAATGCTGTGGGACAAAGGGGACAGGCAGGCTGGAAACGCGGCAAGGGCAGGTGGCAGCGAGATGGACGAAACGGTCCCAAACGAGAGGAGTACAGCAAACAAAATGGATGCTGCTCACGGTGTGGCAGGACACACGCACGTGAAGAACGTTGCCCCGCACACGACAAGGAATGCCGGGGATGCGGTAAGCTAGGACACTTTGAACTGGTGTGCAAAAGCAAAATGACAAAACAATTAATGGCTGTGACACACGAATTTGACGATGATGATGATCAAGCTTTCTTTATCGGTGCAGTGACAAATCAGGCCCATACAGTAGTTGAGCAGCCAGATTTCAGTGATGATTGGCGTGTCACACTTCCCATCAACAATAGTCTAGTTGACTTTAAAATTGACACGGGGGCAGACATTACTGTAATGACTGTGAAAACGTACAACAAAATGCCAAACAAGCCCCAATTAGCTAAGACTACAGTCAGTGCCACAAGCCCAGGCGGGGAAGTAAAGTGCATAGGCAGATTCCTGGCCACATGCCGGCACAAGGGCCAAAAGTATGCCTTCTGGATAACGGTAATCAAAGGACAGTTTGCACAGAACCTACTGGGGGGAGGAGTGGCAAAATCCATGGGCCTTGTGAAACGGCTGAATGCAGTGTGCACCGTGACGGACGACCTATTCGGAGAAATAGGACTCCTACAGTGCGACCCTGTCAAAATCGAGCTGAAACCAGGCGTGGAGCCCTATGTCGCCACAACGCCGCGCCGGGTGCCGTTTCCCCTCCTGCCAAAGGTCGAAAAGGAGCTGGGGCGCATGTTGGAGATGGGCATAATCGAGCATGTCACAGGGCCCACCGACTGGTGCGCACCCATGGTGCCTGCGGAAAAAAAGAATAAAGACCAGGTCAGAGTGTGCGTGGACCTCAAGAGGCTCAACAAGGCTGTCAAGCGAGAACGGTATGTTTTGCCCACACTGGAGGACATTGCTCCCAAGCTAGCGGGGGCAAAGGTGTTCTCCACGCTAGATGCCTCTAGTGGCTTCTGGCAAATTCCCCTGGACCCCGACAGCCAAAAACTGACCACCTTCATCACACCCATGGGCAGGTTCTGTTTCAGGCGGCTCCCATTCGGGATCTCTTCAGCCCCTGAGATTTTCCAGAGACTGATGACCGACCTGCTCAGGGGCCATGAGGGAGTCGTGGTCGTGATGGACGACATACTCGTCTACGGTGCGGACGAGGAGGAGCACAACAGGCGGCTGAACACAGTCCTCCAGACCATCAGGCGGTCTGGACTGAAACTGAACAAAGCAAAGTGCCGGTTCAACAAGTCGGAGACCGGCTACTTCGGACACATAATCAGCGCAGAGGGCATGAAAGTAGACAAAAGCAAAGTGAGTGCAATCACTGAGATGCCCAGCCCAAACAACGTGGGAGAGCTGCGCCAGGTCCTGGGCATGATCAACTACCTGGGGAGGTTCCTGCCAGGCCTCTCAACCGCGCTACACCCAGTCACTGACCTGCTCAAGAAGGACAGTGCGTGGGCATGGGGTGACCTCCAAGAGAGAGCGCTGCAGAAAGCCAAAGACATGCTCTCGTCAGCCCCAGCACTGGCCTACTACGACTCCAACCGCCGCACCATCGTCAGCGCGGACGCCAGCAGCTACGGCCTGGGCGCCACACTACTCCAGGAGCACAGCGGTGAGTTGAAACCTGTTGCATTCTGCTCACGCACTCTTACAGAAACCGAGAAACGCTACTCCCAAATAGAAAAGGAGTGCTTGGCAGCGGTGTGGTCATGCGAACGCTTTGTACGTTATGTACAGGGGCTAGACAGTTTTTGCCTCCAGACAGACCACAAGCCGCTAGTCCCATTGATAAATGCATGTGACCTGGACAAAGCACCCGTGCGGTGCCAGAGACTGTTGATGCGCCTGATGCGGTTCAATGCGACAGCTGTCCATGTTCCAGGAAAGCAGCTGATCGTGGCAGATGCGCTGTCCAGGAGCCCTCTGACTCAGGAGGCCGAGTCAGAGACGGAGCGCCACGTCGAGGCGTACGTCGATGCAGTGGTGACAAACAAGCCGATGTCACCAGAGAAGTTGGAGGAGATAAGAGGAGCAACGCGGATGGATCCAGACCTTCAGGCGGTCATCTCCAGTGTGCGAAACGGCTGGCGTAAGAGACACAACTTTTCCTCCTTCTCTGCACTCTATTCTGCCAGGCATCACCTCTCTGAAGCGGGGGGACTAGTTCTGTACGACGACAGAATTGTGATTCCAAAAGGACTGAGAGCAGACATTCTGAAAAGAATCCATACAGGTCACCAAGGACTGACGAAGTGCCGTGAGAGAGCCAGGCTCTCTGTCTGGTGGCCTGGCATCGGAGGCGACATCAAAACAACCGTGACGCAGTGCAAGTTCTGCATAGAGCACAAGCCCAAGCAGAGGCGTGAGCCTCTCATCACTACGGCCCTGCCAGAGGGGCCTTGGCAGAGGATCGCTGCTGACTTATGCGAGCTGGAAGGGAAGCATTATCTAGTAGTCGTGGACTACTATTCCAGGTATGTCGAAATGGTACACTTACCTTCTACATCAAGCCAGCAGGTCATCACGCGCCTCAAAGCCATCTTCAGCCGATGGGGTGTACCTCTCGAACTAGTCAGCGACAATGGTCTGCAGTTCACGTCAGCTGAATTCACTGACTTTTGCAAAGAGTACGGGTTCACGCGCACAACCTCGAGCCCCCACTACCCCCAGGCCAACGGGGCAGCCGAGAGAGCAGTCCAGACTGCTAAAAGACTGCTGAAACAACCAGACCCGTACCTTGCCCTGATGAGCTATCTGGCCACACCCATTGCTGCAACGGGGGCCAGTCCGGCTCAACTGATGCTGGGACGACAGATTCGCACCACAGTCCCCACATTGGAGCAAAACTTGCAAATGACTCCAATAAGCCCTGAACAAGTAAGAACAAATGACTCTAAAGCCAAGAGATCTTACGAGTACTTCTACAACCGCCGACACTCCACCCTCCATCTCCCAGAGCTGCCAACAGGTCAGGCAGTGCGTGTCAAGCTGGACACAGACAAGGGGTGGAAGACCCCTGCGCAGGTGTTGGGGAAAGCGGAACAACCCAGATCCTACATGGTCAAGATGGACAACGGCACAGTGTTGCGGCGTAACAGGAGACACCTCCAGGCTGTTCCTGAGACCACCGGGCCTGCTGAGACCACCGGGCCTGCAGAACCACAACTACAGCCCGAGACCAGCCCAGCACGTCCCGTCAGCAGTCCACTTCCTGTGATGGTCACCAGGGGCCACACAGCATCACCGGGGCCTACACCAGAGACTACACAGGGAACACCGGCACGGCCTACTCTGTCCAGTGGCACAGCCAGACTGACCTCCAGGGGCCGTGAAATCAGACCACCTCTCCGGTTCAGACTCAATGAGTGATTTATGACTGCTGACTGCTTTATTGCTAATGCCTAATCTTTTTTTTTTTTCAGGTTTCCCTACTGAAACAGATTTAGTTCAATGGACAAAATGTAAAAAAAAAAAAAATTGAAAAAAAAGGAGGAGAAAGAAAGAAATGTTTTCTGCAGTTAATGTTGCTAATGCACTTAAGGGTAATGTTTATATTAATGTGTTACAAATACTACAGTACAGTAGTATGAATGGGGAATGGGTTCTGGAAAAAAATGAGAAGAAATTGCTCTTGGTAAAAATAGATTTAATTTTGATTAAGACTTAATTTACTTACCTGAATCTGCAATTGGAGTAAGTATTGTTTATTTATGTTTTAGGATACTCTGAATGGACTCAGTTCTGGTAAAGGTTACTTTTAGTTTATTGTCTCAAAAGGGGGAGATGTAATGTAATGATGGTATGAACGTTATCAGTTATATTACGCGGTGACGTGGTTCCGGTCTCCGCTGTACAGTTGAACAAGTTATAGAGACACGCGTGAGTTAGCTCCGCAATGCAGTTTGTAACGTGTTAATCCAAAGCCCTAATAAACTACACGATAAGTGACACAGTGTGTGCGTATCGTGACATATATGATTCTAAAATGGACCAATCTGCATAATGAGTACTTTTAGTTTTTGTACTTGTACTATATCTTGATGATTATGCTTTTATACTTTTACTAAAGCACAATTTGGCATGCAGAACTTTTACTGGTATTTTGATACTGTATTGCTACTTTTACTTCAGTAAATAAGCTGAATACTTCTTCCACCTCTGCCTGCTTGACATTAAAGGCTGTATCACTGACCAAGTGCTTTTTGGTAGGCTATCTCTTTAGCAGTTACATGTTGCTTAGCGTTACAATAGGCTACTTAGATTTGAACAATGATGCAGAACATAATGTTCCCCGCTATATGCACTAACTATAGCGGGATCTCAGAGAAGACCCCACCCTCCAACTGTTGCAGAGCATTTACGTTTTTTTTTTAAGCTAGCTATACATAAAGCTAGCATGAAGCCTCCATGAAGTGCGCCGGCCGTTGAAGCAGATCTCTATGAATCACCGTAGTGGCCAGACTGTGGTACTACATAGTCCGTGACGTCATTGGGACAAAAAATACCTTTCCCCATTGACTTACATTGGGAAAGAGACGTCTATAAATCAGCGTATAATTTCTTTGGAGCTAGTTAAACTACCAAGCACGAATACTTGTATAGCCCTTATTTAAACCATTAGGGTCATCAACTTGTTAAATGGGCTAAATGCTGAATCCAGAGTTATTTTCTCTCTCCCTTCATTTGACTTAGCCGAGAGGGATAGATCAGAGGCGGGGCTGAAGGTAAATTCAGCTGCGCATGCTCTGTGGGCCCACATCCGGGTACTTTCTGTAGCTACTGTCGCTCTATTTTGGGCTTCATGCGGCTATGAGAGAGTCTCATAGCAATGAAAGGAGTATCCAGTAGCTCTCTTTATACATCCATGTAGCATTAGCTTACCGAAAGCTAAGCTAGTCAACAACAACGCCTGAATTACTTATAAAACATACCATATAAATGTTAGGTAAGTTTTAAGCACGCACAGCATATTTTTTTAACACAAAGACCATACTTACGAAAGAGGAAATTGACGGAAGGAGTGTTTTCATGAGGTTGACCAGAAAAACCGAGCCCAGAACAAGGAACCACGCATAGCTGGCCGCCATGTTTGTTTCTCCTCCTTGTTGCAGCTACAGACGAGTTACATAACAGGCTAATTAGGTCATAATAATTAGCCCATACAGGTTTCTCTTGATTTGTTTTTGACTAAGCACGTTCATAATCATTTGTGTTTATCATAAAACTTTTATTTCGTTTGTTGTCTTTAGGCTGCAGCTTGTATTATATTATATTATTTTTCTGATAATGTCAGTATGCATTGTGAACACATGGCAACTTCTTTGGGAAACGATCATTCCTAACTTGTAGCTCATAACATTCACATGGTTGTCATGCACTTTTCCATACATACACTCTAGCACGCGCGCACGCACACACACACACCACATACATGCACACACGCGCACACAATCTGGGAACAGGCTGTGATTAAAAAGTGAGAGTTGGCTCGGACACACTGATTGGCACACGGTCCTGCCCACACAGGTAAGATGTTTTGGTTCAAATGTGTGTTTCTTCGACCTCAAAGCCAATCACTGGAAGCAAGGGGCGGGTGGTTACTCTCCCTGCTAGGTTGGTAGGATAAGGGATAAAATATACAGAGAGGAGGATCCAATCCGGTTGGAGCTAGTTCTAGTACTGGCCGGACGCATATGTTAAGTTACAGACTGATCCGGAGGTGTAAGCAGCAGAGGTGTACCCACATTCATTTAGTTTCCTGCACTGTGAAAGGCTGTGTTTTTCTTCTGTCTCTGCCGCACCACTTAAAGCAACAATGGGAAGAAGGAGCAACAAAGTAAGTGAAAATGTGAAATACGATAAATACACTCGTGTTTTTTTTGTTTTTTTTTTAAAGTAACATTTGTTATATGCTTTATTTATATTTCGCTACAATATATAGGTTTAACCACCCCATACGCTTTATAAATGTTTGCTACAGTGTGTCCATGTGCATGCATGATGTCCACCTTTGCGGTGCTTAGGTCTGTCGTGTCTCGGCTGTTGATACAGGGAAGTGGCGCCTTTTTACTTAGTGCAGTGAAGTGTAACACACTTTTCTAACCGAACATTGTTGCAAAAATGCGTTACTTTCCTAAAGGCTTCTACTTTGTGGCTGATTTGTTGAAATGCACAGCTCGTCCGACCGTGGTTTGATATTATTTAGTCATACTGTGTGTTGGGATCAAACAAAGGGGTGTAACCACTGTCGATGAACAGGTTTTTTTCGGAGACATTTATTGCGTAATTGCCTCGGGATACTTGAACTGAACGTTGATTGCATGCGTTACTATCAATGTAGGTGTTTGCACTGAGTAAATATCGAGTTGTTATTTGCAGCACAGGGGGATTTGTGACCTCTGCCTGCGCCTTACTGTAAAACGCGTCCTCCTGTGGCTGGAGGTGTTAAAATCTTTTCTTTAGGGGTGTCATGGCAGCTGATGCATGTTTGGAAAGACAGCGACACATGTTGTGGTAGCCCGTAAAACGCTGTCGACGGTTTAAATTTTTTTTTAAACAGACTTGCCACAATAGAGGGGCATAAAGGGGATCATTGTGATTGATGAGTGTTTTTAGGAGCGCATGTTGAGGTGGGGGTCCCCTCTACCTTCCCTTCCCGCTTTTCTTGGATAAAAAGTAGCCACAGCACCACGCTTACTCAACAAAAAAAACATGTCTGTCGCGTGAATGATAAACAACAGTGTTCGGCGGGAAGAAACTAGAACTGGATGAACCTCTTTAACTCAGAAACTTCCCCACTTCTAGGTTGCATAATTTCTTTGTGACTTGAGGGGAGGGAGAGGTGCCCATCCCCCTCTCGCGCTACACACCCACTTTAGCTCAGTCATGAATGGCTCTTGTTCCTTTTGCCTTTTTTTAAATTTATTTCTCCCTCTCTTTCCTCCACAGGCCAACGCAGACGGAGCCACAGAGGTTAGTATTCAAGTGTTTACACCATTTTTTTGCACCATACTATCCTCGACACCCCAACTTTCACCCAAATGAACATTTTGTTCTACTTTTGATCAAGACAAAGAAAATGGCTCTGTTGGTTCAGACTGACTTTAAACATCATTTAGTGCATCCCAGTTACATTACTGATAGAAAAAAACTGATGTTTTAGGGAGGAAATATTGAATTAAATGGCTAAAATGTTTGTTAGATCCAATCTGGCTCTGTCCCTGGCATTGACCAGCCACTAGGGGCGCTGGTTTACATGCACCCCAAATCAAATTTCTTCTTTAGTCGTTTTAATTTGAATTTCCTGTTTTTAAAAGTTATATGTTCTACTATAAAAGATGTCACAGCATATATTTGCTGGATTAACATTTATGTTAGGATCATTTCACAACTTAATTTAGCTATAAATGGCACAATGCTTCACCTTTGGCCATTTAATGAAGTAAACTTACCGATGGCAGACTTCAACATTTGAATTCAGGATTGAGTTCCCAGTTGAGTGCCCATTATCAACGTTTTTGAAGATGTGTAACGTGTGTTTGCAGAAACAGTTCAGTGTTAGTTTCATTCAGTTTCCTTTGCATATAACTATTTATATTAGCTAAAAATGTGCTGTTTTAGTATTTCACACTCTAATAAAAGTTAAGGCACTTATTAGTTCCGTTAGGGCTCATGGCATTTGTTTAGTCACATTCTAAGAGGTTAAATTTGTTTTGTCATTCTGTGTATTCAATACTTTGAAATGACTCAACTAACATATTTGCATCCTTTGTTTTTATTTTAGCAGCCACTGAGAAAGTCTCTGCGGTTGTCGAAGGACACACCAGAAGAAAAACCAGAAAAGACAGAAAAGCCAGAAAAGACAAAGGTAATACAAGATAAATCAAAAAACATTGTGTCCATTTAAAATGCACTGTTTTATATTCCCTATTGCATGAATTTCATGTTGCTTGGTTTGTTTTTGTCATTGTAGGCAACTCCCAAGAACAAAAAGGCAGCCAAACCAGCAAAGGCCAAGCCAGAGGAGAAGAAGAAGGAAGAGCCCGAGGTTGAGGAGGCGGAGGCATCTCCTGCAGAAAACGGAGAGGCCAAAGCTGAGGAGGTATTACATACTTGGGAAATTGAAAAATATTAGCAGCATTCAAAGAGAAACACAATAATAATGCATGTTATCCTGTAGCCCGCTGCAGCAGCAGAGGAAGCAGAAGACGCAGACGAGGCAGAAGAAGCAGACGAAGCAGAGGAGAAGGAGGATAAAGCTGAGGAAGCAGAGGAAGAAGACAAAGACGCCGAGTAGATGTGACCCACCTAGACTAACTTGCCAGAGCCCCCCTGTACCTCGTTTCTTGTACAATGCAGAGACTATTTTTATCTACTATTTTCATAAGACAGTAAAGTTTTTAGGCACGTAATTGCAGTAATGCATTTTTAAAGAAACAACTACAAATTTCATTCTGTTTCTTCTCAGTCGTTGTGTTTTATTTTATGTTTTGTTCCATTGTTTGTACTCTCTGGCTTCTTACTTTGCCTTTGTTTAGGTTTGTAGTTTTCCTGCATGACATGAATTCGTGCCTATATCAGGAATTTGATGTTTGGCTCTGGGAGAGTTTACCTGAGACATTCCCGAGGCGCATTGAGGGGTTTTTGAATTCAATTCATCATAAAGTGTTAGTATGATTGAAGGGCTGTGCTAAGTCAGTCTTGTTCATAATGTTCACTATTACTGGATTATTTTTTTAATGCTGTCAGTGAAGGTACATGTGAGGATTTTTCGACACATCCGAGCTCTCCGCTGTGCTCAAATCAAGATGCATTACAAAGCTAATCATGCGTGTTTTAGTTCATCCCGTTAGGATTACTGTATTCACACCTCAGTCAACAAAATATATCCGCTACTTCTCAGTGGATATATCCTTTGAGTTTTTTTTGGGATTTCTCTACCAATGTACAGTTTCCTCATTTTTTTTAAAAAAATCAAAAAATCAAAAATACATTTTTCTTTGTTATGAATGGTATGAAATGCCAAATAAAGTGGGAATTCCTGTAAAGTGTGTTTCTCATCTATTGTGTAGAGTGATTGTGGTGTAAGAACCTGTTTCAGATGTTTACCATGTGTAACCTGAAATTAATTATATTATTCACCACCAGGGAGGAGCATAGCTTCATTTTTTATTAGGGTTAGTAAATAAATATTAGACCCAGACTGACTTATTTGCTTAAAGTCAAAACTATTACAGTACAGATCAGCAAAATGTACCTAAAGTATAAACAATAAAGGTACGAACTCTGCAACCTATACATGAATATATGTCGTCCTATGACTGAATATACTGCTGCTCTTACCATGTATGTTGCAAACTACATTTTGTTGTACAATGACAAATCTAAATCCTAAATATAGTATTGTGAAAAAGTAATTCTGCATTGAGTATCAAATGTAGAATACTATAGATAGTTGTGCATATGTACCTCTACTAAAGTAACATTGTTAATTCAGACCTTTACTTGTAACAGTCGTTTCAGACCCTGTACTTCAACTCAAGTAAGGGATCTGAGTATTTCTTTCACTTCTGTTGTGACGGATACAAACTAAAGTGAATGTATTGATCAAGCGTTAACTTCCTCTGGAGGGAACTTTGGGACTTTTGCCTTTGCAGACCATTTACATGCACAAAAACCTAAAGAAGACGCTACAGGAAAGGGTAAACCCCAGAAAGCTTTAAAGGGCACCTCCAATATTGACGTGACTTTTGAGATTGTTAATAATGCAGGAAACCAGTAAATATCGTCCTTAATTGTCTGGGGCAAATTCCCAAGCAAATGTACAAGTAATCAAATTACCAAAGAGCAATATCACACACGGTGAATGTAGACGCCTTCGGGGCCCTGCGGCTCTGCCATCTTGACCTAGCTTGGGATCAGAGATCAAATATACAGAGAACTAGTGCTGGTAGTAGTATTCTGACTTCAGTAAAAATTGCAATACCACATTGTCAATTTAACAAATAAATTCACACATACAAGGAATTTGCCTCTGTGTACATGATGCATACATAAACACTGTTAAAGAAGAAAATTGTAAGAAAGAGACAAAAAATAAAACAATTATGGAAAACTGTTTGAAAAAAACTGCTTTTCATTGACATTATTGCGAATTTATGGAGGGATACCAAGAAATATTAAATTAAATCATCTAAAAAAACAAACTCTTTGACTCTAATAAATCAACAATATTTGAATTGAATTTTGGACCTTTTGGGTGAAATGTTCAGATGTATATCCCGGAAGTGTAAGTAAATTAGATTTTCTTTTAAGACGATGCCCAATTTGCATATTTAAACATAAGAATTTCACTTTATTTTTGCTTATTCACGTTTATTTTCTCCCTTAAACATCACGTTTTGAGTTATGTTTTAACAATAAAAAAGGAGCCTGATCACTTTACAAATAAAGCAAATTTATCGTCAAGATCAAATTGGCAACCGTTACATATGACGTCATGTGCAGAACTCGCTGGGAAGAGAAAGTGGGCGGCCGTTTGTAATATATATTTTTGGGTTATTTTCTTTACTTTATTTTTTTAACACGTGGATTTGGAATTCGTGAAAATATGTGACTCACGTAAAATAGTGCCGATGCTGCTAACCGAGGAGCTAACGCACACTTTAGTCTTTTGTTTAAAGTGCTCTTCGCCTCCCCACCCCCTTTTTCCTGTGTTACTCATGGATGTATAAAGGGAACTGGATACAGTGCCGGAAGCGGAGCTCTGTCCATTCCTACGAGAGTCGCTCAGTGGCGCATGAAGCCCAGAATAGCCACTGTAGATTCAGATAGTACCCGGATCATCCCCACAGAGCATGCGCAGTTGAGTTTTCCTTAAGCCCCGCCTCCGATTTTCCGCTCTTGGCTCAACCAAATAAATGAAGGGAAAATAACCGAGGATTCAGCTTTTAGCTCATTTTACCACTTTAACACCCTAATTATTTTAATGAGGGCTATACAAGAGTTCGTGCTGGGTAGTTTACTTATCTAAAACATATATATACGCTGATTTACCGACGTCTCTTTCCCAATCTAAGTCAATGGGAAAAAGGGTTTTTGGCCTAAATGACGTCACGTAGGTTGTAGTACCAACGTTTGGCCACTACGACCATTCGAAAATCGGCTTCAACGGCGGGTTCACTTCCTGGCGGCTTGGTGTTACTCCGCTGTGGCGGAAGTAAGTCGTATCGCGCTGGGGCCCTCATCCTTCCAATGGCGACTGCAAACAGGCTGAATAGAAAGCGGGAGCAACCGTGGAGGGGGGTCAGAGCTGTGTAACCGAAATTAAATAAATATATCCTCGTCTGTGTAGTCCTAAAGTTAGCCTTAACATTTGTTTCACCTCTCCAAATCACGGCCGAACCACAATGGCCAAACATCGGAACATTTCGCTCCTTGAGTCGGGTAAGCCGCAAGAAGTAAACCCAATGATAGCTTAATTTAAAACGTGAACGCTCCTGCTAATTGATATCATTTATGTTCTCTAATCTGTTCCCTTTCAGAGCTCTATTACCTGATTACTCGTTTCTTAACAACGGGTCCGTGTCGTAGAGCAGCTGAGGTGAGCTGCTGTGCTTTGACTAGAACAGTGTGTGTAGTATTTCCAAAATAGTTGCCTTAGCTAGTTGTGTCATAGAGTCAATCTAATGTGTGTTTTGATCCCCTGCAGGTCCTGGCGAGTGAACTGGAGGAACATCAGGTGTGTATGTCCCTGCTGCAGAGGCTGCTTGTTATCTGCTAGCTGCTGTCTGTCGGTTGGACTAGTAGTGTCAATTAACTAAGTATATTTACTCAAGTACTGTACTTAAATACAATTTTGAGGTACTTGTACTTAAGTATTTTCATATTTTGCTTATTTGTACTTCTACTCTACTAAAATCCAGAGGTAAATGTACTTTTACTCTACTACATTTATTTAAAACCTTTAGTTACTTTGCACATTTGGATTAATGATGTGAAATATAACCAACACTCAAATAATATTTTAGTTTCACCTGGAGTTACATTCAGAAGCTAACCTGCTGCATACATAGTAATTATCTGCACCTTGTACCATGTTTAATGCATCAACTATTACAATCAAAATAGAGGATGTATATTATTCTGAAACGGGCCAATTTGAATAGTTAGGCTAGTACTTATATTTTGATGTCAATACTTTTCTACTTTTACTTGAATAACATTTGGATCACAGGACTTTTACTTGTAACAGAGTACTCCTACACTCTGATACTTCTACTTAAGTATAATATCCGAGTACTTTTCCCACCTCTGGTTCTGACTGAGTCTGGACCTCTGACTAGTCCCACTTTTTTAAAATAAGTCTCCGATTAGTTTGACATCACCCGGCTTTTTGTACTATCATAACGCTGCTGCTGTTTTCGGTCGCTTATACAAACTCTGTTTTCGACAGCTCTTACCCGGGAGATTGGACTGGCTTGGAAACGAGCACCCGAGAACATACGAAGACGTGGTGAGATTGAACTTATTATCGGTTTTTATTTCTTTGTTATTGTCTTGTGACAGGGCTCTGTGTCCATGCGCTGTGCTTGTTTACGCTCTTTGTTCTATTTCCTGCTTCATTACTGTGGGATTTTCTTGAGTCGGGATGATTGACAAGGTCACAAGTCGTTCACGCTGACTTAATTTGTCAGACAGAAACACATGTTGGCTCAGAAAACTGTATTTTGATGGATAGTTTTATGATATTTAGCCCCGACTGTTGTACTGCAGAAAGGGTGGGTTGTTCGGCTCCTCTGCTACGTCGAGACGGCTCAACTGGCCAATCAGAGGCCGAGATGCACCGTCTCTGCGTTGTTTTGCATGTGACCTGCGCTGTGATTGGTCCATAAAAAGAGAAGGTTTAGCATGATAAGCCCCGGCTATCAGAATTAGAGTAGAGAAGCAAATGAAACCACTAACTACACTACAAGTCGAAAACACTGCTTTGGCAGCCTGGAATGTTATATTCAACTCAGACGAAGAATGAATGTTATATACATCTCAGACTAAGAAGTCACCAAAACATGTTGGTTTTATGCTTGCTCTTTTCATGAGGAAAACGTTCATTCACTAAACAAGACTTCTGTATTTTAATATATCCTTAAAAACCTGATGAAGATATCAGAAAACATGGAAATATGTTGAATTAAAAACAGCAAAGCTCTACACTTTAAACACTGACATACTGCAGATATTTTGTATTATTCAGAGTAATTTGTCATATCTTTATTGCACTTGTTTTTTGTTTAGATGTATTTATTGTAAATATGAACTTGTGTTTTAGTGTTATAATAGTGAAATGTTTCATTAATTATATCTTTGCTTCTTTTTCTACAACTTAAATGTCCTTACTGTGTCTATTATTGTGTAGTATTTTAATATGTTGGATATTTTCTTGTAAATATTTTACCCGTATTTCCAATTTTAGAATAGTTGTCTGCTCCTTCTTTACCATAGTGCTTAATTTTTCATACTGTGTTTATGTTAGCAATATTTTAGACTAACAGAATGAAAGCTGTGAGCAGTATATCCTTAAATTGAAGAATGTTGTTTGGTGTTTACATATCCTACTTGATTATCAAAGATGATGTTGATTTGACCAATTATTTTAGCAGTGATTACTCATGTCACTGTTCTGTCTTTGTTTGCCCTGACAGGTTGCAGCAAACAGACATATTGCACCAGACCATTTGCTACAGATATGCAAGCAGATTGGACCAATTCTTGACAAAGATGTGCCATCATGTGTCCCAGGAGTTCACTCCCTCCTGGGGTCCGGGAAGCAGTCAATGCTCAGGACCGCAAAAGGTACACAGTCAACTGTAGTGTGTATGTTACTGAGCTTCTACATGCCCCTACCAGGGTTGAGAGGGTTACTTCCGTTACAATTACTAGTTACCTGTACAAAAATGTTATCAGTGACCTAATGTGAGTATCACAATACAAAATATAATGTGATTACTAAAGTGTATTACGTAAGACAACAGAACAATGTGACTTTAGAAAAGAAGAAACCAAGATATTTAGGATTAAAAATGATTTTATTTATAGGAAAACCTGACTTTCATGAAGCATATTCACCAACAATGAAACACATGAGCACACTACAGTTTAAGAAAAGCAGAATTAAAATCTGAGCTGAGGTTTTAGTTTGATACACACAGTTAAGCTCACACAGACTATTTTATGAACACATAGGTTCACATACTGAAATAGCAAACACTATATGCTCTTTTTAGGTTTTGACTGACATCGTAATCCTGCTAGTAATTCACAATTTGTAGAAATGTAACCGTAATCTGATTCCTTTCATGTAACTGTAAGGGAATACGGTTACCTTTTCATCTAACATGTATCCGTTTCTCCCGAAGCCTTCCTCATGCACTGATAATATTTAATTTTATATATATTATATAAAGATCTGAATAGTTTCTTGGCTTGTGTATGTGACAGAAATTATACTATCCTCTTCCCACACACAGCTGGTAATCTCGCCAAATCATCCTGATCTGTTTTGTGTTTTTCAGACTGCGACAGTGTGCGGTTCAAAGCTTCTTCATATGCAGCCCTTCACCGGGGCAGACCACCAGAGAGGCCTTTCAACTGCAAAAAACCTCCACACCTCGGTAAGTCTGACCCTCCTCAATATTCCTTTATTATTCTTAAATTAAATGCACAAATGGAGACACTGGGAATTGGAGCTGCTTGGCTCTTTTTAATGCTTCTCGTGGTTGCAGCCATTTCATTTCATTACTGTTTTCTGATGGCTGGCATATTTTCACCTACAGTGGAGGTCCATCGAGGCAGAGAGCTGACGGGAGCGCAGCGCTTCAGCTCCGTCAACCCTGTCAGCAACTATGAGCGCATGCGGCTGCACCGGCGGATCCTGGGCCATCTGTCTGCAGTGTACTGTATCGCGTTTGATCGCACCGGTCTCAGGATCTTCACGGTAAGATTTAACCAGAACATCCCACTTATAAAAAGAAGCAGAAAATCATACAGCACAACATTTCTCCGGCCCATGTCAATATTGTAGTTTTGACCGTTAATGGTTTCACACAAAATGTAAACGATGCAATTTATATTTGAAACCATCTGCTAAATTCCGAAAAATTACAACACTCACTTTACTGCAGCACTTAGCAGCGGAATAAGACGGCACCTACGATATCATTTAAGTGTAAGACGACTATATTACCTTTGCAGTGTGTATTCCATGGCAAAGATAGACAGCCACAAATTTACTGAATCTTTCATGTTTTCTTTCCCGTAAAACAATACATAAAAAAAAAAAAAAAATCAGGATACAGACATCAATACACACACACACATTCGTATGGGGCTAACACACATTTCACAAACAGATTTAGCTAACATATTGCTAGCTTAAACACCACATGTTTAGCTTAGCACATGCTAACACAAACCATAAAACACAGCAACACTCATCCGTGTCTCCTGCCCTCTGTGTCCAATTCCACAGTTATTCCATACAAAGATCCCACAGAAAACACAGAGCGCTCACTCCGACACATCCTCAAATAACACAAGAGCACTCACTAAGAAAAATGAACCAACTAATTAGACTACAGATCCACCCCATAGGCAGCACAACGATATCCAGTCTCGTATTACAAGATCAATATTGTGTCGACATATTGCCATGCCTTATTTGTGACAGCACATGTATATGATGGTGTTATGATCAGAGATGCTCGTGTCATAGGAGGATTTACAATCAATAGTTCTCCATCTTTTAATGCCTACTGAAGTTAAGTATCAAACAGGAGGTTGTTTTTTTTTCTTCGTCAGGGCTCAGACGACTGTTTGGTGAAGATTTGGTCTTCCTTCGATGGAAGGCTTCATTCCACGCTGCGGGGACACTCTGCAGAGATCACAGACCTGGCGGTTAATTATGAGAACACACTCATCGCCGCAGGAAGCTGTGACAAGACCATCCGTGTGTGGTGCCTTCGTACCTGTGCCCCCGTGGCTGTGCTGCAGGGGCACAGTGGATCCATTACCTCCCTTCAGGTAAACACATCTCTGGCATGATGTACATTTTCTCTCTCATTGACCAGTCTTTAAACACTGCCAGAGCCCTTACCGTTAGTGTTTACTTCCTGTCTGTCTGTCTTCTTCTGCTGTTCCCTTTAGTGTTTGCTTCCTGTCTGTCTTCTTCCGCTGTTCCCTTTAGTGTTTACTTCCTGTCTGTCTTCTTCTGCTGTTCCCTTTAGTGTTTACTTCCTGTCTGTCTTCTTCTGCTGTTCCCTTTAGTGTTTACTTCCTGTCTGTCTTCTTCTGCTGTTCCCTTTAGTGTTTGCTTCCTGTCTGTCTTCTTCTGCTGTTCCTTTTAGTGTTTGCTTCCTGTCTGTCTTCTTCTGCTGTTCCCTTTAGTGTTTGCTTCCTGTCTGTCTTCTTCTGCTGTTCCTTTTAGTGTTTACTTCCTGTCTGTCGTCTTCTGTTGATTTCTCTGACGTCCAGCTCTATTTTTAAACCTCGCTCATTCTCTTCTTCTGTTTTCTTTTCTTTACTTGCGACAGTTTAGCCGTCATGAATCCAAAGTTTCCTGCTCTCCACAAATATACAAATAGATATTCACAGTAGTATTCCACAGTAATGAATACATTTATCCATTTCCTACTTTTAAAATACATTGGGTAGCAGTATATGAGTTTGCTATATTGACACTGCCTTAAAAAAATCAGGAGGAGGGGGCGGCAGCAGCTCTGGCAAAGTCTTGCTTGTATGTTCCCAGCAGCCATCATTGCATCATCTCTTTATTGCTATGACAACTTCCCTTGGCTAAGTGTAAAAATATGTCTTTACGTGATTCTGTGAGGACCATCCGTGAAGAATGCATGTCTTAAATGTTTATATAAATTGAGTGATTGAGATGTCTGATCTGTGGATGTGTTGTTTTCAGTTCTCACCATTTGCTAAGGGCTCAAAGCGCTACATGCTCTCCACTGGAACTGATGCTACCGTCTGCTTCTGGCAGTGGGACGTCAACAACATCAACTTTAGGTGAGTGCTGCTTTTAAACCACCATGTTAAAGAGGCCATGTTATGCTTGTTGTGGTTTTCCTTCTCCTGTAGTGTGTTCTATAGGGGTTGGTTCATGTAAATGGTTTCCAGAGGCTAAAATCCCTAGGGAGTTTCTCTCCCACACACTCTCCTTGTCAGTATGTAGTTATTTCGGCATGATTTTGATGCATGTATTGCAATGAAATCACAGCAAAATGTGTTTATTTTGGGTTGTGGTACACAAGATCAATGCAGCCTTCTGACCTGCTGTCTGAATCAAGCTCTCTCTTAGTGTTGTGTGTCCCTAGTTGATGTTATGACCCCAGAGACAACGATGCTTGGCTTATTTACGCATCTGTGACTTCCACACATCATGCGAGGCGGCAGAAGTGTTGATTTGGACCATGGCTGATGAAACATAGTTAGTATCTACATGGAGATAAGGCCCGCCTCTTCGCCGGCACGTTTAGTTTGAGTGACACAACTAAACACAAATAATGACGCGGTCAAACTTGAGGACAATTTTCCCTTTGTGTCCGGTGTGAACGCACCCTCTTAAAGAAGCAAGGATTGAGATCTGTGTGTTATGGATTCAAAGGGAAAGAACATATATTTAAACATTGTTTATCAGTTGATCCAACGAGGCTCAAAGCTAACTGTGGGCTCTTATGTAAATGTTTTACTGCAGCAAACGCCTCAAGGCGAGCAGATTCTAGCTTCACAGTCTTGTTTCTTTCCAAGTTACTATATTGGTAATAAATATAGCTGCATTCAAAGAGGCTGCATCACTGTGACTCACAAGCATGTAGTTCAAAAGATAAAACAGTAAGATATCAGCAGGGACTTGAACTGAATAAATATCAAGCGATCTTCAGGTATGTAGTTGAGTCCTACATGACAAAGGAACATGAGACCGGTATCTTACCTGACTATAAATCCTTGCTGTCATCCAGTTGAAATGCCGGTTAAACTTAAACTCTGATACAGTTGAAGGATCAGCCATTAAATAAACGCAGATGATTGGTCAGGAGTGCTACTGCTGCGCGATAGACTCCATGTTCACCATGTGCGGACATGTCTTTAAATTCTTTGAATGGATTCAGAGATTACTATTGTTTTTCTGCCCAATATTGTGTGTTTTGACTTTGTGTTTGACTTTTTGTGTTTATCTTAAGTGCATTTGTTGTAAAACATATCCTATTTTGTATCAAATCTGTAACACGTTCTCTTCTGTCCTTCAGCGATCGGCCACACAAGTTTACAGAGCGGCCGAGGCCAGGAGTTCAGACTGTCTGCTCCTCATTCAGTCCAGGTTATTATTTTTTATCTATTTTTCGGGTGTTTGTTTTGAAAAGGCCTGTATGTATTCTTTTCATGTGATTAGGCGTATAATAAAAAGATCAAATCGTTTTTATTTATTGACTTTATTTGTCCTCAGATGCTTTTCGTTCAGAATAACAAATCATGTTTTTACATAAAATATAATTTAAAAAAACAGGCCTTATCCTATGCCATAGAGCAGAAGAGAGAAAATATATACTATTGTTGGAGCTATATATTGCTTTATATTTAATCATTTATGTTCTTGCTATTTGTTTATATTTCATGTATTATGATTTTCTGATTTATTTCTTTATTATTTTGGCTGCTACAACTATTATTCTTATTATTAGAATATCACTATTACCAACATTAAAGTGAACTTGTTACCTTTATATTTTTAGGTGGGATGTTCTTAGTAACAGGAAGTACTGATGATGTCATCCGAATATACTACCTTGGAGGCGGAAGTCCAGAAAAGATATCAGAGCTGCACGAGCACACGGTGAGAAACGTCTGCAAAGCCAAACTCTGTGCAGCGCTATGCATCCAACAGATACCATTATACATACAACCCATTCAGCAGTTACATTACTAATGACTCCCGATCACTCTCCATCCCTCCGCTCTCTTTTAGGACAAAGTCGATAGCATCCAATTCTGCCACTCAGGGGAACGGTATAGTACATCTTATTACTCATCATTGATTTTCATTCTTACTGAGTTAAATACAGATGTGTATACAGTGGTGAGATGTGTGGTGTCGTCCTGTCTCAGGTTTGTGAGTGGGAGTCGAGATGGAACCGCCCGGATCTGGAAGCTCCACCTTCGGCAGCAGTGGAGGAGCCTCCTGCTCAACATGTCCGCCACTCTGCCCGGGTAAGGAGCTCTTTAACGTTGTCCAGCAGGGAGGATTCCTTAGGCCCGTCTTTGTTCCGGCAGAAAGGCGCCGGGAAGAGCGTCCTCCCAGTGTTTCAGCAAAACAATATCTCGACGTATCGCTGCGGTTGCACGACTTGGATTTTGTAATCCGTTTGACCTGCTGTATAATTGTTTGACATTTGTCACTATTACAATCAATTGGGAGATGCTTGCTCTCACATTTGGTATCAGCTTCACTGCTCAGTCTGACAGCCGTATAGCGAGGGAGGAGGAGGATAAAAGTCACATACTCGCATACAGGGTCCGGCCGGCCGATCTGCTCCAACAAACGGGCTTTTAGGTTGTTGTGACTGTTTCCGTCTTCATCAAACGATCGAAATGAATTTCTCCTTCAATTACTACAGTTACATCCCCAGTACTTTTTTGAAAAATGGTTGAGCGCATAAAAAAGGCAGAGGACAAACCTGTGACCTTTGTTTTTGGAGGTGGATGTGTGTAAATGCATGTTCTCATTGGGATCAATTGAAAAAGACGCTGAGAAAAACATGCTATGTGGACACGGCTCTTAGATCTGAGAGACGTAATGAGAAAGATATTTTGGCGACAGGATGTACAGAAATACAGGGATAATTCTAGAAAATACTTCATCAGATATAAGCTGACAAATGTTTTATTCTCGTCTGTGTTCCGATATGAATCAGCTGTACCACGATAACATACATTCTGCGAGGTCTACCATGCTGAGTGTTTTCTAATTTGTTGTGTTTCCTCAGTGTTGAGCCAATGACTGAAGAGGATAGCTACTTCAAACCCAAAGTCACCATGGTAGCGTGGGACCGTCACGACCACACGGTCATCACTGCCGTTAACAACCATCTCCTCAAAGTGTGGAACTCCTACACGGGACAGCTGCTACATATCCTTAAAGTAATGTGACTCAAACACAGAGCGCACCCCCCTCATTACGCCTCCAGACATGGACTAATGGGAGCTGTGTTTTCAGGGCCACGAGGCCGAGGTGTTCGTCCTGGAGCCGCACCCGTTCGACCCCAGGATCATCCTGTCCGCTGGCCACGACGGGAACGTCTTCATATGGGATCTGCTGCGAGGAAAAAACACACAGCACTACTTCAACATGGTACACTGACACGATCAGAACATGGCATTACATATTGGTAAACAAGACAGTTCTGTGACACGATAAACGAACATTACCGAGGATCCACCTTTGCATCAGCTGGTGTTCGCCAACATTCTCCGATGGTAGCTGCAGAGGTTTAGATAAGTGTTCTGTTGAAGAGTTCTCTTTAGCTGTCATTATTTTTAATAGGATTAAAACACTGATTGAGGAGATCTGCTGTGACTTTGAAGTGTTTCACGGCTTAGTTTTCTACTGCTGCACGATCTACATAATGGCTTTTGTTCCCTTTCCTCTCACAGATTGAGGGCCAGGGACACGGGGCCGTTTTTGACTGCAAGTTCACCCCAGATGGTCATCGCTTCGCCTGCACAGACTCTCACGGCCATCTGCTCATCTTTGGCTTCGGCAGCTCCAAGCCGTATGAAAAGGTAAGGAAAGATATCACATTTCAATCTTTGCAAAAAGTATTTATCAGTGTAGCCGGATGAAACCTTATATTTTTATTCACTTGACAGATACAGTGTCTGAGTAACCCCCCGTCATGTGACCAAAGCTTCAGGGTGTCTTACACTTCCTCTCTCTCCTGCTCTCCTCACAGCTTCCAGACCAGGTGTTCTTCCACACGGACTACCGGCCGCTGATCCGGGACACCAACGGCTTCGTGCTGGACGAGCAGACGCAGCAGGCCCCCCATCTCATGCCCCCACCCTTCCTGGTGGACGTGGACGGAAACCCCCATCCACCAAGGTAGACATCCAGTCCTCATTTCTACCTGCGGGCTCAGGCTTTTGAATGCTTGGTCCGTGCGATAAAATAATGAAAAACGGCACGAAGAAGCAGCTAAAAATATTGGTTATAGTTAAAGATAGAAAGTCAGTCAGCTGTGTTCAACATAAAACATGTCTTCATTTATTAATGCAATTCTTTTTAACCTTTTCAGGTACCAGCGTCTCGTCCCAGGCCGGGAGAACATTGCTTCAGAACATCTGGTTCCTCAGCTGGGATACGTCGCCACCAGTAAGAACTGAACCAAACACAAGCAGGCGTATTTTGATCATATGTAGTCGTAAATGTGTTTTCACAGTTATAGCCAGGGCTTCTCACTCTGAACCTGGGATACCGTCTGTTTCATGACTCTTTCTCCAGGTGACGGCGAGGTTGTCGAGCAGGTGATCAGCCAGCAGACTTCAGAGCACGACGAGGCCGCCATCAGACGCAGCAACCTTTTGGACGAGGCTATCCGAAACCTGCAGCTCCAGCAGGACCAGCAGAGCCGGCCCGGGGAGGCCGAGGCAGCTCCGGGGGCCGCAGCAGCACCAGAGGGGCAAGCTGAGGCACAGGGACCCTTCTTGGTACCGGCACCAAGCACACCGCGCAGAGGTATCAGTGAGGACTGTAACAAAACATATCTTTAAGTCGCAGGAGTCGTGTCATGCTACAACTCTACTGCTTCAATCCTAAGGAAATCACAATCTGTTTTACAAGTTGATTTCATTTACTGCATAAAAATATACTTTCTGCCAGATTGTGGCTTAAAGCTCATTTCAATCTGCAGTTCCTGTGCAGGACAAACATTTCTTAGTGTCTATTAAACTTGTGGGAGAATCCTACTTATGTTGCCTTCAAAGTAGCCTAAATTATTGCATTCAACTGCAAAATGTACAAAATTGGGATGAAACATACTGGATTTTTTGCATATCGTAACATATCCCAATATATGTTGCATAATGTGGATCCAATGAACGGTTGGCGGCGAGCTGTGTGATTTTTGAAAGCAGCACTACACTACTACAATTTTCTCGAACCACAGGCAGACACAAATGACTTTCTTTTCATGGGTTTATTTGAGTTTTCTGCCGCAAAACCAACCATTAAAATGAACATAAATGACTAAACTTAGCACCATGCTGCTGACTTACCTTGTTTGCTACATGCTACTAAAAAGAACTAAGTTAGTGTCATTACACGAGAACAGCGCAGCGAGATGTAAGCCTGGATTTCAAAATAAGAGACTATTATTCACACAAAAAATACAAAATAATGAAACAAATTATTACTGTATTAGTCTAAGAAAAATATCTGTGAAAATTGAATAACAACATCTTAAGTCTACACTTGCAGCTTCCATTTACTGACGGTTAATGTCTGTCCTTCTCGACAGTGTCTGTGAACGAGCGAGCGGATGTGCAGTCGCCCCCTAACGTGGGTCTGCGCCGCAGCGGTCAGGTGGAGGGGGTCCGGCAGATGCACCAGAACGCTCCTCGCAGCCAGATGGCCACAGAGAGAGACCTGCAGGCCTGGAGGCGCAGGGTGGTGGTGCCAGACCTGACGCCCAGCAGCTACAGGTACCTGAGAGGGACAAATTATATGGTTTTCAAAAATGTCCGACAATGCATATGTCTAAATGTGCCCGTCAAGCAACAGCGTTTATTTATTCTGCTCTAAATTTTGTTGCTGTTTATTGTTTTTCAGGGAGCAGGAAGAAGTGCGGACAGCCAGAGGAGATGAGGAGATGTCTCTGTACCACGCGAAGAAGAGACGCATCATCTACAGCAGCTGTCGAGTACGTTTCTGTTTACTTTGCTGTCTAAAAGGGTCTTCTGGACCCATATTCTGTGAATAATCAATACGAAGTGTCTACCTTATTTGTGTGAAACGGCAGGTTTAAAAACAGACGGAGGGGAAATATAGGATATTTCACCTTTTCCTTTTTAATATGCTCTTACATAAAGATATAAAGTCTCTGATATAAGATGGGACCTGACAAGTGAATAGCAGGGTGTTGTTGTGTAGATATGGTTTCTGTAGGATTGTTAATTTATGTATAAGCAGAGATTCATATAATTGCATTCATTAATTTATATATATTTCTTGCAAACTGACGTGTTGTGCTGACAGATGGCTCTAGCGCTAATGCAAACGTTTAGGTATGACTCGCCAAGTAAAGATATCTCAGTTAAGATTATTGCATTGTGACACAGCTGCTGATGGCGCTTGGTTTTCTATATGCTGCAGAGCGCACCTTTTTTTTGTCTATATACACGTGCACGATGCGCTCTGGTGACTGGACGTCTCCTTCATACAGCCCAGCCCACAACAATTGGTGCCATGCAGCCTTTTTGTGGTTGTTATGTAACCTCTGTCAATTAGCTCTCTCCAGTCAGAAATGGTTCAGTTTTCCAGTCCCCGTCCATCCCTGTATGATTTTGTTTACGACTACTGCTGTACATATCTTTGCTCTGGTGTTGAGTCGGCTCTCTCTGTCCCTCAGGACGACTCAGACGAAGATGAAACTGCGAGGCGAGCACACGGAGCGCTGGAGTTCATGGACATGTCCTGTGAGGAGGGGGAGGAGACGGCCAGTTCAGAGGTACACAGCGAGCTATCACACCCTCCACTCCACTGGGACCAGGGCTGGGGGGGGTTCCTTTAAAAATGTTTTCTGCTGTATCCTGTATATGCAATCCCCTACGTGTAATCCGTTACTCCCCAAGCCTGACTGTGTCTCTGGTAAAAGTATTATTTGGGTTATGTTGCTTCTGGGTCTGCTGGATCATCAACTGGATTTTAAACCATTTCCTTTTTTTGTTTTTCATCTCTTCAGGACAATGAGTTGGATGGCAGTGAAATGGATTCATCCAATGATGAGGAAGAGTGGAATAGTGACACCTCAAGGTAAAATGTTTACCTAGTGTTCTTTTGTATAGTTTGAACTTGTTTAGAGTACCAGATAAAGGCTTTTTCCTGAAAAATAAAAATGTCTTTATTGCCTGACATCAGTTATGAGACCTTGAATTGTAATCATCACTGCTTCTTTATTGGGCAGCCACACGTCCAGCGAGTACTCAGACTGGACGGCGGACGCTGGTATCAACCTGCAGCCCTCCACCCCCTTATCATCGCGAAAACGAGCGCAGCGTCGGATCAGCAGCTCCGAAGAGGAGGAGGAGGAGAACGAGGAAGAGGAGGAGAAGCATTCGCAGCAGCAGAGCGACGAGGAGGAAAGAGCTGGCAAGAAAAGCAAAGGGAAATCCAAGAAGGCAAAGAGCAAGATGCCCAGAGTGAGTTTTTTATGCAGGATCAAACACTGAAGCCCTACTGGCTAATAACAGGGAGGCACCGATGTCCAATTCCCGTTGCAGATATTGAGAGAAACAATTTGATGCTGATGTTTCACGGTTTCCTCTTTTGTTCAAGAAAAATATATATTTTTTTCAAACACAAAATGCTGTCTTTCAGCCCGTCCTCACACTTACTCTGAATGAGCACACATTACAAAAGATCATTTTGAAAAGCTTCTATACACTTCACTACTCAATCAGAAGACTATAAGTAAGTAGCAATCAGTCGCTCTTCTTTCAAGACATATTTAATTACATAAAATTGCTATTCATTCACTTGTATTGTTTAATATTTAGTAAACAGAACATGCTTTTAGATACTTTTCATTACAAGATCTATATAGGCGTGGAGAATAAAGATAAACAGAGACTACACATCCTTTTTTTTGTGCCGCATCGGTGCATCCCCAGCTAACAATCATTTCCCAGACTTTGCTTCCGTCTGTTTATATTATAAAATGGGTTAATATTTACTCTTCTTCATCTTCTCCCTTCAGCGTCCAAAGGTCAGACCATCCATCAACAGAGAAGTGTCCAATGAGTTCAGACCGTCGCCGTGGATCACCGACGTCATTCCCAGGAAGTCTCCTTTTGTTCCCCAAATGGGCGACGAGGTACGAGCACGAGATGTTATCAGAGGCAGAAAACATTTCCTTAGCTGGGATGTCTTAAACACTGTGAATGTGTGTGTGTTGCCAGGTGATCTACTTCAGACAGGGACACGAGGCCTACGTTGAGACGGTGAGCCGCAGCAACCTGTACCCCATCAACCCAGACAAACAGCCCTGGAAGAAAATGCAGCTGCGGGTAAGGAATATAAAGTCTCTCTCCCACCACAAACACCATGGCTTCTGATTGCACTGACGTCAACATTAATGCACTTCCTGCTGTTTGTGTTCCAGGACCAGGAGTTTGTGAAGATCACAGGGATCAAATATGAAGTGTGTCCTCCCACGCTGTGCTGTCTGAAGCTGACACTCATCGACCACGGCACCGGCAAAATATCAGACAAGTCCTTTTCTGTCAAGTAAGCAGCTCGACTCCATTTACTGGCCATCTTTTGTAAACACACATTACATTTTGCTACATTAATACTACCATAAACAACCCAAAATACCTGAACATTATTTGAACTGAACGCTCCCTTAAAAAAGATCAAATTTATCTCGATTACAAATGATGCTAAGAGATTTTGTTCTGTTTATCTGACTCGTAAGTCATCAGTATGATTAATTTTACATGGATTAAGTCTGGCGTGTGTAGTACTCCCCCATTAAAGTGACTCCGACCCCTCCCCCAGGTATCACGACATGCCAGACGTGATCGATTTCCTCGTAGTGAGGCAGACTTACGACGAGGCACTCCGGAGAAACTGGCAACCGAGTGAGTGTGTGTGTGTGTGTGTGTGTGTGTGTGTGTGTGTGTGTGTGTGTGTGTGTGTGTGTGTGTGTGTGCATCCTGTTCCAGATGGAGGCCAGGAAGCATACTCTGTATTTTTGTTTATCAGCCAGAGTACCCCCCCCCCTAACATCTTCTGTCCTGTGCAGACGACAGGTTCCGCTCAGTGATAGACGACGCCTGGTGGTTTGGGATGATCGTCTGTCAGGAGCCATACCAGGCCGAATACCCCGACAGCCTCTTCCAGTGCTTCAAAGTCAGGTGGGAAATCATTCATCTTCCCATAAGAGGGGAGATGGAGAAACAGTGGATGTGGCGCCTGCACAAACACTGGGTATCAGCCAGAATCTGGGACTGCTTTGTCATGCTGTCAGAAGCAGCAGCAGCAGCAGCAGTAGCTCAGTCTTGAGAAATGTGAAACTGTAAATAACACCAGAGGGAAGATCTGTATTTCCCTTCGGTGATGAATAAAATACATCCTAATCTTAATGTGTTGAAGAAAAATTAAGAAAAAATTAGACTATATATTATTGATTTCAACAAATGTTTATTTTTAATAAACGTTGGATGTAAAATTCTAATATATGTTTTTATATTCAGTTGTATTTATGCAGTCAACAGTATATCTATGCTATGTCTGCCCCCTTGTGGTTATAAAGAGTCATGACAATTTGATTTGGTGTCTGGTGCGAACATAAACAATCTAAGAAAATAAGACAGTTGCAAAAATATAAACATAATCTAAGAAGTATTGTTAAGAAATGATTCAGTTTTTGATCGTAACATGCATTACTATTTTTGTAAATGGTAAATGCACTGCA
This sequence comes from Eleginops maclovinus, assembly GCF_036324505.1. Taxonomy (NCBI): domain Eukaryota; kingdom Metazoa; phylum Chordata; class Actinopteri; order Perciformes; family Eleginopidae; genus Eleginops; species Eleginops maclovinus. The sequence continues at coordinate 6,562,593 of NC_086366.1, read as the reverse complement.
TTTCATATGGCACTTTATCCCAATACAAACCAGCATGCACCTATACACACACATTTATACAGAGCTAGAGGCTGCCATACAAGGGCCACCTGCTCAGGGAAACTCAAAATTCACATACTGTTGCCCATCGAGAGCAATTTGGGGTTAGGTATCTTGCCCAAGGATACATCGATATGTGGATTGCAGGGGCAGGGATTGAACCCCCGACCTTCGGATTGGAAGATTTCCAAAATTGTGAATGCAAACACAACAAAATCATCTTTTTTTATCAATGTGTCAAATCAAATCTGAACTGGGACAAAAAGGTGTTGCTTCAGTTGGTGAAACTGACTTTGGTTTTTGTGTTTTCTCCAGATGGGACAACGGGGAAACAGAGAAGCTGAGTCCTTGGGATGTGGAACCGATTCAAGATGGTGGTAATTAACCCTTTCTACTTTAACTGTCACAACCAATGCATGATTTGAAAACATATTGGACTAAGTGTGTGTGTCTCTGCCGTGCAGCCCCGCAGCCGGAGACAGAGGGCGGCGGGATCCCCGTGACTGAGGAGGAGATGAGCGAGATGATGTACAAGCCTCTGCCCGGGGAGTGGGGGGAGAGGAGCCGGGACGCCGAGTGTGAACGCATCATCGCCGCCATCGACCAGCTCATCACTGTTGGTGTGTACGCAAAAGAAGACACACACATTGCCCTCTTCCACATGTCTGGCCACAACCAATAAGTAGTACAAGTCAGGACATAAATATCTTGCTAGCGCTAACACATTGTTCGTGATGGGCTTAGAGGCGGGACATCTCCACGCAGTCGACCAATCACAACAGAGCCAGGCAAGCTAACCAGTCAGAGCAGACTGGGCTCTGGTTTCAGACAGAGGGTGAAAAGAGGAGCTGCAGCACAGGCAGTATGAGAAAAATAAAGAGCCTCTTGAATATTAAAGCATTGTCTTCACAGTAGAGGCACCAAAATATTAATTTGTACCTGGAAAGTTGCTTAAACCGGCCCCTTTAAACCACCTCCCCAAGATCCACTACAAGCCCACCACCAATAATAAGTGAAAAATAATTCTTGCTCCTGCAGATTCAATTGAGGCTTATAACCTAAAAATATCTTCTCCTTCTCCAAAACGTCCCCTTGCCACGGTCCCTCCTTGCTTCCAGAGTTTATTAATCTAACTCCCGTGTTGTTGTCACAGAGATCGCAGCTCCCTTCTCTGGCCCTGTGGACTTAATCCAGTACCCCACCTACTGCACTGTGATCGCCTACCCCACCGACCTGGGCACCATCCGGCTGCGCCTCCTGAACAGATTCTACAGGTCAGTTCTCCTTCATCCTTCCTGTCCACAGACACTCCCAACAGCTGATGTTTTGTTTGTACTGACCCCCCCCCCCCCCCCCTGCTCTGCTGACCCACAGGCGGCTCTCAGCATTAGTTTGGGATGCCAGGTATATTGCACACAACGCCCGCACTTTCAACGAGCCAATGAGCAAGATCGCTCACTCTGCGAAGATCATCACGAACGTCCTCCAGAAATTTGTCAAGTAAGTTTGACCTCTTTATTTTTCATATATTTATATATATATTACAGTGTTCATGTGTTTATAAGCCCTCTTTTCAAACAAAATCAGTCAATTAAAGCTGAGAACATTTTCTAACAAAGTCTTTTTATACAAAAAAAGCCCAATAACTTATTTGCTTAACAAGCTTGAAATAGACCCTTCATATTTCCCTTTTATTATCAGCAATCGGAGGCTTCTGTTTTAAGGAATGAGCTGCCAACAAAATAAATGAACCCCTATGGAGAGCTGGGGTGTTTGTTTTCTTAAAGCATATTAAAGTTCCAAGCATCATTTTCCTACATTTGATTGATTTTGCTAACTTATAACCTAACCTAACTTATGAGGCAATATACCTCCCTTCTAGTGAGGGGCCCTTCGTATGTTTTTCTATATGTGGCCCTCAGTGAAAAAGGGTAGGACAGCCCTGATTTAAAAGTAAACGTGTTTCCCTTTTACTCCCCCAGTAATCCGAGCTGCACAGATGTCATGGAGATTTACAATTCTGTGGAGGAAATGGATGATGAGGATGAGGTAGGTCTGCTACCTTAAATTGCCTCTAGAAGATAACAGCTGGTAGTTGTAGTTAATTGTCAGCTGGTTAATGATCAGATTTAACCTTTATTTGGACACTGCCTACAGGAAGAGGATACAGAAGCTCCAGGAACCTCCTCCGGACACAGACTGCGCCAGGTAAATGATGAATGAAACACACAGTGTGAGACTGATCCAGCAGATGGGATGTGTTTCTTGATGTTTCCCTCTCGGTCTCCTCTTGTCTTCTGCAGCGCTCTGTTGAGGTGGTGCCGGACAGAGAGGCCTGGAAGAAGAAGTGCAAGAATCTCCTCAACTACATATTTGAGTGTGAGGACTCGGAGCCCTTCAGACAACCTGTGAACCCTCAGAACTACCCAGTACGTTTACACAAAAACTACAACATAGTGACGACAGCGGGTTATGTTTCGCGTGTTCTTAACCGTGTGCTTGTCCAGGACTACCTTAACATTATCGACACACCCATGGACTTTGGCACCGTGAGGAGGACACTGGGGGAGGACCGCTATGAAAACCCCATAGAGCTGTGCAAAGACATCCGGCTGATATTCGCCAACGCTAAAGCTTACACGCCCAACAAACGCTCCAAGGTGAGGACATGATAGGAGAAGCGAAAGGGATGGAGTTAAGAACATCTTCTTTTGGTACAGATTATGGATTGAACCTATTATGTATTTTCCATTTCCTGTTTTGTGCTATATAGGTTTTAGTGCATGTAAATGGTCTGCAAAGGCTAAAATTCCAGTTCCAATTTTCATAACAAAACATATAAATAACTCCAGTAACTTAACCCGAAGCACAAAATGTAATTAGCTGAATATGTAATGAGCTGAATATGTAATGGCGAAACAAAGATGCAATTCACCATCCTATTTTGAACAACAACCGTGTCTCCTTCTGTATCCTGTAAACGTATCTGACTCCTTTCTGTCTTCTTCTAGATTTACAGTATGACCCTGCGGCTTTTGGCCTTCTTCGAGGAGCAGATCAGAGCGATCATATCCGAGTACAAGACGGCCATCAAGAGCAGCGACAGGCTCCGCCGCAGTCAGCGCTTCCGCAAGAAAATGCAGCAGCATGATCAGTCCACATCCAGGTCTGTGGGAGTAACGTGGTTATTCAGCTACTCTGTGCTAAACAATAATCTGACAGGAAACGGTTCAGGTGTATGTAGTCGGTCCTGGCCGGGGCATTCATGGTTCCTCATGTTTTTTTTCCCAGTCAAAAGAGAGCTGCTGTGAAAACTCAGGAAAAAGTGGAGTCCACGTCAGTGACCAAATCTACCTCAGCCAAAGTGTGTGTTCCAGAGAGACCCAGGAGGAGTCGCAGGAACGCCTCGGGGCACAGGAACGCCTCGGGGCACAGCTCCTCCGACGACTCCAAAGGTGCTTCATCAACACCAGGTATCAAAAAAATTGGGCCTCCACACGGTGCTTTTCTCTGGCAGAAACGTAACCCAACAAAATGCTTTACGTGTCCTTTTTCTTTGTTTCAGAGTCGGAAAGTGAGAGTGAGCTGAGTGAGTCGGAGGAGGAGAAAAGTCCTGGCGCCTCGAGGCACAATCGACTCAGACACAAAGCCAGAGTCACAAGAAGCCACCGCGCCAAGCAGAGGAAAAAAGGTCCGTTCAGATCAAATGCTTCTTCTCCCCCACTCTCCTTTGTCTTCTTCTTCCACTACTTCTTTTTAATCAGAGAGAATAAGTGTCTTTCTGAGGTTGTGTGTGTTCTTCTCCTGTTGCAGAGAGCGATAGTGAAGAGGAGGAGGAGGAGGAGGAGGAGTTTGACAGTGAGGATGGAGAGGATGGACATGTGTCCTCTCAGTCTTCAGGTCGTCGCTACCCCAGCAGGAGTAAGAGCAGCAGGAGCACCCGGCTGACCAGAAACAGCGCTGGAGCAGATAGGAGGCGCACAGGTACGCCAACACACAACCTTACACACACACACACACGCACACACACACCATGTTAAACACTCTTCCTCACGGTGGGTTTTTCAGAGGGCAGAGCAGAGGTGAACGGTCACAGCAGCCGAGCGTCTCGCAGGGAGAGGCGGCACCGCCAGGACTCTGACGCAGCCACGTCCCCGGGCTCCGGCGAGGAGGAGGGGGTCACGGTGCGCAGGTTGCTCAAGAGGAATACGGCGAGGGCAGCCATGAACAAGATGAAACTCCTCAAAGCGTCAGATGAGGACTTCGGGGAGGAGGAGGAGCAGCCGAGGAGGAGCAGCAGCCGCCTCCGCCTCACAATCCGGACCAGCAAACGCACCGCGGTGATCCAGAGCAGCTCCGACTCCGAGGAAAAGCCTTCCAGACGAGGTAAGAAAACACTCTTCTGTATGTTCACTGTCTGATTCAGAAGCAGTTCGACAAAAGAGATGAATTAAACTCTAGAAATGTAATTCAGAAGAAGTTCAGAAGAAATCGTCTGGAAAAGCTTTCATGCTTCTTCTTGTCCCTTTTTTTGAACATGAACTTTAGTATTTATGCTTTGTAAAACATGTTCAATAAATTGACTTAAAAAACACAACTCTTCCCTTGTTTTTCTCTCCTAGCTTCTCGGACAACAAAGGAATCGGGAGACGAGTCCAAGGAAGAGGAGGAGGATGGCGATGACAGCGATGCCTCATCCTTCTCCCAGAACCAGCAGAATGGAGACACCAGGTCCAGCAACCGGAGGACATCAAGACAAGCTGCTAAGGCGAAGGGAAATGGTAATCCTCATCGCTTATCATCAGTGTTTGATACCTTGTTGACACTGGAAATGTTTCTGTACTCACATGGATTTTTCGCCCTCCTTTTCCTCTGCAGATACTCTGACCCAGGTGAACGGGCACGGTGCGAAACATCACAGCGACTCTGAGCAAGAGGAAGCCGCAGAGGACAGCTCTGGAGAAGAGGAAGAGGAAGAGCCTGTGTCTCGGAAATCCCCTAGGAGTAAAGCAACCACTAGCGCTAAGAAGAAGAGGATTGAAAGTGAGGAGGAGGAGGAGGAGGAGGAGGAGGAGGAATGGAGGAAGAAGGGGAGGAGGAGGATGAAGAGGAGGAGGTAGAGCACACTGAACACAGGGCCACAAGACACAAACCTCCTGTCAGTTCAGACGAAGAGTACAAAGACCACAGCTCTCAGAAACACCCACACCAAAACGGAAGAAATGTGGACGAAGCGATCCACAAGGACTCCAAGAAGAAGTGTAGAGTTTCCCAGTCAAAAAGCCAAGACAAACAAAAACCTGCCTCAACCAACAAACCGGACGGTGCTGAGTCAGAGGACCTCAGCGATCCTCCAAAGAGAGCCAGCCCGCGCAAGAAGAGCTTGAAGGGAGACGAGGAGAGCAATCCCTCCAGCGAGGAGTCCGAGTCCAAGACGAAGAGGTCGACGAGGAACAAGACGAAATCCAAGCGGCCTCGCAGCGAAACCTCCGCCTCGGAGAGCTCCCAGCAGGAATACAAACCCAAGAGGAAGTTGAGGAGGAAGCGCTCCACGGGCTCCTCGGACGAAGAGTCGGAAAACTCGGACAACGCGTCCAACAGACGGCGGAACCTTCGTGCTCGACCGAAGAAGAGTTACATCAGCGACAACTCGGAGGAAGACTTTGCTTCCCAGAGCTGGTGTGAACAGGGGAACGGTAAGAAGGCTGCGTCCAGGGAAGGCAGGAATAACAAGCGGGAGTCCAACAGAAGTTCTCCCAACGGAGCCAAGAATCAGACGTCTTCCAGCAAAAAACGCATTTACACCTCGGATTCTGAAGATGCGGAGGAGGAGCCCGTGTCAAAGAGCGATAAAAACAGCAGGTCCTCGAAACGTCCCAAAAAGAAGTCCAAACGAGAGGCGGACACCTCGTCGCATTCTGATTCCAGTGAGGAGGAGGAGGACGAGGAGGAGGAGGAAGAAGAGGATGTTGGGACCAGGAAGAAGAACGCCACGCGGCCAAAAAACAAACTAAAAGACGCCAATCACAGCTCCGACTCGTCTTCAGGCTCCGAAAACTCACGTGCCAGCTCAGGGTTTCGCAGCAGTCCAAAGAGGAGGAGTCACAGGCGGTCCGGCGTCGCTAAGAGGACGCCCAGCCGCCCGCTGAGGCCACGCCGCCGCCCGTCCGCCTCAGAGGAGGAGGACAGCGACGACGCGCGCCGCAAAACACAGCAAAAAACACGCGTGAACACCCGCAACCGAGGGAAGCGGACGGTGAGTTATCACGACAGCGAATGAAGGACGGGAAGAGAACTGGAGACCTTTAATAAAGACACGATACGGTAGTAGCACTGGAGTCCTCGAGAGAAAATGCTGTGAATCTGTTTCATTCAGGGATATTTATATTTTCTATGAAAAACATGTTTATAGATGTAAAACGAATTCAAGCATTTTGAACTGCTGGGTCTTTCTTTTTCTCACAGCGAAAACACCACCTCCCCATTCTGCTCGTTGGGATTCGGCCGGCAGGGAAAACCGTTCTGGGGGATTTAATGTCCGCTTGGGTGCTACTCTTAAATATACCTCTCGTTTAATCAAGCATATTGCTGGCTTGCACTAAGATACACTGTAATGAGGTATTTCATACACTAGTTTTGCATTAGAAACTCAGGGGTCAAATACGTTTACTGTAGTCTCAGACATGCGGTTGTTTTTCTGCGCAACAGGAAACAACTCCAGATGTCCAAGCACACTCACTGGGACAAAAAAAAAATCCATGCTCAGACGTTTGACTACAGCACTCCTTTGTAAATCCACACTCTCAATGCTCGATTGTGTTTTGAGTTATGAGCCAAAATTAACTAAATATTCTTTCCCCCATTCTTTTTTTTTCCTACGTTAGTGTTCTAGTGAATAGATGTAAATATTTGAACGAGGAAGACGTCTGAGGGTCAGTCGGTAGCAACATGTTTATTTAATTTGTTTTTTTTATTTCTTCTCTTTATCTTTTTTTTTACAATTAACTGCATTGTCTTGCCATATGTCACAAATTGGTACTTTTTTGCCAAGTACAAAAGTACTCTGCAAAGTTCTGTGATTTCTCATATTGGGAATGCCTGTTATTGTTCGGTTACCTACTTTCAGTGTTAAATTCTTTTTTTCAGAGTTGACTTAAAAACATTTTGCCAGTCACATGGTTTAATTTTGTTAACGGGAAAGGTTTCTAAAAGACAGTCGCTTTATGACATTTTGCTTAATGTTTTTCGTACTACACCTTTGTTAAATCACAGGAAAACTATTATCGCAATGTGGTTGTGGAGTGCAATGGATCAGTTATTCCTCAAAATAATAAAGACATAATTTCAAGGTGTGTTCTGTTGCTGACTGGTTCATATTTGCAGGTACAAACCTCACGAAGAAAAGCACTAACAGATATGCAAGGAATTTGTGTTCAAATGAATAGTTTTGAGGAATATCACTACACCAATGAAGGTAGTTAGCAATTAGTACAATATTTTTTTCTAGTGTTTTATAGGTTTGTGTGCATGTAAATGGTCTGCAACGGCTAAAATCCCTTTATTTCTCTCCCACATACTCCGTATTTCCTAGATTTAACTTACTTTATATGGTGATATGAGTTCATATGAAGGCCATCAAGTTGCATGTCATTTTGAAACTCTTATCAGCCAAACCTTTTTGGTGGATAATCCCTGATGACAACATTTCTAAATTAATACTTTGTCAGTTTACAGATGTAATAATTATTTCAAATTACCCTTTTTATTTGTGTTATTTGCTCTATTGGTATCTGATGCAAGTGGTATAATAAACATAATTTAGAAATACTCAGATAAAGATGTCCTGTAATTTTCCAAATTTCACTCAAATTTCAAGGCAACATATTCCAGTCCAAAGACTTAAATAAATGAAAGGTTTACAGCAAACAAAACTACGAACAATACCTTATTTAATTTACAAGAGTGAGGAATCTATTCAAGTGAGAAAGTAAAATAACATTCCAACTAAAACGTTTACGTGATGTGCTTTAATGTGTTTGTAGTTTAGTGGAGGTCATTTACAAGCTTTTATTGTGAAAGGACTTCAAAAACAAGCACGCCAGTGTGACGACATCACGTAATGTTTTTCTCTGGCTTGTCGCACTTTCAACTCTTTTGATTAGCAATCTTTTTAATTTAACTTGGTAACACTGGGAACATAAATCACGATTCCGAAAACATATATGACATAAACATATGTTATGGAATAGATTTCTTTTTTTTAACTCATTTCTGAAAATATTTGTCGCGAAACTACCATCTGCCACCGTCCTTTAGATGTACGTTGATAGATAGCCAAGGAGCTAACATGTGAGTAGCTGTTTCTGTTGGCTTGACAGCTACACCTCTGAACACATGACAATAAAACAGCTCGCATTTACTGAAGAGAAAGGTTTAGAATTATCTGACGTTAATACGTTTTTTGTTTTCCTTTTTAACATATCCTGCTTTTGTAAAAAAAGCCAACAGTGAAGCTAAAGTTAGCATGTCCTCTGTCAGCCACTGTCAACACCACAGGCTTCAGTAAAGCTTCAGTAACATCAGAAGGGCTGCAGACTTCAGTACATCATGTCTTCCTGCACAAGGTTGCTTTACTTTGTGAAACACAGAAGCTTGTGGACTCATGTTCGGAGAAATGTCACAACATGGTCTCCTGTTGGAGCTGCTTTCAATGCCAAACCTTACAAAAGACTGAACCTATTGGAGAAAAACGTGGTTAGTATCTGTTTTAATTCTGTTAAATGGGTCACTAAAACATGTTATAACACTGCTATGTTATTGCACATAAACTACATTTAAACGGGTTAAAATGCATGTGAATAAAAGGGGTTCTTAAGCTGTATTGATTTTATAAAGGCACACATTCTATATATCTTATTTAATAGAAGCCTCGTTATTGATGTACTAAATTGTTGTTGGTTTGGGGGTTATGTGGGCGGGGGAAAAGCAAAAATTAAGGATATGATATTACCTTTTAAACTGGTTTTGCATACGGAGGAGTAGAAAATGCAAGTCATAAGAAAAATGCATACATCTTCAGTTAAAAATATGTAAATAGAGATGCTTCAGTTTGTAGTAATAATGTCATGATGTTCATGTAGTGTGTGTGTGTGTGTGTGTGTGTGTGTGTGTGTGTGTGTGTGTGTGTGTGTGTGTGTGTGTGTGTGTGTGTGTGTGTGTGTGGTGCATGGTTTTGTACTAATTTTATTTTATGCCTCTTTATCTGCTGTTTTAACACTGTAAATGTCTTGCTGTGGGACAGATAAAGGATTTCTGGTTCTGGTTTCAGGGTTTGTTTGGAGTGCCTGAGCTCAGCTGTCCTGCTGGCTTTCAGGAGGCCACAAAGACGGCTCTGAAGAGCACACGGCGGCTGGTGGACAAAGTTATTTCTGGTCCTTCGGGGGTTGAAACAGTCGAGTCTTTTGATCAGCTCTCAGATGGGTTGTGTAAAGTGGCTGATCTGGTGAGTGCTTAATCTCTATTCTGACTACTGAAACTGTGCTGCTATCCATAAATCCTTAATTAATGGTGCAGTGATGACATTTTCCAATCTGAGATCCTCACATGCATCGCTCCTCGTTGTTCCAAGGTCCAAATTGAACTCATAGGCGTAAGAGCCTTTGTAGTCAGGGCTCCTGGACTTTGGAAATACCTGCCAGATAAGATCAGTGCTGCAAATCTATCTCCTCTATTAATTAACTTTAAACTGCTTTGTAATAATTACTTTTCAGTTTTTATTTAAGTTGATTGTAATCTCTGTTCATTTGTATCCTTTGTGTTTCAAAAGGGGCCCTATGCTGCTCATTTTCAGATGTATATTAGTGTTTGAGCCTCTACTGGGACATGTCTCCATGCTTTAATGTTCAAAAAGCTCTTTATTATTTTTCAACTGCTTAGAGACTTCCCGCCCCTTAGCCTATCACTTGCAATGTTTTGGATCGCTAGCCAAAAGGAGCGTGAGTGTTACATAGTGATGTCAAATGGAGGCGTTTCAGGCAGGGGAGGAGTGAGTGGGAGAGAAAATCCTGCTGAAGGGGGCACAGGGATTTTAGTCTTTGCAGACCATTTACTGTACATGCCCAAGAAACAAAACCTATACAACACAATACAGTAAAGGGAAAATCCCCAAAGCATAACAGAGCCTCTTTTAAAGTGTTGGATTAGCCTCAACAGTGCTTTAAACACGGCTTTTATAATTCCTTTATACTATCATTGTGTGTCATGTGCTTCTTGTGTTATCTGAAGGCCAACTTGATGTCCTCTTTCTCTCACAGGCGGACTTTATTAAAGTAGCTCATCCAGACCCGGCGTTTCGCGAGGCTGCAGAGAAGAGCTGCATAGAGATCGGCACGGTGGTGGAGAAGTGAGAGGAACTTTTCAAAAAGAAAGCATGATGCATTTCTGCAAATACATTTGACTCTGAGACGTAGTGGAGTAGAAGTACAATGTAGCATTAAATAGAAATACTCAATTAAAGTACAATCATATCATTATGTATTGTGGGTTTTTTTCAGACTGAACACTAATGTGGAGCTTTGCAAGAGCCTAAAGAAACTGCTGGAGAGCCCAGACACAGTGTCACGGCTGGATCCTGATTCCAGGTCATTTTACTGCCATTTTGTTTAAAACATAAACCTCTAAATAGTTTTTCCCTTTATCTAGCATCACATACATATGCAATGTTTAAATCATATCTAATGATTCATTTCTGTTTGTTTTTTCCAGGCGAGTGGCAGAGTTGTTCATGTTCGATTTTGAAATCAGTGGAATTCATCTGGATGAGAAACTGGTGAGACGATTATGATAGGCGTTTGTTACGTTTCCCATAATGCTTGGGGAAAAGGGAAGTAACAACGGATGAAATAACGCCATTTGACCAAAACCATCGTTTGGCCTCATTTACACCATACTAGACCAGAAAGCATTTTTGTAGTAATAGAAGGATCTCATCCATTTCATCCACAGCACATTTACTTTGATGTTGTAGCCGAGCAGAGCCCAATGTTTCAGTTGTGGTTGTTCCTCTGGGAAAGGAGCATGACAGACAGCATGTTTGAATATGCCTCTACCCCTTGCAGTGTTTACTGAACGTGTTTTCTCCACAGAGGAAGGAGGCGGTGGCTCTTCACGTGAAGCTGCTGGATCTGAACAACGAGTTCCTGGTCGGCTCTCACCAGCCCAACAGGATCGCCAGGTCTGCGATCCCCGAACACCTGCACCTGCACTTTGCCAGTGAAGGAAGCTTCATCCAAGTGGGGGGATTACACGCTGACTCCCCAGATAACTTGGTCTGTGCCTTATATGATCTGGGTTACTTCAAGATATGTCGTTTTTGCTCAGCAGGTGGCGCCATTGCCATGTGTCAGATTGTAGGACTGGCAGGTTGAAGATGTATAATAGGCTATTCTGTCCTGATAGCATATGTTATGGCATACGATGTAACATCCTGAATAAGCGGCATTACCTCGATCGGTTGTTTCTTTAAACGTCTGAATGTTGTGTCATGTCAAGTATTGCGACTGCAGAATTGTTGGACGGCATTATCTCCTTTCCTTTCCTAAAGGATGGTCCAGTGTATCCTAAACCAAAGGAGATTATAAAGAAGGCATTGAAGCTCCTTTCCTATCATCCATAGAATCAAACAGCTCTTGTCATGGCTGACACTTAGAAACCTCCGGGTCATTTCACTCTGTTAGGAACCTTCCTGAGAGAAAGTGAGAATTGGACCCTCGTGTTCCTCACATGATAAGGAGCAGTATAATCTAAACGTGTTATCTAGCACCACATAGTGGACACAGGATGTGGTGCAAGATGTGTGTGTGGTTACGAGGACCAGTTTAAGCGTACGTTATATCATGGGTTTTGTTCTGTCCTGGTTCCACTTGCAGGTTAGAGAAATCGCCTACAGGATTTACCTCTATCCTAACGCAGATCTGATGGAGTGTCTGGAGGAGCTGCTGAAGTGCAGATACAAAATGGCCAAACTGGTGGGCTACGACTCGTACGCTCACAGAGCCCTGAAGGGGACGATGGCCAAAACTCCAGGTTTATACCTCTCTCTGCTTCAGCATCAATACCGTATCTCTGTGTCTGTGCTGTGGCTGCAAAGAGTATTTCAGTATTTACATGAAACCATTTGGAAACTACACCCAATAAAATGGGTTTTTTTTGTTGCTTTTAGTAACCAGCCTCCGATAAATTAATACATTTACAGGCTGTTTATCATTTTTTATTTCCCTCTGCAGAAACGGTGATGAGCTTCCTTGAGTTGTTAACAGACAAGCTTTCAGAAAGGTACAGTCTCATTTTTAAAGGTATTATAAGGAAATATATTTGGATCAATTATTCATTTTTGTGTTAGAAGAATCAAATGGAGTCCTAGAAGTATAAAATATAACTCACATTAGTTTAACCTCCAACACATTCTACGTGATAGGCTAAGGGGTGGGACATCTCTAAACGGTTGACCAATCACAACAGAGCCGGCCAGCTAGCCAATCAGAGCAGACTGGGCTCTAGTTTCAGACAGAGGGTGAAAAGAGGTGCTGCAGCACAGGCGGTATGAGGAAAATAAAAGAGCTTTTTGAACATTAAAGCATGGAGACACGTCACAGAAGAGGCACAAAATACTAATATGAACCTGAAAATGAGCAGAATAGGGCCCCTTTACTTAGAATGCAGTCGTATTAAACAAAACAGTTTAATCAGTGTTATCAGTAAATCAGTTACACGGTTTTTCTCACACTCCCTAATGTGGTTTCTAACAGCTGGAGTCGTTAAACAGACCAAAGATATGTGAGTCAGGTGCACCTGAGCCTCTAAATAACCCACAGGTATAAATGTCCAGGGTGTTTCCCCGCCTTCAGCCAAATGCATGCTGGGATAGGCTCTGCCCCCGTTGACCCTGAGTGGAGATAGGTGGGTACCGGAATGAAGCCTCAAGTCAATTAACTCACAACTTGTTTTTGTGTCTTCTCCTTTAATGTCTCACAGGACAGCCACAGACTTCACCATGATGAGTAACATGAAGAAGAAAATCAACCCACTTAATTCTGTGAGTCATATTTCTTTTTGTTCACAACATATTGTTTGCACTTGAGGATATTTTTAATTTTATTGGGGTTTTTTGGCTGGTGTTTAAAGCCTGTCTAAACTTGAATGGCTGCAGGACAACAGAGGATGCTTCACATGACTCATTTATTTCAAACATTTATTGGATTGAAAATAAAACAAAAGACAAAATAAACACGTTAGCAGCATTATTAAATTATTAAAAATAACCATTAATGATTTCAGAAATGGTCAGTTATCAAAAGAAATAATGATAACAATATAAATAATAATATTTTGTATAATATAAAATGAAAAAATGATATAAATAATTAGAATAGAAGTTGAATAATAATTTGTGAATAATAATACAAACATAAGACGATTCAATAATTTAATCTCCAATTTATTCAAGAAATTATTAACAATTTCATTAATTGATACATTAATAAATGCAATATTTTAGGTTAGACTTATAGCCCTTGCCACCATAAAAAAACTCAACTTATTAATAAAAGAACTCAAAATAAACAAACCAAAAGCGACCTGATATCCACCTTTTTATCAACATTTTTTCTGGGGGCAAAACTTCCGATGAATTCATCATGACACCAATATTATGATTTCTTTGAAATGCAAAATGACACATTTAATCGGTATGAAAGCGGTAAGATACATTTGTTTAATTTACTTTCAGAGTCACTTTGATTAAATGTTGTCTGTGTAATCTGTTCGTCACATGTGAATAATGGTTCTTTTAGGAGCTCATGCCGTGGGATCATCCGTACCTCAGCGGTGTCCTGCGTGCTGAAAGGTGAGTCGTTCTTTACTTTCATTGTTTTTTTTTAATTCTGTGGTCATTTGATCAAGTCAACATGATCAGTATCTATTTAAGATGTTTGTAATTTCATATTCCACCATGGTGTGAGTTGTTGTCAGGTTTCAGCTCATCCTCAGGTGTTACAAAAGCTTTTACAGGGAGGAGCTTTAGAGTCGATTCAGTGTCTCCAACTCCTTTCATATTCAGGACAAAAGAATGTCCTCGGTGGACCAATCACTACAGACTGGGCTCTGGTTTCAGACAGGGGGTGACATTTTTAAACTTTAAAGCATGTCTGTCACCCTACAGGCACAAAATACAAACATGAGCCTGAAAAATGAGCAGAATAGGGCCCCTTTGCTTTGTAAATTGAAGATCTAAAATGAAAATAGAAGACGTTTTGAAATACGTGGTTATTTTCCCAATTCAAATAAAAACATGTTGCTTACCGCCCTCACCAGCAGCTGCTCTTGTAATAGTTTTGAGATGTTATGATCGTGGAAACACTTCATATTTTGCCTCCTCTATTAGATAGACGCAGCAGAGAGATAACAGGAAATGAGTGAAGGGAGAGACGGGGATTAACAGATGTTTCTCTTTTCTTAATGAACTGCACTTCTTCCTCGTAGTGCTCACCAGAGACTAACAGGACCAGTCCACACGTCCTGGAGGAGTTATATAGAAAATCTTTATTGCAGACACTCAGGATACCTCAAGAGAAAAGAAATATCAATAAGATGTTTTTTATTTAAGTGTATTCTTTTAGAAAACAACTATGTGACCGTAGAGATTTTTAGGATCAAAAAGTGTCCTCTGCCCAGAGAAACCTTCCATTCAGCATCTTCAGGCAGTGGCCTAAACACCAACAATGAAACACATGAGGCCTTTTTTTTTGGTCACTTTAAGGCAATACTGTTTTTTGTATTCTCATTACTTCACATGTAATCCTTTACTCCCCACGCCTGGAAATGCAGTTCAGATTGTGTGTGCGGTAAACGAAGCAGCGGTCTGTTTTTCCTCACTGATAAAACACTAAACAAGCGTTTTGGTTTGGTGGGCTTTATCTAGTGTGCTTGATAGCTTCCACAATTACACCCTCTCCCTTTTGCTCTGTCTGGTGGCTTTGTCTAATAGTTGACTTTAAGTTGTCAGGGAAAGTTGAAGCAATTATTTCTCAGTGAGTTTGTTGAGCAATTTGGAGGAAAGCAGTTACCAATAGGATTACACACAAGTAAATTTGTCCTCTACTTTCTAAATGAAACAGTCCCTTTAACTCACATTTATTCCCTGTAAGGTTAAAAATGTTGTGTAAGACCACTGCGTATATGCAAGATAAACATTGATATTTATTTACAATTTGTTAACTGCTCCTTCCTGTAGGTTCAAGTGTTTTTGAAAAATGATGCTACTTTTTTTACCAGGGTAAACTTCTTTTACTACAGTTTTTTTATCAATGTGTGCTTGCCTTTTTATTTAACATATTAGTTTCTTTCTCCTTTTTGCTTTTCATCTGCACTGTCCCCTTTGCTGCTATGTGATTTTCCCCGCTGCAGGATGAGTAAAGGATTTCTGTTTTTCTGGTTTTGTTTTCGCTGACGGCAGGTACAACATCGAGCCCAGCCTGTACAGCCCGTACTTCTCTCTGGGCGCCTGCATGGAGGGTCTGAACATCCTCTTCTCGCAGCTGTACGGCGTCTCCCTAATGTCCGAATACCCGAGCGCCGGAGAGGTCTGGAGCGAGGACGTCCGTAAACTGGTTGGTCTTAAGAAATCAAATCAAGATATAGATATAGTTTACAAAGGAATGAAAAATCTAGGAAACACTTTTTATGTTTCCTGATTATGTAATCCATTAACATGTAATCTATTACTCCCCCGTCCTGCGCTATCAATGTTGTGTGTGTATAAAGTGTGTCTGTGTGTGTGTTCCCAGGCTGTGGTTCATGAGACGGAGGGATTATTTGGATATATCTACTGTGACTTCTTCCAACGGCAGGATAAACCTCATCAGGTGCGCACCACTGAGCGGACGTAGTGATAAGGTTTAAAAATATGACTTTTACCACTTAAATAACAGAGAACATGTGGTTTATAGGAACAATTAAACCATGGAGTTGTTCTTTAATATCCGTCCCAAAGATTTAAAGATACAGCTCTGGAAAAAATTGAGAGATCACTCCAAATTTGACTTAAATCTTTATCTCTAAATGTACGGCAGCCATTCCGGTGTCTGCTGAATTTCAACACAGAGAAAAAATGTCAGTAGTTTATAGAATACAATGAAAAAAATAATAAGTCATTTAACTCAAAGACATACCTATAAATAATAAAAAAATATTAAGACATAAAAGGAAATAAAGACTAAAATAGAGCAATAAAACAGTAAATTAAGTTGCTGGAAATAGAAAAATATGTGTTTTAAATAGAAATAATGAACTCATTTTAATACTGTACCTTAAATACTCGGTACTGTAATACAGTATACATATTATGGTGAAAACAAACAAAGTAAAACTTAAACACATAATCAGAATACCTTTATTTGGTAATTAATATCAATATATAGCAAAAGTGATGTTAGAGACAAAAAAAGAAACACTATTAGGTAAAGGGCAAGGAGTAGTCATCCACGGCCCAATCTCACCTCCCCTCCTCCTCCTCCTCCTCCTCCTCCTCCTCCTGCAGGACTGTCACTTCACTATCCGTGGGGGCCGCCAGTGCCAGGAGACGGGTCAGTACCAGCTCCCGGTTGTGGTGCTGATGCTGAGTCTGCCCCACCCGACCAAGAGAGCCCCGACCCTGCTCACCCCCGGCATGATGGAGAACCTCTTCCACGAGATGGGACACGCCATGCACTCCATGCTGGGACGCACCCGCTACCAGCATGTGACGGGTGAGGAGGATAGGAGGAGTCACTAATACTTTATTATAACACGAGCATCTTTAACCAACTCCTGCTGTATATATACCTGTGTGAGTTCTGATATCTGGGCCCTGTCTCTCCTCCAGGAACCAGATGTGCTACTGACTTTGCTGAAGTCCCGTCCATCCTCATGGAGTACTTTGCCTCAGACTACAGAGTCGTCAGCCAGTTTGCACGACATTATGAAACTGGACAGGTAACCATAAACCCATAAACCCAACCATAAACTAATGAGGTCGGACTTTACCACTTCCTGTCCCCTGGTCTGGAGGAGAATTGTCTGAATCCAAATCTGAATTGTTAGCCGGAAATAAGTGTCTAAATGAGACGACTAAACATCATCACACCAACATTAGCCACCTTTAGCTTAGCGGTTGTAACATGAAGTCATGTGACCGTGCTGTGGTTCCTTTATAGCCTAATGTTAGCTTTTTACTACAAAAATCATAAAGCCGTGTTAGTATATGGAGGTTATCTTTCTGAAATACGTGTACGTATCATAAATGTGTGTTGTTTATAATCCAAAACCCAATGGAAAATTCCCATTGAATAGCGAGATGCTGCCTTCAGGGCCGCCCTACAAAAATACGTCATTACTGCACCACTCCATAAAGTCTAAACATTTAGAGTGATATCGTCCAATAGATTATAGTCATAATGATATCAACAGCTTAATTTGTCATTTTCTAAAAAGGCAGATTTGTATGAGATTAAAATAATGTCTTGCTGTGATTTTTATTCTGTCTTGCTCAGCCTCTGCCGCAGAGTATGGTGGCTCGTCTGTGTGAGTCTAAGAAGGTGTGCGGAGCCGCAGACACACAGCTGCAGGTACAGTCACACAACCTCACACACTGTCACCTTCACGGATATGTAAAAGCATGTTTCACTTTTCAGAAAGAGTTTTGAACAACTTGTAGCATAGAAATACAGTATGGTATTCTGCTGTACAGTACTTATTTACACATTCAGTTTTGTCTCGTCTACATTAATATTTAACAGCTTCTTATGATTAAAGGGGCTGATTTCTTTCTAATTGGTGTTTATGAAACCAACACTGATTTTTCAGCTATTTCACATAAAATTATTAGACATCATTTTTTATTTAATTGTTTGTATTATTTAAAATGTTTATTATCATTATTATTATTATTATTATTATTATTATTATTATTATTATTAATTATAAGAATAATAATCACCAGTACTTTTATAAATTTTTTGCATTATTTTTATTTAATTATTTATTATTATGTCTTTATAGCAGGAATAACACTTGTTCTTCAAAATGGCTAAATATAAAAAGTTCGATGTCTAGTTTTCCCCAATTTCTGTGCAATTTTACCCCCTAACTCTACCACTTCAGTTCAGAACATGTATTCATTTTTATGTTTGTTTTTTTAATCCGTGGACAGATTTTCTATGCTGTCCTGGATCAGATCTACCATGGCCAGCCTCAGAAACGCTCCACCACAGAAATCCTGCAGGAGATGCAGAATAAATTCTACGGCCTTCCTTACACGCCCAATACGGTAAGTCTCCATGCTATTAAACATTCACTTTTTTTAAGTAGCCTGTCTCTTTTATACTGTGCCTTTTAGATCCATTACAGTCTTAAAGGTTCAATCATTTAGGGAACTTCTGCTCATTCAGCTTCAGATTACTTTATTGTCCACTAAATCGAAATTAAATGGAAATATGAAGGGCAGCCGACCGGTGCAAACGCGCTACAACGGCACAAAACCTTTCCACTTGCATTTGTTTTGGCACATTTGTGTTTTTATATTTGCTCTTCTCTTGAAGCTGCAGGGCATTACTCCTAATTGAAAGCTTTTGTTCAGTTAGAGTCAATTTTTTAGTGTCCTCAATTTCCCTCGGGATAAATAAAGCTTCTTGAATCTTCTTGAATCTTGAGTCACATTACAGACTGAGGAGTCCTTTTAGCTTTCCCCTTCTCTTCCCTTTCTCTCTGCTTTTATATCTCTTACCCATGCGCAGCAGCGTTTAAGGGATTAAAGCCTCTTTTTTTTTCAAGCCCTGCTAAAATAACAAAGTATTCTTTGTATGAGTTCTCCCCGGGGGAAATATTTGAAACTCTTCCTCCTGGTGCTTTAATAAAAAAAGCTCTCTCCCATTTCCCTCACTTTTGCAGCTGTGGGCGACAGGCTGAGGCCTGGAGGGAGAATCAAACGCACACGGTCATAATTTAGCCAGGAATGGCCTTCATAGAGCATGGGCTATAATTATGTGGGGGTGCCATCAGGAATACAGATTAAAGAACTTCTCTATATCCTCCCTAAACTCAGTTTTTCCCACTCTTCTTCTTGTGTCCTGCTTTGTTGCTGCTTCTCCGGAGATTTATGTCGTGTTGTTTTCCCCACTGTCGTTCCTTTTTAACTTCTCAAACCACACTGAAAGCTCTAGCAGACTTTTCTCCTCTGTGTGCGGCAAGATCAGTTTCCTCATTTGAACTCCGCAGAAACATCAGATGATTGCAGCGCTTAGGTTTCTGTAATTGGGTCAGAGCAAGTGAAAACAGATTTGTTTAGATCCTCCAACGGCCAACTCCACTTTTAACTTTCTTTTTCTTTTTTTTAGTCGCTGCTCTGTGTCTCTCTTTCCTCTTCTTAGGCAAAGTTTCCACAGCAAAGTGAACATTTGAGTGGCTAATAGGTTACGGAGAGCTGCCGATTACAAACATTGGGGTGATGCTGACATGTGTATAGTTTACAGAGCGGGGCTATCGTTTCCCCGCAGAGAGAGGATCAGCTGTGAGTAACACGGACCACATGCTCGCCCTTGAGCCGAAGATAATATTTGGAAATAAACGGCAGAAAGCAAGATGTTCTTCTCGCTTTTGTTGACATTCCTTTAATATGCGATTCTTGGCTCGTGTCATCAGGACCATCTCCTCCTCTTTTTTAATGAGCACATATAATCCCACTCTGTTGCACAAATGTTTAAATGCATATTAACACCATGGGGAAAACACCATAAATTCAGAATAAAAGGAACAAAAGGTGTCCTTAATCTCCCTTAACAAGAGGAACAAGAGTAAAGAGCATGTGCTGACTTTGTCTCCTTTTTTTGTATGGATCAAAAGACACATCACCCTCTTCAAAAAGATGACATAAATCATTTGATGTGAGGCAAAGGGGTTGGAAACAAAGAGGATGTTGGAAGTCTGTCAGAGCGTGCCACAAAAAGGATGTTCAAAGTGTTTAAAGTGTCTTAACCAGAGGAAACAGAGCCAAAACCTCTTCAAATGAAAGTCTGCTTCTCCCATTAGATGATAATATAAGTAAGAGTGGAGGATGTGAGACAAAAAGTTCCTTTGCTTGAATTCATTTCTGTTTTAAGCATCAAAAGAAACTTTTTTTATCAGTGTAAACAAACTCCTCTAAACTTCATGACACTTTATCACTGCTGAGTTAAGCTGACAAAACAAACTCGGTCTGTTTTAGCTGGCTCGTAGTTTCCTCGTCTCAGGAGAGCTGTTTACCCTTATTAAAGTCGCCGCAGACCAGCGGAGACTCATCAAGCTGACACTCAGGAGCTTAAGCATTTTTAACGCTGTTGGAAAGAGAGGATGAACTCTCGCACAGCTGTCAGAAAGTTATTACACTTTGAAATCCAGTACCATAATTTTGGAGGTATTTATCCATCATGGAAGTGTATGTGAGAGTCAGTTTCTACGTTGACAGGTGACTTTTAGTGATGCTGTTTTCAGACGAGATGTCTAATTGGCAGTATTTTGATTGAACATAGAAGTACTTATAGCTGCTTTACAATAGGTCAATGCAATACAATTCCTCACACAATCTTTAATTGCCAAAGAAACATTTTTAAAGCTTTTGAATGAATTGTTTTTAAGTTGTAGAAAATGACCAATATGTGAACTGCAATGATTATAGCTGTCAGAGGCTGCATGTGGTGTGAGAGCAGCCGGTTTGCTTTTTAAAAAAAAAACCTGTGTCAATCACGTTTTAGAATAACTTTCACTGCCTGAATGTAATGTCCAACCATAAGATGTTTAATAATGATTACATTTAAATTATGACAGCCACCGATTTGGCGATAGCTAGCTAGATAGCTAACATTTGCTAGCTAGCTCATGATATAAGTAGCTTAACTAAACAAGTAAATGAGTTGGATTGTGAATGTTTCTAGCTTACAAAAGTAGATAAATAATGTTAGCTAGCTAGGTTCTAAAGTAGATAACCATCTATCTAACAAGCTAACCAGCAAACGTTTGCTAATGGTAGCTAGATAGCTAACGTTCGCTGACTGAAATAGCACAGACAGTTTAATTGAGATGGGTCTCTGGTTAACTTGTTTTTATAAAACTCAACTCTGTGGATCTTATTCTACCCTTCTGTCAGTTAGAGTTATAATGACCTGTCCACATGATATGTAGTATACACATACTAAACCCGCTGAAGTTTTGGTTCTTTTCCTAGCTCCTCCATAGCAGGAGTGTCTGTAGTGTCGCTTCACCAAGAGACACTACAGAGTTATTAAAAATGTGGTCATATTAGATTTTGGGCCATAGTCATGTTATTAAACCATCCATAAACTCATTGGTTACAATACTGCTAGTGCTAAACAGGAAGAACTAACACATTTACGTTTGACTGAGACGTTGGGAAAAGGTTTGGGCCTTCACATTCAACAGAAAATATGCTTTTTGTGATGTATATTTTAATTAAGATATGAAAGGACCTCAGGATATGGCCCTAGGATCACAGGAGCTACAGTACACTGCTGTATAACATATTCTCACCATTATAGAGTTATAAGGCTTCAGAGATTAAAGTCCCAATAACGTGCAGCAGAGCTTTCTTTCCCACAGGTAATGCGTACACAAAGAAAGTTCAAACATCCTTTTAATTTAAACAATTATTTCACTCGAGTATAAATCACTACAAGTCATTTCTTTGATGTGAAGGTGGAGGGAGGCGTCTGCAGTCTGTTATGGTTTTGTTAACCGTGGCAGCTGCTGTCTTTTCTAACAGGCTGGATGTTTGAGTGTTTGCCAGCTGAATTCCCCCCACAGTTTGCAGAGATCATAAAAGAGCTTGTCTTTATAGATATGGAGGGAGGGGGGGGTGGCCTCAGGCTGTAAAGAGGAGAAGGGGGCTTTTCGACCATTTAGGAATTTCCATGTTTGGTCCTTTTTTTTTTTTACGTTTTAGAGGCTTGATGGAAAAGAAGGTGTAGTCTATTTGTTCCACCATTTAAATATCAAAGTTTTATGATTTCTTTTTTATTAATATCCACTTTAGTTTTAGTGCTGGAACTAAAACTGACAGAAGGTTTACACATTTATGGCTTTTACATGCTTTAATGTCCTCACACTGTTTCCTATTAACCTAAACATATTGATTTCAATTCTCAAAAACTAATAAATAGTAATAATAGTAATATTCTGCTATCATTTCTCCCTCTGTTTGCTGTAGTGTGTTCTATAGGTGCATGTAAATGGTCTACAAAAGGCTGAGATCATCACTTTATAACACGTTATTCTATTGGCTAGCGCTCATACCCATTGTACGTAAGGGGCGGGACATCTCTAAGCAGTTGATCCATCACAACAGAGCATCTGGACTCTGGTTTCAGACAGAGGGTGAAAAGAGGTGCTGCAGCACAGGCAGTATGAGAAAAATAAAGAGCTTTTTGAACATTAAAGAAACATGCCACAGTAGAGGCACAACACACCAATGCGATCCTGAAAATGATCAAAATATCTCCTCTTTTAAGTTCTCCTGTATTTTCTCTAAGATGAAGGTGATAATGTTGTAGCTTTTAATTGTATTTATTATTTCCTCCATAGGCGTGGCAGCAGAGATTCAGCCACCTGATTGGCTACGGAGCCAAATACTACTCCTACCTCATGTCCCGCGCTGTGGCCTCCATGGTGTGGAAGCAGTGTTTCGTCCAGGATCCTTTAAACAGGTGAGGCGGGTTAAAATAGGAAGTGGGAGCACACATTTTCAGCCTTACTTTTTGGTTACCTTAAACATCGTGTTCATGCTAACAGTCACACTACAATGTATAAGCACAGTGTCGACCTGGTACAGCTTCCTGACAGCCGCCTTCCCTCACATTCTGTTTTAGCCGCTTGACATTGAACATGACGTTATTATGAAGCTCATGTCTGGCATCTGCTTTGATTCACACACACTCACTACTACTCCCCTATCACAAGTGTTCCACCCTGGACGAAACACAAAAGCTTTTTGTTTTGAAAAATGATCAGGGGCCGCCCTGCAGCGTTTTCCCTCCGTCTCTCTTAGCTGTCTCCCATATCTTCCTGTCTTCCCTTTCCCTCTGAGATTGTTTTAGTTTCACCTGTTGTTGTCAGATCTCCGTTTCCTGTCACCTGTCTGTGGCGTACAGGTGACTTATGAGACTTGGTTCACGTCGACTTTCAAAAAGAATCAGGTCCTCTGTCGTCTCCTAACTTCTTATCCTTAACCTCAGTGATAAACGTCACAGGTTTAAGGAAAGAAGTGAAGGAGAATTCATCAGGACTTAGGAAAAGTGACTGCAGTGACACTGGGAGACACTGTTAGGATGGAGGATGTGGAGGTCTGCTGTGGGGACACTCCAATTTTTCCGTACAGAGGACTACAATAAGACTAATCTCAAGCGTTCTTATCAAATAGTTTTATGCAGAATAAACAGAGACACATATATTCTTCATTACCAAGGTTAGAATTGAAATAAAAAATGAAAGTGAAACTTAATGATTGCTCCTGTATGATGGTATTAATCCACATGAAACATGATTATATATATGATCGTATACAAATATCTCAAATAAGTTCATGAATAATGCATAACTTATGAGGCCTACACATCAATTACTGTACATACCACCATTCAAACACACCGCTCAGACTGAACACTGAAACCTTTTCTTTTTTTCAGGGAGATGGGTGAGCGTTACCGTCGGGAGATGCTGGCTCATGGAGGAGCCAAGGAGCCCATGCAAATGGTGGAAGGTAAAGACACATTTCCAACACTTTTTCTTCCCCCAAAAGTTAGAGATATGATCACTGTGTCTTATCCTGTATGTGTGTGATGATTAAATATTGCTTTGAATCCTCTTTTCCTATAAATTACTACTGAAAATAGTAATTCAGGATTCAAATCACTTAAAAACGTTTATTTAAGCACTGCTTTTTCTTACATTAACCTCAAAATGTTTGAGTTGCATCAGATTTAGTAATTGCTTTTCTAATGGTCAGTTATTAAATATTATGGGGGGCTGACCTTTTGTCCCCACGTCGTCCAGATTTGGCTGTTTAGTGCTTTAACAGTTTTAGGATTCCCAAGAGTTCATCTCCAGGCTTTCTGTCAGGTCAGGTATTAAAGTGTCAGTCTGATAGTTTCCAGTAGCACCAGTAAAATGGTTTGAGTGTAATTACTGTAATGTGATGCTGGTGGATTTGTTTTGACAGCCTGGAGGCTCGTCTGCTCTTCAATTCATTGTCCTTCAGCAGTCTCCTCTCATGAGAGGCTCAAAATATCCTCAGAAAGATAATGGTTATATTTTGTGCAAGTTATATTTCGTCTGTTTGTTTTTTATGTGTTACCTTCGGTGGCCAACAGGTGTAAACGCACTACAACGACTCAAATCGTTTCCATTAGGAGAAACGCGTCTACTCAGGGAGGGGAAGTTTACTTTGACATCAGACAGAAGCTGCTGTGACTCCATTAGTCAGGTTGTAGTTTTTTCAGGTGCTGTTGTGGTCTGGTTCACTCTGTAGCAAATATTTACACATTCACACACCTCCCACAGTGTCCTGGCTGTGTTTACAAGAGCAACCCAGAGACACGGCTAGTCCTGCAACTCTTTTCTGCTCTGAAGTCAGTTATTTGATATGTTGAAAAAATCTCCTTTTAAGCAAAGACAAAATCCAGAAGGCAGGCTGACAAAGAAAGACGGATGGATAATTACGGGTTAGAGCTCTAAAAACTGCTGAGTCTGAAGGGTGCTTTCCCCTTTGCGTTTGACCAACATTTTTCCGCCATGCTAGAATAACTTTGGTCCACTGAGACTAAAAATATCTCTACATTTACTGAATGGATTTTCATGACATGTAATGTTCTCCTCTCAGGATTAGTTTTCTTAACTTTGGTTATCTTAATACTCTTCTACGCAGATCAACATTTCAGTATGTTCAGTAATCTAGGACCAAATACCTGCATAGCTAATGAAATGACCATCAGCCTCATAGAGTGGTGCAGTTATGAGTCCTTTAACCCTGAAATGAGTTTCAGGTTCCCAAAGACTATGTTTTTTTTGTTCTACAACAGAAAACACATCAGTAAATGCCCCACTGGTGGATTAAAAAACCACAGGTGCTAACAAGTGTCTAAATAAGACGACTAAACGTCACACGCCCAACATTAGCCCCCTTTAGCTTAGCCTTAGCCTTCAGGGTCCACTACCGAAATACTTCATCACAGCAAAATGCAATCACACAATAATTGAATGAAATGAATATTACAAGTAAAGACTAATACCAAAATATAAACCATCACAAATCTAAATGTGTGACAACTTGTGATACTTTGTAGGATTTTGACTATATTCCGGCAGTTTTTAACAATCAAACTAGAGTTAATCATGATTTCATTTGAGCAGAAGCTGTAGTTTATCTTTATGTCACGACAGAAAAAACAAACTACTTCCTCCTGTTGCCCTCTGCCCTTCAACTTCCCATCTCTTCCTCCTCACCTCCTCGAGCCGGCGTGTCTGCGCAGGACAACAGAGGAAGAGGTGAGAGGAGAGGGAGGATCAGGTGACGTACAGTAAATCTCTCCCTCAGGGTCACCTCCTCACCCCCGGCATGAGATTGTCCCTGTGACAGCTCCAGCCTCTGAAATTACAACCAGCAGCAGATACGATCCTTGTTATTAGATCTACTGTCCAATTAACTGTTGTTGAACTGACAATATTTGCTTTTATGGTCCCGCTTTGAAGAGAGTGCTCCTCTAATTATAGGCCAAGGCCCTGGGTAGTTATCACAGTCAGATTGATCCCTCTGGCTCTCTTTCTGAACCATAAGTCATTTTACAGGGCTGTAAAAATGTCTGCTTTGGGAATAATACTTTTCACATTTTGACAGATAACATGGATCAGATTAAAAAAGCCTTGAAATGGAAAATATGTTAGTTCCAGTCTGAATAATTGGCAGTTTCCCGTAACATTACCCATGCATTTCTGATAATGATCTTAACAAATTCCTGTCTTTTATCATAATAAAATCTATTCCATGTCTGGAGAAATGTTCAAACTGAGATAAAACTCCCTCCCTGCGTATCTGTCTTTCATCCAGCCGACTTGATGGCTACACATGTCCTCATAATTTACCCTAACATCATGAAAGTTTTAAAAGTACATCAGGGCATGTGCTGAAACATTTAGCTTTTATTCGCTCTGGGGTTGAGCGGTTCATAGAAACCATCTTGAATTCTTATCGAGGAATGGAAAAGGATTTGGAATAATAAGAAGGGCTCTTTTATATCTGAAGTAGTATTTGGGCCAAGAGGAAGGACACGGGATCCAACCCAATACACATAACTCTCTCAAACAAAGACCCTTGTAAATGGAGGTGTGTAACATTTCCCCTTGGTGGAGGTGGTAGAGGGGGCACGGGGGCACAAGGGGAACCGGAGTAGACCCCGGCGAGGCTAACCAGAGGACGGTCTTTATCTGCGGGGCTGCTGCATGTTTCCCAGGAAGCATGGTGTTGAAATGTAAACCCAGAGCAGCACCAGGAGTGGCTGGGCAAGAAAAAGTGAGAATGATTCGAAAGGGAAGGAGAGAGTGAAAGGGGAACCACAGAGAAGGCTTTCATGGCCCAGACGGTTCCCATAGCTCAGACGGCCGAGCACAGAAAATGGATCTACTACGGCTCGGTGGCCCAGCTCTTTGTCCGGGGGCAGCGTGGCTGAATGGTCCTTATGACCGCTCGCTTACCGCTAATAAACCCCCCAGTCAGAGCATGGTGGTCTGCACAGTCCCACAGCACTTGTGACAATGATGTACCGTCCGAACCGGAGGGGAGGAACCTCTCAGGGAACATGGCGAGCTGCAAAAAAACATAATTTATAGTCTTTACTTAAAAAACAGACATGATTTGTGAGGAAAATGATCTTTCAGTGCTCCATACAGCATGTTCAGAGCATGGATGCATAAGGAGAACTGGATACAGCGTTGGAGGCAAGGTCCTGTTCATTCCTATGAGAGTTTCTCATTGGTGCATGAAGTCAAAATAACCTGACTCGAGTACAAAGGTACCTGCATCTGGGCCCATAGAGAGTCCGCGCTTACATTTGGACTAAGCCCCGCCCCTTGTTATTAAGCCCCACCTCAAATTTGCCGCATCACCGGAGTCAATATTCGATCAGAAATCAAACAAACATTGAATAAAGCTGCCTTCACATGATACAAGGTAAGACGACTCTGCGCTGACTGAGATAGCGGTGCCAAACTTTGACCTAGTTCACCGCTAACCAATCAGATGACAGCTGTATGTAGCACGGCAAGCTAACAGGGGAGGTAACCATAGAAACAACTTGTCGAACTTGCGGGTGAGCAAAAAGCAAGTCGCGTAACATCCCAAAGGCAGCTTGAATGAGAAATGCAACAGGGTGATGGTGCAGAGGATGTTGTTACATTAAATCCTGTTTAGTATATTTTTTTTTCTTGCATTGAGAGGTTGGTTTATGTAGTTCTGAAGTGTTTATCTTCAATGACACTGCAGGTTTTCTTCTTTTGTGAGAGCACTCGCTCACAGAGGGCCTCCCTGTGCAGTGTTTTTAATCACCCTTGTCCCGCTTGCTTTCGGGGCCTTTCTTAAGTGTTGTTTGTAGAAAAAGCTTCCTGAACTTCAAAGCAGTAATTAAAGACGCAGTAATCCAGAGTCTGCCTCGAGGTTTGACAGAGGGAACCGCTCTTCACACCTCGACATGTTTCGAATGGTTACGAGCTGCAGCTGAACGGCTTCTGAAGCCTCCACAAACGTGTGTTAAAGACGTGTGATCCTAAACTCTGCAGTGACTGAGCTGTTTTATACTCCTAAAGGACCGGACACTATGATGGCTCAAGTTACTCCAGTTTGTTCCCGATTTTAATGCACTAATGTGGCACACTGCTGCTCCCTTCAACCTGCAAGTGGGTGTAATTAAATAATCCATAAAGACAACCAATGTAATCCTGAAAGAGCAGAAAGCCAAGCCTGAGGGACTGGAGGATCAATGGCTCTAATAAAACACCTAGTTTCAGCTCAATAAAGTTCTGTTTTATTCAGCTATTCTTGCACTAAAAGTTTTTGTTAAACTAACTTACTCCAGCGAGCCACGAAATAAATATATGGGTTTTTGTAGAAGATGTGCACTTATCCAGAATGTGTCCTGAAAAAGCAAACACATGTTTAAAATGTTAAAGAGGTCTTATCACGCTTTGAAGGGTTTTCCATTTCCTGAAGTATGTTATATAGTGCATTTAAAAGGTCGGCAAAGGCTAAAATTCAAAATTTCCCTCCAGAGGGAGTCTCTGTCTGGTTTCAGACAGAGGGTGAAAAGATGTGCTGCAGCACAGGCAAGTATGAGAAAAATAAAGAGCTTTTTGAACATTAAAGCATGGAGACATGTCGCAGTAGATACATGCAAATAAGAACCTGAAGATTTGGGGAATATGTCCTCTTTTAAAATCTTTTACAAGTCCTGGCCAAGATAGTCAGCATCACAGTTACAGATAACAAATTAAACACAATAACAGATATATTAACATTTCTTACACAAACAATGCATTTCTTATGTATTTGTTCTTAGCAGATTGTAGGTCAGAATCAGAAATCCTTTATTTGTCTGGCAGTGGTGACATTTACAGCATCTCAGCAATACGTTTCTGGTAAAATGAAAAAGAGTAGTATTGCATAATAAATCAAAAGTCCAGCAAACATTAGTAAGAACATAAACAAATAAAATCAAATGTAAAAACAATTAAGAACACCATGTCAAAAAAAGAAAAGAAGTAGCATTATTTTAAAGAAGTAATGCTACTTATCTGACAATTCAATCACATTTTCAGAGAGACCCTTTCCAGGCGGTAACTCACATAAATTCAACCAGCAGTAGCTGCGGGCTGCGAAGCAATTTAGAAGCATTTTAAATGTATCCATCTCCCCAGAGCTGTCATTACCCAGCCACATGGCTCTTTATTTCACTGATACCCATCACCCACCACCCTTTAAGTAAATACACGATTCTGTTTACTTGAGAGATGTTATCTCAAATTCTAAATGTACGTGCAGTTATAGAGAAATATCAGGACAGCTGAAGCTTGGGTTACAGAATTAGCCATTCACCAGGATTTACTTGTTTGGGAATTTTGTTATTCAAGCAGCTGGCATTAGTGGAAAAGCCAAGAGGTTCTACACTGTTGACATTAAATTAGTTTCCATTTCTCACAGGAGATAATCGCTTGTTCTTATTGAGCGGACTCTTTCAGACTAGGAGAAGTGGAGCTAAAGAAGAGTCTGTGATTTCCCACAGCAGCTTAGAAACATTGTGCAGGGATAGAGAAAGAGTACTGCACTTTACTTCCCCCACAAGTACTCTTAAAGTACCCTCGAGGGAAGTACTTCACTGCCAACAGCTCCAGTGGGGAAAGTAGAGTTTGGCCTAAAATGTGCATTCTTAATCAGCCATTTGTCTGAGGATACAGTGAAGGGAGATCCACTGTTATTTAAAATACTTTTTTTACTACACAACTAAGTTGAACACTTGATTGTGATTGTTCAATTTAGACAATCTAGAGGTCTGTTATTTTACAGTAGCAAGAAGAAGTAAACACAAACGGTAACAACAGAAGAAGACAGACAGGAAGTAAACATTAAAGGGAACAGCAGAAGAAGACAGACAGAAAGTAAGTAAACACTAAAGGGAACAGCAGAAGAACACAGACAGGAAGTAAACACTAAAAGGAACAACAGAAGAACACAGACAGGAAGTAAACACTAAAGGGAACAGCAGAAGAACAGAGACAGGAAGTAAACACTAAAAGGAACAACAGAAGAACACAGACAGGAAGTAAACACTAAAGGGAACAGCAGAAGAACACAGACAGAAAGTAAACATTAAAGGGAACAGCAGAAGAACACAGCCAGGAAGTAAACACTAAAGGGAACAGCAGAAGAACACAGACAGGAAGTAAACACTAAAGGGAACAGCAGAAGAACACAGACAGGAAGTAAACACTAAAGGGAACAGCAGAAGAACACAGACAGGAAGTAAACACTAAAGGGAACAGCAGAAGAACACAGACAGGAAGTGAACACTAAAGGGAACAGCAGAAGAACACAGACAGGAAGTGAACACTAAAGGGAACAGCAGAAGAACACAGACAGGAAGTGAACACTAAAGGGAACAGCAGAAGAAGACAGACAGTAACACAGTATGTGCTGTTGCCGTGTTTAAAGACTGGTCAATGGAAAATAAAATGTGAACAGACTTCGACAGTTACAGAAAACCTCTATCTGCGCTGCCTTCATTTTAAGTTACGTTGCTGTCGCCGCAGTTCCAGCCGTTGTTACGCAGTGGACTATCGTTTCTTCTTCTTCTGATCTTAAATCAGTTTTGTGACCGGCTGGCTGCACATTATCCCTTCCTTAACACCTGCCAAAACTCTGCTGTCCTGGTTGGCTCTCGCTCCAGGCGCTGAGATGACTGCAATGTAAGCCTTGTCCTTTAATGTCAGTGCCGTTATGAATGGAAATAGAAACTCTTAAATACGAGATGACTCACACGGTGAAGCCTCCGTCCTGAGGCTCTCCAGACAATGGACTTAAAGCACACCCTATGTTTGGTTTGGCTCTAAGTTTCCTTACAGTGAGTTTGTCCAGTGTGTAGAGATAAAACATCTTGCTATTTATTTGAGTTAGTCTTTCCAGCCAATAGCACAGCAAATATCATTCTATCCCCTTGAAAATATGCGATACACGTTGTTGAATATCGATCATTGATATCTTAGTGCATAGTTTTGTTATCCGATATGCTATTATTTTTCAATTCGGCCAAAAACATGTAATATCATCTTGCATCGCTAACAGAAAAGCAATAAAAACGTCATAAATAGTCGTAGTTTAATACACCATAAAAATGTCAAATCTCATGTTAGGTTAAAGTCATGAAACTCATAGTATAGTGATTAATTTTAGTATGCTTAGTGTAGTATGACATGAGTTTAAGGATGCACGCTCTGCTGATATCTTATTCTTATCATGGCCAATTGCCATCATCCTAGTAAATGCCGGCACTTTATTTAAAGAAATAGGACAGATATGAAAGTGTTCCTTTGCCTTTACACTGCCATGCGATTCATGTAAACATCTTCGCTGGAATTACAGGATCAACTTTGGGTCAAACTTGGTAATGTGACTAATTTGCTTCCATTCTTTTTAACGTGTTTAGGTTTCCAGATTGTTGACAGCGCTCAAAACAACATATTGTGCAGCTCTGGCTTCTGCGGTTCACTGTAGTTTACTCTCCTTACAGATAGCACAGCTCCACCATAAACATGTGTAGAACCCAGCCCCCCCTCCCTGTGTGTATCTACACCAGCAGCTTCTCACATCAGATCCTCCTCCGCAGTGTTGTTATGACTCTGAGGTTATCTGTGCATTCCTCTCCCAGGGATGAGGGCTGAGAAAAGACTCACTCCTCACCGCCTGTTGTTGGCGCTCTCTTCATCAGTGTGAGCGCCAGGTGCTGACACCCCGCGCTGTGGGTGATGAGAAGCCGACGAGGGCGCTTGTGTTTACCCGACTCACCTCCTTCACGATCACGCCTCTAACTTTCTCCCTCTGCCTCTCTCATCGCTCTTGTCATGTAAACAAAAGACAGAATTTATTTTCTCCGCCGCCTTAGGTGATTTGGGATGAGTAGGTAAATTGTGTCCTACAGTATTGCAGTACTATTTGTACTAGTGTTTGTCCACCACTTTAAAGTAAAATCTGCCCCACCAATTGAAAATCTGCTCAAATATTAAAGGTCAACCCTTTGTCATGTTATATCGTGTTACAACAACTCTGTGAAGCATTTTAGCCTCTTTCAGCTTGTTGTTTTATTTAAATGGTTTGCAGTGTAACATTTAGTATCTAGCAGGTAAACATAGTGGAGCATTTCCATCTTGTACGTCACTAAATACCCCACTTGACAAATGTCCAAAGTTTAAATGTGTCATGAAACGGGGGGTCGCTAACAAGTGTCTAAATCAGACCCAACATTAGCCGCCTTTAGCTTAGTGGTCATGACGTTGTGTCATGTGAGTCATGTGACCGTGCTGTAGTTCCTTTATAGCTTTTTACTTCAAAAAGCATGAAGTGGTGTTGATACGTGGAGATTATCCTGCTGAACAAAACATGTACGTATCCTAAACGTTTGTGTAACACAGAGATTATTTTCTGCAATAATCCAAATCCAATGGAGAAATCTCATTGGCTGTTTGTGGAGGGAACCAGAGCCATATCGCTTATTGATGCAGCTTAAGCTTCCCCTTTAAAGGACATTCAGTGGTCACAACAAAAGAATTGTCCTGCAGCGTTTTAATTAAGGTTATCATTTATGGTTGGAACTCATCACTTTTATGTGGCTGCTTTGTTCCCTGGGATCCAGGCGCATTGTGGTTGTGATGCGTTTAGGGACCCTCTGCATGCTGGCATCCTCTTATAGCCGAGGGGCAAGGAGCGCCCAGTGGATAAGAGGAGACGATGATCCCTCTCTGCTCTCACCACAGGCCGGGCCAAACCTGCACTCACTGTGTGTGTGTGTGTGTGTGTGTGTGTGTGTGTGTGTGTGTGTGTGTGTGTGTGTGTGTGTGTGTGTGTGTGTGTGTGTGTGTGTGTGTGTGTGTGTGTGTGTGTGTGTGTGTGTGTGTGTGTGTGTGTGTGTGTGTGTGTGTGTGTGTGTGTGTGTCCATATCTTCCTGTGTGTCCATGCGTTCAGGATCCCTGTGTGAAACTCTTTGCTACTCCATTCATGCGTGCCTGTGCAGACATGCTTGTGTGTGTTTGAGTGTGTGTGCGTTGGAAGTGACCCATGCAGGAAAGAGAGGAGGAGGAGGGGGGGGGGGGGGAGTGCCTATTTACATTGGCAGTTACACAAGGGGAAATGAACTGACTTCAAAGCGGGCGTGCAGCTGAATTGTAAAGCGAGTGAGGGAGTCCTCCACGCATGAGCGGCCTCTGAAAACACAGACAGACATTCCCAGCGCTCGCTCTCCGCCCGTACACTCATATCTGCTCACACACGGTGTGTGAGCGCAGTGTGAAGCACTGTAACATACAGAGGAGGAAGAGTTGTATTTATCGCCTCTATAGTAACATGTCTCCATGCTTAGTGTTCAAAAAGCTCTTTATTTTTCTCATACTGCCTGTGCTGCAGCACCTCTTTTCACCCTCTGTCTGAAACCAGAGCCCGGTTTGCTCTGATTGGTTAGCTGGCCGGCTCTGTTGTGATTGGTCAACCGCTCAGAGATGTCCTGCCCCTTAGCCTATCACTTGCAATGTATCCTGGTGTTTGTAACATAGATAGTCACTATGCTTTGGAAGTAAAAAAAGGAGTCCAATGAAGGTGTTTCAGTCAGGGGTTTCAGTCTTGAGGTAACACAGGGATCTTAGCCTTTGCAGACTATTGACACAAGTAAAAGTCCTGAATGCAAGTTTTTACTTTAGTAGAAGTACAGAAGTATTATCAGCTTACAGTATTCTTTTACAACAAACACAATAGGTTCTTTTTAGCTTTTTACACTGTTATCCTGCTGTTAATCCCCAATTTCCAGAAATGTAATCTGATTATGTCTTTTTGTTTGGTTACTGTAAGGGAATACAGGTACCTCTTATTGTATCCTGGTTACCCATTACATGTAATATGTTGCTCCCCAACCCTGCACACACACACACACACACACACACACACACACACACACACACACACACACACACACACACACACACACACACACACACACACACACACACACACACACACACACTCCTAAACCTGCTGTGTGTTCTCTTACAGGGATGCTGCAGAGACAGCCCACCATGGAGGAGTTTGTGGACGCGCTGGTGTCCGAGCTCAACCCCAACTTTGAGACCTTCATCATGGACTCTGAGGGCTGAAGGACAACACTGTGAACATGGAAACAGAGCTTTTTAAAAGAGACGAAACACTGACACGGGATGCACGCTCATTCTTACTCAGCATCTCTCCTCTGTCTGTAAATGAACTTTTTATATGTTGCTGGTCTCCATTAAAGTCACATTGACTTGTGATGATGTATTGTGGGTAATTATGCAGGTAATATAAGGTAATGTAATATGAATAAAACACTTTATACATGATAATCTCTGAGTATTGATCATTGCAGATTAGGTTAAATTTGTCCCATTTACAGATGTTCTGGGATCACTTTTGTCAGATATTATTTATTCAATATAATTTTAAAACGTTTGTACGTGTTTTATCACCTTTTGTAGCACTGAGCATTAAAATTAGCAAAAAATGTCACTAAATTCCCATTTTTAATCATTTAATTTGCCTTTTGTTTCCTTTGACTCAACAACTAGTTCCCTCCTCTCGTGCAATTTCTTTTTTTCAGCTCACACTGGCCGAACATTGTGTTTTCCTGATCAAATCACCGTGAGGAACAATACATAATCTGCTCTTCCTGTCATGTGATCATTGTTTAGACTTCAGATTAATACCGCTCCATCTGTTTTGTCTGTCAGGAGGACGAGGTCTGAGTGGCACGTTTTTTATTTGTTCAAAACCTTCCAGTGAGAAATTAAAAGGTTGCGTTCAATTCTTAAATGCAGCTGTTGCAACACAGTGCAGGAAATACTGTTAGCTTCACACAGTGCTGGAGCTGTTTAGACATCACTTTAAAGTAGAGCCTCTTTTGTAGCTTGGTTAATAAAGTGTTTTTCCACATTTTAGTTCCAGTTTCTCTCACAAAGCCGCTGCTGGCCCCGACAGACTCGGTGATCATGGTGAGCTGTGGCTGCAGCTGCTCCCTGTTACAGTGGCTTTGCCTGCAGAGCTCAGATATGAGTCCTTGAGGCAGGGAGTGAGGAGCAGCGAGGTTACTGAAGGTGTGAACACACTCACCACACACACACAGCAGCCTGATTGATGGTCTGGATATAGAGAGGTGCAGGAATGAGTCCTAAAACACACAAATTAGTCAGCATTTTTCCACTTCCTGCTCCCTGAACTTAATGGTTCTTTCGATGCGTTATCCTTAAAAAGGTCTCTGGTTAACACAAACTGATGATATTTTAAAGTTTCGTTCTACGACTACGCATTCTCCCTTTTCACTAGGTTGGATTTGAATAAAGACAAGAAAAGCTGGAAACTAAATAATAAAAACTCACATGTTTGAATCCCAAAAGTTTAACAGACAGTTGCGGTTTCTGGTGTTGTTACAACAAACTACTCAGTGACAGTGTTCGCTAGGAGATAAATCTTTTTAATTTGATGAGCTAAGCAGTGGCTTTAAAATCCACAGACTGTAAGTATTTGATGATGCACATATTAAACCAGGGTAAATCCTATCCCGTCAAACTGGGAAAACAGTGGGATTGAGTAGTCTAAACGCAACTGACTTTGAGCTACTTGGCCCTACAGTTTAAAGTAATACAGTCATTTTAACCAACGCTTTTCACATAGACTCTTGCAGGCCAGAGTATCAGGAGTGATTCAACTAAAAATTGAAAGGTAGGGTGAAAGTGACAGTTTTGTTTCAATAGATGAAGAAACCTGGTCCTCTAAAGCCTCAACGTTAGCTTTTGACTTCCCGCGATTGCATGTCTGCTTCAAAAATCACAAATTGAGTTGTTTCGGGAAGATTATCCTGCTGAACAAAACAACCTGCTAGTGAAAATTAATGTGAAATAGGGTTCGTGCGCAAAGAGGCTGAACAGCGGCCGCCTGAGGCGCTCATTAAAATGTATTTTTCTAACCTCTAACATGAGTCCCATATATAAATCACTCCTTTAATGAATTCCCTGAAGAACAACAGAGAAGTTCTCAGTATTTAAACGTATTCAAGTGCTTTATTTACAAAAACAGTATGTTTACAATAACACTTTAACAGGGGGAGGAGAAACACACCGTCTATGTTACAAAAATATTGACCTATGTAATATTTTACAGTATCTACATCACATTCCTCGTCTGAATTGTTCCGTATAAGATTGTCTTCAAGGTGCAACATTAATAAATCACTTTCTGACACATTTTTCTTACACAAAAGCTTCATATCACCAGCTGCAGGATCAGCGGCCGTGATCTCCTACATGTGAATAACATGCAAAGCAGCGGCTCACTTTGATTCACCGTCATAAATCAATACTCGAACTTCATTCAATTCCACCTCCGCGAGTTCACATTCTGTGTGTGTGTGTGTGTGTGTGTGTGTGTGTGTGTGTGTGTGTTTATCTCTGTGACCTGGTGCTTTCCTCAGCAGTGCTTTTGTTTGCTTGTATGTACATATCTAACCCTGTGAGGAGGGGCTCTGAGGTCAGCACAGCAGGAGAGCATTTCAAAGAGGCGGCTGCACTTGATAGTGTCTGTACGGTGGAGGTGGAGGGGGGGGTTGGTGGAAGTGGCTGCTGGGTAATCTGATCCGGGATCTGGCCGCGGCTGTTGTTGAGTCCGGGGTGGTTCAAGGGTGCAACACGAGCCAAAGACATCCATGTCATCCTGCAGAGAGAGAGCAGGAAGAGGAGAACGGTGATTAGTAACGAATCTACCCAGAGGCAGCGGTGGGTGGGGGGGGGAACAGGATCGTCTTGTCTACATCAAAGAAACTCATCTGGTATGTCATGTTTTATTTTTTTTACCAGCTGCTCCTCATGGACACAAACAGCAGAGGACATAACACAGCAGGAACTACAAGCAAGCAGTTCAAGTCTAAAGGAATTAAAAAATGCAGATTTATTTCAGATATCCTGTGTATTCTCCTGAGCTGGAGCACAGATTATTAATTTAAGTGAAAGTGTAAAACAACTCTTAATATATGTCAGTAAACACCCCACTGGTGAATTTAAATACGGAGGTTGCAAAAAATGGTCTAAATGAGACTAAATGTCATCACGCCCAACATTAGCCACCTTTAGCTTAGCGGTGGTAACGTGAAGTCATGTGACCGTGCTGAGGTTCCTTTAACGTTATCTTTTTGCTTCAAAAATCCTAAAGTGGTGTTAATATGTGGAGATTACCCTGCTGAACAAAACCTGAAAGTATCATAAATGTGTTTGCCACAGAGACTATTTTCTGCAGTAATCCAGAATCACATGGAGAAATCCCATTGGTTTACAAAAGCGTCCTTACTGTATGAAATGGAAATAATGCATAGTAATAATCTGGTCTCCTGCATCACAGAAACGTGTCTCCTCACCGTCCTGACTTGATGCGTGCTGTTTGGGGAGAAGTGCATCTGTAACAGCTTCACTGTAGCTCCGTCTGCTCCTCTCAGGAGAGTTCTCCCTCGACCTGCACCCTTCCTCTTCCTCCCCTCCCTCCGGTCTCCCTGCAGGTTCAGTGCGACCCTGAGGCAGCTCCACACTCTCTGCAGGCTCTGGAGCTCCTCTCATCCCACCGGCATCCCTGCACACTGACTCTGGATGTCCTCCCTCCTCATCCTGGTGTGTATTTCTGTGAATCATAATAAATAAGCTGTGGTTACTATCTCCACAATCTCACCCTGTGGTGCTTCACTTTAATGCAGGATTCCCCAGTTTTTTCTCAGGATCTCCTAGAATCTCATTAGATGTAGAAAATTCTCCTGAGAAATGTTGACAGTGTGCCAAGTAGGCATTGACAGCAGTAGCTGTATTGTATTGTTAAGATAGTGACTTTCCTGAGCTTTTATTTTGAAAAAAAGACTTATCCTGAGCCTGCTGTTCGAATACAGTGACTTTGTTGGACTTTTATTTTGAAAAGAAAGTAATTCTTAGCTTCCAGTTAGGATTTAGATACTTTCTGGATCTTTTATTTTGAAAATCAAGTCTCACCTTCAACTTTCTGTTAGGATACAGATACTCCATGGGTTTTTATTTTGAGATCTGTTCAGGGACATTTGATAAAATATCATCACAACTACTTCAGTCATATTTCGTTTCCTCACCCGTCGCTGAGGCTCGTCTGGGACGGGAAGGCGCTGATGTTCAGGCTGCGGCCCAGACTGCAGCTCTCATCACAGCACAGAGACGGGATCAGGTGGACCGGACCTGAATATCACACACACACACACACACACACACACACACACACACACACACACACACACACACACACACACACACACACACACACACACACACACACACACACACACACACACACACACATACACACTAATTCAGCCACCTGCCATCACACTATACAGAGTGGTGCAGGAATGAGTCCTAAAACCTGTGAATGAGTCAGCATTCTACCACGTCCTGTTCCCACGTCTCAAAATCATCAGTTTTTTTAATGTGTTTTAAGTTAGATGTATGAAATAAGGTCTGTAGTTAACACATGCTGAAGAGATTTTAACGTTTGGTTCTACAACATAAAATACCTCAGTAAATACCCCACTGAATCTAAAAACGGCCAACAAGTGTTTAAAGGAGACTACTGAACGTCATCACACCGCATTAGCTAACTTTAGCTTAGCGGTGGTGACTTGAAGTGATGTAGTTCCTTTAAAGTCTAACTACGTTTTTTTACTTCAAGGTGTTTAGTCAGAGCCACAACGTACCGCAGGTGTGTCCGGGGCCCAGGTGACACTGGCAGCAGGGCCTCTGGGGGAAGTCGTGCAGCCAGCGGGGATCCAGGCAGGACAGCTCGGCCCCGCTGTAGGGACAGTCGTGGGACCGCAGAGAGGCGGCTGAGGGACGGACAGTCAGTGTCAGAAACAGCAACAGGTAATGATAATATTATTTTAATTAATTATGTCAACACAAGTTAGTTGAAGCAATAATATTAAATTGAACCTCATATTTTATACTTAAACTTAATATTACTGCTTTCAACTAACCTGATACAGTTAGGGGAAATGTGTTGACGTAATACATTGAATTAAAGTCAACAGTTCAGGTTTTTCAGTGAAGTTACCTACGACAAACGTTTTGGGTTGCCAGGTTGTTAAAGCTCTCCTTAAATGACATTAGCTATCTTATGGAAATGTTTATTAACAACCTTTAAAAGTATTTAGTAATAGCTTACTAATCTAAATGTTTGATAAAGCATGTAATGAGACTTATGTTAATCTTTCCCCTTGCTTAAGTAAGTAGTACTGTTATAACCTGTAGAGACTAGCCTGCCTTTTTACCCTCTTTTCCTAAATTAATTTGATACTTATTTATTATATATATGTATTTTATTAGTTTTGTTTTATTATATATTTCTTTTCTTTTATCTTTTTTTCTGGTTTTTCATGTTTTATGTTTGTGTGAATAGAAATTAATAGACTAAAAACGAGTAATAAAGAGTAACAGGTTACAATCGTTTATAACTGCGTTGTCACCAAACAAAAAGGGATGAAACGAAAATGCCAAACCCAAAATGTTGACCTTTATAAAGTACGCTTTTTCAGAAATTGGTAACCTTTTACTTCCAAAGAAGAAAGGCCTTATTAACATTTTCATCAGAAACAGTCTGGAATTTTAATTTGTTGTCTAATTGCCCCTACCAGGTGAAATCCTCACAGCTTCAGATCTGACTAAACTTCTTTCATGCTCTTTAAAGTGCTGAGGAATGCCTCACAACCCTCGGGTCCATGAGGACGATTAAAATTCTTCTGTATAATTTAAACTGTGAGTGTTTTGTAGCAGCTTGGGTGAAGGGTGGGGCGCATGTTTGGAGTAAAAAAGAATAGTTAACTTGTGTTCACCTTACACTAAAACACGGGTAGAAACACTCAACGGGTCACGCCTTGGTAACTTCTACCACACTCTTTGTTTGCAGGTTCATCAGGAAAACGTGATGTCATTAACTCCTCGCCCCGGGACGTTTCACATACTCGAGCGCTTTTACTCTGAAGAATGCGGCTCATTATACAAGTTCCCACAAATATGTAACATCAGGGTTTAATAAAGCTTAACACTGGAGATCACGGCTGACAGATGAACTGGCACCGTGTTTGTAAAGCTGACAAAAGAGCGATTATTAAGGGATTCACAAGTGCCACTCACATTTTAACATGCACTTTTTATTTCTTGCACAACTTTAATCGCTGTGGTGCACAAAGAAATAAAACATGGCAACAAAAAATGTGCTTCTAGCTTTTTCACAACTCAGTAAATCTCAAAAACACATTTTATATCCAGGGGTGGAAGAAGTTTTTAGAGATGCATTGTGTTGAAAATCACAATTTTTGCTAATGCAACATATGAAAGGTCACTAAAGCTGTTTATAAACGTAGTGGAGTAAACGTATAAAAGAGCATTACATGGAAATACTCAAGTAAAGTACAAGTACTTCAACATTGTACTTAAGTGGAGTACTTGAATATATGTACTGAGTTATTTTCCACCTCTGTATATATCGTATCACTATGCTGTGTAAAATTAGGAACTCAAGAATTGCATGAAAAGTATTTCCTAACTTTAGCCCTTTGCTTTGATCTGAAGACATTTTTCAAAGCACTACTCATCAGAGGTTACATCTTTTTTTCTAAGAATCCCCTCAAGCTCCAGCTCTTCTCGGTGTCTATCAAGCACACCTGTCCTGATTCAGCCCAATCTTTCACATCATCTTTTTTTTTGGATAAAAGTACGTCAACAAGCGTGTTGTGTGCAGATGTTCTGACTCACCGCTGGGCTTCTTCTCCAGCAGCTGCCTCTTGCAGTAGATGACGCAGAGGACGAGCAGGGCGAGCAGTACGGTGGCGAGCGCGCTGCAGATGACCGCCGCCAGCGCCATGTCCCGCGGGCTGGTCACCACCGAGGGCAGCGGCACCAGGTTCACACGCCCACTGCCTGCGAGGAGAGGGAGGGAGAGGACTTAGAAACAGAGATGAACAGCAGGGCGGGGAATGGTAAGTGATCATTTAATCAACCACATGACAGCGGACGTGCAAAGCTTATTTCAAGATTCAAAGGTTTTTATACGTAGGGCGAACCATCAGGGAGATTTCCCTCTATGTCATGGCCCCGCCCCTTTTTGGGTGAAAATAGAGTGGTGCACGAATGAGTCCTAAAACCCCGAAAATGATATGGATATACTGTATACATACAGTTTAACGTATGAAAAGCTCATTTACTAATAAGTCATTTCAGATTCCAGAATCATATATCAGAACTTTTAGTTGCAACCAATTATTTCCACACTGTAGTTCTGCTACTTTCGATAAATAAAGGGTTTCCATTCTGCTTTTTTGGAGTTTTCCCTTCCCTGTAGTGTGTTCTATAGGTTTTTGTGCATGAAAACGCCTTCATTGGACTCCTTTGATTACTTCTGGGATATAGTGACATCACTATGTAACACTCACCCTTCTATTGGCTAGTGCTCCAACATATTGTACATGGCTAAGGGGCGGGACATCTCTAAGAGGTTGACCAATCACAACAGAGCCGGCCAGCTAACCAATCAGAGCAGACTGGGCTCTGGTTTCAGACGGAGGGTGAAAGAGATGCTGCAGCACAGGCAGTATGAGAAAAATAAAGAGCTTTTTGAACATCAAGTAGATTTTTTAAAGAAGCAGCTTCTACATATTATCCGACAGCCAATCAGAGTCGAGTAACCTGAGACAAATAATTGATTCTGCGCCTTGAGCCAGTCATCCCTTTGCTGAAAATCTAATGAAATAGGCGTTCAAAGAGAACACGCCTGTGGTGGATTCTCTCTGTCTGGTTCACAACAGAAGATGATTTATAGACCCAACACACCCCAACACCCACCACCCCAGGGCTTCGTCACTGCTCGTCACACAGACATACAATCTGTGTGCTTCTGTGTGTCATTGTGTCTGCGGTGGTGAGTTAGTGCAGAGATTTCACGATCAGGCTGCTTTCAAACACCTCTCATCTTCAGGACCCTTCAGACAGTCCCATACAGGGTGGAGCAGCAAGGAGTCTGAAGTTGTCAGCACTTAATTGCTTCCAGTTCTCTCGTCTGGAGGTCAATGGTTTTCTGATGTGTTTTTTGTTGTTAGCCTGAAATAAGGTCTGCGGTTAACATAAGCTGAAGAGATTTCAAAGCATTGGTCTACGTCACAAAATAAGTCAGTAAATACCCCACTGGTGTCTAAATGAGACATGAAGTCATGTGACCGTGCTTTAGTTATTTTTTAGCCTTATGATGCTAACTTCCAGGTCAACCTACACAAACACGCCATCACTGCAACACTCTTTTAAGGACTTTTAACCTGAGTATACTGTAGAACCCTAAAACTACAGAACAACAAGGTTTAATACTTCTAAATGCTAGATATCCCAGTTGATCTGGCACTATCGTGGTGTCTGCTTCAGGTAATTATCCTTTGAAGAACTCCTCAAAGAGAGATATAACTGTTCCAAGTGTAAACAAAAGAGGAGCCAAATTGGTTTCGTCCCTGATATGGCTGACGCAGGTTCAAAGCAGGCATGTGTTCATTGTCTTTATCTACACTGTCACTCTCCAATAAAGGAATCCCCCCCCCCCCACAAAAAAAAGAGTAGCAAAATGTAAAACAGCACAAACATTCACGTTTTATATATATCACAAAACCACTGAACAGTGTGACAACTTTCATGTCTTTTTTACAATGGGTATGTACAAGACTCAGTCAATCTTCCTCATCAATGTCTGTCTGTATGACAAGGAGGATGTGTGTTATTCCAGATCAAATATGAGAAGTATGCAGGTCCGAAGCTGACAGAAAAAAAGGGAATTGTGAGAGGTTGTTGATGAATACGGCGATATAAAAAGA
This sequence comes from Eleginops maclovinus, assembly GCF_036324505.1. NCBI lineage: Eukaryota > Metazoa > Chordata > Actinopteri > Perciformes > Eleginopidae > Eleginops > Eleginops maclovinus. Next base: position 6,519,744 of record NC_086366.1, on the reverse strand, counting down.
TGAATGGCTTTTTGTTTGAGAAAGTCTTTTTCAGTGAGCGCTGCTGTTTGCTTTTCAGAACATTAATCATAGAGGGCCAACCTTTTCACATCACACGGCTCTCTGTCATGCACTCTAAACATTACTTTAGCTCTGAGCAGCCACATAGGGGATAAGGGTATTTTTACATACCTTCCAAAAGGGAACACAAAAAAAGAAAAAGTCCTGAAACTAGTTTGACCCAGAGGGCACACTAACAGAGCATTATGCCCCCAAAAATAGGTTTCATATTCGTATTTGTGGCTCTACTGACATGTCTCCATGCTTTAATGTTCAAAAAGCTCTTTATTTTGCTCATACTGCCTGTGCAGCAGCACCTCTTTTCACCCTCTGTCTGAAACCAGAAGGTTAGCTCGCCGACTCTGTTGTGATTGGTCAACCGCTTAGAGCTTTCCCGCCCCTTAGCCTATCACGTACAATGTGTTGGAGCACTAGCCAATAGAAGCAAAAGTGTGCCATAGTGATGTCACTGTGTTCCAAAAGTAAACAAAGGAGTCCAATGGAGGCGTTTCAAAAAGGCAGAAATATAATTTGAGCTGAGAGAAAATGCTCAGTTTTAGTTTAATACACACAGTGTGTGTGTGTGTGGGGGGGGGGAGGGGGCATTTATATTTGCTATTTTATGGCCCTTTTATACACAGGCATTGATGCTGCAATTTAATGCACTAGATACTAGAAAACTGGATGTACTAAAATAAAACAGTATTTTCTCTCACCTGTTATTCAAAGTCCTCCTAAGGAACTTCTTTAAAGAGTTTATGCAGACAGACGGTTTGAAACCCCTGTGAGGTGCAAAGAGGTGCCTCTTTTATTTGGAGTATGTGGCATCCCATAAAGTCAACACGCAGGGAGGAATGAAAGGCTGCGGTTTATTGGTGTGCAGATAATATCAGCAGGTGTGTATCTGTGTGTGCTGCAGCTGCTGCGCCTCAGATAACAGGAGGCCTTTGTTTGGGGGGGGGGGGGGGGAGTGCAGGTGATGCTCACCTTGGATGAGTTAAATGTTACCTGAAGAACAAATCTAACCACAACGGAGAGATGTGGACAATACCGTGTCTGTGTTTATGGAGATCTGCTTTGATCAGACTGAAATATACGAGATGTTTGGGAGTAATGGATTACATGTAACTGGATTAAGTAATTAGGATACAAAACAGGTAACTGTATTCCCTAACAGTTACATAAAAACTGTGTGATGAACGCCGGCCCTGACCTAACTGTCTGCTCGCTCGTCCCTCTGTGCAGCTCTCGGTTGAGACACTGGAGGAGGCCTGCATGCGAGACAAAATGTCCATTGTGTCTGAGAACATAGCTGGTAGTTAGCTCCTGCAGGGACTCTCAGTGGAGCGTTTCCAAATGTTTGAAAGTCCTGCGCCCTCCCTCCCAGTGTTATCTCGAGGAAGGTGGTGAAAAGGGCTGATCTTTTTTCTAAAAAGGCCAGGCTGGCCGGGGGCTGCGGTGCATCTGTGCAGGGGAGGCTGTCGTCCTCCGGGGTGGACTGTAAATCTTAACTCCCCCTTCCTCCTCCTCCTCCTCCTCCTCCTCCTCCTCCTCTCTTTCCCCCAGTTGCTTTTTTGGAGCCGAGTAAAACAACCAGATTGTGTTTTATGGATTCCTTCAGCCTCTGTAATGCGTTTCATCTGCTGGAGTTTCTCTCACTGTCACGGTAGATCTTGCAGAGCTGGCTAAACCGTGCTCACACACACACTGAACTTATGCAGACAGATAATTGCTGCTCTTTGTAGCTTATCCCCATCTCCCTTATTGTTCTAATTACTATTTCCAATGGGATCACACAAAGCAGGTGCGCATTTCATCTTTCTTTGCTCAGTATGAAGAAACAATGGTTTGAGTTTGAAGTAAAGCCTCACAATCAGTTATCAGGACTCCTTCTTTGTGAGAAACGGGGAAAATATTTCATCTTAGAAAGAAGGAGCGTCTGAAATATCCTTGATGTAGAGCTACTGTTAATTATTCCCTTTTATCATGCTACCAGGGTTGGGAGGGTAACTTTAAAAATGTAATCTGCTGGGGGTCACGTGATGCAGCGAAGCCCAGTGTCTCTCCAAACGTATCCATTTTAAAACCTTTAAAAACCCACGTTTAACTTAGTCAGACAGCTGCAGCAGGGACCTGAGATCCAATGAGCAAACTCCGACATCTGCAGGGAAAACTACTCCCGGGATTGGAGGACATTTTAGAAAGTACAGTTTAAAAAAGTAACTGAGCTAACAGAAAATGCTCCGGTTTAGTTTAACACTTACAGTAGATGGGGAATTGTCCCCCAATATTTAATTCTCTGAACTAGAGGCTATGATGATGAATTGAAGATTAGCTCTGGTTTGACAGAGACTTGTTTCTCTGTGAGACTCCTGAAGGTGTGCATAATGGTTTTTTTTATCCTAAAAGGTACTGTTATCCTGCTACTAATCCCCACATTTTAGAAACAGTAATCTGATAACATCCTTCTTTATGTAACTGTAAGGGAATACTGTTTCCCATTTATTTAGCTAACCCTGGCCGGGGTTGCTCTGACGCTCACGCTGCCAAAAAAGTGTTCCCAGAAACAGCTGCAGCCTCCTGTACCATCAGGAAGTCACACTCAATTACCAGAGGTATAAGTTCACTGGCTTGTTGGTTTTTATGTGGAAACCAGAAATCATGAGGTTGTACTTAACCGTTTCTAATGGCCGGAAGAGAAGACGTTAATTGGATCTGTAGCCTACTGGAATGTGAGTCCTGCTCTGTGAACACACTGTAACACACCTCCCATCTCTCTCTTTTTTGGGGAATAAAAGGTAATGAATCGTGCTGCCTTGAACGAGCAAACTACCTGTTGTTTTTTTTGTGCCACTGAGACATGTTTGGTCTCGAAATATTAACGCAGGGTTTGTTAAGGAAGTTTGCTCTTTTAATCCGAATTGAGTGCTGGCAGTGAGTGACATTCTGAGCTAATGTAATCCAGCGTTGGCAAATCCAGCGTTATGTTAGTGGTATCCATTTCAGCTTTTCAACTGCTTAGGTTTGTAAATCAACGCATTTATTTGCACAAATGGCGCTGCAGCTCGGCTCAGGGAGACTTACTGAATGAACTGCTGTAGCGTCTGCAGTTCTGGTTACGCCAAAGACCTTGAACGTGTGTGAACAGGCTTTCTTTTTTGTATGTGTGTGTTTGTGGCACTGCAGCCTAGGTTTTGGTAGCATTTGGCTTAGAGTTCAATAGTGTGCTGTTTGCTTTTGGACTATTGTATCCTAGTTGTTTCATCTTTAAAAAAACATCACATATTGTGGGGCTGGGATGAATAGCCTGCATTCATGGAAACATTTAACAAACTGCCCCACTGATGTGAGGCCAAGTGTTAGAAGAGGAAAAAGAAAGGAGAGGTGCTTACAGTGCGGCTCATAAGGAGGCGGAGGGTCTCCACAGGGAATACACTCTATGTCCTGGAAACCACTTAGTTTGGTCTTCCTGTAATATCTGTTGAACACACAAAAGGAAATATTTTAAATCAGTCATGACCAGTTGCACCTTCTGTACTTACCCTACCTCACTGGGTTCATATTTTGATTTAAAAAATAGCTACTCTGCAGAATATGTAATGTATAGAACCCTAGGTCTATATGTTTCTATAACAGGTTGAGTATAGAGTATTCTCATTTATTCTACCATCCTATCTTCCTACATAACTAACTGCCTACCTAACTGCCTACCTAACTACCATCCTTACTACCTACCTACCTACCTACCTACCTACCTACCTACCTACCTACCTACCTACCTACCTACCTACCTACCTACCTACCTACCTACCTACCTACCTACCTACCTATCTACCTACATACCTACCTATCTACCTACCTACCTACCTACCTACCTACCTACCTACCTACTCTACCTACATACCTACCTACCTACCTACCTACCTACCTACCTACCTACCTACCTACCTACCTACCTACCTACCTACCTACCTACCTACCTACCTACCTACCTACCTACCTACCTACCTACCTACCTACCTACCTACCTACCTACCATCCTTACTACCTACCTACCTACCTACCTACCTACCTACCTACCTACCTACCTACCTACCTACCTACCAACCATACTTACTACCTACCTACCTACCTACCTACCTACCACCTACCTACCTACCTACCTACCTACCTACCTACCTACCTACCTACCTACCTACCTACCTACCTACCTACCTACCTACCTACATACCTACCTACCTACCTACCTACCTACCTACCTACCTACCTACCTACCTACCTACCTACCTACCTACCTACCTACCTACCTACCTACCTACCTACCTACCTACCTACCTACCTACCTACCTACCTACCTACCTACCCACCCACAAACCCACCCACCTACCTACCTACCTACCTACCTACCTACCTACCTACCTACCTACCTACCTACCTACCTACCTACCTACCTACCTACCTACCTACCTACCTACCTACGTTTTTGATCTCACTGCTTCTTCCATCTCTGCTTAACTGTCATTAAAAGTAAACCTTTTTTAATCAAAAACAACTTTCTGTGATGTGTGTCTCCCCTCACCCCGGCAGACATTCTCCACACACGGCGTTGCTGGTGGTCGAACAGTTGCCCTTCTGGAGGCGGTTGATGAGTCCGCAGTCCAGGCAGGGCTTGCACTTCTGCAGACTCCGGTCCTCCTTGAAGCGACTGCTCCGACAGGGCACGCACCGGGCATCCTCTCCATAACCAAAGCCACATTCCTGGGGGGATTAACGGGAGAAATACACCGGGTAAGAGGTGGGGTTGATGGTTTCAGGAGATGTGCAGCTGGTGAAAAGAGGGCTTGAATGTGGACTGCCGGGGGTCTGAATTAAAGAATGATCTTGGCTCGCGGGATCAGAGGAGAACAAAGGCCGGCCTCTTTTGAGAGTCCATCTTACACTGGCAATAATCTCCCTGACTCTCAGTTTGAAAGAGCAGCCTTCCGCGGCAAGGCCCAGAAAGGCCAGGCATTTGAATAATAAAGGCCCTGGGGACACCCACTGTTGTATTATTACAAGTTTATTGCTGCGTTTTTGTGCAACTCCCTCTCCAAGCAGGCTCTGTGAGTGTCCCGTTGATTGAGTGGCCAGTAAGCAAAAGGAAACGCTTCAGGAAGGGGGTAAGGATTATGGAGAGGTATATGGAGAAAATAAGTTGAATACCCTTTTTGTTGTCTTCAACAATCGAAACAGCACTTTAAAAGCACAGCTTCCTCCTGCCATGTGACTGATCTAATGCTCAACCACCTTTGAGGATTTGTTCACCTGAACCAAGAAAGTTAATGAAAGATTATTTTATTTAGGAAGAATATGTTGTTGTTTAGCTCTGACTAAAATGTAGACAGAAAGATGTTTTGCGTTTTTATGTTTGGTTTGTTGAATGATTTAGTTTAGAGTATAACTTTTTGACATTCCACATTGTTATATACAACGTAACGACATACGACACGAAACAACAATTTGATTTGATCTGACGCAACCCGACTTGACACAATACAAAACGACATGACACGATACGATACGACACAACACGACTTAACCTGATAAAACTTGATACGATACGACATTTTGCTACGTTATGACACGCTAGTTACAGTATGTTGCGATACGATTTCATACGGCATGTCTCTACGACACTATACGACGCGTCTTGATAACAGACATTACAATAGGATAAGACTTGTTTGTCCGATCGATCCCCAAACTTTTGTTGCATCCCAGCAGCTCCATTTGTAACATAAACAACAACAAATATTAGGAAAAGAGACAAATAATCAGACATTTAATAAACTATAACAAACACTGAAGACAACAGGTTCAAGACCCTTTAACGCACATTAGACCTGGGATTAAACTGTATTTATATTTAGGATTGAATGGTGCATAAAAGAGTGCTTCAGTCTAACTATATTGAATCATAGAACGAGTTGATGGAAACCGTTCATATTCAAAGACAATGTTAGTATGTTGTTATTGAAGGCTGATTCCTAGTTTCTCAAAAGGTTGACTTGTATCTATCTGCTGGTGGAGCAGTTTCGACTTAGGCAAACATGTAGTATTGCATCTACTCGCCCCAAAAGTAAAATCCTTTTGAGTACCAGCTTGATTATTTCAGTATGGATGACGATAGGGGATTTATTTCCTCTGTTTTCTTCGAGTTCATCTCAAGAGCAACCGTGGGCAACCAAGCCTTCTTCATGCTGCCTTTCCCCTCTTTATCACTCATCAGCCACCCCCTCTCTGTTTCTCACTCTTTCTCTGTCTCCCCCCCCCTCCCCTCCCCTCCACGTTTCCCTTCCCTTCCTGGCCTTATATGGAGACTTCATAACAACAGCTGCAATGCTCCAGCCCATATCGCCGGTCATCCTCGGGCCAGGCCTGGCTCAAGGGTTCAATGTCATGTGTTTGGCTGGAAGGACTGAAATCCTCATCTTCTGACGGTGCCATCGGACGATCGCATCTTCACCCCCCCATTCATTATGTCTTGCCAAGCTGCTCCCCCCCCCCCCCCCCCCCCCCCTCATATCAGACTCTTGTGCCCACATTCCTACAGGACTGCATGCCCGGGCAGTGAAACGGGACACGGGCGAAGAGAGAAGAGAAGCCCTGTTTGAAGCTGGCCTTCACTTTAATGATATATGAGCCCCCCCCCCAACACCCCCATGTCTATCCTCCTGGCTCATGATTGCTCCGCTGGACAACAGGAGGGCAGCTGCTTCGGAGCTGATAATGAAGGATCAATGCATGATGTCATCCCCGCAGAGGCTTTGCACTCGGCGTGGCGTACAGTAATATCAGCTGTCATGTGAATGTCAGTTTGTCATTGAGGTCTTTCAACACAACATCGGGAGGGGTTTGAAAGAGAACAAATTACAAAAACAAGATGGAAATGAACAGCTGGAGTAAAGAAATACAATCAATACATTTGGTGTTCGTTCAGTGTTGAGTTTTAGTTCTTCTCACCATGACCTTTGCGTCTAAACTACACCAGTATGAATTGTTAACCATCAAATTGCAGATACCGGGTCCTATGGTTTGATAAAGACTAAAGCTCCAGTCAACTGAAAATGAAATGCAGAGTTTAATCCCAGGTTAAATGTACGGTATCGGGTCTTGAACATATCGTCTCGAGCTAATCGTATCCCAACGTGTTGTGGGGTAAAGCATCATACCGTATTTTTTATTTCGTAACGTGTCGCATCGTAGCGTATTGTGGAGTATCCGATTGTAAAGTATTGTATTGTATCGTAAAATATCGAGTACTCTTTCATATCGAATCATATCATCGTTTAGTGCCATGCACTAATGCTGTGGCCTGTGGGAATCTCAGACTGAGTGAAGGGGGGCCTGAAAACTACCACAGCACTCATCCCTAATACTACTCCTCAAGAAAGTGCTGTAGGTGACCCACTTCCTCATGAAGGAGTTCCCCCACCACTATGCTGAGTACTGGCACTAGCTGTGGGGCCTCACATGGCTGGATGGGAGCCGATGCCACGTCGTCAGGAGCGGGTCAGAGCACTGAAACAAAAGGGAAAACTGGCCAACTTCTGGCCCTCTGATCCAGGCGGCACAGATCATCAAGGAGGGATCTCTTTCTTCTTTTATCCCCGCTAACAAAAGCTGCACAGAGCCAACTTCCTGCACTGACTGAGAGCAGCTCAAAGAAACACCATACTCTGTGACGTTGTTATTATATGAAAGGGTGAGAACTAAATGTGTAAGCCTTTCCAAACACACCAACAACTGCAAATGAATACATATTAAGAAGTGCTCGAAAGTAACATTTACTTAAGTACCGTAAGTACTGTTGTGACATAAAAGTACTTGATTTTTTCCACTTCTGTCACATAATGACATCACTAAACACTTGCGCTTCTATTGGCTAGCGCTCCAACACATTGTACATGATAGGCTAAGGAGCTGGACATCTCTACACTGTTGACTAATCACAACAGAGCCGGCCAGCAAACCAATCAGAGCAGACTGGGCTCTGGTTTCAGACAGAGGGTGAAAGGAGGTGCTGCAGCACAGTCAGTATGAGAAAAATAAAGAGCTTTTTGAACACTAAAGCATGGAGACATGTCAGAGTAGAGGCACAACATACTAAAATGAACCTGAAAATTAGCATTATAGGGTCTCTTTAAGCAAATGCACATTCATGTGTGGAAGTCCCCCCCCCCCCCCCCCTTTTCAGTTTGCAAGGTGATTTCACATCAAAGCTATCCTTAAAAACAGATGCTAAACATCCCATTTGCACGTCCTATCTCCCAAACTAGTTTAGTGAGACTGCCAAGCATAACAGCAGAGTGCAGAGGAGAGAGAGAGAGAGCTGCAGCATGTTCAGACGCAGAGATATTTCTGAGATTAGTAGGGAATCACAAGGGGGCAGCCAGTCATCTGATCTGGTAATGAACCAACTCTGAAAACAAAGTATGAGAGCCAAAAGCAGTGCTCTGTGTGGGATACAACATTGTCCTCTCTATCACACACACTTAAACTAGATTTTCAGACGATTAACAAGCAACATCAGCACAGCAACCAGAAGTTACTTAAAGTTAAGTTTTAAAATTAGAGCTTCAGAGTATGTCTTCACTCTATTACAGCTGGCTTATGGCTTTTTTGGTACACATAACAGTGCAGATAATGCTTGTTCACCATCACCACTTGTTTATGTTGCTCATACACTCTTTTGTCTCTCATTCAGAAGTCCTTTGCCCTGGAAGTGTGGCTGCAGGAAATGTTTCACTCTTGCTATAAACTACAAGACCCATCAAAGTTGTGTTCCTGACTTTTTATTTTTTTGTTGCTGCTGGCATTCTTCCAGGATGCACTGGAAAGCATTTCCCCTTTCATGCTTGATACAGCACAAGTCCAACTTACTATCAATGAAAAATGTCTGAGAAAGAATAAGTGGTTTTAATGTAATGGCCGTTCCCTCTGTGTGTGGTTCTTTTCGCTACAGTTAGTATAAAGGGGCTAATTGATGTTTGTCAGCCTGCCTAAGAGTGGCTTCCAGAGGCAAACTTCCAGAGCAAACTGGGGCACATTCCTCTGGGATCTCCATGGCAGCTGCACAGAGTGACTCCAAAAGTCTGCTTCCCTCCTCCACGCTGAGCCCTGCCTTTCAGAACATGCACGAATTGCCTTTAGATCAGAAGTTGTGTCTCTGGGAAACTTTCTCTGAGTTGCAGGCCTGGGTCCCCGCTATGAGCCGGCATCCCGCTACCTTCAGAGAAAGAGCGAGGCGGCCAATTATTAACCAGGACCCCGGGGTGGCTAGCTGCATTCATGCCTGTGGATCTGGCAGAGGGAACACGAGGACTACTGAAGCGTACGACCAACCACAGAGTGCATGTCTTCGTGCACAGAGATTAAAGGCAACCAGGTTTAAATGCATGTGTGCAACAGATGTCAAGGGTGATGCAGAGTTTTTCCACCAGTAGGGGAAAGCTGGAGTAACACTTTTCAGGCCATTTGAAAGAAACAGACAGAATCCATTTTTCATTGAGACTCCTGACAGTTAAACCTGATTTGCCTCTGGATGTATAAGAGTATAAGAGTCACGTTTTTTTTTACAGGTAACTAGTCATTGTAACAGATCACATTTTTCAAGTAACCCTCCCAACGCTGGCTGCCAGACAGGAAAAAGCTGAGTCTATTGAAGCCTGTTTGTACAAAGCACACAGAAACCTGTGGCTCGGGTAGGTGGAGGAGAGGAGACGTGTAGTCCCAGTTGAAAGAGCAGCAAGCTTAGGCATGGCTGGCTTCAAACGGTGAAGACAATGAGTTGGACAGGGAGCAGCGGGGAGAAACAATGGAAGCCATTCAGCCGCAGGACGTCAGGAGTATGGGTGTGACTGATTAAAGAGGGGTCGGTGTTCTACTAAAGCTAATAACGGCCCGGCTGCTCTGCATGAAAGAGAGGAAGTAATAAATAATGTTGGCTCCCTGTAAGATACACTTTTCTTAACAGTGCACTTGTTTTTCATTTGTAGAGATGTTTCCTACTGCCTTTAGGTACAGGAAGTTGACTCAACTGACCTATAATGGATCCCTCGTTGTACTACCAGTGGTGGAAGGTACATTTACCCAAGTTTATTTGTACTTTACGTGAGTGTTTCCATTTTATGCTGCTTTAAATTTCTCCTCCATTACATTTCCAAGGAAAACATGTGTACTTTTCCCCCTTTTTTTACTCTACTTTTGATATATAAACAGAAAAACAGCAACAAAGACCTCAGCTGTATAATATGAAGGCACGTTTTTAAGGTTCACAGAACTTGATGGAATGACGTTAGGTTTGTTAATGGCTGCAAAAACGGATGACATTCAGACCCAGCAGTATTCATTTTAGCGCCATTTAGCAAATCTTAGCATGCTAGCAAGCCCTTTTAAGACGGTGAGCATTGTGAAATACTTAAATACGGTGCTTTAGTAAATGTACTTAGTTACTTTCCACCGCTGGTACTAGGCACAGATAGCATATTCCTTGTGAACATGTTAGCATGCTGGCATTAGCATTCAACTCAAACAGCTGCTGTGCATAGTATCAGGGGTGGAAAGTACATTTACTCAAGGACTTAAGTACAATTTTGACATAATGGAACTCTATTCAAGTTAATCCACTCATAGTTGAGGTTACCCAAGATTAACAGAAAGTAATCAGATTACATAACTTTTTTTTTCCAGATAACTAGTTATTGTAACGCAAAATGTTTTTAAACTAACCCAGAGTATTGGAGGTGATGTAAACAGAACAGGTGTACCCACCTTTGAGAGCTCCTGTCCTGCATCGCACTGCCTGCAGGGTCTACAGTTCCCAAAGCGGTCCTTGTACTCCTGCTCTCGGCACTCCCTCGTCTCCTCCTCGGCCCCCACAGGAATCTGATGGGGAAAGACGTTTGGTGAAAGTCAGAGATTCCTGTGTGTCATCACCACTTTCACCCACAGCAGACTGCTAATCACAGCTAATCTCTCTCATAAGAGTTTAAAGGGATTTCTTCAGAAACAAGTCTAATACTGTCGGGATGAGATAAGATTTAATGAGCCCTGTGGGAAAAGAAGGGCAAGCAGAAGATTCTTAATCACAAGCAACAAAACAAGGATCGCACAGAGAGAAGATAGCAATTACAACAAAAGTAAAATGACACTCAGCATTGTCAGTGTTACCAGCCGTTGCCTGTTTCAGCAGTTCGTGTGCATGTGTGCAGAGCTAGAGGAAGTAATCAGATCCTATACTTAAGTAAAAGTATAAATACTTTAGTCAACAAGTGCTCTGGTCCCAGCTGTAAGCACCGCTTTTTAGTGACCTTTTTAGTTTTGAGCTTCTAGCAGTGTTTTGTTTATGCAGCGCTTTCAGTAAACGTGGTGAAGATGTTTTTTAATTTGCATGTGTTTTGGGGATATTTGTGTTTCTGTATTTGCGTTGTTTTCGAAGCTGCAGCGCTTTTCTCCTAATGGACCTTTCAGGCGTTTGCACGGGTCGGACACTGTAAATTGTTGTAATTATAGGTTGTAAGCGAGTCAAAAGCACTAAATTAACTTGTTTTCTTCCTCGTGTTAAAAACAAAATGATGAAATGCTTACCAGAGATGAATATATGACATGCATGGTGAGCAGTAGCGAGAAGGTGTGTTGAAGGATCCTGAACATGTTGATGAAGCGATTGTTGCCTGCAGCTGTAAACAGGACACAACAGAAGAAGACTCAGTACTAGAATGCAAATATGTTGTCTCTCTCTCCCATGTACACTTAATAACTCATCAGGACATTTTATTAAGTTGGGCCAAATTTTGTGAGGCAAAAGTAACTCTTTTTTGTTTTACCACCAATACAGGCAGGTTTAGGCAGTGGTGGAAGGAGTGATCCATTTGTAAAAGTACTCAAGTTACAACGGAAAGCATTTCAATTCTCACATAACAAATGCACAAAGTATTGGCATCAAATTATACTTACAGTGCCATATGTAAACATTCTGGTTATACCTAAAGGCCCTTTTCAGAATCATATAGATGTGTATGTGTATATATTATGATCAGAGGTAGAAGAAGTACTCAGATCCTTTACTGAAGTAAAAGTAGCCATTCATTAATGTTAAAATACTCCATTACAAGTAAAAGTCCTACAGCTAAAGTACAGTAAATGTATTCAAAGTATACAAAGTAAAAGTACTTACTCTGCAGAAATAAATTTGTGATATCTTAATATTGTTTCATCAAGCAGCATTGTACTGTTGTACACAAACACAGTTTTGATACACACATTACGGATGTTAAGACGTGTTGGTAATATATTGTATACTTTTACTTTGTTGATCCTTAAACAGTTAGTCCACTGGTTTAATTTTAGAGATGCATCATGTTAAAAGTGTATCACATGTTTTTAATGCAGCATCTGAAAAGTCATTAAAGCTAAGTGAAGTGGAGTAAAAGTATAAAGTAGTATTATATGGAAATTCTCAAGTACGGTACAAGTTTGTACAATCGGTGGAGGCTGTAATCAAAAAGCAGCAATTCACTTAGCAATACTTTAAGTACATTTAGCTGATCTGTACTTCAGAATGCAGGACTTTTACTTGTAATGGAGTATTTTGACATAATGTATTGCTACTTTTACTTCAGTAAATGGTCTGAATATGTATTCCAAATCTGACCATAATCCAGTCATTTCACATGTGATTCTGACATGGGTCTTTATGGATAACGAGTACTTTAAGTGTAATGTAATGCCTTTACCTTTGTAATTATTCATTAAGTAAGATTTTCAATGCAGAACTTTTAAGTATTGCTACTTTTACTTAATGTAAAACATTTGAGTACTTTTTCCAGTGGGAGTACTTGAGTACTTTACTTAAGTAAAACATTTAGATACTCTTACTTTACTTTACTTTAACACTTTTACTCACGTAGCTTTATTTTACAAATGTAGTTACTTTAGCTACTTTGCAGATTTTGCTTATAAATGCCAAATATAAGTCACCTAATACATTATTATATATTATGATAAGTTAAGCTACCCGGGAGTGTATCAAGTAATTCAAATAAATTCAACCTGTACCAAGTGCTGAGCACAATAATTATAATAAAGTAATTAAAAAAGATATGGTGCTTATATAGGCCATTCTGCACAATAATTACGTTTACTTAAAACCTTTTAACTTTACTTGTAAATAGTTACTAATTAGGTTAACTGTAAGTTAATGTGTTTACTTGTAACTGAGTATTTTTACTCTTTAGTATTGGTACTTTTACTTTGGTAAGACCTCTGAGTATGTTTTCCTCTACTGCAAACTTTAAAGCCACAGTCAGTTTATCTTACAGTGTGGCTGTAAAAACACCATCATAAATGTAATAATCAGAGGTGGGAAAAGTACTCTTGTAATTAAGTAGAAGTACCAGAGTGTAGGAATGCTCTGCTACAAGTAAAAGTCCTGCATTCAAAATGTTACTCAAGTTAAAGTACAAAAGAATTAGATTCAGAATATACTTAAAGTACCAAAAGTGTAAGTAGTCATTCTGCAGATTGGTCCATTTCAGAATAATTTATAGCATGTGTTTTGATTATAATGATTGATCATTAAAGTGTTCTCAAAGCTGGTAAAGGTGCAGCATGTTTTAATGACTTTGTATACTGCAGGGTAGCTGGTGAATTTACTCCAGGTGGAACTAAAGTCTGATTTATGAGTTGTTTATATTTCATGATGATTTATGAAGAAACCAAATCCACAAAGTAACCAAAGGTATTAAATACATTAGGTGGAGTAAAAGTACACGATTAACTCTGACTTGTAGTGGAGTAGAAGTACAAAATAGCAAAAAATGGAAATACTCAAGTTCAAGTCTCTCAAAATAGTTCCTAAGTGCAGCACTTGAGTAAATCTACTTAGTTACTTTACACCACTGGCTATAGTGCACATGTAAAGCTTGAAAACGAACCGAAACGAACCAAAGGCTTGTTCTGGCTTCGTTGTCTTAAGAGCCTATGCATCGACAGTCTAAACACGAATGAAAGTCTCTTCTTACCTGAGAGAAAAAGAGTATTTGAGTGAAGTGTTGGTGGTTATAAGTCGACAGCAGACCGGTGAGAGGTGAGCTGTGTGTCCCGCACCGGTCCGCTCACCATGTCAGCTGCAGAAACACAGCGAGCAGGACTACCCTCTCCCGCAGATCAAAGGCGGAGAGAGGGGGGGTGGCTTCATGGATCTGACGCGCGTGTATCTGATCCGTGATCAGCCTGCCTCACATCAAAGAGCTGTCCAACAGCGCGAGCCACACACACACATGCACACACACGCACGCACACACACACACACACACACACACACACACACACACACACACACACACACACACACACACACACACACACACACACACACACACACACACAGGCTGAGAAATGTGATCAATAACCGCGTTTCCTCTCTGCCGCTTTGTTATCAGTCTACTCTCTCTTTCTCTCCAGTGTGTATGAGAACGTGTGTGTGTGTGTGTGTGTGTGTGTGTGTGTGTGTGTGTGTGTGTGTGTGTGTGTGTGTGTGTGTGTGTGTGTGTGTGTGTGTGTGTGTGTGTGTGTGTGTGGTTTATTTAATGGCTGTTTCATGGAAGTTGGTCTCTTGGATTTTGAGCTCCAACCAAGTGGCTTCCAAACTGTGGTCCGTGGACCTATCATGGTCCTTCACAGGGTCCCTGCTGGTCCCCATTCACTTTGTTTGTCATTGTGCAGAGAGCAAGCCAATGATATGCAAATACCATCTAACCAGAAGTGGATATATATATATTATTTTTGTACTCATTAAGCTTTTACTTTAACTTCCTTTGTTTATGAAAATATTACATGTTTTGTATTTATTTATCTTCATACATGATACAACCAAATATCATCCTTTCTTCCTTTTAAGGTCACATTGTTCTGTTGTCTTATTGATATGTTTCTTTATTTGCATTGCATTTGATATTGAGGTAATACAACAGTAACAGGAACTAATCAGGTAACATTACTTTTATATTGTGATACTCAGATTAGAAATCAGAGTGCTGAGGAAGGTTCACTGTCAACCTACTGAGTTTGTCTGCATGCTGGAAAATAGATACTGTATTCATGGACAGGGATAATTGTAGTATATGCATTGGAACTGTTGCGTAATGGCTGAACAACTTATCTAATAAAGTTGAATACAGAAGATATATATCATTTATTTTCTTGTGACAGCTGATTTGTGAAGATACTGTGACACATCTGTGTATATGTGTGTGTGTGTGTGTGTGTGTGTGTGTGTGTGTGTGTGTGTGTGTGTGTGTGTGTGTGTGTGTGTGTGTGTGTGTGTGTAGGTTCAAGGTGTGTGTGAGTGTGTGTGTGTGTGTGTGTCAGTGTGTGTGTGTGTGTGTGTGTGTGTGTGTGTGTGTGTGTGTTTCAAGGTTTCAAGGTGTGTGTGTGTGTGTGTGTGTGTGTGTGTGTGTGTGTGTGTGTGTGTGTGTGTGTGTGTGTGTGTGTGTGTGTGTGTGTGTGTGTGTGTGTGTGTGTGTGTGTGTGTGTTTGTGTCTGCACCGAGGCAAAGACACAGAGGACAAAAGTTCAGCACTGCAGCCAAAGTGGACAATTTCTGTACATGTCTGGGCATGTTTTGCATCAATTCAAGAAGTCTACTTTGCAAATGTAATTAGCTGTTACTAAGTTGCCTAATGTGGAATATTATGAATTCACATGTCTCTTATGAAACATTCCACAAATATGGTATTATTAACACTTCATATTTTGAGTTAAATGTCATTATCAGGTTCATATTTGTATGTTTTA
Source organism: Eleginops maclovinus (assembly GCF_036324505.1). Lineage (NCBI taxonomy): Eukaryota > Metazoa > Chordata > Actinopteri > Perciformes > Eleginopidae > Eleginops > Eleginops maclovinus. Next base: position 6,503,868 of record NC_086366.1, on the reverse strand, counting down.
ATGTTCAAAAAGCTCTTTATTTTGCTCATACTGCCTGTGCTGCATCAGCCGTTTAACCCTCTGTCTGAAACCAGAGCCCAGTCTGCTCTGATTGGTATAGCACACATTACAGGAGAGGGGAAATCACACAAAGGAGAATAGGGCCAATTTAAGTTTCCAACTTTTCCATCAGCTTTATTTGTTTTTGTATGAATAAATGTACCCTGTGGCAGTTGTATTAAAGTATTCTTATGTCTGTTTTAACTGTTATTGTTTGAATGCATGTATATATTTTATGTTGAAGTTAGATCTGCATGTGCACTGTGACCTGAGTCTGTGGTACTGCAGTCAAAGCTTCTCCCTCTCTCAGTGAGACACTCAAGCATTTGTCTCCATCTACTGGGACGTTTGTGTCATTCTTTATTTGTTGGTCTTCTTGAACATACTACCAGAAAACTGCAGGTCCACTGCTGCTCTTTATTCTTTTAAATCAAGACAGAAGACCCCCCCCCCCCCTGATTTCAAATAAATCAAATAACTGTTCACATGTTGAACTCTATGTGATGCTTGGATTAGGTTACTGACAGAGTTGCTACAGTTACTTCGAAAAAGTAATCTGATTAGTGATTACTCCTTTAAAAAGTAACTTAGTTAGATTACAAGTTACTTTATTAGTTACTTTCAGCAGCTGCCGACAACATCCTGAAAATGTGACTTAATTGTCGCATAGACGTCACTCCCCGGGACGCAAGAAGAAAGCAAACATATCTCTTTTTACTCAGGAAAATGACAAAAATAGTAACGCACAGTGACTTCGATAAGTAACTTTAATCTGATTACTGGTTTGGAAATAGTAACGTGTTAGATTACTCGTTAATGAAAAAAGTGGTCAGATTAGGGTAACGCGTTACTCATTAGTTACCGACATCACTGGTTACTGATTACCTTTTTTACAGGTCACTAGTAAGGTTACAGATTACATTTGAAGTAACCCTCCCAACCCTGTTTATAACATTAGAATAATCCACTGTGCATAGCAAGTACTTTTACTTTGGATATTTAAGTATATTTTGCTGGAAATACTTCCGTACTTTTACTTAAAGAGGCCCTATTATGCTCATTATCAGGTTCATATTTGTATGTTTTGTCTCTGGGACATGTCTCCATGCTTTAATGTTCAAAAAGCTCTTTATGTTTCTCATACTGCCTGTGCTTCAGCACCTCTGTTCACCCTCTGTCTGAAACCAGAGCCCAGTCTGCTCTGATTGGTTGGCAGGCTGGCTCTGATGTAATTTGTCAACCGCTTAGAGATGTCCCGCACCTTAGTTTATCACGTAAGATGTGTTGGAATAATAGTCAATCAGAACTGCGAGTGTTAGTGATGTCACTATGTTCCTGAAGTAAACAAAGGCATCCAATGGAGGCGTTTCAGGCAAGCGTGTGAGAGAGAAACTCCCTCTGGAGGGGACACAGGGATATTATCCTTTGTAGACCATTTACATAACCTTTGGAACACACTAAAGGAAAGGGAACACTCAAAAAAGCAGAAGAGGGAAAGAACTTTTTGTAATATATTGTATAATTTTACTAAGTTGTATACTTCAAACATTAAGTCCACTAGTTTATTTATGAGAGATGCATTGTGTTCAAACTGTGTCATGTTTTTAATGTAAAATCTGAAATGTCACTAAAGCTTTTTAATAATAGTGGAGTAAAAGTATAAAGTACCGTTAAATGGAAAATACTCAAGTTAAGGACTTCAAAATTGACCAAAGTCAGTCAATAGTAAATGTACTCAGTAACATTCCATAACTGGGCGCATGGCAAGTGTAATCTCTTCTTCTCGCCCAGCCCATACTGCTGGTGTGTCCCATCGGGGCTTTATACCGCAGCTGCCCCTTTAAGAGACCTGTGCTCTAAATCCTGCAGTATGTGAAACTGTCCGCGATTGTTAGAAATCTCATCTAAAGACGTATTTCATGCAAACCATCATCTCTGAAGTGTTCACGTTGGCTACCTTTGCTTTTCATGCTGTTTGTGGTTTAAAGGAAGTTATCTGCGGTGCAGAGGACAGAGATGCTGCAGTGATGCTGCTGCCAGCCTGCTGCTAATGTAAGTATCTCTATCTCCCTCTCTCCAATGCGGCATTAAGATGTACCCGGGTGATAGTGTACCAGCAAAATGTGTTTTAGCAGAAGGATAGTTTAAGCAAAACATTTGGATATAAATGATTGAGGTAATGTATCTATAGGCATGGGATTGCTGACATTGAAGTACTCTGGTGAGTGACGTATTATTGCATATTTATTGTTGGAGTTTTGACTGCATAGGATGATGTTCAGAAGATGTTTATTAGGGAAACCCAGCACGATATTTAAAGGAGCCGGGAGCCCTTGACTTGGAGGAGATGATGTCCCTTTTCAACGTAATGCTGCTTTTTTTCCAAATATTGCACCACTTTGAACAATGTTTTCCAAACATAAAATAATTGTTGTAGCCTATATGCATCAGATAGCCTATCAATGTCAGAACATCTATACAGTCAGCATCAAATTGAATTATATATATGGATATTGGCATTTTAATAAGTTGTTCTAATGTAGTATAAAAGGGTTTAATCTGCAGAGCATTAACTAAATGTGGCTGCTCAGCTTTATGGAGAATGTAAAGCCAAAGTTGATGTGCGCATCACTGCAGTGTGCATGCCGGCCTCTGATTCCTTTGGTGTCCCGACTACAAATCCCAGAATTCCGCGGAATAAGCTGCTAATGCACCTGCAAGCACTAGTGGATTAAGTGTTTGACACCCTTGCAACCTTCAGTGCCATCTACACAAAGAAAATCTATATATAAATAATAGTAAACATGCAGGCTATTATTGTTATTACATTTTGAGTTTCGAGTTTGTTATGAATATACCTTTTTATTCATCTCCTTATATCTTCTAATGTATTTATTATAATGGAAGCTTTAATTCTCCATGCTTTTCAGCCCTCAAACAAGTAAGTAGACTACATATGCAGGTAATTATCAAAATACATAGAATAATAAATAAATAGATGGAAAATAATAATACAATTCTTCTTTATTTGTTTCAGTTTTGTCATACTAAATACATGCAAATGTATTATTTTATGTCATTAATTTTCTGTTATTAATCAGTTCCGTAATTTATTAATCTCCTTATGTACTGTCATTTATTTATTAATGTATTTATTTATTAAAAATGAATACTCGTCGTCCCTCAAATAGAAATCCCCTCCAAAAAATAAATAACAAAATCAATTACTGCAGCACTACAGTCTATAAATCATCCTGCCAGCACAGATGCCCATTGTTTGAACAGATGGTTTAAGCCCACCCAGAACTTGGCAGTGCTCCAGCTGCAGTTATCAATACATTTACTTCCGGAACACTGCACCAGTATAATAGGAAGGACGGAGACCTCTTTGTTTTTTCATAGTCTATGCAGAAGTGTGACTTGAACCGAAGATTAACTCGCACCCTGTCTTCTATATTGCACTCATTAACAGCATAAAAAAATAGTTAGCAGGCCTATAGCCAAGAGTTATCCGAAGTATGATGACAAGTAAGCCATGTCAGAAATCTTGACGTATGTCTGGAAAAAATGACAATGCCCATACAAACAGAATTACAAATCAAGACTTAAATGACTCCTGTGTTTTGTATTATTTTGTAACAGTATCCCTACTTCTTTTTTCTGTTCAAAAAGAAGAAGGCAATAAGACAACCGCAGCCTATTAAATAAGCTCAAAATTGTCCTATTTGTAATTGATTTGTATGTTTATAAAGCACTTTGAGTGTAACAAAATAAACTCGCTTCGCCTTACTACGCATGCGCATACGTATTGTTTCTCACCAGTCAATATTCGTGTAAGTGAAGCAGCAGATGCCTGTAAAATACGACAGAAACATCTCAAAGTAAATACATATTTATATTTGTTTACCTAATAGACATTTATTGACTCCTAACTAAAAAGAAAGAGGTATTTGTTGCCAGACTCTAGCTGACGGACTTTAAGACAACCCGGAAGTAACCGGGAGGGAACCCTCTCGCTTCGCCTCCAGCGCTTCTGCTCTCACACTGAGGGTAATTCATTATTATTAGAACATCGCCTTTGAAGGAGTTAGTATGTTGTTGAGGGGGAATTAAACTATGTCCCTTCCTATTGTTGTTGATGTTGTTATTGTTTCCAGGAACACAGCCTGTCGTGAGATGTATCCGCTTTTTGAGAGGACCGTTAACCGGACAAATCCAAGTGAGTATTAGGGATAACTATCTAAAGAGGCTAAACAAAATCAACCAGCACTGGAGGTTGAAAGAAAGCCTCTTATCCATAATCACAACACGTCTTTGATTTAAATGTCTTCTTGTGTTGTATTGATTACTAAAGCAGGGTTGCATCTCTGTGTTATAGGCTGCTTATCAGGCAGGTGTTTTGGGGACAATAACGGGTTTCTTCTTGTTTTGACGACAGCCGTTTTCCGGGTGGTGTATTCCTGCGCTCAGTGCAGAAGATAGTCCCATGAGTGTGAGTGTGTGCTGGGACACATTGCAGCGACGAAATGGCCTACTGTCCAGACCCGTGGTAAGTTTATACTGTGGGGGATATTTCAAGCATGGAAAGGCCCTCCTCCACACTGTTCAAATAGAAAATAAGAATAACAACAATTCCCAGGTCCACATCTGCCTTCTGTCAGCCTATATGATCTATATATATTACATTAAGGCACTAAGAGTCCAGTATTGTTTATTATGGGCTGCTTTTCAAGCATCCTATGCAGGCTGCCACACCCACTCCATTGAATTATTATGCAGCACTGTGGCTGCCTGGATCCAGTGCCCTGCTGCTGAATAAGACAGAATATGTTTGATTTATGGCTGTGTGGACAGGCGAGGGTCACATAAACAAGATATTCCTAATCCAAAAGACTGATTTTGAGATTGATCTGCTTATGTTATAAAAAAGGACATGCTTCGTGTTGTTCTTAATGTGAACATATACCAGACTTGTATAAATATGTGCTTAAAAAAAAAAAAAGCTCTCATGATTAAATAAAAAACAACCTGTCTGTTGTACTTTTTTACCTGTGGTCGAAGTAGGTTGCTAAAACATTCTGGTTGTTTTTTCTAATTATATGACTTGGAGAGGCTTGGGAGTTAAACAGTTATTCACTTTGATGTATACATAATTTTAATGCTAATTCCAGATTGAGAATTTTAAAAAAAGGGTACGTTTTCTCTGCGTAATACTAATCAAAATAGTAAGTCTTTTGATAATATTGTTTCTAATCATGATTTCTTTTAGAAATTCTAACAAAACGTATCATGATTTTCTCCAAGCTCAATGTGTATCTCTGTTTTCAGGTTGCCTCGGCTGACAGTCCGTCATGAGTACATGGGCCTGAGGTGCTACCGGGTGTCCCCCTGCACATCTGTAGAGGAAGTCAAACAGCTGCTGTACGAGGAGACAGACCTGCCCATCACAGAGCAGCAGCTGACTCACAATGGAAGAGTGGTATGTCCCACCCTCAGCCATAACAGCAGAATAAATATACTACTTACTGTACACATAACAAAAAGTAAAGATAATGTTTTTCTCCAAATAAGATAAGAAAAGACCTTGCTTGCATGCTAAATTTAAGTAAGTGGGAATGAGAAAACCCGGAAATTTGACAGAGCAGTTGTGATGACAGTGTCACATTTAAGTCAGTGGTTTTCTGAATGTGTTTTTGGTTGTTATCCTGGAATAAGGTCTGTGGTTAACACAAGCTGAAGAAAATCTAACATGTTCTTCTACAATGTAAAAAAGTAAACACCCCACTGATTAATTTAAATAGGACTACAATTTGTTTGACACCAAGATTATTTTCTGCTTTTTTTCTGAAATCAGATGGAGAAATCCCATTGGCTTTTTCTCTTTGCTTTAACTTTCGGGTCGGTTTTATTTCTGTGATTGTAGATAACAGTAGATAATGTGACCAAAAACATTAACAGAGCCTTCTTTCATCGAGGCTGTGAGCCAAGTTTTCGTCACATGTTTAATTTGTGATCTAATAATTTAACTCTTGTATGTTGTTATTGAACTTGTGACTGACTTGTGATTTTAGCTTGGTGGTGGTCACCTCTTTTCATTGAATCATATTTTACTGCATACTTGGATTCCTTTAGAGTAATGCAATGGTGATAAACACAGTATCACCTCAGATGACTGCAGTCAAATGATCTGACTCATAGGCAAGTTTATTTATTTATATAGCATATCATACTGCAACATAACCTCATAACAGTATGAGTATTAAATATAATGCAGTAGTATACTTACAACATTATTAGCAAATGAAACAAAAAGTTCAAACAAAAGCCAATAAACATCTTTAGAGAAATGATAACCCACTTTTTGTCTCTTCCAAGCTTTAAATGTTTTTTTTATTATACAGTTATGTGTAGTTATTTTTCCAGAGCTTTATATTTGTCATATTTTGTATCAGTAGTGTTAATTAGACTTATGATTGAGGCAGATAGATGTTGTGAGGCTCTGGTTTGGGGTGTGTTAGTGTGTGTCCTAACATAACTGCATAACTCCCAGTTGTCCTGGGGTTCAGCTGATGGAGAGCAGCAGGTGGTGGTCAGTTCTCTGAAACCCTCACTGATCCCATGTGCAGAAATAGAGTGGTGCAGGGGTGACATATTTTTGTAGGCCGACCCTGAAGGCAGCATCTTCCTGGTTCAATGGGATTTTTCCATTGGATTATTGCAGAAAATAATCTCTTACACATTTTGTTCAGCAGGATAATCTCCATATCACTTTATGATTTTTGAATTCAAAAGCTAACGTTGGGCTATAAAGGAACTACAGCACGGTCACATGACTTCACGTCCCTACCGCTCAGCTAATGTTGGGGGTGATGACGTTTAGTCGTCCCATTTAGACAAGTATTAGCTACCGCCATTTTTGTATCGACCAGTGGGATATTTACTGACATATTTTAAGTCGTAGAACCAAACTTAAAAATCTCTTTAACCAAACCATATTTCAAGCACATAACCGAAAGCACATTCAGAAAACCATTGGGGACAGGAAGTGGGAAAATGCTGACTCATTTCTGGGTTTTAGGACTCATTCCTGCAGCTTTCTTTTAACTGCAAGCCACACCTACACACTATCACCACACACACCACGAGGTCAGGTTCATTATCTTCTGTATAAACTATATTATGTGAGCCTCTCAGGGAAAATTATATAAAAAAGGATTCCCATTGCTCCCTCCAGATAAAGGGTTCAAGTTGCCTTCTTGTTCTGTCTAATGCAATTAAAATGTGCTTCAGTCTGATGTGGGAGGCACTCTGCCAGACACTGTATTAGTCAAAGAGTATTTTCCTTTTAGAAGGGAAGTAAGGCATGTTCTCTTTGAGTTTCAAAAGCATTTTTCAACATGAAGGCCTGTCTGTGAGTGCTCTCAAATGAGATAAAACATTCAGAATGAGGTGAAACACTTCAGGCCATACATTACACTGGCATATATTGATACAGAGAGAAACAACCAAAGATATAAGGTCATTTAAAGAGGCCTTTTTATGCTTTTTGGGGTTTGCGCACGTAAATGGTCTACAAAAGCAAAAATCCGAAACTTCCCTCCACACACTCCTCCCCTTTTATAGGGAAATCACTGTGGTAAAGACCTTTTTGAAAATTAAAGCATGGAAACATGTCACAGTAGAGGCACAAAATACTAATATGAACCTGAACATTTACAGAATATATCCTTTTTAATGCTGATTATAATTGTGTTCTCTGTGGGTTTCTACCACTATCAATGTCTGTCTCACTCGTTCAGACAAGAACACAGCTTCTGTTTCCCATATTAAATATTAATAGGATATTAAAGACTTAATATCCTTCATCCTGAATGGTGAGGATTGCACGTTGACCACGATGACAGAGAGATTTTTGGATGCATAGCTCAGTTTGCCAGACAGCATGCTGATGTGCAGAGACTGCTGAGCGCAGCAGGTCACACAGTCACCTTGAAAAGCATCACCTGGCAACAGCAGCAGCATCCGCTCTGAAGGATGCACCAGGGAAATATTTGTTATCACACTAATGTGTGCAATAATGCTGGGGTGAGATACTGTTGACACATTTATTTGGATGGAGAGTTAGTTCCAGTGTTCTAGGTGCATTGACTTATATAATAAAGAGTTTATGATAGACATGAGGAGAAGCTTCATATGTTAAAGAGGACATATCCTGCTCATTTTCAGGTTCTTATTAATATTTCGTGCCTCTTGTGACATGTCTCCATGCTTTAATGTTCAAAAAGCTCTTTGTTTTTCTCATACTGCCTGTGCTGCAGCACCTCTTTTCACCCTCTGTCTAAAACCAGAGCACAGTCTGCTCTGATTGGTTAGCTTTCCTGCTCTGTTGTGATTGGCCTTAGAGATATCCCACCCCATAGCCTATCAGGTACAATGTGTTAGAGCTTAATCAGAATGTATGTCACAGTACAAGACAGTTAGTTACAGTCTCTTAAAGCAATTATTTTACGTGTTGTTTTGTTGAGTCAATACCTGATTTGTTGTAACATTACAAACAATTTACATTTGAATTTTCCTAAATAAGTCACTTTTTTTTTTGTTGAATTTTGTGCTTTCTCCACGTCCCAGCTGGAGGACAGTGTGCAGATCGGGAGCTTGGTGCCGGCTGGGAGCCCAGAGGTTTCCGTCACTCTGGAGGGAAGAGGCCTTAAAGGAGGAGGTAGGAATGAAACACAAAATGTCTGTAAACATAAAAGAAATATCTACAGTGAGGCTTACACAGCTCTGGTTTTACAGGCAGGTTTGGACAGACTACACCACCGCTTGTCGAATTTCTGAAAGATATTCTGCGGAGGTACCCTGAAGGAGGACAGATTCTGAAAGTAAGTGCTACGCTACTTTACTATACACAGATATTTTGCGTTCTTTGGATGTCAATTTGAATGAAGTATAGCACTTATATATGCCTAAACCCTGGATCTTATCAATAAATATGTATTTTATATTTAATAAACCTTGTCTGTACCTTGCCTTACACAAACAACAGCTTTTATTCTGTAACCTAATATATTTGAACCAGAATCAGGTTTATTGCCAAGTCCATTTCATTTCAAGATTCCTCCCAGGCAAAGGCTGGAGTCGAAAACACCAATGTCATGAGATCTGGAGGGAGAGAATATGTTGAGCTTGCAGAAAAACAAAGTGCAATGTTTTATTCTGGTTTTATTAGCTGGCATCAGCTACATTACCATACATGGTAGCAACATTGCCAGGGTGAAGGACTAAGGTTCACCCCCTCTAATAATGAGCTCATTTCACTAAAAGGCTATTTGGATGAAAGCATGCACCAGAAAAGCTTTTATTGTGTGCATAACAAAGTAGAGGCAGAAGTATTCAGATCCTTTACTGAAGTAGAAGTACTACAATTACACTGTGGGAAAGCGAGTGCTGCAGGAATGAGTCGTAAAAACCTGGAAATAACTTTATCATTTCCTGTCCACTGACCCGGAAGTCAATTAGCTTTTTACATCATATAGTGGTGTTAATATGTGGAGATTATCTGGCTGAACAAAACGTGTAACTATCATTATCGTTTGTTTGACACAGAGAGTATTTTCTACAATAACGAAAAATCCCTTTGGCTTTTTCTGGAGGTGCTAACTTCCGGATCGGCGTACAAAAATGAATCATCATTGCACCACTTTATACTCCATTACAAGTAAAAGTACTGCATCGGGAACAGTACTTAAGTAAAAGTAGGTAGTTATGACCAGGAAACATTAGAAGTGAAAGTACTCACTGCAGAAATACACTTACCAAACAAAGAAATTGAAATATTTTCAATGAAAAGCAGCAGATCTTCACATTTGAGCTGGAACTGTGAAATACTTTTACACAAAAATGACTTGTTAGCAAGATTGCCGGCAATTTATTTTCAGTGAACCCATTGACTGTTTTAGGTACTTTAATGTAATGTTGGATAGTTTAATGTAGAGGAAAACATAAAAATCTGAATCTATGAAGCAACTAAAACTGCTAAATAAATGTAGTGAAGTAGTTTTCTATCCTGGTTACCCAAAACTCCCCTTCAGCCTGGTATTTGCTGTATTTCTCTTTGTAGGAATTGATTCAAAATGCGGAGGATGCTGGAGCGGCTGAAGTGAAGTTCCTGTACGATGAGACGGAGTACGGCGTGGAGTCGCTGTGGTCACCTGACATGGCTCAGCATCAAGGTCGGTAATTACAGAGAACACAGACCTCGTTAGGAAAGAATCTGATTAGGTATCATTAAGGAGGCGTCTGATCCTCTGGCCTGACCACCCTGTAAACAGTGGAAACATCTGTCACAGGCATAATTACACTATTACAATTTACTCTGTACTGTAACTGTATATGTATTATGTTTAACTCTTTTGTAATTGGGGAAAAAAGCTGTTATTATAATAAATAAATGACCTAATAAATAAATACATAATACAAATAAATGTGGACAATAAATATAGAAACAAATCCTTAATCATGAAATAAATCTGCAGGTTAATTTGAGAATAAATAAATATCCACAGAAATAGAAAATAAATCAAACAAAGATATTTATTGAATATAAAATAAGAACATTTCATTCCAACATTTTCTTGCCTTTTTTATTTTATGTTTTTTTTTATTTGTAATGCTTCATAGTTGACGATGCTGATCCGGTGTGAACTGTTGCAGGTACTGCGCTGTATGTCTACAACGATGCTGTGTTCACGGACGAGGACTGGAACGGGATTCAGGAGATTGCGAGGAGCCGGAAGAGAGAGGACCCTTTGAAAGTCGGTCGATTTGGGATCGGCTTCAACTCTGTGTACCACATCACAGGTGAGGACAGAAATCATTTTAATATATTTGTATTATCAAATTGTTACAAACCTTTTCCTCGTGATCATGAAACCAGAATATTTTTTATATATTATTGTTTTCTTCTTTCTGTTTAGATGCTCCCAGTATATTCAGCGGAGACCAGATCGCCATGCTGGACCCTCATCAGACCCTGTTTGGAGTGCATGAGTCGGGGCAGTGTTGGAATCTGAAGACAGACATTAAGGAGATCACAGAACTGGCCGACCAGTTCACCCCCTACGTCGGGATGTTCGGGAACACCGAGAAAACTTTTAAGGACGGCAGTTTCCCCGGGACGTTGTTCCGCTTCCCGCTCCGCCTGAAACCCTCCCAGCTCAGCGGCAACATCTACAACAAGGAAAAGGTTCTGGAGCTCTTTGAGTCGTTCAAAGCAGACGCGGACACGGTGCTCCTCTTCCTCAAGAGCGTGCAGAAGATCTCCTTGCATGTGCGTGAGTCCGATGGTACAGAGCGCATGTTGTTTCAGGTTACAGCTACGGAGAATACCGAGGATAAGTCAGAAAGGCCGAACGCTCTGAACATGCTGGGTCAGGCCGTGGACAGCTACAGCAACGGGGTTCTCAGCTCCACCGTCACCTGCGTCACTTACCAGATGAGCATAGAAACTCAGGATGAGACGGCTAAAGAGACTCAGAGGACGACGTGGCTGGTGTGTAACGGAATTGGTGGCAGAGGGATGTGTGCTGAGCTGGACTCTCTGGCGGATGATTTGAAGTTCACGCCCACCATTGGAATTGCTCTGCCTCTCACTCTGATCAATGACGAAGACAAAGGTGCCACATCAGGATTCTCAGGACGAGCTTTCTGCTTCCTCCCTCTTCCACCCGGGGAGGAAAGCGAGACAGGGCTTCCAGTTCACGTCAGCGGCTTCTTCGGCCTCACGGACAACCGTAGGAGTATTAAATGGCGGGAGGTGGACCAGTGGAGGGACCCGGCGGCTCTGTGGAACGAGCTGCTTATAATCACCGTCATCCCCAGGGCTTACTACGTGCTCATCACTGAGGCTATCAAAAGGGTACAGACCAAAAAGGACCAAGACTTTCCCTTGTCTCCTGCAGGGACCTATGGAGCCTGGCCAGATCCCAAACAGGTTAAGTCCCGCTGGAAACCCATCATCCAGCCGCTGTTTCAGGACTTGCTTCAGGAGCAGGTCATCTATTCCCTCAGCGAGAGCTGGATCCGGCCGGACCAGGCTGTGTTCTCAGAGCTGGACGCAGACGAGGACATTTCAGACACCGTCATCAACTACCTCCAAAGCTCAGGGACACAGGTGGCCAAGGTGCCCGCCGCCGTAGACTTTGTCTTGACTGAGTCCACCGAAGTGATGAAAGTGACGCCGTCTTTGCTGCGGCAGGTGATCAGGAAGTGCAAACACAAAGGGCCGTCGCAGGAGAAGCTGCTGTTGCTGGAGTTTGGCTCTAAGCGACATGAACTACGGCGACCTCATAGGACTGGAGCTGCTGCCGCTGCAAGATGGAACGTTTACATCCTTTTCATCTTCTGTCAGTGAGAAGGACTCCGTTTACATTGCATCTGAAGAATACCCCAGGTAGAGATCATTTGAAAGTGTTTTTTACTGCCAAGTTGTTGGAATTCTAGTCTTAATTACATCCATTATAACATCGTTTTTTTTATTTGCCATTACCTTTGAAGAGGCCCTGTTCTGCTTTTGGGGCTTTCCCTTTCCTGTAGTGTCATATACGTTTATGTGCATGTAAACGGTCTGCAAAGGCCAAAATCCTCGGTTCCCTCCAGAGGGAGTTTCTCTCTCACTTTATTTATATACCAGAGCAGATACAAATGTGATTCCTGTATTACTTAAACGTAAAATATCCATACTTTTTTGTCTTTTTGCTTCATCCTCAGCTCTCTGTATCCAGGACTTGAGGGTCGCTTCATCCTGGAAAGCATTAAACCTTCAGTGATGGACATCTTGAAGAAAGCCGCCAAAAGCAGAGGTTAGTAATTCCCATGTAATCTGTCCCTCACAAACACATGTATGTATAAATAACTCTTTTCACTGTAAATCATTTCTCTTTTTTATTTGTAATCTTAACACAAGGATCTGGCAGTAGAGCCTGTGTATATTTAACGATTTCTGTGAGCAGCATAAAGAACTGTGCAAGGTACGAAAAGCATAAAAGTGATGACTCTGTAGGAGCAGCCATGTTGAAGAAACACAAGGTCACCTTACTATCCTGCAGTGCATTAAAGCACTTCTAATGCATCATGAAGGGGAATTAGAGAGGGAAGATGCTGATTCATGGAAGAGCTGGATTTTGCTGCACAAGATCAGATCCTGTGTACTCTCAATGCTGTAGAGGATCATAACAGAAAGGCAGTGAGAAAATAACCACAGATTCTCTGACATCCCGTTCTCAGGCCATGTCAGTCTCTCCTCCTCACCTTCTACAACAGCTTTTTTTTCTAAACCCGACCAGGTTGAGGTTATTCATCATCCGCTGAATTTAAACCTGTGTTTTACCAACTATGCGTTAAAAATGTCTCACATTAATTCACCTTTTTAGTGTGTCTTAAGAGGTTTCTATTCATTCGTTAAATACACAAGACGAAGAAATCAGATTAAATCTCATCCCATACAGTAAATCTGAAAATGTGTCCTTTAAATTTCAGTGCAACAATATCTTTGGGGGTGCTCAGGTATGTATATCAAAATGTGCCAAACATTCAACCTTTCTAACTATTAGCTGACCTAACGCATGACTGCTAATGAGCAGCGTGGCAACTGCAGTCGGAAAACAACAGATTGAATGTTTGGGGAATGACTTGCTGTGTTTTTCTAGTGATGTGTTATCTTTAGGAGAAATGGTGTGGAAGAGGAATACGGCCATGGTGAATACGCTGACCTTTTTAGGAAAATGTCTGAACATTTTTTTTTCTCAGAATTCTGACTCTAATGTCATGACTCCAAAAAATGCACTTTAGGAAGATCTCAAAAACTATTTCACAAGTGGCCTTCCCCTCTTCCAACCGTAAAGTAGTTCCCTCTACACTGATAAAATGATAAGAATTGCTTCCAGATTGACAGTATTTTGTACTCTATTCAACAAACTGTGTGTGTACAGAACATGATTTTCGCAAGTGTGTATATGTCAGCATATGTGCCTCAAATTAATGTTTCAATATCTTGAATGTTGAGAATGAATACACCAATTATTCATATTTACTAATTGAATTATTTTCTTTTTTACCTTAAATTGAATCTGTGTGTGCAGTGTTGCTCTATAGTTTATTTAGATTTAGTAAATTGCACTCACTGACAGCAGCATTGTGCAATAACAACAACAACCCTGTACTTTGTCTGCTTTCATAGTTAACATTAACTTCTACAATATTAACTGAGGCTAATTTCATTTGTTCTTTGTTATTTTAACAGGAAGACCCTGCACTCAACTACAAGTGCTGAACGCTGAACGATCGTCTCGACTCATCAAGGAGATCCTATCAACAGCCTGGCCAGGTAGAGACTTTATCGTCCAATGGGAACCGGGAAACATAGAGATGAAACACCCAACAGTTTCCTGGCTGAAGATGATTTGGAAGCATCTATACATCCATTTTGCTGATGACTTAAGTACTTTTGAAGACATGCCTTTGATCCCACTTGTGCCACTTGAGGAAAGCGTTGAAACAGTGAAGCTCCTACGTCTGAAAACTCCTTCCCCCATAATCCTTGTGGATGAGGAAGAGTCGCTGCTTTCTGAAAACCTTCTTGACATCATGGAAAAGCTTGGAGGAGTAGTGATGAAGATGCTGGATTCATGTTTGCAGCACCCCCTACTAAAGAATTACATCCACCCTTCCTCTCCTGGTATGCTTCTGCAAATTATGGGTAGAATGCCAACACAACGATTATCCAGCCAAGTTGCTTCTTACTCAGTCGAAGAAAAGATTGCACTCAGGAACTTTCTTGCAGGACTGTCTGACATTACAGAAATGGAAAAGCATACTCTGCTTGAGCTTTCAATTTTTGAGAAAGTGGGGAACTGCTCTGGAGGTAACTCAGCATTTACATCACTGAGAGGAGCTAGAGCTTTACATCACAGAGCCAAGTATCCACCAGATGTGAAATTATCTGTGAATCTTGTGGGTTGCTGTGACGAGGAATCAATACGCCTCATCAAGCTGCTGAATGTAGAACAAGTGAAGACGACAGAATGTCTGAAGATGATTATAAGGGATATTGAGAAGGGGTTCTACACACAAGATGAGATAACCCACATCATGCTTTGGGCACTTAAACATCTGGCGTTCCTAAAAAATGAAAACTCAGCTGTGATAGGATGGCTTTCTGTGCTGAAATTCATTCAGTTGTCTTGTGGAAAGTCAGTCAAAGCCTCAGAGCTCTTCGATCCTGAGCTGGAGATTCTACAGAGTCTGTTCTACATGGAAGAGAAAACCAGATTTCCAACAAGTACCTTCACGTCTTCTTCTGATATTCTTCATTCACTTAAACAACTGGGACTAAGAAATGAAGTACAGCTCAGTGAAAAAGATGTACTTAAAGTAGCAAAGAAGATAGAAGAGCTACAAAGCACCAAAGAGCCTGAGTGGGACTTAATAGTCAAAAAGGCAAAAACACTCCTGCAAATACTGAACAGGCAAACAAAGCTGGTGAAATCAGCTGATGCTCAGGCCTCTTTGCTAAAACTGAAATGGGTACCTGTCTGCAAAGAAAGACCTCTTACATACCCTAAATCACTTGCTTGGGTTGGAGACACTCTGAATATCAGCTCTTTGTCAGAGATGTGTGACTTGTCTCATGCAGTGCTTGTGGGCTCTTCAGTTGCAGTGGTTGAACACACATCTGCAGGTATGAAGAAGGCACTGAAACTAACTGTAGAGCCCCAAGTGGATCAAGTACTACAGCACCTACAAGCGGTGAACGACTGGCATAAATCACAAGCATTCACCACAGAGGATTGGTATCAATTCCAGCAGATCTTGTTTGAGATATACGGTTTCATGCAGGCTCATCTTGAAGACGCTAGAGAGGCGATGAAGTCACTGCCTTTTGATTGGGTGTGGACGGGGAAGACATTCTCATCACCGGGCCAGACAGTCCTTAAGCCCCTCACTGACCTTGACTTGCAACCCTACCTGTACTCCCTGCCAAAGACTATCAGAAAGTTTCACAAACTTTTCAAGTTCTGTGGTTCAGTTGAGGAGGTTAGGTCAAGCCATGTGTTCGAAGTCATCAGCACCATCCGACAAAGATGTGAAGGAGAAATTACCAAGGAGGAAAGCCAACATGATATCCTACTTTTAGTCAACATCCTGAGATGGCTGAACAACAATCAGATACCTGTAGATACTAACATGCATGTGCCGATTCTTTGTTACAAGGACCCAAGCAAATTAGCGATGAGACCCATTCATGAATGCACCTACTGTGACATCAAGGTTGACGATTTGAATGACTTGCTTGAAGATGCATCAGAGCCTATTGTACTAGTGCATGACGACATCCCCATGAAAACTGCAGAGTGGCTGAAGGTGCCATGTTTGAGCACAAGGTTGATAAACCCAGAGAACCTTGGCTTTGAACAATCAGGCCAACGAGAACCTCTAACAGTGAGGATAAAGAACATCTTGGAGGAATATCCATCTGTAGCAGACATTTTTAAAGAGCTTCTCCAGAATGCTGATGATGCAAGCGCGACAGAGTGCAGTTTCCTTATTGATATGAGGAAAAACCTTGACATACGAGAGAATCTCCTTGACCCTGGCATGGTTGTTTGCCATGGACCCTCCCTGTGGTCTTTCAACAGCTCTGTGTTCTCTGACACTGACTTTCTGAACATCACACGGTTAGGTGGATCAGTAAAGAGATGTGAGGCGGACAAAGTTGGCAAGTTTGGCCTGGGCTTCAACTCAGTTTATCACATCACTGATATCCCCATTATAATGAGCAGGGAGTTCATGATCATGTTCGATCCAAACATCAATCACATCAGCAAGCACATCAGAGACAGGTCTAATCCAGGTATCAAAATCAACTGGAGCAAGCAGCAGAAAAGGCTGAGAAAATTCCCCAACCAGTTCAAACCTTTCATTAATGTCTTCAATTGCCAGCTTCCTCTAGCTCAGGACTCCCCATACAAGTACAACGGTACACTGTTCAGACTACCGTTCAGAACAGAGCAGGAAGCCTCAGCAAGTGAAATCAGTAGTCTGTACTACAACACCACTGACATCTATTCCCTGGTTGATGAGTTCAGCATATGTGGCCATCGATTCATTCTGTTCACTCAGCATGTTGGAAGTATGGTCTTAAAATACCTGAAATATGAGGAACCAAGTCCAGCAGGAGCACAAGATGTTGTTACCATCAACAAAAGTGTGTGGTCATCAAAATCCTCATACGGACCTCTGAGCATCCTGAAATCAGCAGCAAAGGTTATGAAGAAGGTAGCAAGCACCAACAGGGTGCCCGCTGATGTTCCAAAGTCTGGATGCATCATACGCGTTCTGGTGGAGGAGTTTCATAACGTGTTCAAACGCATTGTCGATCTCCATTCGCCCCTGTTTAGAGGTCCAGAGGAAGATCCAAATCAGTACTTTGAAATGGCTGCAAAAGGTGCTCAGACAAGAAGACTCACAGATGAAATGCCCTCAAAGGCAGTTGAAGTCACCAACTGGCTCATTTGCTCATGCATGGATGTAACTGAGGCCCTCAAGTTTTCCCTCAGTGATAGCGGAAAAAGACTTGGACTAGTGCCTTGTGGAGGAGTAGCTGTTCTGCTCGCAGAGGAAGAGAACCGCAGATGGACAGTTAAGACAAATAACACACCAATCGGAGAGGTGTTTTGTTACTTACCCCTCAGAATCAAAACAGGCTTACCAGTCCACATTAACGGCTGCTTTGCTGTGACTTCCAACCGCAAAGAGATCTGGAAGACAGACACCAAGGGACAGTGGAATTCTGTGTTCATGAGACATGTTATTGTCCAGGGGTATTTAGCAGCACTCACAATGCTACGTGCAATGGCTGAGAATGGAGAACTGCTCAACTACAGCTATTACGCAGCATGGCCAGATCCAGGTCAGGTGCACGATGACTTCACACTGGTCAGCCAAGGTGTCTACCAAGAAATAGCCAAAGGGGGTGACAGTGAGCATGCAAAGGTTTTCTCAGACGGCAATACCTGGGTGTCTATCAAATATGTCAGGTTCCTTGATGACGCCTTGCTCTGTAGGCCAGACATTGGTCCTGCTGCTTTCAAGATATTCTTGAAATACCTCAAGAAGAGTGGCTCCCAAAACCTCTGTGCGGTTGAGCTGCCTGACTGGGTGAAGGAGGGGTTCGATGATGCTGGGTGTAAAGGAAGGTTGATGGAAAACACCCTGACAGAGAAGCAGTTCTTTTCAGACGTCTTTTTTCCTCACATCCAGGAAATTGACGAAGAGCTTCGAGATCCCCTGATGCATCATGTCCTAAATGAGAAACTTGAAGACTTTGCATCAATCCTCAGGGTTACTCCGTGTATCCCATGCTCTGGCCCCAATAAGGAACTGGTATTACCTTCAAGACTCATTCACCCAGAGGGAAGAGTTGCTAAACTGTACAACAGTGAGGATGGAAGATTTCCTGAAGGGACTTCTAAAGACTACCTTAACCCTGTGTGTTTGGTGAAGCTAGTTCAGTTGGGCATGGTCAAAGATGATCTGTTATGGGAGGACCTGATTGAACGCGCTCAATCCGTTATTGAGCTTAATGAAAAGGATCATACAGCTGCATGCTTACGTAGCAGTATAATACTAAGTCTCATCGACGAGAAACTGAAGATGAGCGATCCAGGAGCCGCTGAGCTCTTTGAGAAGCTACATGACACCAAGTTCCTTCCATTCCTGTCAAGACCTGCAGGCTTCTCACTGCCATGGCATGGGAACAACTATTCCCCAACAACAATGTTCTCTGCTAAAGAACTATTCACAACTGAACATCAGGAAACAGTGTGTCTGATGAAACCAATCTTGAATGAGAATTCTCCATCTTTCAAAGGTTGCGGTGCAATGTCATTGGCTGTGAAAGACTGCCTTGGCCTGATAAGAAAGCCCTCAGTTAGCCTGGTAATCAGTCAACTAAAGGAACTCTCACAGTCATTTGATGGTGTCACACTGTACCAAGAAAACATAACAAATGCATGTTACAAGTTTCTTCATGAGGAAATGCTGCAGGATGAGAAATCAAAAGGCAAAATAACTGAGGAACTGAAAGAGTTCAATTCCATCCTTGTGGAGAACACGTATGTCAATCCCTCCAAAGTTGCATTCCACCTGAATTTTGATGCAGCTCCACATCTTTACCAGCTCCCTAACAAATACAGAAACAGCTGTCGAGAGCTCTTTGAAAATGTTGGGGTACAGCCTAGCTTCACAGTAATGGATTTCTCTACAGTTCTCGAAACTGTGAAGGAAGGATGTGGACGAAGGGTTCTCACTGAGGAGAACTTCCAGTTGTGTCGCAGAATAATTAGTGAAGGAATATGGAGCTTGATAAGAGACAAGAACCAAGAATACTGCCAAACAAACTATGGTGGAATTCTGTTACCTGACTTCAATCTGACATTGCAGGCATCCAAATCCCTCTGCTACAATGACTGCCCTTGGATCAAAGTCAGAGACACTTCAGTGAAATACTGTCATGGGGATATTCCAAGAGAAGTCGCTGTGAAATTAGGAGCAGTCCCAAAACGTCACAAAGCCTTGGAGAGGTATGCCTCAAATGTGTGCTTCACCCAACTGGGGAGTGAGTTTGGACAGAAAGAGAAACTCACAAGCAGAATTAAAAGCATTCTCAATGCATATCCATCAGAGAAAGAAATGCTTAAAGAGCTGCTTCAAAATGCAGATGATGCCAAAGCCACTGAAATTTACTTTGTTTTTGATCCAAGGACACACCCCTCCGACAGAATATTTGATGATAAATGGATCCCAATGCAAGGCCCCGCTCTCTGTGTATATAACAACCAGCCTTTCACAGAGGATGATGTTAGAGGTATCCAGAACCTTGGCAGAGGAACAAAAGAAGCAAATCCAGGCAAAACTGGTCAGTATGGAATAGGATTCAACTCTGTCTATCACATCACTGACTGCCCGTCCTTTATCTCAAACAATGACATCCTGTGCATCTTTGATCCACATGCACAGTATGCACCTGGGGCTACATCTGTGAGTCCTGGAAGAATGTTTAGAGACCTGGATTCTGACTTCAGATCTCAGTTTTCGGATGTTCTTAGTCTTTACTTGGGAGTCCATTTTAAGTTAGAACGCAGCACAATGTTCAGATTCCCCATCCGCTCTAAGAACATGACAAAAACATCAGAGATCAGTTCTGTTCCAGCTTCAGACAGAATGGTGCAAAACCTTCTGGATAAGCTAAAAACCGACGGGGCAGAGCTTCTGATGTTCCTCAACCACATGGAGAAAATATCTATCTGTGAGGTTGATGAGGCATCTGGCAAACTAAAAGTGCTCTATTCCGTGACAGCCAAAATATCAGATGGAGATCGGCTAAAACGCAAACAGTTTCATGCCTCAGTCATTGACAGTGTGACCAAAAAGAAGCAGCTCACTGCTATCCCAGTCCAACAGATAACTTATACAATGGACATAGAGGATAATGATGGAAATTTGACCACATGGATGATTTGCAACCGCTCTGGCTTCCCTGACATTGAAAATGTCTCAAAAAGTGTTATCTCAGCTCACAAAAATGAAGACATAACTCTGTTTCCCCGTGGAGGTGTAGCTGCATGTGTAAGCCACAACTACAAAAAACCCCACCGAGCCTTCTGCTTTCTGCCCCTCTCACTGGAGACTGGCTTACCGTTCCATGTCAATGGCCATTTTGCCCTAGACTCTGCTAGGAGAAACCTATGGAGGGATGACAACGGAGTGGGTGTAAGAAGTGACTGGAATAACAATTTGATGACATCACTGATAGCTCCTGCCTGTGTGGAACTGCTGATTCAGCTTAAGCGTCGATACTTCCCAGGTCCTGATCCTACCATGAACGTGCTACAAGGCACACCGCTTCATGCTGTTAAAGATACTTTGCGGAAATATCTGTTCTTCTTCCCAGTCAACAGACTTGATATACAGCCAGACTGGTACTGCCTGGTTAAAGCAGTGTACAACTGTATCCATGCTGACATGAAGCGTTTGCTACCTGTTGTGAGAGCAGCGCACATGGAGAACTCTGACATGCACACTGTCATTTACATTTCATGGGTGAATACATCCACTGAAAACAAAGGCAGAGCCTTTTTTGATAATCTGCTTCAAGATGAGCTTCAGTACTTGAAAAACACAGAGTACAACATGACCTCAAGGAAGTCTGTGGCTGAAAGTGTCTACAGGCTCAAGACCTTGCTTCTGGATATAGGTTTCAACCTGGTACACAGCTGCGACGAAACAGCAAACCTCTACTTCTGTCTGGAAGATGCAGGGATACCCGTCAGTTATGTAACACCAGAGGATGTCCGCAGCTTTCTCCACACTTTCTCACTTCCAGACACGTCTTGCCACGTGGGAAAGCTCCCCTGCCGTCTTCAACAGTCTAACTACAAGCTAGTTCATAACGTAAAGCTTCTAGTTGACTACTGCTTCAAGGACATAGAAGTGGAAAAAGTCACCATTGAGGGTTTGCCTCTTTTGTTAACAATGGACACTATGCTTCAGGTCTTTGACTCCAAGAGACCAAAGTTCCTGACAACACATCATGAGCTAATCACGTCAAGGAAGGAAATGTTCATGAATACACTGTACACCAAGTACAGCAATATCCTTTTGGAGGCAGGAGCTGCAAAGATCTTTGACATCAGCTGCTTCGCGGACCTACTTGGGTCGGTTCTTCCAAGAGAGTATCGAACAAGGATCCCTGTTAAGTGGAGAGACAACTTCACAGGTGAATCTTGGCTGAAGAATGTATGGAACTTCATCAGTGAGAATATCGCTGTTAAGGAAGATCAGGTGGACATCAAACTCAGTTTTGACACTGTGATGGACATACTGAAAGACTGGGCTCTTCTACCTGGGATCAAATTCTTGGCAAGAGAAAAAATAGTGGTCCCTGAGCAGGATGTGCTTCTACCTCTGAGTTTGATTAACATAGCCATATTTCCACATGGCCAAAATGACAAAGTCTTTCACACCCTGATGAAAGCAGGGTGCATTCAGCTTGCAGTGAACAAAATCTGTGTCAAAGAGAACCCCATCATACCTTTTCTGGCACAGCACACAGCAAACATTGAAAATCCCACAAGTGTTTTAAAGGCTGTAGAGTACATGATCCAGACATCTGCATTCAAAACAGCAAATCTGACTGACAAGGACTTTGAGGCTCTTCTGTTGTACTTCAACTGCAACCTAGCTAACCTCACACAACAGGATGCACAAAGCCTGAAACTCCTCCCATGTTTTAAATCAGTTAGTGGGAGATACATCAGCATTGCAAACAATGGGACAAACTATGTCCTTGAAAAAAGCATTCCCACTGAGGACATAGAAAAATGGGCTCACACACCCTCCTTTGCCTTTCTTTTTGACAATCCACAGCTCAAAGAATTGTACACTTTCCTTGGCTGCAAACCAATTGATGACTTAGAAATCTACCTTCAACATCTCCTGCCAAAGTTTGAGAGTCTCTCTTATAATGCCAAAGTCGAACACATTGTGTACTTGAAGGAGAGACTACTGTCAATGGAAGAATCCTGTGAAATGAAGGATCAGCTCTATGAGAAATTGGAAGGTCTGTTGTTCATCTATGACTACTCAAACAGACTCAGGCCAACCAAGTTTTTCTATGATGAGACAGTGAAGGTGTTTGAAGTCATGCTACCTTCAAAGTCATTCATACCAAGTGACTTTTTCAAGAAAGTTGAGCAAGTTTCAAAACCCAAGAACGGGACACTGTTGCTCACCTCGTGGATAACCTTTCTGAGAAATATTGGTCTCAAGCATGAGGTGTCACAGCAGCAAGTGCTTCAGTTTGCAAAGGAGGTCAGCATCAAATCCCAAACAGAGAGCTGGACCAAAGAAAAGGTGCAACACATTGTTGATGTTCTCTTGAACCACATTTTCACAGAGAGGACGGATCTGTTCCAGGGTAATTTCCTCAAAGAGCTTTCAATGATACCATTCCTGTGTCCAGAGAGAGCCCCCAAAGAACTCATCAAGCTTCATTCTCAGTACCAAGAGATGAGCGGCTCACTTCCTCTGATTCGCTTCAGTGGGTCTCAGGTAAATCCAAAATTCAAGCAAACAGATATCATTCACTTGCTTTGGACATCATGTCCAATCTTACCAGAGAAAGCTACACCCTCCAGCATAAAGGACCAGGAGGAGAATCCTCTCACTGGACAGGAACAACTTGACCAAGTTCTAACCATGTTAGGCGTCAACTTGGACCCACCCTTGGAGAAAGTCATAAGCAACTGTAAGAACATCTGCAATATATCCAACCCGGATGATGAAATGGTGAAAACAAGGAACAAAGTTTTAAAGTCCACCTACGAGTTTCTCAATGCAGATAAAAGAGACTTCCGTTACCAGCTCCGTGGGGTGGCTTTTGTCATGGTTGAAGATGGCTGGAAACTGCTGAAACCTGAAGAAGTTGTGATTAATTTGGACAATGAATCTGACTACAAACCCTACTTGTACAAGTTGCCTCTGGAACTTGGTAACTTTCATCAACTGTTCAAACTTCTTGGCACAGAAGACGTTGTGTCAACCAAACAGTATGTTGAAGTGCTCTCACGCATTTACAGAAGTTCAGAAGGCAAGCAGCTTGACCCAAATGAAATGAGAACTGTCAAAAGGGTTGTCTCAGGATTGTTCAAGTCGCTCCATAATGATCCTGTGGAAATCCGCAAAGATCTTGATAGTCTCAGAGATTTGATGTTTTATATGCCAAGTCATGATGGTAAATTAGCTAAATCCAATAGCTTGGTGTTTGATGATGCCCCGCACTACAAAAGCAGAATTCAGGGTAACGTTGGAGTTCAGATGCTTGTGGACATGAGCCAGTGCTATCTGGGCAAAGATCACACCTTCCACACAAAGCTGATCATGCTACTGCCACAGAAACTAAGGCCTAGACTTTTGAGTAGCATTCTTGAGGAGCAACTTGATGAAGATTCTCCAAGAATGTGCCAGTTTGGAGCTCTTTGCTCACTTCAAGGCCGCCTTCAGCTCTTGCTGTCTTCAGAGCAATTCATCACAGGACTAATCAGAATAATGAAACATGAGAATGATAACGCATACCTTGTGAATGAGGAAAAAGCCATACGTCTCTGCAAAGCCCTTTGTGAAGGGTTGAAAGTTTCTTGTTTTGAGAAACTCCAGACAACACTAAGAGTGAAAGGATGTAGCCCCATTCAACACAGCCGCAGCGAAACACTTGCCTTTCTCAAGAGGTATGGCACAGCTGTGATTCACCTCTACATCCAACATTCAGACAGCAAAGACATTAATTTTCTCTTGGCACTGGCAATGACATTGAAGTCTGCGACAGACAATTTGATATCTGACACATCCTACCTGATTGCCATGCTGGGCTGTAATGATATATACAGAATCACAGAAAAGCTGGACAGCCTTGGGGTTAAGTATGACTCGACAGAGCCTTCAAAACTTGAGCTACCCCTCCCTGGAACCCCAATACCAGCGGAGATACATCACACACTCCTCATGGATCCCATGAATGTATTTTACCCAGGAGAGTATGTGGGTTACCTTGTAGACTCTGAGGGTGGAGACATATACGGATCCTACCAGCCTACCTATACATACGCCATCATTGTTCAAGAAGTGGAAAAGGAAGAGGAAAACCCAAACTTCCTTGGGAAATGCTTCCAGATTGACATTGGTTACAGTGAGTACAAAGTTGTCAGTTCCCTTGACTTGTACAAATTCTCAAGGCAAGAAGAGAGCACCAATGCCCGGGAAACTAGTGCCCCGTCAACTCCTACAAGCCCAAACAGTCGTTCCTCTGGTTCACGAACAACCCCTCCTGTTTTCGCTGGTAAGGAAAACCTAAGACCACCCTCTCAAAAACAGTCTCCAAAAAAGATTAAGCTTCACACAATTCCTGAGATTCTGAAAGAAGTGACCTTAGTAGTTGAACAAGCTTGGATGCTTCCTGAGACAGAGAGAAAGAAGATAATCCGCCGATTGTATCTCAAGTGGCATCCAGACAAAAATGCAGAGAATTTGGACGTTGCCACTGAAGTCTTCAAGCACCTACAGAACGAGATCAACAGGATGGAGAAACAAACTTTGACTGATCAGCAAAATGCTGAGAGAGCTTCTAGGAGATCTTACTCCACAACATCCTCTCGCTTCCAGTCGGAGAAGTCTTCATATCAAAGGTTTTATTCATCGTGGAACCAAGAAGCAACAAGTCACAAGTCAGAAAGGCATTTCAGGGAACATTATAGCAGCCATGCGGGTTCATCACAATCCCACCGTTTCTTTGTGCCACCTACCTTTAAGACAGTTGGAAACCCAGTGGAGGCTCGTAGATGGCTGAGGCAAGCAAGAGCAAACTACTCTGCTGCTCGTAATGATCTCCATAAAAATGCCAACGAGTGGGTTTGTTTCAAGTGCTACCTCGCCACAAAGCTCGCACTGATAGCTGCCGACTACGCAGTCAGAGGAAAGTCAGACAAAGATGTGAAACCAACTGCACTGGCTCAGAAAGTGGAGGAGTACAACCCTCAGTTGACCGGCCTTTTGAATGACGTTCAGATCCTGGAAGGCTATGGTGTGGACAGCCTGAGAACTCGCTATCCCGATCTTCTGCCGTTTCCTCAGATTCCCAACGACAGATTCACTTCTGAGGTGGCAATGAGAGTCATGGAATGTACCGCACGGATTATCATAAAGCTTGAAACCTTTGTGCAGCAAAAAATATAAACCTGTCGTTAGAGATGAGAATAAAATGACAGTATGCATAGATCCTCTGTGGAATGGAGGACACCCATGGCTGCGTGCAATGCAGATCATGTGTTTCACTTTGAATAAAATTGGAAGTATCCAGCTGGCAGCTTATGGTACATGTGCAGTTTCTACCTGTGATGGTGGTGCTGTGGCCTATGCACCGTAAAGACATGTATGGCTCCCATAACATTTTAGGCTGTCTCTATTTAGATGTGCTGTAATATGTGAAAAGAATATGCATATGCTGTACATACAGTTGCCTAAGCAATACGTTTTGTTTACTATAGTCCCCACATTGACGATATTAGCTCTGAGTTAGATTTAAAAAATGCTGCTTTTTTTACTTTATATTTTATAAAAATATATATATATTTTCTTGCTACAGAAAATCAGTTGAGTGTATTGAAAGAAATACATAACCTCTAAATGTAAAATACTGTCATGCAACATGTCCTCATGAAAGACAACTCAGCAAGTCAAGGAAATAACAGTTATGTTTGTAAATGGTCTTTTTTGTATGTTTATGGTTGATTTCACATTTTTTCTGTAACATAGCCACACAAAGCACTTTTTGAATCGCCTCATGTACTTGCCGAGCGCTTGTGTCACCCCAAACACTTGTGGGAGTCCAACTGTGAATGGAAAACATTTTACTTTGAATGAAATTGTTTTTTATTGTGGATAGGTTTTGTTTTTTATAGCTATGTTAAATGTTAAGGGACTATTTTGAATAATGACCTGTTCTTATGAACCATGTGTACTCTGGGGCCCTATAGTACGATTGCATACAGGTGTAAAAGCGTGATAGCAGCCCAACAAACTTCCATTAGGAGAAACGCACTTCACACATCTTCACCAACTTGACAATATATGCGATGCGTTTACTAAAAGCGCTGCATGTACAAAACACTGCAAGAAGCTCAAAACATAACAGACACTAAAAAGTGACGCACACGGCTCGGACCAGAGCCCTTGATGACGTTCGGGGGTTACAAAGTTCGCTAACTGTCACTGTTGTTGGAAACCTACATAAAATGTGATTTTTATTGGCTTATTTTAACAATGCGATCACACTTTTCCTTAATGTTATTACAGATCTGCTGTAAGCTATCTAGCTCTTGTAGCTAACCTAGCCATTTAAAAAAAACCTGAAAAAACCCTTAGAATTATGAAACAGTAATTCTGCCAACAGTGAAAAGAAAGTGCAGCGTGTTTCTCCTAATTAAAGTGTTTTAGGCCGTTCTAGCGAGTTTGCACCTGTCAACCACCGTGCTCTGCTTTGATATCTTCAGCTTTGGATAGCGCGGTAAAGATTGAACCTCAGCCTAAACAAGTTGTCCAAAATAAGGTTGAGAATACCATGTAGGAAAGATGATAAAATACAGAGCCGTACACGTCATTCTTTTGGCACAACCCACAACAAGGTAACTTTTAGCTTTTCCAAGGAACATACAGCTGCACCAAACTGTGGTGCTAATGTGTTTTTACTGCAGCATTGGCTTTATTTTACCTTTAGTAGGACTATACACACACTGACCATGAATTGTAAATGTCATTTTCAAACCGTTTAAAATGTGTATTTGTTATTTTATTAAACCTCAAGCTTGAGGTAACTCAGCCGATATCTCGTTGAGTGAACAGTGGAGAACATTTGGTACCATACATGTTGATGTACACTGTGCCATAAGGCCTAATAAATCCCCCTTAAATCAGATGTGTCTGTTTTTGCACCTAAAACATTTGAAAACACTACATGTTCATGTTGCACTTTTTAAATTCATATTTTGTATAACATCCTTCAACTATTTAATTGTATACTGTGTCTCAAGCTTGTTAGCAAAACACCCCTTTGGTTTACATGATAAATATGAATTCAGTTACTGATTTACTAGTATTGACATGGGAATGTTGCAGCTCGTTTCTGAAACAGCAGCACGATTCTCAAGTGTTTTGGGCCATTTACAGCCTCCGTAATGTCGACATGTTTCTGCATAAGCAAACACTGGATTTGAGACTGCACATTTGTGCCAAATATACACGAGACCCACTGACGGAAAGGTGGCTCTCTTGCTTGCTGGTCCATGGTGTTTGTACCTTCTTTTTTTGTTATGCATCCTGGTGGTACAGCACTGCTTTTCCACAAGAGTGCACCAGAGAGCCAAGAACCATGCTTCTCATGTAATCAAAAGTCAATTCCTCTCCACATTATATCTTCAGCAGACCACAAGAGTGCAAATTATAACATCCGGTCCTCTAGTGCCTTTATGTTTATAAGATTTTATCAAAAAACAAGTTGCCAGTCTTTAAAAAAGAAAGTAAATGAGTATGAGAGACACAAAGTAGAAGAATAGCACAAAGTTTATTAAACATACAAAAATAATAAATACACATTACACACTTATAAAATATGTCAGAACACGTGGGAAAACTGCAAATGACCTACTTAATAATACTGACAATGATAACACAACACCATGAGTAATGTGTTCAAAACAGTGATGCAGATACATAGATGAATGTTTCCATCATTTAAAAATATTGCCCTTTTTAATCCTAATCTTACAGATGCAAATGTCACCTGACATGCATATTATGTAAAAAATAATCCTGTTATTTTTCCATTCAGAATCCTATAAACTACAGATTTTTCATTACTATTAAATTGGCTATACCGGTTTATTGCATAAGCATCACTGCATGCTTTGTACGGAGGCCGACAGGTGCAAACGTGCTACCACTAGGCCCAAAACACACTAAAAATGATGCACACAGTTAGGACCAGAGCGCTTGTTGGCATTCAGGGATTATAAAGCTGGTCCTCTTTCAACTTCATAATGTCCCCTGGTTTGTCTAGAGCTTCTGGCTGCGTTTTGCATTTTTTACTTTGAGTAAACGCTGCAAGATGTTTCTACATTTGCATGCGTACTTATGTGAGCTTAAACAAAGGCCAAACACACATACTTTAACTAAAGAACAAAACAACTATTACGTAATACATACCTAGTAACACTTTATTGTATCATAAGCACGTGGTTTTAATCCAAAGCATATGAAGAAGTCTAGTGTCCAGATTTGAAACAAATACAAAAAGAAAATGAAATCCATCTCTGAAAGGACAAAATATTTACTCTAATTTTACCCCAATTAAATAAAAACATGCTAAACACCAAGACAAACACACTACCAACCAAGGGCTTGGAGCCAAAAGGGCGCATAAACCAAAATAAGTATACATTTTTTGTTTAATCCAAGCCTTTGATTTGCGTCTGTGTATTTATTGCACCACAAGATAATATTGCATAGGATGTAAGCTGTTTCCAGCTCCTCATTGCCCAGCCATGATACTGTGCGTGATAAAAATCCTCCACAAAGCTCTGATGCAGATACATTTGGAGCCGAGTGCAAATTTGTTTCAGCTGAATGGTTAGGAGGTCATAAAAGCAACGAAAAGGATGCGTTTCATGACATCTCCAACATGTACGCCAGCAGGCATTTGTATTTTTACAGGCCTTGATGCACCAGTGAGAGATCAGAAGAGCCCCACAGTGGTACAAAGATAACGAAAATAAAAAACCCAGGCTAGATATAAACAGTTGTGCTTGTTGCCTCCCAGAAGAGGCATCTACCGAGAGACGGAGAATCGATTACCTTGTCAGAGTCTTTTTAGCACTCCTGATTCTCGCTGCAAGTGGAGGTGACCCCGGCCTTGGACAGGAAGAGCTTTCCACTGGGACAAACGCAGACCTCGTACAGACCCTGAGCGTTTCCAGAGACGCCTCCTTCGCTCTGGCTTAGGGGCAGGCTCGGCATGCACACCGTCTCCGCATCCAGCACCAGCTGCACGAGCAAGGACGAAACAAGGAGAGAGTGATTTGAATCAACAAGGAAACAACACTTTCCACTTAAGGCGAGTGCAAAAACACATAATGGCCCACAGCCAGAGGTGGAAGAAGTACTCCGATTTTTAGTTTGTAGCAATATGTAGTTGTAGAAACACTCTGTAACATGTAAAGTCCAAATGTATTGGCATCAAATTATACTTAAATTATCAAAAGTAAAAGTAGTCTTTTGAGAATCATATATATGAAATAACTGGATTAGGAATCAGTTGTGGAAGAAGTTCTCCAATCCTTTACTTAGAGGCCCTATTATGCTCATGTTCAGGTTCATATTAGTATGTTTTGCCTCTACTGTAATGTAATATGTAATAATGTTTACTGTAACATCATTTAATGTTAATAAAGGTCTCTATTTTTCTCATACTGCCTGTGCTGCGGCACCTCTTCACACCCTCTGATTGGTCAACCACTTAGAGATGCCCCGCCCCTTAGCCTATCACATACAATGTGTTGGAGAGCTAGCCAATAGAAGCACAAGACTTCTAGTGATGTCACTACATTACGGAAGTAAACAAAGGAGTCCAATGGAGGTGTTTCAGACAGAGGGAACAGACCATTTGCATGCACAAAAACCAATAGAACAAACAAAAAGCACAATAAGGCCTCTTTGAGTCTAAAAGACACAGTGTAGTGCAGAAATGGTATTTATTTACCTTTCTAAAAACGTTCAACAAATTCATGTCACTTAATTGACAGTGAACGAAAGTAGAATAAATACGGCACTAAAGTAGAAGTTGTCTAATGAGCTCTCTCTGGGCTAGTCAGTTATTTGGACAAAATCTGTCCACGAAATGGAAAAAGCTGGGCTGCTATCAAACTGAGTGAGGCCTGGATGAAAAGCAGGTGAGCCTGAGAGAGATTAAAGAAGCGTGAAGCAGCCTGTCGCTGAAAAAGCATTATTCCCTCGGTAATCAAAAGAAAAACCGTTGGTGTGCTGAAGACGTCAGAAAGTTTACGGTGTTTTCCTTACCAGTCCTAGGCTAGACTGCAGAAGGATGTCCATGTTGGAAGCCACTTCGATGTTTCCGGCCAGCGCTTTGAGATGAACTCCTTTTGGGGCGTCCAAACTGAGAGAGCGGGTGGGGGACTCCAACCTAAAGAGGAAATAGAGCGGGGATTTATGAAGAGAACTGGATACAGCGTTGGAGGGAAGGCCCTCTATGAGAGATGCTCAGTGGTGCATGAAGCCAAAACGGTTGAGAGTGGTGCAGTAATGAGTCCTAAAACCTGGAGAAAAAAAAACCTGTCCCCTTATCTGGAGGTCAATGGTTATCTGAATCTGTTTTCGGTTGTTGTCTGAAACAAGGACCAGATATCACTGGTAAATTTAAAAATGGCGGTTACTAACAAGTGTTTAAATGAGACGACTAAACGTCATCACACACAACATTAGCTACCTTTAACTATAGTCGATATTTATCAGTTGTTTTTTTTATCAAACACTGCTTATGTAACTGTTAAAAGTTTCATCCCACATTGTTTATTAGATGATATCCCAGGATTGTGTACATCCTTAAGATGTTGTGTTGCTTCAGTGGTTATCATGCACGATATGTTTTCTGCAGGGACTCGAGTCATGACTTGCAGTCTTTATGCATTATCAATTATCATGAACAATACAAGAATATGGAAACACTCACTTCAAGTCTTTTAAAAGTTCAGATCTCAGCATGGGAGTCTCCACCGAGTGCTGGAAAAGAGCTCCTTCAGGACCTGATGGAGAAAGAGACACAGTTGAGAGGAGGTTAAATCAAGGCGCTACAGAAACTATTACTGAACTTAGGTTTGTATAAATGTATTTATTCTACGTAATTTATCTTTTTATGGCACATTATTACTTTAATTTATCCCATTTTATACTATATTTTATTTTCTATTGGACATTTTAACTTTAAGCACTTTATTAAAATGTTCAATTTAAATTCTCATGAAAAAAAAAACAAGGGACAAAAAATGTATGTTTGTATAAATATCTATTCCATGTGATTTTAAATTGTATTGCACATTCTTTCTTTAACATATGTGTACATACATTTTTAAAATAATTATTTTAAATAATTTTTTATTTAATTCTAAATTTTCAAATTTTTTCTTTTATTAAATAAAAACATTCTTCAAAAAATATTCCTTCAAATATTAATTTATGTACAAAATACTCAGATTTATTTGAGTACTGACTTTTTGTTGGTCATGTGGTATTACATCAGGCATCACCAGCGAGCTCCATTTTTTTTCCTTTGAGTCCAAATATGAACAATCGAACAGCCATCCTTTCTTACATTTTGAGTTAGATGAATGGCAGCATGCTAAACAAAAATAGCAAACAGCAGACTTGATTTGCATTGTCATTGGGAGCATGCTTACATCAGCATTCAGCTCAAAGCACATGCTGTGCCGTCTCACTGAGCTGCTAGTGACGCTGTCAACTCTTTGTCTTGTTTTTGTTGTTTATTGCTTCAATTTGTGAAGCTTGGTTTTTTTTAAGTAAGAGTGTGCTGACCGTAATTCAAAATGACCTTGTGCAGGAAGCTATCAGCTGACACTCCCTTCAACATAAATCAGCCATCACAGTGTGTGGTCAGTGACCCACAACAACACAATCCATATACACACACACACACACACACACACACACACACACACACACACACACACACACACACACACACACACACACACACACACACACACACACACAGCTGCAGGGAAAAATATAATTAAGGATGGCTCAGCCTGATAATAGCCTGTGATACTTGTACCCTTTGTTGTTTAATATGACATATAATGTAGAACCGAGGTGTGATATTCCTTTTGTTGGCTCAAAACTAACTAAAGATGAAAATGCTTGATTAGAATTTGAATGTGATGGATTTCACCTACTTTGCAGTAAAGCATGCTCAGGTAGAGATACCTTAGCTATGGACAATTGATTTATATGAAGTTGCACTTCAGGTTATAAGCCAATGATAGGAACTCAACCCTGCAATGAATAAGTTTGGGTTTCATTTATTGACCATGATCAAAGCCATAATTCAAACCTTTAAATGTACCAAAAGAAGTTAGCAGCTTTATAAGACGTATCTAGGTACAACTAAAAGCTAACGTGCGTATGCTACATGAGGAATATGCTAAGCGGAATGATTTCCATGCTCACCATCCTTGAAGAGCTTGCTAGCATGCTTACATCTGCTAAATGGCACTAAAATAAACACTGCTGTGTCTGAATGTCATTAGTTGGGCAGCCATCAACAAACCTGACATAATTTCCATCAAGTTTTGTGAAAAAACCTTTTAAAAAGTCTCACATGTACTATCAGTGAGATCGACACATCGCGGTAAAATGGCTTTCTTTTTAGGACACACTTCAGAACATGTTTTGCCAGGATGTGTGTATTATTCCCCAGGAAACAGCAGGTTGCAGCTGTCAGTGTACCTGTGACCCGCAGTTTGTCTGGTCCAATCACAGCCTGGTCGCCATCTGCAGTGAACAGCATGCTCTCAGTTTGGGAGTTAATGAGCACGTTTCGAGCTTGTCCCTGAGCCTCTCTTGGACCTGCAACAACAAAAACATCAAGAAATACCTGAAGGGGGTTTGGCAGAAGTACATGGGAATAAATCAATATCAAATCTCTATATTTTTGGCTTTTAAAATCTGCCATGAATATAATGAAGCAGGTTTGTGTGGAAGTACCTTGAAGTAATGTGTAGCTTGAGAATGTGTAAGAAATGATCAGTTATATAAAAATAAAGTGACAAATATCTGGGGTTATTAGATTTTACCATTCACGACAGCCCTGTGTGAGGTAAATCTAAAGCAGGTGGATTAACCAGAGCGATATTAACTCACTGAAGCACCTACAACTGTGAACCTGCATGTACTCTTCTCTAACAAGCATTTCATTTTCCTCCACAGAGGGCTGAGGGGATGCTTTTTACGGCTTAATGATCAAGGACACATAACGGCGCTGTGGAACAAGGCAATTAGTCGGGTCATTTGTTGGCCTTTTAATTATGACAAAACACCCCAACGCAACCGTAAAAAGACGTGCAAATATGATCCTCCGCAGGCCTCTGGTCCCTCTGTGTAATGCAGAACGACCCAGAAGCAGTGGCAGAGAGAGGAATGTTGCGTTTAATGGATTTTAAATGGAAATCAAAGAGATTATAAATGGAAAGACGGCGTCTTGTCACTGTTAATGTTGGATAAGGAATCGCTGCAGGACAAGTGCATGAATGGCTTTACTATTGCCCTCATACATCAATGAGATACTTTGTGATGCATGCTCTTTGTGCCTCTCTGTGTGTACATTTGTCCTCGCTTACCCACTGATATCCTGCCCGTGACATTACCATCTTCATTTCGGGCATTAAGGTTAACATTTTCCGATGAGTGCACTAGAAGTGAAGTGTCCTAAAGAAAAGAAAAAGAAACGGAAAGATAAGAAAAAGCCATTTTACCACGATGTGTCCATGCAACTGATTTGTAAAAAGGATATTTGAAAATTAGCTGAATAGTGTGAACGAATATTTTTAGGATTCACTTGATGGGAATTATGTCAGGTTAAACTAATCACATTCAGACACAGCAGTATTTGTTTCAGTGCCATTTAGCAAATGTTAGCATGCTAGCAAGCTCTTCTTGTGTGGTGAGCAAGGGGATCTATATCTGCTAAACATCCGTTAGCATAGTTCTTGTGAATGTGAACATGTTAGCATGTAGCTCAAAATGCCACTGTGCCTATAGTGCCAGTGTTGGAAAGTAACTAAGTAAATTTACTGAAGTACAATGCTACTTTATACTTTTACTCCACTACATTTTGGGGGCAAATATTGTGCCTTTTACTGCATTCATTTAACACTCAAGAGTTACTTTTGACTTAAGTAAAGGATCTGAATACTTCTTCCACCTCTTTATAAACTATGCCTTTTTAGAAAGTGATAATATATATGGTTAGAAATGATTGAGTGAGACAAAGTAATTGATGTTTAAATGAGTCAGCCTCCGCATTAAACGACCACTGTTTCTCTGCAGCTCTACAGAGGAAAAGTTTACAAAATGATTTGAAAAACAAACTTTCATTTGGAAGGGGGAGACAGTGGCTCACCAAATCTCATTACCCATCCATAGAATACATTAGAGAAAGTGTCCAGCCATAGATGAGGAAAACATTACCTTTTTAATGAGGCGCTCAAAGAAAAAGAATGTTAAAAGAAAACGCTGCTATGAGCAAGAAAAGCCATAACTTGTAAACAACTGCAGCAAAGTGTTCCCATCTGCTGCGTGCAGGCGAGCCATAAACTGCTTTCCACCGCAAATATCTGAGGTTAATGGAGAGCTTTCTGTTCCACAACGCGGCCAAATCCAGTTTGTTCCTCTGACACATCTCACAGAAAGTCAGAAATACGCAATTCACTCAAGAGGGTCTGCAAGAAATTAGATTGAGATGCTGACAGGCATCGGTGGAAGAAGCACTAAGATTAAGTTAAAGTTATGTAGAAATACTCGTTATTCGGAGTTATATAAAGATTTATTTGTAAGGCCTTTTTCTTCACAGGGTCCTACTTAAAGTGCTTTCACTATATGGCACATAACAAAAGGTCAACCGTAAACAAGATATTAAATTCATGTCACATGTTAACACCATTTTGCAAAAGGAATACAAGGAGGACAAATATATCAAATAAAATGTATATTAATACAATTATAAATAAATAATAATGATAAAATAATAATAAAATACATTAAAAAGTAATAGGTTATTATTATATAATAATAATAAAATGTAAAAATAAATCATTAAAATGTTAAGATGTATAAAACAACTGCTTCATATTGCAACACAGATAATAATAATACAAAAAATAGAATAAATAATAATAATCCTAACTTTGACTTGTTGTACTGCCAGGTATTTTAATCATTAATAATAATTAATAATAATTTTGTTATATTTTATTTTATTCTGGTATTAAATATGAACGTGCAGAGTAACTTACTTGGTGAAATCAATGTCTTCCAAATTAGTAGTATATAGCAGAAGTAGCATTGAATGAAAATAACAAGTTCCTCAAAAGTGTATATTACTTGAGTAAATATACTTATTCAAATGTAAATTTGGTAAACAGTGAGATGCAATGATGGCCGGGCTGTCTGGCACTTAATCGAGCAAGCAGAAGTGTCAGTGAGTTTAGAAAAAGAGGGAGGAAAGCAGAAGGTAGACGGAGGAGGAATGATAGGCGATGATGGACAGCAGAACGAAGAGGAATGTGGGAAGAGGAGCAACAAAGTGTGTTCCTGATTAGCTTACTTCTCTGGAGTGGATCTCCTGAGCATAGACGGGGAAGAGAAACTCTGACTCGCCGTGCTCCAGCTTGACCTGCTCTGGGTTCACTTGGAGGAGTCCCATCCCATCCTACAGGTCAAAAAAAGACACCCACAGTTTTCAAGATGGAATAAGGCAGGTTTAACAGAGGAGTCTTAACTGTAAATCAACTGAATCTGCAAGATGAGAATCCAAAGTATGACACGTTAGAAATTAACTATTGTGAAACACACTCAGCGATGTTTTACTGAATGGGTAGACCTGTTGATTTAGTGGTGTGAGGGGGGAGGTCTTGTTGTGTCCCTTTAAATGATAAATTCATAATAATATTAATAATAATCAAATGTAAAAATAAATCATTTAAAGTTTAAAAAAAGATTTTAAAAAACAGCCACATTTATTGCTGATTATAATAAACTCCAATTTAATAAATAATTTGAAAAAACTACAATACTAAAAAAATAATAAAACAATTCATAATTTAAAAAATATATTAAGCAGAATCATTTGGCCAATGAAATGTAAAATACATAATATCAAAATTAAAATAATAATATAAAGGAGTGTAAATAGGTCATTGTTATGGATGAACATCAACACTATTAAAGGACACCTATTACTGACATAACACTGAAGATATACAGAGGAACATGGAGTGAAGACAGGTGGGAAAGACAGGACTAAAGTGGCGAGTTGTTCCTACCGTGTTGAACCACATCACCCTGAGGACCCAGATGGTGAGGGCGAAGTTCACCACCAGGATGATGATGAGCAGCAGGACGAACAGGTAGAGGCAGCGCTTCCTCCAGCCGTAGATCCCGATGTTGTAGACATTGTTGGTCACCGACCTGGGCGGGCTGCTGCCCTGGGTGGTGCTGACGTACTGCTCCCGCACCATCTGCTGACTAATCACACAGAGGCACAAACATGGGCAACACATGTTAAAAAAAAAATGAATAAACACACAAGACATATTGCTGTTTGGTGCTGTTCAGAGGGCTTTGACATACAGTATGTAGTCCTGTTACAGTAATGAAATCCTTCATGGTACAAGTGTTTGTCCACCAAATCAAAACTTCTCCACCAATTGATATTGAAACTCAATCATCGTACCATAAAAACAAATTAACATTGTCTCTGACCCCAACCATTGTCCTGACCAATGAATATAAATGTTTTCCATCAGGGTCTCATAGTTTGATAACGTTAGATGTTAAATGTCTGTTTCATTCTCTTCTTGTTTTAATATTATTTCTTGTTGACGTTCCAAATGGAGCTGCTGTGATGCAAGACACATTTCGGTCTTGTATAATATAAAGTAAATAAAGTAAATATAAAGTAATGTACGTGTCGTATCGTATAGTATCGTACGGCATCAGTCTCTATTTGCAATATTCACTTTTTTTGCTCCATTTTTGTTCTCCACCAGTGTTGGAGGGAAATATATGGCTCTTCAGCTGCATTGTTCTTCACTAAAAAACTGTACCTGTACTGCGTTGAGCAATAAGTGTACAAAGACTTTTAGAGTTCTCTTGCTATGTTGACAAAAACATTAGCTTACAGTTGCTATAAACCTCCATCAAGCTGAGAAGAACTGCTGTTGTTTTTTCTCAGTTTACTAACTTCAAAGGACCTCTTTCACCCTTTGTGAATAGGTACATTTTGATAGGAGCAGCTTTATGTAAAGTCTTGCACAGTGACCAATGACCATAACATACTTATTTCCCTCTTGATGGCTACAAACGTGCCAGTTCACAATATTTCACAACATGATCATATTCAGTGGTAGCCATCTTAATTTTTACCATGGCTGCATGAATATTTTAAGAAGGTTTTGAGAAAGAATTGAGACGTCAATGTGAATCAATATCTGAAATCTATCATATAAAACATGGTTATCAACTAATCTTTATATGAAGGGGGATTTCTTCAAGAGGATTCCACACACCCTGAATTCACTGTGTTAAGGTCAAGCCTTTACATATTGCTGCACGCTGCTTATATGCAACTCTATACAATAGCTTGTTCAGACACTGCACAGTATTTCACTGACTAGCCTCGAGCACATGCACAGAGCCAGTGGAGATCTGGCTCAATGCACCAATGGAATACTTGATGTAATTTCCAGCAGTTTTTCATAAAGGCAAAAAGGAAAATGCCACTTATTACAGAGG
The DNA here is from genome assembly GCF_036324505.1 of Eleginops maclovinus. Classification (NCBI taxonomy): domain Eukaryota; kingdom Metazoa; phylum Chordata; class Actinopteri; order Perciformes; family Eleginopidae; genus Eleginops; species Eleginops maclovinus. The sequence continues at coordinate 6,465,564 of NC_086366.1, read as the reverse complement.
AGGCGGTTCTTTCTGACTACACAGCAGCAGGACATCACTGACAAAATCCAAGGAGCTGAATGTCAGCACATTTCAAACCACAGCAAGATTTACAAGCTCTGACAGCAACGGTAGTTTTTCATTTTCAGTGTTTTTATTCTATAAATTGACCAGTCAGAATTGAACTAATCTGTGTATTAATCAACATTAATAACCAGACAGGCTGCAGAGACAGCTGCTTGGGCCAAGGCCTGAAGAAAATGGTGCAGATTGTAGGTCATAACAAGTTAATAAATATCAAGAAACAGGCAGACCGAACCTCTCCTTGAGCAACATCCTGCTTCAAATCTTCACCAATATTTATGGGAGAAGTTATCTCAACAAAAAATACTTTTAGGTGTCTCAGCAGTGTTTTCTAAACCTGACAACAGCCTGGCTGATATACATACGGACAGATGTTGCATCTTAATGCCACAGTAAAAGGGGTTTTCCATCATGTTGAAAGAGACACTTTTCAAACCCCAAAAAGTAATTATTTGACATTAACAGATGTTCAGCCAGGCACATCATCCTGCTGCTGCCGTAACTCCCTGGTGATACAAGCAGAAAAGGGCAGACAGACTCTGCATAGTCACACGCTGCAATGTTTCTGTAAATAATGAAGTAAAAATGCCGCCCTCACAGCGAGAGGTAATGACAAAAAGCAAAATGCGCTCGCTGCTGGAGCTCACTGAGGTTCCGGGAGATAAGAGCCAGAGTCTGCGCAGCTTGTTTTTTTTTGCCATTTTGCATTAAACAGCGAAGGAGACGTGTTGGCCTTAAAGGCTCAGAGTTTGTCTTTGACTGAACCCTCGTCTCCACAGGACCTGTCACATGGCCCGCGAGCCCAGCTGTGATGAATAGCCCTTATTTCACAAACAAAACAAATGATTATCGCCTGTGAAAGAAAGACGAAAAAATGACTTTTCCACAGGGAAGAGGAGATTGAAGGTTGATAAGTATGTGAAATGCTCATTCTTCTCACCTCATTTATATTTATTTATCCTACTGGTGTGAGTCATGATGACAAATTGAATCTCAGCGAAGACACTGAAAATTATAACAAGGGTGTATGGCATTGCCCGGCTAGTTTTATGCACATGGATTAAGTCAAGTTTCCCCAATGAGGCCAATTTTCAGGTTCATATTTGTATTTTTTGCCTTTACTGTGACCTTTGTACATGTTGTCTGTGCTGCAGCACTTCTTTTCACCCTCTGTCTTAAACCAGAGCCCAGTCTGCTCTGATTGGTTAGCTGGCCGGCTCTGTTGTAATTTGTCACATATTAGAGATGTCCCGCCCCTCAGCCAATCAAGTACAATGTGATGGAGTGCTAGCCAATAAAGCCCAACTGTCACATGGTGATGTCACTATGTTGCGGAAGAATACAAATTAATACAATTGAAGCATTTCAGGTAGGGAAACACATTGATTTATGCATTTACAGACCATTTACATGCACAAAAACCTACATAACTAAAGGGAAAGGGAAAGGGAACCACCCCCCCCCCAAAAAGCCTTTGAATTGATTCTAATATCCTCCTTTCCTACCCAACTACAACTATGGATTAATTTATCATGTAGATCAGCCAACTGTGTCCTTTGGGCAAACGAGCAAAGAGCTGTTCATTATGCCGTTAATGAATTTGATCTAACCCAGTCCAATGACTTTAAATATAGGCATTAAGAGGCTTCTGTACTTCAGGGGGGAAGCAGCTCTGAGAGTGGATCTTTTAAAAGGCGTCTTCCAGCTCCGGTTTCAAGTTACCACAGACTGCTCCTTCCATAGCAACCCAAATAAACATGGGCTGAACAGTCGCTGTTAAAGAGCTAGGAATGCTCAGTTTATGATCGGAAATACAGTCTGTCCTATAGAGAGGAAATCATGTTCCTTATATTGCTTTTTAAGGTGATATATAAGACACTTGGTCAAGCTTACATAATTAGGATAGAAGAAAAAGTAACTGTTTTCCCTTACAGTTACATAACCAAAGATGTAATCAGAGTACTGCTACATTTCTAAAATCAGGGATATCAGCATTAAAATGGTGCAAATCTCCAAGTGGTTGACCAATCACGAGCTAATCAATCAGAGCAGACTTGGCTCTGGTTTTAGACAGAGGCTGAAAAGAAGTGCAGCAAAAAAAGAAAATAAACAGATAAGAAAAATAAAGAGCTTTTTGAACATTAAAGCACGGAAGCATGTCCCAGTAGAGACACTACCTGAGAATGAACAGAATATGTCCTCTTTAAAGTGAAGCTCCTACCTGGCTCTGACCTCTGGGTTACACCAAGGGTTGGACATCTAACTACTGGCCAAAAACCCACATGGTCTAGCTGTGATTGAGTGTTACCCTAGACTAAATGTTACTTCAGAAAGTTATGAAGGATGAAACTGATTCTCTGGAGGGACTCTACAGAGAAATACTCAACGTGTGGAGAGAGGAGCGATCATAAGCTGATTACAAGTTTCTGTCTGTGTCTGGAGAGTAGCCGGCGTCATGACTCCACTCCACTGTGATGCCTTAACTTCTAAAAATAGGACACAGCATTGTGAACTAAATTTAAAAAAGCAGCACAGGACACACACACACACACACACACACACACTCACAACATTAGGTAAAACTAATGAAAGGATTTGCTCATAACACACAAAACAGTGAGGTGCTCTTCAGATGAAGTTATTTTTGTATTTCAATATTTCTAACCATGTATGGTAAAACAAACAACAGCTGGTAACCCCTTTTTCCAAACTTCTCCTGTAAAGACTACAGCAGAAGGTGAGGCACAGAGAAAGAACATCATTTAGCAGTAGGTCAAAGGTGGCCATTATAAAACATATCTTAAAAAGAGGGGAAACCCCACAGAGTGCTAGAGAGAGAAAAGGCTCACCGTTTGTGTGTTCAGGCGAAGCAGTCCTCGTCTTTTCCGCGCAGCAGTGAGCAGCAGAGCTGGTAGGAGCAGCAGTGTTTGAGTCGCTCACACGTCTGTCAGCCGCTCAACAGCTGCGAGCCATAAATCCAGATCAGGAAGAGCCTCGGCTGATCACCACGAGACGGCGCTCCCACTCCCTCACACACACACTGCTCTCTGCCTCTTAAATGTGCACACATTAGAGTATCATCAGTGTGTATGAGAGAGAAGCAGAGGCAAGGGGGAGGAGAATTAACCATCACTACACATTATATCCAGGCTTGGGGAGAAATGGATTACATTTATTGTATTTGCTTGCATTTACATGGAGAAAGGTGTAATCAGATTTCTAAAAACTGTGGATTACTAGCAGGATACCAACGTTAGTTAAAACTAAAAAGAGCATATAGTGTTTGTTTTAAAGGGATCAGATTGTATTTCTTCTCTGTAAGCTGTTCTGTTCTGTAGGGTAATACTTTGTGTGAATCTATATGCCTACTGCCTGAATCTGCTTTATGGTTTTCACTTTCTTTCATTTGTTCTGTTTTTAATTCAATAGGTGAACCTTTATGTTCGTGTGTGTGTGTGAGCTTAGCTGTATACTGTTAGCCCATATTTTATTTCTGCCTTTTTTAAAAACACCTCCATTGGACTCCTGTTTACTTCGTGACGTCTGTATGTAATACTCTTGCTTCTATTGGCTACTGCTCCAACACATTGTACGTGATTGGCTACATTGCGGGCCACCTCTAAGCAGTTGACCAATTACAAAAGAGCCAGCCAGCTAACCAATCAGAGCAGACTGGGCTCTGGTTTCAGACAGAGGGTGAAAAGGGGTGCTGCAGCACAGGCAGTATGAGAACAATAAAGAGCTTTTTGAACATTGAAGCATGGAGACACGTCCCAGTAGAGGAACTAAATACTAATATGAAACTGAAAATAAGTATGCTTACATGTATACATTATATTATATAGAATGCAATCTCTGAGTAGAGGGCACATCTTTGATACTTAAAGGTCCCAATGTTCTGTTGTCTTACATAATAATCATAAGGTGCATAGCATTTGATATTTAGGCCATCCAAAAGTAATGGAAAGAAATCCGATTACATTTCTTTTATATAACTCAGATTAGGGTTATTGATTGCATTATCTACATGTAACTAGTAACTATAACAGATTACATTTGAGAGTAACCCTCCAGCCCTGCTTATATCCTTAATGAACAGAGGCAGTTGTTTGTAATGCAGACCAGTGAGTCACTCTCTCTGCAGCCCGAGGCCCGGTGCAGTCCGGTCTAATTTGGGGCTTCAGTCATGGCTCTCAACACGGAGCTAAGCTGGTGTTTCAGAGAGCTGTGCTGGGTGACAGGCAGCAGGAAGGGCGGACCTTGAAGGGGGCAGCGAGTAAGTCACGGTGGCAGCAAACACAGTGTAGTAAACACACGGGGGGGGGGGGGTGAAGGTTGTTGAAATGGAAGTTGTTCCCCGAGTCATGGACCTGAATTATTTGGTTTATTTTCACAGCTCTTTCTGTGTTTTAGGTAAACAAATGTCAACAGCTCATCCTTAAGTATCACTTAATGCAGATGATTCATTTGTCTGGAGGGGGGGCGTCACACACCTCTCTGAAGAACAGGGCTGGAGATCTGAACAGGAGTTTAATCCGCCACGGAAAAGAGAAACACATCCGTGAGAAGCAGCTTTGACAATGTGATGTATTTATTAATAATTGTAAAAAAAAAAAAGGGGGGATTCAGTGAGGGTCCTCTATTCATATCTTATGCAGCAGAATGGTCCAGCAGTGGTCCAGTCAGTAGGGGCTTGGACTGGGAATTGTAGGGTCACCGGTTCAAGTCCCCGAACAGACTTGAAATATGGAAAGTGGACTGCTACTTGGAGAGGTCCCAGTTCACCTCCTAGGCCCTGCTGTGGTGCCCTTGAGCAAGGACACTTCCAATCCCCCCTCCCCATTGCTCCCCGGGCGCTGCACGATAGCTGCCCACTGCTCCTAGTACTAGGATGGGTTAAATGCAGAGGACCAATTTCACTGTGTGTGCTCTGCTGTCTGCATGTATGTGACAAATAAAGAGGGTTTCATCCTCCGATTCTATCTTCTATCTAAAATACCAGGGTGGGGAGGGTTACTCTCAAATGTAGTCCATTGCTATTACTAGTTACCTGTAAAAGAATGTAATCTAATCCAAGTCTCACAACCGTGAAGTAATTTAACCTGATACCTTCATTTTGAATAACCTCAATATCAAAAGCAATGGAAATAAATCCGAGAAAATATCAGCGAGTGTATTACGTAAGACAAGATATTAAAAATGAAACCTTCTAAATTAGTAGTTTACAAAATCAGTTTTAGTTGAAAATAAATACAGTATCTTTATAAAGCACCCTTTTTACCCTCTGTCAGGAACCAGAGCCCAGTCTGATGATTGGTCAGCTCAGAACAAGAAAAATGCAGATTTCAAACAAGAAAAACCATTGTATGAGCATTAGTTTGAAAAGGCTGAACTCTTAAGTATATTTTATTTATTTGAATGGCCAAGGCAGAGGCAAGACAGGTGGGTTTAGTTTGCAAAGTTAAGCCGTTAATCCCCTAAAATATTTCAGTAATACAGTAATTGAAAAAGCAACTCTATTCTAGGTATATTAAGAGAAGCGGCAGCTCCATCGAACAGGCATGTGTCCACAGATTGACGCTGCGCCCGTCAAGAGGCGAGCACACTGCAGCGTGTTCAGCAGCTCGAGGGATCGCTGAGCGTTGACAAAGGGACGTCTGAAAGCATCCATCACCAGACTTGTGCGTCTGTCACGCCCTGAGCCTACATCTGACAGTGTGGGGGGGGGTAGCTTCATCTTTATACAGTCTCTTATCAATATCTCATGACCTTTGAATGCCTGTGGCTTTTTACAGACAAATGGAGAACATTAATGATGAATCTCTGACACCAGGTTGGAACTGAGCCGCCGTGCAATGGAAACAAGATCAGCCGAGTCGAGCCGTCTCTTTGAATTTGTTGGATGAGAACGTTAGGTGCAGTGTGTGCACACAGCAGAACTGAGAACTCGCTGATAGTCATTGAATGCAACACACGCCTTAATTTGAGGCGAGAACACACCGAGCAGCACAGGTTAGTAACAATCGTCTAATGTGCTGCTGAGAGGAGACGATGGCTGGAATGCTTATGGTGAAAAAGCACATTCATTTTTTAATTATCCCAAATTAAGTGCTACGCTGATGATTCTCTCCAATAATCAAAAGGCACATTGCGTTGAAGTAGAGGGGTTAAAAAAAACCTTTTACAGTTTTATGATGAAACACACATTTAGCCAAAACAAGGAAGCCACTTTAATGTTCCTCTCTGGAGGAACCTTGCCCTTAAATGTACCTCACGAATGCCTACCGTGATTTTGTATGCAGTGCTGGTTTTATTGCATGTTTCCCCGACTTATTTTATTTGTTTAACAGGGACAGTGGCCATTAGACATTTATGTAAATGCTCCAGTTAGCTAAGAGGCTATTTTTCATGTGTAGTCCCTGTACAGACGTTGTCAAGTCACCGTAAAATATTTGATCTAAGTAAATACCCAAATGGTGAAATTAAAAACCATGAAGGTTTACAAAACCATTTCTTGTCTGCACCACTATTATAAAAATGACAGCAGTTTACCCATGAACAGTAATGAATGAACACTAGTATGATTTTGTCTTGACTTTTGTTTTTATTCACCTTTTATTACAAACAGCTCATCACAGGAAACACAGGAGAACCTGCAAGACAAAAAGGGCTTCAAGTCAGTGAATGCAGCTCAATACAAACATACATCTCAATACATCTTTGTTTACATGTTGTTGTACCTGATTATGCCTTCTTCTCTCCCTTCTCTCCTTTCTCTGCTGCTGCTGCGGCGGCTGCTTCCTCCTCATCTGCACCCTTGGTGTTACGTGTGTAGATCAGCTGTGCTCTGTGTTTGGACACCAGTTTGATCATGCCTGGAAGACAAAAAAGGATCATGATCTGTTAGTTTTATCCACACCAGTTCATAAGTGGACTTATCTCAGTCATTTTCACTGCAGATCAGTTATTGGGTGCTATAGATAATTCTTAACGTCAGAGATACCGTTGGGGTTCATAATGAGTAGCGTGTTAACACAATATGTGCAATAAAGCGTGATGTAGTCATTCCACCTCCAAAATCATTACAACCATAGTGTTTATTAAAAAAAGGGAGAACAAACTCCTGAAGTTGAATAGTTTTGGACCAGGAGAGTATGTTTCAAATATTACAACATGCAATAGAAACAAGACAGCACTTTTTAATTAAACATAATAGAGCAAACAGGTCTTTTGATACAAGTGGCAGGTTGCATAAAGACAGACAAAAGTTGAGTTCACAGCTCTGTAAAGAGTTTTTTGAAAAACAACATTTTCAAAGTCACCATTGTACCTTTTGCTTTCATCTAGCAGTTTATCCTTTCAGTATTTTGAAAATGATTTCAAAAGAATTGACAACAATGTTGCAACTATGATTACTGATGACAGCAGGAGATAAACTGCATTTCAAACATGCAAATCTCTGCCAACTGAGAACAGCTGAAAACACTCAGTGTGGATACGCAGAGTGAGCCTTTATAGAAGTTACACAGCCAAAGAGCTGTGTCGATGACTGATAGGGATAACATGTGTTGCATGCAGATTTTTAAACATGGCCATGTTGCTGTTAGTTCACCTTGTTCTCCTCCACTAATGTTAAATATTACCATAGATAAGATTACTCGAGAGTAATACTGCCCAGTTCCAACTTCTAGTTGAGTTTTTGCAATGATTTCTTTGGACAGAATTGCACTTCTCACCAGAAAATAACACTGCAGAACCAACAATGGAGCTAATTCTGTCCGAACTCGCTACACGAAATCTGAGACTTGAGCCGCACAGGGGCTTAAATCTTGCAATGATTGATCCGAAGGTAGACATTTTGTCAGATATTCACCTTTGGCGAGCAGCTCCTGGAGGGCGTTCCTGGCTAGGGAGCCACGGATCTTCAGCCTTTCAGACACAACAGCGGGGGTGATGAGCTTGTAGTTGGGCACCTCTTTGTACAACTTTTCGTAGGTAGCCTTGTCGAAGAGGACCAGGTTGTTGAGCTTGTCCCTCACTTTTCCCTTAGACCACTTCTACTCAGAACAACAAGTATTTCAATGATTAGAAAAATCTGATCAAACATTTAGTCCGCAAGGCAAACGTGAAGAGAATAAACAAACTCATACCTTCTTCTTGGCCTTGCCTCCGGACTTGTTAACTGGGTCCTTGTCCTTTTTGGACTTCCCAGCGTCCTTCTTCTTATCCTGCTTGGGAGGCTGTAAACAGAGATCAACATGTTTCATTAATTCATAATATCTTTGGGACTGCATGTGATCAACAGTGGTGTAAAGTACCTGGAGTACTGCACTGAAGTTCAATTTTGAGGTACATGTAGTTTTCACATTTATGCTACGTTATACTTCTACTGCGCATTTTGGCAGTCTTAGTCTATATTATTAAAACTAACATTCACTTAAAAACAGGACTATTATACATGGAGATACCAGACACTGTAAAAATGTATCCATGTTTTCTCATCCATACGCCACCGCAAAATTAAAATGACATATCCACCTTTGTAATTTTACTTTAACATGACTTCAGTTTTTCTACACTGCTGTGTTATTGTTCACCTAAGTAAATGATATTTGTACTTATTCCACCACTGGTGAGCAGCACATGGTTAAAAAGCTTGCACACATGCATCACGAAGCTTTTGGAGCATGATTATGGAAACCTAAGTCGCCCTTTTGATGAAAATAGCTAGCGGAGTGATGTTAATATGGTTGGCCGGCATGGGATGGCCTTGTCAGCGTCCTCAAAAAGCGTTGCAGGCCTCACAATTGACATCATTCATATAGTTTCAATAAACAGGCAACTTAGATGTTTCACTGACAGAGTCCTGTGTACATTAATGTATTATGTTATGTAGCCATGGCATCTTAGTTGGCTTATATACTGTTAACAGTGTAGCATGAAAGCATGGTGGAATTAGCAAACTGGCTAACATTAGCTAGCCAACTAGCCAACCGCTAAATGTGTAAAATGTAACAAATTAATGTTTCATCCACACACTTTTGTCACAGCATTGGGAGGCGCAATGCTATCGACAAACGCTCCGAAAGATAAGAACTCGAAATACGTTTCAGAAATGTGTAAAAAGTGTTATTTATATCTACAAAACGTGTAATAACTGTCCTCACCATGTTTCCTCGTCAAGATGTCGGAGCGAAAGGAAGTTCAACCCGTGGAAGAGCCCCTTAGACACCCCGTATATGCGGAAGTGGAGCAGGGACTTGTGGGTAATTGAGTTCTTCTGTTTTTTTAAAATAAATTACTTTGAATTTGTATTGGCTCAACAGATTGCTACACAACAGTTATACAGAGTGTTTATTAATACAAACATACAAATGATTAATAAATAAAAACTAGCTAATTTGATTTAGATTTTTTCTGACACTTTGTGGTCACCTGACCTGAGTGTAGTCAGCTGTGCAGGACGTCGCAAAGATGGTGATCTTCAGTGTGTATGTGGTGAACAAGGCTGGAGGTTTAATCTACCAATATGACAATTATGTCCCCAGAGCGGACGCCGAGAAGACCTTCAGCTTCCCTTTAGATTTAGTGCTGAAGCATCACGATGAGAAGGTGGTCGTGTCGTTTGGACAGAGGGACGGAATCAAAGGTAACGTTAGCATAGTATTAGCTCAATGCTAGCTTTGGGGTATTGACTTACTAAGAGCTAAACCACTGAAGTAAATGTTCTTTTAAGAAATGCACCTTTTTATGAAACACCGTTCTCTCTAGCTCACTGCCTTTTAAATGGTAATCTAAAAACTACTTTGCATACTTGTATAATGTAGTATCCTATGTGTATGTTACTTATGGTAGTTTGGTCTATTCTTGTATAGTTCAGTGTGTATGCAGAGGTGGAAGAAGTACTCAGATCTTGTACCTTAGTAAAAGTAGAAGTGTACGAATACTCACCTTTTACAAGTACAAGTCCTGCATTCGACATATTACTTAAGCTTGTGAATGTAACTCCAGGTGTGAATAAAGTCTTATTTAAGTGTTGATTCTATTTCACATCATTAATCAAAATCTGCTAAATAACTGAAGGTATTGAATAAATGAAGCAAAACACTTGAAATTATCAAGTAAAGTCCCTCAAATTTGTACTTAAGTAAAGAACTTGAGTACTTTGTGACTTTACACCACTGCATACACGGCATAGTTATCTTTCCACTGTTGATATGTTTATCTGTTTTTGTTTTACATTTTATTTCCAACTTCTTTGTGCTGTGCCTTGATGACCTTCTGATGGTGTAACAAAATAATTTCCCAATTTGAGTTTATCTGTTTGTCTATATATACATTTTAAAGGGATAAGTCTTCCCAGCAATGTTTGTTTTACTGGATCATTGGCTACAGATATTATACTTTTTGAAAACTATGCATTTATGTTTGTGCATTACAGTTTTGTGTTTCCTTTTTCTTTAGGGATTGGTTTCTGCACAGTAGCATTTGAAACATCCTTCTCCCTGAATTCATTTGCAATTTGAATTGTGGCCTTATTAACAAAGGGCACTGTGAACATTGGGATTTCCCCATAAATGTTCCTCCTCTGCAGTTTCTCGGTCTGCATAATTAATTTGACATTGAAAGTGTCCTCAGTATTATTCTGGGATGCTCACCATTAGGCTGCATGCCTTGTCAAAGTCTAACTTTTAAACTTTATTTGCTGAAACTTGTGCGTGTTGTTATTCTCCAGTGGGCCATGCTGTGCTGTCCATCAACGGCGCTGATGTGCTCGGCAAAAACACGGCAGAGGGAAAGGACATCCTTGAATATTTAAAGGATTCCTCAAATTATCCCGTGTCTATTCGCTTTGGACGGGCGCGCCTCAGCTCCAACGAGAAGCTGATGTTGGCATCCATGTTCCACTCGTAAGTTGAATTAATGTTTCATAAAACAGATCCGAGTCACTGTTTCTAACCTTTACAGGCTTCACTGAAAACCGAATCAGTAATAGAACAGAGAGGCTGTTACTACACATCCATTTCTAACTGAATCCCATACGTGGAAGACTAGTTACTTAAGTCAAAATAATCAGTCATCCTATTTTCTTTATCCATTTGTACCTGATCCTCATGTGGATCAGTTGTATTACATACTAATTATTTTTTTAATACCTTTTCATCAACATGTAAAGCATTATATTTCTGGGGTGTGTTTTCCGCAGGTTGTTTGCTATCGGTTCCCAGCTGTCCCCAGAGGTTGGCAGTTCAGGAATTGAGATGCTGGAAACGGACGTGTTCAAACTCCACTGCTACCAGACTCTCACCGGTCAGTAGTTAAACGAGCTTCATGAGCCATTGTTTTTAAAGACAAGTGTGATTTGTTTTTTGGTTCAATTAAAAAATCAATATAGAATATCTCATCTAAATCCTATTGTTCCTCCAGGGATAAAGTTCATCGTGCTGGCGGACCCCCGGCAATCTGGAATAGATGCTCTGTTGAGGAAGATTTATGAGATATATTCAGATTTCGCCCTCAAGAACCCGTTTTACTCCCTGGAAATGCCAATCAGGTAAGAGAGCTTTCCAATCTGCTGTCCTAAAATTAGAATCCGCTACTTGCTTAGATTACATATTCAAATTCTAACACTTTGATTAATCATCAGGTGTGAACTCTTTGACCAGAATCTGAAGGGTTCGCTGGAGATCGCAGAGAAAGCGGGCAACTTTGGAGCGGGATCTTAAAAAGATTCAAGAGTTAGTTTTCCAACAACAGATTTACTGACTTCAAATGAAAGAGGATTTGTTTTGATGATATCTGACTGGCAATAGAGTGGTGCAGGGATGATGTATTTTTGTCGTGGACCCTGAAGGACCCCTTTTTTAATTCACCAGTGAGGTATTTAATGACGTAATATATGTCGTAGAACAAAATGTTTAAATCTCTTTAGCTTGTGTTAACCACAGACCTTATTTCAGACTTAAAACCAAAAATACATTTAAAAAAAAGAAACAAACGTGGGAACAGGATCTGATTTTAGGACTCATTCCTGCACCACTCTGTTAACTCATTGTAAATACATTTTGTTTTGTAAATACTCGAAGATTAAATAACATACTGTGTGTAAAAGCTTTGTCATATTTATTGTGGATATATATCCCCTTTCCTTTTGGTACCTTGAGTAATCCAATCATTTTGTACTTTTACGTAAGTAAGATTTTGAATGCAGGACTTTTACTTGTAAAAGTTGAGTAGATTTACGATGCAGTTTTGCTACTTTAACTCCAGTAAAGAGTATTTCTTCCACCTCTGAATTCCAACACATGAAATACAGTATATGCAGTTGTTTATTTACTCCCTTTATTTATACAGTTAGTGATCCATTTTTCACAAAGTGGAAATACTGTGTAAAAAAATCACCTTTCAAAAATAGAAAAGTGCTCAACTTCTCAGAGCGTAATGTCCTGTGAGACAGAAAATACTGCGGTATACATATCAAGTAAGAAAAATATGAGGATGGCTCAGAGTATTTCAGAGGTGTGATGAGGTTTTAGTCAGCCTTCTTGGACACATGGCCCATTTTGGTTCGGATGCTACGCAGCAGGAAGAATCCAACGGTGGTGATGCCACAGGCGACCTCTGCTACCCAGAATGCAGTTTCCCAGCCGTGGTGCTTAGCGATGGTGCTGAATGGTAGTCCGGACAGGAAGCCACCGACTGAGGAGAGCAAACACAGAGAGGAGTTTACTCCGAGGATTAGAGGATAGAAAAAGGTGTATCTTGCAAAACAATAACTAAAGAGGTAAAAATGACAATGTCTCTATCAACTTACTATTGGCCATGAGGGCAACAATGGCGTGTGATGTCCCGCAGTAGTTGGATGGTGCGCTCTCATTGGCTATAACTCCAAATAATGCTATTGGTCCGTAAGAGGAGAAACCGAAAGCAGCACCCAGGCAGAGTATCCACACCTGGGGGAGCCAACAAAGAGGATCAGCCATGCACGTCTCATTATTAACTAATCATTTTCTAATGTGTCTGAGCTGTTACCTTCGGACTGTCTGCAGTGACGGTGACTCTGAACAGGAACATGGACACGGACATTCCCACCATCATGCAGATCAGGATGAAATGGCGAGGGTTGCCGTAGATTTTGTTGCCTTGCTGTACAAATAAGGACATGTAAAATAATTCCACAATATTTTGTAAGATTTCCCAAATTTCACAAAAATGTCCCAGTTTTGGATAAATAAAGTACTTCTGAAGGCTGTGATTGGCTGTGATACATCCGACACTTTCAATTCAATATTAATAATAAACACAATACAGGAAAGGGAAAACTCCCAAAAGCATAATGGGGCCTCTTTTTAAAATGCAAGAAATAACAAAAAAACAAACTCACTTTGGCCACGGCCTTGTCAGAGATGTATCCTGCAGCGAGACTGCCCAGCAGGCCTCCAACCTCCAGGGCGCTCATGTATGAGCTGCCTATGAAGAAGAATAGAGTGACTCACAAGAAATTATAAATAAAAAACCTCTCAACATACAGAAATTCTCTAAAGAGTTTTCTAATCTCTTCCATACCCATGAGTGTAGATTGGCCCTTGTCCTGGATGAGGAACAGCTGGCCCCAGTCTGTGCAGGCCGTCTTCACCCCGAACACCACCAGGTAGGAGACAGACAGCAGCCACAGGTAGGGCGACAGCAGGAACTCAGACAGCGTGCTTTCATCACCGGAGGATCCTGAACAACAGGAGAGTTGTCATAGCAGGTGGACTCTCTGTTTTATCATCAGTGTAGTGTATATAAAATAAGTAAAACAAACTCAAAATCTAACTGCCATTGAGGCTTAAAAGTAAAACCATCTTGTTCCAGCTTCTGTAAGAACAAAGAATAGTTGTTAACATAATAAAGCAGAACTAAAATCCCGAAATACTGCACCCATGTGCATGAGAGACAGCCAGTGGTTGAGGAAGTAAGGTGACAATAGTTTAACCTTTTGTACAAAACAAAAACAAACTGGCTCTGCAGTCTCTTGCCCTTCACAAAGTAGTGGATTAAAAGTATACAGTAGCATTAAAAGGAAATAACTAGTGCTTGAAAATGTTTCTTGAGTACAGAACTTAAGTAAATGTTCTTTCCAACACTCGACCCAGCTCACACAGATGACATGCGAGGGGCACACTGGGTACAGAGTCCAGCGAGTCACTGACCTTTAGTCACAACACAAGAGGCATAACTAACTCACATCTGCACAACACACAGCTGCATGTTAACCCAGTGTGTTTAAAAAGGTGAACCTGGTCCCAGTCACAGAAAATACTGAGAGAAAAATGTGTTAATTAGGCCCTAATCTTCTCTTTGTTGCCTTTAGTGTGTGGTATAGGTTTTTGGGCGTGGAAAGAGTCACTCACACTCCTTTGTTTACTTCCAGAACATAGTGTCATTACCATAAAACTTGCGCTTCTATTGGCAAGCTAAGGGTCGGACATCTCTTAGCAGTTGACCAAAGTAGAGCAGACTGGGCTCTGGTTTCAGACAGAGGGTGAAAAGAGGTGCTGCAGCACAGGCAGTATGAGAAAAATGAAGAGCTTTTTGAACATTAAAGCATGTAAACATGTCACAGTAGAGACACTAAATACTAATATGAACCTGAAAATTGTCCTCTTTAAAGCGTTCAGTAAAACCCGGTCTCACCTGCTTTGCTCTTCTTGGCTGCTGTCTCTATGTTGGGCAGCCCCACGTCACTGGGCTCGTTCTTGATGAAGAGCAGACAGAAAACGGAGGCCACCACACAAATCATCCCGGAGACGGACAGGATCGTCCTCCAGCTGTAGCTCTCCGTCAGCACGGTGGCGATGATGGGGCCCAGGCTTCCGGCCAGATTCATGCTGCAGGAGAGGATCGCCCACCATGTCCCGAACTGAGAGGGCTCAAACCACTGACGAGAGGAGGAAAAACGTTGAATAACGACAGGAAATCATCACAGAGGTGACAGGAAGTGTCATTATCTTTGCCTGTGATATACAGGAGGGATTCAATAGTTGAATTAGTGCAGTGTTCCGACTTGAAAGCAGTAACATCTGAATGACTACAATCAGTGACGTCAAACACAGAAGTAGAAACTTTTTTCTGCCATTTGTTTCTGTTTTACTTAAATGTCTAAGAAAAAAAAGATTAAACAGTATGTCAAATGTATGATGTTCACTTTCTTGAATAAATTAGATTTAAAACGTTTTAATTAAATGATCAGTAATAATCATCAAAAAGAAATATACAAATAAAATCATTCATTTCCATTATTCATTCATTGAATTATGAGAAAATATGCTATATGAATTGTGATATTCATCCTTATCGGATAGAAGATTATGGCCACATTTCCAAGCCCTAACCTTGCCCCCATTTGTTCTTCAGAAGAGAAAATCACACCTATAATAGCAGATCATATAATAATGTCAGTGTATTGAAGCAGTACTGATATTTTTTGGCTCAGGTACCTTGCGCAGCACCCTGCCGCAGGGGGGCCAGCCGAGACCCTGGCCCAGCCCGTTGAGGAACCACAGGGCGGAGAAGACGGCGACTGTGGAGGACCAGGAGAAGACCACGTTGATGCATCCCACCATGCACAGGCCGATGGAGAAGAGCCAGCGGGCGCTGATCTGGTCCGAAAGCACGCCGCTGATGAACTTACTGATAGCATAGGCCAAAGACTGGCTGCTGGTGATCATGCCTGGAGGAGAAGAAGGCGGGAAAACAGGAGTTAAAACCAGATACTACATACAATTGCAAGAATTTATGGTGCTGAATATATCTTTTTTATTAGTTTATTTAACAGGGACAGTGCACATTAATACACATTTCTGGACCAGAGTTATCCAAAAGGCAACTTTTCATCTGTAGTCCCTGGACATACAGTGTGTTGTGTAGCCTGATATACCATTCTTTCTGTAAAGCTAATATTTCATGTTGTAATTAATGTTACAAATACAAGAACCATACATGTAGTAATGAAAATATAGTAGTAAATCAATGTAACAGAATGTATTGAAGCAATTATACTTCATATGATGACATTGTGGGGGTTAATAACCTAAAAATGTTAAATTAAATAGCTACCTATGTTCCACACAGCATTAATCAAATCAAAATACTTTATTAATCCCGGGGAAAAGTAGGTTTGTTGAACCACTTACACGCAATATACACTTACAGGTATGTAAATGTATTGCTTTAAAACTTAGAAATGTATTTACAATGTGTTGACGTTACTGGTTACTTTTTTATATATTTATTTACAATTTGAAATACTGTTAATCATTTATTTTTTTTACCATGATGAACATATTAGTTTGTGGTTATTTGTATATATTTCTTTTAATGACTTGTCCTTACCTTTTTACTTCAAATATAAGTCTTCTCTTTTGCCTTTTTATCTGCACTGTACCTTTGCTTCTGTGCCTCCGTATATTTCCCCTCTACGGGAGGAATAAAGGAATTCTGATTCTGATTAGAATAAAATAAATAAATATTTATATAGAATATAAGAAGCTGAAGTAAAAATGTGCAAAAAAGTACTGGATTTATGTTCTTTCTTGCAGCTTGCAACATGCATACGGTAAATGCATAAATGTAAAAGTTTCATACCCAGGTCGTCCTTATCCATCTCAATTTCCTGCATTACAGAAGGCATCACAAAAGAAAAGGTCTTTCTGTTGAAGTAGTACAGCGTGTATCCCACAAACATGGCCAGAAATATTGTGCCTCGGTAGTATCCATAACTTGGTGAAGCCATGGCTGTAGATTTAGTCCTGTAAAAATGTTAAAAACTGAAAAAAAGGCTAGAGTTAGGAGCAAGCTCCTGCCTGTGACAGTGAACTTTGCTTCAGGATCCACTGGATGAAATCAGCTGCTCACAAGAGAAGTGCTCACAATCAGTCAGGGAGGTTAATGGTCAACTTCTCTGCCCCAAAGATGATTTCATCTGGGCTGTTGCCATGTGCTGCAGGCCATTGGGGGATGGCACAGCAAATCAATCAGTGTGTGACATCAACACTGTACATGATGGGTTGTTTTCTGTATTTAGAAAAAGGCTCCCTCCACTTGAACAGTCACATACATGTTATTTTCCTCTGTGGTTGTTTGTCCATCTGAAGCTGTTGTGGTAGGAGTCCTCACATTGAGGTGGTTAATGATTTATTGTTGAGTCCAATAGTTACAGCAGGCCAGGGGGAGGCTCCTCTCCAAGTGTGAGTGTTTAACAGCAGCAGACCTATCAGACACAAACAGTGTGCACAAAAAGACAGATTAATTATGGGTTGTGGGAAAGTGCATGTGCGTAAGCTATATAATATAACTGTAAACATGAATAAGACGTCTATGAATCTCAATTAAAGCTAGAACTCCAGTAGAAGTCCAGTTGAAGCATCTCAAACACGACTTTATTTTTAGGAAACCACTCTTCATACCTCTGTTTGTCCACTTCCTCCTTTCTGTACAGGAAGCATAATCCACTAAACATCTGCTGTTGGACGTTTCCGCTAAATTCAGCCATAGTACAATCAACTCCTGTAAAATGAAAACTGATGGAATGTTGCAATGATGACGTATTTTTGTAGGCCACCGTTAAGGAAGAGTCGTCTCGGCGTGATGACGTTTAGTAGTTTATTCAGTCAATAGTTAACAACATCCAATTTTTACACAGAGGAGCTTCGGACATTCACGAGTGTGGTATTTAATGAAGTTCTTTACGTCGAAGAACAGCAATTCCTTTAGAAAATATCGTTAGAATAACCGTTTACTTCGAGGCGAGGGATCCGGAAGTGGCAAAATGTTAAGTTACATCCGGTTCTTTTTTTTTCTTTCCTGTATTTATTCCAAAACATTCTACAATACATCCATATAATAAATGGCAAATAATTTATTTTTGCAAATTACAAAAAGGGTAGGAATATTCAATATCACGTTTAAATCTTTGCGGTATGTTACATACGTATTTCCGGACTAGTTACGGACTGTGACGTCACTTGGTACTCTCGCGTTTATTCCCATGGCAACAGACAACAAACATTTCCAAACGTCGACTTGTTGTAAAATATGAGTAAGCTAGCAAAATATAAACTCGTATTGTTAGTTTTTGACAATTGACAACAAACAACCTGTGCATTTAGCTTCTTTGAGGATCAGTTAACTTCATTACTCATTTTACATTGCCACCAATAACCGAGCATCATGGTAAGTTCCCCTTATTTTACACTAGCTGCTAAATCTCTGATTTCCCTTTGTGTATAATTATGTTTTTTGCACTTTCTCATTTCTTGTATGTCGCCTTGGCTAAAAGCTTCAGCTAAATGTTCTGTCATTTACTGTAATGTAACCTAATTATCTAATCATTTTGATAATAATAATAATTAGTTGTTATTATCTTACCTATTTTAAACACCTGTTCAAACTGATGAAATAGCTACATATTTCAGACCTTTTAGTAGTAACAGAGTAACTCTCTCAATTATATATCTTTTAATGCTATGTTATGTATTTATTTTATGCTTATTGTCTGTGCCCCTATTCTCGAGCTTCCTATAGTTTATTGGGGTGTCCCATTTCACATGTCTCCATAAAATCTTGTGATTGTACTTTTATTTTTATTAAAACTTGTGAATAAATAAAATGATGATGAATCTAATGTAAACCATAATGTAATGTTACCCCCTGTAGAGACTGGGATCCAGCTCCATCAACTCCAGGAACAGCACCGATACCCGGCGGTACCGCACTCGGGCCCCCACCTCTCAGGTGGATGAGACCCTGTTTGGGAGCCCAAAACTGGTGAGTGAGTGGAGTAAATATTGTAACCAATCTAGAAAATACAACTATGCCATGTTTTTTTTTTTTTTCATTTCTAAAGGTGTCATCATATTGCAATAGGCCGAGGATCATAGCATAAATTCATGGCATATATTCCATTGCAAGTAAAAGTCCTCATTGTAAAATGTTCCTTTAGTATAAGTACATACAGTGGTATGCAAAAGTTTGGGCACCCCTTAGGAAAACCACTGCATCAGTTTGTCACTTGCTGAGCTTTTGAAGCAGCAACTTCATTTTAACATATGTTATACCTTATGGTAACAGAAACATCTCAGTAGTGAAATAACTTTTATTGGTCAAACAGAAACATGTTTATGTGCATTCAAACAAAAATAGGCATGTGCATAAATTTGGGCACCCCTAAGAAATAATTCCATTAATATTTAGTATTGCCTCCTTTTGCTGCAATAACGGCCTGTAGACGCCTCCTGTAGCCACAGACAAGTCCCTTAAGCCTGGCAGGTGGTATTTTGGCCCATTCTTCCACACAAAACGTCTCCAGTTCAGTCAGGTTTCTTGGCCTCCGTGCATGGACAGCCTTCTTCAAATAAATCCATACATTTTCAATGATGTTAAGGTCTGGGGACTGGGATGGCCATTCCAGAACATTGTACCTGTGCTTCTGCATGAATTCCTTGGTGGATTTTGATCGGTGCTTAGGATCATTGTCCTGCTGAAAAATCCAACCCCGGCGTAGCTTCAACTTTGTGACTGACTCTAGAACATTCTTGTCAAGAATCTCCTGGTACTGTAAGGAATTCATGTGGCCCTCAACTTTAACAAGTTTTCCAGTACCTGTGCTAGCCACACAGCCCCATAACATGATAGATCCTCCACCAAATTTTACAGTGGGCAACAAGTTCTTTTCATTGAATGCAGTGTGTTTTTTTCGCCATGCATACCTGTTCATGTTATGACCAAATAACTCAATCTTGGTCTCATCTGACCACAGTATTTTGTTCCAAAATGCTTCTGGCTTGTCCAGATGTGCTTTTGCATACCTCATGCGACTCTTCTTGTGATTAACACTCAGGAAAGGCTTTTTGCACATCACCCTTCCAATGAGCTCTTCCTGGTGCAAAGTACGCTGGATTGTGGAACGGTGAACAACTACACCATCAGCAGCCAGATGTTGTTGTAGTTCTCTGGAGGTGGTCTGTGGCTTCTCTGTGACCATTTTCACCATCCTTCGCCTGTGCCTTTCCCCTATTTTTGTCGGCCTACCACATCTTTCCTTCACACGGACTGTTCCTGTGGCCTTCCATTTCACAACTACGTTTCTGACTGTGGAGACAGACAGTTTAAACCTGTCAGATAATTTTTTGTACCCTTCTCCTAATTTATAATGTTGGATTATCTTAGCTTTCAGGTCAGTGGAGAGTTGTTTTGAGGTCCCCATCTTGCCACTCCCTAAGAAAGAACCTAGGCCAGGCACAGCCAGCTATTACCTATGTTAAATAGCCTTTTTCATGATTGGTTCCACCTGTCTTTGTAATTGAAGGTCTAATGAGCTAATCAAAGCAATTTTGTGCAGCAACCTGTCAGCTATAAATCCGTACAGGTGTTGAAATGAATGCTATTTATAAGGGTGCCCAAACTTTTGCACATCCCATTTTTTGCATTTTATTTTATTATAATAAAACTATGTAATGCTACCCTAAGAATTTTGGTCTGGAAAACACTAAAACGTCTACATCTTTGTAGGAAAACAAATGTTGTTGCTGTGATCTTCTATTATAAAGGAAAAGCAAATTGTCATGAAATCTCAGAGGGGTGCCCAAACTTTTGCATACCACTGTATAAGCTCATTATACTTCATCAAAAGTCAAATTACTAGGTATGCACAATGGGATTCAACTTTACTGTCATTGCACATGGGACAAAAAAATGCAGAGACAGTATAGATAATGTGGCGCTGCGGTATATTCACAGATATATTACTTTCAGAGTTGCAGGTTGCAGTATATTCTCATGTTTTGGTTACTGTGTTGAAGTTGTAAGTAAAGTAAAATGATATCTTAAAAGTACGGTATGGCGTAAATGTACTCAGTTACTTTCCAACTGGCTATAACAGCACAATGTAGAATCTTTAGTTTTTGAGTGTAGTGTGTTATAAGGGTTTGTGAGATGTTGCACCCTTTGTCCAGATGTCATCACAAGTAGACATGAGGCGTGGAAACTCCTCCAAGTCTCTAAAGAGTCCTCAGAAGAAGAATCAGGAACGAGCAATGGTTCAAATCGTCACCAAAGACCTCATCCGCAATATCAGGTAGACACACACACACACACACACACACACACACACACACACACACACACACACACACACACACACACACACACACACACACACACACACACACACACACACACACACACACACACACACACACACACACACACACACACACACACACAACCCTTAGTTTAACCCTTAGTCCACTAGTTTAATATTTAGAGATGCATTATGTTTGTTAATGCAGCATCGGAAGGCTTAATAAAGCTGTTTAATAAATGCAGTCGAGGAAAAGTATAACGTAGCATTAAATGGAAATACTCAAGTAAATTAAAGTACTTCTAAATTGTGCTTGAGTATTTGAATACAACTTTCCACCACTGTCAGCTTGTGGCTGTTTGAAAAGCATAATTCACATTTTATTTTATTTATGTTGATAGAAACTATAAACTATTCTAAATAAAACATTTAATAAGTACATTGCATAGTGAGCATGAGGTGTATAAGCCCTTTGAATCAATCCTGATAACATCATTAACACATGTATTCTTATAATGTGGATGTTCCAGGATCCCCTTCAAAGACCCTTCAGGAGAATCCGTCATTCTACCATCAGCTGAGTTTGAGCGGATCACTTCGAAGTCCCGGGTGCTCACCAAGGAGGAGCGGACGGCCCTGAAGGAGGCTTACCAGAAGAAAAAGGAGGAGGAAGATGTAGGAAAACATGAAAACATTTGACCATCCCTTAATAAGACAGCAAGTCTTCTCTCTAAAACATACCTTTTGATCCAGAGAGCTGCGGAGGACAGGAAGCGTCAGATCTTCGAGGCAGACCATTCCCGGCAGGAGAACCAGGCGCTGACGGAGCTGGAGCTGGAGGCCCGCAACCGAGCGCAGCACCTGGTGGAGCGAGCCAACTACCTGAGGATGGAGCAGGAGGACGAGATCAGACAACTCAACCAGGTGGGAAACAACTGCAAACATCTGGACCACACATGTTACATTTTTTTGCCTATCTATTATATAAGAGAAAGATCAACTATTTTTGGTATTTCTCTCAAGAGGAACCCAGGATTTTATGTTAACTGAGCTCCAAAATCTGCTTGTTGTGCGTGTGTGTGTGTGTGTGTGTGTGTGTGTGTGTGTGTGTGTGTGTGTGTGTGTGTGTGTGTGTGTGTGTGTGTGTGTGTGTGTGTGTGTGTGTGTGTGTGATGCCCTCAGCTGATCCTGGGTGCTCAGTGTCAGGCCACACGTGATGCGCAGATGGAGGAGAAGAAGCAGATCCAGACGGAACTGACAGAGGAGGAGCAGCGCCTGGACGCCATGATGGAGGTGGAACGCCGCCAGGCCCTGGAGACCGTGGATAAGATTGACAAGCTGCGCAAACAGCAGAGGATCGAGTGAGGAGACGCTACTGCAAAACACACACGCACACACGCACACGCACACACACACACACACACACACACACACACACACACAATTATTCCAGTAAAAGTCCTGCATTCAAAATCTTACTGAAATCAAAGTATTGGCAACTAAATATATAAAGTATAAAGTAAAGTACTTTAGGTATTGAATTGCGTTACCTTTAAAGTAACTAAAGCGTAAAAAGTAAATGTATATCTAAACTTTACTTGAGTGATTGTACTTTGTTACATCCCATTACTGCACATTGAGCTCTCTGAACGCTGCAGGGATGTGCGGTGCATATATGAACAGTTACTCAGCGTGTTGAATGTGCATTCTGTTCCAGCGGGATGCTGAAGATCTCCGAGCAGATCCAGAGACAGCAGGAGGAGAAGCAGCTGCAAGAGGAGGCGAAGGAGCTGGAGAAGCAGCAGGCCCGAGATCAGCAGGAGAAAAGGAACCTGGAAGACCTCAAGGTGACCACACTCAGACCCTGACAAAGTACTGGTGTTAGAGTCTGTAGGTTCATCCTGAAACCTGATAAGGTCTCCTTCACTCGCGTCTATTCCTCACTACGGGGACATTGGGATGAACCCGGTTTCCTCTCTGAGTAGATTTCCTCTTCGTCCTCCAGGCTCTGGAGAAGAAGAGGGAGAAGCAGCAGCACCTGCAGGAGGAGATCATGCGCATCAACACAGAGACCGTGAAGGCCAAGGAGAGGAGGAAGGAGGCGGAGACACAGGCCGACATGAGAGACATGGAATACTTAAAAAGAAAAATGGTCAGAAAACAAGCAGCTATAAAGAACTCAGAATCACTTTGTGTTATCTTATCTTGTGTTTCTTTTGATCCATAAATGACCTCTGCAGGAGCGGGATGCAGAGAGAGAAGAACAGCAGAGACGCCTGAATAAGGAGAAGGAGCTGGAGATTGCCCGGCTGAGGGCCCGGCAGCAAAAAGCAAAAGACTACAAAGCAGAGCAGGTCAGGAAAAATACCAGCTGAGCTAATCAGGATCAAAAATGTCCTCTGCTCAGAGATTGTATTTATAGGGGAACACTGTCTCTCAATCAGTAGCATGTACACCAGCAATGTGTATAGGTTACTGAAACGCAGAAATAAAAAAAAATCTGAGCTCTGTTTTAGTTTAATACACACAGTTAAGGCTGATGGCTTATAATGTTTTGTGTGTGACAGGATGCGCTGCGTGCTCGGAGGAACCAGGAGTTTCTAGACAGAGATTGGAGGAGGAAGCAGAAGGTGCTGGCTGTGAAGAACGCGCTGGAGGCGGAGAAGCTGATGGCGGCGCGCAACGAGCAGGTTCGCTGCAAAGAGCACTTCCTGTCCATCGAGGCTGGCCGCGAGAAGGCAGAGTTTGAGAGGGTGCTGAGGTAAGAAACTGCATTTACGTTTTTTTTTCTTCTATATATCATGATCCCTTTGAGTTCTGGTAGAGCAGAAGTGGCAGGAAAAGAACATCTTTGAGAATACAAGTTCCTAAATGTATTTAAGTACAGAACTCAGTTACATCCCACCACTGCATTATCCACACATGCAGCTCCCTCTGAATGAGTCATCCCTGCCACTCTCTCCACACAGCGCGCAACAGCAAGCCATCGTCAAAATCAAGGAGGAAGAGGAGAGGCGGCGTCAGAGATCAAACCGTCACGCCGAGGCCATCAGGAACCAGGTGAAGGAACAGGAGCTGTCGGCGGTTGCCAAGCGCAGCGAGACCTTCAAGGAGAGCGACCGACTGATGGAGGAAGCCCGGCAGAGACGCCTCCGCCTCGACGAGATCAAGGAGAAGAAGCTGCAGGAGCTCAAGTCAGTACACATGCTTTATTCGACTTTTGGGGGTTTTCCCTTCTCCTGTAGTGTGTTATATAGCTGTTAGTGCATGTTAATGGTCTGCAAAGAGTAAACTTCCTATATTCCCTCCAGAGGGAGTTCCTCTCCTTTCTACTTTTAGACCATAACGGTTGAAGTACGGGCTATAAAAAGTGTTTGTAATGGGTAGTTGATTTAGCTAAAAATTAAGTATACGCTGATTTACAGACGTTTATTTCCCACCGTAAGTCAATAGGAAAAAGATTTTTTGAGCCAAATTGACATCATGGACTACAACGTAAGTGTACTGGCCACTGCACATGTGCTTCTTCACGGGGGCCTGAAAACACCTCCATTGGACTCCATTGTTTACCTCTGGAAAATGGTGACATCACTATGGAAAAACTGTGCTCCCACACATTTGAACACATTGTACATAATAGGCTAAGGGTCGGGACGTCTGTAAGTGGTTGACCAATCACAACAGAGCCGGCCAGCTATCAGGGCAGACTGGACGTCGTTAAACCAAAGTTTGTTGACTATACTGAGATTCTTAAGGCTGATATTTTGACTGTCATTAACTGAATGAACCTGACGTGTGTCTGTGTGTCTGTTGCTATGCAGGGCGACAGGGCTGCCTGACAAGTACTGCAGTGAGGTGGAGAGGAAGGCACACTTTGAATCGACTGGCTTCAAATAAAGAAGTCATGTTACAGGCTCTCTTTAGCCAGCATGAACACTTACTTACGTAACTTGAACAATAAAAACAATAAAATGTTTGCACTTAAGAAGCTTCTGATCTGTGGTTTGTAGACATTTCTCCTTCCTGTCAGACAGACGGACTCCGGGTACAATTTTTAGTTTTTATTTCGGCTAGTATTTCCCTTTCAGTTGAGTCATATTCTTCCACTTATCAATGACAGATCCCCTTTATTATTAATATGCATGACAACAGAAAGGAATTCAACTTATGTCAGGGTTAGGATGACACTTTACACACACACATACACACAGCTTAAAGCATGTAAGGAAGTTAAAGTACATCAAGGTAAATACAGGCTCTTATTTCACAGCGCTTCCTGACGGAGAACAGGAAGTACTGAGACCTAATCTCTTCTTCTGAACCATCTAAACACACGACCTACAGGAGTGTTCATGGATGTGGCTGTCAGCGGCACACACTGTCGTCTTCTGCCTCCTGTTCTTGCATTAACGGAGGAGGAGGGCAGGACAGGAGTGTGGGTGGAGGACAGATGGGTGGGGGGTGTCCATCTAAAAGTTTTCACATCTGTACACGCAGAAAAAAGGGGGAGTGGTGACCGAAGGGGGGAAACACTACAACACCTGGCGTACGCGGACCTCAGCAGGAGGAGGCTCCGGGTAAATACACACACACGGTACGGTTGGGGGGGTTCGGTCGCCGTGGTCCCGTCCACATACACAGATACAGTCTCACACAAGCACTGTACACGGCACAAGAGGTCACCTAAATACAGGGAGCCAACGAAGGAGCGCTAACATCTAGGAGGGGGATTACCCATACAGGCTGAGAGGGGGTTAAAATTCTTATTTAGACCGATCAGGTCACACACTCTCTCTCTGTCACACACACACACACACACACACACACTCAGTCATACACACACTCATACACACACACGTATGCATTTAAAACTCCATAAAGCTACACGCCTGTGCAGAATATACTATCATTACTTAGTGTTGCTAGCTATAGCCGACCAAACGGCAATATATGTTCAAATATTATATGTAACCTTTTTTCCTCAGAATATACAATGATGATGCATTATACAGACAGACGAGACGATGGAAGCCGTTCACATGTTCAGTACGTCAGAGTAAGAGCTTCTCTACATTAATTTCTTCACGAGTGCAAAATCCAATGCTCCTCCACCTACTTCAAAGGTTTGTCGCTGAGCTTTAGCAAGTCCACGTCTGCACAAACCATAAAACAATAAAAAAAACAACAACGTGACAATAACATGAAACACAGAAAAGTATTCTAAATAAGTAGTCATAAATATGGAATGTGAAAAATAACAAACATGTGGTCCAATTTTCTTTTCAAACAATACAAATAAAAGTCCTTCAGTTAAATGTTTTCTCGCGACGACAGAACAATAAAAAAAGAGTCAGAACCAGAGTGGGCTGCTCGCTGTGGCCCCTGTTGTGAGTAGAAGACCATGGGAAGCTGGTGAGGAACACAAAGAGAGGAGGACAGATGGAGAGGGGGGAGGAGGAGGAGGTGGAGGTGGTGGGGTTGTTGGGTGTTCACATGCCGTAGCCGAAGCCGGGCTGTGGCGGCTGGCCGTAGCCAGGTGCTGCTGGGTAGCCGTATCCGTACGGCTGCTGGGGAGGAACGGCCACTTGGGGCCCTGCTGTGAGCATGAGCTGCGGTGTGCCTGCAACACAGAACACCAGGGTTAAAAACCTGCGGTCAGACTGACAAATCGGGTGTTGGGTTTTCATTAATGACTCATTAAAAAAAGATTATTTTATTTAATCTTTTATTGGAACTTAGAAAGTCTAAAAAAAACTCTTATTTTAAAATGGAGCATCTGTCTCGAAACCCAACTAACCCCAGGATAAATAAAGACTTCTGATTAAAAATAAATATCTAGTATTTTTAAATTGTATTTCATTATATCTTTATATTCCGTTAACTTCCTATGTTTATACTATTATTTAAGATTTCATTTAAAGAAAGGAGCAGCTGTCACAAAAACCAATATCCCCCAAGATAAATAAAAGTATTCTGATAAATAAATAAATGTATAGAGTATTTGATTAAATCCTTTATAGGTCATTTTACAATAACTTGGTATGCGTGTACAACTATTATTCTTAAAAATGTTATTCTGAAATGGAGCCACCTTATTTCCCCCGGGAAGTATTCGGATTAATACTCCTGCACATTGATGCTAATTTGCACTAAATGAGCGTATGTTTCCTCTGGAGCAACACAACAGAGCTGTGAGTGGTCGTTACTCACCGTAAACGATGGGTTGGGACTCGGTGTTCTGCTCCTCCTGTTTCCTCAGGGACTCGGAGGCTTCCAGTTTGTCGACCTGTTGAAACAACGACAGAGCGGGCGTCAGACTGCAGCATCACCGCGGCTAACGGCGCTGAGGCGACGGCTTTGTAAAGAAACTGACCTCCGGGTTATTTCACTGGCTGACGGATGGGACCAGGCGCAGACGAATACAGTCCAGATTTAAATAAAGAGAGGCTGCAGGAGGCAGGCCTCGCTAATGTGAGGGTGGGTAGTATCTACATCTAGACAGCTACAGGCTACTCTATAAATCAACATCCACCTCTCTGTGTTAGGAATAAGGGAGACGAACACTAACAGCTACTGGGTTATAATGGTCCCACCATCCAGCCACCCATCTACTCAGTATGTAGAGAACAGACCCCAACCAGCACACACACTCACTGAGTCAAGAAGACTGATGTTTTCCACCCGTTCATTTCACTGAATATTGTTGCCTTTAAGAGAGATTCTTCTGTCAGTAAGACAAACTATTTAAATATAAACAGACTTTAAGACTGAGCTCTAAAGACGCTAATTTAAAACTGACGGTAAGTCAAAACTGATATGCTTCATGCAGGCTTAGGGAGTAATGGATTACATGTAACAGATATTTAGGATACAAAAATGGTATTTCCTTACAGTGACATAAAGAAGATAAAATCTGATTACTAAGAAAAGAAAAAATGGGAGAATTAAAAATTAGAAAAAGAAAGATCAATATATTTTATGTAGACGTATTTCTCCATACTTCTGTTGGGCTTCATTAACGTTCATTCATCTTTATTTTACTTTTTTTTTCAATATTTATAGCCTATTTTGGGTCACAAAAAAATATGCAACTGCCATCCGAGTGAATTTATTTGGGTATACACACACTTACAGCTTCTACAGTATAATCTTAATGATAAATGTTTAGATATAGGGCTTTAATTAACCATATTTTGCTTTGTTGACTGATCTTATATCATCTTATGTCATATATTTGAAATTGTCATTGAGTGACCGTGATTTTGCTCGTCCAAAACTTTAACATATCAAATACTTATCACAGGATTCATATCATTTATCTGTTTGTATAATGAGTTGCCAAATAGTTTTTCTTTTGGGGGAAAAATTACAAGAAAAAGGAAGATCGTGAACCAAAAAAAAGGGGTCATTTTATTTTTGCAGGCGAGGACTGTCAGTGTGTTTTTTACTTTTAGGGAGGGATGCTGCGAGCCCAATAAAGGCTGAAGGGGGCTCGCAGCATCATCGGGAGAACTCGTTAAATGTTTATGTGCTTTAGTAGAAGCCGAGCAACTCAGAGGCAGAAGATGCTGGGAAGAGTTTGAGCTAAAAAATAGAATAAAAGAAGAGTTAAGCAGCGGCAGACCCTCAGCTGAGACGGAGCGCAGGTCGGATTAAAGGTGGTTCTGGGATCAGTTCTCTACACACGCTCGGGCTCTACTCTACAGTCAGTCGCTCTGGTACTGCAGGCTCTTCTGAGAGAACGCGGGCTCTGCTTTGCTTTCAGAAGAGGAGGGTTGAGACGCATGCTGAAGCGGCAGTTGAGTTACTTTCATCTTGAAGAGTGCATGAGAGAGAAAGACACAGAAGGACAGTGGGGGGTGTGAGAGAGAGAGGAGGGGGGGTTGATGCTTTTTGTACAGCCAGTTTTTAAGGTTTCCAGAAGCAGGCACAGCCAAAGCCACGTATTAGCCTGGCCCGAGCGCTGCTGATGCTACACAGCCACGGGGGAGTGCATGCTTGAATTACATGCTCCCCCCCTGCCCTTTAAAGATATCACTCAAACTGGATATTTGCCTAAGCCGTCTGTTGCCTAAAGTCCCGTGTCCACATAGCATCTTTTTTTCTTCCAATGAGCCCATAACGTCGCTAGAGCCTGCCCCGAGAAAACCCAGCGCCTTTTTTCTGAGCGCTTCACCTAGTTGGTGCAGCCGCTCTGAGCGCCTCGAGTTGAAAATATGTCAACTTTCAGAGAAGCGCAGCTGACATCACTGTGGGAAATGGAGGAGAATGTCTTTGACTGTGTCTGTAAGATTGAAACTGAAAAAACCGACGAACACGGGATGTTTCTGCTGTTAAATAATGCGTTTCCTCTGCACTATTTATTAATCCTCTTAATGTTTTTCATTTTTGTACGGCCTTGTGTTGACAGGTACTGGGTAAATAAACTTTATTATGTACAACATGTTGTTCTATCTCTGTACGTGGATCGCCCTCCTCGATCTACGGCTGTCAGACTGTGTGGTGCAGCTCATTCAGACAAAGCCTGAGAGTAAGCATCTTCCAGTGGATGTTCGCGGTGTAAAAACCACGTCTAACAAATATATAGAAGCACAAACGGATAACAACATCTGAGGGACCGATGCTGGTCTGTCAGCGGTGATTCGGTTGAGATATCGTTGCTGGGAGCATTTTTCTGACAGAAGAAGACGCTCTGTGGACACAGGCACTAGAGACACACTTTACTGTAGCGCAGACATATTTAGAATATAAATACCCCTCTGAAAAAGCCTGTACTGGTGTTTATGCTTTTTATGGTCTGAGATAAATTCAGTAGTTCAGACAAACAGGGAGAAAAATTATAGAGATCACTTCTTTAAACTACTACCTTCTATCACTAAATCAGGGTTTAGCTGCAGACTCTCTCAGGATGTAGGTATTAGTACGGTCTGCCTGCAGCGGAGTGAAGTTACAGGAGGGTTAAACATCAGGATTAATCTACACGTGGTGAGAGAAGGACCTGACCACAGCAGGGAGGTTATTCTGCAGAGAGACGCTCCACACGGAGGAAGGCTGCGGGGTGTGCAAATCTGAGGGACTACAAAGCATCTTTCAGCTAATTTATCTGCACTGTGACTCTGTGTGTTATTCCATAGATCCACTGCATGGCACAGCAAGGCTCTACTCAACTTGCTTTTTTTTGGGTTTATGGTTATAAATTGTACCTGGAACTTGCTAGCTAGCCCATACTAGGGAGTGAGACCAGAGGTGGAGGGAGGACTCAGATCCTTTACTTCAGTAAAAGTATTAATACCACTGTAGAAATACTCTGTCACAAGTAAAACGCCTGCATTCATTGTTTTACTTTAGTCAAGGTCCACAAGTATTAGCATCAAAACAGACTATTACTATACTATATAAGTACAAACAATTCAAGCGTTTTTATTTTATGATATTTGCATTGATTTTAAATCATATTGTTTTACTTGCTAATTGTACATATTTGATCTTGATCTGCAAAGCACTCTGGGCTGCTTCTTGTATGAAATGTGCTAAATATATTACGTTTATTTATTATTCATCAGTAATATTTCTTTGAATAAAAGGGATTTGTTTCCCTGGCATAAAAGGAGAATAAAACATCGACAT
Organism: Eleginops maclovinus; assembly: GCF_036324505.1. Classification (NCBI taxonomy): domain Eukaryota; kingdom Metazoa; phylum Chordata; class Actinopteri; order Perciformes; family Eleginopidae; genus Eleginops; species Eleginops maclovinus. Next base: position 6,434,750 of record NC_086366.1, on the reverse strand, counting down.
CAGCCAAATTGTTTGACTTTTTTTAACAAAAGTCTCAGCTTCGGTTGAGATATCTGACACGGTTGCATCCCTGATCAGACCTAGGTCAGAAAACACTTCCACAGAGTGTTTACGGGGATCTCTGTTGTATTGAATACTAGCAGCTCTTCTAATGATGCATGGGACTGCGGGTCCTTAAGGGGGAATAGAATAGTCACATCTAGGATAAATACAGAAATTAAATTCATTAATTCTTTGTTTGAATCAATAACCGTTTGTTCAGAGCCTCGCTGACAACAGCAAAACCAGCAGAGCCCTGAGAGCCCGCTGTGAGGAGCGCCGCTCTGCAGGCGGGGAGGGGGTTGTAAGTATTCTAGTGGAGATGTGGAGTTTATAATCAGAAGCAGCAGAGTGACACAAGAGGGAGGGGAAGGGGGGGGTCATGCAATTTCTGCTAAGTTCACTCCTCCAAACTACAGGCTACGAAACAGGGGGAGGAGCGGGGTCAAAAAGAACGATTAGAAAATGGATTCGACTTTCACCTTTTCCTTTATCGCATCAACCTGGAAAGGAAATTCAGAGAGGCAACTTAAGGAGGAAAAAAAACCAAATGGAAGTCTGACAGAGAGCAGACACACGGCTCGTCACTCAAAGACAACTGACAACGACACTTTTTATACAAATGCAGACGTGAGATCTCTCTGGTACTGGGAGCTTCACCGTGTTGCTTACAACGGTGTGGAGAATACAATAAAGGGCAGTAAGTTTAAACACTGAGCAGATGCTCTACACTGTGACTGATCAAATGATTCCTTGTTTTTAAAAAGGAACCAACTTGTGTGGTTTTGAACAAAAAGCCACAAGATGTTTGTCTACCTGTCCGCTGATATTACAAATACGTTGATCTGTTAAACTAAACTTGGCCCTTCAAGTTTGGTAAATAAATGCAACGTCTTTTAATTGTCTCTCAGGTCTGTGGTCTGTTATGAAAGCAGGAGGTGCCATGGAGCAGAGATAGATGTCAGCACGAGCAGGGATGAATCTCCTCGGGACCACATTTGTATGGAAAAGCAGCACGAATGGAAAAAAAACCCAAACAAAAGGAAGACACTGACAGTGACAGAAGCACAGGAAGATGAGCATGAAGGAGGAAAGAACAGGCAGTAATGGAGGGGGGGTTTATCTGTCTGAGAGACACTGCCTTCAGATGAATAGTATTCACAAACATATAATGCTGTTAGATGGGCAAAAAGCATATCAAGGAATTCATTTGTATTCTATTTATAGTATAGGTGTGATAATTTTGTCGGCTCTCCTCACTATTTCACATGTTCTAACACCTGACAGCAGGAACAACCCTTCATCCACCTTATTTCTTCCACCTCAAGTATCTAACATGACTTCCTACAGATGTGCTACCTCTGGTTGACCCACCTTAGAGAGATACTCCCTCATGACCTGGATGAAGTAAGGCATGGAGAAGTCCATGATGTTGTGCCTCCAGGCCGTCTCCAGCACCACGTCGGGCCGCAGCAGGTCGTAGCAGGTGAACAGGCAGGCGGCGAAACACTCCTTCTTGTCCTCGTTAAGGAACCAGGCCAGCAGCTCCTCCGCCAGCTCGATGTCTTTGGACTCCGACGCGTACTGCATGGCATCCTGCAGGGCGGGGAGCACAATGACAGATCAGTGAATGACATTAAAAAGAGGTGAAAACTTCAGTGAATGTGAGGCTGTGGTTTATATAGGGTCAGGGGAACCATTCTGGTTCCAATTTCTGTTTTGCTCATCGATTTCTGTTCTTTGAAGGCATAAAAAACATGCCTTTTGCACAGAAAACAATTTACTCATTGACTTTATATTTATTCAGTCTTACATTTTTGTGTCTGGTTAGCCGGTACCAAGGCATTGCATTTGGTTCTTATTCAGGATCAAATTTTGGTTCCCAACCCTAAGTTTATAATACTTGGAAGAGTTTATACTGAAAGTTATTTTTTTAGTAATTTGGACATTTTTAAGCTACTTTTTTTTATTTTTAAGAAATGTTTAGAAAGTCAATGTTTGGTATCTTTTTTTTTTTAGGACAACGTCACCTATATAACCTGATAGTTTTCATTTTGACTACATGAACATTTCAGACCCAAAATCACACAAAAAACAGGTTTTGAAACAGATATTATTTTTATATGGGTAACACCAGCATACACAACTAGACATGTTGACAGCTGGAAATATATACAGGGGATGTCACTATGATAATGTAAAAGTTTAGGGTTGATGTACCTTGTAGAGCTTGTCCTTCTTGCACAGCTCGACGCTCTGTTTCCAGCGGTTGTTGCCCTTGAACAGGTAAGCGGCGATCCTCCTGAACTCGATCAGATCATGCTTCTCCAGGCCCTGAGCCAGCGAGATGTTGTCGAAGTTGTCATAGGCATCAATGGAAGTACGCACGGCCTTGAGGAGAGGAAGAGGGGAAATTAAAATACAACTTAACAAGCTGGGAGACGGAGTGCGCTGTGCTAGAAGTTACAAACCTCAACAAAAACAAAACAAGGTCATAAACAGGTTATCACACAATCAGTCGTATTTCATACCGCATAGTCTTCCTCGATGATGAAGAGGTTGTTGAGCGCCTCATTGACTGACTTGTTGTTGTGGTTCTGGACAGACCTCAGGTAAGGTTTAACCAGAGGCAGCTGTTTCACCTGGACAAAGAATCAAAAGCAATCATTAAGGAAATCTCTTATTTCAACGCCTCTCTTCACTTATCCTTTCGTAAGCACACGGCTCACTGAGTTTACAGGAGGCAGTAATGTTGGAGACCTTGCTGAAGAAGTTGACGGCGCGAGAGTGGTCCAGCCTCGGAGAGAGGACGATGAGCAGGTCGTTCAGTAGAAGCGGTTTGAACTCCAGGTAAAACTGCACGGCCTTGTAGTACAGCTCCACGTTGGCCACCTACAATCCGAAACACACATCAAATTCAAACTGAACATCTATTGAGCAATATCCAAGTATCGTAGAGTCACCGTTAAAAGACTGGGACGGCCCCCTGGTATTCTTTTTTTATTCTACCTTGGTGACAATGTCTTTGAACTGGCCCTCCTTCCAGGCATCGGCTGGGTGGTTCATCATGGTGATGATGGCGTTGTCGTACTCCTCGTACTTGTCGTAGAGGAACACCAGCTCCCCCCAGAGGTGGGCCTGCTCTGCCGCCCTGAGGACCTGAAATACACACAATGAAATTGGTAAATCTAAAAATCAGCACAATTCAGTGTGCTAGGGGATGCTGAATGTCTCTGTGGTAAAATGAATAATAAATGATGTTTAGTTTTTTGAAGGTGTTGCTGTTGTTCCTCTTACCTTTGGGATGTTGACACGGGACCAGAAGAGCTCCAGGTGCTCCCTCATCTTCTGGGGTTTGAACTTGGAGTAGAGGATGGCGAGCTCGGTGAACATGCCCATGTGAGCGCGCTCCAGCCCCAGGGCGGCCTCCAGCATGGTGATCAGCTCCTCGAAGTAACCGCGGTCCTGCAGGGAACAGACGCACTCAATGACACTAATCAGGACCCATTTAGAGTAATTACAGAGGCAAAATAAACAATGCAAAAAACCTAAAGTTCTTTATTAACCAATAATAAAACAGGCAGCAGCAGCTTCTCACGGAGAGGGACACTAAGGTACTTTATCTGCTGATGGCAGTAAATAGGGCAAACATCAACCGATGCATTGGTGCTTCTCTGATTATGAGTGACGTAAACGCCGCAGGTTCTCTGGTCCCAGTCGTCCCTACATTACCTGGTAGTAGTTGATGAGTTCCTCCAGTTCGTCGGCGTGGACGACAATATGAAGGCCGCACATCTGAGCCAGACGGAACTCCTTTCCTTCTACACACGCAAAACACACCTGGAAGTAAAGAGGATGGGATGTGTTTTAGTATAGACCAGAGGACAGCTCACAGCACTCTGTCTTTACTGAGACTTTAGGAAGGCTTCATGTTTTGTTTACATCATCTTCTATATTGTGATAAGGGAGAGACCTATATTTATTTTTCTGTAGCGTGATATACAACTTCCTGGAGATATGGAAAAACCTATATCTCGATAGAAAAATCGTAGTCTTAGTCCAAACATTTGACACTTCTCTTTTTGTTTCCACCGTAAGGATTAGCAAACTGAAACTGTGTGATCCCCCCTCACCTCCTTCCAGGTGCGGGTGCTGTTTGCCTTGCGAGCTCCGTCCACGGCCGCCTGGTACTCCCCCAGGTGCACCAGAGTGGAGGCCAGACGGCCGAAGTTAGAGACGTTGTTGTAGAGCAATTTGGCCGCGTCATACATCTTGTCATCATAGCAGCGGTCGCCCACCTATAGAGACGTGTACAAAAAAAGCACAATCAGCAGAGTAAATAATAAGATAAGTGTTTGTAGTATGTATGTGTGTGTGTCTGTGTGTGTGTGTGTACGTACTTGCTGAATGTGAGCGTTATTCGGTCCGTTGATGAACTCCTCCAGCTCGGCCAGGCGGTTTGTCTTGGCCAGAGCGAAGATCAGCTCCGTCTCCACGTACGACTCGCGGGCCTTCTTACGGGCCATCTGCAGGAACTTCACCAGGTCCTCCCAGTTTCCTGAAGACGGGATCAACATCAACTTTATGACAACATCCAATATCCAATGCATATCTTATAAAACCTTAATGGAAGCTTCAAATATAATACATTATTTTCCATACAGCCCTTATATTTACTAAACCAATACTAAAGTTCCTTCTGTTAATAAAACCATGACTTATCTCACTGAAGTCGGCATCTATCCTAAATACTTCAGACCTCTAAATGGATAGTCCTGAAGACAGTGTTCCTCTTACCGCTCTGTGCAGCAGCCTGTCCCACCTCCATGTACGCGGATGGGTCGTCAGCCTTGATGTACGAGTCGATGGCTTCCTTCACGAGACCCTTCTGGAGCTGGGCCTTCGCCAGCTGACTCCACACTGGCGGCTCGTTGCATCGCTCAGCAAACTCGTAGGCTCGGTCCAGGTTACCGATGTGCTCGATCAGAACCTGGACAACAGGATAAAATATTTAGGCTGCGTCATACTGTCTCTTTCTCTCAGGAAGGTTCCTAGAGTGAAACACAGCCACCATGATAGGAAAGGAGCTTCCTTTATTATCTCCTTTAGGATACACCCGTCCACAGTCTGCATGAAAGTATTTGGGTTCACGTCTCAGGCGGTAATCCACTGACCTGCACAGCAGAGGTGTTGACATCAAACTTTCTGAAAATAGCGAAGGCCTCCTCAAACAGCTCGTTGCTGATGGCGATGTTCGCGATGTCCGGGGCGTCGTAGTTGTCCAGACGGTTGATGTACTCCATCACACGAGTGCGGTCGGCTTTAATGGCCGTCAGGATGAGCAGGTTCTGCAGGTTTCTGAAAAACAGAACAATAAAAAGGAACGTTCTCAGTGAGGGTCCTATTTTCTACTTGACTTAATACTGTGTTATTTCTGTCTCTTTGCTGTAACAGGGTGAATGTCCCCTCTGGTACTACTCACCTGTGCTCACTGAAGACAGAGTTATCCAGCACGATCTTCTCCAGCAGCTCGATGAGCTCGTTGGGGAGGTCAGCGGTCATGAAGGCTTTGACTGTGACGGACACCTCCTCTGGGTCCTGGGTCTCAGACAAGGCCGTCTGCACCACCTGCAGCAGAGAGGGACGTCAGAACGGATGCGCTACATTTCATGTTTTAATAAGCACATATATATTTGTTTTACAGTCTGTCATGCCAGCTTTTTGCATTAACAATTTAAGCTAGTTAGTTGATGATTCAGGGCTCGGACCTGGTCGATGAGCGGTCTCCTGTAGTTGTTGGTCTCCAGCAGGACGCTCGCCCACAGCTCGGCATCTTTGCGACGCACCAGGTAGCGGGACAGACTCTTGAACAGCGAGTTCTCGTTGCACACCTGAAGCACAATACACAAAAACTATTAATATCACAGGCAACATGGCAGGAATTGTAGGAGACTGACAAAACAAAGACCTAAAAGCCCATTTGTTGGAACAGATCAGCCAGGCGAAACCCTGGGCGTTGCTGCCGGTGAGTGTGTGATGTATGTGCTTTAATGTGTACTACATGTAAGAGTGTTGTACTTATCTCCTTTCTGCCAGAATACAAAGTTATGTGAACACAAGCTCTTAACAGACATGGTTTGGCATGACACTCACATGAATCAGCTCCTGGTCACACTGTCCTCTCTCGTAGGCTACGCAGGCCAGGTGGGGGTCTCTCTTCTCGCAGTACTTGCCCACCACGCGGCTGTCGTAGAAAGGGTTCTCCCTCAGGAAGCGCTCAGGGTTGTTGTTGCTGTCGATGTAGATCTTAGCCAGGGCGTTGTGGGTGGCGGGCTCCTCGCAACCTTCATGAATGCGAGCCTCTAACCACGGCAGCAGCAGCTTCAGTCTGGAGAGAGTTACACAGTCAGTACAGGAATGTGCTGACTCATGACTCCATTCACCTAATGCTTCGCCTGTTCTAGGGTACTTCCGGTTAGCTGCGAGTGCCAACTGACACATGCAATTGGACCGGAAGTAGGGAAAGGGGCGAGGCTACTTCAGGTGAATAGAGCAAATTATTTCCTCTTTGCTTACCGATTCCTCTTCTCCACTTCGGCCACCAGCTCATCGGTGGAGAACTGCCCTCTGACCACCAAGATCAGGTTCTTGATCACATCCTCGGCACAGTCCACGTCCAGCAAACCTCCGATGACTACTGGCAGGCGGCTTGGGTTAACCTGGAATAAATGATTGTAAAGTTACGACACATTCAAAGACAAATGCACAACAATAATTTATTTCAGTGGCTGTCCAATGTCTGAAGCACAGAAGGAAGAGACAAGAGGAAACCGGAAACAGACATCTCCAGCAGGCTATGAAGGAGTAACGTACCTTCTGCACGTAGATCTCTATGTATTTCTGCAGGCTGTTGCGATACAGGTACAGAACCAGGTCGTGGACAAAGTCAAAGCGGTCGCACACGATGATCAGAGGCAGTTGGTCAGTCAGCTTGGCTTCCTGTGGAGAGAAACACAACAGATGAGACGTGACAAATAAATGCTCTGTCTGGATTAATTAGCAGCAGAAAGGTTGGATTAGTTTATAAATGGGACTGTCCTCTTATAGTCAAGGAAACATTAGCCACAAGTAATGCAGGAAGGCATCTTTGAATGTTTCCATTTTCTGTATCTTAAACGTTTGTTACATTTATTTAAATTGTACATAAAAAATAAACGATAATGTATATTTTAATAATCATGAATTTACAACTACTGTTTCTGACCTTGAGGAAGTTCTTCACACGTTCGGGGTCGTAGCAGTTGCTCTCTCGGCAGATTCTCTCCACCTCTTTGATCTGGCCCGTCTTGCAGGCGGCCTGGATGTATTTGAAGTGGACCTCTGGATCCTGGCTGAAGTTCACAATGGACCCCAGGAAGTAAAACAAACCTGAAAGACAAAACAAGAACAAACTGAGTGCAAATATCTTTAAGTGTAGTTTTTTTATTATCAGAAAAGCTGATGGTATATTCCCTGTTTACCTTCAAAGCTCTTGAAAGACTCGAACAGTTCAGTGAGAGACTGAGTGGTGAGCTGCTCATGGTACTTGGAGGCGACCTGGACACAGATCTGCAGGTTCTGGCGGATGTTTGCAGACAGCATGGCCCTCAAACACTCCAGAGAGTCCTCCACTGACAGGGAGCCAAAGAAATTCACCAACCACTGCAGAGGGGAAGAGGAAACAATGAGCAAAACAGGAGAAAAGTCCCAGGCACATTGTTGTATTTCTCCTTGGTCTGTGTTGTACCTCTGGGTTGAGAAGGTGTGTGTGCACCACAGCCCGCTTAATATCATACAGGTCAGTGTAGTGCTCCAGCGCCCTCTGCAGGAGACCAGCCTTCTCACACAGCTGAGCCACATGAGCACGATCATAGTGGGTGAACATCTGGTTGCCCAGGATGGCGTCTGCAACCTGCAAGACAAGACAAAGGGATGAAAACATTTCAGCACTGTATGAAGCTTTGTTTCAGGAAGTACACTTTGCAACAAGGTCAGACATAAATAGATAAAAAGAACATGAAAGCTATATAAAACTTGCAATCATACAATTGTAACAGAGCACGGTGATACTTTGTGCATGTGGAATCATCTGAACTAAACTCAGGTAGTTTCTGTACCTGTGGAGCGTGCACAAGATTCATTTCCAGCAGGCGTGTCTGCAGGGGTCCCTCCATGGGTCTGTTGTTCTTCAGGGCATCAAGTAGGAAGGACGTGCACTGCTGGATCAGGTTGTACTCCATGAACACGTCAACGATCTGGAGACAGAACAGAGAGAGAAAAAAAGTCTCAAAAACACTGCATGTTTTCATTTCTTTCAAAGAGACCCTTTTCTGCTTTTTCCCTTTCCTATAGTGCGTTATATAGGTTTCTGTGCATGTAAATGGTCTGCAAAGGCTAAAATCCCTGTGTTCCCTCCAGTTTTTCTCCCACACATTCCCATGTTTTATATTTTGCCAATCTGAGGAGATGTAGGTGCTTATGTGGTGTTTTTACCTGTGTAATGTCAGCAAGAGGCTCCTCATCCTGGACCAGCATCTGGGAGAACTGCAGGCCCTGCTCCGGACTGATGCGCATGACGTTCCTCAGCAAGAAGATCCAGTCTGGAGTGTAGCCCACCTTCAGGAACGACAACAGATTTAAAATAAATATCCATACCACTGAGGTTCGCCTTTTTATCGAACCACATGACAAGTAGAACCGCTCAATCAAAATCAGTCAGTCATTGCAAAATTCAGACGATACATTTGGCGTTGAAGGAATAATTGCGTTAGAAACAATGGAAAGCTAAGAATATCCTCTTTCCAATGGTGTGTGTAACTCAAGATGTGTTTCAGGGTAGATGCAACTGATTTTGATAAAGCTGAGTCACAAATGTAAAGACAACAGTGGATCCCAGATCACGATGCAGCACGAGTCTTGTCTCTGCAGCAGCATAGTCTGATATTAAATAAACAAAGATAAAGTCAGGCGGCGTCACAAACCTTCTTGGCGTAGAGGACAATCTTCTGGAACTGTCCGGTCTCCGCAAAGCACTGGATGACCTTGTTGGGGACGTTGGCCCTGAGGTAGACGCTGAGGGCCAGAGTGGGGTCTACAGACTTCACCAAGTCTCCGAGCTCCTCAGAGCATTCCAGCTGCAAACACACACACGCACACACACACACACACACACACACACACAAATGAGTCAACTGGAATTAAGTGTATTCCTCAAGCCTCAGGACTGGTGCTGCACATTTAATAATTGGTCGGAGTAAATGAACGCACCTTTCTGACTTAACTATGTTTGTTCCATGAAGTCTAAAAAAGCAAAGTTCTTCTAAAAGCAACAATGATGCTATGCTCAAAACACACAGACTAAAACCAGCAGTTTTGTGGTATGTGTAAAAGAAGAAAGCCATCTAACTGACTATGGAGAGGTGCAGGAACGAGTCCTCAAAACTGGAAAAGGTAATTCGGGGTCGGCCTACAAAAATATGTCATCACTAACGAAATGAAGAAGAAGGAACACAGAATGTGCAAAAGAAAACTGAACGCTTGCTTTGGAACTTTTTTGCATTCAGAGTCAGTGCACTCAATCTCTTCGGAGGCTATTTTTCAAAAAGCAGGTGTGTTTGAATGCATTTCACTCATGGTTGTGACCTTTGAGAACAAAAATCTCAGAGTTAGATTTTAAAAAATCTAACACAGGACACACACCTTGTCCTCTTTCAGCCATTTTTCCAGGAGCTGCTTGCGGCCCTGCTGCAGGACAGGCCGGCACAGCTCCAGAGACTCAAACTTGTTCAGTTGGCCTTGGTCCAGCAAGATGCCAAAGTACTGGAGCAGCGGAGAGGTCTGGCCTTGCTGGGCGGGAACACTCTGGAAACGACGGATAGTGTCTGGGGTCCGCAGGATACCCTGGGGAGCAAACAGGAACGGAGGTCATTGAGTGGGGGGCCAAGCTTGGGAGTAAGTGATTCATGTAACAGGATGACGTAACCACCTGTAAATGTATTCCCTTACAGTTTTTATTAAAGTAATCGGATTACTGTTACATATCTTAAAATTGTCTATATGTTCATAAAATACAACATTTATTTTCTCTCTGATTTATTTGCTCTGCCTTTGACGGGTAACTTGTAATTGTAATAGATTACATTATTACAGTAACCCTCAAAACCTTGATGGAGGCATTACCTTGGGTGCATTGGCCGCCACCTTGGCAGCCTCGGAGTAATTCCCCGCTGCGAACAGGGTGTTGAACTTGCGGGCGAACAGCTCCTCAGCACCGGCGAGGTTGTTGCGGACGGCCATGCGCAGAGCCAGGTCCGGGTTCTGGAGCACGTTGGTGATGTAGGGAATGATGTTTTCCTCCTCCACGCACACAGACAACACCTAGGAAAACACATTTTGCACTCGTTATTATCCTCACACAACAGAGGATAACTAAACGACACCAGCCCCGTATAAACAGTGCATTATTGACGGTAAAATCTGTATGCCAAAATAGATTTAAGTGAATTAGATCCTAAGACTTTTACTCGTCACATTCCTAAATTACAGGGAGGGATTGCCTCATGTGGTGTTACGTGTGTGTGTGTCTGTGTGTGTTACAGTGAGCTGTACAGGGTAAAGCTGCAGATAAGAGCACCGGGCAGTAACAGGATTAGATTGTGTCTGCTTGGCAAGGCTTAGCCCTCCTGCCATGGCTGTCATGAGATGCCCGACAGCGAATATGCTGCTGCTGTCGCTTATTTTCAGAGAATTCTCTGTCAAGGTCACACGACAACACCCAAGGACACACGCTCAGGGCTGAAGGAAAATGAACCGCCAACAAATATCAGAAATAACATCAAACAGTCCCTCTTCTGCTTTTTAGGGTTTTCCCCTTTCCTGTAGTGTGTTCTATAGGTTTTAGTGCATGCACATGGTCTGCAAAGGCTAAAATCCCTTTCAGTTTCTCTTCCACACACTGCAGGAACCAGCAGGAAGTTATTGCTTTGGCTAGCTATTTTAATATCTATGTTATCTATGTACCTGTCCTTTCCTGTTGACCCCGATGATGCCGGCTGTGGGCTCGTGGGGGGCGGTGACGAAAATGGTCTCCCCGCTGATCCTGTTCATGTAGATACACGTTCCAGTCTCCAGGTCGTACAGGTGGATGTAGCCGTATTTGGTGATGAGGAAGACGACGTCTTGCTTGGAGCTGATCTACATGTGCAGGAAGAGAAATGTGGTTACAGAGTGTGAACGAAAAATCCAGGTCCCACTGTGATGTCACACACTGAAGGGAGTTTCATACTGGCCTTTTCTGAATATCCTTTTTGTTTTTTGAATTGTGAGAAAATAATACTGACTCTTTTTAGCAGATAAACCAGTGGAGAGTTTTGAAGTGGCAATTAGTAGCTTAAAAAAGCCAACAGGGCCTACGTGTGACCTTGGCAGTGGTGCTGTTACCTGCATGGCCACAGGGAAGTCATTCTGTGCTTCTGGAGGAAAGAAAACATCCACAGCTTTCTTTGGAAACGGCTGGTTCCCAGTGGGCGGAGTCCCCACTTCAATAATGTGCAGCTAAAGGTAAAAAGAGATGGAGACATGAGGAGAAGACATCACGAAAAGTTGATTTTCCACATCTGAACTGACTCTTATCCTGAGCTCTTTGTCTCTGCAGGTGTCAGCCTCGGGTCTCTGCAGTGCTGTTATTACCTTTCCTCCAGCCTGTCCTCGCACGGCAAAACAGAACAGGGTGGATTCTTCAGTGTTGCCCTCCATTTTGAACTGTGCAAAGCCGGCGGCATGCCCCTCGATGGGCTGAGACACCTTCCTGTCCACAGAGTACAGCTGCATGGCTCCGACCACACGGTTTTGCTGAAGAGGAGAAATAAATCCACATTTAATGCGTCTGTGATTTATTGTTGCATTAAGATTATTTTCAGTTGTATTGATTCTTTCACACCTCGGCTTACAGCATGAATTATTGGCTACGAATTATAAGGTTTCCTGGTAAAATAGCCATGATTCAAAGTAGAATAAAAATGTAACGATGCACCGATGTCAAGTTTCTCCAATGCTGATGTTTTCCTGTTTATTCTTTAGTTTGTATTTTTCCCTTTTTTTGGGCCAACAAAACAAATATGCCTTTAAATTATCCATTATTACTAGACATATTTAATAGCATTTTATTGCCATCCATTCAATTACATGGTTTAATAATAAAATACATCACAAGCTTTTAGTTTCATGCATGGACGGAGATTGAAGAAGAACACAGACTGCTCGCTCAAGTCTCAAGTTAACAGACGGAGCAGTTGAGAGGTTTTTATCCTACAGTGACAGCGGAGGACACTTAAGACACAAATGGCTGACAGAGGACTTCTCAGGTGATTTTGCTCAGACAGCAGAGACCGTGGCAATCCAGGGAAATTATCAGAAGGCAGATCACTCTCAGTCAGTGTTTAATCCTTTAAAACGCCGGACAGACTTCAGGTTTCATCCGTCATAATTGAAAAAAAATGACGACTAACGCGACCAACGGTACGTGCTCACATACAAAGATCTGCGTGTTTCATCTTTTTACTGTTGGTTATAAATGGTGTTTACATCGACTGATGCCGATGTCTGTCCAATGCATCGATGCATTTCCAATTAATATACATTTAAAAAACCTTACTACTACATTTCTGGGTCATAAAGAACTGCTGTTTAATAAAAATGAGTATTAAGTTAATTTGTAAACAATCATTTCCGGTTGTTTATTTGTACACGTCGGTAATTTTGGTTTGCAACTAAAAGATAAGTAACCATTAATGCACGTTTAAACAGACAACAAAATCACAATCAATCAAAACCACTAGAACAAATATTAACAGCAATATGTAATAGATAAATAGCCTTTTCTTTCACAGCATCTGTGCGACGCTGCTACAAAGCCTTTATTTTGAATCATTTTACATTTCAAATGGAGCTGGATAACCAATCAGACTGCTAGACCACCTAATCACACTGAGAGGGTGTCTGCTATTTGAAGATTACTAAAGCATGACTCTAAAGTGATCACCTGTGCTGAGATGCCGATGAGCAGCAGCCACTTCTGCTTGGCGTCGGTGCGGTAGTTGATGATCTGGCAGCCCGCCAGGCTGGAGTGGCGGTCGAACACTTTGATTGGCTGAGAGTCGCCCTCCATGCTCCAATGGTAGACTGCGTTGTCTGTGACCAGGGCGACGGTGTTCAGGGAGATCCACTTCCAGAAGGTCACGTCGTCTGTCATGGTATGAGCCTTCATCTTGCTCTTCATCTCGATGTTGAAGATCTGCAGGGTCTTTGCCGCTGTGGAGGTCAGCAGATGACGTTAACACACAGTGACCCCCACCACAACACACTGATAGTGAAAATAAAAAGAGAAGCACGATCATTACGTGACTACAGCTACGACAGGAAAACACACATTACAGCAGACTCTGGGAGTAAACACAGGGCATACCAACGTCCAATCACTGGGTCTATGTTATTAGTCAGGGTTTAATGACACCAAACAAGAAGCCACAACCAGTGTGAAAACAAGAGGCAAGACCAACAAAAGGGCAGCCACTGTGGGATCTGCATTCAGTTAGCTCTGATGCAAGTTACTGGGAAAGAACAATAACAAAGCTGCATCCAAAAAATGCAGCCCCCCCCCCTCATTCATTTCAATGAGGCCACTGTGTTTGCAAAGCAAGGGAGATTTTTGAGTTGTATTTGCAATGTGAACCCTACTGGTGACCTTGTAGCTAATGTCATGGATGTAAAAAATTATCGTGAAATCCTGTTTCATAGAATCTGAAATGCTGTGCAGTCCAATTAGCATTACTACTGAAATAATTAGCATTACTACTGAAACTGGACTACTTGGATCCAATTTCATGTTTAAATATCAGTTGTTTTAAGTTTGGATGCCTGACATTAATATAACTACTACACTTTCTGTGATCTATTTAACCGAAAAAATGTATTCCAATGTCTTCTGGAATAAAGGAGAGGATGTAGGGCCACCTCTTTTTGGAAGATCTGACCAAAAGTCTTTTATTTTTAACTTCTTAGAAATTCTGAGATTTAAAAAGACAGAATTTGACCTTTTTCTCTATTCAACCCAGAAAAAAAATCAACTAGGAACCAATGTCTGCAGAATACGGAACAGCATTAGGGCCGCATGTGAAATTTCCAATATCTGACCAAAAGTCACATTTTTCTTTTGAGTTCTGCGAGTCAATTCAGAATTCTGTGAGTTAAGGCACAATTCTAACTTTTTCCTCAAAATTCTGAATTTAAAATTTGAGAACTCTGACTTTAAAGTCAAAACAAACAAAATATTCACTTTTGGTCAGGTCTAAAAAACAAACAAAAAAAGGCCTCAAATCACACGTGACCCTCATCCTGTTCTGTAGCAGAAGTTTGTGTCCGGCCCCTCCACCCCCTTCCCCAGCTACTAGAGAAATGAGTCTCTAGGCGCGTTGCCCATTTCTCTTGTGGGATTCACACTGAAATGTAATCCTAGCATGAGGGAGATGGGATTTTGGGGTTGGTCTGAATGCAGATTGGCAAAAGACGACCACAAAGCACACAAACAGATGGGATGGGGAAGGATGCAGTCACACCCATACTCCTTTTTTTTTTAGTATCACTTGAGGAAACACATACCAATTCTTTGTGCCCAAGACATATACTTTAGATTTAATCTAACTGAAACCCATAAAGGCAGTACAGCACATGAGTGACAATGCATACAGTGAGATTTTTAAACAAATGCTTTGGTAAAACTGTGTGGCTACAGGAAATACAGACAAAAAGTGAAGTGACGATTATACTGGAGCACAAACACTGTAACTACACTCCTAAATATAGGTTTTTCAACACACTGAGGCAGTTTTATAAGCCACTGAAGACTATTCCTTTGACATAATGTGAAGTAGGACACACGACACATTTGGATTAAGCTCTGTAGATTCTCTTTAAATGTATTTGTTGTGAGTAACTGTGCGTCTCCCTGTCATCCCTGATCGTACCACTAGGGGCGCCAAAGCAATACATTTTCTAATACTCCATACAGTAGATTAACTTCATTTGAAACCTGAATTATATCACAACAAGAGCCAAAGTTAACCAACGATATGCCATTCAATCATCTACAAGTCTGAGGGAATGTCTGCTAACCAACATTTTACATAAATACTAAGAATATATGTCATATAACAAAGGCCAGTGGCACCAAATTCTAAATATACCAAATAGTGTTTCATTTTTGCTTTACACATCAGGCACATTAAATAGGAACATATCCAAAAGACATCCAATCAATTATAGCCTACAGTTTATCCATAAATGTCAATGCTTGCTTGATTTTCCAATTGTTTAAACGATTATTTCAAACCCTTTTACTGCAAACATACATACTGTACATCACTACCAACCATTTTCCAAGGCACAGAATATGACATTTGTTTTAATCTTCAAGGTATTTTGCTTGGGTCAGGGCTGGTGGTCTTTCATTGTTGAATTAAATAAAATATTATTTCCTGGCAGATGATGTCATGAGAGTACTTTCATAATGTGACAGGCAGTTATAAAGTGACGCAGGAACTGTACTATTGAATGCTGATATTCCTTTTTAAATTTATTTATAAAAAAGGGCAGCCATTATTCGTCCGTTACAGGCTTTTCTGCTGCCTTCAGGTTTTGTGCGTCACCTTCTGGGATGTTTTACCTCCAAATAGAGTGTTTTCTTTCAACTATAATTCGGAAAATGGTCAGCTGTAATATACGATATTTGTACAGCAAATGGGACAAACACACACACATACACACTCACACACACACACACACACACACACACACACACACACACACACACACACACACACACACACACACACACACACACACACACACACACACACAATAAAGTCCTTTAAGCTTCCCTCTTGATTTTGCTATGCTTGCTTTGCGCTGTTATTGTAAATCCAAGCATTCATTAAAAAATTACCAACTATGCAAACATCTCAAGACAGTGCAAACAGGAGTACACTTTGACAACTCATGATATGTAAAATTCAACTCACCGTCTGCAAACATAAGAAAGCAGTAGGAAATGAAAAAAGAGCAAAAAACAAGCAAAATAGACAAAGCATTCATGACAGCATGACAGTTTACTCTCTAGTACTACGGCTACCTTTCCTCAAGTATTTATACATTTTAAATTCTTACACTGTATTTTAGTTACCTGACAAACAGAAATGGGGTGGTCTACATATGAACATCAAAATGAAAAGCAGACTGTGACAGCTACGTAACTGACTGACAACACAAACCAAATTTACACAAATGACCAGATGTATAAGAAAAGCACCGTGTATGAACGGCCAAAGAAATTACTTCCTGTGTTTCCACAAACTGTCCTCTCTAGGTGGCACATTAAGCTAACTGCGCTAACACAAGCATCGTAGCATTAGCTTACCTTTAAGGGCAATAACTTTGCTGGCAGGGTTCATGATGGCGCTGTCTGCGGAGATGGGCCGGCGGATGGGGTTGTTGGGGTCGGCCATGTCGATGATGACCACCTGGGCCTGCTCACCCACTTCTCTCTGATGCAGATGAACTTATCAGACTCCATGGTCAGAGTGCTGAATCCGATGTTGGCCGGGTTGATTCCCAGGTTCTGGAGCTGAGATATGAACACATGACTTGTTTAAAGAAGAAGAAAACACAGTGCAATACAATACTCATTCACAATGTCTTTTATGTAAATATACAACATATCCCTAAGGCATCATCCATAGAATCCTTTCAAGTCACTTTTTCTTTATAAAAAATACATCATATAAATAGAGTGGTCTTTCTGGAGGCCGACACAGAAGGTAACATTGCACAGGCTTCCTCACAAAACAATTCAATTTGGGATTTCTCCATGTGATTTTGGATTATTGCAGAAAAAAAATCTCTGTTGCAAGCTTGTGTGATACTTAGACGTTTTGTTCAGCAGGATCATTTCCACATATTAAACAACACTTATGATTTATGGGCTATAAAGGAACCTTGTTTTCTGTATAACAAGCACCCTTGGGTTGCGTAAAATAGAATTAATTCATATTATAATTCGGATTTGGTTAAGTTATTCCAAGTCTGCAGTGGATGTCCACATAGGGGCTCTAGATTAATAACCATTATGAACTGCAGGTATAGTCGTGCAGTGCCATCCTTAAAGACCCTTGTTGGGGTCCATGTAAAGGTTGCAATACATTGACGGGTGTTTCTAATATTTTGTCCACCCTAGCCATATCAGTGAGGGTCGCAAAGATAATAGAAAAAAACTCTTTAGTTTAGTAAACTGGAGAATATTGTCCAATAGTTAGAGGTCATCCAAGGTGCTGCTTCCTGTGTGGTTCATTTCTTACAGTTAAAAAGGCAGAACAATAAACACATAACTACATTAAGCAGCTGAGATGTGCCAGACTTTGATTAAACAGACGATTCCCCATGCCTTGGGACAATTACTGATAAAGCTCATTGTGAAGCCGTGTGCAAATGGGGGAATCGGTAATCGTTTTGTTTGAAGAAACCATGAAGACCTTATTTTATTGTGATTTTGTTGAATCTATTTTTGTCTTTATCTCCCTAGAGGAGCGATTCTCAGAATGAAATTGTTGAACGGCCTTGCTGATTGGTGAGTCACAGCTTAACCCAGGGTCCCTCCCTGTACACCACACAGTTAATGACCGGCTCTATTTAAATGACGATCCCACCCTGTGCACACTAAGTTTCAGTGCTTATTCCTTCTGATTGAGATTTGGAATCTGAAAAACTCCCAAATATGTTTTCACTTTTATTTAGAGTCCCCAATATGTAGAAAAAAACCCAGTTAAAACAGATTATTCCAGCAGTCTCAGATTAACACGTTGCTCATCATTGCACAGAGGCTATAAATGGATTTATTTAATGTGTTAGAGTGGTTCATGTTTGTTTATTGTCTGTATTGTTTGTTTGTTAAAAATGTGACGAAACTGATGCCATGTCTACTGCAAACACATCATCCTGCTGTTAAAAACGCAGTTAGGAGCTACTGATCCGGATACAGGTGTTGTACGAAATTATAACATATATTCTGATAGGGGACATGATGTATTTATTGGCAGAACAGGGGGACCATGGATCACCCGGCTCACCCCCGAAAGCTGGGAAATTACAGGACACTGTTTAAATGGCCTGTCGTGACACCACATTACCGATGGCATACGCTTAGTTTGTAGGGGACCATGGTTTCACAGCTACTAGTTAGCTTAAGTATATCATATTAGAGAACCCATATAGTGACATTAAAGCCACATCATAATAAAGTTATTTAAGAGGCTTCAATCAAAATGTAACTGCAATATATCCTGTAAAAAAGACACGAGAGATTTAAAATTGATATTCACTTGTGTTGTAATTTCTTTTTGGGGACATTACACATTCACATGAAGAAATGGACAGATTCTAAACCTAATTTTGCTATTTTTTACTTAAAATTACAACAACATGGCACCACTATCATATTAAAAAGAAAGAGGCAATCAAAACCAATTTGATAAATATCGTAGTTGAAATGATACAGGTTTTTTTTTTCACAGCAGCAGATATAAGACATTGCATGAATTAGAAGTCAATTATATAAAGATTAAATATGAGATAGAGTATATTGAATACACAATATAAATATACAGAATATAATTTGACTCTGCATTTGTAACCCTGACGTCAATGTTTAGTGTATCATGTTTGATTTACATATATATGTTCTTGAATAAGATAGTAAGAGGGAAAAAATGACAGCTTCATCAGAGCAGATTAGCATTTAGCAGACTGAATACACCTCTAGGTGACGTGACTGCAACATCACGACACATCTACTATAACGATAGCTTATATAGCTAATGTTTGCTAACCTAAATGTAGCCATGTAGATATCAATAACACAAGAACTACACACTGAAGGTCATGAAAGCACGTTTAATGCAAGTTTTCTCCCCCCCGTCCGTCGATGACAGCTAACCTCGGCTAGCGTAGCAACAGCATCAGTGCAATGAATGAGAGATGCTAGCCGTTAGCTGCTGACTAAACGGGGGAGGGGAGGTCATTCATTTGCTGCGGGTTTTGAACTGAAGATAACTGAATACACCGTTCATTCCTATGAGAGTCGCTCAGTGGCGCATGAAGCCCAAAATGAAGCGACTGTGGCTCCATAAAGTACCTGGACCATCCGGGGCTTTTTAGCCCACAGAGCATGCGCAATGGAGTTTCCTTTAAGCCCCGCCTCCGATCTCACTTCCTCTGCCCAGTCAAATGAATGAGAGATAATAACTCTGGATTCAGCTTTTCAGCGCATTCTACACGTTTTACACCCTAATGATTTAAATAAGGGCTATACAAGTGTTCGTGCTGGGTAGTTTATTTAGCTAAAAAAAAATTATACGCTGATTTACAGACCTCTCTTTCTCAATGTAAGTCAATGAGAAAAAGTCTCTTTGGGCCAAAATCACGTCGTAGTACCACCGTTTGTCCACTACGATCATTCCAAAAATCGGCTTCAACAACCGGCGCACTTCCTTCCTTGGGGTTTGGTATTGACGTTAGCTTAGCTAGCTAGCTGTCAAACGGCAGCTAAGCGGGTAAAATGAAGAAATAACGATAATGTTTGTTTTGTGTTCACACGTCGCTATATAGGTTTGCTCACATACCTGCAGGTGCTCCTGGAAGCGGATAGGTAGGATTTGAGCCATGGTGAGGGTTTCCTTTTAGCTTCTCCTCCTCCTGAAATCCTAGCCGTAAAGCTAGCTCTTCGCCGCGCTAGCTTCGACCTCCTCACTGTGTAGGTCGGAGCCAGTCAGTGAAAACAAAAAACACGATAAAAGGTAAAATACGGTGTCGGTAATCGTGTTTCCGAAATCTGCTACTGGTAAAAAATGTTAAGTATGTCCCCCTTCTGTGAGTGCTTCCTGCCCTGCATCGATGGATAGCAGTGGCTGATCTTCTGTCCGAAATCCGCAATGGCGGCGGAAAGAGCCTCCTTCAGTCCGGAAGCATCCAGGGAGCTCTGGAAGGACACTGGTCCCTGAACGCCCCTGGGTTAAGGATGGAGGGGTTTCATAATTTATTATTTTTCATATCAGAAAAATAAAAACACTGTCTGTGTGTTTTCTTATCTTTTTTTTATCAATTTAACATTAGTTTATCCTCCATATAACACACCGTATATACCGCCCATTTGCGTCAGTTCCGTTACAATTTAGTACGTTACATTAAAATAAATAAATAAATAGCATCTAGTACATTACAATAAAATAAATAATAGAATCCAGGGAGCTCTGGAAGGACACTCGTCCCTGAACGCCCCTGGGTTGAGGATGGAGGGGTTTCATTATTTATTTTGAATGAAAGAAAAAATAAATACACTTTTTGTGTGGTTTGTTAGCTTTTTAACAATCTAACAGTAGTTTATCCTCCGTAAAACACACCGCATAAATCAGCCATGTGAGTTCCGTTACAATTAAGTACATTACATTCAAATAAACAAATAAAAACGTGACAGAGGGATGTTATAAAGAGTCAGCCCAATTAATGTTATTAGGAAAATATTAATTTGGAAGATAAATACATGCACAGGTCAAAATCAGTAAAACTATGCTATTAAATGTTAAAAATGGTTATTTCGATTTATTTTTACGTCCTGTGTTTCTATTTACACTTTATTTTGTATAGACTTGCGAGAGCTACAACAATAAGTCCATCAATAGTAAAATATTTAGTATATTGATGTTTGCACAGTACTGTTCCTCCGTATACAGGTGTAAGATAATAAAGTCAGAGATGCATGTCAGTTTTGTAACAAATTAGTAGACATTCTTTTAAAGCCATGACAGCATGTTGTTAATGCTAGAGAGAACCCTTCTGTGGAATCATTAGTTTGAAAAACACAAACAAGCAAACAGCCGAAGTTAGTGATACCAGGCTATTAAGAAAATCCCTTTTTTGTGTCAAGTTATGGGTATTCTTTTGTTTAGCATGAATGGACTGAGTTATCATTGCAATCTTTTCAATGCAGAATAACAATAAAGCTATTAAAATGTCCAATTTAAATATGTAAAGTCAGTCAGCACATATTTATTGTCTAGAATTCAGTCATGTGCAACAAAGCTGAAATTGTTACAGAAGTTAGGTATTTTAGTTTTTAATCTAAGAAAAAAAAATTGCATATCAGTTTTAATCAGTCTTTAATTTAAATGCCTCGCCTTAACAGGAGTGTTTATTTCAGTGCAAGTTTGTGCAGTACAGCCCTCATCAATTCATAGAAAATGTATTATAATTCAAAGAAATGTCAAAGCATGAAGCAAAAGATGACTCAAGACAAAGAAATGCATTTCAAGAAGCAGCTGTATTCGACTATAAAGGCATTTCTAATCCAGTGTCTCTAAGCTGTTTTCTTAATATTTCAGTGTAAAAAGCCTAGACTCTATTAGAAAAAAGAAAACCCAAAATAACATTTCATAAGAAAAACAATCATTGAAAAAAAAAAGGAAAAACAAAATCCCCATTCACCAGTCATTTCAATTAAAATAGAAACACCATTTTATTTTTGCTAACATTTTCCCTCAAAACAAATATATATTTTTCCTTATATATATATATATTTATATATTTATTCTCAAGGCAGTTGGTCATGGCGAAATTAATTGACCTCATCATGGCCGTTTGTCATGTTTTTTAAAGTTAGAAAACATAGCTAGAATGGAAGAAAAATAAACTAGCGGGAGCACAGTGAGGGACAACTGCACCGGCCAACACATATCTCATGTTGAGTGAGAGGGAATAGTCTGTCAAGGCAGCGTGGCACACAGACACACATCCTCTGGAACAAGTGCAATACATTTCTCACACATCATAAAACTACAACACACTCCTCTTTCACAGCACTCCGTCAGATTCCCTTTGCTTGTCTCCTCCTCCTCTCAATTCTGGCAGCAGAAAAGGCTTGTGTTGTGCTGTTTTTTTGTCCACTTTGACTGAGACACATTGCAGCAGTCAGGGAGCCTCTGATCCATCCTCCATTGTTGTTTTTCACCCTCCAACTACCGTTACAGACTAACCACAGATGTCTGATGTGAGCTATCTGCGGCAGTGTTTGAGGTTAAACAATTGTTTGCTAACTGAGAAAAAAAAGGATCCCAGCATCTTGTTATTACAGTAAAAACGTGACTAATACATCGTCCCTGAATACTGAAGACTGCTCTGTCAGTAAATGGTGATAGCAGAAGGAAGAAGACACAAGTAGCAGGGTTTCTGCAGAAAAAGAGGGTTATGATGAGTGTACATGATGGCAAAATGTGGCTGTAGCTATGTGCTCTGAATGGGATGAACGGAAAACACGAGAGGGGACGGGATGAATGAACAGGGGGGAGGGCATGGGACCACCGTCGCAAGTTTTTTTAGAGAGGGATGATGAAAAGTGCCGGATGGCGACGTGGAAGATAGATCCCTGGGTTACATTAAGTGAATATGCAATGATGCACATGGAAGCATGTATGCTCACGTGTTTGTGTGAGAGAAAAGAGAAGATGTGTAGGAGGAAAGAGAGAAATCCCTGGGCTACATGGGAGGGCACATCAGAGGAGAGGTCCCCAACTACCTCCATCCATCACACCCTCCCTCACACCTGAACCTCAGCAGGACTATGTGCTTCTCTTCTGCAGCTCCTGAACGAAGGCTGGGGGACAAGAGGAGCAAAAACAAGTATTTAGTACCCAAAATTACTGGATTTTGAAGCTTAATTAAAATATTTTTTTTATTGCAAAGAAATCTCACCTCCGATAATTTCTTCCTTAACTTTTTGTAGTTCTTTCCGCACTTCTTCCAGGATCTCCTGTAAACAAAAATATTGTCAGTCTAGTGGCCTGAGGCCTGTACGACGGAGCTAGTTTAACATACCTTGGATATCTGGCTTAAAGGGGCCCTATTATGATCATCTATAGGTTCATATTTGTGTTTTGTGCCACTACAGAGACATGTTTCCATGTTCAAAAAGGAGTGGGAGCGAAACTGTTGCTAGGCTGATGAGAAACTCACCTGTTTCATTTTCTCTAAATCCGAGTCATCCATTCCCCCGGCATCGTTACCATTGTTGCCAGCTGGTTTTGGCCTGTGAGAAGACAAGAAACACAGAAACAGACAAATAATTAAAGTTTGTGTTTTAGAAAAAAAAAGAAGAAGCCAAGATGGTCCATGGCCCTGCATTGACAACGAGCATGTCACCAGTAGTAGTAACAGAGGGACGAGGGAAAAGTGAGTAGAAAGTTGTCCACAAAGCCAGAGATGCTAAACCTTTCTGAACTGATATCAATTCAGAAATGAATGCCACCGGAAAAACAGGACGACAGCATCGACCCCAGCGCTCAGAAGTGACATTAAGCATTAATCACACCGTCAGGCTGATTTTCCTTTTTCAGCGCTGACACGCTTGGCTGGAAAACCTGCGAGTCCTCTGGGTGCATGGTACTCTCTGATCCATTAGGTGGTGCTATCATCTTTGATAAAAATGCTTATGTCTACTTACCAGCACTGTGAACCCAGAAATGATGAGTTGTTTTATGTTAGAAAATGTATAGTACGCGTTCCCGGCATTTGGAAACTGCCTCAAGCCAACTTTCATAATGGTGGGATATTTGCACAATTAGCATTAAATATTGAACAGGAAACCTACTGGATTCTATGCAAACTGGCCATGGTATGAGTCGTGTGGTGACCACTGAGTGTACAGACCTCAAAATCACAATTATTTCCTCAACTGGGGACAATTTGGTCAAATAAATAAGCAACCTGTCCAATACAAACAGTCCAGCGTCCTATAAAACCTAATAATTTCTCAAAATCAGGCCCTCGGGACTACAAATATGGCCACTTCCTGGTTCCAACTACCGTTTTGGATCCTGAAAATTTCATGAATGGATTCAGCTTCCTCAATAATCCCCAAAACCTCCAATATCGTCCAAATTGGAGAAGCCATTTTAGCAGCAAATTAATGTGAGCTTCCAGCTGTTTCTAAATGTTGGGCACCCGTAATACACATTTCACACAGAAAACCTTGGGTAACTCAACATTTCTGGGTTCACAATAGGACTCTTTGAGCTGGCACATAGACTTCGCTAGCCAGAAAATAAAAGCACGGGGAGCTAAGGTCATGAGTGAAACGGGGCAGCATGTATACCTGGAACCTTGGGACAATGAGGGGGTGGAGTCCATGCCTTTGGTGATGGAGTTATTCCTGTTAGTGAGACACACACACTCCTCTTAGAATGAAAATGGAAGACACACAGAAGCTCGACTAAGACATATTATCACACACTCACACAGACTCAGGGTGACATTAAACACACCTAGCACCTGCGGGGAAAGGATTTATTGCAGGGAAAATATGCAACGGCTGAATTACCTGATCATAGACGACTTCTCCCAAGGTCTTCTCAGGGTGTCTGCGAAGGATTATGCAAAGAAAAGCACAATTTTATTTACAAAAAAAGGTCAAAGTAATTTCAGAAGGAATGTATGTGGTCTGCAACAGATACATTTCCAGCTGTAGTGGCAGGCACATTCACACCCTCTTTTTCCACTTGTTTTTAACTGTATTTATTCCCTTTTACTTTTTTATTAGTATTGTTTTCATCCATTTAAATATGGACATTTCCTATTGAATATAATATAATTTGAAAACTCACAATTTAAATATATTTTCTTTTTATATTATATCTTTTATTATTATCTTTTTATTTTTTGTATTTTGTTTATGATTATCTTCCTTTTTATTTCATTTAATTTGTTATTATTTTCCTTTTATTTATTTATTTGTCTTTATATTAAACTAATATTTAAAATAATTTCCACATATTTAGTGATTCCCATTTGTCATCTTGTTTTCTCTGCTTATATGGACTGTGTAGATACAGCTGAATGGAATTGGAAAGCAGCAAAAGAAAGTTTGTAGAAATAAAAAATTAAAGTGTTCAGTGCTCACCGCTTTGACCTTGAGGCTCTGAATCATCCTGTAAAAGAAAAAAAACCCCTCAGTGTTCAGACTGAGTCATCATCATGCTGCTTCTATTTTATAAACATCAGCTACAGTGTCAGGCTCTATAAAAAAATACATTTGTTTAATATTTGCAGATGTAAAAATGAATCCAAACTCTCACAGTTTCTTGTGGCTTCGCAGGCGGCTTCTCTCCAGTGTCTGCAGCTTTTCTCCTAATGTACAAAGGAGAAATTGAGTAAAAACCCCACACAGAATACAATATATACAGCATTTTCAGTATGATTTTTATGCAAAAAATAAAAAACCTGATACAGAACAAGCTTCATTATTTTATTATTTAATTCAGTGTTGGATTGTTGTATTTTATCTAACCTTCGTGCTAGGATGGCACTCATTTCTCCCATCAGACCTCCTCCTCCTCCTCCTCCACCTCCACCTCCTCCTCCTCCTCCTCCTCCTCCAGAGTTGCTGCTGCGGCTTGAGTCAGCTCTGCTTATGGGAGCTGCAGGAGTTCCGTCCTCCTGCTGAGGGCAGCAAACAGCAGAGAAGAGTTCAGCAGACATAGTGAGTGTGTGTGTGTGTGTGTGTGTGTGTGTGTGTGTGTGTGTGTGTGTGTGTGTGTGTGTGTGTGTGTGTGTGTGTGGGCATGATGAGTCAGGGAATGACTACTGATGGCTGCAGGAATCATAGCAAACCATGTAGGAACAACTGTAGGATTGGATCAATGCAGCAGCAGAAGGCCGTTTGCACTATAGATGAGAGCAGCGCTACGCCACTGCCTGTTGAAATGACGGCCACTCCCCCTTTCTGGTGGAAGACTGGTGGAAGTCTACACCAAGCTGAATATTTTGTAATAGTGTTTAAAAGTTGCTGTGTCATGTATTCCACAGCAAACGACAAAACATATATTACAATTTATTTACTTTACCTAGAAAAAAAGACTATGTCTGACCATCGTAATTTGGATCCTTGTAAATTGAAAACATGCACCGTATTCTTCAGGTTTTGGATCTGACTCGGAAAGGCCTCAGAATCTGTATTCTGTAATCTGTATCCACCAGTCACATGACAGCAGATGTTTTCATGCAAAAAGGGGCGGGGCAATGACACAGACAGAAAATTCCCGTATAAGTTCCTCTCATGTTTTAGAGCAACACAAAATAAATTCAATTCAATTCATTTTACTTCAGAACCTTAAAGAGTGACAGGACTGTAATAGGTAACTCACCTTGGAAACTTTACGCAGTTTAGCTCCTGCTAAGGCAGCCGCTAAGCCCCCGGCTCCTCCGAGTCCACCACCACCTCCATCACTGCCACCTCCTCCTCCTCCTCCTCCACCTTCTCCTCCCCCTCCTAGAGTGGGTAGGGGTGGTGCTGGCGGAGGACCTGAGGGAGGCGGTCCCGGTGGGGGAGGGATGCCAGGACCCGGGGGAGGGCCAGAAGGTGGAGGGGGGCCAGGGGGTGGAGGAGGAGCCGGTGGAGGAGGGGGGCCTCCAGTGGCCAGCGGCGGAGCAGGAGGTATAGGCGCTAAAAAACAAAAGCAGAAAGGCACCATCAGTATCATTTACCACAATATCTACTCAGAAGATAACAAGGTCAAATTTCTCAGCCGATGCAGGATATTTTCTGTTGGTTTTTTTCCCCTTTTTGTGCCAGGAACACATCTCTCAGCCGTTCATCACACTGACTCTGAATGAGCCCAAATTTCTTTAGAATAACTTTTTAAAAGCTTTTGAGCTTTCCACACACCTCACCCCTCAGTGGCCAACAGTCTGTGGTGACATTTGAGCTGTTAGTTTTATAATAAGATATTAAACAACATTAAATTACTGTTAATTCAATTAAAGTTACATCATATATAACATGTGTACTGTTTCCCTATACCATTTTCATCCGTTTTGCTGTGCCAGACTGCTATTTTTATATATATATATATTGTTGTGCCTTCTTGCTAGCGCTGTATTTACTGTGGTTAGCACCAGTGCATCCAAATATTTGTTATCAAACCCCCTATCGTGGTGAGGTGCAGTTGTTTACTCGTGTTGATCAGTCCGCATGTTTCCTGACCTGCAGCAGCTTGTCGTTCTTTCTCCACTCTCTCCCTCTCCAGTCTCTCACGCTCCTGTCGTTCTCTCTCCTGCTGCTCCAGCCTCTGCTGCTCCAACCTGAACACAAACAAACATCTGTCACCGACAAACATCTGTAAACAGGCTAAATAAAAACATTGCATGAACGGGACGGAGAAATGAGGCAGAAACGTATTGCATATCTGAATGTTTGAAGGCTTATTCCTACAGTTTTACAATAATATTATTATTATATTTGCATTTACTTTTAAACTGGGGAGCGTTTCTGCTAATGGAAATGTTAACAGTTGTTGTAGAGCCACTTTGAGAAGCCTAATCGCCTGAACTGTCGACTACTGTTCAACGAGGACAAACGTAAGTGGAGGGCAGCCATACCTACTGTTACGCAACATCTGTGGTTTTCATACCAATCTAAATACCTAAATATAGAACCTGACACAGTGCTGAGATATAATCAGCTTTTATTTTCAATATTCTGGAAGAAAGTGGATTTTACAGCTCCTGATTAGCCTACCGCTAAATAGACCACAGCTGGACGGGATGGCCTAATTTCAGCCTCCTCAGTCACTACTGCCCCGGCCCCCCCACCTCCTCTCCCTCTCCCTCATCACATCTGCCACTCACAACAACTGTATACACAACACACACACACACACACACACACACACACACACACACACACACACACACACACACACACACACACACACACACACACACACACACACAAAGCACTTAGGCGGAGTGCACGGGGGAGGGGGGGGCGTTTATTTATTTTTACTGGTGAATGTATGTTCATCAGAGCTAAAAGCATTAATGTGACGCAGCAAAATCTGCAGCCATGCTGGATTTCAAACGCTTTAAAAGGCTGGTTTTACAGGCGCCAGGGTAGGGAGGTTCACTTTCACTTTTTAATTTAATCTGTTACAACTATTAGTAACCTGTAGGAACATCAGGATCAAAAATGCTTTGCTCAGATTTTATTTATAGGAAAACCTGCCTTTCATTATGCATCTTCAGGCACTAGCCTATACACCAACAATATAACACATGAGCACATACTTCAGTTAATCAAATCTGAGCTGACAGAAAATGCTCCGTTGTATTTTAATACACACAGTTGAGATAACACACGCACTATTTTATGAATATACAGGCTCACCTTCTGAATTAAAAAAAAGAACAACTGAACAGATTCAGGCAGTAGGCGTTTAGATTCAGACATTTTTTACATCAAACACTTTATGCTCTTGAGTTTTTGTCATTGTAATCCACAATCTTTAAAAATGTAACCTGATTACATCTTTTTTTTAATGTAACAGTGAATTATTTTTGTTGTGTCCTGATTACATATTCCTTTTACATGTAATCTATTTCTCCCCAAGCCTGCTCGTCAGCCGCTGGGTTTAATAAAAACTTGACACAGTCCTTGTAGCCAACCACAAAGCCTCCCCTGCTGTGCAACATATTACCTTTTGGTCTAAATGAGATTAAACGTTAATCCTGCGGCGTGCATGGCATCGCTGCAATTCTCGCGGGAGGAACAGATAGATGGCGGTGGGGGTTGATGCGAGGTGTGCGCCTTGCTGTCTTTCTAACCTTTACCCCTAAAAAGGGGGCTGAGGGAGGGTTTAGCACTGTCACACTAATGCCATCAAATCCTCTACATATGTGTGTGTGTGTGTGTGTGTGTGTGTGTGTGTGTGTGTGTGTGTGTGTGTGTGTGTGTGTGTGTGTGTGTGTGTAGAAACAGACTACCGCAAAGCCAAGACAGCTTGACTTGGTATTGATTGTTATGCAACTAAAATCCACAGGGTAGTTTGCTTAGAAACGTGAACTTCACATGGCCTCACAGAACAGCCAACAGTGTGTCTGCACGGTAAAACAACCGGCTTCTGCTTTTTGAACAAACACTGACACTGCTTCTTTTTTGTGCTGAATACAGCCTGCAGACACAGAAGAAACAGGGCAGTATTGTGAGGGTGTTCAGCTGCATACACAAGGGCGGCACAGCATAAAATCTCCACACATTACCACCCCTAATGATATATACTTCCTTTCTCTCATTCCGATTCTGAAGAAGGTTCCCAGATAAAAAAGGGCCGGTTGTTTTATTGAAATAAGAACAAAAATGTAAAGTTCGGTGAAATTACCTTCGCTGTTCCAGCTCTTCTGGAGTGGGTCCATTTGACACTGGACGAGGAAGAGTTGCGTACCCTGGAGCAGAAAACTTGATTAATTAAAACGGAAAAAGTGGAAAATAGTTGTGAATGATTCAAAACATTCTTGAACAGTTTATGATTTGTATTTTATGACACTCTTTGAATTTTATCCAGCTGTTTATGTGCTTTTATTGATGTACACACCTTCTTCTACCCATTCAGATGATTCTGTAGACAGCCGTCATATGACCGAAGGGGCAGAAGAGGGTTTTTATGGTGTTTAATTGCACTAGGTTTGCCACACTGTTAAATATTTTTGATCATTGTTCAACAGTCATACTTTGGCAAAGGATCACATTTGTTCTAATGACCAAGAATAAAACAGACACAACAAAAGAGTGCACTTAAAAATCACATTTTTGCACAAAGAAATCTGCAGAAAACATGGAAAATGTTTGCAACAGCTGGATTGTAGCAGGATAATGTTACGGTTTTATCTAGGGAAAACAAATCCAAACTGTTTTTTGAACATTATGAAAACACATATGCTTTCTCAATCCCACTAGTGTTTTATTAGACAGGAAGCAAACACTAAAGGGAACAGCAGAAGAACAGACAGGACGTAAACACTAAAGGGAACAGCAGAAGAACAGACAGGAAGCAAACACTAAAGGGAACAGCAGAAGAGCAGACAGGAAGCAAACACTAAAGGGAACAGCAGAAGAGCAGACAGGAAGCAAACACTAAAGGGAACAGCAGAAGAACAGACAGGACGTAAACACTAAAGGGAACAGCAGAAGAGCAGACAGGAAGTAAACACTAAAGGGAACAGCAGAAGAACAGACAGGAACCGGTATGGGCTCAGCAGTGTTTAAAGAGTGTTAAATGGTAGAGACTTGGACAGTTAGAGAAAACCTCACTGCCGTTTCGGCCGTGAGGTTGAACGGACTCTTGTTTCTTAGCAGAAGAGTTCGGTTTTATTTAACATGGAGCCGTGTTATAAGCGGGGCGGTCATTATATGGTTTTGCTCCCGACGTGTGCCGATGAATCTTGGGAATCTTGTGATGTTTTTCTTTACCTGCATCTGCCATGGAATTGAGCACCTCCAGAGCGTGAGACATGCCGTTGGCGAACAGAGTGGCATCCTCTTTGCTGCCGAAGTTGAGCCCCCATACCTGCCGGGCATCTCTCCACTGGTGGAAGTTGGGCGTGGCCTGGTTATACTTGAGCCCTTTCACTATTGGACAGTTTATAACCACCTGAGGAGGGAACAGACAATCAGTGCAAGGGTGAGAGCTGCACACGTTTTCTTATTTATTGAGATTAAAATGTACAGTTTCAAAGACAACAATAACACACAAGGACAATACTCATGTAGATAAAAAGAGAAGTGAATCAGGGTTTGGGAGTAATTACAGCTTCAATTTATTTTATGCATCTGTACCCGTTTAATACGCAGTGTGATCGTAGGAACACATGCATGCACATGGATTGGCATCTTGGTTTTACAATTGGGAACGCTAATTCCACAAAATGCATTGATGCATCACAGTCTTTGTCCACATTAGACAGGAATTTACTTTCTGAAAACGATAACCTGCTGTCTGGGAACAGTGTTGTTGTACTGCTGATGTTGCTTGTTTATTGTTTATTGTCTGAAAAAATTCAATAAAGTCGGGGAAAAAAAGAAAAGAAAATCCACATGCTTAAAATGATAGCCTCTGCTTTATTTTTGTTGGCCCCGGTTGGTTTACTTTGCACCCAGCAGGTGGCGTGAAGCCGTGAGCCAGCAGGAAAAATTGCTCTGGGTTTGAGTGAATGTGCTGACTCGCCATTTCACTATTTGTTTAACAGCCGCTGGATTCCACAGAGCAGAGAGGAGGAGAGGAGAGCCAACGTGCACTGAAACCACTAAATAGGAAACCTATCATCCAAGGATTACCAACGATTGTTTAATAAAGATCCGAACCTCTCCTCTCCCGATCTAGAGGACCTTTTCAATGTCATTAACGAGATTTACCCGTCTAAAAATCCCCAAAGATTTCATTAACATTTATATACATTTCCCTTTTGTCGTTCAAATATTACAACATCTTTTCTTCTAGTAAATTAAACATTTTTGGGATCATTTCTAGTATTAGCTTACATATAATATGCACAAATGATCTGCTCTTATGCATGTATATATATTTAACCACCCTCCATCATATCTGTATGTAGATTCAGCTGATCAATTACATTTTGCAAAATAAAATAAAAACCTAAATTTTTATAAATATCCATGCACTTAAGATGCTGATTTTTTTCTATATTCTTTATATTTATTTATTGTTTTCTGCTTATAATGGCCTCGGTTTGATTTTACTTTATGTGCATGGATGGGATGTGGCTATGTTTGAGATTGCTGTTGAAAAAATTGTTCAATAAAGTTCGTGGAAAAAAACACTTGTGAAAAAAGCACTGAAAAGAGAGGGTAGCAATTAACCAGAAACATATTAAAATGAGGATAAAAGGGGGGTTTATGATGTGTTTTCTTAAGTTAAAGTAGGACTCATAAAACTGACAGAAAAATAACATCCATCACGACGGTCAAAGACAGCAGGACATATGGCAGTAAATAGAAAATACAGCCCCCTATACTCTCTCTCTCTCTGTAGCTGCACTGCTCTCATCCTAAACCAAATGGCATGTCTCCATTAGACACACATATAGAATCCTTATTGGGTGTCATGCTACTTCCTAAATTGTAACAGGAAATGGACGAATACAGGCTAACTATCTCAGGAAACATAATCCACTTTAAGGCCCGTCTCAGGGGAACACGCTCACTCCTAAATGTTTAAAGAAGGAGAAGCCGCAGGGGCGTAGTCAGGAATAGACCCACCCAGACTCCATGTACTCAGCTCTGTAACGTCTGCCCACCTTTATCTATGAAGCGATATCTGGTGAGTCATAACGTGGTGATAAGGAAACTTTTGTTCCCTTTTCCAACATGAAAGGTTAACCAGACGGCCTCTCTTCTTATTGTGCCAACGTCACGCCCAAAGATAAAAATTCACCTCAAAAAGGCCCTGTTCTGCTTTCAGGGGGGTTTCCCTACCTCGTAATGTGTTCTGTTGGTTTGTGTGCATGTACAGGGTCTGCAAAGGCTAAAATCCCCCTCTCTTTCGTGGCTGCTAAGAAATATAACCAAGAGTATCATCTTGATAAGTTGAGGTCAGAGCTTCTCTTCTTGACTGATAAGTTGTAGAAACTTACCATGAAAACCATGACAGGAAGTTGTACACAATACAAACATGAATGTCATCTGTAAGCTTGGTATTGTGTTCATGCTTCCTCTTGAGCATTTGCAGAAGTGTTGACACAAACACACACACACACACACACACAAACTGTAACTACAGCTACCGGCAAGACAAAACAACAGAGTGCAGCGATTTCTGCAATAAATCCAAATAAGAAGAAGTGTAGCAGTAGAGCTGCTACTACTGCAGTCAGAGCTGCTACTACTGCAGTCAGAGCTGATACTACTGCAGTCAGTCACCTGTTATCAGTTGTACTGTAGCGGGTACACAGTCCAGGCTCTCATTATGCAAAGTATATTATCGCCAAATAAAGCACTTAAAATAAGCAATAAAATCACGGAGTGATGGACATTAATGCTTTCTTAGGTACTGTTAAAGTTATAATTAAGTGGTGTTAATATGTGGAGATTATCCTGCTGAACAAAATTAATTATTTTCTGCAATAATTCAAAATCCAATTGAAAAATCCCATTGATTTTTTTTCCATTGAGGGAAACAGGGAGATGCTGCCTTCAGGGTCCAACATAGAAATATGACATAACTGCACCTCAGTGTGTGTGACCAGATGTAAGGTTATAAAACAAATGCTAGCCCAGAAGCTGCTACACACCTGCTGGTCCGTCTGCATCTTGCGCCCCACTATCCTGAAGGCGTTGGTGGTGGGGTTGTGATAGATCTGGACTCTGCTGAAGGCCTGAGCCCCCGCGCCTGCTGGCAGCCACTTCTTGTTGCCATCATCATAGATCATCACAGTGGCCCGAGCCTGGCAAATACTCGACTCACTGCAAGAGAGAGGGAAACACGGAAAGAGAACGTTGATTTAATTTAAGAAAGAAGCAATTATTTGAGTTGGATTTGAAGCCGTTTATAGATTTGATTTGTTGCATGGTTGTGAAAAGGCTAAGAGAGCAGGAATACTTCCATGCTAACAGTGAAGCATCACTAACAGCGCAAAATGAGTATATGAAGCGCTACTTCATGAATAGGGTTGGGTATCAGTTGGGTTTTATCCGATACCGGTGCCTACTCGGTATTTTTGAAACGGTTCTGGTCCCGAAACGGTTCTCGAACCGGTACTTTAAAAAACGAAAATGCACACGCGTTGTCAAAAAACAATACCCTTTGGTTTCCAGGGCCAAATTGAACACAGTATTAACTTAAATCTTTAAACAATATAAATACAAGTAACATATAGTAATAAAGAAACCAATATAGAGAGTCCCAGCCTGGGAGTCTCAGCCTGGCCTCTTCTATTTGTCCGACACTGGCTGCTGCCGTTGAACTGCTTGGCCTTTCGTCACGTAATTTATCAAACACGGTGCATTGATCGGCTTTTAAATAAACTCCATGCACCGTCAGATGTTTCATTAAATTAGAAGTAATACATCCCTTGCATGCTATTGGTTTAAGACATGTGGTGCATGTCGCAGAATCTGCATCCTTAGATGTGAAATGGAGCGTTTTACTTTCGGCATCTTAATTGATCCTCTCACTCAGTTCTGATCAACAAGTGTGCCGAGTAGCGGCACTGACGTCAGGTTCAACAACCTCAAGTTGACGCCGGAACACCAGGGGCAGTATAAAAAAAAAAGTCTGGCACCGAAATGTTCGTTACTACCGCTTATGTCGGAACCGGTGCCCAACCCTATTCATGAATGCAAGAAATCATACCCTCGTGGGGGCGCGCTCATGTGATGGGCTTAGAAAGGAGGAGACATCTGATTGGCTATAGATAGAAAACATAGTGACCGTCAGGGGAGTCTCAAAAAACCATGCACAGAAAGCGGTTTGTATACAGGTTCAGCGGTTTGAAACTGAAAACAAATATGCGTGGATCAAAAATACATATGTTAATTTTTTTTTCTGTATTTGGATTTTATTTACATGTATATGAAACAGAACACATTTGTGTGTGCATTGAAAAACATTTGTGTGGATCCTGAAATACAAGTGTGAATCTTTCTGTGTGCATTTGTGTATTATGAGACTGATCTGACCCCATAGACAGTGGGGGTCACCAATGTAGGAACAGCTAGAGCAGCAGTACGATAGGCAGCAGAGATAATATGCCCTGTGTAGCACACATTATACGGAGGGTGATCACAGCGGCTTCGTCCATGCTTTAAGTGTCGGAAAGTGATCGGACTTCATACCAATCATTCAGAAATCATGTCAATATAAAGTAAAAACCCTCTTATGTCTCGGACCAGTTGGCATGCATCACAAAACCACACATG
This sequence comes from Eleginops maclovinus, assembly GCF_036324505.1. NCBI lineage: Eukaryota > Metazoa > Chordata > Actinopteri > Perciformes > Eleginopidae > Eleginops > Eleginops maclovinus. The sequence goes on along the minus strand of NC_086366.1, from coordinate 6,399,817 downwards.
TTTAGACACACAATCAAGAAGTAGAAAATGAAACACTGAGCGAGATATTGCAGAAAATGTGTTGATCTGAGAAGAGAGAGAAAGAGTTTGATGCCAAGCGAGATGGGAGGCGAGACAACAATGGAAGCTGACAAAGACGGGAAGTGGAAAACCTTCCACCTGCTCCGCATCAACCTCCACCTCCACACACTCCTCCACAAGCAAACATGTGCTGTGAGATCAGCGACAAAACATTTATTTATAGTCTCACACACGAGTTACGACACATCCAGGAATGCGTTCACATTATGCAAGTTTAGCTAGCAGGGTGCAGAGTGTGATGAGGAAATGCATTGTGCTGTAGAGATGAATACCACAGAAACCTGTAAGAGGCCTGAATAAAAGTACTACAGGAAGTACACATAGCAAGACATGGTGGCTGACTGTCATTTCCAACTTTTTTTTAACCATTCCTCCCCCTTTTTTCCTCATTTGCCCCCCTTTGCTCTGCCAGCATCCCCTAATCCAAGTGCTCTCCCCCTCTCCCTCCATCTGTCCCGACCGTGATACAATCTGCTACTTCCTGTGACACAGCAACAAAGCAACAACCCACTTCCTGCTGCCAACACTGCCCTAAAAGGACTGCCTCAGTATGAACAACACACACACAAAGTATTTGACATTTCTCTGGGGTCGCTGTCAATCAAAGGAAAGTGTGTTGTATAAAATTGTCTTCCTGGGATTGTGTTACTCAGCACACGTCACAGTAATTGTGCCCACAGTGAATGTCAGGCCAATTTTTCATAGGAACTTCCTGTCCTCTACGCTATCTGGCCACCTGTAGCCGTAGAGATTGTTGCTGAATCTACTTTATGTCATTTCTGAGTCTGCATTTAACATTTTAAATGACAAACACCTTATTATTTTTGGAGAATATGTTGAAAATCGTTGAAAGACGATAATGATGCTCATTTTCAGGTTCATGTTAATATGTTGTGCCTCTACTGGGACATGTTTCCATGCTTTAATGTTCAAAAAGGTCTTCATTTTCCTCATACTGCCCCTCTTTTCACCCTCTGTCTGAAACCAGAGCCCGGTCTGCTCTGATTGATTAGCGGTCCGACTCTGTTGTGATTGGTCAACCACTTAGATAGGTCCTGCCCCTTAGCGTCACACGTACAACATCTACGTAATACTGTGATAAGACTAATAGTGGTAGCCGATAGAAGCAAGTGTTAAGTAGAGTCCAATGGAAGCGTTTCAGGCAGGGGGAGAACTGGATGGAACACAGGGATTTTTGCATTTGCAGACCATTTACATGCACACAAACCTTTAGAACACACTACAGGAAAGGGGGAAACTGCAAAATGCCTCTTTAATCTAAAAGAGCAACATCTATAGCACATCTGTCCAGGGTCCTCTGCTTTCTCCCCGAGGTTTATAATATTTCTCCCAGTTAACTGTGGACCTCCTTTGGGGACAGAAAACATTCCTAAAAAATAAAATCAGTCTGAACTATAATGAAGCTCGATGTTATCTTGGAACAATATTTGGACAGTTTAGAAACGCTGCTGAGTGAGAAAGCTCTCCTAATATAAACATGTATAAATACAGATTGTGGTGCAATGCGGGCTGAGTCTGGATGAAGGAGGAGCTCTTACTTTTAGATATATATATCTGTAAGATGCATTCATGTAGACACATCGTTATAGGTTGGATGTTTGTAACTCACATATTTTAATATTGCAGACAAAAAAAAATCTAACATAAGTTTAAGTTCTTACGCTATGACATTAGTTTTAAAACACTCTCATGGATACGATTTTTATTCTCAGTTTGACAAAAAAGTACACGTAATATCCTGGTTTTGTGGTCTTAATATTGGATCTTAAATGAGAGGGAACAAAGGAAATCAATAAGACGATAAACCACATGTTTACAACAGGGTGAGAAGGCTTTTTAAAAGGAAAAGAAGGCGCTCGGGAAATAATCAGCAGTGGAGTAACACCAATAGGCTCAATGCCCGTCGGTCACTTTGGGCAGGTAAACTCGGGGTGGTTGTATAAATACTGCAGCGCTCTCTGATCTGCATCAGGCCTGCTGCTGATGTGCGAGGCAGAGAGGGCTTATGGGAAATGGGAGGGGACAGAGACTTCGGACTGGGAAACAGATGCATATTTAATGTGAGAGAAAGCGAAGGGCTCAGGAGTGCGACTGAGAGTGAGCGCATGAATTATTGATAGACCTACGGACACAGAGATGCTAAAAGCACGAGTGGCAGAAACACACCGAGACGGCGACACAGCCTCACACCTGTCCATCTGACAACACGTGCTGACAAGGGAATAACAGGCTGCAGGAACTCACAGCTGGGAAGACTGGACGGAGATTAAACAGGCCTATTATGACTTTTGGAGTTTTCCCTTTCCTTTAGTGTGTCATATAGGTTTTTGTGCATGTAAACGGTCTGTAATGGCTAAAATCCTCTGTTTCTCTCCCACACACTCCCCCCCCCCCCACTGCCTGAAACGCCTCGATTGGACTCCTTTGTTTACCTCTGGGAAATAGTGACATCACTGTGTAACACTCGCACTTCTATTGGCTAGAACTCCAGCACATTGTACGTGATAGGCTAAGGGGCGGGACATTTCTAAGCTGTTGACAAATCACAACACAGCTAACCAATCAGAGCAGACTGGGCTCTGGTTTCAGACAGAGGGTGAAAAGAGGAGCTGCAGCACAGGCAGTAAGAGAAAAATAAAGAACTTTTTGAACATTAAAACATGGAGACATGTCACAGTAGGGGAATCAAAATACAAAAGAACAATATGTCTTCTTATGTAAGAGCTGGCACAAATTCTCATGATACAGGAAGTCCAAACAGGTATGAAACCAAACGCCAGAGACCAAACGTGTTTCATTTGTGTTTTTAAAAGGCTGAAATACTGACATAAAAAAGCTTTAAAAGAACTGCTTGTTTCTGCACTACCTGGTACTCACCTGCATTCATGCCCTTACATAGAAAAATGGTTATCAAGAAAGTGTAGCCCAGGGAGGGCTCCATATTTACTGTCATAATTCCACATAATAATTAATCCATTCATTTACAGCAGTAAAAATGTACAATTCATCATATTTTGAATAAGAAATGTTGGCAACAATTACCACTTTTCCTCCGAATATAAAAAAGGAGCTAGAAATATATAGTCGGTTCAAAACAAATCCCAAAGTTATCAGGAAGAGTTTGTAACTGTGAGCAGCAAGAACTGGAGTGTGTAGGAGTGTGTTGTGATGCATGGTGAGTCTCCAGCAGCAGACATGACTTAGTGACAGGCCTGCGAAGAGTGGCCGTCTGGGTTTCTTTACTTGAACTACTCTAACCATTGCTTTGGAGTACTTTCCCTTTAGATCAAGACAAATGTGGAGGCTGCTGGGGGCTGCACCATTATTGAGAAGTGGTTTTCTCTTAAGCACAAACAGGTCACTGCCTGATGCTGTGAGGGGGCATTTGAGCCCCCAAATACCTTGAGCAAATGTCTTGACAACAGGAAGTAATCACCAGGATATGATATTTAAATTGTGAATATTCAAAATAAAAAACACATCAAAACAGAACCCGGTCTTCATCACAGGCAGAGAGTTCCTCCTCCCTCTGCGGTTTCTTGGTCAGCGAGGGGTTAACAGGAAACCGCGGGGGCTAATGCTCTCTTGGAAATGTCTGTATAAGGCTTTGCTCTGGGAACTTTCCCCCAAATGTGCTGGCAAGTACAGTCAGGCCCAGTGGCTTCGTCTCCTCCTCCTCCTCCTCTCTTTACCTGACCCTCCCACAGCGCTGCTCCTCCCCCTTCCCTCACTAGTTCCTCCAACATACAAAAGGATCTGTCAAGAGATGTCTCGTCTGTGGCATTCATGGGAGCTAGGACTAAAGAAACACTTTCCAGTCGTTCAAAAGAAAACGTTACAGACAGAAACAATGTTCTGTCAAAACCAGGAGCTGTTTCGTCAGATATAGAACAAATCTGGTATGAATTGAGTTTGAACAGAAGTGCATTGTTATTTTGACTCTGTTAGTCGGGACGATTGTAACACTGTGTTATGAGCTCAAATGATTTACAATATCCTGTCACTGTCCTTGTTTATATGTCAGTACAAGCATATGATATCATTTATCTTAGCCAGACATCCAGATCTTAATGACATCTGAATGCCTGAGCTGCACCTCTCACACACACGTGTCTTAGAGGAAAACATCCTCTCCTGCAGGTCAACTTGACTTTTCTCAGTCTTTCTTAACCTCCTTCTCCAGTTCCATTTGTACAATATGACACACGTGTTTGCCTGAATGCTGTTATATGCACAATGTGACTGCATTACCAGCAGAGCTAATAAAACCCTGAAGGGCAAATTAAGAAACGCTGATTCCAGAAAGTTAAACCTGATCTGCTTCTACACTGAAGAACTCAAACATGGCAAACCTTCAGAAGTAATAAAGTATGAATAGTTCTGTCAAATTTTAAAAGGTGTCCTATCATGCTATATTTCAGCAATATATTGTAGGGCAATATCTATACAAACTTGTTCATGAAGTGTTTTGCTCAAAATACCAAACAGATCACGCATTGTAGCCATGCCTCATACCCCTCTATTTCAACCGTACTCCTGAAGTGCTGAACCCACATTTCGGTTATGACGTCATAACCGAAGCAAATCTGGATCAGCTCGTTTGTACCCCCGTTTTTAGAGATGTGGGTAAGGAGGAAAAGAGAGAGGGTTGTATTTTCTGACACTTTGTGAGTCTCCTTACACACCGGGGGACACATATTTACGTATAACAGATAGGCAAAAGTGCATTTTGCATAATAGGGGACCTTTAAGACATGTGAAACTAAACTTGACCAAGCTGTTTATTTAACAAGGTGTACTGCTTGGGTGAATTTAATTCCTACAATCAAAAATAGCTCCTTTTGTGTTTTAAAAGAATGTATATATTGGCAGTCAGTGCTGCGTGCTACACATGCTGACATACTTTGCATGATGAAGCTATATGGGCACAGAGAGGACTACCCTGCCTCACTTTTGTCTTTCATCCCGCATTACATGTTACTCTCCTCCCGAGTTACGTCCGCTTTTTGTCCCACATTATTTGCATCTTTTGTCCCACATTAATTTCGTCCAGTAATTCTTTCATCAGGTGTCACTTTTGTCTTTTGTCTGGCATTACTTTTTACCTGCGTATCGTCCCGTCTGACTTTCATCCCAAGACGTTCAAATTCACTTTTGTCTTTTGTCCCATGTTACTTTTGTCTTTTGTCCCATGTTACTTTGTCCAGTGTTACTTTTGTCTTCCGTCCCACCCCTCCCCTACTGCGTTCCATATTTATATTTGGTGCAGGGATGAGAAGTGCTAACATTCAGTGAAATGGAGAGGACTACATTCATCCTGAGTATCATCATGAGACTGTTTTACTAAGCACACATGACATCATCCCTGAGGCTGAGACACTGGAGGTTCTCAGTAATGTCTAAACACTGAGAGGAGTTATACCATTTGTCTCCGCGTCCATTTCTGGTTCACTGTCCCTCCTAATCCATCAGACTGTTCTTTCTCCTGCAGGAATTCATACAATTCCACTTTATGAAAGCCTTTTCTGCCCCCACGACTACAGCCAAATATCATTTTTTAATGATGCTCAGGCTTTTTGAGCCAGTCTTGCCTCCAGGAATAAGTGTCTTTTTCTGTTTTTAAGATTAAAAAAAGACAGCAGGTTAGACTAAAACCTGCTTTGTGCTAAATCTATAGCAGTCCATGCACGCAGACTGATGTGTCAGCGTTGGTTTGATATTCGAGTCCCACCGTTCAGCGCCAAATATGAAACATACGGTGAGAAACAGGTGTTATTTTCTAATGAGTAAACCACAGGTGGCCACGCTGCACCTAAAATGAACAAACAATGACTCATATTTCTACGCTTCCCATTTAGTTATACTTCACATTTAACACCAGACAGAGAGAAGTCACTAAATAGAGTCCGAGTCTAACCAAACCGCTTCCTCCTTCTGCTTCACAGCCTGATAAAATACAGACCATGCTTGTCTTTTATCGTGATAAAGACCCTCATGGGAAATTCGTTCGATGCAGACAAGCAAACTGCAGACAGAAGTGAGAAAAGGAAGTGAAAGAGGCAACGTGTGAAAGAGGCAACGTGTGAAATCAAACGCGCCATCAGGTGATTTACAGTGGCGTTCAGATAAAGCAAAAGAGAGACTGATCTTCCTTTTGAAATAAACATGTTGCTGCATCGCAGAGAGGTGCAGTGAAGACGTATTTGTGCAGGTGGACCCTGAAGGCAGCATCTCCCTGGTTCCCTTCACAAAAAAAGCCAATGGAATTTCTCCATGTATGATACTTACGAGGATAATCTCCAAATATTAACACGATTTGATCATTGTTGAAGTAAAAAGCTACAATTAGGCTATGAAGGAGCTACAGCACGGTCACATGACTCACCACCGCTAAGCTAAAGATGGCTAGTGTTGGGTGTGATGACGTTTGGTCTCATTCAGACACTTGTTAGCAACTGCTGTTTTTAAATCCACCAGGGGGGGGGTTTACTGATGTATTTTAAGCTGTAGAACAAAATATCTTCAGCTTGAGTTAACCGCAGACCTTATTTTAGGCCAACAACCAAAAACACATTCAGTGAACCAGTGACCTCCAGACCAGGGGACAGTGGTAAAATGCTGAGTAAATTCAGGGTTTCAGGACTCATTATGTATTGCACACTCCGCACTGAGGTCATGATGAAGCACTGGTGAAAACTCTGATTCAGACATGGGACGGCCACACAACAGCCTGTTGACGCTGGCCCGCTCATCTGACGGCACACTAGCCTCGATCCACCCTCAGGCAACGTAAACGGCTGTTAGTGAAGTTCAGCCGGGCCCACATTACTCACAGAATGAACAACACTCTTCTTAGGAAACTTTTTTTGTTTCTCATATCAATACTCAGTGACTATCAGAGCTGTAAAGTAAGGACCAGATAATCTTTCCAAATGCAAGGTGTACTTCCTGTTAGGATGTTAGAGCCAGCTGTCCCATAGATGTTAATATATAGTCAGATGAAAACCCCCTTTTTATGCAGTATAAAGGCTGCTTATGGGACAAAACACTTCAAATTCAATGCATATTATAGTTTATTACATAGCATTTATTTTAGAAACTGTAGCGAGGTTATATAGTGCAACTCCATAAAGAAAAACTGTCATAATGTCAAATCTAGCCCAACTTTTTGTGCAACCATAGTCACTATCTGCAACAAACCTTCACATATCAACTATCAAATAAAGGTCAATGTTGTCATTGTCACAAAACATAATAATGCTATTTTTAAATGTACTTTCTTATATTTGTTTTTGGCCAATGTAACATTTCAGCTTATTTTCTTCAAATATAAAACATATTTGTATTACTCTGAGAATACTACAACTTAAGATATGAAAGAAACTCAAAGGTTGTTCTTGCAGAAATACTAAACTAGTTTAAAAAAGTATACCATTGAAAAAAAGAACAATTTCAGAGCCGGCAAAATGAACTTTTGGTGTTTTAAATGACTTCTAAAGTACTTTTTTCATAAAAAAGACCATAAGGTTGAGGCTCAAAAAGGACATCTCTACCGGCTCTTATTCGTCTGCTTCCTCGCTCCCAAAGTCTTAATCATTCCCTCCATGCCTGTTTCTCTTCACACAGGTCTTAGCATGCTGCTAAAGATCACACACTTACACACACACTAACACACACTTGCTTTAGGCTACTGCTTTCTGCCTCCACAACTGGAGTCAGTCACACAGAAACATCCCGGCCATGTAAACTATACACTTCTAAATATCTTTGTTCGACTCGTCTGTTCAGAAAACCTCTCAGCATTCTTTAAACGCTGACTCATCGCTTGCCCGGCATAGTTTATCCCGCATTGTGGAAAAAGTTGAAAAGAGGTTTGGCCAAGACTTTTTTTTTTTCCTGTTGTGTGACCACTTCAAGAGTGGAGATGAATTCCTTCCTGATTCAGAGGCAGTGTGGGGGGAGTGTGTGTGTGTGCATGCGTGCCTGCGTGCGAGTGCGAGGGGGGGACTACTGGCAAGCTTAATGCCCATATTTGGAACCATCTCACCTCTGTCCTGCTCACAGAGCTCAATTCCTTTTACAGGTTGGAGCACATCCTCCTCGACTCAGGCTAAGGACGAGACGAGTCTACTTTCATGAAAAAGAACAATTCACTCAACAAAAACTCCCCCCTTTTATCTCCCATGAATTTACACTCTTGTCACCACAAAGGTGGGAAAAGACAAAAGTAGAGAATGACAAGGCAACACCTCATCACATTTCCTGCTTTCCGTTGAGCGTGCAGACTTTGACCGTACCTCAGTCTCCTTTACAGATAATGGCAGTTTTGATAATAGCCGTGTAATGCGATCCACCCTAAAGCAGAAGTTAGCGATGGTAAACAAACTTAAAGAAAATAGTTTGAGTGCTCTTGAAGATCTTCACAACTAGTTTTTCTTATAACGTGAAAGATTGCAGACAATGACAAATGGGGCCGTGGTTACTGAGCAACACTCAGCTGATTCTTTGCGCTACACAAGCACAAAGACAAGACATATATACACTTTAAAGCACAGCTATGTTCACCCTGTTTCTGACTGAACAAAACTAAACAGCACAGGTAACATTCAGGCCAATTTTCACCCATGAATGAGCATCGAGGATTAACTATTTCAACAAAGAGGACAGTTTTCTAAATTGACGACACCATAATGAAGTTCTTTTAGATTAGATAATGGTGGGGTTAAAATGATGAAATATTAAGGAAGTTAGCTCAAAAGGCAATTGGATTTTTCGATTGGATTGTTGCAGAAGGTCATCTTTATGGCAAACAAACGTATATATGATACGTACATGTTGTTTTCAGTAGGATAATCTCCACATATTAACATACCTTTGTGATTTTTGAAGGAACTACAGCACGGTCACATGTCTTCACGTGACCACCGCTAAGCTAAAGGCGGCTAATGTTGGCCGTGATGGCGTTTAGTCGTCTCATTTAGACACTTGAGAAGAACGGAACATTAAAATCTCTTCAGTGCAAGTTAACCACAGACCTTATTTCAGGCTGACAACCCAAAACACATGAAAACCATAGCTTCCTGCAGCTTCAAGGGCGGCGACAACTGTCTCTGTAAACAAGTTGAAATGCTCCGCTGATCAAGCAAAAGCAGCATTATCCATGCAGAAATAATTCTTTGACTGAAGAACTTATTAAAAACAGGTTCTCCCTTTCCTAAACAACAACGCGGAGTGTAAGTGTTGCCAAAAAAAAAGGAAGCTGTCCATCAACTCATCTGCAACATACACAGTTTCATCTAATGCAACCTTTGTGTATCTGCAATCATCCCAGATAAGTGAGGTACGATAGAAATGTTTAGGATGGCTGGCAGCATGAATCTGTTTTTATACTAACTGGCATCCATTACACTCCATTAAGCAGTGGGCCTAAGACGAACCTGATGTCTCTCTGTGTCCATTAGCCGTGCTGACCATACAATACATCACTACAGCGTTTGTGCCCACAACAATCTTAGGTTTCACTACAGAGTTAGACCCAGACTCCCCATCAGCTGGGATGATGTCACTCGGTCTTTCTAATGCAGAAACACCACAGGGTTAGTAGATCTTTAACTTCATTTGGCTTTGGCCTGCTCCAGGGCTCTTCCACATTGCCTTTTTTTGGGTTGTTACTTCCGGTGAGAGCGTAATGGTCTTTACATTGCAAGCTTTATCAACCTTTAGAAACTGATCTTAAGCTTTTGAACAAACTCTTATTTAGTAATAACATATTTTAAAGCTGCCAATCTACAAATATAGATTACCAATAAGTGATTGGTTTATCCAAATGGGGCATATTTTGCTAGCTAGCTAGATAGCTTGAATTCACTAGCTAGCTTGTTAGTTGGATAGCTAATGACCACTAGTTAAATAGCCCACACTGGATCATTGAGTTGGGTCTGTGTGTTAACTTTTTTAAATAAATGTCAACACTGTGGACCTTTGTCTACCCTTCTGGCCGTGAGAGGTATTTTAAATGGCCGGTGTTCTTTGATAGTTATAGTAAGAGCGTAGCCATCTAATAGAGAGACACTAACGGGTTAACATCAATGTGACACTCGCATATGTCACCCGGTCAAAACTGAATGATATTCAAATTTCAAAAATATAAAACACAACAGCAGCTAATCCTCACACTTCAGAAACTGGAACCGGAGAATCGTTTTTGTCTGGCAAATGACTTGAAATATTTGAATATTTATGCCAGTTGTATGTTTTGTACATACTGTGTTCCTGTTGTTGCCATAAAAAGTAAAAAACAATAAGAACATGACCATGGGAATACTGCAGGATGCAGGACTGTTTCCATAACACTACAAGCAACTTACACAATGTTCATACACACTCAATTAAGTTCTGTTTAACATCCACTGAATAATTACCAAGATTAGTTAAAAAAACGGGCAACTTCAAATGGCTAACGAATCACCAATAAGCTATTTAGGGTAAAAAAACAAACAGCACAGTTAAAGAACAAAAGCACCAGCCAAAAAGAAGGAAACTGCATTTGCCGCAAAGTACACAACAGTAGGTTTTGTATGTTGAGCAACTTCTGTGGCTAATCCAAGCAGCATAATGGCCTATTTATGTGTAGGTGGGAGGGGTAAATTGGTTCAGGGGAGGAGGGCTGCAGTGTTTGGGTGTGATGTGGGAGAAACACTCACAAGACTGTTTTAATAACGGAGAGCGTGGGGTGATCATTTAGACACGCTGACACGCCGACTGTACCGTCTTTAGGAGTTCATATCAACATGCAACTCTTAATGATGCATGAGATAAACCCATTATTCTAAATGTATTATGGAAAATAACTCCAACAAGCTCTTTCCAATTATCTCAAATTGTTATTGCTTTTAGGGCGCAGGGTTGGTGTGGGTCTTAGGAGGTGTTTGGTTGAAAAACAAAATGAAAAACGCTGTTTATGTTGACGCGCCGACATTTCAGGTATGCAGGATGTCTCTGATGTATGTCTGTGAGGTGAATAAAAACCTTTGGTAGAACATACTTTTTTTGTTGTTACTTTGAAAGCAAGCAGGTGTAAAGTATGATAATGCTTTGCCACTAACATCAGACTTCAAGAGAAAACAGAAGAAATACTTTTCAGGGGAATTAGGAGAACAAGTAGAGACATGAAACACGAAGCATCCGACGCATCTGACAAATGTGAACATTACACAACACTAAGACATGCAACCACCGCAACCCCAATGAGTTTCATCTTGTTATCCCTACATGGACATGAACGCAGCAATACTGCTAAGTGTCTTAAATTACAGTTACTAGCGGCCTGTTGGGACACGAGGTCAAGAACACTTTGATTGAGGAAGAGGATGTGACAGCAAAACTGCTGCAAATATCACAGTAAGAGCTGCATTCCTTTCCAGTCACTGCCAACGCAGGGAATAAAAGAAGCTACAGCTGAGACACAAAGGAGTCGGAGGGGGAGGCCACCTCCCTGCTTTTAATGCTGATCAATAAAAAGCTAGAGCGAGGAGAGATGAAGCGGAGGAGCCCAGTTTGGCATCGCTTCCAGGCATGTCCCGCTTTACACTGAGCCCAGGGAACTTGTGAGGTTGTGAAAGTAGATGCACTACACCTGTCTGCTCACGTCACACACGTTCAATCTCGAGCGTCAGGCAGCAACCATACTGGTGATTTAGTCACAGAGACCAAGTCAGTGAGTCAATGGTGGGAGACTGGAGTCACGTCTGATAACAATGAATCATTACGCAGATGGATGCACTTCCTGAGCCACCTAACAAGAGCATAAAGATAGTTTGGATTGATGATACAGTGCTCTTAACATTCATTTCTATTTGGGAGCATTTGCTAGAAGTTTCTATTGAGTGGTTAGGTAATTTTGTTGGTCGACCTGTGAGCATCACAAAGCGCTCCCTTGTCAAAAAGTCAATGGGATTTCTCCATTGGATTTGGGATTATTGCTCATCTTAGATCTTTATATTATTTACTGACCTAGTTTTTGTTGTAGATCAAAACTTAGCTTTTTTTTTTACTTCAACTTGAAATTATAAAATGCTACGTTATTTCCGGGTTTCAGGACTCCTTCCTGCACCTCTCTACTGACTGCAAAATATAAAAGGCAGCTTAAACTTTGGGAAGAATTTTCTCAACTGGGTCAAACTGTTGAACTTCTGAATGCACTTCTGTGTCAACATGCACATACCACGGGGACAAATAACAAAGAACATGAGCGGAGCTGCATTCCAGCCTTTACCTATTATACGAGGTGACATCAAAGGTTCAGATGACAGAACTGAGATAAAGTGAGACCTGTGATTAATAAGACGGACGTCACTTATCAACAGCTAGGAGAAACCGCTTTAAAAAGGGCTTAATGATAACTGAATTCAAACCAAAAGCACTAAACTAACTCTGTCTGTGCATCTCCTGCAGTGGTTTATGGTTGGGAAGTATTTTGTGCAGCCATAAAGCAGTTTGCTTATCTTATTGTATAATAACAATAAAATGGTGTATCATTGGTATCAGTGTGTTGTCATGGGGTTGGCAACAACACGGCAGGTATGTCAACAACAAAAAAGATGCCAGTACTCCTACTGCCTCTATATTTGTGTTGCTAACACATTAAACTGCCAGAGTGTTCTGCTAAGTATGGTAGCACAGTAATCTTTGCTGAGCGTTGCATTAACTTAATTAATGGCCTCATCAGCAGGGCATTTTAAATGCATTACTGTGATTGTGGCAGGATTTCAGGGGGAGCTCAAGTGCCTCCTGTTCCTGCTCTAATCAAAGTTGCTGTGCAGAATTATGTGCAAAACAAATACAAACCCGGGACCAACCCATGTGGAGAGCGGAGGTTTATTGTTACACAGCTCTGGAGGTTTGAGATAAAGAACTGGTCTCACAGGTTATCAGCCCTGCGCCGAGTTGAACCCGCATCTGTCAGGGGTTCAGGTGACAAAAGCCGCTCCTAGAGAAGTGGAGCCTGTTTAAATGTGAAGACGTAAAGAAAAAGGCAGAGGGCCCAGGCAGGAGCCGTGGCTTCAAAGCATGTAATTGCTCACTGCACAGGCTGTAACAGGATGTGGAATTTCTGGAGCGGTTTCCACTGAGCAGCTTGGTGTCTGTGTTCCCAGAGGGAGCCAAACAGTGTGTTTAATGTCCGGCTGTGGAATGCATGACATGATATAAACAGAAAGTGTATTTGGGGCATTGTGCTGCTGAAGGAGCCCCTTTTATAGAGGGGAAACCCACCATGCACACTGAACCCCTTTCATAGGTTTCTATAAACTGTTATGAATACACTTATACCCTCCTTGTTTTCTGCAAGCAGAGGTGGAAAAAGTACTAAAATCTGGTACGGATGTAAAAGTAGAAATACCAGAGTGTAGAAATACTCTTGTTACACATATTTCTTGAGCAACATCAAGAAATGTATTCAACCAATTATGAATGTAGTCCATTTGTATGTATGGTACTTTTTTAAGTATTAATCCTATGGTTTATCACAACTCCAGAGTAACTAAAGGTACTAGATAAAAGTACAACATTTATCTCTGAATTGTAGAAGAACAAAGTAGTATAACATCGAAATACTTAAGGAGTACCTCAACAATTGCACAAAAGTAAATGTACCTAAAACCACTGTTTGCCTGATAGTGGTTTAGTTATGCAGTGAAGCTGCCAACTGAAAACATGGAGTGTTTGAAACAGATACAAACTTTGTTTTTGTCATCTGACCGGCTGAACAACCCCAGCCTGGGAATATGTTCCCAGAAGAAACCACACATGAACAGTAGGTGCATGCTGAGATACTTTCTGATACACTAAAGTCAAGTTATCCGCCAGCAAAGGTCACGCAAAGCTGCTACACAGCGTCCCTGTAGTTGAAACCACCCCACAGACTTATTATCTGTTTAATGTGGAAACTACTTGCTCTTCCCTGGCGTTTAAAGCAGCACAAAGGGGTTGCATGGGGTCAAAAACGATCAGCAATGGCCTTTGTGAAACCGGTGGTCGAAAAACACAAAATGTAGCAACACAATGCAGATGAAGGGGATTTGAACCGCTTTACCCACCTCATTGTTTGGCCAGAGTGGAGCTCCTCTCCTCAAGTTTGTCCGACTTCAGAGCAGAAGCCCGGCTCTTAAGTAAAAAAAAGTCCCAAATAAAAAAGAAATCGAGGGAAAAGAGCGCATCTACCCCCGCAGAAGGGGAGCAGGAGCGGCGTTAGAGAAAGCACACCTCGACGATTTCCTGGTTGTGTGGAGAGGAGGGGGGGTGGGGGGGATACAGTAGCTTGTCAACTCAAATCACTCTCCCACATTAGGTTAGTGCGAGATAAAGGGGGACGCCGAGAGGAAGCGGGATGTATCAAAAAGAGGAAGTTCTCTTCTCACACTTTGCACAGGTTTGCGGCTCTGTTTGCGCAGATTAACGCAGTGGGTTTGAGCCCGGACTTTTCTCCCCGCTTTCTTTCTGTCGGTCGGTCGGTGGGTCCGTATATTCACCCTGTCTGGCCCAACCCGCCAGCTTCAAAGCAGCCTACAATCCCGTGCTGCGTTCACGTGTGCCTCGGAAAAATCCTAAAGAGAAGAATTCCCAAGGAGTGTATTGGATAACATTAAAAAAATAATATAGTCAAATAAATAAATAAAACCATAAAATGATACAAATAATAATAACATAATATCAAATAAATAATCAAATACAAATAAATAATAAAAACTGTATTATTTAAAACAAATGTTAAAAAAATTAAATCAATAACTGAGGAAAATATTTATACAACAATAAGAATTTAAAGGCTACAATCCCGTGTTGTGTTCATGTGTACCTCTTGAAAATCAGAAGCATCAGGAAATTGGATAAAATAAAATAAATAATAACATAAAATAAAGTTTGAGGACGAATGTATTATAATTATAATTATTATTACTATTATTATTAGCAGTAGTAGGAGTAGCAGTAGGAGTAGTAGTAGTAACAGTAGTATTAGTAAAAAATCAAAATATTCATACAATAAAATTTGAAGTCTACAATCCCGTGGTGCATTCACGTGTGCCTCGTAATCAGAAGCATAAGGATGGGAATTCCTGAGGGATATATTGGATACAATTTTTTTTAAAGTGTTTTATATTTTTGTGTATTGTTTTTACATTTTATTCACAGGTACATAAAGCGCGTCTATAAGTACCTTTTAAAAGCGTTTTATAAAAAAATGTTATTATTATAAAATAAAAATAAAGTATTGTAATATTTTTTGGAACAAGGCAATACAATAATTATATATATGTTTACATTTCAATCACCTTTTTTTAGTATTACAGTTCCAAAAGTAAAACTACTTATTATGCAGTATGGCCCATTTCATGTTCGAATCATATAAATGACGTGATAATTATTATTGATGCATTAATGTTTGCTTTCCCTTTGGTAGGTTTAATTTCCCACATCACTTGAAGGCACCATTTCCTCCATGCCAGGGGCCTCGCCCTGCTGGATGTCTGGGTTACTTCAGGTTCCTACTCTGGCTTTGCTCCAGATAGACTTTCTGTAGCATGTGGGAGACATAATAAAAGCCGTAATCAGATTACTTTTACATCTCTAAAATATTACTATCAGGTTTAGTGAAACACTTAAAGAGCATACAATGTTTGCTCTAAAAGGATCAGATTGTATTTCTTCTCTGTAAACTGTACTGTTGGCTAATACTTTAAGTGTGAATCTTTTGCCACAATCTTTATGGTTTTCACTTTCTTTGGTTCATTTTATTTTTTAATTCTGTAGGTGAACCTATATGTTCATAAAATAGTGTGTGTGATCTTAACTGTGTGTATTAGACCAAAGCGGAGCATTTTCTGTCAGCTCAGACTTTATTTCTGCTTTTTTAAACTGTAGTATGAGCTCATGTGTTCCATTGTTGGTGTATAGGCTACTGCCTGAATATGCTTAATGAAAGGCAGGTTTTCCTATAAATAAAATCTCTGAGCAGAGGACACATGTTTGATCCTAAATATCTTGGTTTATTCTTTATATTGTGTGACTCAGATTAGAGTTACATTCTTGAAGTAACCCTCCCATCTTTCGGCTCCCTGTAAAAGCTCTTCCTGACGGGGACAGGAGGGGAAGAGAGGAATGCATTACGTCGGCATGGCATGTGTAAACATCCAGAAAGCCAATATGCCTTCAGTCTCACAACACACACACTTAGACACACAAGCTGACGGCTCTAAGCAACTGTTAGTCTGCTATTTTTTTTAACCATGTGTCCCCTGGTAACTGATGTACTCTTAAGACTTTCGAGTGCAAGACTTTTACTTTAACAGAGTATTTTTTACAGTTTTGTATAGCTACTCTTACATATCTTAGAGAACAGTGACACACTTTCCATGCTTTAATGTTCAAAAAGCTCTTTATATTGATCATACTGCCTGTGCTGCATCTCTTCTCAGCCTCTGTTTACACTAAGAGTAAACATAAGAATAAAATAAGAAAATACTTTAAATAAAAAAGCTGTCAAATACACAATTTGTTTTCATTGCCTTGTACAAAAAACAACACTTTCTATCCCATCACCTTCAAAATATACACACATGTCTTTATCCTGGAGTAGCTCTGATTATTGTGTCTCCATGAGTCCTGGTTGTCTCTCTGCGGCCGACGCTGACCGACTGACGTCAAGCTGTGGAAATAAAGCTGTGTTTCAGTGTGCAACCTAAAATTACTGCATGACTGCTGCTGAATCTTTACGAGCTGCTTTCTGGGAAAACTTTTCGAGATTGAGCCTCCCCACGTGTTTGATGCTCATCCAAGATCTGGAGTTAATATCTGCAGAAGTGCATACTCAGCAGTTGAGGGTAAAAATGGGTTTACTGGAGCTTCGGTTTATCAGAGACAACAGGAAATGAGGGAAGAGGTACAACAAGTTAAAGTCCTGTGTGGTATATTAAGATATACCTCAGCTGCATTCAAAATCTTACTGTAGTAAAAGTAAATTTCCCCTCTGTGGGATAAATAAAGGCTTTCTGATTCTGAAATACTCAGATAAAGAACCTTAAATTGTACAGTACTTTAGTAAATGTACCTCACCACTAGTTTGTAGGGAGGTTGTTATGTAAACAGACTGCACTTACGGGAGAGACTTGTTGAAGCATGCAGTCCTGAGGCAGCATCTGAAAGCCTCCACTGAATAAAGAGAATAAAGAGAATTACACAACTGAGACTCAGTCGACGAAAACAGGCGGGATCTAAAGTATGCAGTATTTATAACCAGCAGGGATTAGTGCTGACAGTATAAACGATTCCAGATGTTATTTAAGTAAGAATAAAAAAGGAATAAAACAAGAATATAATAAGAAAAAATATATAAATAAATAAAAAACTTCAAAAGGAATAAATTTAAATAGGATAAAATATAATAACAATAATAATAATAATAATAATAACAATAATAATAATAATAATAATAATAATAATAATAATAATAACAATAATTATTATAATAATAATAATGAAAACAAAAGAAGAAAAAATAAATATAAAAAAGAATACATTAAAAATAAAATTGGAATAAACTAAAAATTCTATTAAAACGTGGTTCTTGTTTTGGATCTTTAAAGCACAAACACTGTCAAAGCTCTAAATCAAATATGATGCCTAAGTTCTTAAGTCCAGTTTTGAGTCCAGTTTCTCTTGTTGAGTTTTGGAACCAATAATCAAGAGTCCAGTTTTGTCCTGAAGTATTGAAATGTTCAGTCATCAGGGACATCTCTAAGCTGTTTACAATTACAAGAGAGCCGGCCAGCTAACCAATCAGAGCAGAATCGGCTCTGGAGACATGTCACAGTAGAGACCCAAAATACAAATATGAACCTGAAAATTAGCATAATATGTCCTCTTTAAAAAGGGCATCGAACTGAAATATTTCCCTCACACTTTCTGTTTGACAGGGAGGGTGACTGGAGACTGTCGAGGAGCGAGATGCAGCTAAGAGGGCTGGGCTGGAGGCCAGTTTACAGCCACAGAAGGGTTTTAGAGAGAGTCCAAGTGACGCGACCTGAAATGTAGGCCTTGAACTCATCACAGGGTCAAATCCACTCATTACACTCTGCGGAAGTACTTGGCCTATTTGTGGCTACAGTAAAGGAAGTATTCAGATCCTTTAATGAAGTAAAACTGTAAAGTATTGTGTAACAACGAAAAGTCCTGCATTCAAAAATGTTACTGAAGTGAAAGTAAAAAAGTAGCAGCATTAGACTTAAAGTACCATCTATGTGAAATGTCCCATTTCTGACTCTGATCATTATTGATGCATTAATGTGTTCATCACAGCTAGTAAAGATGGAGCTAATTTGAATTACTCTTTATAATTCTACTGTATATGTAAATCTATAATTATATGTTAATTGTATTTATTAGCTGATTTATATTTTTGATTTAGCTAATAATCTGAATCTGCAAAAAAGTTGTCAGATAAATAGTGGAATAAAAAGGTTGAAGAAGTATGAAATGAAAAACAACTTAGTCTGCATCTGATTAGAGGATTCTTAAAAGGTCAATTAAATGTGTTCCAGTTTTTAGGACATGCTATAATTAAATGTTAAAAAGGCTGTCAGTCAGGGTACGTAATGGTCTGTCAGAACACGAGGTGCACTACATATTTAATCCACTAGAGGGCGACATCATCCAGGATACAGTACTTCCCGTTGGAAAACTTCCTGTTATGTTTCTGTATTTTCTAATGTTGTGTAATGTTTTTCTTTTATGGTTTGCCAATGTCTCTGTGTTGGTCAACTGCCTGAAAAGCAAAAAAAAGAAAGAAAGAAAAAGGCCAAATAGTCAGAGATAAAAAAAAGAAAATACTTTACATTTTTTAATGATGCCTCTGCATCAATTGCAAAGATGTCATCAGGTAATCTAAGAAACATATCAATAGGCTATATTGCATTGCATTTTAGATATAATAGACAGTTTGTATATCTAGCAGACATAATTGAATGATTCGGGGTTGTGCGGGTTTAAATGACATTATATTACCATATGACATTCATAACAAAATCAATTCAGAATTATAATTTTCCCCCAAAAAATGTTTGGATTAAAATCAGAATGAACAAACAAAAATTCACGTACTTCTTGAATTTATTTGTTTTGCATTAGGCTACATTACTTTTATATCGTGATACTCAGATTAACAGACAGTGATTCAATCTAAAATAATTATACATATTCTCAGTAAAAAAAAAACATTGTTATTTAAGGTGTACTTTTAAAAGCTGCTGGTGGCGAGTTAAATCCACTTCCTGTTTCAGTCCAGTGCTTATTAGTTGTTTGTAAAGAGTCCCGGCTCTACATGCACCTGATCCCTCTTGTTTTGACTGTGTGTTGAGTTGACTGTCACTTAAAGAGAGATGAGTGTTTGTGTGTTTACGGAGCTGACACCCTCTTTTCCTCCACCTTCTCCTCCACCTGTGACACCCTGTGGCTCTGCCTGAAAACAAACGGCCCGGCAACTCCGGTTACCGGGCCCGGAGCCTCAGGGTCGATGAGCTGCAAGGTGTCGCGTTGCCCGGAGGCTCGAGTATCGATGCATGGCCGATCGCTATCATAATCACACTTCCCCCCTCTTATCGCTTACCTCGTGAATAAAACATCTGCCTTCCTGCCCATGGATCGCTCACCCCCAGGCCCCAACCCCCCAAAAAAAGGAATCTGGCGGGAGGGAGACTTCTTGAAGTGTCTTTGAGATGTAATGTGAGAGCAGTGCGCGATGATACCCAACATTTGCGGTCCCCAAAGTTGTTTTTATCTCAGGCATCTCCAAATAGACCCGATCTATTTGACAGCGCTCCGTCCCAGGACGATAACTGTGAGGGGAATTCATCGGAGGTGTGATTTCATCCAAAATAACCTGCCCCTCATAGCGAATGTACCGAAAATGTTGCTTATGTTGGGCAACTTGAATAGTAAGCACTAGTTGTGTTAATTAGCATTACTTCGTGAACAGGATACCTGCTAGATTCTGCACAAACTGATTGGCCATAGCATTGGACGTGTGGACGACCCTTGGGTGTCAAGACCATAAAATCAAAGTAATTACCTGGACCGTGGACATTTTTTAAAAGTACATAAGCAGTCTGTCCAAAACAAACACCCAGCGTCCTCAAAAACTTCTAAATTCATCAACATAGACCCGTTGGGACTACAAATATGGCCACTTTCTGGTTCCAACCTCCATTTGGAATCCTGTGCCATAGGACATATGAATTCAACATCCTCAATAGCCCCCAAAACCTCCAATATTGTCCAAATCGGCTAAGCCATATTTTAACCATTGTCCATTTACTGTAGGCAATGCTAATTGTAGAAATTGCTCCACATAAACAAGTTAGCATCCTGCAGTTTCTAAATAGGACTCTTTCTATACATTTCCAACATAACACTTTGGAGTTCTCAACATTTCAGGTTTCACAATGGGACTATAGGATCTGGCAAACAGGCTATAGCCACGTAGCGTCTTCATTTATTGGAAATGTAGTCGCTACAATATTTCTGTATATAGTCCCTATAGCGGCCCCTTATACCTCCGGCTGGCAGTGCAAAAGGTTTCCTGGCCCCTGCAACACGATCTCTTCAAACTTTGGATACAGGTTGAGATTTGCCTGTAGCGGGAGAGCAGTATGAACCATTTACGTATACAGAGAAGCACCTGAGAGCTGTAAATCAGAGAGACCACACACAGCAGCGGGCCCTGGGCAGGAACGGCTAGCACCAGAGGTGGAAAGAGGGAATCAGATTTTGCAGAAGTAGAAGTACCAGAGTGTACTCTGTTACAAGTATAAGTCCTGTATTCAAAATGTTACTCAAGTAAAAGAACAAAAGTATTAAAACACCTCAAGTAAAAGTACTCATTATGCAGATTGGCTCATTTAATAATAATATATATGATATGTTTTGATTACTATTATTCCTGCATTAAAGAGTTTACTCCAGGTTTGACTAAACCCTTATTTAAGTGTTGATTATTAATCACATTATAACCAAAATCTGCAAAGGACCTAAAGGTATTAAATAAGTCTAGTCGAGTGAAAGTACACAATTTACCTATGAATTGTAGAGTATCATATCCGATGCAGTACAGGATTGTATCGTATGAAACCACACGTCAAATCATATCTAATTATATCATGTCGAGTTGAGTCGTGTCATACGCTATTGTATAAAATCGTGTATCGCCTCAAATTAAATGGTATCGTATGTAATGATAATAATTATAACTCATTGGATTTATTGAGCGCCTTTCCATTTGCTCAATTACAATTACACATGACCGTATTAGAAACGTAACACATTCATTCTGTGGACATACCCACAGGAGCAATGTCTTGCCCAAGGACACAACGGCATACAGTGGCAGTCAAGGCGGGGTTGGAACTGGTGTTCCCAAGTTCCCCTGATCTGTTGATCAACGCACTAGACCACACTGCACTCTACACTCAACCGAGTGCAATGGATTCATATCAGATGAAATCGTATCAAAACATATGGAATGGCAACAAATAACGTATCGTATCCTATCGTACCGAACCCTAACAAGTCTCATCGTAGTGTCTCCAATCGTTTCCACTCGTAACGCATAGTATTGTATCTGCATCGTCCCTTTGCTGTCACAAGGTAAATTCTCCCGCTGTGGGACGGGTAAAGGGTTTTGATAAATGGAAAAAACACAATACGTTTTTAGTAACCCACTCAATCAACCTCCAGTTGGACCACTAAAATCTGAGCTAACTAAAGAGTGGGAGGTTAGGGGCCGACTGTTAGAGGGGGGTAAGTCGAGAAGAGCTGTTAAGCTATTAGGACAATTAACAAAGTGGTCAGGAGGGGCTGAGCGGGATGAAATGGGAGCGAGGCGAGGGTGTGAAGTGACAGTCAGCACATCTGCTCTCATCAATAATGCAGCGCGCCTTTTAAACGGCAGTTTGTTGCATATCGAGCGCTGCCGACTGAAATCAAGCCCGACACCCAAGATGTTGTCAGGGGAGAGTGAAAGGGTGACAGCGGGGGGAGGAGGAAGAGGAGGGGAATAATTGAGGAAACTGAACTTTTCTTTGAGGCTTTCTCTATAGTGTGCAATAGAGAGAAAATAACTACAATTATATTTACAAGAATGTCCACACATTTAATTTATACTGTGAGTTGTCTTTTTCTTACTTTCTATTATTATTATTATCATCATTATCATCATCTTTGTGTGAATTTGTATCTTTCATATCAGATTTTACCTACGGGGCTAATTAAAAGTACAATGTGTTGCAGTGATAGCCAATAGAAGTTCAAGTGTTACATAGTGATGTCACTATGTTCTGGAAGTGAACACAAGAGTCCAATGGAGGCGTTTCAGGCAGGGCGTGTGGAACAAAAGCTCCTTCTGGAAGGAACACAGGGATTTTAGCTTTTGCAGACCATTTACATGCACAAAAACCTATTTAATACAATACAGGGAAATCCCCAAAAAGCACATATTATCAGGGCCCCTTTCATTTAAAACATTTGACCATATTCAATGTTCTAAAAGTATAAAGACAAAAAAGATATCCTTACAAAACTTTGAATCCAATAATCACTTTTATTATCAAAATGAAAAATACAGAGGACTGAACAGCTCTCCAAAAAGTACAGACATCATTTTGACTCCATGTTTCTTAACCAATAGTGACTGCAGTGATGAAACAACAAAGAAACAAACGAAACAGGAATGACAGTCCGCCGCCGTTACACCATGCATGAAAAAACATGAAAAATAAAGGGAGGAAAAGAAGGGCTTTGTGAGAGTTCATTTCCCCGTGATGAGAGGATTCCTCAGCACGATGATGACGGAGTCTCCTCGGAGGAACATTTTGGATATGTAGCGGTCCTTATTCACTGGCTTTGACTTCTTCTTCCCCTTCCCGCTCTTGGGCACCTCCGTCCACATCTCTTTCACGTTCTCCAAGACCATGTTGCAGTGCCTGAAACAACAGAGAGCACGTTGAACGACGGAAAAAACAACGAGCCTCATGCAGAAAAATTATAACACAAACAGATGTATTCTTGACGGGATCAAATGTGAGATTTAAGAGAATTAGCAGGTTGATTTGTTGTTGAAAATACTACAAAAATGCAGACCTGTCAGACTACCACGTTCAGATAAACTACATTTCATCCAGGGTTTCCCACAGCACTTTAAAGCTTAGGCGGCAACACACGCCTGCAGCCTTAACTAAGGTCTTCGGAAAAAAATAATACAATATGAAGAATCAGAGAGGAAAACCACTACTTTGATTCAGGAATTATAATTTATCTGAATGGATTTAGAGGTTAAACAAAAAGGGGAATAAAATACAAACAGAGCACAGATAAAATGTTACCATGGTAGAGGGTTTTTTGAGATGATGCGATTTTAATTGGCATATTCCAGATTACCAGCAGATTTTAGGGAAACTCGCGTTGACAGCTGTCTCGTGTTTTTTATGCAGGTCGATGTTTACTATGATCCTCTCTTGCTGTAAACTGTGAGACATTGCCTACAGTATTAAAGTATATCATATTATAGTACCAAATTAAATATCTTTGGGACTGCCACCCCCCCCCCCCCTGATCACCAACAGATTATTAACTGATATCATATTTTTTACGCACCAACACTGCTTCATCTTTTAAATTAAATTACTGCTGATTTCCAAATGCAGGACTCAAAATCAAGCTTTCTTCTTACCAACACAGATTTGGTGGGGAAAACTTGCCCACAGGGGTATTTAAACAAATCCAATTAACACAAATAGGGTGAATGAAACTAAAGAGTTTAAATAACATTGGTATGCAGAAATTGATATGGAGTGTGTAACTGTATCAGACCCAACATGCTGATATTGCAGCTGTATTAATGCAAGGATTATTACTTTAGATACAATTAAATATATTTTTTACTCAAATATCTTCAAAGGATTCATTGTTATATTTATCTATTGCTATTATTCCATTTTGAAGTTAATATGTATCTGCATTAAGTATGAATATACAATCACTGTTTTAACATAATAAAGGGTAAAGCCTTATTGTAACATCAGAATGACCACAACAGTTAATGGTCAGTGAACATACCATTTTGAATGGAACATATTACATTGTATTATGTTATAACTACACTGGATAAAATCCTGTATAAACATGATGTTATATTCACAAACACGTTGAGATGAATCAGAACCAATAACAGGTTTAATGCCAAATTACTTTACGCATACAAGGAATTGAATCGTTCAAGAAGAACATAAAAATACATGTCATTATAAATGAATATATGAAATATGGACGAAGATATGTACAGTATACTATGACAAAACACTCAAATAAAAGATGTGCAGTATCGATATGAAAAGTGGAAAGCTGTTCAAACAATACTGCACATATTTTATTCATTAAGGACAGTGCCTACCTGTCGAAGGCCTTGACTCTGCCGAGCAGCTTCTTGTTGTTACGGCAGTTGATGAGGACCTGGGTGTTGTTCTTCACAGACTGAGTGAGCACCGACAGAGGGCCAGTGTTGAACTCCTCTTCCTCACGTTTCTGCAGCTCCTCAGGAGTCATCTCAGACTTGGGCTTTGTTAACAGACTCCTGAAAAAACAGACACAAAACAATACTTGTATAAAAAAAGTGTGAAGTTTTATCAGAAAGATCATTTCCACATTATGTTCTTTCAGAGCGGCTTTAATATATTTTCCTGCTGTCTTCAGTGTGCTCTTATTTTCAACATTCCAAGCCCATGTTTTCTGTGTGATGTCTTTCTCATTGACAGTGTTGATGTTAGAATCAGCTAGTATAAAATCGTTAAGAGGATTGGTGATCTTGCATGGTTTGTCTTCCAGCATCTGTTGATTTGTTTCATTTCTTTCCAAAAAGTTGATTCGACCCGTATTATCAATTCACTTGTTTTGGTTATAGTTTTTTTTGTCCCATCCCTTCACATAGTTTCTTGAAGTTTAGTCTGTTTTTTTTCCCCCTTAGATTCTATTTTTTCAGACGCCCCCTTGCTATATGAGGCGATGTAAAAGAAATGTGGGGGATTTTCTTTCTTACTGTGAAATGTTTTTTTTTTTAACCTCACACAACAAAAACAGATTGTACGATCATTATTAAAAACCAAAGCACGTCACGACATAAAGCCTGCTGTGTACATATACGTGTTGACACTGTGCTGATGATAAGGTACATTGGGGAATTATATCTGGGAAAATCACCTACATCTGAACTTACAGCACAGGGCTGTTAATGGACAGTTATGTTGAGCAGATGTATTATCAAAAGATACAAATGAAGATCTAAACAATTTACTGTGAGGAACCGACAGCTGTAAAGAAACATACAAATACAACATATCATTATTTTCCTATTGCATTTTTGGAACTTTATCTTGCAAACTTCTGTCTGAAAACACACAGAATTAAACATGTCCACCAACACAAATGTAAACGCGTTAATCCTATGGGTTAAAGGAGCGTGCATTAGCTACTGTTTTCTTCCCTCATACTTTTTTGATACTGTTACATAAAGGTATAAAGAGACAAGACAATTAAATTCACTATTTTATCTGGCTGCTATCACACTACTCTCTACATGCTACACTTATTTATTTTTAAACCAACCTTAGAGTACTTATTGTTGTTCAACTGGATGGGTACTACATTGTAATTTGTGTAACTTATATCTCTAGTAGTGTAAGCAGGCCTCTTATTTAATATATTGCTACTTTGTCTCTATACTTGTGCTGTAACTGTGACACCCTCTGTGGGAGTAAAACAAGTATTTTGATTCTGACTCTCAATATTAGCGTGTGGCTAACTAGCTCATATCAATGCTTTTGTGTGACTACTGAAGCTACGTAGCCTATCAACTGAACCATAGCATTACACAACGAAAAAATACAACTTTTTATTGTTTCATTGCTAATGTCTCGAGTTGCCACACGGCTCGGCTGTAGAATATATAGCAGTGCAAACACATTTAAAGAGGATTTATGAACTTCAGCTAACCGGCCCTGGCTAACGTGCTAACATTGTTAGCTATACAACTGTTAGCTTCATGCTGCTAAGATTTAAAGCTAAGGCTCAAAGACCGAAAGTGACCAAAGAAACACAGACAGGATGACCATTAAAGTTACTTACATGTTTGCAGATTTATAAAAACAGTTTTCTCAGATACTATTCTGCTCTTCGTCCCCGCAACGATTCAGCAAGACCAGCGTGGATGGAGCTACTTCCGGTTCAACTACTACCCGCTTAAACGCTTTCCAATAACTTCCGGGTCACTACTTCATTGATAAGAACATAACTTGTATTTATTTATTCAAGAACATATATGAACATCATATATTTTGTATACAAACAAATTGTAATTAGTGGTAGACATATTAAGTGATAAAAAAATACATAAAATAATGATAAAAATGTCAGATTAAATATTTGTTAGTCAATACATTTTGCAAAACTAAAAACAGCGTTACATTTTTATAAATATCTTTGTTCCTTAATTTTATTCATTAATTTATTGTACTTTTAAGAATCATACTACGTTATACATCGGACATTATGCATTGCATTTGCTGGAAATCGTCACTGAAAAAAAAGGCAGAAGGAGCAGCCAAAGTGACACTACAGACCCAAACAGATAAGTCTTTGTTTTGCTCTTTAAAAAAACAAGAAACAGGGGAAAGTGTGTGTGTGTGTGTGTGTGTGTGTGTGTGTGTGTGTGTGTGTGTGTGTGTGTGTGTGTGTGTGTGTGTGTGTGTGTGTGTGTGTGTGTGTGTGAGAGAGAGAGAGAGAGAGAGAAAGAGTAAGAGACACAATGTAGGCTACATTGTCTACACAGCAGCAGTTAGACATTCAGAGATTGTCTTTCCGGCGAGAGACAGACAGACGCCTGGGGGTTTAAAACCCACCCACTTACTTTCAAAGGGTGGCAGGTCTACCTGTGGAAGCCACTTGCTGTGGATAATGGAGGCCTGTGTGCTGCTGAGAGTCCCAAGTGTGTAGGATTGATTTCCAGAGCTGTACTTAATCTTTGTAAGCACACCTTTAGCCAGAATACTTACAACTTAAACTGTGGGCATGTAAAGTGAGCTAAATGTATGTAATGTACGCAATTAGAAGAGCTATATCTACAACAAGTAAATCACAGTGAGAAGAAACAACATTTTAAATTCACTTTATTCATACAATAATGGCCAAATGCATTGCTTTCTCTGTGGACCGTGCAACAATCATTGGATTGCACAGGAAACGTATTATCTTATTTTGTCTCTCTGAATAAGAAAATAAACGCCTTCCAGAGGATAGACATGCAGGTTGCTGGATTCAATTTAATTAGGTGATTCTTTTTTTTGTTGCTGATGATAAACAGTGAAGCTGCGCTCTGTGTAATGTTTAATCACTGATGACTTTGTTGATCGGTGTCAACTCTTATTCTAAAATCTGACAAAATGGACATGCAGGAAGAAAACAATAAAGGGAACAACAGAAGAAGACAGACGGGAAGTAAACACTAGAGGAAACAGCAGAAGAAGACAGATAAGATTTGCTCGCCTTACATTATCCATTAACAACTTTAAGCACCAAGTTGTGTCAATGCAACTCTCAGTTTGTGTTTTTTTTATTGTATAAATCAGTATTAGTTGTGATTTATAGATCTGAGGTAATCAGTAAAGCTGTCAAAAAAGACATTGTTTATTGCTCTAAAAGCAAACCGTATCATCTTACTCCTGCCTCAGGTTATACAACTCTTTTGTGTGCCATAAACCTGTTGACTCACAGCTCTGCTCAGACACAATCACTGATGAAAATATTCTTATCTTCGCATCTATCTACATTGAGAGTTTGCCAACAGTGAAGTGATCCATTCCCGTCTGCTCAACCACAGGGAGTGTTTCAGGCTTGGAGAGGTGACGGTCCGGGGTCTTCTGATATAAAGAGGTTATTGTACCAAACAGGCAGCCGTCCAGAAAGCTGCTTTAATCTGTTTCTGCAAACGATAATAATGATCTATTTTCTTAGATGAATATAAGGAGAGGTGAGGGAAAGGTGAACAGATATGCAGTTGAGTCATGTATACCTGCTGAGGTTATGTCTCAGTCTGTTTCCACATCATGTCTCTTCAGGAAAAGCTTCAGGTGCACATTTGAACTGTTGATCTTTAAAAAGAAAAAAATCATTTCCATTTAAAAAATCGTACTTTATTTAAAATAAGTCAGTCTATTTGGTCCTTCTTTGCAGGCTCAAATCTCCAGAATGAAACATTTATCACAATAAAAAACATAAAACACTAACGAGGTGAAAAGAAACACTTTTAGAAATGCAATATTCATCATTTAATTGCATGTAGTATGAATAGAATCTTTAAAAAAAATGTTTTGATCCAACATGAGATTAGGTATATTTCACTCATTGCAAATTGGGAAATTGTTTCGTCACAGCAGCCGGAAGTTAAAATAGGATTTAAATAATACCAATAGAATAATTAAAGATAAACATAAACAGTAAAAATGTTCACATCAGCAATAAAAAAGACATATATAGATAAAATATGGAAAGATAAATAAATGTTCTACTGTTGCACTGTTCATGATTAGCTTTTATTTTAATCTATTTGTATTTTTCACATTTTCGAAGAAATTCAAATTAGGAAAATAAATGCATCAATTTTTGAAATTATAATTTTTTTCAATTACAATAATTGTCTTTCTTTTAAAGTGATTTAAACTTGTTCGACTAAACATAAATAAGATAACCTACGTTTTTAAATAACGAAAATATAACTTCACATCATTACTTTGATTTGATCACAAGTCTCGATAATTATACTGCATAAAAGAATAACTTCAGAGAGAATCGTTTTTATTTTATACCATTATTTAATTGACAGTTTTCGTGTTTTGCAGATAATTCATGCGAGCAAACATAACTTCATTTCTATACTGGTGGCAAGTGCATATAAAAAACATTTAAGAGAAAAGTGAAGAGCAATTGCTTTTAAAACAGGAATAAAGCCTATATTTTCAGTTAATAAAAACTGAAGTCTTTATCCCCGTTTGTTTGCATAACTGTGTTAATTGTGTTTCGAAATCTTCCTCACCTCACTGTTTGTCAGATATTTTTTGTATTCATTTGACACAGATTGCACAACACACAATACAGGTCAGTGCAAAACATTTCCAATTCAGTTCACCTATATTTGACACAGCGATTATCTCATTAAAATCCAGTCTTCAGGCCCTCTGTCAAATGGGCCTTTTCCCTTTCAGTCCCAACTCTACGGGAATATTTTGAATCTTTAATGATTTGACTCTATTTTTCTATATTCCAAGACACATTGGCGCTTGAACTGACTTGGGGGCAGTAGTTTGGAAAGTCATTGCAGAATCCTCCCAGCTCTGACTGGCCGCTCTTGGATAAAAACTGCCCGGGAGAACAAGTCTTGGCCGAGGTGCACTCTTCTTGGCACGGATTGAACGCCGCGGTGCAGGGGATCTGGTGAGAGTAAAAGTAGCTGGCTTGTCCCGAGATCATGTTAAAAGAGTAGGGGTCCGACAGAGGCAGGGTGCACGCGGGGATGGACGTTGAGAAAGCAGTGCAAGCGGTGCCAATCTGATGGCGTCGGGATTGCGCGCAACTGAGTCCGATGTAAGACATCTCCTGGTGCGTCTGCAGGAACCGATCTGCCTCCGCGGCACTAGACGCACTCAGTCGCTGGGAAACCATGGAGGTGGCGTGGTTTGGAAACCGCGGTGTCAGGTAAGTCCCCGTGCCAAGGTGGGTGCGCACTGGTGTTTGGAGAGGAATAAACGGTGGCCAGTAAAACGAACCAGCTGCGGCTAAAGTCACACTGGTGGCGGTGCTGGAGGACATCAGGCGACCTCCTCCTCCTCTTTTTAACGCAAGCTTGGTCCTGGATCCAGCCGTGGCTCTGCGCCGGAGCTTCCCAGATGTGCCACCAATAAACACGTCTTCGCTGCAGGGGTCCAGCATCCAGTAGTTGCCTTTTCCCGGGTCATCATAGTGGCGCGGCACTTTAACGAAACACTTGTTCAGGCTCAGGTTGTGCCGGATAGAGTTTTGCCAACCCTGTCTGTTCTGTCTGTAATAAGGGAAGTTTTCCATGATGAACTCGTAGATGCCGTTCAGAGTGAGCCGTCGCTCTGGGCTCTGACGGATCGCCATCATGATGAGTGCGTTGTAACTGAAAGGAGGTTTCTCAGGTTTAATGCTTTCTTCTTCTCCTCCTTTCTTCCGAGTCCCCTCTCTTTTTCCACTCGCCGGTTTGTTTTCTGTTTTACCGGTGCTCTCACTGTCAAAGTTTTTATCTTTGGTGGGTTTCTCCTGAGGTTTCTGCGACGCAGAAGGAGTCTCCTGCTCATCCATCACCCCCTCTCGTCTCAACAGCAGGCTGCTGATGCTGAATGAGGATTTGTGGAAAAATCGCTCAGAAGTTTTCAAGTCCTCCATCTCTGTCATAAAATCCTCAAAGACTTCCAGTGGTGAGAGCACAGCGACTCACTGAACTCTGATGCAAAGTGGTGAGGAGCCGAAAGACGAACAGAGAACAAATGCGCATGATCAGGAGCCTGTAACAGAAAGTATTTCAAAGTGACACAAGTGGTACATTCAACAGCCTCTTATTTCCGGGGTTGGGAGGGATACTTAGAAACATGTAATCTGAGTATCACAATATAAAAGTAACCTGATTACCTTCTGTTTCATTTTGATTACCTCAATAGGTAATTAGATGCAAACATCCAAGAGAGAATAGATATCAATAAGATGTTTTTTAATGAGGTGTAGTAAGACAACCGAACAGTGTGACCTTAGAAAAGAAACAATTCTAGATATTTATAAAGATCTAAAATGTGTCCTCTGCTCAGAGTTTTATTTACATGAAAACCTGCCTTTCATTGAGCAGATTTAGGCTGTAGTCTACACACCAACAATGGAACACATGAGCAAGTACTGCAGTTTAAAAAAAATAAAATCTCAGCACACGAAAAATGTTCCGTTTAATTTAATACACACGGTTTAAATCTAAAATCCCTGTGTTCCCTCCAGTTGGAATTTCTCTCCCACACACTCTATCCCCTGCCTGAAACACCTCCATTGGACTCCTTTGTTTACTTACGGAACATAGTGACATCACTTTGGAACACTTCTATTGTACATAATAGGCTAAACGGTGGGACATCTCTAAGCTGTGGACCAATCATTACAGAGCCGGCCAGCTAACCAATCAGAGCAGACTGGGCTCTGGTTTCAGACAGAGGGTGAAAAGAGGTGCTGCAGCACAGGCAGTATGAGAACAATAAAGAGCTTTTTGAACATTAAAGCATGGAGACATGTCACAGTAGAGACCAAAAATACAAATATGACCCTGAACATGAGCAGAATAGGGCCTCTTTAATCCAATAAAGAGAAACAATCCCTTTATATAATAAATAGATAATAATAATTGAGTTTAAAGAGGCATTTGAAGACAGGATTAAATGTTGTCAATCTGTGTGACTGATCGGTGAACTCTCGGGTTCACTAATAACACTTCCGGGACTCATGAAACTCAAAACTACACAACCCTTTCCCTCGGGGCTGGCCTCATCGCGCCCTTTTACTTTTTTTCTTCTCTCTGTGTACCTTCTCTGAAACCATGATTTGGCAAAATGCCTTTCAAAGATGTGCAGCCCAAAAGGATCTTTTAAGAAGTGAAACGCACTACACAGAAGCATGTTGGGTAATATTTGTGAATACTGCAGAGTAATTCACCTTATTACTAAACTTATCATCAGACATTACTTCTCAACATAAAATTCTGTTTTTAGCAGAGGTGGGAGAAGTATACAGATCCAAAGTAAAAGTAATAAAACCACAGAAGGGCACAATTTCACATAACTGTATTAGGTTAGTTGAAAGCAATAATATTAGGTTTGAATAAAAAACATTAGGTTCACCTTAATATTATTTATTTTATTTAACCTAACACAGTTATGTGAAATATGTTGGCATAATACACTTTCAGGGAAGCCTGCATGCATCAGGGCAATACCTAACTTAAAACAGATTTAATGTAATCCCCTGTTATGATGGTTGATTTAAAGTTCATATCCCAGACATCAGACACAAGGAAGTGCACATTTAATCTGTCACCATTACACATTTTCTTTAGTTTATTTGATACGGCTTTTCCTCCATAATCCCTGCGTTGCACAAGTGAACACTTGTTAGGAATGTTTCAGACTCTACAGACAGCACACCTTGTTTTCTTAATGCCTGTAATCCCCTGATTTATTTTTCTTTGTTTAATATTTGATTTAATGTCTCGTGTTGTTTACAGTGAGACATTTTCTCGTACAATTATGAAACAGACTGACTGCCAACCGTGACAGTTGTTCAAATGTATAATCCCCGAACATCACCAAGCGCTCCGGTCCCAGCTGTGTGGATCACTTTTTAGTGTCCCCTGGTTAGTGTTGTGTTTTGAGCTTTATGCAGCATTTTGTATTTGCAGTGAGTTTTAGTAAATGCTGTGCATGTGTTGGTGAGTTTGTGAGGGTGTTTCCTCATTTGCATGTTTAGGTGAATTTGTGTTTTTATATTTGCATTGTTTTTGAAGCTGCATTGTATTTCTCCTAATGGAAATGTTTTAGGTGGTCTACACTTGCACCTATAGACCGCTATACAATTGCATTTAAACACAGCTGTATCAAAGACAATTTGTAGGCCTCACATAAGTAAAACATCTTTGTAATATTGCAGATAATATAGCAATTATTTCCAAAAGATTTGAAGCATAAGTAGTCCATGTGAGAGTTGAGTTTACTGCCTTTTAACAACTTCTAGCAAAGTTAACTAAAAGGCCTGCCATGTTATACTGCAACTAAAACGAAGCCTCACTAATTAAAAGAATGTCAAATTAAAAAAAGGTGTGTCAATGTTCATTTAAGTGTATGGATTTATAGGTAACTTTTGAATTATAGTTGTTTAATTTATTATAATATAAGTCATTGTGTGCAAAGGATTTCTTTTTTTTAAATTTTTTAAGATGAATCACATATTTTTTGCACAGCTAAAGCCTGTACTGAGGGCTCCCTCTGTCTGTCAAGCTGAACTTTATATCCAGTGGTGGAAAGTAACTGAGTACATTAACTCAGTTACTGTACCTGAGGACAATTTTGAAGTACTTTACTTATTTCCACACACAAAAAAATGCTGGTTAAATATAGGACAGAACACGCGCTGGGTTAGAATAACTATAGCTGGTTGGGTCAAACAAACACCAGACTTTTCTCCCGCTAAGTTTTCGTCCAAAATAAATATATATTAATATAAAAATAAAGTGAAGGAACAGCAGGCTGAGCGGTCTATGAAATGAGACGGTCTGGCCGATGGAGGACTTCCTGTTTGTGTCTCCCTGCTGGTCTGGAGCACTTAGTTGAGAAGGTGAGGGCAATGGTCATTTATTTGTCGGAAATAAAGGATTTTCAGGTTTTCATCCTGAAAAAATCTTTATGAATTCCTGCACATTTTCTTTTCTTCTTATTATAGTTGATAAAATAAATGTAGCTGCAGGGAAATAAGGACCCTTATTTATACAATACAATATTTAAGGGAACACCATACAATATACAATGTTCAATGTATTGTTTCATGTTTTCCCTTCCACACAATTTTGGTGAAATGATGTATAAATTCAATCAAAATGATCCAATTAATTGTAATAAAAGACATTAGTTATATTAACACATGATCTTAAGTCGTGATCAAACTTTGTGGAAGTGTGTTTGTACTACAGGCTGGTCCCGTGGTGCAGAGGCAGCTTGCTGTTGGAGAGAGCCAGAAAAACACCAGCAACACAGACAGGACGTCAGACAGACGGAGAGACACACAGATTTATTAAAGAGGAACTAATTTATAACCCATAATCAGTTATTTACAATCTACAGATGAAAGTAAATTGTTAGTAAATTGGCCCCTCATTGAGAAACTACAGCATTAAACGCTTTTTATGCATTTGTTTTAATATGATACTGTATAAAAGTGCTTTTATGCATACTGAGAACTTTATCTTGGGATTATTGTGTACTTCTACTTTTTCCAATTCAGGAATTTTACTTTAGTATTTTAACAACATAGTATTTGTGCTTCTATTCAAGTAAAGGATCCATGTTCTCATACTTTATACCTATATAGCTACTTTAAAGTTATGGATTTAATTCCAAATATATACTCAGGTTTTTACGAACAGTAAAGGCGAGATACTTAAAGACTGTTCTAATCAGGGTGCTTTGATTGTTTGAAAAATAAAATGTTCAATGAACATGTTTACTTTAGGTTTACGATTAAATAAACGGCAGTCTTATTCTTCAGACGTTAAATAGTCACCTTTAAGTGTACATTTCCCTTTAAATGGACACGTCCCATTTCCTTTCTATCAGACGTCACGACCTCTTATATGTTTATCACTGGAGATGTTTCAAACCCCAAACATTTAGACTCTCCTGACCTCTGACCCCGGACCCAGGCTCACCTTGAAGCAGTTTCTGAACTTCTTGGAGACGAAGAACAGGGTGATGCAGGAGTTAATGGTCGCCATGTTGATGCTGAAGTAGTCGAGCACCAACAGGAAGCTGCAACCACAGAGAACATCAGAAGAGAAGATAGAAGAGTTTTTAATCAGATTTCTTTCATGTATTCTCTTGGAGATTGTATTCATAACTATCCACATAAGAAATATCTGGTATTTTTATGAATTTTCTCATAATTTCCTTAAAATATTCACAAACTTTGGGACATTTTCAACTTTTTTGCTGGTATTTTATTTTACTTTATTTACATATTTTAGGATATTTTCCTGCATTCACTACTGCTGTTTCAGATTGTTCTTATTTAACCCCCTTTATACACTGATTTCTTATATATTTCCCTAATCATTTTCAGACTTTTCTCTTATGTTTATTTACAATATTTTCCAGTTTTTTGTCTCAGTTATTTTCTACACATTTTACTGATGTATTTTTTAACCATATTTTGCTTAGAATCTTTGGACATTTTCAGATTCATTTAAGATATTATTCAGTAATTTTTTTCACATTTTTAAAACATATTTTACTTATGTTTTCTATATTTTTCTTACATTTTCTTGTCACATATTTTTTATATCTTGTTGCCATTTATATTTTATCTAATTAATTTGAAATGTATTTAATCACATAAATTAATTCATTAAAAGCCTTTGCACTGTATAATACAGTATACGTGTGTGTGTGTGTGTGTGTGTGTGTGTGTGTGTGTGTGTGTGTGTGTGTGTGTGTGTACATGTACGTGTACGTGTACGTGTATGTGTACGTGTACGTGTACATACCTGTTTGAGATATGTACGATCATCAGGCTTCCTTCTGGTGCCACAGGATCTCGCAGGTCATCAGTCCGTAGAAAAGGAAGGCATGAAACCCCAAGAGCCACCAGTCCTTCGCATCTCTATAGAACTGCAACACACAGAAACACACTGAAACCAGAGCCATGCTTGCTCTGATTGGTTAGCTGCCCGGCTCTGTTGTGAGTGGTCTTAAATTTGTGAATTATTTTCATGCATTTTTGGGGGTAATTTTGAGACTTTATTCACATATTTTAGGAAATTTTTCACAGAAATCTGTATTTTACTGCTTTTTAGGATGAGGTGTTCGATGGCAGCTTTCTCTCGTGCACGTGTTTCAGCTTATTGTGATTTGGTTTTGCTTTCTCCAGCAGGGTCGGGGGTTTGATGGCGGTTTCCTGGAGCCGATTTGGTTGTTGAGGCGGGTCGGTAGGACAGAGGTCTGAAAGGCCTGATGAGACGGTTCTTCGGGGTCCAAAGGCGGCGATGAACGTCAAACATGAGGCGAGCAGCAATAAGAAAAACGTGACGGGCATGGAGGGGAAATCCGGAAGCGTCTTTGTTTCCAGAACCCTTTTCTGAATCCATCTTTACAATTCCAGAAAACCTACTTGAACCTGCTGCCAATTCCTTAACCCAGTGTAGATCTAGGGCAAACTTTAAAGAAACTTATTTAAATTTCTCTGTCTATACATTTTTTTCTAGTCTTTGAATTCAACTTGTTAGATTTATTCCAAATCTAGGGCAGATTTAAGGAGTTTACAGAACTTTAAGAACTTTTTTTAGCTTTTAAACAAACTCTAGAATAAATGTAATAAAATAAGTAAACAGACTCAGTCATGGAGATGGAGACACAGCGGCTCGAACATGGGCTCGGACATGGACCTGGTCCGAGTCCGAGTCTTCTGTCCGTGTCTCCATGTCCGATGTCTCCATTGCCGAGTCAGAGTCGAGTCTGTGTCTCTGTTCAGGAGTCCATGGCACTTTTCTCGTTTCCCGAGCCCTTGTCCGGGTCTCGGTGTTTGTGTCTTCTTGTCCGGGTCTCTGTGTCCGGGTCTCTGGGTCTGGGTCTCTGTGTCCAGGTCTCTGGTCCAAGTCTGTGTCCGGGTCTCTGTGTCCGTGTCTGCCTCGCAGTCCGAGTCTCTGTGTCCGTGTCTCAGTGACCGTGTCCGAGTCTCCTTGTGAGTCCGTGTCCTGACTCGTTGACTGGTCCGAGTGCGTGTCCGACTCTGTGTGG
This sequence comes from Eleginops maclovinus, assembly GCF_036324505.1. Taxonomy (NCBI): domain Eukaryota; kingdom Metazoa; phylum Chordata; class Actinopteri; order Perciformes; family Eleginopidae; genus Eleginops; species Eleginops maclovinus. The sequence continues at coordinate 6,363,017 of NC_086366.1, read as the reverse complement.
CAGAGTCTGTGACCGAGTCTCTGTGTCCGGATCTCCATGTCCGATGTCTCCATTGCCAAGTCCGTGTCTCTATTCACGAGTCCGTGGCACTTTTCTCGTTGCCCGAGCCCTTGTCCAGGTCTCCGTGTTTCTGTCTTCGTGTCCGGGTCCCCTCGTCCGGGTCTCTGGTCCGAGTCCGTGTCTCTGTGTCCGTGTCTCTGTGTCTGACTCGCAGTCCGAGTCTACGGTTCCGGGTGTCATTGTGAGTCTGTGTCCCAACTCATTGACTGGTCCGAGTGCGCGTCCGAGTCTCTGTGACAGAGTCTGTGACCGAGTCCATGACAGAGTCTCGGTGTCCAGGTCTCCATGTCCGAATCCGGGGCGAGTCTCCGTTACCAAGTCTGTGTCTGAGTCTCCGTGTCCGAGTTCTTCACCGAGTCCGTGACTCGCCCTCCGACTCCAAGTATTTGTCCGGATCTCCGGGTCCAGGTCCGTGTCCGAGTCTCTGCGTCCGAGGCTATGTCAGGGTCCATGACCGAGTCCCCTTGTCCAAGTCTCTATGTCCGAGTCTCCATGTCTCAGTGTGTTTATTTATCTTATTTATTTTTATTTATTTCTTAAATGGAGAAACGTTTCTAAATTTGCTAATCATCCCAAAATGTTATCATATTAGTCTCCACTAATAAAGTCTAAAACAGTGTTCCCTCTATAAAAGCCCTGCTGGTTAATAATGCTCATAATAATGAGTAATTTAGAGGAACAAACAAGTAAACTGAACGCAGATACAGCGGCAGGAAACAGTGTCAGCTGCTGCTGGTTTCCAGCCTCAACAGGACACTTTATTGAACGCTTTGAAGAGAACAGATCAGATTCAGATTGGTTCTGCAGGGTTAATGCTTTGCCTTTGGGTTCTGGTCCTGTCTCTAGTGTACATGAATAAGCAATATTAAAAAGTGACTTTTTAAAAATTGACCATATCAAACAGATTGAGGTACTTTTCAATTAAATATTATTGCACACAAAGAGAAAAGTGTAAAATTACAACTGGGGTCTATTTTTCAGTTACTGTATATGTTGTTTTTGAACTTGTTTTAATTTGTTTCACATTTGTTGTTTTATATTAATGTTTAAATGTTTCTTATTCTTACATTTAGTGTTCATATTTTACATACTTAATTCAAATCCGTTGTTGTTTTATTTTTATATGTACTTTATAATATAGTAATTTCATATACATGATTCTGAAATGGGCCTTTAGGCATAAGCAGCATTTTTATGTTTGGTACTTTAAGTATAATTTGATGCCAATACCTTTGTACTTAACTTAAGTAACATTTTGAATGGAGGACTTTTAAATTGACTATGGTTTATTTGACTTAATTAAAGATCTGAGTACTTCTTCCACCTCTGCCTATTTCAGATGATTAAACAAAAAAAGTACAGAGAAAAAGTAAGAGTTAATGTTTTATTTGAATCATCAAGTTTATAGCATTAACAAGGTCTGTTTGAAGCCAGGGAACTGATTTGCCCTTAAAACCTTTGAAAAAAAAAAGCTTTATGTGCTCCTCAGTTGTTGTAGCACAGCGTGAAGCTTCCCTCCGGGACATTCAGTGTCTCCCACATCTCTGTGTCCAATCAGGACGAACTGTGGCTTTATGAAGCCCTGAGACACTCCGGACTGCAGCAGCTGCTTGACTGAAGAAATCGCTTCAGAGCTCGGTGATTCATCTGAAATATAAAAACATTGTTCAAAATCAATTCTTTCTGAAGATTCTATGTCCTCCTCAGTAAGCATAGTGTCGAGGAAGCAGTGGGGAGCGGCTGCTCCGAAGAAGGAGGCGTTCATTTCTGGGGTAATTTCATCTTTGAGTGATGTTGATACGGTGTTAACAATGTGAACTTCAAACAAGCCAAACCATTGTCGGTTGTGGTGCATTTAATTGAATTGTATTTATTCTAATTGTAGTTAGTATCTTTTTATTTATTTAAATTGTAATATACATTTTTTTTTACTTTAGTTTACTCTAATTTGTATTTATTTATTCCTTTTTAATTCTTATTTCATTCAGTCCTGAGTTTGTTGGCTTTTATTGGTATTAATGTTTTTTTTAATCATGTGCATTTTAACAATATGTGGCACATGTGAAGAGGTGGTATTGTTATTTTGGTTTGTGAAGCACTTTACCTTTTGTGTATTAAAAGTGCTATAAAAAAATAATTAAAATTGAACATTTTCTGTTCTTGAACAACTGCGACGACCCTGCGTCCCTGTTGTCCCTGTAATGGTGTCTGTCCCTTTAATGATTGTTCCCTTTCTTTCATTAGCGCTGATTGAAGACACCTGGCTGAGCAGTTAAAGGCCGGAGCCAGAGTCTTGCCAGGTCTCTCTTTTGGCTGAAGGACTCTGCGGAGAGCAGCCTCGTTCATGCTTAGGTTCCCTTTTGTTTTGGTTCGGCATGCAACACCCTGCATCATACCATGTTCACACATCTACACTACTGATCTTACTGACTAACACACCTCATGCTGGTAGGTCTTTGATTTGTTTGCTATAATAAATATATTTTCTTATAACTTTGTCCTTGCCACCGTTTTTTGTTGTGGCCAAGAGCCGGGCCATGACACAACATAATAAGTCCCTTTAATGACCAATGGTGAATTATGTCTATTTCCTTGATTTTTTCCCAAAACATGTTCTCCTTTCATAATGGGAAAAGACAGCACTCACTGACCCGTGAGAACCTTCTGCTGTTGTTGCACAATGGATGAAAAGATTAAGAGAGACACCTACTTGTAAAGTTTCCCATGAAGGCAACTCCAAGTGAGTCATGATTGTTGCCTTTGGCATGAGCACCAACTGCACCCCAGCCACGGCCCTCAAACACCGCCCCGTCTGCTGCCACAAGGAAACTGAAACACACACAAACCAAGGTTACAGAAGACATATCATGTTCATTTTCAGGTACATATACTCCCACTGGAGGGAACACAGGGATTTTAGCCTATGCAGACCATTTACATGCACTAAAACCTAAATAACACACTACAGGAGAGAGAAAAACCCCCAAAACATAATAGGGCCTCTTTTTTTCCACATTCCAAATGTCCTCCATTAGTTTCACATTGTGAACACTGTATAAACATCACTCAAAGATTAAATGAGCCGGCCTCGGCCGTGGCGTAACTGGCTGGGGCACCTGCACCGCACGCCGGCGACCCGGGTTCGATTCCCGACCCGTGGTCCTTTCCGGATCCCACCCCGACTCTCTCTCCCACTTTCCTGTCACTCTCCACTGTCCTATCCGATTAAAGGCAAAAAGCCCCCAGAAAATAACCTAAAAAAAAAAAAAAGATGAAATGAGCCCAGACTACTCACTTGTACCCGATGTCATCGAACTCTCTCGCCGTCATGTGGTCCCTCTGAATGCTGGCGACGCGGCTCACACACTCGCTGTGGCTGCGGCACTTTGGGTTGGCGGTGTGGTGGATAATCACTCTCTGAGCGGAGGACACCTTCTGCGCCACCTTCTTCGGAGCAGCCGCTCCCCACTGCTTCCTCGACACTATGTTCACTGAGGAGATACAATAAAAACATTGATCAAAATAAATCCTTTTTGAAAATGTCATCAGCAGCAGGTTGGGAGGGTCACTTTTGAAATGCTTTCCATGACAATAATTAGTTACCTGTAAAAAATGCCATCAATCTGAGGATCAAAATTTGAAAGTAATGTAATCTGTTTACTTTCTTTTGGATCACCTCAATATGAAATGCAATGCAGATAAATGCAAGAGAAAATACATATCATTAAGATGTTTTTTACTGAAGTATATTACATAGGACCTTAGAAAAGAAGAACCCAAGATACTTAACATCAAAAATGTGTCCTCTGCTCAGAGATTTTATGGAAAACCTGCCTTTCATTAAGCAGATTCAGACAGTAACCTATACACCAAAAATGAAGCACATGTGCACATACTGTACTACAGTTTTTAAAAAGTCTGAGCTGACAGAAAATGCTCCGTATTAGTTGAATAAAATCACACACTATTTTATGAACATATAGGTTCACCTGCTGCATTAAAAACAGAACAAATGAAAGAAAGTGAAAACCATGAAGCAGATTCAGGCAGTAGGAGTATAGATTCACAGTTAAAGTATTAGCCTACAGAACAGAGCAGTTTACAGAGAAGAAATACAATCTGATCCCTTTTCAACAAACACTATATGTGCTCTTTTTGTTTTTTGCTAACATTTTAACCCTGCTAGTAATCCACAGTTTTTAGAAATGTAATCTGATGGAGTCTCCCAGTGTAGTATGCAGTGTGAGGATGCTGGTTACCTGTGGTTGCCATCTCTCAGTCAATTGATTCAGCTCTCTGTGCATCTGCCTTATATTGAGTCGCTCTCAGAAGGCGTGGTCCCGGGGAAATACACCTTCCTTGTTTCTTGTTGTTTAATGCCAATACCAATGTTAAATTCCACCAACTAATCTGACAGGATAATAGTCTAAAGTTGCCAAACAGGTCTTTGGGAATATACGTGTTTGGATTCAAAAGAGGAAGTTGATTTAGCACCCTCAATATCTTACATGGTGACATACATAGGGACACTTCCTTTCCCACAAATGTGGTTTGCATTAAAATGTGTTTTAAGTCAGAGGAGTTTTGAGGGGAAATCAGCAGTGTCTGTTTTGCAATATCAGGCATTATGCTTATTAATAAAATGCACATCAAGCAGAATGAAACAACGTATGGTTTTTGCATCGTTTCACTTGAGCATTTCCATTTCAGGCTACTTTATGCTTCTACTCCACTACATTTATTTAACCCTTTTTGTATATAAAAACACACTTATGCTTATATGATGCACATTTTTTGGGGCGGTGGTGGCAAAGTCTAAAGGGACTCGGAAGGTCACCAGTTCAAGTGCCCGAAAGACCAAGTGCTACCGAGGTGTCCCTGAGCAATGTTCACACTGCTCCTAACACTAGGATGGGTCAAATGCAGAATGTAAATTTCCCCTCTGTGGGATGATTAGGGGTATGTTAATATTCAAAGTCTCATGTGATAAAAACAGGAACATGTTCTTCTTTAATTCTTTAATAAAGTCTTTTGAAAGAGCCATTCTACTGCTTTTACTTTTGATACTTGTACATTTTGCTGATAACACAGATCATTGTGCAGAATGAGTACTTGTTCACTACATTTACATTTGGATTCTAACACTGTTGGACTTTTTAGTTTGAACTTCACTTTGAAAGGAGTATTTAAAGAACAAAAGTGGAAATTTACTTTGGTCCCAAAATACAAGATGAATCAAAGATGGACTCCTATCTTGGAAGTCATAATGGACAATTCTCTCTCGTTAAGCCCTACATTCAACAAGTGGTAAAATTGCAACATTTATGTCGTTGCGGGACTCTGATGAAGTGGTTTGCATAAATCCCTCTTCTGCATGCCTACACTTGTTTAATCCGTTCTAATACGGGGCACTGAGATTCATTACAAACTGTAAAACCTGTGAAAGCACCATTGGCCCTTGGGTTGTATGGTCTTATCTGACCACCCATACACTTTATAAGGTTATTCTTGATGCTCTTCCACCTTATTTGCCGATTTACATCTGTTGTGAAAGTGCAAGAACCCATCGGCTTCGTTCTGAGAATTTTTTTTCACTAACTTTCCTTTAAGTCCACACTGTGCGGGGGCAAAGGGCGTTCAGTTCTGCTGAACCAGCTGCGACATACCTGAAACTCAGATTTAATAGATTCAAAGTGCTTCTTAAAGGCTGAGGATGACTAAATAAAATAAATTCCCAGTCTGAATCATTGGCGGCTGTTGAAAAACACTTTAGGTAGGGCTGTGGAAGATGGTGACCTTGCAATAGGGGTTCAGTGGTAGGCCTATGCTCCCCGGAAGAAAATCTTGAAAAATAACCCCCTTAAATTATGACTTCTAGTTATGTGTGTGTGTGGGGGTGTGTTTGCTTCGGACAGACGTGTTCACTTTGTTCTGACGGCAGAGACCGTCCACTGACACACCGAGACTGAATCAGCCGAAACGCTTAAGACTAAGTTTACAGGTTTTAAAACATTTCTCCCAGCAAAGTTTTCAGAAGTCAAAAATGCACTCTGGATGTTGGTACCTGAAAACACTCGCTACACGGGGCAGAAATCCTGCAGCAGAAGCTCCTCACAAAGCAAGTATTCTCACTGCCTTGGGTGCTGAATTTGTCGCCCTTAGGCCATCAGATCTGAGGACGCTGATTGGCTCAATTTATGTTTTGCTCGTATATTTTTCGGGTAGCAACGGTCAGCGATTGGTTGGCTGCTACACTTGCTGGGGCGCTCAGAGAGGGTAATGAAACAAACTGTAATAATGGCTCTGATTTTAATCAGACTATGTCAATATATAAAATAATGACAATCATTTTTAGTAAACATTATTGTCATTAAAACACATAAATTCAGATGACAATGACTTACATTTTATCTTAATACTACAAAACAATAATTTGAAAAAAACTTTCCACAGGGGGAAGAGGGGGCGGGGGGGGGGGGGGGGGGGGGCTAGAGCCCTGTATTGACCAGCCGCCACTGGTCTGAGTACTTCTTCTACCTGTTCACTGTGCATGCTACCAGAAGCAGTGGTGTTTCTGCTGTTGTGAATATTCGTTACTCGTTTTGAATAAAAACTCAAGAGATATTAGAAACAATTGATTCTTTTAATCTAACAAAACACACCTGAATGAAAACTGTTATATAAAAAATACCTATTAATACAATATATTCACATGATGGAAACTAAAAAGACAAAAAAAAAGGATGGTTTCAGGATATACAAACACCAGCAGTTGTGGAAGAGTTAAAAAAACTCTGTTGCAGATTTACTGTAGATAAAATGTTAGACCTCTTCATCATCTTCCGCTTTACTCCGTCCATCTGTGTCCACAGTGAGGAGCTGTGCACACGTAGTACAGTCTCATAGCGTCCTGTCAGGCGAAACACAATGTATGAGAGCTCTTTCAATTCAATACCAAACTAAAAATGTGTAGACAACAGGATTAAGGTCTTCCTAAATAAACGTATCCTCCACAAACAATCTTAAGACTACAAGTCATGCATTATGTTATATATTCATTAACAAGCATCATTACCTCAGCCTTCATACTGTGAGACTGGAAGAACACTGCCTCCTTGTGACCACACCTGGGGAGAGACATGGAGACAGCACAACATTAAAAACTCCTATTACACAGCTTAGTTGAAAACTCAATTCTGATTGGTCAATTTGCGAAGAAGCTCTGATCAATTTTCAGAAAGAAGTTTGGTCAATTAAATGTCAACTGTCGACAACAAACAATAGTTTTCCTCCATCAGAAAACACCATGGAATACTTTTTGATTATATATTTGTGGAGAGCATAAACTGTGGATTCAGGGCAAAAAAAGAACAAGAGAACAAGAGAAGGAAAGAGGTTGAAAGATGCCGTTCCAGCTGCTGGTACACATTGGACCGGACTACCAACAATTATTAAAGAATAATTATTTAATGCCAAAAAGAATAAGCAAGGTTGAGTTATGATTACTTTGGACAGGGGTGGTCCTCTGTCCTGGGTAGTGTTGGATCCTGAGAAATATCAGCGATGATTTGTGTCAGCTCACTGGAGAAAGACGGAAGCAAGACGCTAGATTAGTTACCAACAATTAGCCTTCAAGTGACTGACATTACACATGAATGATGATGAGACTACTTAACACCCAACATTAGCCTCCTTTAGCTTAGCGGTGGTGACGTGAAGTCATGTAGTTCCTTTATTGCCTAACATTATTACTATCCGTTACTTACTCAACTTCGTGGGTGATCTTGTTGACGTAGATGCAGCTGTTGTCCGCCTCTTGTTGGTAGTCACAGTTCCTGCACTGATAGATTTAAAATTAAAATAAAAACAGGGTGTTAGGCGACTAATTCATTCATTTTTTTGCTACTGTGTATTTCTACTCCACAAGTCAGAGGTAAATCGTGTACTGATACTCCACTACATTTGTGTAGAAGCTTTAGTTACTTTGTAGATATAGATTAATGATAAACAATATGATCAACAACTTAAGATACACCTGGATTGAAATCACAAGCTACCCTGCAGTATATAAAGTAATTGAAATTAGTTCCACCTTTTCCAGCTTGATAAACACAACAATACATCAATAACTACAAACAAAACATACAACATATGTGATTCAGAAACGGACCAATCGGCTTAATGAGTACTTCTGGTACTTTCAGTATATTAAGATGCTAATACTTGTGTATTTTTACTTATGTAACAGTACACTCTGGTACTTCTACTTTTACTTAATTACCAGATCTGAGTACTTCTACCACCCCTCTTTATGTTGCAAGGAGCCTGGGACTTGTTCATAGGACAATAACACCTTTGAATTGATAGTCTCAACCATTCCTATATGAAGCACATACTTACCGCATAGAGTAGGATCCGGTTCTCTTTGTCCTCTTTAGGGTACAACATGTTGTTACTGTAAAACAGAGTCAGTTTACACATCAATAAGCAGCGTTATCTTTTTATTAACACACCGTTGGGTTAACATGCGTTTAGCTTCAGCTAGCTACTGTAACTTATATCTAACTCCTATTCAGCCACAAACTCACCATTCTTGACAAAACCGGATTCCAACAAACCCCGGCTCGTATGTCCCAGTTTCCATATCCATGGTGAAAACTTTAGGTTGAAGATAAACACGATAGATAATAAATGTGATTTTGCTTCACTTCTGCTATCGATGCTAAGGCTATTCCCACTCGTTTGAAAACAGACCGTCTGCGCATGCGTGAACAACCCAACGAATTGGTGCATTACCGCCGCCTACTGGACTGGAGGGTGGAGCAGTAGATACACAAACACAAAGTTATTTCTATAATTCTTGTTGCTCTTATGATCCTTTTCGAACAAGCTGAATATTTTTGTATGATGGTTTGACCTAAAGAACTTGGATCCAAATGATGTATGATCCAAAGTTGTAGAAGAGAGGATGCGTGTGTACAAATGTGCAAAACAAACAAACCAAAACTAAAACAAACTTTAATTTATTAGTTGTTCAAATGTAAAAACTGCTGGCTATACATCAGATTTATGTTGATTTATATTTTTTATCAATAATCTGAATCTGCAATCATGTCAGACACCTGTAGTGGAGTAAAGAACAATATCTGCCATTGTGATGTACTAGTTTAATGTAGCATAACATGGAAATACACAGGTACAGCATCCTCAAAAGTAAGCTTTACCAAACTTAAGTAAATGAGTTACATTCTACAACTGCATACTGGATCATATTCTAATTGGTATTAAATGAAAAACAAAAACAGTTTGAGTTAGGCATTGACGTTTTTTTATTGAAAGCACAAGGTCACATTCATAACATTCAAGTTACAAACTTCATCCTCTAATAAAAGACGGAAGTTGCACTGACCAGACTTTATTAATGCTTTGATTAACCCAAACGAAAACCTGTAAACACAGTGTCGTTATCTTCAGTGGCAAATATATCGTTTGTGCCCTGCCCGAACAGATGCACCCACACCTTGTCGTACCTAGACAGTTTGATCATGCTGCTCATGCTGGCCACCTGGCTGCACTTATCAGGCAGAGAGGTTTGGTACAGAGACACTACTTTCTCTCCATTCTTGTATATAGCACACTGTCCACGCCCATACACAGACACATGCACGGTGAAGTGGTAGAAGCCGTCCTCAGGGCACACGAAGGTCCCTATGTCGGGACTGTAGCCCCCTCCCTCGTTGATCAGCACCTCGGCAAACTTCAGGACTCCATCGTGACACGGGTAGCTGTCCTCCACTCTCAGCTTGGCAGTGAAGGCCACAGTGCCTAGAGAGTGTGCCACGTAATGATAATTAGTGTATTCATGCAACAAAAGCAACACAATCTTGGAAATGTGCATTCATTGTCAGGTCAATACATATTCATTTTAAATTTGCATTTTCAAACCATTCAGTTATTTAGTGGAACAGTATGGCTTTAAAAGGACATATTCTGCTCATTTTCAGGTTCATATTTGTATCTTGTGCCTTTTCTGTGACATACTTTGATGTTCAAAAAGGTCTTTATTTTTCTCATACTGCCTGTGCTGCAGCACCTCTTTTCACCCTCTGTCAGAAACCAGAACCCAATCTGCTCTGATTGGTGAGCTGGCCATCTCTGTTGTGATTGGTCAACTGCTTAGAGATGTACCACCCCATAGCCTATCAGATACAATATGTTGGTGCGCTAGCCAATAGAAGTGCAAGTGCTCCATAGTGATGTCACTATGTTCCGCAAGTAAACTAAGAAGTCTAATTGAAGCGTTTCTGGCAGGGGGCGAGTGTGTGTTAGAGAAACTCCCTCTGGATTGGGATTTTAGCCTTTGCAGACCATTTACATGCACACAAACGTATACAACACACTACAGGAGAGGGAAAACCCTAAAAGCAGAATAGGGCCTCTTTAAAATATACCATTCTCTGTAATGATGCACATACACCAAAGAACCCAGCAGGGGGCGCCGCTACCTTTTTTTAATTGACCTGCTGAAAAATCAAAGGTTTGTCCGACTCTCTTAACGAACCCATGCATCATGTTCACATTTTGCACGTGTTTGGGTCAAATTCGTCCAGAACAATATTTGGGCTCTCAATATTTTATATTTTACTCTGTATTCTAATATTTTGTTTTAGCATTTCAGCATGTGTCTCTCCTTTCGCTCTGCCACCTCTTCCTTAGTGCATGTCCTGTTTGTGCATGTGTGTGTGTGTGTGTGTGTGTGTGTGTGTGTGTGTGTGTGTGTGTGTGTGTGTGTGTGTGTGTGTGTGTGTGTGTGTGTGTGTGTGTGTGTTTCTGGTTATTGTAAAATTACACTCTCTAGGGATTAATAAAAGTTTATCTTTACAGGAAATAAATTGAGAGTTTAAGGTTGAAAAAAATATCATTGTACTATTTTTCTTTCAGAGAACATTTTAAACGGGTTTACATGATGTTGTTGTTTTACCTGATGGAGTGACGTTGTCTCCCCTTCGAGCCATGACTAAAACTTCTGCCGATGTTGGTATAGTTTCAACTGTAAAAAATAATATCATTAATTTTGCTTTCTGAAAGCTGACACTTTGTAGACCTGTGAAAAAAACTGGGATTACGTGACGTGGTTTGGAGAGTAATGGATCAGGATACAAAAAAAGTATTCCCTTAGAGCAAGTGGACACCTGATTTAGTTAACAAACATACTCTTCTGTTGTCTTGCATCATAACATTATATTGTGTTTTACAGTTAACTAGTAGTTTCAATGAGTTACATTTTTAAAGTAACTCTTCCAAACCTTACTGATAAATTACATCACGAAAAATAAAGAGAAAGACCTTCTAGCAGTCATTTACATTTATCTCTGTTCATCTAACTTTCACTGTATTTCTCAAATCAATGCAAAACTAAAACATAACACCAATATACAAATTATTTGAAAATCCTCTATATTTTCTGTTTCTTGTGCAAATTGTATAAAATCAATCCATCTGGAGCAAAGAGCTTCTTACCAGTTGCTGCCTTAGAAGAGAATGTGGCAAATGCAACAAGAAGCTGTTCATCTGGTTCCAGGGGCAACTGGTTCTTTTGGCTTGAAGGCTTTTTTTCATGGCAATTAGAATAGACAGGGACAGCTCACCAGGATAACAATGGCAAGAATTGATTTCTTGTAAATGTTTGTTTTTTTAAATGAAGGATCATTATTGCCAGGATTGTTCTTCCAATTCAATGATGTTCATATCAGAATCAGATGGGTGTTACAGCTGCAAAGGTACAATGCAAAAGACTTACACATTCTGTTAATGTTAATGACATCTGTCCATATGAATTAAGAAAAATGGCAAAAAAATACCCCACTAAATTATCTCTATAGTTCTGGTTGCTTTTAAGATCCTTTTCTAACAGGCTGAATACTTTGTATGATGGTTTGACCGAAAGAACTTTGATCCAAATGTAACTTTATTTCCCCTAAATTCAGAAGTGAAATCAGAATCAGAAATATAGATTTTTTTTTTTTTACATGAAATTTGGATATACCAGATATAGCAAATTCATCAAAAACAATAAAATCAAATATGTGCAGCATTGTCATGGAATGTGGAAAGCTGTAGATAAGAGACGCTGTTCATTTGGTCCCGGGTGCAACCGGTTCTTTTAGCTTGAAGGCTTTTTTCATGGCAATTAGAATAGATAGGGACAGCTCACTAGGATAACAATGGCAAGAATTGACTTCTTGTAAATGTTTGTTTTTTTAAATGAAGGATCATTATTGCCAGGATTGTTCTTCCAATTCAAGGATATTCCAATCAGAATCAGAAAATCTTTTATCTTCTCTCTTGTCCCCCTTTCTTTACTCCAGGTAATCAACAGCTGATCAATACCTGCTGGTGCTGTGACTGACTGCTGATTGGACCCCCTCACCCTCAGCTAGCCTATCAGCAGCCAGAGCCAGTCATAAAGGAGGCGATCCAGGAAGCTCTCAGACCTGGGCCTGCTGCTGACTCCAGAGCCTCTCTGAACTTTCTACTATTTGTTGATTGTGCTGTGAATCTTGCTAGATCTAGTGTCTGATTATTGTGAAATGTGAGTGAGGTGGGAGGTTGAGGACTTAGGTATGTTTTGGGTGCGGTCTACATTTCACCACGTAGGTAAAACTTTAGACACAGATTATTAGACTGTTGCCACGCCTATATTGCTTTTGTTCCCTAGACCCTTTTTGGGGATGTAACACACTGTTTAGTACACCCAGACAAACACCAATCCGAGCAGCCCCAGGGATTTCTAGAAGGAGAAGACATTTGAGGTATTTCTTGTAGCGATGTTTGTGGAGATGATGAAGAAGTCTCCGGAGACACCAGCTTGTATATAATAAGGTTTATTACAACAGCATAGTATCATACACCAACACGGACAATACGAGGTTCCCAGAGCTAATTGTGGAAGTCCCCCCGAACTGTCTTTGTGCATACAATTTATAGAAGAAAATGTGTGTCCGTGTCCAAAGTTTGTGTTCTCACAGGAGGTAATCAATGACATGTGTCCGTTCATATGGGACCCCTAACGTATTTCGGAGGTTGTTATACAACATCCGATTGCCCACCATATGGCTCCTGAACGACATCTTCTCTGCGCTCTCCATGACCTCAGAGAGTAACTAACTGTATGTATGAACAGATTTAATATACCACACATTACACAAAGGTCACAAATGTATAGTAAAAACGTAAATTAGCCTTACAAAAGGGGTGGGGTGGCCTTGTTGTGTACAATTGCAAATAAAAATATATATTGGACGCAGCCTAACGCAGTGTTTTTCCCACTTAACTGCTCTGAGTTTCTGCGTTAGGAAACCAAAGCCTGACAGCCTATAGTGCTGGTCAGTGGTCTATTTCTGTCCATATATGCACTGAGCCCCGAGCTAATAAAACCTCAGTGTCCTGCACCGACAGACAGCTGCACAGCCCAATCAGTGTGTGTGCTGCTGCGCCCCTAGGGGCCAACCCGCCAATCCTGCACTAATGGAGCCTACAGACTAAAATAGCCCCCAGCAGTGTGTGTGTGTGTGTGTGTGTGTGTGTGTCTTCGTGCTGTGTGCTGAGTGAGCTCTAATAATAGAAGAGGCCGCCTGCTCCTTTAAGAGCCTACTTGTTGCATACAGCCCGACTCCACAAACTAAATTTGAACAAAATGGTTATCAAAGTTTTCCTCGCCTCTTCGTCGGGATCCACTGCGGTGAGTTCTCCCGCAACACGACTCATTAAACATTTAAATTAACTTTCCCGTGTGTTAACCGATCAGGACTTCACTTCAAATGCGCAAAACCTTGAAGCGAATGTCACTTGCCTTTTGATTTTGCATGCGTAATTTGGATGTTTACTTGTGTGAGTTTTCTCCTATAGCAGTGTTTTAATAGAGGATTTTTTAATTAGCGAGTCGATGTTATTCACATGTGGAGCTTTCGAGAACTCCCCCGATATAGAAACTCTTCACACCACCACCTGGTGTTACGTGGGAATGTACCCCTTCAGAAAGAGCATTTTCGAACTATTCGGCATGTAATTTACCCTGAAGAAACTCGTTAAAAACAGGTTGGAGGGATAAAACACAGCATGCAGGGAGGGGGTGAATTTAACTTCTAGATCTACTTTTGGCAAAGCTAAATAAGCAGTTTGAAGCAGGGGTGGCATGGTGGCCCAGTTTGCTAGCAGTGTTGTCTTACAGCTGATTGAGCTGGGTGTTATCCTCTGAGTGGATTTTGTTTAGCGTGTCCTAAATGTGGCTGTCTTCCATGCAGAGTATCCTGGGACAGATACAAGGTCCTCGTTTGATTAGATTATACACTTTATTGCCATTGCACATTAGAAACAGATTTCTTTCCAAGTAGGTTCACACATACGAGGAATTTGCCTTGGTGTATATGGTGCATAAATAAACACAGTTAAAGAAGTTTAATTGTAAGCAAAAACACCCAAAATATAACTATTATAGCATTCAAATATTGAGAAATATTTACATGAAATATAGACAAGTATAGCATAATATCACAAACCACCCAGAGTAATGAAATAAAAATGTGTCCATTATTGTTAGGAGAAAGTGGAAAGCTGTGCAGATATCGAAAGAAGTAGCTTGGTATACAAATGTGCAAAATATTTGCACAGTATTTAAATGAAATAAATAACAACAAGATATTGTTTTTGTTTACGAAGAAATCCAGTTTGCATCCAACAAGAGAGTGCATGAGTTTGCAGTATGTCCACATATTGATAACAGTTTCACAGTTGTTGTGAGGCAAAGAATAGACAATTCTATGTAAATAGATAAATATTTACAGCTGACGCGCAGGGTTTAGGCAAGTATAAATTAAATACAGTTGTGATTAGAGGTCGAATAAGTTCTCAGATTTCTTAATTAAGTAAGTAGGTAGCTATACTTCATTGTAAAAGTACTTTGTTACAAGTAAACATTTAATTTAACATGTTGCTTGAGCGAATGTACAGAAATATCACCAACATTTGGCATCGTTCAAAGTTTATCACATGATTTAATGAAACATCTGAAAAGTCACTAAAGCAGTTCAATAAGTTAAGGGGAGTAAAATTGTAGAGCAGCATTAAATGGAAGTACAGGTACCTGAGTCATTCATATTAAAACAGATGTAATAAATAGGTCACAGAGCAGTGGGATGTCCCTGAGGCGCTGTGAGGACATGTTTTCCTCATAGCAGCATGTAAACAGGGAGTTGCACAAGGTCTATAATGAAATAAAATTAAGAAAATATTTACATATCAACAGTGGAATAAAAATGTATAGTTTTTCTTGTTAAACACCTTAAATGACTTATCAAATATATAAGTAATTCATTTACGATTAATTAACTCATAGTTTGAGGCCTAGTTTATGTCTATTTGGTGGAACAGGGGACCAAGAAAGGCTCATATTTTAGCGATGCACACTTTTACCCTTAGAGAAACTCAAGAAAAACAACATTTTCACATTTTAGAGTTCATATTTCAGTTTTTCCTTTCTGTGCAATCTTATTTGAAGCTTATCTTGTTTATTATTATTTTTGCCAGATCAAGAAAAAGCAGCAGGATGTGGTGGGATTCCTGGAGGCTCTTAAAGTGGAGTATGCTCAGCTGGACATCGCTTGCAGCGAGGAGAACCGCATGTGGATGAGGCAAAACGTCCCGCAGGAGAAGAAGCCCTCCAACGGCATCCCGCTGCCCCCCCAGATCTTCAATGAGGAGGGATACTGCGGGGTGAGTACACAGACTCACACTCACTGTAAACACAACCTTTTTCAGTGTTTGACCCCTGAAAATAGTGAAGGGCCATTATCGAAGAATATTTTTAAAGTTAAAATACAGAATTTACATTATATGCAACCACTTCAGTGTACAGACCTGCAAGTGCACATGTTTAGTTAGTCAGAAAAGAAGATTTAGTCAAAGAGGCCCTATTCTGCTTATTTTCAGGTTCCTTTTAGTATTTAGTCTACTGTGACATTTCTACATGCTCCAATGTCCAAAAAGCTCTTTATTTTTCTCATACTGCCTGTGCTGCAGCACCTTTTTTCACCCTCTGTCTGAAACCAGAGCCCAGTCTGCTCTGATTGGTTATCTGGCCGGCTCTTTGTTGATGGATAGAGACGGAGATGTCCCGCCCCTTAGTCTATCACATACAATGTGTTGGAGCGCTAGTCAATAGAACGCGAGTGTTACATAGTGAGGTCACTTTTTTTCTTGCAGGACTATGAGACGTTCTTCGATGCCAAAGAGGACAATGCTGTGTTTGCCTTCCTGGGGCTGCCCCCTCCTCCCGGCTCAAAGGTTGGAAATGTTTTCTGTTTTCTACTGTGGACAAAAAGCAACTGACTTATAACCAAAATAATTAAATTTCCTTCCCCTTCAAGCCAAGCTGTAAATCTACAATATTGGGAGAGCCTCAACTATATTATGTTTATTAATCAAAAAGCTAATATATTGTAATTTTGCATGTTTATTCTCAGTTCTGGTTCAGTGTGCCATCAAACAAATGAATCAAGCAATCCCCAGAGTATTAAGCGACTTTAACTCCCCGCACGGGGCTTAAAACTTTGTTATGTATATAATGATGACAATTTTATTATTCTGTCATTCTGTTATTATTCTCACAGAGGGTCCTACGTGGGTTTATATAAGAGCAATTTAAACAAGATCCAGAATTCTGCACAAGCATTTTCAAGCAATACTGCAGAGCCCAACCTTCAGTAAAAGATAACAGCAAACAGACATGCCCATAGACATGACTGGGCTCCTGAAACGGTACAGTGATTGGGCTCTCCCCAAATCTGCTTTACTTATATCATCATTTCCTCTTTTGTAACCTAAGAGATGTTGGAATCAAAAAAAGGCACAGACTTTTATTTCAAATAAACCATTTAAATTTGAGTGGTGCAGTGATGATGACATATTAGGGAAGTTAGCATCTCCCTGGTTCCCTGCACAAGAAGCCATTGGGATTTCTCCATTGGATTTTGGATTATTGCAGAAAGTAATGTGGCAAACAATCGTTTATGATATTTACACATTTTGTTCAGCAGGATATTCTCCACAAGTATACACCACTTTATAACATAAGGAGTAAAAAGCTAACGTTAGGCTGTAAAGGAACTACAGCACGGTCACATGACTTCATGTCATCACCGCTAAGCTAAAAGCGGCTAATTTTGGGTGTGATGACGTTAAGTAGTTTATTGAGACACTTTTTATAAAACCGCAGCTTTTAAATTCACCAGTGGGGTATTAACTGGTGAATTTATGTGATAAAACAAAACGTACAAATCTCTTCAGCTAACAGCTAACAAGCTAACAACCAAAAACACTGACTTCTAGATGAGGGAACCGAAAGTGGGAAAAATGCCGAGTCATCCCCGGGTTTTAGGACTCATTCCTGCACCACTCTATTGGGAGGAGAAAAGCTGGGTTTCTAAACATTTATTTAAAGTCCTCATTCTGTATGGAACACACATGTTAAACTTGGCTGTTTTATTAACACAGGAAGCAGAACATGTCGGCATTGTGGAGAACGGGAACCACGCTGAGGAGACTATTGCAGAGAACGGGAACGTTGATAACTCAATAGTAATGCCGTCGTTTCTTTAATCCCCCACCATTCTGTGTTTTCTTCTCCCTGTATCACCTTTCCTCTTCATTCAGAGTAACTCCACTTGAACATTGACTCCTCATTTCTCCACTCTGTCGTCACTCTGACTAACCTTTTTGTGTTTTGCATGAGTGACACTTTTCCCAATAACACAACCTACAGAGTTGTCATCATAACACTGTGACATGCATTGTTGTGTTCGGAGTGTCACCGAGGTGTGAAGCGTCATGTTCCTACAAGTACGGTGTGTTTGATTTGCATTCATGTTTTGTTCATTATTTTGACTTTATTCAATGCATACATTTTTGGTGTGTTTTTATACTTCTTCATTCCAGTGACTTCCTAACAATTTTCCTCCCAAAATAAAATACCTGCTGGTTCACCACAGTACATATAACACACACTTCAGCCCAACTTTGGAAAATATACTTCATTTACTTTACAGTTTTAATCATAAATATTCTGCATGTCCAGGATTCCTCATAAGCACGGTTTTTCTTTTTTGTCTTCTGGTGTTTTTCCACAAGGTTAGCGTAAAAGACATCTGAATATTTCTGTTTGGTTGAACCTGTGATCCGACAGGGAGTATCACAGCTCTTCATGAACAAGCCAAGTTAATTTTAGTCCCTATCCTTTCAAGCGAGATTAAATGCTTAAGCTAGAGATCAGTTAGCTTAGCTTAGTTTAGCACAAAGACTGGAAACAAATACCATCCAAATTTAACAAAATATGTCCTCGACCACCCATTCATCTTTGACATAATGATAAACTATCCAGCATGCTTGATTTTCACCTGTGAGAAAAGGTCTGTCTTTCATTCACAATGCATCATTCCAAACTTTGATTTTTCTAAAGGAATAATTCACACATCTCCATCTTTTTAACTGCTGCTACTTCTTCCCTTCCTTCATTTTCCCCCAGGATTGACTAACACCCACCGTTGATGCTTTAAGACCCTTCCTCTTTGTGTTGTAAAAGCAGTACCTGAACAACCATGCCTTTTCATATTTCTTTATTTATTACATTATATGTTTTACATCACAATAAGGAGGTTCCAGAGGAGGGGCGAAATGGGAATGCACACTCCGATGAGGAGCAGGCAGCTGATGAGGAGGAGGAGGAAGGTGAGGAGGAACTAGCAGAAGAGGATGAAGCCATGGAAGAAGACGAGGACGTTGCGGAGGAGGAGGAGGAGGGGGTAGAAGAAACAGAGGAGGTGGTGGAAGAAACAGAAGAGGTCACGGAAGAAACAGTAATTGTCTCTCGACTACAATCCAACCCTCTGTAGTTTTCCCTTGAATGTTTTTTGACTTGAATGTTTTCTCCTCCACATTCCCAACATTCCTGGAATGCTGTTTCTCCTTCCTTAAGCACCTTCACTCTCCCTTTTAATGTTTCTTTCTCTTCCACATTAAGGGCTTGCCTCCTTTTTTGAGTGCCTGTCGTCCTCGTACTGCATTTTCCCGTCAAGTCTCCCTCTGGATTCAGTTATATTTTAAACATAAATGTCCTGTTCCCTGTATACCCATTTGTCTTTGTATTTTGCTGATGTTACCACTTGTCTTCATCCCGCATTTCACTGCATATCCAGTCAATTCTTAATGTCCTGTTTAAAGGGTGTCCCACTTTGTTTGGTTCAATAAGCCTGATCTGTGGATGCTGTTGTGTTTCCGTGTACATATACCGGTTGTGTAATGTATTTGGTTGTAATGATGCACAGTCTCTAATACTATCTTCTCTCCTGTTAGCAGGCCGCTGCAGAGGAGGAAGAAGAAGAAGAACAGGTACGTTTATCAAACACTTGTATATCTGCTTGCCACTGATCTGAACATCTCTAGAGTAATGCTACCAACATAATCTTGTGTGTCCTGTCAAATTATTATTTTAAAGTGCTTACATGAAAGCCGGATTATTAATTACAAGTATTAATTATTTTGGGAAGTTGCTTCAAAACAACAATTTGCCTCTTCAGCCGCTCTTGAAATGGAAATGCATGTCAAACATGTTTAGTGGCTTCAGATCACTGAAATATATATATCAAATATAAATATATGAAAGGGGATTTTTCTGGTAGTGATCAGTTCATTTAACTCAACAGTTATTCTTCAGCAAGGAGGGATGAAGGGATGTAGGGAGTTATTGATGAAGGAAGGGATAAAGGGTCAAGGGGATGTAGGGAGTTATGCGTAAAGGGAAGGGGCTCAGAAAATGTAGGTAGGGAGTGATGAAGGGAGTTAGGGAGGAGGTTTGAAGAGATGTAGGGAGGGTGGAAGGAATAAGGGGATGTAGAGAGGGAAGGTTTAAGGGATGAAGGGATATGAATCAAGATGTGGTAGGAAAGGGAACAGATGACTGAACAGGGACGGGCAGGTTGTGAAATCTGAAACAACCAGGCGAAATGTGTTGAAAAGGGATAAGTAGCTTAGCAGGTGATAGAGGTGTGGTTGAGTTGGGCCCTGATCCCAAATATATATATCAAATATATGTAAATGCCTTCGTCATAATCTTGATTTTAATTAAGGTTTTGGAAACCGTCTCCACCTTCTACTTCCTGTTGCTGCATGTAAATGATGGCATGTTTCTTCCGTTTGTTTTCCAGTCCAATGAAACCCCCTGACTCACTTCACATCAGTTTCAGACGTCCTTCTGATGGTCTGCACAGCAGTCTTGTTCCTCATGCACGCACCTTTTTATTAACCCTATTCTTTGCCCTTTTTTGTCCATCTCTCGGTTTGCTCCCTCCAGGAGGAAGAGGATTTGCAATCAGAGGTAAACAGTGGGTTGGTGGTCGCCTCCGTGTAGTCTTCAGCAGTGTGGGTTTGATGGACATCAGGGAAGGCTGCTCTGGTTGGAGTGGTCTGCTGTTCCCATTCATCTTAAAACTCACTTCATCTTTCTCTCTTCATCCCTCTACTCCATGTTTGTTTCACTCTTTCTGTGCTAACATCCTCCTTCTCATTTCTTCCCAGTTTCTGTAGCTGCCTCCTGACAACTATCCCCATATAGGTTCCATTTTAAATCAGAACGCCTTTCTGTTTTGCATGCCTGTGGTGCTCTTTTGCTCCCCATACAGCCTGCTGACCTGCTATCTGTTATTCACTTCTAGGAGGAAGAAGAGCTACTACAGCTTGAGGTAGATTTATGCGTGGTTTTCTTTACCTATCCCTTTCTCAGTTTCCTTTTCTTGCTTTCTTTGCGATCCTCCTCAAACATTCCTTCACATTTGTATGCAACACAACACAATAGACTTAACCAAAGAGTAAAGAGTCAAATGAAGACTACACTGTTGGCCATACTGAGAGGATTTGCTTGCTGCCTCGAGTGTGTATTGACTTTATCCACTCACATATCCGTGATGATTAAAGTATGACCACCAGTGCTTGTCAAGAAGCATTTTTAAAGAGGTAATAAATAACGTTATAAGTCACATTTGTCCAATACTGCATTTTAGTATGTGTGCAATAAAATGACAGTACGTTCCCAAGGGTTAACGCCATTCTGCATCCTTGTTTGCATTCACACAAGCATAAACACGTCACACTCTGTAAATGCACTCACACAAGAATGCAAATTGTACATCCCTTTCTTTAAAAAAACACGAAATCTCTCTCAACAGCATCCTGATCAGAGAATATTGATATACAAGCCGTTAGTTATTACATTTTCCTCACTGCAATACATTTTATATGAAGTGGTGTGCACCAAACCAATGCAATAGGGATGGGAGGGTTAAAATGACTAGTTACCTGTAAAAAAAAAAAAGTAATCTACGTATCAAAATGTAAAAGTAACTGAACCTGATTACTTTCTGTTACTTTTGAATTCAAATCAAATAAATAAAAGGGAAAATAAATATCAATAAGATGTTTTTGATTCTATTGGCTAGCGCTACAACACATTGTACGTGATAGGCTAAGGGGCGGGGCATCGCTAAGCCGTAGACCAATCACTACAGAGCAGAGTTGCCGCAGCGAAGGCATTATGAGAAAATAAATAAACCTGTCAAAGTAGAGGAACAAAACACCAGTATTGAGTGCCCCTTTAAAGTCTGGGTTATCTCCCCCAGATCTTCACTAGATCCTAGAATTTACAAAAAAGACATCTGCTTCTGAAACATTCCAGCCGCTGCCTGATCTTCTGAATGCTTCCCTGTGCTTTGCTTTGCCTTCTCTCCTCTCTATCTTTCCATCTATTTTGTCGTTGTCCAACCTCTCTTTCAGGAGCAACAGGAGCAAGCCACTGAGGTAGTTTGTGGTGTCTTCCCCACCCTCCTTCCTCTTTCTTTTTGTCTTCCTCTGTGTGCTGCATGGACCATTATTTATCCATGTGGAGATGCCTGATGATGTGCAGCATGATACATACGACAACATTTGATGGATTTAGTGTAGTACCCAACAAGTGGGTCGATAAACAGACCATGATTGCATTGATCTACTTTAATTATTTGATAAAGTCCCACATGCTTTGGTCCTATAGGAAGAAGAAGAGGCTGAAGTACAAGAGGTATTTTTGACCAACGATGACTTGCGTGTTGTAAACCATTTTGAGATTTGTGTGCATGATCTAACTGCATACAAACATTTTGACTGTCTCCTTTAAAGGAAAGGTTGTGTGTGATGCATTCCAGTGCACATTATTGGTTTGTGACTCAGCTCTAACTTTCACTGATGAGCGTTACTTCAAATATGACACCATGAGAGATTTGTTGTTACTTCAGTGTTGTTGGCATTTTCTCAGTCTGCCAGCAGATTCTGGGGTTTTGATGTCTTGAGAGCAGGTGGACTGATTTGTTGTTGTTGTTGTTGTTGTTGTTGTTGTTGTCTAACTCTGCATATGAGCACAAAAGCATAATGTTGACATGTTTGGTTATGTTGCACGGGGGACACTCTGACCTACAGAAGAGGATTAGTTTCACATGAAACAGCCTTTGAGACCAGGCCAAAAGTGAAATCTCACATCAGTTCCGAAAAAAAAGTAAAATACATTTTGAGAAAAAAAAATATATTTCTGAGGAAAGAAATCATATTTATTGTATTTTCAAATGTCAATGTATTTTCTAAGAAAAAGTTGAATGCTGAGAAAAACGTTGAAATATTAAGAAAAGGAAACCCTTTTATTCTGGGGGAAAAATCGTGTTTCGAGGAAAAAGTCAGAATTCTGAGCAAAGAACGTATTGAATTAATGGTAATTGGTTAGTGCTTAAAAAACGTCACGTGACCCTGATCCTCTTCCGTACTGACATGACAGGGGGACACGTCTTCAGTTTTTTCTTTTTAAGAAGTCATGCCTTTCGTTTGTTTTTGTCAAGAGCACTTTGAAATAAGTGCATGCTAAATGTTCTACTGTTTAGAAGATGGAAGAAATAAAACAATCCTGATATTTATATATTATATTTATACTTTTCAGATGGGAGTGTATCTATGTCCCCAGGGTGCTATACCCCCGTTCAATAACCTGTTCGTATGGCCAGGGAGAAAAAAGTACCCACACCAACTTTTAAAATACTCTGTTACAAGTTAAAGTCCTGCATTCAACATTTTAAGTAAAAGAACAGAAGTATTAGCATCTAAATATACTTACCAAAAGTACTTGTGATGTGCAGCAATAGCCCATAATATGAAAGGACTGATTTATTATTATTGATGCAGTAATGTGTTCATCACAGCTGGTTAAAGTGGAGCTTCTTTGAGCTACTTTATATGCTGCTGCTGCTGGATATCTGAACCTATAATTATAACTAATTATTAGTTGATTTACATTTTGTATAAACTAATAATCTGAGTCTGTCATCAAAATTGTACTTCAGTTCAGTCCTACCCCTGAGTATGAAAGTGTCCCACCCCTGAGTATGAAAAGGCTCAAAGTAATGTAATCCATTACTCCTCAAATCTGCTGACAGTGTTTGGCCCTCTCTCTTTAAAGGAGTAGGATTGGATGTTGTTTTCTTCAAGATGACGATCCTCAGACTGACCTGATGTATAAGGTGCATCTCTTTAAGCACCACTCTTGTGTCACCTCAGGATAAACAGAACACTTCAGGTCATTACTTTCATTAATTCCCCTGCTGTTGTTGACACTGACCACACCTCTCTCAGGGTTTCTGCTTCTCCACCCTTTTACCCCCCTGTCGTTATAAACACTAACATGTGAAGTCCTCTCTCCCTCCTGTCGCTTGGATCCCACATCCCCGTTTCTCTTCTCTCTTTCTTTTTACATAGAAAATAAGGAAGACTTGGAGGAGACACGGGTAGTTTAGATTTGGGCAGTAATGAGTGATGAAACCTGGAAATTAGTTAACATTTGACCACGTCCTGTCCCCCTGGTTTGGAAGTCAATGGTTTTCTGAATGTTCTTTTGGTTGTTAGCCTGAAATAAGGTCTGTGGAAACACAAGCTGAAGAGATTTTAACATTTTCAGCTGATAATTATGTCTGTATTTTTTATAATTCAGAAATGAGCAGAACGCAGAATGAGTATTTGGTACTTGTACTTTCACTTAAGTAATATTTTGAATGGAGGACTTTTACTTGTAACAGAGTACTTTTATGGTTGAAACTTTTATCTAAGTAAAGAGAGACAAAGCGGATGTTTTTTAATAAACAGGAACGCTTTTTTTTTTTACCATCTATCTTAAGATTCTTGGTTTTATTTCTACAACAAACTAAGCAGATCTAACTGTAATCTTTTTTCCTGAATCCACAAAGCTTAACGTCCCATCCGCCCAGTGGATCCAGGGTCACGGAGACAATGAGGCTGAAACAACAAGCACCAATCTGCAATTCTTTACTGAAATAATTCGATTTTTTTGCAACCTAAAGTGCCAAACTCACATAGCAACTGGACAGAAACCACCTCAAAACACACAGGTATTCATTGTCTCCATGTAAGAATTTGTTATTAATACACAATTATTTTATTGTTACAGGAGGAAGAGGCTGAGTAGTTAACACCAGGCGGTGTCATCGATGTTCGTCTGCTAATATCCAGGTAAAAAACTACACTTTTCCTTTGTATCTGTGTGTCTTCTCAACCACTGGAGGGCAGTAAAACATCACGTGAATATGCAGTAAACACCAACACAACATGAATAGTTCCCTTTTTATATTTGGCATTTATGTAACCAGATTAATTAAACTGTTGTTGTGCCTCTGTGACCTTCTGAATAATAACACACAACCTCTCTGCTTTATCTACACTGTATACAGCGCCTTCGAAGCTGCATTCATATCACTCTAATATTCTTGCCTTTTATATATAAGATGCATAAATCTCAAACACCGACCTCACTTCACCTTGCATAGGGTTTGTTTTCATGCACTCTGAGGTGTTTACTGTGAGGAAATAGAATAATGCAGCAGTGTATCTCAAAGGGACCTCCACTAATGGCTGCATCTGCAAACAGAATACTACAGTGCATCTGTGAGGCCAAAAACGGAAAACATCCACAATTTTTCTTTTTGTTCCTCTGAGGCGGGGATGATAATCCTGATCCTCAAAGCAGGAGCAGGGTTGGGAGGGTAACGTACTCTGGTACAATTACTGGTTACCTGTTAAAAATGTAACCTAATCTATTAAAGAGGCCTTAATATGCTTCTTGGGATTTTCCCTTAGCTGTAGTGTGCTGTATCGGTTTTACTGCATTTAAATGATCTGCAAAGGCTAAAATCCCTGTGCTCCCCCCAGAGAGAGTGCTCGTCTTGTTCCTCACTTCGTAGTTTCCTCCAAACCCTGCGAGCCCCTGTCACGCAGCGTTAGCGGAAGCTGCTAAGTGAGCCTCACATGCGCCTCCGGAGCAGTGGGCACATTGGGTGGCACAGGCACAGCGGTGGTGGCGGCTGCCTCAACTGGGAAATATGTGACCTTTTTTTTGTGTGTTTCAGCCTAAAGGAACCTCCCGTTACGTCTCTCCCTGATCCTTTGACGCTTGATCCCCCCCTCCACCCGTCCCCGAGGACCCCACTGGAAACTCACCCATGTGTTTAAAGGCGCCATGATAAGTCCTGACACGCATATCTCGTTCCCTTTTGACTGCAATGTTGACTTAATTTTTATATTTTGCCCTTAGAGACGTACTGTAATGAAAATGCACAGAGTAGCCTAGTGGTGTCAAGTAGCTTTTGTAAAATGCTATTCAGTTATTTTGGTAAAAATCAAAGATATTTCTCGTGTTTTTCTTGTAGAAATTCTAGTTTTCTAACAGAAGAAGTGGCCTTTACAAAAAATCTTGGCAAAGCTTAGATGGTTTTGCCCCACTTTAGATTCAAACTCACGCTCTAGTGTGTTCTGATCTTTTATCAGTAGTTTTACCAATGTCGTGGCTCCGTGGATCCGTCTATCAAGTGAATGTACAAATACAAGACTTCCTAAAGGCCACATGAGGAACAAATATGCACATACTGCACCACCACTATAGTTACGTCTGCCAATACTGCTGTCTAATCAATGCACTTTGTTGAATAAGGAGTGAACCATGTGACTAAGACTTGCATGCAATGGAAAATGCAATAAAGTAAACTGGTAAAAAGCAACCTTTATTTTGTTTTATTTTAAACTCTTTGGTTGGCATATTTAGTAGTGCTGAGGCAAACAGGAAAACACAAAAAAATGCCTCTTCCCAAGTGATGCTTGGAAAAGGAGGGGGATGTAAGATAACATAGAAATATGTCTGGCAAGCGGTGTAGTTATGTCACAGTGTATGTGTTAACATGATGAATATACAATAGACTGTTACCAAGAATGAGAAGGAATTTACTCTGCATAAACTGAGACTCACTGAACAAAAATACAAGTGACATAAAGCTTACTTAAAAACATATTAATGGTGCCCAAGATTAGGCCTCACCAGCCAACAGTTATGAAAACAATCTCTTTGAAACTTTACTTATTATTGCAGCAAGTTGGTCAAAAACCAACAAAATAAAAATGTGAATTTTACGTAATCTATAGTTGCCAGGGTGCTTCAGTCAAAACTCCAAATATCAGCCGCATTGCCAGAGAAAGTCTGTAGCACATTTCTTAGAAATACACAAAAACATTTAATTAAAAAAAGCCCAAAATGCTTTCAATAAAGTCATTAGGGTCATAACGTGATTAAAACTAAATAACATCTGGCCATTCCCTGTTTCCTGCTGCTGGAGACAAACAGAAAAAACAACCTGATTTTCATCATTTTCGGCTTTTTTTTTGCAAGAAAACAGAAGAACTTATTCCAGAATTTGAGGTCCAAAGTATTCAATACACCTGCTCTCCTGTATTGATAACCAAAATATTGCACATATTGAATGTGGCCAAACATTATCCTTCAGAAATGACCTTTAACCTTAACGAATTTCAGGTTGTGAATTTACCAATATGATATAGTACTGTATACCTACCTGTATATCCAGTGGGCTAATGAGAATTTAATTATTGCAGGAAGTTTTTCAAGCACCAAAGTCTACAAATGTCAACCGCATGGGTATACAGCCAACAAAAAAAACCCCAGTAAATAATCAAAGTATAAAAAAACAAGATTTCATTAAAAAAAAGCCCAAAATACTGCCAATAAAGTCATTAGGGTTCATCCCCTGGGGAACATGAATTAATTTCCTAACCCTCCAAAAGTTGTTGAGATATTTCCTTCTGGATAAAACTATCAAGCTGCTAGTGTGACTGAAGTTATCGAAGCATGTCATCGTTAAAAAAATATTCAGTATTTCTTCTATTTTTATCATATGGACACATCCTCCTGTTTGTCCAAACCCATTTCTTTGTAGAGGGTGGAGGTCTGCTTGTAAAGCCCCCTGGGAAGTGGAGCCTTACGAGGGGCATTGTTTGCAGTCTGAGTCACTCTGTATTTACATCTGTGTGAAGCACGGGGCAAAGTTCCCCCTGAGTTTCTGGTAATATTTAACTGGAAAGTTTTGGGAGAGTACGAGGAAGGAGCAGCATCGTTGACATGCACGGGTTGTGACACCTACCGCTGACCCACAGAGACACCAGGTTGAGGTGAGTCACACCAGCAGCTTGGGATTCATGATTATTATTTCACTAAACTTCAAGAGTTTATTCAGGAGATGATGCTTTCTGCTGTGTGTCAAAAGAAACTGCATGCTGCTAGATATTTATACACAAGATCTTAGGGGTTTGTGGTAATCATACTCTGACCTGAGTTGTTGCACTTGTATTCAAAGCTTTACTGTCCTGTCAAGGCGATTTGCAGTTAGACATAACGTGCAGGATGTCAGAAAACATATGTTAGCTAAAAAAAACTAAACTGAAATCATTTTTGTTCTTCTAGTACTTTCTAATTTCTCTCCATGTGTATAAATATCATGCCTTTGACTGTGACTGTGAGAGTAGTGCAGAAACAAGTCCTAAAATCTGGACATAATTAAGCATTTGAACTCTTCCTGTTCCCTGGTCTAGATGTTAATGATTGTTGCTGTTGTTGTTTTTCTAATGTGTTTTTGGTTTTGAGTCTGAAGTCAGGTCGGTATACATTTTCATTTCATTTCTAGCTTAGCGTTAGCTTTTTATTTCTGGCAGTTGCATTTACGCTTCAGAAATCACAAAGTGGTGTTATTATTATTTCTTGATAATTTTATTATCCTGTTGAACAAAGCGTGTAAGTACCATAAAATGTGTTTGCCACAGAGATTATTTTCTACAATAATCCAGATAGCAATAGAAAATTCCCATGGGCTTTTTGTGGAGGGAACCAGGGAGATGCTATGCTTTTTTCTTTTTACTTCAGTTTTTACGTTATCTTTCTCACAGCTAGATTTAAACACTTCAAACACTTCAATGCAGATTTGCTATTTGTCAAATCCGTGGTTTTGACAAATAGTATGTAAAGCACTTTGTTAATTTGTTTCACAAAGTGGTTTAAAAGTTTATTGGTTAGCCTCTTCACATTGGTCAGACTTTATTGCATTGCCTCATTTCGGTGTAAGCAATAAACTGAGCCTAATGTGGTTTGAAATGACATGAATGCAAAAGGACAATTGAAGCTCAGCATGAATAAAACAAGAATTTAAGTCTAAAAAATGAGTTTCTTTCCTTAGCTTTCTTCATTTTATTTCTGGGATTTGAATATATATGTTACACTTTATATATGTGTTATTTTTAAAGGACTATAGCTAAGCCAACAGCTCTAAAACTATGTGTGTAAATGCATCTTAGAGGGACTTGTACTTTGATGAGTTTTTCAATGTCGGACCTCAATTCAGTTGAAAATGTACTTTTTACTTCATTTATTTAATTTGCTGCTTTGAAGATTTGATTCAATAAAACTAAATATACTCCACCATGTATTATGATAGGTTGGGATAAACTTTATTGATCGCTTGGTGAAATTCACACCCTATGATACAGCACCTAACGTTATTTTTAAAGGCTTTTCCTTTAGTTTCTGTCACATTGAATTGAACACATTAATGCATCAAAAATAATACAAAAATTTACATTATTTTGAAAATGGCCATCCTGCATGAGTAAATTCACTTTTGGCACTCATATGCTCATACTGTCTTTTACTCCTGAATCATTCTGACTGCAGGACTTTCACTTGTAATAGATGTTTCTAAACTGATTTTCTTAATTAAAAGTACTTTGTATTCCTCCGGCTGAGAATAACTCAATTATTTTGGTTTCAGGTCCATGCAGCATTGAACAATGGATTGACTCGACAGACTGATTAAACATGGACTCCTTTTTTCTGTTTCTGCTCCTCCTCTCATGCAGCATTCAAGGTGAGGGTTCAGCACAGAACAAACAGCAGCTTGTTTGAGTGTTGGTGCGTGCGAGGACAGAAATGTGAATGTACAGCGATATGCATGCTGTGCCATAAAGCTGGACGCTTTAAAATAAACCCACACGCCGATTAGCGCCATGTGATCTATCTACATTTTCTTTCTAATGGCCGTAAGGTCTAGCCAGAGGTAAGGGGACTCATGGTCCCAATAGGAGCATGCATACATTACGCTCATTAGACACGCAATTCTCTGATTGCAAAGAAAATTAATCTCCATATAGGATGTCCTAGATATTTCTCAGGCCTAATTTCCCAAACATATGCATAATTTATGATTTGCATGCTGAATGTGGAAGGTATCACAGTTATACATCACCCCTCTGTGGTGTAAACATCCATCAAAGTGCAATGCTGTGTCTCTGTGTGTGTAGTTGAAGAGTAGGCCCTCACAGTGTCGTATGATTTCTCATGGAGACTTTTTCTATTTCAGCTTTAATCATGCTGTCCTTGTGGCTTTATCAAACTGCAGGTTATGCCACCCTGCAGAATAATGCTTCGCAGGCTGCCGACAGTTAGAGATTATTTTACACACTCCAATTTTCGTTGGTATTTTTTCCCTAAATCCCTCATCCCAATGTTTGCCCTCATTCATGCACCCGGGCAAATCACCCATCTCCATCTGGACAGCCTCATTAAGAAAAAGATTTAGGGAGATGTCCTGTCATTGTCTTTCTTTGTCTCTTTATCCTCTAAGGCTTTATTTATTCTTTCTTTCTTTCTCTCTCTGGTCCTCTACCAGGGCAAGATTTAGATGTGTACACGATTACTGAGGGAAAAAAATACCTAAGATTCAGTCCTCCAAAAATCTTGACTCACATTTGACTAAACAAATAGTTTTTCTACTGGTCGGCTAACAAACTCCTCTAACAACAAAGCTCGAGAAACCACTACAGAAAAAAAACAACCCAGTTATTAACCCCCAGACATTTTGGGTTTCGTATGGATCAAACAAACAAAATGGTGTTAAAATATTTTTGTATATATTGTTGAATAAATCTTTTCTATCTAACTTTCGCCAAGAATAAACACACAAGCTGAAGTCTTGATTTGTTTTATTCCATATTGAAGATAAATGTGTTTTACATCCGCTTCTTTTTGGACTCTATCAGTTGGAGCTAAGATGAGGCTGTCCCCTGAAACACTGACCGTCCTGCGGGGGGAGGAGGCGCGGTTCACCTGCAGCCCCTCCAAAACAAAGTGGACCGCCATGGTGTGGTTGCTGAACGGCGAGGTGGTGCTCACCATCTCCAAGGAGTTTGGCTTGCTGCCGTCCGTTAACCCTAACGTGACGGCAGAGAAAGGCAGCGTCTCATCAGGAGACAGCTGGGTGTTTGTGCTGAAGAAAACCGAGAGGAACAACGAGGGACAAGTGACCTGTGACCTCCAGGGCAGCGACAGGAGAAGAGCAAGCCTGTTAGTACAAGGTATGAGTGTGTGTCAGAGTGTGTGCATTCGTTTGCAACATTTGAAGCAGGACGACAGAAATTGTGTTTACTTCTGCTGAAGAGATTTCAAAGTGTTACCTGCAGATGGGAAGTCTCAATCTCAAACTGAGAGTGCAGAAACACATTCACTTAACCTTGACGGGACAAAAATAAGCGTGAAAAGAGTAGGGACTAAGCTTAAGTCGTGTAGCTGCTATCATTTTGCACACCCCTACATTGCTGTCTCTAAAACACAAAGAGACAGAGAGTATTTTCCCCCAGTGTTCAAGGCTAATCTTAATTAAAGTGCCTTTATTTTAATTTCTTTGAAGTGTGGATTCAAGAGTGAAGGTTTTCTGAAAAAGCGTCGTCTATTGAGGGAAATCATCTGATGGGCTGTGTGGAGGAGTACAGTGGCTCAGACATGGTTGATGCTTCCTCTCTGTGACTGTGGTTGTCAATGACAGTGTGAGTGTGTGTGTGTGTGTGTGTGTGTGTGTGTGTGTGTGTGTGTGTGTGTGTGTGTGTGTGTGTGTGTGTGTGTGTGTGTGTGTGTGTGTGTGTGTGTGTGTGTGTGTGTGTGTGTGTGTGTGTGTGTGTGTGTGTGTGTGTTGGGGAGGGGGATATGAATTGATTGGCCCTCCAGGTGGAAAGCTGTGGACTCCAGTCAAACCGGTCTGCAGAGCAGGATTTACACACTGCAGCTTCTCTCCTCTCTGTTGCTGTAGAGTAAAGAGTCCAGGCTTGATAAGAATCAGTCATTTTATGCAGTTATGTTAGTTATTGTTGATATCTCAAGCTCAACAGTTCTGTAGCATATTAACAAACTTGGGACTTCCCCGTAAGTAGTAACCAATAAAAAAAAAGAAAAAGAAAGTTCGAACAAGATAGTTTGTGACAATTTTACATAAATTCTACTGTAAAAATATATAATAATAGTGATAATAATAATAATAGTGATAATAATAATAATAATAATAATAAGAATAATAGTGATAATAATAATAATAATAATAATAATAATAGTGATAATAATAATAATAATAATAATAGTAATAATAATAATAATAATAATAATAATAGTGATAATAATAATAATAATAATAATAATAATAGTGATAATAATAATAATAGTGATAATAATAATAATAATAATAATAATAATAATAATAATAGTGATAATAATAATAATAGTGATAATAATAATAATAATAATAATAATAATAATAATAATAATAATAATAATAATAATAATAATAATAATAATAATAATAATAATAATGTTATGCCCTTCATTTTTTCCTGAAGTTGAAAAATATAAATATATTTTTTTGTTTTTTATTAAAATTCCAGTACAGTGAAAACCTTAATGCACTGATAGCTATGGGAGTCATGATAAAGTACATGCTTTGAACTTCTAGATAAAGCTTTGCAATTTTCCAAGCAGACCGGAGGGCATGCAGCATACGATAGATCGCTCATAACATCATAAGATAATCGACACAGACTCTAAAGACTTGACTTTTACTTAAAAAAAATTACTTGTAAGCATCTCTGGGTTTAAAGGGGCCCTTTTATGTTCCTTTTCAGTATGGTGGGCCTCTACTGTCACTTTAATGCTCAAAAAGCTCTTTATTTTTCTGTGCTGCAGCTCCTCTTTTCACCCTCTGTCTGAAACCAGAGCCCAGTCTGCTCTGATTGGTCAACTGTTTAAAGATGTCCCGCCCGTTAGTTTGTCACGTACAATATGTTGGAGCGCTATCTACAAACAGAATTGCTACATATTGATGTCACTATGTTACGGAAGTAAACAAAGGAGTCCAGTGGAATATATAACACACCCCAGGAAAGGGAAAACCCCCACAAAGCAGGATAGGACCTCTTCATGTGTTCCTCTTTTCTGATGAGAGGGAAGTCTAACTGTTTTAAGGAGAGCAGAGAAAGGTATGTAAATGTTTGGTCCTAATTTAAATGAATGATAGGGACCCACTCTGATACATTTTTGGTTTAGCTTTTAGTTCAAAGATTGCCATGTTTGGATTCTGTTGACCTTCAGGTTATTTCCACCTGCAGTATGTACAAACCCAACTCAGCTAAAAAAAAATCTGCGTGGAAACATCCTCTCTGCAGAAAAGCAAGGGGAAACAAAACCAATGACCCATCGCCTCCGATATATTACGCAGAGAGCCTCCATTGCTGCCAAAGCCACAAATCCCCACTGACATATGCAGCCATTAACAGTAGTGCATGGTGAATCAGGCCCTAGAGTTGGGACGCACAGGATCACTATGGCCTGACACAGCCTTTGAATTAATTGTGCATCCTGGCACGCCCAGTTAACAGTCAGCAACTCTGCCTGTGATTTGTGTACTGCAGCTTCAAATATACTGCTGGAGCGGAGCCACAAATCCACCGCCGCCTGGCTGCCTCTGCATGCTATCGTCAACACTGCCTGCTTTAATTGTCCAGGTTGAGGATGATGTAAATATGACAACACACTCCTGCCTGCTTATTCCTCTCACTCGCTTGCACTTTCACTTGAGTAAATCAATACGGTTGTACGCACTGTTGAGCAGGGTCTGCATTGAAGGCTGCAGAAAAGGAGAAGTGTTCAATAAAACTCATAGAGCGAACAGGCCTGTGATGTTTGGCCCGTAGAGGCACGGTGCCCTTCTCATTGGAGTGAATTCACACCCACACACACAGGCCATGGGTTATCATGCAAGAAAGAGTTCTGCACACAGACATATAAAAGTCTCAAAGCAGCAAGCTCCCCTGCAGAAAAATCACCAGATCAGAGTTATCTGAGGACTCCCGGCCTCACACGGACTGCAACAGCAGCTGAAAGTCTTTACCCTACAGTGATTAACCAACCTTACGAAACCTTATTTCAGGGATCACTTAAATTGGAGCTTAGGGAGAGAGTGCTGATGTTGTCCCTTTCTCTGATCAGATGTATCAATCTGCCCGCTCATCAGTCAATGCAGATGAGGCCCGCCAACCTTTATCCAACAGCTCTGACTTCGCTCTTCGTAGAATTGGACTGTACGATGTTTATGACTCAAAAGTCACGCGTCAAATAAAAGCCCCTGGAGAAAAAGGGACAGCCGATAATGCGTACAAAACATCGGAGGATTTGAGCCTAAATCAACACAGACATGTCGTCCGCTTAGACAAAGCACCGGAGCTTCTGTGATTATCTTTCTGTCTGTAGCAATTGTCTGTTGCATCTACCGACTTTCATTCTGCCAGACAATAGACTTCACATATGAGATACTATATCTCTCTGGGCCTTAAGTGGCTTATTTGGCTGGCAGGGAAGAAGATGAAGGGGAGAAGAGAGAAGCATTTGTCAGGCAATTGAGACTTGGAGACATGCGATCAATCACCCGGGATGAAGGAAATCCGTCTTGTGTAATCGAGCGGGCTATCTGGAGAGGTGTTGCTCATCTTTGGGTACAGAAATATGCATGCACATAACAGAAAAACATATATTCCTTCCCGCTGTAGGTATTTATAAACCTATAAGGTTCGTACATATTCATACGCAAGCTCATAAACAAGGACATATACAGTTTGTTAATGTACTTTCTTCTGATTGCAGAAAAGGGCAGAGTGAAAGCGGTCGGGGACACCAAGCTGGTTTTTAGGGGTCAGTCCGTCCTGTTTGAATGCCATGCTGCAGGATGGTACCCTCTACCCACTTTGCAATGGCATGTGAATAACAAAATAGTGAGTACACCTATCCCCCTCAGTACTGCCTGTCTGAGAACTCACCACAGTATTTTATATTAGACAACAGCCTCATGGTTTGCTATTGCAAAGACACCCAAAATACCCAGAGAAAATAAGAGTAACTGGAGTGTTTGTAGACAAACGGTCAGACTCATAGCATTGGTGACCAAAAGCAACATACTAATCACACTAAATGCAGCGCTAGCAAAGCAGCAAGTGGACATGCTGAGCCTAAAAGCCACACAGATTGATTTAGAAATAACTCCTCAACGTATAGGGTGATGCACCGACACAAAGTAGATTTTAGTGTTTGGGTTTTACTAATATTAAATGTGATGGCAGCGAGCCATTACATAAATACCCAAACATTTCTGTGGCATCGTTAGCTAACAAACATGTCTGTTACCACTTTGACTCAACAACACAAAGCAGTTTTTGTCCTGTAACTGTACACAAGCCAGGCTAACAGGAACCACCAGGACCAAACCTTAATGTCTTAAACTTCTCTCAAATTAAACTTTAATGTTATGTATAGTATGTTGAAGAAAAATCATAAAACACGTTGTAGGTCAGAAAAAGTCAAAATATAATATGCTGACATTTTTTTCTCTTGAAGACTTAAAACTCAGAGGAAATAATATACTTTTGTAGGTCCAAAAAAAACATCACAGGAAAAGGAACATGATATGAAAACGTGTATTTAACCACAGATAATGGTTCATAGTGTCTGCGACAACATTATATTTTTATAAACCCATATTTCCCCAAAGACCTGAAGTGCAGTACTCTCAGCTGCATTTGGTTTACAGCATTACAAGAGACACATTTTGTTTTGTCAATTTCTAAATTAAATAACATCGTAAACCTCTTTGTGAATATTTTCACTCAAACCATGTTCATTTTAAGTGCTCCTAGAAATAAGTACATGCTGTAATTGTGTGCCTGTGCCGAGCCAGATAAGGTGCATTATAATTTTCAGGCTTTCAGTTTCTCTTCAACACGCTTTAGGAATCTGTCCTCTGCTTTTACAGGGGTCAAGACAACATCAAGTTATTACCATTTATTGCATCTGAAAAGTACACGCTGCTGTCAAATGTTCTCAAGTGTAATTGTCTGGTTCTAATGGTATTAAGCTTCATTACACTGGTGTGAACTACAGCCAGTGAATGCACCGCTCAATTGTCTGGATACAAATCTGAAAACAGATGAAACAGATGTGACATCTCCGGGGAGCCCAGGCTTTTTAAGGCTCAGCAATTCAAAAACAAATATGGTCGCAGCCAGAGATGGAAGACACATTATTTACTTTGGTAAAATTAGCAAGAGTGTGTTGACAAGTTGATAAAGAAGAATTGCGTTTCACTTGATGGAAGTGTTTTAGCCTGTTTGCACCTGTCGACCACTGTAGAAAGCACTATGTATACAACATGCAAAATATCAATTGTTTTGTATTTTCACTTTTGGTTCAGCTCTTCACAGAATAACAGCTACATCCTGTCTGGTTAGATGTCCACCCATCCAAATGAGCAAACAGAATATAAATAAAACGAATTATCTCTCTCTCTAAGGTGAGCCGGGATGATTACAACATCAGCAGTGAAGAGTCGGGGGAGAGCCTCTTCACTGTGACCAGTAACCTCAGCGTTACAGCAGTGAAGAGCTCTTATGTGGATTGTCTGGCCTCTGTATCTGCACTCCCCACACCACTGAAGAGCAGCGTCCGCCTCACAGTGGGTGAGAGGACGAATTCATTGGGTTTTTCATTAAATAACATAACATCTTTGCTCTGTCCTTGCTTCAGGGTTGGAAATGGATTCCGCTACAGGGAACATTTAAAAAAATCTGTGTATAACGATATAAAACTAATGTGACCTGATCATATATCAATAAGATGTTTTCTACTTAAAGAGGCCCTATTATGCTTTTGGGGGGTTTTCCCTTTCCTGTAGTGTATTATATAGGTCTGTATGCATGTAAATGGTCTGCAAAGGCTAAAATCCTTGTGTGTACCTGAAACGCCTCCATTAGACTCCTTTGTTTACCCCCGGAACATGGTGACGTCACTATGTAACACTCACACTTCTATTGGCTAGCGCTCCAACACATTGCACATGATAGGCTAAGGGGCGGGACACCTCTCAGCGGTTGACCAATCACAACAGCATCGAAATGCAATGCAACTAAATAAAAAAGAGAAGAAATGTCTATGCATTTGATATTGAGTTAATCCAAAAGTAGCGGAAAGTAATCAAGTCACATTACTTTTATATTGTGATGCTCAGACCACAGATTACATTTTTAAAGATAGAATCGGAGGATGAAACCCTAGATAGAATTGGAGGATGAAACCCTCTTTATTTGTCACATACATGCATACAGCAGAGCACACACAGTGAAATTGGTCCTCTGCATTTAACCCATCCTAGTACTAGGAGCAGTGGGCAGCTATCGTGCAGCGCCCGGGGAGCAATGGGGAGGGGGGATTGGAAGTGTCCGGTGCCTTGCTCAAGGGCACCACAGCAGGGCCTAGGAGGTGAACTGGGACCTCTCCAAGTAGCAGTCCACTTTCCATATTTCAAGTCTGTTCGGGGACTTGAACCGGCGACCCTACGATTCCCAGTCCAAGCCCCTACTGACTGAGCCACTGCTGGGCTTTTTTATACATAAATATACAGTGAAGAGTCTCTTTGCTCCGTCCTAGTTTGGTTTTCTGTCTCTTCATTCCTTCTCTCTTGTTTAATCCGTCTCTCTTTGTGTGTTTCACTTTGTTCTTTCCCCATTTCTGTTTTCTGGAAAGCATGTGAAGCATTATTACTGAAGGGGAGAGTTTAACAGAAGGAAGCTCCCAGATCAAAAACTGCATGAGTTTGCATCACAGAGCCTCAAATACAAATACTGCATTATCATCTTATTAATGTTCCATTTGTAATTCTAGTTGTTTTTTAGATCTACTCTGCAAAAACCCTGAGGCACACCACTTCAAATGGAAAGCAAATTGAACACGGCTTTCTTTACACTGTGTCTGCATCTCTGTGATTGGATTGCAGAGTAACAACACTGCTTCAGCGTTTCTCTTACCCAAATGTGACTTCCTCTCTTCAGTTGCAGAGGTGGTGCAGCAGGAGGACGGCTGCACGGCGCCTCTGGCAGTGACGGCCTCCCTCTCTGCGATTCTGCTGCTCATCCTGCTCTGCATCTGCACTATCCTCTGCTACCAACACAGGAGACAAGCAAGTATGCATTTCTCTTTTACTTAAATTGCTCCAACAAAAAAAAAAAACGTCACCACCCCCTACAGTTTTTCCAGTTGATTAAAATATAATGCAGAAAATGGGGCGGTAACATGCTGTGACTCTACACTACCCCACACTGGCCTTCACCAAGGGCACGCAGTATATTTTCTAACAAAGGAAGAACATTAGTTGTCAGCACAGAGAGTTTGTTCTTCTTTGGAAAAAAGCAGCAGCACAAAGGTTAGAAAGAGTAGTGTGTGTACTGCATGACTTCAGGGTGTGAAATCCAAGGAAAACTGGGACAATTCAAACAGAAGGGCAAATCATTTTAACCCTATTTCTTTAGAAAGAAATGCTGCAATGATATTTCAGTTTTGGGCTTGGGGAGTAACAGATTACATGTAGGAGGATAACATTATCAGGATACAAGAAAAGCTAACTGTATTCCCTTACAGTTACATAAAAACAGACATGCATTCAACCATACAGAAACAAACTCGAGAGCAAGAATCCTGAAGGTACATTTCCTTTCTATAAACCCAACAGGATGAAGTACTACTGCATTAGCTTTACTTTGAGTGCTACTTACAGAAGAGATATACTTTGTTATTTTTATTGCCCAAAGTGCAATGGAAACAGGAGAGTTTGGCAATAGAAGATGTGTAGACTTTCTGCTGTCCTGAACTCAATGGTTTAACCATGTCCTGGATGAAAGAAGGACCAGATCATTTCACAGCACGGTAGTCCAGTACCAGTGTCTTGAAGCAGATTTGGGCAGCCAGAGAAGGGAAAAGAGGAGCGGTGCATTGAGGGAAAACTTGGAGTGGTTAAAGATCAGTTGGGTTACTGGTTTCCCAATGAGCTGCAGAGGTTGGATGGCACTTGCAGGTAGACCAACCAGGAGGGAGTTAAAGCAGTTAAAACGTTCAATTAGACCGTTGTTGTGAGTATCCCTTGGGAATAGGTTTATATCTAAAGTGTGTACCGATAACGGGCATTGAGATGTGCAGAGGGGTTGACCATTGCTTGTTGGGATGTGGCGACCTTGGTCAAGCAATCAACCTGTGTGCTAAAAGGATTAAAGCTGCTGGTACACTCACAGATTCTGTACCTCGGGGAACTTGAGGTCCTGACTCACAGTGGGATCCTGCCAGATGGGTTAGCATGTTAACTGTAAAACATTAAGCTTTTGGCCACGGCTTGTTTTCTCATTTAAAAGGTCTACTGTGTAGGATTCAGCGGCATCTGCGGTGAGGTTGCAGATTGAATCCAATTGAATGTCCTTCAATTTTGAAACTACGGTGGCCTTTAGGTAACATATAAGCCATAGGCCACTACAGAGACTGATAGATAGATAGACAGATACACAGACAGACAGACAGACAGACAGACAGACAGACAGACAGACAGACAGACAGACAGACAGACAGACAGACAGACAGACAGACAGACAGACAGACAGACAGACAGACAGACAGACAGACAGACAGACAGACAGACAGACAGACAGACAGACAGACAGACAGACGGATAGATGAGAGTGCCTGGTCTGCTTAAAAAACATAGCATGTAGTACTGTTGACCAATCACTGAAGAGTAACTGTAAATAATATTGAATTCAATTAATTGTTTACAATGCTGAGACACAGAGCAAAGACACACACGTTTGAAACGGAAGTGGGAAAGGGGGTGGGGCTACATAAGGTGAATTGACGCTATTCTCTCATTCCCGATAGTGCTCACAACCCAGATCATTTGTGATGAGTCCACACTCTTTGTCACCTCCCCAAACAGAGAGGCCGATGCTTTGCCAAGTCGTAGCGCTAAAGTAGTGTGACCAGGGGAGAAGAATCTCCAAAGGGGATCGTTGTTCTGTAGCACGATGAGGCGGAGGAGGCCTGTTTGTGCGTGATAGCAAAAAAGTTTCCCTGAATCACACATTTGGAAGTCAATGTAATCCCCATGACTGATGCAGGACCATTGCGAATCATGGCACAGGTTTAGAGCTAAGGGATTATCATAAAGCAGGTGTGACCTTTCTCCTGCGGCGGCTGATTCTGCACCTGAGACGTCTGATTCTTCGTCTAAATTAACTTCACGAGGATGTTTCACATGTTAGAGGATGTGACATGCCTCCTAGCCACTAAGCTCTTCTTTGAGTAATCCACCTCAATGGGGAGAAATGTATGCTTTGTAATTATTGGGCTAAAAAAGGGATCTTATAAAGTCACCCTCAAAGTCTTTGGCCAGCATGACAGCAGGGATTTAAAATATAATGACTAAGGCAATTCCTCTCCCTGTAAAAGGAGCAGTTTATACGTCTCCTGAGGCGTGTGCACCATCTGCACCATTGTTATATTGTTGTGTGTTTTCACCGTGGCAAGGAGGACCTTTGGCAAAGCTGTGCAACAAAACTCATTAACACTCAACTCCAGCTTTCACTGTTGGATTGCACACTGACTGAAGGCGATGATATTACTGCAGAATCCAAAACTAATAAACACAGGGACATTTACAGCTTTCATATTGCTGCAAACGCACTGAGCAAGCACAATGGATTTGTGGTCAATGTACTGAGAATAATAAAGTTAAAGATGCTCACGGCTCGTAATATTTCTTTAAAGTTAATGCCTCTTGTTTTTACCTTTCAGAGCCGAGCCCACAGGAGGCGGCAATATGGTAAGATTGAAGAGCTCTGCTTCTTCTGCTTTACGAGGCTGTTTTTTAAAAACATTGAAAACATTGGATTTTCTCCACTTTTCAAACTAATGAAAATAACGTTAAGATCAATTGTGACCCGAGGAGAGAAAAGCTGCCGATAAACTGTGAGAGAGAGTCATGGAGTCACAGCTGTAATGAGCTCCAGTTTTATTCTTCAAATAAGGGAATATGCAGGTTCAGGGAGTAATGGATTACATGTAATAAGGATTTGAAGAAAAGGAAACTGTACTCACTTACAGTTACATACAAAATACACCTAATCAGATTACTGGTACATTTTTCAAAGAATGGGTATTACTTGGTTACAACACATGTTCAAATAAAGATCAATATATCATAGGTACGTACTGCCGTAATTCTTTTAGCAATATCATTTAAAAGGAAACATGTTTGACACTAAATATCTTGGTTTCTTCATGGAAAGGTCATATTGTTCTGTTGTGTTACATAATACACTTAAACAGGACATATTCTGTTCATTTTCAGGTTCATATTCTTATTTTGTCTCCTTGCTTTAATGTTCAAAAAGCTCTTTATTTTTCTCACACTGCCTGTGCTGCAGGACCTCTTTTCACCCTCTGTCTGAAACCAGAGCCCAGTCTGCTCTGATTGGTTAGCTGGCAGGCTCTGTTGTGATTGGTCAACCTCTTAGAGATGTCCCGCCCCTTAGCCTATCACGTACAATGTGATCCATAGTGATGTCACCATGTTCCGGAAGTAAACAAAGAAGTCGAATGGAGGTTTAATTTCTTCTATATTTTGATAGATAAGGTTACTGATAATTATGTGTGCATGTAACTCGTGATTGTAATGGATTACATGTTAATTTTATAGTAATGAATGGGGTTTTATTGCTCCTCATTATAAAAGAAAATTGAAGACATGAGTTTGAAATAGTCATTACATTTTTTCACAACTTAATTAAGATTCAAATTGTCCTCGGCTCATTTAAGAAGCAGATTTATTATGCATTATTTGTCTCGGCAGCTGAGACACATTTTATAGCTTCCCCTCTAATAAAATTCACTGAAAAACGATGATGTTAATTTTTTTTATCCGTCAAATCACTTTATGAAGAAAACAGCACAGAGGTGCCTCATATACTGTAGCTTTGTGAGAAAAGAAAATGGTCTGCCTCTGCGTATCTCAGCTAAATGTTTAAATGCTTTCTATTGGACCGCTTATCTGGCCATTTGCAGGCTCGACCAATCAGTGAGTGGGAGAACCTCGGTTGCTGAGGCGAGAGGGGGGAAGGTCAACCTGGGATACTCGAGTGAGGGCCCCACAGGTGAGAGAGGGAATTATTGCAACTATCAATTACAATTAATCACAATGGCTGTGATCGAACAGTAAAATCAAATCAGCTCTTATGTCTTTTCGTAACCACTATACCTTAACCTCAGGAAAGACGTCACAGGGTTAAGGAAAGAAGTGAAGGAGAGGGTTGCGGACAAATTCTCAATTTCTCTCAGTAGGGTTCCTAACTATGGTGGCCAGTAGGTGCGAAAAGGAAAAGGGAAATGCGTAGCGTTTACTCAAAGCGCTGCATAAACAAAACGCTGCAAATACAAAATACTGCAAGAAGCTCAAAACACAGCGGGAACTAGGGGACACTAAAAAGTGATGCGCACATCTGGGACTGGAGCGGCCTGTTGACGTTCGGGGATTATAAAGTTGGCTTTCCGTCTATGATTTGTATGCAGTGTTTTGCATTTGCAGAGTTTCATTGATGCAGCGCTTTTTTTAAATGATGCATGTTGTGTCAAGTTGGTGAAGAAATGTCATTACTTGCACGTGTGTGTTTCTATAAGTGCATTGTTTCTGAGAGTGCAGCTCGTCTCTCCTAATAGAAGTGTTTTGGGCCATTGTAGTTCATCTGCAAGGGTCGGCCACCGTAGATAGGAAACTTCCTTCGGTTAGAAAAAGACGATAGGAGCTGATTCTTCGGATGATTTAACTGAAACCCAGGACTAACAGTAAAACATACTTAAAGAAACTACTTGCAAATGGTCAGTTGAGCAGCCATAAATCCCATTATATGTAGGATTAAAAATCGGGCGTATCATATTTAGATATTTTTATCTCAGAGAGAAACAACAGATGGATTTTTAAACCCAGGATGCTGAGTGTACTTTACTTCTGAGCCATTAAAATGCCTATTTAGTACTATTAAGCTGCTTAACATCCAAATTGTGAGATAAGATCAGGATAAAATGCTGTTTCTCACCCTGCAGATCCAGTTTACAACGAGCTAAACCTGGAAACTCGTAGGCAGCAGCAGGACTTTGTCAGCTTTCTCAAGGTAAGAGAAGGTGGGAGGGCAGAGAGAGTGAGAAAGAAATAAAGAGACACATATAGACCTCGTAAAGGTCGACTGCAGCTGAAAAATGCTAATTCTGCAGTTGGATTTTCTGCCACCTCCTCGTGTGGTGAGAAGAAACTGCTTTGCTGTTGCACCACCGCTGGCCCCCCGTCATGCTCTCTGACAGAAATGTGGAATAGAATGCTTTTTGGCATTTCATGGCCCTATTTTTAGCATTGGAGGGCACTTTAGGCGTCTCCATCCTGAATTGAGGCCTTACTGAGACACACAGTTATTAATTTTATGTCTGCAAATAATGCTCTTGCCCTGACATTATTCTAGCTTGTCAAAGATTATGAACTCATTGTGCATCAGGGGTTTTTCTAGGCCTTACCTGTTGTAGGGGCCACATGTAAGGTCATTGTAATTGTGTGTTTTTAACTTAAAGAGGCCCTATTCTGCTCATGGTCAGATTTCATATTTGTATTTAGTGTCTCTACATGTCTCCTTGCTTTAATGTTCAAAAAGCTCTTTATTTTTCTCATACTGCCTGTGCTGCAGCATCTATTTTCACCCTGTTTCTGCAACCAGAGCCCAGTCTGCTCTGATTGGTTAACTGGCTGGCTTTGTTGTGATTGGTCAACCGCTAAGAGATGTCCCGTCCCTTAGACTATCATGTACAATGTGTTGGAGTGTTAGCCAATAGAAGTGCAAGTGTTACATAGTGATGTCACGATGTTCCTTAAGTAAACAAAGGTGTCCAATGGAGGAGTTCAGGCACATCATTAGCCCCCTAGCCTACAGCTGCAGATCCTGAAATCAACGAAAACATAATGATGTATTGATTCTGGATACCTCACCGTGTTGCTATCTCTCGTTATGTACTGGTATCAACCAATAATAAATGAGTACTAGTTTAGGTTGCCTGTTTTCCAATTACATCTGCTGTTGCTGTTAAGGTCACAAGTTCAGCTCTGATTCACTGTCTGTGTTGTAATGACTCTGAGTTTGTGTAATAGGACGATTACCTTATCTTCAGGTAATAAATGTGTCACTTATTTCCACCTGCCGCGGGACACTGTGAACCGCTACACACCAAATCTCACACAGTGTCACTGCAGCACTTATGTAGGAAAAAGGTTTAAGGATAAGAATCTATGTGATTGTTAATGATATGCAACGTTGCAGAAAATGAGCTGTTTTACTGTCACTAAAGGTAACTGTAATGGTGTGTTCAGGTCCCTGATGTGGTGTCCTCCAGCAGCCTGTCTCTGCACAACGAGAGCCAGGCACAGGTGTGTCTCTCAGAGGAAACTGCCACGAACATCAGGAGAATAACCACAGTTTAATATGTTTAATATGATATTACTTAATATAAATATAATGTGTTCTTTTGTTCATGAGTTGGTCATTAACATGCATTTGTACGATATCATGTATTGATTTTTTTAGTAAAGCTAAAGGCTAATGTTATGTGCCTTTAAATGTGACCAAAATGTTACGTTTATATTTTTTCTTTGTTTGTTTGTCTGTTTTAAAACTTGCTTGTACGGAAGATGATTAGCGCCATGTGAAATTTCTTCCCCAGATCTGACCAGAGGTGACATTTTCTTTGAATTCTGATCAAAAAATACTGACAATCAAGATTTTTTTCCTCAAAATTAGGATTTCTTTCCTGAGAAATACATGTTTTCAAACGTCACTTTTGGTCAAATACACCAAAAATGCTCACGTGTTGCCCTAATCCTCTTCCGTACGCTGGATGTGCCTCACTATGCAAATGTACACCTCTGTTACTATTCATCCTATGTTATTCTCTGTGTGTAGGCTATAGTTTATCAAAATGTTACAAGATGCATATCAACCATAACAAAGGGGATAATGAGAACTGAGAGGTTTTAATTCATACTTCTCCATTATTGCAGATCCCTTGTAACTAATTGTGAAATATTATCAATTATCTTGTAAATAAAGGCTTG
This sequence comes from Eleginops maclovinus, assembly GCF_036324505.1. Classification (NCBI taxonomy): domain Eukaryota; kingdom Metazoa; phylum Chordata; class Actinopteri; order Perciformes; family Eleginopidae; genus Eleginops; species Eleginops maclovinus. The sequence continues at coordinate 6,318,114 of NC_086366.1, read as the reverse complement.
CAAAAAAGTAAAAATGTTTTACCTTTAGCATGTAATATGTAAACAGTTTTTGGAATATATACATTGTCCTTTAACTTTCCTTTAGCTCATATGTATATAGTTTATGCAGGCTATTGAAAAGTGGACAGAAATGAAATATAAAGTAGATTTCAAGAGAAAATTATTAAAGTTTATTTGAATTTTGGTCGTCGTTTTGCAGCTTTGGGGCATCATTTGTATGGATAAGGATAATATAAAAACGTGTTTTTATTAATTGCTGGAATCAGATCGAATTGCAGTAAGATAGGAAACATTTTTCTAGATGATCTTAAATATTCTGTGAAGGTGAAATGATTTGCAGTGTTCCATTATCAAACTGTGGCTGCGCACAGGGCAACTTTTGTGTGTACTTGATTCATTTTGGATGCAAAAGTGTCTGGTGAAAGCAGATAGATATTGATGCTAATGTTGATATAGATGCTATCCTCCCCAGAATGCACTGCCATTCCCATTCCCTTTTCTCATTTCTGTTTCCCTCTGTACTACTGACTGGTAAAGTATGATGTTCCTTTCTTCGACTTTTTTAGTAGATTAATATTTTAAAAATAGCCTGTTCCTGTTTCATGTAAATGTGTGTCTGCACTGAAATCATGATCACTTGAACTTTAGAAAAGAGTCTTCCTTCTACAATACTTCATCATTATCAGAGTCGGCCATCCTTTGGATCTAATCCTGTTTCCAGGGAAACCATAATCCAAGATATGCCCCCTTTTCCATTTCATATGCGGAGCTCAATTAATTCCCCAGTAATGGAAATGAAATGGTTATAAATTACAGTATAAAAATGTAAAGCCTGGAGAGTGTAAATTATCACTGCGACCGACGCTGCCATGAGAGCGATGTGATGGTGAGGCTCTACGCAGCAATGCATGGAATAACAGATTTATCTCTGTGGGGAGTGGGTGACATAAGATTTGCATTTTATAATAGTAAAGGACGGAAGGGAGTAGGGTGATGTAGATTGAGGTATATGAATCTCCCAGACACTATAGTTTCACTGTTATTAAAGGAGCTGGCATGCATTAAAAAGATGACATGCCTATTGCTGTGGTGCGCAGGGGAAAAAAAGGAGATACACCGGAATTGTTTTACACATTTCTCTAGTCCCAGTGTCATCAGATCGTTTCCCACGCTGGGTAATAATCATAGTTTGATAATGTCACAGCTTCTTCTGGATAAGGCTAGGACTCTTTAAGCATTTCCATATCATTTGTCACCTCCCATAACTGCACTGAATAAGCTTTGAAAACCAAAATGAGAAATCATGCAATTGTCAGCTTGTTGCATTGGCTTTCATTTCCCTGAAAGCCAATGCACAACTTGATTGGGCCTTTTAGCTTCAGATGTGATTTATTTCTGCTGGCAACGTAAATAAGAAAAAGCTGAAAATGACTACAAGCCAATAAAAGAATGGCATGGTGGCTAAATCTCCGCAAATATAAACACTACTGGAACTAATGCAGTCATTTGCAGTGTGAAGTTGTATAATTGTATTTAAAAAGGAATCCTGTATAGAGTAAACCATGTCTTATATAACCAGTGAAGATAATTAAAGAATCAAACGCCACGCTAGCTGTATTGTGAGGCTGTGCTTTGGGCTAAATGCTAACATCAGCATGCTAACACATTTTAGCGCTAAACACAAAGTACAGCTGAGGCTTATGGACACTGTATTGGTGTTTTAGGAAAATGGATAATATCAAACCTATTGGACAAATTGAAATTCGTACTTAGAAGGACATTAATGGCACAGATGTGCATGCGCCGACCAGCCCGTTGAGATTAGATTTGTACTATTTTTAAATAGCTTGTTCTTATTCGATCTAACTTCTTATTTGTCACATTAATAACTTCTATTAGTAACTTCCTAAGGTATGGTGATCCAAACGTTCTTGTAGTGAGAGATTGTCTTTTAGCTGCTGAATGCGGAAACATGGCTGAACAAGGACATACCTGATGACAGCGTGTCCATCGATGGCTTCCAGACTTTTCAGACCAACAAGGATTGCATCAAAAGCTTCCTCATGTCTTCATCAGGACCCTGAGTCTACAGAGGTTTGATGTGGACTTTTATTGCACATTTTTACTTCAAATTATGTTTGAATAAAAATGTATTTATTTTCTTCTAATATGGTGCACCTTTCCGAGAACCAGCACCTTATCGTGGTGGAGAGGTTTGTGTGCCCCGATGAACCTGGGGGCTGTGTTGTCTGGAACCTTGTGTTCCTGGTAGTGTCTCCCATGGCAAATTGGTCTCAGGTAAGGGGCCAGACTAAGATTGGTTCAAAAAGACTTCATGAATAACACAATTGGAAGCGAGGATACCCAGCCCGAGGAAGCCCGGGGTCCCCTTCTGGAGCCAGGCCCAGAAGGAGGACTCGTCAGCGAGCGTCTGGTGGCCGGGCTTGCCACGGAGCCCGGCCGGGCACAGCCCGAAAAAGCAACGTGGGCAACACCTCCGCTTCTCCGTCCCGCGGGCCCACGACCTACGGGGAAACAACGATGGGGTCGGGTGCGCTGCCAGAAGGGTGGCAGTGAAAGCAGAGGGTCTCGACGGACCAGACTCAGGCGACAGAAGTTGGCTTTGGGGACGTGGAATGTCACCTCTCTGGGGGGGAAGGAGCCGGAGCTCGTGCGGGAGGTGGAGCGTTACCAGTTGGATCTGGTGGGGCTCACCTCTACGCACAGCGTCGGCTCTGGAACCTTACTTCTGGATAAGGGTTGGACTCTATTCTTCTCCGGAGTTGCCCAAGGTGTGAGGCGCCGAGCGGGTGTGGGGATACTCACAAGCCCCCGGTTGAGTGCCGCTTTGTTGGAGTTTACCCCAGTGGACAAGAGGGTTGCCTCCCTACGCCTGCGGGATATGGGGGGGAAAACTCTGTTGACTGTTGTGTGTGTGCTTATGCACCAAACAGCAGTTCAGAGTATTCGGCCTTCTTGGAGACCCTGAAAGAAGTCTTGTATGGGGCTCCTGAAGGGGACTCCTTAGTCTTGCTGGGAGACTTCAACGCACACGTGGGCAATGATGGAGACACTTGGAGGGACGTGATTGGGAGGAACGGCCCCCCTGATCTGAACCGGAGTGGTGATTTGCTACTGGACTTCTGTGCTAGTCATGGATTGGCCATAACAAAAACCATGTTCGAACGTAAGGATGCTCATAAGTGTACGTGGTACCAGAGCACCCTAGGCAGAAGGTCCATGATCGATTTTGTTATCGTATCATTGGACCTGAGGCCGCATGTTTTGGACACTCGGGTGAAGAGAGGGGCGGAGTTGTCAACTGATCACCATCTGGTAGTGAGTTGGGTCGAGTGGTGGGGGAAGCCTCTGAACAGACCTGGTAAGCCCAAACGTGTAATGCGGGTGAACTGGGAACGTCTGGAGGAGTCCCATGTCCAGGAGGCCTTCAACTCACACCTCTGGCAGAGCTTTTCAGGCATCCCTGTGGAGGCTGGGGACATTGAACCAGAGTGGGCGGTGTTCAAAGCCTCTATTGCCGAAGCTGCGGCAGGGAGCTGTGGTCTCAAGGTCTTAGGTGCCTCAAGGGGCGGTAACCCTCGAACCTCGTGGTGGACACCGGTGGTCAGGGAAGCCGTCCGACTCAAGAAGGAGGCCTTCCGGGATATGTTATCCCTGGGTACTCCTGACGCAGTTGCAAGGTATCGACAGGCCCGAAGGGCAGCAGCCTCAGCCATGGCCGAGGCAAAGCAGCGGGTGTGGGAGAAGTTCGGAGAAGCCATGGAGAAGGACTTTCGGTCGGCACCAAAGTTGTTCTGGAAAACCGTACGACACCTCAGGAGGGGGAAGCAGGGTACCATCCAAGCTGTGTACAGTAAGGATGGGGCGCTGTTGACCTCAACTGATAGTGTGTTAGGGCGGTGGAAGGAACACTTTGAGGAACTCCTGAATCCGACAACTCCGCACTCTATGTTAGAGGCGGAGCTGGAGTATGAAGGGGGATCAATTCCAATCTCACGGGGGGAAGTCACTGAGGTAGTTAAACAGCTCCACAGTGGCAAAGCCCCGGGGGTGGATGAGATCTGCCCAGAAATGCTGAAGGCTCTGGGTGTTGAGGGACTGTCATGGTTGACACGTCTCATCAACATTGCGTGGAAGTCGGAAACAGTACCGAAGGAGTGGCAGACCGGGGTGGTGGTTCCTCTCTTTAAAAAGGGGGATCAGAGGGTGAGTGCCAATTACAGACGCATCACATTACTCAGCCTCCCCGGGAAAGTTTACTCTAAGGTGCTGGAAAGGAGGGTCCGGCCGATTGTCGAACCTCAGATTGAAGAGGAACAATGCGGTTTTCGTCCTGGTCGTGGAACGACGGACCAGCTTTTCACTCTCGCAAGGATCCTGGAGGGGGCCTGGGAGTACGCTCATCCGGTCTACATGTGCTTTGTGGATTTGGAGAAGGCGTATGACCGGGTTCCCAGGGAGATACTGTGGGAGGTGCTGCGGGAGTATGGGGTGAGGGGGTCTCTGCTCAGGGCCATCCAATCTCTGTACTCTCAAAGCGAGAGCTGTGTCCGGGTCCTCGGCAGCACGTCGGACCGATTTCCGGTGAGGGTTGGCCTCCGCCAGGGCTGCGCTTTGTCACCAATCCTGTTTGTGATATTCATGGACAGGATTTCGAGGCGTAGTCGTGGGGGAGGGGGTTTGCAGTTCGGTGGGCTAAGGATTGTACCACTGCTTTTTGCAGATGATGTGGTCCTAATGGCTTCATCGGTCTGTGACCTTCAGCACTCACTGGATCGGTTCGCGGCCGAGTGTGAAGCGGCTGGGATGAGGATCAGCACCTCCAAATCTGAGGCCATGGTTCTCAGCAGGAAACCGATGGATTGTCCACTCCAGATAGGGAATGAAGCCTTACCCCAAGTGAAGGAGTTCAAGTATCTCGGGGTCTTGTTCTCGAGTGAGGGAACAATGGAGCGTGAGATGGGCCGGAGAATCGGAGCAGCGGGAGCGGTACTGCAGTCGCTTTACCGCACCATTGTGACGAAAAGAGAGCTGAGCCAGAAGGCAAAGCTCTCTGTCTACCGGGCCATCTTCGTTCCTACCCTCACCTATGGTCATGAAGGATGGGTCATGACCGAAAGAACGAGATTGCGGATACAAGCGGCCAAAATGGGATTTCTCCGCAGGGTGGCTGGCATCTCCCTTTGGGATAAGGTGAGAAGTTCAGTCATCCGGGAGGGACTCGGAGTAGAACCGCTGCTCCTTCGCGTTGAAAGGAGCCAGTTGAGGTGGTTCGGGCACCTAGTGAGGATGCCACCTGGGCGCCTCCCTAGGGAGGTGTTCCAGGCACGTCCAGCACCGAGGGGTAGACCTAGGACCAGGTGGAGGGATTATATCTCTTCGCTGGCCTGGGAGCGCCTTGGAATCCCCCAGTCAGAGCTGGTTGATGTGGCCAGGGAAAGGAAAGTTTGGGGCTCTCTGCTGGAGCTGTTACCTCCGCGACCCTGACGGAGAAGCGGGAGAAGATGGATGGATGGATAATATGGTGCAACTGTCATGAACCTAATTCCCCTTGTATCATTAGTCATTACATTATTTTTGATTGATGATTGATAGATCATAGTGGGGCTGGAGAAAAGGTGTGTACACCATTCAACGGAAAACCACCCAATTCTTTTTGACATACTTCGTTTGACCACAATGGTTTAATAGACGCACCAAAAGACACTATTGTGACCGACAAGCCTCCACACTGATGCCACTGTTCACAGGGCTTTAACACTGAATACTTATCACGGCACCCTTCAAATGTGAGGCCATGTTTGTTCTGACACTGCGTCAACGCCAGTTCTATCTTGACTGGATTTCCGGCATTTTTCAGAGAAAAATAAAGATATTTAAGAACAGAATAGAAGACGTATACAAAAAGTTGACATTTAGCAAGAACCTTCCCTTGACTCGTCAGCTATGTAGCGACAGCATGCCTGCTTGCATTATTGAAAATGGCATGCTGACATGGTTTCCTGCTATTCTCTGTCACCAGATGGCTGACACAGATCTTCACTTTGCAAATCACATCTCGCCAGTGACTGTGAGGAGGAAAGTGTTTGTCCTCCCTCTCTCCCGCTATGCTTTCATCGCCGCTGCCTTCTGTTTTTATCGCACCAAACGCCTGGCATTGAAGCGGCCGGCTATTAAATAAATTAGGTTTCCTCCAGTGGGCCTGACAAAGACAGGCCAATTACGTGACCTGCTTTAGTGCTTTGTTTTCCAGCCTAACCTCAACCCTCCCCGGGGGTCAATTACACAATATGATATTATATTGTTTGGAACCATTTAAAGCTAAGATAGGGTTACTTTAAAATTTGACTCCATTACAATTACTAGTTACCTGTGGACATTATTTTGTATCACTGACCTAATCTGATATGTGTGCACATGCTTTGTAAGTGTAAACCTGCTATTAATCCACACATTTCCCCAAAACTCCAACATGAATCCCGCCCCTTAGTACATGATTGGCTAAGGGGTGGGATATATCTAAGCGGTTGACCAATCACAACAGAGCTGGCCCAACTAACCATTCGGAGTTGCATGGACCCCTGGTTTCAGACTGAGGGTGATAAGAGGTGCTTCAGCACAGGCGGTATGAGAAAAATAAAGACCGTTTTGAACATTAAAGCATGGAGACATTTCGCAGTAGAGACACAGAATACTAATATTAACCTAAAAATGAACATAATATGTCTTCTTTAACATGCTGATTGCATGCCTGTAACATGTTCTCCAATACTTCCAGAGCCTCTGCTATTAAAAGCTCCCTCACTTTCACCCTTCCTAGCTATCATCAAGCCAGTCGCTTCTCCTCTGCTCCCCCTGTCTGTCTCAAGCTGATCTCCTCGTCACGTCATGGTGTTACTCTGCACATGCTCAGTCTCCAGTACAGCTCCAAGACTCTTACGTCGACGAGCAAACTTCTCCAGTCTGCAAGGGACCAGCTGTCAGTACGGCGGGTATCTCCCTACTCATTGCATGCATCACAGAAAAAATTACCGAGTGGAACACCACCATCAGGGAGGAGAGAGAGGAGTCTGCTGCGAGGGTGCGCCTCCCCAGCTTCCCCAACAACTTTTTCTGATGGCAATTAGCAAGAAGCCACTGCACTCATCTTTTTGGTGTATGGATAAATAAATGTAAACCTTGGCTAATGGCCCTCAGGAGTGTAGCATGATATCTCCAGTGGCTTGTTATATTCTGCTTTCCACTTCCTGTTCACGGTCTATTAGCAGTCCAGTCACTGAGCTGCTGTAGGGAAGGGAAGAGCAGAGAAAGGACGATAAAACCACACGTTTACAAATATCTGAGCGTCCTCTGTGTGTTTCATTCTTTGTCAGGACGTTTAATAGTTCTGCCATATTCTTTATTTTGTCATGCATTATACAACAGAGCATTTCTCCATCTGTCGATACTCCTTGTCTGTTGTACATAGCTTTAGGTCCTTAGTCCCCATTGAGGAGGTATATGATAAAACCAGTGTTGCCACAGTTACTTCGAAAAGGTAATCTGATTACTCCTTTAAAAAGTAACTCAGTTACTTTTCTGATTACTTGATTTTAAAAGTAACTAAGTTAGATTACAAGTTACTTTATTAGTTACTTTCAGGCCGCTGCCGACAACCCCCCGCCCCCACCCTTTAACTTTGTAACTTTAATCTGATTACTGGTTTGGAAATAGTAACGCGTTAGATTACTCGTTAATGAAAGAAGTGGTCAGATTAGAGTAACGCGTAACTAAGTAATGCGTTACCGACATCACAGCTCAAAAATAAATCTTGAACACTGAAAAACACACTTTTAAAAAGATTAAAAAGGGCTATTATTGGGGAATATTTTGACGTATACACATTTATTGCACAAGTGATTTTTTACATTATCAGGATGGCATATGACTGTAATACAAAATAAATAGCAGTGACCATGTTCAACATAATTAACCGGAAGTGGGGAAAGAGGCAGGGTTCCCTAGGTGGATAAATTAACTGGAGAGATATAAAATAACATCAGATTTATACTTAAAGTGCATATATAAAATATAAGCTCAAATTCATAATGGGAGAAGACCATTGTGAGTTTGAGACTCATAACTTCAACCAAAAGGTGGTGATGCAATCATCCTTTATCTTTAACCATAACATACAAGGTGCCACACAGATCTGCAGTTCCTGCTCCAACATGAATATGATAATTGAAAATGGGAAAGCACTTAATCATCAGCTTTATAAATATGTATTCATGCACAGCAGACCCCGGTGACAGGTTAAAAGCGTGAACTTGACTTGAATTAAACGGGCACTCTCGGCACTGGTCAGGGCAAATTAAAAGGTCCGTGTTTTGTTTGGGCTCTGGAGGGCGAGCGCTGATAGAGCACTGCTGATGAATAACTTATCAGATCCCCTCATTATTAAATGCTTTCAAGAGCATCGTTCCATGGGGCTCCCGCTAAATTAAAGGCATTGGAATGTGACTCTGTGACACCGTATTATGTGTCGAGGGCCCTTAACGGCAACTGAGGCTAAAATAGTTGACCTTGTTAGCATATGAAGGCTTGGGGAGTACGATATCAGGATTCCAAAAAAAAGTGGATTCCTTTACAGATAAAAAAACATTTGTCTATAAAGGAACTACAGCATGGTCCCATGGCTTCACTTCACCACCGCTAAGACACATTCATTTAGACACTTGTTATCGACCGCCATTTTTAAATTGACCAGTGTGGTATTTACTGACGGATTTTTTGTTGTAGAACAAAATGTTAAAATCTCTTCAGCTTGTGTTAACCACAGAGCTTATTTTAGGCTAACATCTAAAAACAAAGTCAGAAAACCATTGACTTCATGGTACACTTGGGAACTGGAAGTTGGTGAAATGCAAACCAATTTCCCGGTTTCAGGACTCTTTCCTGCAGAACTGTATTGTCATGTATTTTAAATTTTGTTAGCATTCGTTTTAACCTTTGGTAGAGTTGATTACAGCAGTGGCAGTTAGCATATCGCTTACAAGAGTTGTGGCTTCAGTTTCATTACATCATTTAGAGCAATGGTCATACTGTCTTTGTTGTTCCTAATTAATTAGTACTATAGCATTCAAGGGGAATTGATACCAGTCCTGATCAAGCTCATACTCTTAATGGACATAGTCCTCGAGTGACCCCCAAAGCGACTCTGCTGAAACTTCATCTTCATGTGTCCCGACCTGCCTATCTGTCACGGCTTTAGATGGCAACGACTCTGGCATCGAGGGGGCAGCAGTCAGCGCTTCTGCAGACCACATCCCCTGATAGCACTGTCCTGATGAATGATATCCACCTGTCACTGAATGGGCACCCAAAGAAGACTTACGCACCGTCTCTTGTAATAGAAAGCACTTCTCTTAAAATCCAGTACTGACTCATTCCTCAACCTGACAACCTGTACAGTGGGCTGCTGAAGCACTACCTGCTGAAACACAGTGGCTTCTCCTGGGCAACAACTTGTGAAAGCTGCTTAGTATGATAATACCGTTAATTAGACCAAGATAAAAATGGTTTGAAAAGTTTTATGACTGATCCTTGCCTGCAACCCACCTCGGAGCAAGTTATCTCGAAGAGCGTCTTAAATATTCACAGAACTTCTTCCCAAGGAACATCAGATACTTCCTACTTGTACCAGGGCATTTAAAAACTCTGTATCTATCTATCTAGCTATCTTTGCCGCTCAGATTTCGTCTTATCTTTATGTTTGAGGGAGTTTCGATCGCTCTGTGGGATCTCTGGAGATGAAGGGTACTTTACTACTCCGTATGAGAGAAATTCACCTCAGGCTCAGGGAGGAAAGCTGCCCACACATCATCTGCTTTACACCTCAAAATAGATGGAGAAAAAAATCAATGGTTTCTTATAAACACATCCACACACACACACACACACACACACACACACACACACACACACACACACACACACACACACACACACACACACACACACACACACACACACACACACACACACACACACACACACACACACACACACACACAGTGAGTAGAGGCAGATTTTTCCTGAAATTGATATGATATGACATGAATATGACAACAAAAAGGTTTGGAGGATGGAACCTTTTTTATAAATGTTTGGCCTTCAAACTGCTGTGGCAGGTGAAGAAGTGTGAGTGGAGGACGATGTTGGTCTTCTAAGAGGCTTTCTGTTCAGCACTACATGCTAGTACAGCTTAGTCCGCTGCAGCCTTTTATCAAACGACACAGCTGTCATTTTTGGATGATCCCCTTGTATGCCCTTCGGCTTGGACATCGTGTCCAAACATGTAATATTTCCACATCTTACAGAAGAGTTTACAAAGACTCTTGGTTCTTCAGTGACTTAGTAGGGTTACTTTAAAGGGGCTCTATTATGCTCATTTTCAGCTTTATATTCCTATGATGTGCCTCTACTTTTGCCTCTTTTCACCCTCTGTCTGAAACCAGAGCCCAGTCTGCCTTGATTGTTTAGCTGACCGACCGTGTCGCGATTGGTCAACCGCTTAGAGATGTCTCGCCCCTTATCACGTACAATGTGCTGGAGCGCTAGCCAACTGAAGTAAGAGTGTAACATAGTGATGTCACATGTTACAGAAGTAAACAAAGGGAGGCATTTCAGACATAGGGAGAAGCGGAGACAAACTACTTGCTACTACTTACATGCACAGAAAGCTATATAAAACACCACAGGAAAATTAAAACCACAAAAAAGCAAAATAGGGCGTCTTTAAAATTGTCATCATTTAGCTTAAGGAATGTTTTGAATGTAATAAAGAAATGTAATAAATAAAACTCACACTGCATAAATCTATAACACAGTATCCAATATCCAGCTCACCCTTAGGCAAATGCTTCACAAGTTTGTTAAACAAGTGTTTGTCAAAAGCGGTATGAATGAATAATAAGCCAACGTTAAACAAATAAGGCTGCCACTGCTATATTCCAACCTGCCATCAGTTGTGCAGGGAACACATTTGTCATGCTGCCGTCATTGATCGGTGCGTTACAGAGAACTGCTCAATTGCCTCCTAACAGCACAGAGCACACAGCAGTCAATGCACGTAAGAAAAAACTAGGAAAACACATTAAGGCAGAGAAGAGAGGAAAGAAAAATGTCTTTCTAAATTTTCTAAAGCAAAAGGAAAATATGGGTTTGTTCACAAGAAATATTGAATTTCACATCTCAGGAAAAATATTTGTTTGTAGAATTACGTAAGTAAACGTAGCGATGCTTTATTGTGAAAATAGATTATTTGATTGATCAAATGGAATCAGACGTGTTCTTTGGTCTCTAATTGCATCTGTGCTGCTGATAAAACAAATCCTCATGGTTTATACTTGGTTTTCATCTCTCTCAAGCAACAAACAACCTTTCTGGGCCTCACACTTTCCCTGAGATTATAGGATATTATATCACCAGACATGAGTTTCTCTCCCACACACTCCCCACCTGCCTGAAACGTCTCAATTGGATTCATTTGTTTTACTTTCGGACATCACAATGTAAAACTCGCATTTCTATTGGCTGGTGCTCCGACTTATTGTATGTGATCGGCTAAGAGGCTGTACACCACTAAGCGGTTGACCAATCACAACAGAGACGGCCAGCTAACCAAACAGAACAGACTGGGCTCTGGTTTCAGACAGAGGGTGAAACGAGGTGCTGCAGCACAGGCAGTATGAGAAGAATGAAGAGCTTTTTGAACAGTAAAGCATGGAGACATGTCACAGTAGAGGCACATAATACTAATATGAATCTGAAAACAAGCAGAATATGTTCTCTTTAATTGGTATAACTTGATATTAGAAATATATGAATGTGCATGACTATGTAGAGAAGGATGTTTGGTTGTTTGAATACCTATTTTTTATTTATTTATATACTAAAACTGTGGTAGTTGAAAGTGAAGACAGTGAGCGTCAGGATGAGATAATCACAGATCAAAGGGGTCGTTCTCAGGGACCCCCAAGTTCCCGAAAAATATGATGAAATATGTTGTGTGCATACAAATGTAAGTAATGCCTTAGAGGGCAAAGAGTTGATATTCATTTAAAATAACTCTTAAGTCAACTCACAAGTCAAAAATGTCCCCTGAGTGTACTTGTGTGAATGAGGAGTTATTAATGGGTTTCCAAGCTAATGGGTATTGATAGGCCTTCAGTAACGTACCCTCATGCTCTGCCAGAGCCCTTTGTGCTCGAGTTCAGTTGTTCTTCTGCTTCGTTTGGCAATTTCATGTCTCATAAAACACAGCTTCAAGTGATCTTCAGAACCAGCCTCCAATAATGTCATGGGGGAGTTGGAGAAAGCAGAGGTCTTCTGGCTGTGTAGTAATTAAACACTGACTCATTGTGGCTGCCTCCTTTTTGGCTGCTGAGTTCTCTTTGAGGTCTAAAATTCATTGACGTAGAGTAGTTCAGGAATGAGTCATAAAATCAGAAAATTAGTTAGCTCTCGAAGTAAGCCTTTTGTTTAATGTATTTTCGGTTGGTAGCCTGAAAACAGGTCCTATGTTAACACAAGCCGAAGAGATTTTACAACATAAAATACGTCAGTAAATATCCCACCTGGTGAATTAAATACTGGCGGTTGCAAAGTGTCTAAATGAGACGACTAGACGTCATCACGCCCAACATTAGCCGCCTTTAGCTTAGCGGTGGTGACGCGAAGTCACGTAACCGAGCTGTAGTTCATTTATAGCCCAACGTTAGCTTTTTACTTCAAAAAACATCAAGTGGTGTTAATCTGTGGAGATTATTCTGCTGATCAAGCAATTAAGTATCAAAAACATTTGTTTGCCACAGATATTACTTCCTGCAATAATCAAAAATCCAATGATAAAAACCCATTGGCTTTTGGTCGGCCTACAAACATCTGTCTTCACTGCACCACTGTTAGTATCTACAGCTTCTCTGTGTTTCCCATGTAAGCCGAGGACAGTGTGAAACAACACACCTCATCCCAGTGTTTCATTCTTGATTTTACAGTCTTCCTTTATCTAAGGACCACTGAGCCAGCAGTCTGTATTTTCTCTGCCCTCTGAAGCAGAGTAAAGGATGCACTAAACCAGACCAGTGTTTGTTTACCTCCAAATAAAACCCTCTGATGTGTCACTGTACTTTCTGTTTTAACCTGGCATTTCCAATCTCTGAGCTTTTATTATTTATCTGTTCCAGTGTACATCTTCCTCTGCCTATTTACTGGTTGTACTGTATTTGTTTTACAGAGTTGCTGTTTTGTGTGCAGCATGACGAGGTGATAAAAACACTTTAGCGTAATGGAACAGCTGCTTTTAACAGCTCCATAAATGTGATCCCTGTAATGTAAAAAGGCGCTTTAAGGCTCCTGGCATCAAATTGCTGCGCATATAATTTAGTGTTTTGTAGAATTTGACATTGTTACAGCTCTTTATTGTGACACAAATCTCTCTTTGATATTTTTATGTATCTCTTGGACAGGATGATTGCATAAATATGGCAATTACACTCAAGCTTCTCTTCTTAAAGCCACCAGCCTCTTCTTCCATCTCACTTTGTGCCAACCACACTGTTATTATATTCATATAAACAGCCTCCAAGCAGACAAAAGTCATTTCTGAAATATGAAGAGGTTTTGTGGTCAAATATTAGATAATTCATTCTTTCTGTAGTTCTAAGAAGAGGTCTAATCATCCCAGAATGATTATGTCAGATTAGTGAGTTAATGTAAGGATCGCCAGCTACCAAATTGTTAATTAACACGTTGAGCAGTAGTGACGTCATAGTTCATAGCCGGATGATTCATCAAGTTGGTGAACATTTTTGTTACGAACCCCCTTCCACTCCACTAGGGGTCTCTGTGTTTGCATTCTGATTGCTGGCTCTAATCTGTGTTACAGGTGTTCAAGTCATCAGCATGATGAGCCACACCTGGGTATAAAAGGCCAACACCTCTCATTCCTCTGTTAGACACGGCCAAGTCTTTGATTGCTGCACATTTCCACAGACGCACAAATACTGAATCCCATGTTTGTTAAGGCTTGGTAAGTTCATTCATTTTCTTACATTTTAAATAAATATGGTTTTTGTTGCAATGAAACCTGATCGGTCTACCATCTTTGTTGCATCCTATGAGACGAGCTATAACCTATGTGTTGTTAAGTTGGTGAAGCTGTTTCTTCATTTGCATGTGATTATATAATATTCAAACATTTGTGCACATATTTATTACTACTGTATTTTACTTAGATGCGCCGAGACCCTGCTGCTCACCCGTAAATGCTTTATTTGTAAATATATTACCAACGTTAGTATAATATTATTTAATTACACAACCTTGCCTGTACTTTGCCTCACATATGCAACAACTTGTATACACAGTAACCCATAAACCTTGAATATACTGCAACTTTAAATATAAAATAACTATGAACATACTGTTGGAGGCAAATTGCATTTTGTGGTGCTTTGTGCAATGACAATAAAGTAAACTTAAAGAAAAAGCAGCACATTGTTGTGTCTCGGCAAATATGCTGAATTATGGTTATGGTTTTTTGACCTTAGTTTATGTATATGTATTGTCTAGTCTGTGTCCAATAATCTTTTTTGTTGCCTGCCAATTCCGGTTTTATTTTATCACTAACATCCTTTCTGATTTCAGGTAGCTTGATTCCCCTCCTTGGTTGTCCCTCCCCTTGAACTGATTAACTGCCCCGCCCTTATTGTTTACACCTGTGTTCACCTTGTATATTTAAGCTGTGTTTGTGTCTGTGCCCAGTGCCAGATGGTTTTGAGTTATCACCACGCTAGTGTGCGTTATGCTTTGACTTTTGTGACTATGGAATATTACCTCTAGTAAAAAAACATTTTTTGGAAACTCCTTTTGGGTTTTATCATTTTATTGTGCCCCAGACGTAACACACCTTTCCACATTTGAGAACTATTGATTTATATCCAAGCAATGCATCTGTTATCCAAATGTGCTGATTGGTTTGATTCATCTACAAAATGTTGCAGATCCAATATAATGTGCTTCAGTGCTTTGAGTTTGTTTATGTATTCCTGCCAACGCAGCCTACCTTCTGCTGTCATGATACAGAAAACTCCTTGCAGTAACTCATCGACTTTGCAATCTGATAACAATTCAAATATCCATAATCTGCCATTGACATACATGATGAGAGGTATTGGTTTCAGATGGCTTCAATTACTATTAATGGGTTTCTCACTGATAGGGATAAGAAGTAGTTATGCAAATAACCCCAAATTGATCCATGTGCAGGTGCTGACAGTGCACATTGGTTGGGCCCCGCTGCCCTTGTAATACAGTTGGTATTGATCAGACGAGCAGACAAGGAAAGACATATTGGATCCAGAGCTCACCAGGACCCAAAAAATCCCGCTAAATTAACTTTCAGTCGTTGAGTTTGAGTTCATTCACGCTCTCTCAGTGAAGCAACTAGCGCCTGACATGAAGACAGGCTATCATCACTTTCCTCTGACTGGCAGCAGGAGTAGTAATTAGTGCTAATAACCTGAGACATGAAATGAACTGTCTGTGCTCCACTGGAGATCCCCATTGGGCATGGCAGCTGGAGAGCTGCACAGAACGGGGGGGAAAAAAGTGTGTACATTTTTATATGGGCATCATTTTTGAAAATACATCGAGTTTCTCCTAATGGAAGTGATTATCAGACACAGACAGTATCTGTTTTCAGTATTTTATGCTAAGCTATAAGCTAACAAGCTTCTGGGTGTAGCCATATATTTACAGCAGAGACATGACCTCCCAGGCTCTGGAATTCCCTCCCCCAAGATCTATGTGATTCCGAGTCCCTCACAGTTTCCACTCCATCCTCAAAATACATCCCTTTTCCTCTTTGTACTCATAGCCCCCCGTTGATCATCTTTGTTTGTTATGTGTTTGTACTCCCCCCACCCCAACCCTCCTTTATATTTTAGAGCACACATTGAGTCCCAGAAAATCTATACAAATATAATTTATTGTTATCATGACAGTGGGATAACCCTACTTATTCAGCTCTTTTCTTTCACTTTGCATTTAAAATGATAAAAAATTAAGTAGTCAGACTTTATGATCTTGCATATAAAACATAATGTTGTGATCCTCTGTATCAGAGCACCCTTTGGTCCTGAATGCCTTCCAGCGCTGATTTAGTGTATCCATGTTTTTCCTCTCCTCTCACTAACAAACATTATGCATCCCATTAGTGTGTCTTCGGTGAGCTGTGTGCTAATAGAGTCTGATTTGCTCTGTGGCTTTCAGTGCCCAGGAGCTAGCAGTTATTATAAAAATGGCTCTGAAAACTGAGAAGCAGCGTTTCACCACGGCCTCGGCGTACTCTAAAGAGACATCGAGAGGAAGGACAGTGATGAGGAGTGTGACAGCAGCTTGAAGCCCCGCAGAGGAGGGGATTATAAAACAAGGACATAAAGAGGGAGACAAAAGAAAAGCGTGGAACGGGAGAGGGAGAGACAGTAGCTGTAGATCTTGAGGAAGAGGATCCCAGGCATGAGGAGCTGTCAGGCTTTCCCTGCAAGTGTTTTCATTACCCGTCTCTCCGGCTCTCAGGATTAGATTAAGTTGCCAACCAGTCATAAAATGTGAAGAAAGAAAGTCCCCGGGCTTTGTGTGTCAGTGTTTGTTCAGAGAGTGTGAGGAGCTGGAGAACACTCGCACACTAATTATGGCACACATCTGAGAAAATGTGGAAGTCTGATTATTTACGTAGACGGGCCTTATTCTGCTTTTTTGGTTATTCCTTTCCTATAGTGTGTGACGTAGGTTTTTGTGCGTGTAAATGGTCTGCAAAGGCTAAAATCCCTGTGTTCCTTCCATCTCTAAGCGATTGACGAATCACAACAGAGCTGTCCAGCTAACCAATCAGAGCAGACTGGGCTGTGGTTTCAGACAGAGGGTGAATAGAGGTGCAGCACAGGCAGTATCAGAAAAATAAAGAGCTTTTTGAACATTAAAGCATGGAAACATGACACAGTAGAGGCACAACATACAAATATGAACCTGAAAATGAGCAGAATGTCCCCTTTAAGTATAAAACAGTAGCAATGCCATGTTGTGAAATGACTTGCAATTAAAAGTCTTTCTTTAAATATACTTAAAGTATCAAAGTAAAGTACTTATCGTACAGAATGGCCCATTATAAGGAACATGTATGTTTTAATATTATAAATATGTTGCACTTGGTAAAAGTGAGGTTTATTTAAATTACGTTACTACTGGGTAGAAGTATAAAAATTGGAATGGAATACAGTTACATCTTTTGTATCCTGAATATGTAATCCTGTTACATGTAATCTGTTCTCCCTAAGAATGTTACACCGAGCTCAAGCTGCACAGTTTCAACAAAGCACTCGCACATCCCTGACCAGAATCATAACAGCTGCACTTGGTATGGGCCGGCTGTGTGGAAGTTCTTTAATCAAACATGTCGAGACAAGAGATGTAGTGCTGAGGGATTCAATAGCCTGAGGCTTTCAAACAGAACAACTGAAAAAAACAATGAGGCGGCCTCTCCTCTGCACTACAGACAAACTAACACACTGAGTGTATGGAAGATATTAAGGGCACTAATGTGCGAATGATTTTGAGGTCTGACCAGAAAGGAATATGTTTTTAGATCTGAGATTCCTTATTATGAAAAAAATAGGACCTTTTAAAAAAATATATCGGAATTATGTACAAATTAAGAATCATGAAGAAAAGTCAGAAATCTGAAAAAGTCCACATTTTGAAAAACAAACAACCAAACCTACAAAAAGTCTGAATATACACCGATGCTGATGGCATTAAAAAATCGTCTTCTGTCGGATGACAACAGACAACTGAATGCTGAATTCAAAGAAAATATGAGTCTTAAAATGACATGCATTCTATTTACCACTACACATGGTACTTATTTCTCTTAGAATACACGTCTCTTGACTCGTGCTGATTACTTCTCCTTCTTTTCCTTTTATCGGACATGCGATTCACAGTAAACATTGGTGCAGGAATTACGGGAGGAAGGTCTGGGTCAAATTTGGTAATGTGATTAAACGGTGTAAATTGTTTTTCAATGTGTTAAGGTTTCCAGATGGACCGGGAGCCTTAAAGGGACAGGCATTCATTCCAACTCTGTGAGCTCCTTTCTTCACATCGATTCCACAAGTCTTTCTTCTCTAACTCGGCTCTCTCTCCTTCTCAGACTGACCATACCTTAGCATGCACCTTTGCACACTTTCCATGACCTGGATTCTTTGATTTTCATATACACTTTTTTGTATAATGTATAAATCAGTATCTTCTTCCTAGCTCTCCTCGTCTACATGGAATTCTCTTCTTTCGGAGACACCTTTGATCCACTCACTCTTATCTTGTACTTGTTCTTCTTCGTCTGAGTCTTTCCTTGAGGGAGGTTGTTTCCTTTACTTCTCACTGCATTTGCTGTGATCTTATGCTTTCTTTCTTCCTAATGGTTTCGTAAACCTTATGTCATTATAAAGCACTGCGCTAATAGCCTGCAGGGTCATTCCATTTATTTATTTATCATTTAATTAGCTAAAGAAATGAAACCCTTGCTTCACCACACTGCAAAAATGGACCATTATCTCCTGCTCCTGAGATCATATCTGGCTAATTTAAATCCCAAAGGCAACGTTTACGATACTGGAAAAAGCAGATAGAAGATCTGGTACGTATAGAGCTAATGTTGAAGGACATTATTTATAGATGCCGGTCAAAGCAAACAGCATTATCAGTGTATAATTGAAAGCCAAGGGCATGTTCTCCATCATGGTTCTGCAGTGATACATATCTGGGGTCAGGCAGCAGTGTGCAACTGCAGCTTCCTTCTGTGCAGTCGGAAACACAATGATAAAGATAAATCACTTCCCTCTGCAGATACAATCATATTGCATGGTACAGTGCGTGAGAACACACAGTGCTATACAGTGCTGCAGGGTTGAAGTGAATGAGTGGACTGTTTGTACTCTGTGCTCCACAGTGCATCATATGTCTGTGCCTCGCAGTGCACAGTGACTGAGAATTATACTGTACACTTAGCTCCTGTTGTTCAGACTGTGAAACTGTGTGAGCTGCCTCTGAGTGTGTAGCAGTGTCACTGAGACAAATATATGTGTCCATTGTGTTCAGTGATTAAAGGGACCCTATTGTGCTTTTAGGCTTTTCCGTTTCCCCTTCCTCCTGTATTGTTATATAGATTTTTGTGCACGTAAATGATCCAGAACATAGTGACATCACTATGTAGCACTAGCCCTTCTATTGGCAAGTGCTCCAACACATTTTACATGATAGGCTAAGGGGCGGGACATCTCTTAGCAGTTGAACAATCACAAGAGAAAAGGCCATCTAACCAATCAGAGCAGACTGGGCTCTGGTTTCAGACAGAGGGTGAAAAGAGGTGCTGCAGCACAGACAGTATGAGAAAAATAAAGAGCTTTTTGAACATTAAAGCATGGAGATATGTCCCAGTAGAGGAAGAAAATACTGATATGAAACTGAAAAGTAGCACAAGGGAATCCTACTGGATGTGAAACATAGAGAGATTTCTTTAAAATATTTAAAGAAAACCCAATGAATTTCTGTCATTATTTAACAGTAGTGAAGCTACATAAATGGGCAATCTGAGCCTGGCTGTAGACTGAGATCATATCTGATCATACTGCTGCAGTCAATTCTGTCAGGACTGTGTATGTGGTACATCATGTCCTGTGCTTTTCTGCCTTCCGGACCAGGGACTATACGGGTGGTTAATAGCAATTTTCTAAAACACAGCACAGATATCTTCTTTATTTACATGAAGTTACAATCTTTGTGCCACAATTTTTATCACATTACCAAGTTTCACCCAAAGCTGCTCCCCTTATTCCAGCGTGGATGTGTTCCATGAATCACATGGCAGTGAAAAGACAAATGCAGTGGAGGAATCAGCACAAGAAACATGTGTTACACTGACTGGAGACAACTGGACATCACTACCTCGACCTTAACTCCCACAATGCACTGGTTCTTCAGGTGAAAATGGAGGGAAAGGTGTTTTGCTGAACCATGCTCCAGTCCATGGGTCACAGGAGTGTGAGATAGTGGACAGGGTCACCACAGCAGGAACAGATAGAGCTGCAGGATGATAGCAGCAGAGATCATAATCCCTGTGTAGCACACATTATACGGAGGGGGATCACAGCGGCACTATCCATACTTTAGCTAAGAAAATGTTTCGGACTTCATGCCAATAATTCAGAAATCATGTTATTAAAAAGCAAATACATTCTGGAAATCTATATTTTTCATCCTAGTTTTAACTGGGTCTGTGAAGGTGTTTATTTTCATCCACATTTCCCCTCGGTAGGAACTGCACTGAGGTCACTGTCTTTGTTCCTGTGAATCAACCTGCTGCACTGAGGCTCTTCAGACAGACAGAAACAGACAGGTTTTATTTGAACTTATACTTGTAAGATGACACACTTTCCCTAACTGTCTCACTCGCTCTTCTTGTTGTATTGCCAGTGGAAAACTGATACATAAACGAAGCGTTTTCAACCTGTATGTAACGTGAGGGATAATGGGCTGCAGGAAAACAGAATACCTTTAGGGACAAATGTCCAGCTTATTACATGACTAAATAAATAAACCACTGACTGACTGACTGACTCACAATATTGATGAAAATGTTCTCATTGAACTGCGGCAACAGCAACGTAACTTAAAATGATGGCAGCACGGATCAAGCTTTTCTGTAACTGTCCAAGTCTGTTCACATTTTCATTTCATTCACTTCCTGTCTGACTTCCTCTGCTGTTCCCGTTAGTGTTTACTTCCTGTCTGTTTCATTTGCTGTTCCCATTAGTGTTTACTTCCTGTCTTTATTCTTCTGCAGTTCCTGCTAGTGTTTACTTCCTGTCTGTCTTTTTCTGCTGTTCCCGTTAGTGTTTAAATCCTGTCTGTCTTTTTGTGCTGTTCCCGTTAGTGTTTAATTCCTGTTTGTCTCTTCTGTTGTTCCCGTTAATGTTTACTTCCTGTCTTTATTCTTTTGCTGTTCCAGTTAGTGTTTACTTCCTGTCTGTCTCATCTGCTGTTCCCGTTAATGTTTACTTCCTGTCTGTCTTCTTCTGCAGTTCCCTTTAGTGTTTACTTCCTGTGTCTTTTTCTGCTGTTCCCATTAATGTTTACTTCCTGTCTGTCTTCTTCTGTTGTTCCTGTTAGTGTTTACTTCCTGTCTTTATTCTTCTGCTGTTCCTGTTAGTGTTTACTTCCTGTCCGTCTCATCTGCTGTTCCCATTAGTGTTTACTTCCTGTCTTTATTCTTCTGCTGTTCCTGTTACTGTTTATTTCCGGTCTGTCTCATCTGCTGTTTTTGATAGTGTTTACTTCCTGTCTGTCTTTTTCCGTTGATTTCTTTGACGTCCAGCTCTCTGTCTTTTAACCTCAAACGTTAAATTGACCGATTTCTTTCTGCAGGTTGATATGATTGCACATAGTCCCTTGATCATCCTTAGTCTGCTCTCCATGGAAACGGTCTACTAGCTAAAAATAGCAGACCTCTGGAATATTCCAAAATGACCAATCAGCATCGAGTATTTAACAAAGCTATATTAGAACATCATGTGGTTTTTTTTAAGATGAAAGAAATGAGGTTGATTTGTAAAGAGCATAAAAAAGTTCTAACAGGATATTAATGACTGCTTTTGTATTCAGTCCAGTTTGGGACCCTCTTGAAAATTAAATGGTACAAAATATATATATTCCCATTTTAAATAAAGCATCAGTTTTGCCTGCAGGCGTTTGTTGAGCTGAAAGAGCAGAACAATATTACATAACATAAGGCACCTAGCAAACTATGGATATTTTGACATTTAAAACGACAGACTCCCTGTTTATTTGGAGATCCCAAACTAAACCACTAAATCATTTTAGAAATCTTGGAGAAATCTATGCAAATTCTCCAAAAGGCCTAGTTAACATACATTTACATACTGTATGTGTGTGCAACACATCGACACACAGAGTTTAGATTCTGTGCAACTCTCTGAGGGAGGAGTACCTTCAACACAACAAAGCAGAATAAAGATGATTCCTGATAAAAACCGTGATAGAAATATAACAGAACGGCAAAATGTAGTTAAATGTAATACAAAATACATACAAAAAAATCTAACGGGGTTCAAAGGATTAGTAAGCATCATGATATAATGAGACCGAGATAATAAATTCAACTTTTGGTTACTATGTTTCATCAGCACATCACACAGTACATACAAAATATATAATCAGATTACTTTTACATTTCTAAAAATGTATTTGTGTGGCTATTGGTAACACACACACACACACACACACACACACACACACACACACACAGCCAGCCAGCATTTCCCTTTATGTGCACCTTTACACAACATGCAATCCTTTGTTCCTTAAACATCACATCATGCCTCCAGGTGGCGTTCACTGTCTCCTGTGGGACCACCAGCTGTTTCCCAAAATCTCCATCAGATGTCTCTCCACCAGTAGCTGTCTGGAACGAGCCTGATCGTTTAATGCTTCACTGATATCACTACCGCTGACAAAACTACTCAGGTTCTTTCCCATTTACGTTACTCTAATCAAATGCCTTTTAGCTGCTGCTTTACATTTAGTGATCTTACCAAACAGGTTTTCTCAAATATACTTACTTCCTGTAAAATGTGCCTTTTGAGTGCATGCATCAGCAAATGCTGTTAACCTAAAAGGGGCATTATTTGGCCGCTGGTTCTTTGAAGGAGAGCATCCAGCTATAACTCCGCTGCAGGAATCACTTATTGTTCTGTTATTCCCTTTCTTCCTTCTAGCTGGGATATGAAGAGAGGCCTATTTTTTTTCAGAGCAGGAGGCCAAGAGCCATTTTTCACTGAGACCCACTCGTTCTCGTCAGGCACTTTGACAGCCACCCAGAGACACACAGGTCAGGTCATAGTGGCAGAGATGTGAGGATCATTTGTAATGACTTTCCTCTCCTCATCCATCAGGACTCCATTGGGACTCCACCGGCACTCCAGTATCGTCCATAAGGAAGCTGAGCATCCTTCAGGTTGCATCTGTGAATATCGACAGTGTTTCTCTTTGACTGAAATCATTTCCATGTCTATGTGCAGAGAGAGGTTACTCAGTTTTGAAGTGGCTGCTTTCTACTGCATTTCAAGACTAAATTTGACCACTTTTTCTACAAATGATGTATGGGTTTAGGATAATCAGCTACCTCAAGCCGTGAAATTGCTGTTAAAGGGGGAGAAAATTAATTGAGCTGGATCCAGTTACATTTTTGCAAAAGCATTAGGCAAGAATGCTTGAAATAGGACACTACGTCTACAGATACAGCGATACAGATATAAAAACTCAAATGTGCCTGAACACATGCGGATAAATAAACATCTTCACCAACTTGACGAAACATGTGCCGAGTTTACTTAAAGCGCTGCATAAACAAAATTCTGAAAATACAAAACGCGGCAGGAAACCAGGGGACACTAAAAAGTGATGCACACAGCTGGGCCCGGGACGCTTGTGGAAGTTCGGGGATTGTAAAGTTGGCCAACTGTCACTGTTATTGGGAACTAACCTAAAATGTACGTTTTATCGGCTAATTTTAACAAAGTGATCACATGATTCCTTCAGGTATTATTGCAGATCTGCTGTAAACCAGCTTGCTAACGTAGCTACCCTAATCATTTCAAATATAGGCCTACTGACGAAACACGTACAATTAGGAAATAGACGAATCCCAAGCGTCAATGTACAAGTTCAATAAAGTCAAAATGCACCACTTGGCCTCTCTGATGCCATATATTTTACCATTGGAATATCTTTTAACTCATTAAACCAGGCTGAAACACTAGATATAATTAATCCTCCAATAAAATGTGTGAGCAGTGCCCGGCAGACATCATCAGAACACATTTCACAAGCAAATTAACCATAAAATTTAATATTGAGACATTATATTAACATTAAAGATGCACCACTGGCAAATTGTAAAAAAAAAAAAAAGGCAGATAAAAAGAAAAATGTCACTCTAGAGCTATGAAGCCCAGCCACACACTAGAGCACACACTTTGGGGAGTCACAATTTAGAGAAATAATAATAATGTACTGTATTTCGTTGTGCATGAAATGCCTCCCAACGCTCACATTGTCAGCTGCAGAGAAGAGAAGTTCCTGATGAAAAGGGCTTACACAGCATATGAATATTGGAGGGAGTTGGGATGGGAGGTGACTTGGGAGACACATTTGCCCACGGCGCTCCGATTGGTTTATTGGTGACGTGATGACACGGAGGAGTTGGGCTTAACACTTTATAAAGCTGCTCTGTCCGCGGTGAGCCACTCTTTTAAAAAACCACTGTTGCAGAAACTTCTCCTTCTTACTGGAAGCAGCCGAGAAACCCTCAACACCGTGCATCATGAGCGAGGTAGGACTGTTTTACGTTTTAGAACAAAGAAACCCATTTTACGCACGATGCGAGCTCTAAAACAAACGTGGCTAAGGAGAGCTTTATCAGCCATGCTGCTGTCCACGGACTCCTGCTGTAATTCTGATCCGATATTTATTGTTGCAGCGCGGGTATGATTCATGTCAGAGTGTCAGATGCTGCACAGCTGCTCTGTCAAAGTGTAGGTTGCGTCCCCCTGGAGCGACACTGTAGTGGATTTACGACACTAAGCGATATTTATCTTTCACTACATCGCTTTAGACCTTCTTTACGTGCAGGCATGATTTGATAACTCTCGGTTTGACTAGGAAATGTGACAAAAATTGGATGTTGAGGCTCTTTTTGTGACAGAAGTAAACAGATTTTACTTTATTCCTTTGGAAAACAGTCTCATATATCGTTTGTGGCTGATTGTGGTTACGCACACCATGCACTCTATAGGGGTTATCTCTCAGTATAAATAACCCAGCAGTCCCGGGGATTTAGGGATCTGACACACCACGGGGGGTTATGGAAAAGTGCTGTTAGGTTTTTTCACAGCTTGCTCCCCTCTGACCATAGATTTTGCAGCTCCATGCATTCAAAAGTGAGGATGAAGGTATTATTAGCTCTTCTAATGGATAGAAAGCCAAAAACCCTTGTGTAGCCTTTTAAAAATGAGTAGTTTTGTGTAATTGGGCAGTCATTTGGTAGAAATGTCATGATGCTGTTGCAACATTAACCACAAAGCAAATAATGTCTTTGAAGCTTTCATAATTTCTCAAAAGATGTGTCATAAGACTTCTCGGAAAGTGCTCTTAGGTTTTTCCACAGCTCGTTCCACATAGATGTTGCAGCCCCATGCATTCAAAAGTGAGGAGGGCGGTATTAATAGCTGTTTCTAATGAAGATCTATTCTGCAGAAACTCTTAAATCCAAAACCCTGGAATATTCTCTTAAAAAAAGGAATTCATTTTGTGTAGTTGGCATTCATTTGGGAAATATTGTGCACAAATGTCGTGTTGTTGCAGCATTGTCAGGATTACCCCTAAAGCTGATGATGTCTGATGAAGCTTTGATGAATTCTCAAAAGACTGACATTTTTAAATATTGTCAGTTGAGTAACACAAGACATCTCCGCTGCAGCTTGCGACGGAAAAGTGCTTTTCGAGTTTTCCACAGCTCGCTCCCCTATGCCCATAGATGTAGCAGCTTCATGCATTCGAAAGTGAGGAGGAAGGTATTAATAGATCTTTCTGGATAGAAAATGTGTAGACATTATCCTGCAGAAACTCTTAAACCCTATACCCTGGAGAATTCTTCTATACAAATGTCAATTTTTGCGTAGTTGGGCACTCGTATGGTAAATATAAAGCATGTAAAATGTCAGTGAAAGGTACATTTGACAACATGTCATTGCAACATTACCCAAAAAGCTGAAAGGCTTTGATGATCTCTCAAAAGACTGACCCATTTTTAGCATTTTGGTT
The DNA here is from genome assembly GCF_036324505.1 of Eleginops maclovinus. Lineage (NCBI taxonomy): Eukaryota > Metazoa > Chordata > Actinopteri > Perciformes > Eleginopidae > Eleginops > Eleginops maclovinus. Next base: position 6,292,089 of record NC_086366.1, on the reverse strand, counting down.
ATCAGTTGAGTCATAGGACTTCTCCGCCGCAGCTTGCGATGGAAAAGTGCTCTTAGGTTTTTGCACAGCTGGCCTCGCTCCCCTCTGACCATAGGTGCTGCATGCATTGCAAAGTGAAGAGGAAGGTATTAATAGCTCTTTCTGAATGAAAAATAGATAGATTTCATTCCGCAGAAACGCTCAAGTCCAACACCCTGGAGTGTTCTTCTAAGAAAAGGACATTTTTTTGTGTGTAATTGGGCACTTATTTTGGAAATAGCACATTATATAATCTCATGATGTTGTTCCAGCATTGACAGGATTACCCAATATCCTGATAATGTCTCGTGAAGCTTTGATCATTTCTCAGAAGATTGACGTTTGAGTGACACTGTTATAACATTTCTCCGCTGCTAAGTGACAACCTGCCGTCAGGGTTTGACCCATCAGCAGATTGTGGGATATCAAAAATGATCATCTCTCAGTTACATCAAGCCAGTAGGTGTGTTTTGTGATTTACAATTCACTTCAAATCCAATCTCAACAAAATGTGAAGATACCGAAATCTAAAGCTAAATGTAGTTTATGTTTTATATAAAAAGACAAAATGACTTCCTTGAATTCCTTGAAAACTCTGCTTCAAGCACCAAACCAGCCGTTCATGGTGCTGGTAGGAGAGTAGGATGCAGTTTAAACGCAGCTGTGGGAGTATTGCTGTTTGTGCACATACTGTATATGTGGGTACATATTTGCTTTAAATGTTTGAGTATCACTGTGCATGTGTTGAAGCAGGGAGAAAATAGGCGTTAATGTATGCACATAGGATAAGTTGTGCACACATTTCTGATAGTCACTGCAGTCACAGAGGTATTAAAAAGTCCAAACGCCTTTACTTTATTATATTAAAATCCTGCAGTAGGCAGCCCCCACATAACCTTAAAATTGATCGGTGGCAGACATCCCCGTACTTTCTCCAGGAGCTGTTTGAACAAGTCATTCGGCGGCCGCCTCAATAAAACATGCACACACAACAGGAGCTATAACAGCTTGTGAATAATTGAATCCCTCGCCTGCGGCGGGATCACCTGAGCCTTTTGTTTGGAACTAATGTGCAAAGTAAAGAGAGGCTGCCGTCTCCTGTTGATTAAAAGAGATGTAATTTAAAGGCCCGGAGCAAATGTGGGAGGAGGAGGAGGAGGAGGAGGAGGCATCAGAGAGAGGAGGAGAAGGAGGAGGAGGAGAAGGAGGAGGCAGCAGAGAGAGGAGAAGGTGGGGGGATTACTTTTCTGCTTAGTTTATGTTTTGTCAAGTGCTGTGAAGAATTGTGTTCAATCAGTCGTTCTGGCGCCAAACTTTGTGCAGAGTGTAGAGAGCAGCATGTTCTGGATGGATGAGTCTTGAGTGGTCAGCACTGCATCACCCCCCACCTCTCCCCCCTTGCACTCTCCACCTCCCTTTTTCTCCCCTCTTATCTACACAACCCGGCTCAGAACAAGTACACCCAGAGGTAATATTGTTAAACAGATTTACCTCTACTAACTGTTAGATTTCTGCCTTTTGCTTCATCTCTCTGTCTCTTGGCTAATGAACCAAAGAGGCATTTTCTGCTTTTTGGGGTGTTGCTTTTACTGTGGTGTGTTTATATAGGATTGTGTGCATGTAAATGGTTTGCAAAGGCTAAAATCCCTGTGTTCCTTCCAGAGGACGTTTCTCTCCCACACACTGCCTAAATACTCCTCAATTGTACTCCTCTGTTTACTTCAGGATCATAGGAACATCCCTATGGCACAAACGTTTATTAACACCACTTTATGATCTTTGTAGCAAAAAGCTAACGTTGGGCTATAAAGGAACCACAGCACGGTCACATGACTTCACATCCCCACTGCTAAACTAAAGGTGGCTAATGTTCGGTGTGATGGCGCTTCGACTCATTAAGACACTTGTTAAAGACGTCAGTTTTTAAATTCACCACTGGGGTATTTACTGACGTGTTTTATGTCGAAAAACAAACTATAAAATCTCTTCAGCTTATTCAGACCTTATTCTAGGATAACAACCAAAAACACATTCAGAAGACCATTGACCTCCAGACAAAGGAACAGGAAGTCGTTACATGTTAACTCATTTGCAGGTCTCCTGAAACCAAGTTACCTTTATTTTTTTTGCCATTTTACACCACAGATGATAATGCTGTAGCATCATAAAGCATTTAAAATAAAAATGACCCTCTAATTATTGAGAATAACCAAACATTGGAATAAAACAAAACACTAAAATATCATAGAAAATCATTTTTGCTGAATCTGGCCAAATTGTGTAATGATAGTTAACCCTGCTGTTTATTCTTTGTGCTAAAGTGTTGGTGACTTTCTAAATTAAGTGGTGTTGCAACACAGCATAATACATATTTGGTGTTTGCACTCAGAGTTAATTTAAAACTCGATTTAAGTCAACATTTTATGGAACATTTTTCAAGGATGCTTGAACTCATTTCGACTCGCAGGTGTTTTCAGACCGCAAAATTGCACTTGGGTTGTTATTTTCCTGCAGTCACTGAAGCATGACTAATCCGTCTTTCAAATCTCAAACCCTCATACGACTGCAGCCAATATGAAGTTTGTGCAGCTTAGTGTAGGAATTATGTTTTTCGGTCACTGGAACATCAGCCAAAGCAGTATGAAAAGGTAACGATAAGACAAACTATTAAGTAATATGTTCGTTAAAAACCTTCTTTTCCATGAAGAAGAGACCGCTCTGATGTCATTAAACCCTAACTGTTAATATATTAAGGGCCCCAATTTTTCTTTTCAGGGTTTTCCTTTTCCTTCAGTGTGTTATGTAGGTTTTTCGTGCATGTACATGGTCTGCAAAGCTAAAATCCCAGCCTGAAACGCTTCCTTTGGACTCCTTTGTTTGCTTCTGTAACAGTGACATCTATGGAACACTTGCTCCTCTGTTGGCTCGCGCTCCAACACATGTTAGGTTAAGGGGCGGGACATCTCTGAGTCAGAGCAAGCTGGCCTACGGGATTTTAGCCTTTGCAGACCATTTACATGAACGAAAACCTATTTAACACACTACAGGGAAGAGAAAACCACAACAGGGCCCCTTTAAGACTAAAATCCTAGACTTTATGTCAACTTTGAAGATGGTTTCAGATATTTTTAGGTGTTATTGATGTGCCCTGTGCTAATTAACATCAAAGGACGGTTGTTACATAATGCCATAACTTAATGTACCAACACAGATGTGCTGGGTGTATTTATAAGAGAGCATAGGGTGAAAATGTGTGTTTGAGAGCTGATAGGATTTTTGTTCCCCACCATTAATTTTTATGACCTGCATCATTTTTAAACTAGTTTGCCCTGCTGGGAATTGCCAGAAATGCTTGATTAAAAGCATAAAGTTAACCTTGATTTGCTGCCAGATACTTACTTACTTTTTAACGATAATTAAAAATAAAGCAAAGCCTGAGGCTGTGTTAGCAATCAAACACGGTGTTCAAGCTCCTCCGAATTAGCCCTGCCCTTACTTTGAATTCCAACGGCGCCATGGACAGGAAATTTGACAGAAAAAAGCTGTTAATCCATTTTAAGCAGAGATTGAAATTTCTCCAAGTGCTTACACTGGAATAACCCCGAGCGGGGATGCAGCGATGAGGTCATCACATTTATAGTCAGCACAAATCAGGCAACTCTAGAGTAAACTTCTAGAGACATTTACTTATTTGGCAAAGAAAGCCTTTTGTTCTGCACAGTGCTTTGTGGTCAATGGAGAGGCTTGAATATCCCGAACATATCTGTAGCTTTATCATTCTGGACCAAATTACTTTCTCGTAACACAAGACTTTGAACAAACACCATCAGATGTTTTGAGGCAATTACTCTCATTTTCTAGTCACCTCCTTTTAATGCTGCACTTCACAGTAATGGATTACATGCAACAGGATTACATAATCTGGATACCAAGAAGAGTAACTTTACCCTTCCTCTTTTCACACTCCGTCTGAAACCAGAGCCCAGTCTGCACTGATTGGTTAGCTGGCTGGCTCTGTTGTCATTAGTGAACAAAGGAGTTCAATGAAGGCGTTTCAGGCAGGGGGGAGACACAGGGATTTTAGCCTTTGGAGACCATTTACATGCACAAAAACCTATATAACACACTTCCAGGGAAGAGGATACCCTGCAAAGCATGAAAGGCCCTCTTTAGGAGGAGGAATTAGAGCAGGAAGGTACAAAATTGTAAAAGAAATGTGCAAAGGTTCACAGTAAAAAGATGTTAAGCGATATACTGTATTCCGAAAGATAATGTAACACATGCAGACCGTTGGGAGGATGTGGGAAGGGATGTCAGTGAGGATCAACTTTAGAGACTTTCTTCTACTCCATTTTTGGTGCTCTCAACACTTTTCAAATCAGAGTTGAAGCATTTATTCTCAAACCGGTTTAAAATAACTGACATCAGCAGGTTTCACCGCGACTACCACGAGGCGCTCAATGCTTAAAATTCATGCTGCGTCTAAGGGGGGAAATCAGCGTTTATGCTCGGTTCAAATATTAAGCAGCTTTGGAGCATGTAGTGCTGGATTAGGGGACTTGTGTGGATTGTGTAAATCTGCTGTGTCACAGCCTCGAATGTTGTCGGCCAGATTCTTGTTGGCCGTCCAACAGGCAGATGGACCTCACTTGGAGAGATTGTTTTTCATGGTAATGCTCGCGGCGTTAAATTGGCCTGGCTTTGTAAATGGGCTTGCAGGAATAAATCCTAAACCCTGGTGTTTTTTGTCAGTGTGTCACAGTTGTTGTGATGGAGTGAAGCAGTAATTAAAGAAATGTGATGCCATTTACATATGGTGGCCAACAGGTTCAAATGGCTAGATTGGCCCAAAACATTTCCATTAGAAGAGACGCGCTGCAGCTTCAGAAACGATGCAAATATAAAAAAACATGCAAATGAAGAACATCTTCACCACCTTGACAAACATGCGCGGAGTTTACTCAAAGTGCTGCAGGAATAAAACGCTGCAAGAAGCTCAAAACGGAAACCAGGGGACACTAAAAAGCACACAGCTGGACCGGAGCGCTTGTTGCCGTTCAGGGATTATAAAGTTGACCAACTGTCACTGTATACTGTATATCCATTACCTAATCATTATTCTAAACCACGACATACAAACCTATAGAAACATTCCTAATTTTTACTTTTTGTTCAGTGCTAATAATAATGCTAATATTAGCATGCGAACACTAGGATGAACATTGTTCCTTCAAATGTTAGCATTCAACTAACCTTTCAACTGATAAAAAATGTTAAAGTCCAATTTAGAGAAAGAAATGTGAAGGTGATCAAGTAACGTTAGCCTCTTTTTTGCAACACCACACGATTTTCATTTATTTTTATTTTTCCCCACTTTATTTATGGTGATTTTAAACAGATATTACATTTTCACAGTTGTATAACGTATAGTTATGTATAACACTAAAAACAGACATCTCTCACGACACGCTACTAGACAGACATAAGGGAAACAATAATAAAATAAATAAATACACACTGATTAAAAAATAAAAACAAGGGCAAAACCAACAAAACAAAATGAAATGGCATCTCATATTCCAACATGAATAGGACAGATCAACAGCACATGGACAATGACAGCATATAACTACAGTTCCAGGCCAGGCAACATACTCACATATTGAGTAAATCGATCCCATGTTTTATGAAATTTATTGATAGAGCCATTCAGGGTACATCTAATCTTCTCCAGTTTTATATTTTGCATCATATCTCTGATCCATTGACTGTATGCTGGAGGCGTTGAATCCTTCCATTTAAAAAGAATGGCCCGCCTAGCCAACACAGAGGAGAAAGCAATGACCCGTTGCAGGTATGCTGGTGGATCTGAGTCAACACCACACCATTTTAAGCCAACTTTTAAAAACATCTTTCAGTGGTTAAAACAAATATATTGCTTCCAATGTTCCATCTAATACTGTCTAATCTTATCTTGTTGTTGATTCACATCAGGTTTCCCTCGTGAGTCCAATCAAGAAACACTCCATCAACCAATACAATCCTTATGAACAGCAAAGAAGATATGAATGGCAATTTACTGAGCCGCAGCCTCATAAATCACTGTGTGTGAGTGAAAACATTACACACTGGGTGGTTAAGTGACGGGAATGAAAACAATCTTCTTACCGCATGTTTGTTTCTCATTATCACGAAGCCATAAATTCACCACGAGGCTGACGGGCTCTTGTTTCTCTAGTTTCACGGATAGCGATGTAAAGCAAATCAATAAAATAAATTGACATCTTTATTAAGCTCATTGCTCCAGTGAAGTGCTTTGGAAGGTATTTACCGAGCTCTCTTCGTCCCGCGGCTGATGGATGAACTGCTGTCACATCACACTAAACAATCCTCTTTTAAGTTTCTGTTTTTCCAACAGTGCGAAATGATTGCCAAGAAAAATAATCAGATATAAGTAGAATAACCACTCCTTTTTAATTTGTAAATAATAATAAAACTTTATTGTTCAAATGCTAAAAACTTGTGGCAAAAATGCAGCATATTAACATGATGTATAAAATGTTATATTTCAAATAAAACAAGAGGTAAAAAAGACAAAAAATATATAAATAATGAATCAGTCAGTTAGATAAATAATGAATCAATTCAAATGAAACCCAAAAAATAATAAAAAAAGACAGATAAAAGGTGGATTTTCAGAGGGCTTTTAGACCATTTACATGCTCAAAAACCTAAATGAATAAAGGAATAATAGGGCCTCTTTAACGTTCTACATCAAAATTGTAACACAACAGATCGGGATGTGAAAGGACATTTTGAAAACGTGTTAATGTACGATAACGGCCAGCATTTCTTTGTAAAGAAATCAAACACATCGTCTCCTCATCGCTCTGTGCATGCATCACACTCGTATACAAAGAAAATCACACATTTCCGCAGTGTCAGCAGCGTTGCATGTGTGCGCGCCAGTGTATATGTGTCACTCATTCTCCTTAAGGGTGGGGAAGGGCAGAATTAGCAGAGCGACATTACTGCTGCACGCTGCAAATTTACCTCCCACAAAATCATTACAGCATCACACTCCATGGGTTTGAGGCTGAAAACACTGCAGGGGTCTTCAGGCTGATGTAAGAAGTAAGAAGGTTACAGAAACACGGTTATGACTGGGGTTTATATATCTGGACGAGGGGGAAAATCCATGCAGAAGAACAATAACCTGTTTACTATCACTTGCTTTTGAGCAATCAAACCTCAGTTATTAATGGAGTAAACTGGAAACCTTATGCGTCACATCACCAAGTTCTACCCAAAGTTGCTCCCTTATTCCAGTGTGCTTGTGTACCATGAATTGCCATGCAGTGAAAAGGCAAAGAAAGTGGAGGAATCAGCACAAGAGACATGTTTTACACTGACTGAAGACCACTTGACATCAGTAAGAACATGCACGTATAATAAAGTATGAAAGAGCCTGTTTAATACACATGTTTAGGGGTTTCTACTAGACTTGTTTACATGCTTTGATATTAATATTTTGTAGTAGAAACGTCATCAAGAATAAATATTCTAGTAGCCAAGTTCATCTTACGGTTGCAATTATACGGATTAATTATTTGCTTTCCACCACATTAATTTAAGGAAGTCAAAAAGTTGACTTTAGTTAGATTTTGGAGTCCTTAATCATGACCTCTTACCCTTTTGTCTTCAGTGTAAAAGAAGTACAACACATTAACGTTTCTATTTTCTGCATAAAGGAGGTTTGCTCATGTCTTTAACAGCTACTGCAGTTGACTTTGTTCTACAGCAGTGTTGAATCAGCACATTATTTTACTCCACAGAACATTTTGAACGTTCCTCCTGGCAGGCTTTGTTGCTTAATGTCCTGTGTCTTTATTCAGTCAGTAAAATATTACAAGCTGCGGAGAAGAAGCTGCAAGAGCAAGAAGCTTGTATTACCATTTAAAATATGCACACTTTTATCATTTCTTATACAAAAGTGCACCAAAGGAGGGACTCAAATACTTGAATCACAGAATTGATATCAGTAAGTGACTCCTTACAGAGAAGCTTGGGACATTTGCATTTGCTTTCTGCAACAGTGTGCAGCACCGGTTAGGGGATAAAACTGTGGTTTTATTAATGGTTTTCTCTGCTCTTCCCATTATGGACTAAATGGAGCTTAACTGCTGCGCTCGTTTCTAAAAGAGCTCATGTGGAAAAGAAAACCTGCTGCTCAAAGTTAACATTTTGTCTCTTTGGATGTTAGAGTAATGGACACACTCTGGCACTGAGGAGGATTTGAAGCAGCTGGCACTGAGCAGGAATATAGATTAAACGTGGACATGAACTGACAACAAACGTCTGTCGACCCCTCGTGACACCTCGTGATTTATACCCTAAAATATTGACTACCAAAATGTGTTTTGCATGGCTTAGTGGAATACACGTTTCTGATTGGTCAATTTGGACATTCCAGAGTTCTTCTGTCTCAGATCGCTTGACACTCGGATCAATGTGCGGTCATGATTCCGAAGAAAGAAGTCAATTTAACGTCAACTGTGGACAACAAACATTGGATTTCATCCACCAGAAAACAAAGTGGAATCTTTATTGAATATTTGTGGACAACACGAAACTTTGGATTCACACAGACAGGAAGTAAACACTAACGTGAACAGGAGAAGAAGACAGACAGGAAGTAAACACTAACGGGGACAGGAGAAGAAGACAGACAGGAAGTAAACACTAACGGGGACAGGAGAAGAAGACAGACAGGAAGTAAACACTAACGGGAACAGGAGAAGAAGACAGACAGGAAGTAAACACTAACGGGGACAGGACAAGAAGACAGACGGGAAGTAAACACTAACGGGAACAGGAGAATAAGACAGACAGGAAGTAAACACTAACGGGAACAGGAGAAGAAGACAGACAGGAAGTCAACACTAACGGGAACAGGAGAAGAAGACAGACAGGAAGTAAACACTAACGGGGACAGGAGAAGAAGACAGACAGGAAGTAAACACTAACGGGAACAGGAGAATAAGACAGACAGGAAGTAAACACTAACGGGGACAGGACAAGAAGACAGACAGGAAGTAAACACTAATGGGGACAGGAGAAGAAGACAGACAGGAAGTAAACACTAACGGGAACAGGAGAAGAAGACAGACTGGAAGTAAACACTAACGGGGACAGGAGAAGAAGACAGACAGGAAGTAAACACTAACGGGAACAGGAGAAGAAGACAGACAGGAAGTAAACACTAACGGGAACAGGAGAAGAAGACAGACATAAGCTTTGCATCTGGATTCTGCTCACACTTTGGTTTGTTTTTCATTTGATCGCATCGCTGCACATTATCCCTTGCATAAAAACCTCCACATGTTTTGAATATTAAGACTCTAACGTTGGAATACACACTGTTAATCACTTCATTGCTTACTCTTAATGAACTGTGGGTTTTTGGACGGATGATGATCTAATATTAAACCCTTCAGCAAATCTTTCTTTCTAATTCCTGCAGGACCCTTATGTCCTGCAGCCCTTTTCTATCATCGTCTTTCCCTAAAAGCATTTCTGTCACAAACTCCTCTCGTCTGAGCAGCACACGCCGGAAGCAAACACATGCCCTCTGCAGATGTCACTAGAAATTCACTGCAGCTTTTGAGGAATTGTTTCACAAGACAGTGCCTCAGAAAACACATTTGCACATGAGAGGAGGCGCTCAAAGGCAAATGGTGTTGAAGGGTTTGATCAGTTGGATCTCATAGTCCTTAATGGAAGAGATATATATAGAAGAAGTATTTACTGCTGCTGGATATCTTTACCGATCTAAGTCTATTTATATTTTCTATTGGCTTATATTCTAAATTTGTAAAGTAACTCAAGTTCCAGTTATATAGTTTTTGTAAAATAGGTCAAATAATATTGTCACCTAGTGGCAACGTCAGTAACGATGGACTATAAAAGACTACAATTCCCATGGTGCCTGCCTTTAAGAGACACCTATTAAGTCCTCCTCACTGTGTAAAACTAATACATCAAGAAGGTAATGTTTAGGAGTGTCTGTTTAACAGGGCTTTATTATGCTTTACAGGGTTTCCCTTTTCCTGTATAGTGTTATATAGATTTGTGTGCATGTAAATGGTCTGCAAAGGCTAAAATCCCGGTGTTTTTCTCCCACACACATTCCCCCCCTGCCTAAAACTCCTCCATCGGACTTCTTTGTTGACTTCTGGATCGTACTGACATCACTACGTAACATTCGCACTTCTATTGGCTAGTGCTCCAACACATTGTACGTAATAAAGTAAGGGGCGGGACATCTCTAAGCGGTTGACCAATCACACCAGAGCCGGCCAGCTAACCAATGAGAGCAGACTGGTCTCTGGATTCAGACAAAGGGTGAAAAGAGGAGCTGCAGCGCAGGCAGTATGAGAAAAATAAAGAGCTTTTAGAACATTAAAGCATGGAGACATGTCGCAGTAAAGGCACCAAAGAAATGTAATTCTAAGGGAAAAGGACAATATTGATTCCCACAATGTGGTGGAGTAGACGTAGCAGGAAATGGAAATACTCAGGTAAAGTGCAAGTAGCACAAAAGTTTACTTAAGTACACAACTTGATTAAATTGACTATATGCCCCACTTGTGCTTAAAGGAAGAGATGGAGGAAATGTGGAGTTACGGTCTGATGCTTCCTGCAGCTTCTAGTTAGTTTCCTTGTTTGATCCGATGCTTTTGACTCCTGAGCTGGAGTTTCAGGTTTTCTGCTCTCACTGAAAAGACAAGCCACTCATTTGTCTCTGCCCAATGCTTTAAGAACAGAATGAAGAGGAGGAAGAAGAGACCTTATGTTCTTTCTGCTTCAATTGTCTCTGTCCTACTTCTGCTTTTTTAAATTTTTAATGACCATTGAGTGTGGCAGGGAACTCTTGGACTCTGCAAGCTGCCAAGTCTTAAAATAACCCCAGAAACGAACAAGCAGTAATATTAAATCTGTTCCCCAATTCCTCTGCCTTCATTTCCCTTCCACCAGTCCACTTTGATTCAAATTGCTAAGCCTCAAACTGTGCGGCGTTTAGGAACCCACTGGGCATGGAGTATGAATTTCTCACATTACATCAAATACTTGGCTCTCTCCTCCCTGGGAAGTTGTTCAATGAGTTGCTTCTCCTCCACAGTCTCCAGTGGGACGGCACAAGCTTGGACGGATTCATCATTCTTCATAATTAGGGGCTTAATTTGAACACCTTGCTCTTTTGGGTTCATTTGCAAAGCTACTCTCCTGCTGCGTGGCCCACAAAAGCAGACTGGATCTGGGTCACCCTTTAACGTATCGCGAACACATCACGTGGACCCCACCCCCACCCAACCCCCACCCTTGCAGCTGTTGAGCGATTTGGCATAACAGAATTCAAGCTAACAAGCCCAGTCCCTCTGGTGTTAGCGCTCTGGTCCAAAAGTGGTAAGAGTTGCTGAGCCAGATGAGGCAGCCGAAGCCAAAACATCAATCATCGCATTATGCCAGCCGTGCTTATGAATCAGCCACTACAGATTAACAAACTAAGAAGCTTTCGGGATCCACAATATTGATTTTCCAGTTCACGTCATCAGGCCTTGGGAGTAACAGATGACATGTAAAAGTATTACGTAATAGGGATACATAAAAATACGTAATCAGATTACTTCAGAAAAATACAGCTGAGAAAAATGGGTTATTACGTACCACCGGCTGGAACTACAACGACTGTACCATCAACCAGACTTTAAACACCGCCATACTGTGTTCCTGTTCCTGTTTACTTCCTGTCTGTCTCCTTCTGCTGTTCCCTTTAGTGTTTACTTCCTGTCTGTCTTCTGTTGATTTCTCTGACCTCCAGCTCTCTGTCCTTTAACCTTCTCTTGTTCTCTTCTTCTTTTTTCATTCTGGGGAGGGTTTAGCCTTCATGAATCCAAAATGTCCGGCTCTCTGTAAACATAGAAATGTATATTTCAAAAGAATTCCACGGTGTTCTCTGATGAAGGAAACTAATGTTTGATGCCCACAGCTGACATTAAATTGACCAGACTTCTTTCTGCAACAAATTCCCAGTAAGAGAGGAAATACGTTTATTTCCCAAAATGTTCAACTTATCCGTCTAATCAACGGCAATCTGATCGCATTTCTGTTTTCTGTACACTGTAGAACAAACAAACAGAGATTGCTGGGAAAACAAGGGTTGCTATTTCAAGTCATTGGCGTATTTTGCAAAACCAATCGAAAAACAGATGCTTGTTCTCACCGATGATTAAATGTTCTTTAACCCACTGCACAGCTTCTGTAAATCAGCCGGCAGATTGGACCCGCAGCCCGCCTGATCACTGGGAACTTCCTCATCTATTTACCGGCCTTCTGCTTAGTTTGTTGCTCGGTTCATCATCGCAACATGCTCTGTGGCAGCGCACCGCACAATCCCAAAGTGAGGAAACCAATCCCCAGAGATTGGTGACACCCACACTAATGAAAGCAACGCAGAAAAATTTAATCTCACCAATTTCAAGGCTCATTAAGTCGGGTAACAGACTGGAGTTTGAAGAAATAATTTAAAGAGGATCTGTGATTTATTTCTTCTCCCTCTTCTCCCTCCTTCCCTTCCTTTGCTTTGAATCAAAGTATTTTTTAACAAAGCAGCAGCTGTATTAGGATAAATAACAAATTATCTTTTATTCTAGACATCATTTGTAGTTTGTAGACTTTTCTGGGGCATGAAGGCATTAGTACTTTTTGGCTTGGCTTGGCCTGCATTATGAGAGCAGAGAGTTTTTACTGCAGCATCGCAAAAATCCCCTCGAAATAAAATGTTAGATTTAAAAAAAAAAAAAAAGAGGAGAAGTTTGTGAGTCAGTGTGAGCGGTTTGATCACAGCTTTTCTGGGGACGGCGCCTTGGTTGCATGACAGCTGGCCTGCTTTTCGCTTAGACTCATAATTTTACCAAAAGCCTTTAACCTCAGAGGAATACAAAGGAAGTAAAAAAACAACTCAGTGCGTGTCTCACATACCGACAGGCTTTGGTTGGAGGTGGATGCAGAAAGACAACAGTGGCTGCAACTGCAGAAATATAGTTAAAACAAGAAGTGTTTGCATTATCTCAAACGTCAGGTCCTGAAAGCTCAGCAGACTGTCACCTCAGGAGTCTGGCCTGCCACACAGGAAGTGTGCAGCTGAGTTTCTGTGGTTTCGCCGAGGAATACTGAGCCATGGTCCGAGTGTCGCCAATCTAACCGCTGACGTCCATCACAAGCACATCAGCTGTTTTTGCTTTCTCCTTGCTGACTTGTGCTTCCTGTCTCTAAGGCTCCTCTGCAGAGAAACACCCTGTCTGCATTTGACTTATAGATGGTACAAAATACCATTTAACTCATTTGAATGCAGAACCTTGTGTTAAAAAATGCATTACTCCTGTAAAATAAGAAGTAAGTGCAGAGAGAGGTGCAGTGATCACGTATTTTATTTGGACGACCCGGAAGTTAGCATCTCATAGGCTCCCTCGAAAAAAAACTCCAATGGGATCTCTCCATTGGATTTTGTACCTGTGTAAAACAAACGTTTATGATACTTAGACGTTTTGTTCAGCAGGATAATCTCCACAAACATGTATACACCAATTTATGAGTTTTGAAGTAACAAGCTAACATTAAGCTAAAAAGGAACGACAACACATTCAGAAACCATTGACTTAGAAACAAGGGAACACCAAGTGGTAAAATGCTGACGAATTTCCAGGTCTTAGAACTAATCAGTTCTTATCCTGCACCACTCTGTAGGCTGAACAGACAGTGGAAAATGCATAAGAGCGCTGTAGCATAACAAGCTTTATTAAATGATTTATTAAAAAGATGAAACAACATAGTGACATTAAATAGCTTCACTGCAGGGGTGCCTTTCTGGCTTGGGAGATAAATACATTTCAACCTTAATTGCTGCTTTTATTTGCCTTTCAAATGGTTTTCTTTATGTTCTAATTACTGTGGTCAAACAACTGTCTGTCTTTTCAGAGGAGATATGTCCTAGGGAGAGGCAGTAATTGTGTTTCATGATAATTACTGACCTCAGTGCGGCACTGCAACAGTACGATTCGCCCACTTCCTCTTCACTTTTACCCAGATGTGAACTGGCTGTCCAACAAAGGAAAGAAAATCCCAAAAAAATCTGCAGCAGGGAGTTATTGACCCAGCACTGATTTGGCAGGGTTTCAGTATGCCCTGTAGCCTTTTATGACTGTATGGTTTATGTAACTGCCAATGGAGCTCATACAGATGAGTGGTCTGCGCACAACACTTGTAGTAAAGAGCACACACGCACACACATGCACACACTCCCACTGCCTGCACGGTGAGGATGAGCAGGCTGATATCTGAAGAGCTGAAGAGGCAGGAGTAGAGTGAGGTTAGAGGATCAAAAGGGAAACTGTGTTTCACCGTGCAGAAATTCAGCAGAGCAGCTTCCTCGCAAATCGCATTCAAGCCGCTAGAACATGTTGTCTTCAGTGGTTTTAATTAGTATGTTTCTTGCTTGTATCTATTCGTAGTATTTGTCCTTGTTGATGTTGCAAATGGAGCGGCTGTGATGCAAGATACATTTCAGACTTGATCGGACAGTAAAGTATTATCGTAACTCTTTATAATGAATCGTATGGAATCGCATTGTGTCGTATCATATCGTAATAAATTGTATCGTATCAAATCTTATCCACACGGTGACTTTAAATGTGAAGTCCTCTCATAGAATTAATGTATCATTTAGAACAATATACACTGAACTTTAAGTCACACTTTGTTTTGCCAGCAGCAAGTTAGCTTAGCATGAGTAATGGGGAACATAAACTGACCAATCTAACTCGTCTGTCTAATCTGTGCACTAGTGAGGGTGATATCAAAACCAAATACCATACATTTGATAGAAAAATGTAATTTCCATGAATATATGCAAGTATACATGCATGCACACAAAAGGAATGTCTCTTGGTAATTTTGTGCATGTCAGTAAACAATATATATACAGGCTTGATATTTGAATGCACATTCATTCATTGAATTAGAAATCTTCTGAACACCTGGTATTTAATGAGCCTCTTTTTCGATAATCATAAACTAAAAACGATTTCCTGTGGCGTCTCATTCTGCGGGGCAGTATAACCGAGTTTGGATGTGAGTGATGGAAATAAAGACTCGCTCTCAGCAGAATGAGAGGAGGATGATTTTAAAGAATCTCCCCCAAAGGAAGAGCCCAATCTGTGATTCAACATATTTACATTCCTCTGTGTGTGTGTGTGTGTGTGTGTGTGTGTGTGTGTGTGTGTGTGTGTGTGTGTGTGTGTGTGTGTGTGTGTGTGTGTGTGTGTGTGTGTGTGTGTGTGTGTGTGTGTGTGTGTGTGTGTGTGTGTGTGTGTGTGTGTGTGTGTGTATCCTAATTGAAAGCCTGGAGGCACAATATGTGATGCAGCCACTCTGGAGTTTGCTGGCAGTAGGCAGTAGCTGTTTGTGTGTGTATTCATCTAAAGGCAAACACACACACACACACACACACACACACATCAAAACACTGCTTGTTGACCTTGTGTCCCTCTGAGTCGGCTAATGATTATTGAGACGCACAATATGAATCTCTGTGTTCTGCATCTCCCTCGTCAGCGTCACATAATTGCTGTTTTTTCCCCGCTTGATTGGGTCCTCATCTTTTGGTGTATGTGTGTGTGTGTGTGTGTGTTTCTGTGTGTCTGTGTGTCTGTGTGTCTGTGTGTCAGTGTTAATGTGGGTTTTATCTGCAGGGTGAGGATAGCCGCTTTCCCCCCTCGGTAATCTCACTCATGGAGCCGCTGTTATTGCAGTTTAGGAGCTGCTCGGCTCTAATGGGTCCTCCTCCCTCCGCTGCCCTCGGTGATGTTGTGTTTATAGTTTCTCATCACCTCTGCACTGAACCGAGCTCTCGCACTATAAACAAAATGACCCCAAGTCACTTCTTGTATTTAAGCCAAGTTCGGGCCTGTTAACCCCTGCGGAGACATACTTTATTTGGGAGTTGGAGAAGATTACATTTTTGCTGAACCGCTCTTCAAATTGGGAAAACATGGTGCTCACTTTTCCATTTTGATAAAAGGATAAATGTCTCCATCATTCCTGATTTAAAGTTTAGGTATTCTGCAAAGACATTAAGTAGAATAATTCAGTTTTAACAGGCATATATTATATGACTAATAGGCCAACAAATGATTACTAAAACTAACAAAATCCAATGTATGAATTCAGACTGACATTTGAATCGTTGCACAACCTCACAAGCTTGCATCTGTTCAACAAAAGAGGACATATTAAGCTCATTTTAAAATTCATATTTGTATTTTGTGTCTCTATTGTGACATGTCTCCGTGCTTTAATGTTCAAAAAGCTCTTTATTTTTCTCATACTGCCTGTGCTGCAGCAACTGTTTTTACACTCGGTCTGAAAACAGAAGTATGACGTGGTATTTACTAAAAAATAAAATAAGAGAAAGGTTCAGGTATGAATTCATCAGAGATCAGAACATGGGGTCCATAAAAACTAGACCACTGTGTTTATTTTTTCATGCCCTTGAATCTTCTCATAGGCCCGTGAGAATGTTTGAATGATGCAAAAGCCTATACAGCCTTTCAGCTGGTTTCTGCGTGTAATTCAATATTCATATTCTTTTTTGCAACAGGACTGCAATGTCACTTCAACATTAAATCTGGAAAGGCAAACATGATATGAGCTTAAGGGGCAGATCTGTTTATGGAGAGAGTTGATGTAGAGCAGAGTGGAGCGACTGGTTTCCTCTCTCACAGCCGGGGATGTTTTTTTTTTGTAGAGCCACAGGATTGGAAGGTAACAGATAACATGTAATTTAATTAGGATACAAAAAGGTATTACCTTACACTTACATACAAAATATGTAATCAGATTACATTATTACAAATTGTGGATACTAGCAGGATTACAATGTTAGTAAAAACCTAAAAAGATCATAGAGTGTTTGTTGTACTGGATATATACTCATACTGCCTGAATCTGCTTTACGGTTTCCACTTTCTTTGGTTCATTTGTTCTGTTTTTAATTCAGAAGGTGAACCTATATGTTCATAGAATAGTGTGTGTGAGCTTAACTGTGTTTATTAAACTAAAACGGAGCATTTTCTGTCAGCTCAGATTTATTTCTGCTTCTTTAAACTGTAGTATGTGCTCATATTTCATTGTTGGTGTACAGGCTACTGCCTGAATATGCTTAACGAAAGACAACTTGTTATTGATATTCCTTTTCTTTTGTATGTTTTGCCTTGCATTTGATAATGAGGTCATTCAAAAGTAACGGAAAAAGGAAGTTGTGAAGGGATAGATTTCTAAAGTAACCCTCCCGACCCTGAGCTTGCACGATGTAAAGCAGGCAGCAGTTCATTTCATGGCCATTACACGAGTCTGATAGAGAGCCTGAGCTCTTCTCTTTGAACTGGGATTAGTTACAGGGAGGAACAAAACTGTGCTCTTATCTGGCTGCCTGATATTTGTTTGGAGCTGCAGGGGGCAGGAAGAGAGCTCAGCTGTGTGACTGTAATGTGAAACCACAAAGCAGGTTGATAAGTTTTTCCCTGACAGACGAATGAAGAAAGACAGCACAGGTATCATTCTGACATGCTCGACAGGTAAAGCGTTGTACGAGTTACATTTAACGCGGTTTTGTTTTTTTTCATCAAAAAAATCCTTAAATTAGACATTTCTGTCCAAAAGGCAGAGTTGTTTTGAGCTTGTAGGAACCCCCTCCCCTCTCCCTGGGCATCAAAGCGCTGTTTGAAATTCATTGAAAGCATTGGATTAATAATGCAGAAAGAGAGAGGCTCAGAAAAAGAGGACACATGGAGCACGATGCCTTCTCGACTCTTCCTCTATTAAACCACGGAAACCCTTCTGACACGACCGAGCGGGGAACCTTTGAACGGGCAGGGAAGAGGTTGTGCTGAGAGTATCCGGAGCTAAGTCTGCAGATACACGCTACCGTGATGAAAACCATTTTCCATGCTCAGTTTTTGTCACAGCGCCAATTCCCCAGTGCTTCACTTTTAAATCTGTTCAAGAAGGAATCATTTAGACTCAATCCATATGAAATGCTTGTTCAAAATACAAGCAAACTTCTTTTCAATATTTCACTACGAAGAAAAACAAGCACATGGACAGTTTAGGTTACCAAAGGTCATCTGCTCCTGTAGAGTGGTGCAGGAATGAGTCCTAAAAAAACCTAAAAAACGGAAATGACTCGGCATAGAAGCCTGAAATAAGATCTGTGGTTAACACAAGCTGAAGAGTTTAATAGTTTTGTTCTACGACATAAAATAAAAACTGCGTCTCAAGTGTCTAAATGAGAATAAACGTCATCACGCCCAACATTAGCCACCTTTAGCTTAGCGGTGGAGTGGTGAAGTCATGTGACCGTGCTGTAGTTCCTTTAGCCTAACTGTGGTGGAAATGTTGCTATATATCATAAAGCAATACAAAAAATCCAAATATAATTAATCAAACTCAATGCAGGAACAGAGCAACTTCATCTTCAGAGGATAAAGAGGTCCAACCATATAGAAGACAGAAAGCAGCCTACTAATCCTACCCATAAATTATCTCAGACATTATCTAAACATTCCCAACAGTAAACCATAAACCCTCCAGTCCTTATCCATTAGCAAATCCAACTTTTACCCTTTGGGAATGTCCATTCTAAACATAGAGCTCTGGAAAAAAGTAAGAGGCCACTCCAAATTGTTCTTAAATCTCAATCTCTACATGTATGGCAGCCAAAGTCCAGTGTCTGTTGAGGACCAACATAGAGAAATGCAGTCAGTAGTTTATAGAATGAGATTATAGATAGTGTGTAATATAGTAAAACCAGAGAAACTGATCATTTTGCAGTGGTGTCTTCATTTTCTCCAGAGCTGTATCCATGATTATAAATGACTTTATGATAATTTGACTCAACATTAATGTTAGCTTTCTCCCTTAAAAATCATAAAGTGGTGGAGATTATCCTGCTGAACAAAATGTGTAATTACCATGAACGTTTATTTGCTGCAGATATTATTTTCCACAATAGTACAATTGTTTATTACAAGGGCTCCTTCGCTTTCTTCAGGGTCGTCCTACAAATATACGTCATCACTGTGCCATTCTATTCTCTCCGTAGAACAGACAATCCTGCCGCTTCTCAACCAACATCTTCTATATCCTTTTTCTTCTCAAGTAGATCGTTTGCACGTTTCTTTTCCCACATTTTCTCACATTCTGAGGCTTTTTAGGAGTGAATTGTCTTGAAATGTATTGCCCTCTCTCACCAATTACTTGTTTAATGTGCAAACCACAAAAGCGTTTCGATTCCCTGACAGCAAGGCACAGGAATCCGACCCTATATTACCCAGAAGTCAAGTAAATGACTATTCAGAGGTAAATATGTATTAAGTTAGTTGCAAACCAGTGTTCAGCTAATACCTGATAGCATCAAATGATCCTGCTGCTCCTCCATATCAGCCCATTGCTAATTAATTCTGCGTTCGCTCTCCCAGTTATAATTGATGTCCCCAGGCCGGTGTTTTGGACTGCCTCGGTGGCCCATTAATCTTCAGAGCCACAACCACAGAGCAGGTGGGATTCAGCGGAGAGGAGGAGCGCAAAAACTCTAAAGTCCTCCACTCTGTCACTGCCACAAACTCAGCACAGACTTCCAGCATGTGAAGACAATTAAAATTAGACGCTATGTGGGAAAAAAACTCCCAGAAAGCGAGTTAAAAATGACATTGTTAATTACATTTTTTGTCATGTTTGTGATTTCTGTCTAAGGTAGAGGAGTTTGAAGTCTTGAGAGTCCCCGCACAATCAATGTTTGTCACATCAAACTTGGCCGTATTTGTGCACACTCACATGAAATGATTAGAGAAATTACAGTGTCACTCTCCTTATCATCACCCTGCACAGTTTATTGGCAGCTGCGAGACAAGGTGTCAGCTCGTGTTTTCGTATGCACACGCTGGGTGGGTGGGAGGTGATGATTTTGTATTATGGACTGAAGAAGGAAGAGGGGATGAAGATTGGAGAGCAGGATCAATACGTCCCTCTGCAGTTAACACGTACTTATACAAACATTGGCATTGGGAAGATAAATGACCAGAATCAACTGCATGCTCTGGAGGAAACTAGAAGAAAGTAAGAAGCAGTGTTAATAAAGCTTGAAATGCCTTTAAACTTAAACATAATGTATCTATAGTTTGGAAAATGTGCTGATTAGCTTTCCCGCCTAGATTCAGACGAGTACATCCACACAAATAGAGATGTATAATAACGAGGAAGTGATCTTACTTTAGCATACAGACTGGAAAATAGGGAGAAGTAGTTAGCTTGGCTCAGTTTAAAGGGTAAAAAGACAAGGTTGGTGTTTAATATGCACAAGGTTGTGAGGCTTTCAAGCAACCAGCATATATTTCAGTTCCTTCAGTTGATACTTACATGTTTTGTTCAACAGGATAATCTCCAAATATAAACAACGTTAGCCTATACAGGAACTACAAGACAGGTCACATGACTTCACGGTACCACCGCTAAGCTAAAGGCGGCTAATATTGGACCTGATGACCTGATGTTAAGTCTCATTTAGACACTTTTTAAATTCACCAGTGGAGGTATTTAATTACATTTAAAGTTCTTCAGCTTGTGTTAACCAAAGACCATATTTCAGGTTAGCAACCAAAAACACATTCAGAAAACCATTGACTTCCAGCCCTGTGGACAGATTTTCCAGCACCTCTTGATTGAGAATAATAATTGCGACAGTAATAGAGTGGTGAGTCATGATAAGAAAGCCTCTCCCATCCACACGGTGTTATACATTTTACATTCAGAGATGTACAGATAGTTTCCTTTCAGATATATTACTTAAATTGAACTGGAGACTAATAAAATGCGGCACAAAAATGCATCTTTCCAGCAGAACTCGTCTCCCCAGTGCCAGCTTAATGCTGTGTGATTAATAAGGCGCTTACGATGTGATTTCTCACCACATCCCTTCCTCCTTAATGCCTCTCCTCGATCCATCGCTGCTCCTCTTTTTCTTTGCAGTATACTTCCCCCGGCTCCTTTATCATTCCCTGTGATATCTCCTGCTCTGTTGCATGTTTAAAGCAGGGCTATAATATGTTTCTAAGAATATCTTTTCCTAATCTGCTCATTGTGATGGAGTGTCACTCCGGTACTCCTCTCTAACGCGTTATCTGCTTTTCCCTTTTTCACGCCTCTAATGCTGTCAGCACCTGCTGAACCCTGCAGCCCGCAGAGGGAGTGTCATGCTTTATAGCCTTTTTTAACTCAAGGCAATTTTTATAATGTATCTCTAAATAAAAAAGAAGAGAAAGCATAAAACGATGACGAAGGTGAACATTGACAAACGTGCAGAAAATACGTGTGAAACGTACATTAACACAGCCACTATGTGTGTTACTTCCCTAGAGATCAGTTCCTATTTGCAGTTTAATATGAGGAAAGTGTGTTTGGAATAAGTGTGGGAAATATACGGCTGCAGGAAAATAAA
Organism: Eleginops maclovinus; assembly: GCF_036324505.1. NCBI lineage: Eukaryota > Metazoa > Chordata > Actinopteri > Perciformes > Eleginopidae > Eleginops > Eleginops maclovinus. Next base: position 6,270,461 of record NC_086366.1, on the reverse strand, counting down.
AGTCAACATTTAGATTAATGTTGCTGCAGTAAATATTATTTTAGAGTTTAATGATAATATAAAAAAGCTACACCTTTGTTATTTGATTTTTAATTTGATTGTTATTTTTATTATTTTATGCCCATTTTTTAAATTCTTATTTGATTCTTATATTTGACCTTTGTTAAGTTATTGTATTCTTTTTATCATTATTACATTTTTATTTCATTCAGTCCTGTGTTTATGACTTCTGGCGGTATTCATTTTTTAAAACCGTTATATGCATTGGCTCTGTTGTGATGGGTCAACAGCTAAGAGATGTCCCGCCCCTTAACGTATCATGTACAATGTTTTTGAACGCTAGCCAATAGGAGCACGAGTGTCCCATAGTGAGATCACGATATGAGTAAACAAAGGAGTCAGCTCGAGGCATTTCCGACAGGGGGGTAGAGTGTGTGGGAAAGAAACTCCTTCTGGAGGAACACTGGGATTTTAGCCTTTGCAGACCATTTACATGCACTAAAACTTATATACCACACCACAGGAAACATTTGACTTTTGACAATTTTTACTTTTGACCTTTTACTCTTTTCTACTCGTTAAACAATAAAACATAAAGTTTGAGAGTCGTTTTTTGTTGTCCCTATGTTGCATGTTTCTATTGGTCTGACCTCAAAACCAAACAACACTTCGGGCATCGTTTCTCTCCTGGTCATTCTGTACATTGACTTTCACTGCTTTTACTGTCATGGGGCCTGCAGGGGCTCCTCAGCCCGCCTCATGGGGTCAGAGCAGGGGCCCCCACTGGCTGAAATGTGCAAGCTTCAGAGAGCATGCTGCACGTTAGGCTGCAGCTTTTAGCCCGCAGTAGATGTCGGAACAATCATAAGGACGAGGCTTAATATCTGAAGGACGCAGAGCAGTGTTGTGTTCATGGATATATGATTGTTGGAAATGGTGTGGGTGGATTTCAATAACAAAAGTAATGTCAAGTGAAAATAAATTAATTGAGATTTCTTTGTTTTTGTTTTTGCAGAGACAAGGATCTGGAGCAGCTGCTGGCAACAACAAGACGTCTGGAGCACAAGGTAAATACAGTATCAGGATCAAAAATACTTCCGGCAAAATGTAGAGTGAGGGGTTCGGTGAGGGGAAAGTGAAGCGTTAGATGGGCCGGAGATCAGAGCAATGAAGCTTTACTGCAAAGAGCTGAACCAAAAGTCACAGCTCTTAATTTACCAGTCCATCTTCGTTCCTATACCCTCACCTGTGGTCATGAATGGCTGGCCGTCATGCCTGAAATAATAACACCATGGATACAAGTATAACAATCAGATTCTAAGGTCTTCCCTCGTCAGTAAAAAATGTAGATAACTTGACACTTTTTTTATCTACAAGGTGTCCAAATACGACGAACAGTCAGGCAGACAATTACACAATGTCAGTGGAGATCAATGATCGGCGTCAATATGATGAATTTAAAAGCATTAGGGGATCGATGCCATCAATCTAACTGTAGTGGATAATACTCAAACTGGGATTTATTTGGCTTGTCAGCATTTTATTGTTTAATGCATCATCCAGTAGCATTAAGGTTCAAGACTAATGTTAACAGCCTCAAAGTAACTACTGTAAACTTGGGCTATATTTAAAAATAAAACCAACAACCAGAAAACATACAGTATGATGTGATGTAAGACAGGAAGACGGGCTGAGGATGATTGACGAAATGAGATGACAGTAACAGGGTCTGAAGGACAGCTGCCATCAGAGTTCACACACACACACACACACACACACACACACACACACACACACACACACACACACACACACACACACACACAACTGAACCTCTGGCTTACCCATCAGCGCTCATCATGATCTGACCATGTCATGTAAGCGATGACATGGAGAAGATTTCATAAGCTTTGAACAAGTTCATTTTTCGTTTCATCAGTTTTTCTTCCTCTCTGTCTTATGTAAAACACTCAGGACTTTATGAAGATAAAACAGTGAGTTTATTCTGAGCGTGAAGAGGATAGGTCATCAGTGATGACTCACTGTGCTAAATAAAAATATGGATCAATGCAATGTAGGATTTCTTCGCATGGCTTAAGAAAATCAAGATGGATGGATGAAGGATAATTGGATGAATGATGGATGGACGGATAGATGGATGGATGGATAATTGGATGAATGATGGATGGACGGATAGATGGATGGATGGATAATTGGATGAATGATGGATGGACGGATAGATGGATGGATGGATAATTGGATGAATGATGGATGGACGGATAGATGGATGGATGGATAATTGGATGAATGATGGATGGACGGATAGATGGATGGATGGATAATTGGATGAGTGATGGATGGACGGATAGATGGATGGATGAAGGATAATTGGATGAATGATGGATGGACGGATAGATGGATGGATGGATAATTGGATGAATGATGGATGGACGGATAGATGGATGGACGGATAATTGGATGAGTGATGGATGGACGGATAGATGGATGGATGGATAATTGGATGAGTGATGGATGGACGGATAGATGGATGGATGGATAATTGGATGAATGATGGATGGACGGATAGATGGATGGATTGATAATTGGATGAATGATGGATGGACGGATAGATGGATGGATGGATAATTGGATGGATAATTGGATGGATGGATATTAAGATGGATAGATGAATAGAGAGATGACATGAGAAACAAATAAACTAATCCATAGAATATACAAACTAAACTATAAACACATATGTAATATTCTTAATGTTATAAATACACCTGATTAGACCAAACTACTAGAACTAAAATATAATCCCGCATTATTTATGGTTATTTTTTACACTTACATTGAAATGTTGTAGTTTGTAAAGTTTGTAGATATGTACATTTACATTTAGTTTAACTAGTGCCTTCTGTTTGCTGCTGCTTTTATTTATTTGTTCTTATTTCTTTCACTGCAATGAAGGAACTTAAGACATGTCCTTAGACCTTAGTATGATGACAATAAAGATATCTGATACAAAAATAGGACATATATTATATTAATAGTTTGGCCATTTTCAGAGGATATATATCATACCACTTTACAGATTCCTCTTAAATCTCTCGACGAGCTGAGGCTTTAAGTGCTGACTCAGCAGGTGAGTAACAGCGGCAGCAGGAGAGGGATCTGAGATGACCAGCAGCTCCGTCCTGGGGGAAATAAAGATCAACACGAGCGCATTACAAATCACGTTTACTGTTGAGCTTCCTGTCATTAAACCTATCATAGCCAAGCAAATAAAGGCATCAACGTGAAAACTAATATCTCCCCCACGCTCACCTCCTCTAAATCTAACCGGTGATTTGCTGCGATCCCCTGACTCAGCAACACTTCACACTTTGAGATGGAAGCTGTTTTCACTTCATAATAAAGTGAGCTGTTTGCTTAATGAAATAGATAAAAACAGTTTATTGATGGAAAGAGGAAATCTAGTAAGTGCAAGCCTTAAATTGATCTTTCTATAAATCTACAGCGTTCGATTGTCTCAGGTGTTTTCATATTTTCAAGATTGTTTTTGTAAGCATCTTAAACCTAATGATGCATCTACAGATTGCACATATATAATATAATAGAAGAGAATCAAATAGAATTTCTTAATTGTCATTGCACCTGAAAAAATAAAGGGTTTAATTGTCTCAGATTTCATTTACATTTTTTCACGATTTATTTTTTGTAAGTCTCAATGCATTAACTGGACCTGTTTGTTTTTGTGTTGCTGATTTTTTAAGTATCATAATGCTAACGCTGCATGCGTCCAACCAGTCCAATATAAAGTTATAAGAAGTGAGCGACCTTGGACAACGAGCTTTACTGCCTCATGACTTATTGATTCCTCTTTTAGCCTCTCGTCCTCCAGGGAGCAGTGTTAGCTCTGCCCCTTTAGAAAACGTTAAAAAAAAAAGAGGGTTGACCTTCCTGTGGTTACGGTGCTGCTGTGACAGTGGAAATATAAGGGAACAGAAATAAAACAATAAAGGTGATTAAAAAATGTTTAGCTTTCAATTAAAGCAATCACAGCTAATTGTTTTAATAGTTTTCGCCATCTCAAAGAGTAAAGACTTTTTCCCCCCCTGCCTGAAACGCCTCCATTTGACTCCTTTGTTGACTTCCGGAACATATGCCATCCCTATGTAACACCCGTGATTCTATTGGGTTGCTCTCAAACACTTTGTACATGATTGAATAAGGGACATCTGTAAGCGGTTGACCAATAACAACAGAGCCGTTCAGCTAACCAATCAGAGCAGACTGGGCTCTGGTTTTCATAAATGTTTGGTGTTACTGAGAATAGGATCCCTCTAATATCACAATACCGCTATTGCAACCACTCAAAATAAAGAAATGAGTTATTTTGAATCCAAGTTGTGTTACCTTGCGCCTTATTAAGCAGCTACACCGTCAACATTATTCACCAGCACCAATTTACAGGCTCCAAATTACCTCGAGCGGTTGTCGGAGTTGAAACACTCTGCTGCAGAAGACCAATTTCTCAAAGCCTGTAGTAATCAGGTCTGCCTTTCTATTCACTTATTAAAAAGAGGAGTGGAAAGTACACAGCCTGCGCGCACACACACACACACACACACACACACACACACACACACACACACACACACACACACACACACACACACACACACACACACACACACACACACACACACACACACACAGCACTCCTTTGTTGTCTGACCTTGACAATTAATTTGATGCCTGCAAAAACTGCTTTCCCAGCGTGTCTGAAGCATGCTGCCTCTCACTGTGGAGAGATTGGGAGAGCTCTTAGAGTGGGTGGGGGGGAGTAACGCTGCTATTGACTCTCGCCCACTCTGCATACCCCAAGTTCAAACTCTTTACAGAAACCCTCTCACAGGCTCAAGGACACACACACACACACACACACACACACACACACACACACACACACACACACACACACACACACACACACACACACACACACAGAGATACGGATTAATATTCACTGAATTGAACAGGGTAGCTAGGACGGATAGCAGCTCTGACGGAGAGCCTGGCAGTGGTAACAGCTTCAGATTAAATCAGGTGGACACAATTGAATCAAAGTTTTCCCGCCTTATTGCTGACACAAAAAAAACCTGTACTCCGGACTGCACTCAGAGGGTGTTGTGGTTTATTTTTTATTTAGAACATGTGGATGTTATTCAAAGAATTGCATCTGTAATGTGAAAACATACTGTGTGTTTATTTAAATCGTACAAGAGGAAAAATAGAGACGAATAGCAGGAAATGGATGGATGGATGGATAATTGGATATAAAGATGGATGGATGGATGGATGGATGGATAATTGTATATCAAGATGGATGGATGGATGGATGACAGATGGATGGATTAAAGGACGTAAACCGCATCAAACTACACTCCAGATGTTATGTCTGACTCCTAGCTAACGTCGTTGGCTTTTCCATAGCCAGTGATCTTAGCTCATGATGAGAGGAGGGAGACATGTCTTATGTTTGCTTTTCCTCCACAAATCTGGACCCAGCTCTCCTCCTTCATCTCTTTGGTTTACCCAGCATCCTCTCTGTGTCCTCCTCTAGAATTTAGCAGGGATAGTCGTTCTTCCGACAACCATGCTAGCTGGCTTTAGCGCGATTAGCTTCTGCACAACAGCAGCAACTCAACAGTGATAAACACAAACAAAATCTTTCTCTACAACAAAGTTTAGAGAAGGCACAGCTTTATAAGTTACTCATAGAAGTAATTAACAGAATAATACAAAACTAAAGCTGAAAATAGCACAAATGTAGCGAAACAACTGCAACAGGCTGCATGCATGGTTTTCGTATTCAGCACCCTCACTGACCCAGGGTTAGGGCTAGAAAGTCCTCTTCTGTGACATTTGTTGACATGGTTGTAGTCCAGATGTGTCTGTGTTTCTCTGCCATATGCTTGACATGTTCACTGACCTCACAACACAGACTGACCTCTCGCAGCAGCAGCTGGAGCAGAGAGGGCTTACTACAGCTTTACATCAAACACACCGACGGCAACATTAAAGCTAAAGACACTCGCTAATCCTCTGCTTTTATGCTATCACACGTGAACAAAATCCTCCGCTTCTTAAAAACTGTTCTGTTTCTTTATTTAAGCTGGGTAAAAAACAATGTGGAAACTGCTTGGCAACAGCAACCCCCACCCCCCCACCCCTTGTCTCCAACAGGCCCAGGCGTAATTTCAAACTGGTTCACCTTAGAGATCAAAGTCATTGTTTTATAATTAGCTCTGAGAAATGAGAGCTGAGAAGATGACCCATTTTCAACACACTTTTTTAATTAACTTTACTGTACTCAATTAAAGACGTGTCGAGTTTGTCTTATTCTGCCAGATATTGTTAGTAAATGCATCACTGCTGAAGAATAATTTCCTGAAGGAGCTGAAACCACATATTGCCCCTGCAGCTCTTTGAACATCCCAATTTTTTTTAAATGTGCAACTGTATTGAAAATGTTGTTTTACTCATTTGCTAATTTTTAGGTTCATGTTAGTATTTGGTTCCTCTACTGTGACATGTCTCCATGCTTTAATGTTCAAAAGGCTCTTTATTTTTCTCATACTGCCTGTGCTGCAGCACCTCTTTTCACCCTCTGTCTGAAATCATAGCTCAGTCTGCTCTGATTGGTTAGCTGGCCGGCTCTGTTGCGATTGGTCAACCGCTTAGAGATGTCCCACCCTTCACGTACAATGTGTTGGAGCGCTAGCCAATAAAATAGCCTACTGAATTAAGCCTATATGAAAAAGAATATTCAGGAAGTATCTACCTAAATATCGATTTTTATTTTTAAACGTTTTTTTAACATTGCTAGTAATCCCCAATTTTTACAACTGTAACAGTAATATGATTTTGACTTTTTTATGCAACTATAAGGGAAGTATCATCTTTGTATCCTGATTACATCATCCTGTTACATGCAATCTGTTTTCCCCAAGCCTTCATGTAACTTTGTATTGTTTGTAGCTTTTCCACTTGTAATTCCACCACAGCGACCACGGACAAGTAGGTTACACACACACACACTCCCTGGCAAAAGCAAAATAAGAGTTCACACATAGTTTTAAAAAAAAGAAACAGAGCCCACAGAGGCGATCAATACAGCAGCATTCCTTCATGTGCATGTGTGTATTGATCGCGGTGGTCTCCCACGCTTCGCTGCCCCTCTCCCTCCGGTGTTAAAAGGCCGGAGGGGTCGCTGAAATTCTCCTTTCACTTTGACACACACTGACTTTCAACTATAGACACATGCATGCTCCAAAGCACTTTAATCTAAAACACAAATGCAGCACAGAACAAAGTTAATGTAAAAAAGTGCAATTAACGTTTTGAACATCAAAGCATGGAAACACTTCACAGTAGAGGCACAGAATACAATAATGAAAGCTGAAAATGAGCAGAACATGTCCTCTTACAGATGTCTACAGGAGTTATAAAAGACACTTTAGCAGAGAATCTTATTTTACTTTCCATAATCTGTCTTTCTTGTCTCAAGGTCTACAAGTCCTTCTTTAATGCCTCCATCTTCCACAAATCCTCCTCATGGCTCAACTGGTTTAAAGCAGTGAAATCAATAAGACGCCCTGAGCTTCAGAGCGGCTTTTAGAAGACATAACCAAGAGTTGGGTTATCGTGTCAGATATATTGCTAAAGGGTTGTGCGGGTTGCTGTAAAATGTCATCTGTCATAATTACTAGTTACCTGTAAAATTGGAAAGTAACCTTAAAAAGAAATGAAAACCTGAAAGCAGATTCAGGCAGTAGGCGTATAGATTAACACTCTAAGTAAATTTTGCACAAGTCAAGAAAGTTAAGTCTAAAGAAAGTAAATCCTGTTCACTCGCAGCATGGAGGCTTCTCTTGCAGCACCACCATAAATAAAAACATTTCTCTCCTCCTCGCTGAAGCGCAGGCAAGATGATCCAGACTGGCACTCTGACAGCTGATGTTACAGTCCCATTAGGTGAAGACAGGAACAGAAGTGCTGCCAGAGATTGTGTGTGTGTGTGTGTGTGTGTGTGTGTGTGTGTGTGTGTGTGTGTGTGTGTGTGTGTGTGTGTGTGTGTGTGTGTGTGTGTGTGTGTGTGTGTGTGTGTGTGTGTGTGTGTGTGTGTGTGTGTGTGTGTGTGTGTGTGTGTGATGGAAACGCCTTTTTATTAAAGAGGGAGACTGGGTTCTTTCTGATACATAATTCCTCTGATGTATCATGCTGGACTTTCTTGTGTGGTTACACGAAACACGTACAGCACATAGATAACGGAGAATAAAGTCGGGGATAATGAGCAGCGAGGCGGTTATTATTTAAACAAGAACACCGACAGCATGAGCAGGATCCTGACGCAAAGGTCCATGTCCAATTTGTGACTCAATTAATTGTGCAGCCATAATACCAGTTGGATAATAGTGAGCTAAATCAATCCATTACACGGCTTAGTTCAATACTCAATTCTGATTGGTCTATTTGGACGTTCCAGAGGAAGATGCTCTTATCAAGGGACAATGTGCAATCATATCAATCCGCAGAAAGAAGTCCGGTCAATTTAACGTCAGCTGTGGACAGCAAACATACATTTTCCTCTGTCTGAAAACGGCGTAGAGAAATCTACAGAAGAAGACAGACAGGAAGTAAGCATCAAGTGTCATTTTCATTCAAAGTTCTCTCAAATAAGCGGAGCCTTTTTTCTGCTGAGTCTTAAGGATAGGATGTTCTTTTTAAAAACTGTACGATGTGACGTTTTCTGACAATCTGACATTCACTTTTGTTGAAGCACACTGTCCCCCCCAACTATCATGATCTCCTATAAAGTGTCTCCCATCTCCCACTATCATAAAATGTTCTCTATCGTCATAATTACAAAATTCCTCCCAGCACACGAAGCCACCATGGATCACATCCTGCGTGTGCCTCCGCTCTGACATCTTAAAAAACCTTTCAGCGGCTTGTATTACAAAGATTATGAACATGTCTGGCATTGACATGGCGGAGGGTGCCGCTCAATAGCGACTGCTGCAGGGACGAGAGCAGCAGGCATTAGAGCGTGGAAAAATTCAATATCAATTAATGCAGGACTCACAGTCGGGCTTGACACAGCAGTTAGTGTTTCCTCCTTGAACAGCAAGAGAGAGGTATTCAAGCTCAGCCCCGAGGGAACTCAAGGATTAGCTGCAGAGTCATATCAATACAGGAGTCGCCTCTGCTTTCTGCCTCCCATAGCCTACTCCTCTCTCCACCACCTCTGTCATGTGTAGGTTTGAGGAGTAATGGATTACATGTAATGGGATTACGCCATTAGGATACAAGAAAAGGTAACTGTATTCCCTTACAGGTACATTAGAAAAAGCTGAAATCAGATTTCTGTTTTCTAGAAAATATGGATTTCTAGCAAGATTTTTTTTATTATTGCAAAGCACATTACAACGCTTCAGGAGTCTTACAGAAAACCGAGTCCCAGTAAAACCATAGCTATTCTTCCAGTTCACCATCATGGCATCTAGTTCAGAGAATTATTCACTCGGGGGAAATTTCTCATACTGCCTGTTCTGCGGCGCCCCTTTTCACCCTCTGTCGGAAACCAGAGCCCAGTGTGGTCTGATTGGTTAGCTGGTTGTGATTGGTCAACCACTTACAGATGTCCCGCCCCTTAGCCTATCACGTTCAATGTGTTGAAACACAGGGATTTTAGCATTTGCAAACCATTTACATGCGCAAAAACCTACAGAACACACTACAGGAAAGGGAAACACGCCAGAAAGCATAATAGGGCCCCTTGAAGTATAAAAAACGTCTTATTGATATTTATTTCTCTTGTTTATTGCATTGCATTTGATGTGCAGGTTATCCAAAAGTAACAGTAATCGGGTTACATTACTTTTATATCATAATACTCAGATTAGTTCACTGATTAATTGTAACAGATTACATTTTAAAGTAACCACCCCAACCCTGGTTATGTGTGTTTATCTACAGTAGAAAGCAGGTCAATTCTTTGCAGGGATGTTGCAGGGTGAACAAATGGAGAAGCCCCCATGCTGAGCTCTGTAGAGAAACAAGTAGTTAATGTCGACATTAAAAAGGTTAAAACTGCTAATTGAAATAATAAGGTTCCATCTCTGTATGAAAGTCATTAAATGTCAGACAGTGCAGATTGCTAAACGGCGGAACAAACACTGCTAATGGAAATAATCATACATTAGGCTACAGCATAGAAACAACACAAACAATGCGTAATAATCACCTTGTATATTGCAAAGTATCATTGAGCCATATAACCACTTATTTCCTGATTGTTATTCCAGTGAGGCGTTGCAGACAGAAGTTCAGGCCAAAGTGAAACCTGCTCGGGTAAATGTTAGCTTGTCCTGGCCTTTAACATCCTGAATGTACCTGCTTCATTAACGCCTGCAGCTCTCTCTCGGAGCAGCCGCACATTCCTGTAGAACTAAAAGACTAATGTCAAGAACACGCCAAACTATGGTGGCTGTTTATACAATGCACCAAGCTCCTGGCACAATTAGTCTGCAGGGATATCTTAGTTTTGACTCGTGGTGCATGAAACTCCTAACCTTTTGTGCAATGTGCAGCGAGGCGGTCATTACTGAAAAAAGAACCCAATAATGTGAGCAGGATCCAGGCGCTTATCAGACGGCAACATATTAAATAAACCACTGATTGAAACATAACATTGCTTAAAAATGATCCTGTTGCTTCCACTGAGGAAAAAGGATCACCCATCAGAAAAGAGAATTTAACCAAAAACTAAATAAATAAATATAAAAAGAGAACAAAAGAAGGAAACAGGATAGAGACAGGAACTCAGAGAAATCAACAGATGAAGACATTTCTCTGATGTCCAGCCCTCTGTCTCTTAACCTCTTCCCTTCTCTTGTTCTCCATTTATTTCCGTATTTCAGTCTGTGGTTAAATTGTCTGTTCTGATACGTTCAATAATCTTTTGTTCTTTTTTCCAGGAGATGAAAACACTTTTTTTCTGATCGCTAAAATCAGTTATTTTTTCGGGATTACAGTCGTGTCCTCTTGAGTGTTCGCTGAGCTCCAGAGGGGATTAAGGATCGGAGATCAATTCACGCTCTGGCCTTTGACCAGTAAAACTCCCCAGACTGCCTCATAAGATCTCTCCATGATTATAATGAGGGACAGGCTTTAGAGACCAGTTAGTCTTACATTACCAGTGCTTTATGTTGCTGTTTTCCACACTCACAAATGAAGAGCAGGTGCTGATCATCTTACAGTAATTAGTAAATATTTATCCTTTGGGTTTAATAAATTGTTGAAAGTTGAAAACATATAAGTGGTTTATAAGGTATGGCATTCTTTGTGAAATGCTGAATAAGCAGAGTTACTCTCGTGATCTGTGTTTTTTAACGAACGGTTGTTTCTGTGAACGGCCGAATGTTGTAAATGATGCAGGCGCAGGGTATTGTGGGACAGCATTATCTCATTTCCTTTCGTAAAGACTGCTCCAGTGCATCCTAAGCTAAAGGAGATGATAAGGAATCTCTTTCCTGTCATCTAGAGAGTTCAAACAGCTCCTAATATGTTGTCATTTCACTCCTTTGGGAAACCTCCGAAATTGACAATTGGATTGCATCCCATATCTTTGTCAATGCTGTGAGTCTCATCCATCTCTTCCCTTTCTCTTGCAGATGCCTCCAAGACGGACGTCCCGGAGGACTTTGACATTGACATGGAGAACCCGGAGACCGAGAAGGCGGCCGTCGCCATCCAGTCCCAGTTCAGGAAGTTCCAGAAGAAGAAGCGCGACGACAAGTCCTAGTGAGCGCCGCTCTGCCACCGCGTGGAGATCGCAGGACGGTGTGACATTTGCATGTTAACAAATTCATACCTGTTGGAACTCCAGGGGTTGTGATGGGGATGGGAGGGGGAGAATGCAATAGCCTGTTTAACATATGACATGTCTGTGAATTTATCATTATCCTATTATTATTATTATTATGATTAATTTATTATTCGACTGCTGTATCAATAATTAGAAAGTAGAGAGAACATTTCTGTCCTGTTCCATGTATCACAAAGTCTAGCTGGTGTTTGTGTTAGAATATGTTTTTGTACTTAACCCCGCCTCAATGGTTAACATCTCTTTGCTTACCCAGAAACACCTGTGTGTGTGTGTGTGTGTGTGTGTGTGTGTGTGTGTGTGTGTGTGTGTGTGTGTGTGTGTGTGTGTGTGTGTGTGTGCGTGCGTGTGTGCGTGTGCGTGTGGGTGGGTGTGCATGTGGGTGTGTGTGTGTGTGTGTGTGTGTGTGAGAAGATGGAGCAAAAGCTGGTGTTAAGATGACGGTTGTTTTTAGTGGAGCTTCCCATCCTTAGCAGAATATTTCACCCAGAGGCGTTTTTCTTACCCGCATGGTTCTATCAAGGTGTGTGTCAATGTACATTCAATAAATAAAGACTCTGTGTGGATCCTGTGTCCGGTCTTTGTATACATTTGACAAAGCTTCAGCATCCGTTAATATATTGCATTAATACACACTCCGCAGGGACAGTAGTGGGACTCACATTGTGATGACAATCTATAAATAGAAAGCTCTCCAGAACGAGCTCTGCTGAATCTATTCCCTCCTCAGCATGATGACCTTCTCCATGTGGATCTGGACTGATTGACTGCTTCCCACAGAGCTGTTCAGCTGTAGGCTTTTTAAAAACAACCAGCCAATAACACACAACTACATCAATATCTCCACTGTCAGGATTGTATGTTGACAGGGTGGGGAGGGTTGGTAGTAACATGTAAGGAAATGTAACCTAATCTGAGTATCACAATGGAAGAGTGATGTCACCTGATTACTTTCCATTACTTTTGGTGAATTAAATGCAAAGCTACACAAGAGAAAATAAATATTGATAAGATGTTTTTTACGTAAGACAACAGAACGATGAGACATTAGAAAAAAAGATATTAGGATAAAAAATGGATTCATTTATATGAAAACTTGCCTTTCATTCAGCATATTCACACAGCAGACTATGCACCAACAATGAAACACATGAGCACATACTACAGTTAAAAAAAAGCAGAAATAAAGTCTGAGCTGAGCACAGTTAAACTCACACACACTATTTTATGAACATATAGGTTCACCTACAGAATAACAAACAGAAGAAATGAACCAAGGAAAGTGAAAACCATAAAGCAGATTCAGGCGGTAGGAGTATAGATTCACACTTAAAGTATTAGCCTCCAGAACAGAGCAGCTTACAGAGAGGAAACACAATCTGATCCTTTTCCAACAAACACTATATGCTCTTTTAGTTTTTACTAACATTGTTATCCTGCTGTTTTTCCCCAATTTTTAGAAAAGGTACCAGTAATCTGAATACATCCTTTTTAGGTCACTGAGATCTATCTCTCCCCAAGCCTGATATTTCACTATGGACCGATTTCAAACGGCTATTTCTGTCTTTTGTGAGTCAAAAAAGTGGTATTTGATTCCTCTGCCTGTGACTGTTCCTCGGCTGTCTTTAAATAACCGGACAGATCAGATTTTTGGCTGCCAACAAGCTTTTTGAAGAGTATCACAGAGCTGCAGACAGCTTCCATCATTATACAGTATCCTGCTCAGGCACTTTATGTGGTCACCCTCATTAGGCTGCATGAGGAAGAACTACAAAGCACACACACACACACACACACACACACACACACACACACACACACACACACACACACACACACACACACACACACACACACACACACACACACACACACACACACACACACACAAAATATACTGAGCTGTATCTACTACAGCCCCTAGGTGAAGCCCTATTTCAAAAGGACAGAGAAGCATAAAATATCACAAATATACTTTTCTTGTTTTCTAGCAAGAAAATGATCTATTTGATGTGAAAATTCTAGCAGCATAACTTGTTTGTCTTGTAGGTCCACAATTTGTTTCGGATAGAGATATCTCCAAAACTTTTAGATGGATTGCTATGACATTTAGTTCAGACAATCATGGTCTGTTTGATCCCCTGACTTTCCATCCAATATTTCCAGGAGGTCAAACTGTATTAAAACCTGCAAGATGGATCTGCAGAAAATGTACCGACATTGTTAAATCCAAGATGATGAATCCGGATGTTCCTCCATTTGTTATTTTAAGTGAATTGTCTCGGCAGCTATGGGATGGATTGCCATGGCATTTTAAATCAAAACAAATTCAACTTTATTTTTTATAGCACTTTTAAGGTGTTTTAAGGACAGTGCTTCACAAAACAAAAATAAATGATCAAATCAAATGATGTGTCAATAATAAAAAAGTGTTAAAATAAACATAAAATATGAATAAAATAAGAACAAAATAAAAAAATATTCATTAAAAACTGCCAGAAATCAAATAACCAGGACTGAATAAAACAAGAATAGAATAAGAATTTAAAAAGGTATAAAGTAAGAATAAAAATGGTATAAAATAACATTAACATAAGAATACATTAAAAAAAAGAGTTCTGGATAAAGTAATCAGATATTGGTAATCTAAATGGTAAGTTTAAAAAGTGTAAATACTTAATAAAATGCCTGTTTCAAATCCTAAAAGCTGTTTCTGTAGCGAGTAAAGGTCGCTAAAGCTGGCGATGCTATGCAAAGTAATACGAATGACGCTCTAACAGGAAGTACCAACACAAAATACACAATGTGGAGGCGCCCTAAACAGGATCACTCTCAGGAGTCCTGCTACAATGAAAAGAAAGAACTAGCAGCCAAACAACACGACACACATTTTTTTAAGAAAAGTGATTTTACAAGATGGGATCTTAAGCTCGAAGGTCAGGAAGAGGTTTTCTTATGATTAGGATCACTGCACGAGAGCGGGTCACTGAACGGTATTATAACAGGGTCAGCGCCGACCTTTGCACCGCAGGGAACTGATCCTCACAGCAGATGAGCTCTGTAAACCCGGGAGGATTAAACCTCCAGGACAAGTTCCCTACTTTACGTCCACAGCCAGATGGTTTACAGAGTGAATAGTCAAATAAAATGCACCCATTACATCTTTATATAGTTAAGATTTCTATTGCACTAAATTCTAGTCAATGAATCAATCAAATAAACATAATTAATCCCAGGGGGAGATTAGGGTTCTTGACAGTCCTCCACAGCACAGAGACCCTCGGAAGACTCAGTCTCATAGTGAAGACATGATGAAGACTCAGGCTCATAGTGAACACATGATGAAGACTCAGGCTCATAGTGAAGACATGGTGAAGACTCAGGCTCATAGTGAAGACATGATGAAGACTCAGGCTCATGATGAAGACTCAGTCTCATAGTGAAGACATGATGAAGACTCAGTCTCATGGTGAAGACATGATGAAGACTCAGGCTCATAGTGAAGACATGATGAAGACTCAGGCTCATGATGAAGACATGATGAAGACTCAGGCTCATGGTGAAGACATGATGAAGATTCAGATTCATAATGAAGACATGGTGAAGACTCAGGCTCATGGTGAAGACATGATGAAGACTCAGGCTCATGATGAAGACTCAGTCTCATAGTGAAGACATGATGAAGATTCAGGCTCATGGTGAAGACATGATGAAGACTCAGTCTCATGGTGAAGACATGATGAAGATTCAGTCTCATAATGAAGACATGGTGAAGACTCAGGCTCATGATGAAGACTCAGTCTCATAGTGAAGACATGATGAAGACTCAGGCTCATGGTGAAGACATGATGAAGACTCAGTCTCATGGTGAAGACATGATGAAGACTCAGGCTCATAATGAAGACATGGTGAAGACTCAGGCTCATGATGAAGACTCAGTCTCATAGTGAAGACATGATGAAGACTCAGGCTCATAATGAAGACATGGTGAAGACTCAGGCTCATGATGAAGACTCAGTCTCATAGTGAAGACATGGTGAAGACTCAGTCACATGGTGAAGACATGATGAAGACTCAGGCTCATGATGAAGACTCAGTCTCATAGTGAAGACATGATGAAGACTCAGGCTCATGATGAAGACTCAGTCTCATAGTGAAGACATGGTGAAGACTCAGTCACATGGTGAAGACATGATGAAGACTCAGGCTCATGATGAAGACTCAGTCTCATAGTAAAGACATGATGAAGACTAAGGCTCATAGTGAAGACATGATGAAGACTCAGTCTCAAGTTGAAGACATGATGAAAACTCAGGCTCATGATGAAGACTCAGTCTCATAGTGAAGACATGATGAAGACTCAGGCTCATGATGAAGGCTCAGTCTCATAGTGAAGACATGATGAAGACTCAGGCTCATAGTGAAGACATGATGAAGACTCAGGCTCATGGAGAAGACATGATGAAGACTCAGTCTCATGGTGAAGACATGATGAAATTTCAGTCTCATAATGAAAACATGGTGAAGACATGATGAAGACTCAGGCTCATGATGAAGACTCAGTCTCATAGTGAAGACATGATTAAGACTCAGGCTCATAGTGAAGACATGATGAAGACTCAGGCTCATAATGAAGACATGATGAAGACTCAGGCTCATGGTGAAGACATG
The DNA here is from genome assembly GCF_036324505.1 of Eleginops maclovinus. NCBI lineage: Eukaryota > Metazoa > Chordata > Actinopteri > Perciformes > Eleginopidae > Eleginops > Eleginops maclovinus. Next base: position 6,253,831 of record NC_086366.1, on the reverse strand, counting down.
ATGAAGACTCAGTTTCATGGTGAAGACATGATGAAGACTCAGGCTCATAGTGAAGACATGATGAAGATTCAGTCTCATAATGAAAACATGGTGAAGACTCAGACTCATAGTGAAGACATGATGAAGACTCAGTCTCATAGTGAAGACATGATGAAGACTCAGGCTCATGGTGAAGACATGATGAAGACTCAGTCTCATGGTGAAGACATGATGAAGACTCAGACTCATAATGAAGACATGATGAAGACTCACGCTCATGGTGAAGACATGATGAAGACTCAGGCTCATAGTGAAGACATGATGAAGACTCAGGCTCATAATGAAGACATGATGAAGACTCAGGCTCATGGTGAAGACATGATGAAGACTCAGACTCATAATGAAGACATGATGAAGACTCACGCTCATGGTGAAGACATGATGAAGACTCAGGCTCATAGTGAAGACATGATGAAGACTCAGGCTCATAATGAAGACATGATGAAGACTCAGGCTCATGGTGAAGACATGATGAAGACTCAGTCTCATAATGAAGACATGGTGAAGACTCAGTCACATGGTGAAGACATGATGAAGACTCAGGCTCATGATGAAGACTCAGTCTCATAGTGAAGACATGATGAGGAAGTTGAAATAAGTCAAACTGAGCAGCAGCACATAGAGGCTCATGTGCAGTTGGTGCATGATATTGTGAATTACATACTGTACTGTAGGTCGGATTTTTGTTGTTGAAACATCTATTAAAAAAAAGACTGGTGCTACAGTTTGTTGTTTGTAATGTTTCCTGTGAAGGTCATTGCCCCATGGAAATAAAGGTCTCGCTGTTTGTTTGTTTGTTTGCTTGCTTGCATGTTTTATTTTCCACCCAGATGACTAGCCCCACTAAAAAAAGCATTCTGCCAAGTCATCCACAGACCCATGGAGAATAAATCCTCCCGAGGCTCTGCGAGTCTCTTCCTTGTGTTTCTGTGTGCTAATGGAATTTAAACTACACTTGTATTAACATATGGAGATTTTCTTCTGATCTTGCACAACAACACGCCTGTCTTGCTGTCCTCTGTGCTGCTCCCAGCTGACGTAGAGAGGCAGATTGGGAGGCTGACAGTGAACTGTGTCATCATCATCTTCCTCCCTGGAGTGGGGAGTGTACTCGTCTGGAGATGCATCCCAGCGCCACGATCTCCAGAAAGAGTTCAACTCAGTTCAATGTTTGGGTGGAGTTTTAAAGACGACCTTATACCTTCGTTCGCAGCAGAACGGCCTATTTGGAAATTAATCACATGCTTTCTGACTCAATATCATGTCATATTGAACAAGGACCATGCATAAAACTAAAAGAGAAGAGACGCTATATGTCAGGTTGTAGCTAGAGCTCATTTCTATCTGCAGTCCCTCATGCATATAACCATCAACAAACATTAAAACGCTAGACTAAACAGATCAAATACTGATGTATAAAATATAATACTAATTATAGCTTAACACTTCAGTATGCAAACTGCAGCTCGGTGTTGGAAAGTACAATACCTCAAGTACTGGTGGAAAATGAAGGTACCTTAGTGAGTATTTAATACTTATACCCCTACATTAGAAGACAAATAGAGTGGTGCAGTGATGATAATACGTTTTGCTCAGCAGGATAATCTCAGTTTATCAGCACCACTTTATGAAGTCAAAAGCTAATGTTGATGACTTCACGCTACCACCGCTAAGCTAAAGGCGGCTAATGTTGGGCGTGAAAATGTTAAGTCGTCTCATTTACACACTTGTTATCAACCTCTGTTTTTAAATTCTACAGGGGTATTCACTGACGAATAGAGAACAAAACCTGAACATCTCTGCAGCTTGTATTTGTGATGGAAACTCCTGAAGCAATGGAGATCAAAATCAGAGAGACACAGGAGAGCTAGAACCTTGATGGCAAACACTGAAGTTTATTTATTATGAAGTTAACGGCCGGAGAACTGACAAGACATTGGCTGCAGCCACGAGTTGACACAACGGTTGCACGACCAATTCTGAAGATCGCTACTACAGTACGAGGTTTTAACCAGTTCAGAGTGTATAATCAACATTCTTCAGTCGCCGGACTAAACAAATATGGACCCTGAATCTAACTCAAGTTGTCGCACATGGCAAAAGAATGTACGCCAGGGAACCTACGTTCCTGATACGAAGGTCTTCTAGATGTCCCTAAACAATAAACTAATCTCAGGTCAGCTGGTGCTCGGTCATAGACTGGCATCACAACACACCCAAGCTGCCCCTCCTTAAGGGAGATTATAGCAACCCTAAGGCCAAAGAACTATGCCATGGGAATACAGACAGAGGAAGGAGAAAATTATGAACTAGATCAAAAGCTTAAACACCTTTGCAATATATTCCCTAACAGTGCTAACCACCAGACTTTATTCCAGGATAACAACCACAAACATGTTCAAAAACCATTGAGACGAGGGAACAAGAAGCATTAAATGCTAACCCATTTCCAAGTTTAGGACTCATTCCATGTCCAGCAGTGGCTCAGTTAGTAGGGGCTTGTTCAAGTCCCCGAACAGACTTGAAATATGGAAAGTGGACTGCTACTTGGAGAGGTCCCAGTTCACCTCCTAGGCCCTGCTGTGGTGCCCTTGAGCAAGGCACCGGACACCTCCAATCCCCCCTCCCCATTGCTCCCCGGGCGCTGCACAATAGCTGCCCACTGCTCCTAGTACTAGGATGGGTTAAATGCAGAGGACCAATTTCACTGTGTGTGCTCTGCTGTGTGCATGTATGTGACTAATAAAGAGGGTTTCATCCTCCGATTCTATCATTCCTGCACCATAATTCTTCGCCTTAACATTGCGCCTTAACGTTAAACAGCTTGCTCATTCATGTGCTCTGCAAAGGATCGTCGGTCACAATAGCCAATAGAAAAGCATTCTGGCTTGCATAACTGCACAATTCCAGCAGATGCAGTGACATCATCGTATTTCTGGAAAACTGCATTTGACACACTATGAAATGGGAAATCTTCTTCTGACATACTGAACAATATGGATGAACGGGTACTGGAACGCAGGGTCGGTCTGACTGAATCTTCTGTAGAGTGTTTTTACAACAGAAACCCACCGTTCTAGGTTTGATGAGATGTTGATTAATGCACTGAAAGTGTATAATGTCGAACACTTACACATGCACTGAGAATGACATTGTAAAACGCGTTGCATGCCATCTGCTCTGCCACATAGAAGAGTATCTCTCCTGCAGACAGCAGAATAAATCTTCAGCATCCAACATGTAAACAAAGTCAATCAAATTATTTTCGCTCTACTCCACTTCTGCATATAAGGCAAATACTGCTTTTCTTTTGCAGCGACAGAAAAATCCATTTCACACATTGAGGTTATTGATGATAATTAATCATCCATGTTTTTTATGAAAAAGGACATTTCCATCATTGGTTCACTGCTCACATCCACTCAGGCGTGGATTTAAACATATTTCCATGAAAATAATAATAAACAAATTTGCTCATATTGGCTCTCCTCATGCATACGAGCGTATCTGTGGAAACGGACCATCCCGAGCATCTCTCCTGCTTTATTTGATTTGTTTGACACCGTGCTCTCTGCAGATGTGGAGATGGATGATTCCGCTACGTTTGAATCATTAAATTTACATTAGCCGCCTGTCACGCTATCAGTAACGTGAAGTTAATCTGATCACTGAGTGTGTGTGTGTTTGTGTGTGTGTGTGTGTGTGTGTGTGTGTGTGTGTGTGTGTGTCTGTGTGTGTGTGTGTGTGTGTGTGTGTGTGTCTGCGAGCACAGGGTGAGGAATGTCACTGTCAGAAGTCACATTTTATACTCTGTGTGATGACAATAGACCTGAGGTGGAAGGTAGCTGAGCACAAGAGGCCCTATTGTGTTTTTTTGTGTTGTCCCTTTCCTGTACTGTATTACATAGGTTTGTGTGCATGTAAATGGGCCGCAAATGCTAAAATCCCTGTGTTCAAATACAGTATGAACCTTAAAATGTATGACACAATATGTCCTCTTTAAGTACAATTTTGAACCTCACGTAAGTGTCTCCATTTAATGCTACTTTATACTTTTACTCCACTACCTTTATCCAACAGCTTTAGATAAACATTTAACATAATGCATCTCTAAGAATCAAACTAGTGGACTAACTGTTAAAGGTACAACAAAGTAAAATGAAACACTATATTACTGAAAGTGTTCAGAAAATGTGTGTATCAAAAATAATGCTGCATGATGCAACAATATTACCAATCTAATAATGTCATATACTATATAATAATATCTTTCTTCTGCAGCTGATAATGCATAGAGTGGTGTAGTCCATAGAGACATGATTCAGTGCATTATAAAACTCATCATTTGCCGTCTTTTATAATAAGGATCATCACTATGACTGCAGCATTAAGCTAGCTTGGGCCTGCACAGCTAAACATTTAAGCGAATGTTTTCAGCAGATGCTTTTTATGTGCATCAGATGGTGTTACTACTTACAGTTTTAATAGTAGCACATTGCTTTTACAGTATGGGGCTGCTGGCGTTCATTGAAAACAGGTCGCACACACACATTTGGCAGTGTGGTGCAGAAAGCAAAGGCTACAGGTTAAATGCGTGCAATCTGCTTGAGCAAACCCCTCTGTAAATATGCAGCACATTCCTTTATCTCGTTCTTAGCCAGATGATTTAGCCTGAGTTATTGTAATCTGAGGGATTACTAGGGTGGAATAACCCAGGAGAGATGTTTTAAATGAGCCCAGCAGCGATCGCTGAGGCATCTATGTATCGTCTTAGCTGGATAGGTAACAATAACAATCTTGCAAATGGTTCATGGCATTTTCCCCAGTAAGGATATCTTGAGCCTCAGGGTGAAGCAAGCGTTGAGAAGCAGCTGATGACCAATGACCCGTGGCTTTCTGCAGATATACAGCGGTGACAGTTGCTGCTGCAGCCGCTCCAGTTAGTAATGAGTGAGCAGTATTTAAGTCTGAGTGCCTGCAGGACAGGAAGAGGAAGACGATGAGAAGGCCACGGTTTATTAGTCCTTCCTGGCTCAGGCTGGCACGGAAAGGTCAATTCATATAGTGATGAAAATAACTTAATATTTCATGTCACAATAAGGAAGATGTTTAAATAGAGTCAAGATGAATACTGCAGGATTATCAAGGGAACAGTGAAAGAACCTTTCGGAACGCTTTAAAAAATGTGCATCTCTGTCTATTTAATCCATTTATTACACAGTTTAGTTGACAGGAAGTTAACACTAAGAGGAACAACAGAAGAAGACAGACAGGAAGTAAACACTAAAAGGAACAACAGAAGAAGACAGACAGGAAGTAAACACTAAAAGGAACAACAGAAGAAGACAGACAGGAAGTAAACACTTAAGGGAACAGCAGAAGAAGACAGACAGGAAGTAAACACTAAAGTGAACAGCAGAAGAAGACAGACAGGAAGTAAACACTGAATGGAACAGCAGAAGAAGACAGACAGGAAGTAAACACTAAAGGGAACAACAGAAGAAAACAGACAGGAAGTAAACACTAAAGGGAACAACAGAAGAAGACAGACAGGAAGTAAACACTAAAGGGAACAACAGAAGAAGACAGACAGGAAGTAAACACTAAAAGGAACAACAGAAGAAGACAGACAGGAAGTAAACACTAAAAGGAACAACAGAAGAAGACAGACAGGAAGTAAACACTAAAGGGAACAGCAGAAGAAGACAGACAGGAAGTAAACACTAAAGTGAACAGCAGAAGAAGACAGACAGGAAGTAAACACTGAATGGAACAGCAGAAGAAGACAGACAGGAAGTAAACACTAAAGGGAACAACAGAAGACAACAGACAGGAAGTAAACACTAAAGGGAACAACAGAAGAAGACAGACAGGAAGTAAACACTAAAGGGAACAACAGAAGAAGACAGACAGGAAGTAAACACTAAAGGGAACAACAGAAGAAGGCAGACAGGAAGTAAACACTAAAGGGAACAATAGAAGAAGACAGACAGGAAGTAAACACTAAAGGGAACAACAGAAGAAGACAGACAGGAAGTAAACACTAAAGGGAACAACAGAAGAAGACGACAGGAAGTAAACACTAAAAGGAACAACAGAAGAAGACAGACAGGAAGTAAACACTAAAGGGAACAGCAGAAGAAGACAGGCAGGAAGTAAACACTAAAGGGAACAACAGAAGAAGACAGACAGGAAGTAAACACTGAATGGAACAGCAGAAGAAGACAGACAGGAAGTAAACACTAAAGGGAACAACAGAAGACGACAGACAGGAAGTAAACACTAAAGGGAACAACAGAAGAAGACAGACAGGAAGTAAACACTGAATGGAACAGCAGAAGAAGACAGACAGGAAGTAAACACTGAATGGAACAACAGAAGAAGACAGACAGACAGGAAGTAAACACTAAGAGGAACAACAGAAGAAGACAGACAGGAAGTAAACACTAAGAGGAACAACAGAAGAAGACAGACAGGAAGTAAACACTAAAGGGAACAACAGAAGAAGACAGACAGGAAACATTTTTCTTATTAGAAGCAAAACCACCCTTTAAATCAATATTATAAACTGTTGGTTTACTCTACAGCTGTGTAATAAGTGGGATAGTCTTAGCTTGTGTCGAGATCTTGCGTCACCCTGAAGGTGAACCTTTTCATTAATCACTGACTCACTACACATTATCCTTTACCTATTAGTCCATTAACTCTGTGTGAATTAAAACTAAAACACCTGGAGTCTCATCTCTCTTCTTCTATCTGCCTTCTTACTCTCTCTATGTGTGATGAAGTGTAATATCTCGTTTTATCTTCAGAGTTGAACAGTGTCCTAGAAAACCTCCCCCCTCCGGCAGTAGTGCTGCTCCACTGACCTTGTGATTTGTGAATCAACCCCAGAAACCAGTTGCTATTTTTACCTGGTGTTCTCCCTCACTAATGAGACCTCAACTTCACAGCTGCAAATCCCTCCAGAGATAACCGTATATATTCATAGGAGTGGTAAATGCTAGGGTTTATGACATTTCTCTCTGTCTTTTATTCTAACCGTTATGTATGATAAGGAGGTGTTCAGCTTCTAAAGATGATGATGCTTATTGATAGAAATATTTGACCTTAACTTGAAACCTGACTGCATACCCTTTTAATCTCATGGGCTTGAATACTGTAAAACAATTTTCTGTAAAATGCGTCCATGGATCCACGCTGCATTGTGTTGGAAGTAACTTTCGGGGATTGTTCTGTCTGCAATATATCCTCCCCTCTCCTCCAGTGGATACTTCCAGCAGGATAATACAACATGTCCCCATCCGAGGAACGCTCCAGGTCTATGTGTCTACAGTGTACACCGTTGCCCTGCACAGATCGTACCCATACAGAGCACCTCAGGGTACAACCAGAAAAGTCAGAAAGTACAGGATGATATATGGATAAAAACATCCAAACCATTGCTGAATATTTTTCATAAATACAGGCTGGATGCGCCGCTCGGCCCTGCAGGGGGTATTTTGTTGCTAATCTCATTGTGGAGGAATTCATACTCTGAATGAATATGAATATATCATTTGAAGGAGCACTTTGGGGACATTTGTCGGACACTGCAGATTACCTGAAAGTCAGGACAGGTTTCAGAACATAATCTCCAAATAACGTCCAATTTTCCTCCATTATTGTTCAGAAAAATGAAAAAGTAAAGTCACAGCGGGAATCAAAAGCAAAAGTAGGTCAATCGCTTGAAATTACTGTACAGGACAATCTGCTTTAAAGAAATACAACTCTTTCATTGTATGGGAATAAAAGCATCCCTTCAATGTGGAATAGTAGAAAGACAAAAAATATATACAAAAAAAGATACAGGCCAGTATGATTTGATCCATTCACTCCAAGAACGTTGAAGGAATAACATTGAATTATATGTCTCTGGTCAACAAGACCACGCATCTTACTGCCAAGGAGGAGAGGATCCACAACCTGCAGTAAAATAACGACAGGGTGCATTATTTTTGGTTCATAAAATAAAATATAATAACGGAATATGCTTCAATGTTCTGGCATATTTACATCAATTAAATTAAATTAAAATTAAAACATTAATACAATTTAAATATGAAATATAAAAATAATATTTCATAAAGCAAAATAAAATAAATTGGAATAAAAACCATAAAAAATAATAAAAATATAATAAAGTAAAATAAAATAATACAAATAAAATGTAAGAAAGTAAATACAAAAAAAACCCAACCCCAGATATAATGAAATAATTACATTTAATAAAAGTAACAGAACACATTTTTAATGTAACCCTCCATGAGCCGGTGTTAAGGTTACACAGCGAGCACACAAACACACCACTAAGCTGACAACAAGCCTCGCCTGCCATCCATCCCTGAATGATGAAACCTAATGCAATACTCTGAAAGAGTTATGTAGAGCTACAGTCCTGCAGAACAGAGCCTTCATGAGATAGCAGCTGGGTCACTCTCTGCTGGCAGCCTGAGCTCAAATCAGATCAGTTATGTGAGCAGTTGGTGGAAGCTTATCTAAAGCACATTACAATAGTGAATACAGCGGCTTTGCAGGGATTCAAACCCCCGGACGCTGGTAGTATTAGAGCCCCGCTACACACACAGCTTTATTAAAGATCAAAAGCTAACTCTTTATTATGCAGCACGCTACGACAGGTCTTCTGTGACACATAGCATTCAAAAGGCTCTTGTCCTATTATCTGAGACAGATTACACGTTAGCGAGGCGCCTTCAGACATCGACCTCTCTTAATAAGACTCCCCATCATGTAATTGTGGTTATTAATTAAGACCGTGATCTGTCCGTGCACATCTGTCCTGCAGACGTCAATATTGTGCAGATTTGCATGGTGAAATTACCACTACTGCAATTCTAAAATTATCCTAAATTAAATGAATTTGTGCACGATGCATATTAATCGACAGGATGTAACTGGAATGGCACAGTTGATTTAATGAACGTTTAAATAACCAAGTTATGCTTTAAAAACTCTCCTCTCTACTTTCACTCACACTAACAGTAACATTTTGATTTGACACACATTTAGATGTTTTTTATTATCTGTGTTCTTCAGGAAATCAAGATGTCTTTGCATGGATAATAAATACAATAGGCAGCAGAGAGCCCAGAGAATTGTAGAATGGGTTACTTTATTTTATCTGACCTAGAAGGGAAGGTTTAATAAAAATATAAATGTTTAAAAAGGCTGTATCACACTAAGTGTAAGCTGTCCTTGTTAATGACTTCCCTTGCCTTCACCATTAATCTCAACTGAAAGTTAAACTCAAGCAATTTAAATGTTAAATAGGTCTGGGTAATATATCAAGACAACATCTAGGGCTTTAATTTTGGAATATAGATGTTGTCTTTTCTTGGTTTTAAAGGCTGCATCACAGGGAAGTGATGTCAATGGCCCAAAACACTGTTATTACGCCACAGCTTCAAAATGTGTACACATATAAAACATAAACATGCCAAAACACAAATGAAGTAACATCTTCACCTACTTGACAACACCTGCGCAGCTTTTACTAAAAGTGCTGCATAAACGAAAATGCTCAAAACACAAAGGAAACTAAAACTAGGGGGACACTAAAAAGTGTCGCACACAGTTTGGGACCGGGAGACTTGGTGACGTTTAGGGTTTATAAAGTTGGTCAGCGGTCACTGTTAACATTTAGTTGTATTGGTTATTTTAACAATGTGATCACATGATTCCTTCCGATTTCATTGCAGATCTGCTGTAAGCTAGCTGGCTAACAAAGCTAACCTAATCATTTCAAATAAAAGACAGACTAACTCCAGTTAGACGTCTTTATAATCCCTGAACATGAATAAGCGCTCCGTTCCCAGGTGTGTGCATCACTTTTTGGTGTCCCCTGGTTTCCTTTGTGTTTTGAGCCAACTGCAGCGTTTTGTTTATGCAGCACTTTGGTGGAGATGTGTTTTTTTAATCTCTGTTGTTCTGAAGCTGCAGCACGTTTCTCCTGATGTAAATGTGTTTTGGGCTGTGGTAGCGTGTTTGCAGCTGCCGGCCACCGTAGTTCACAGACTGTCATTATATCCTCCTTATTGACCCAAATGTCACTGGGTATATTGTTTTTTAAACCACATACAATATTGTTTTCGATACATTTGGTCAAATGTATCAAAAGTATTGGATTTCCTCCATATCTCCTAGTCCCTAACATCCAATACTGCAGGACAGGCATTATCCTTAATCCACAGGGCAAATAGCTGGCATGGTTTCAGTTTGCCCTATCTGACACACACACACACAAAAATCTCCTGGGAAATATTTTTGGACAGAAACAACCTGAAGTCCTTCACTGAGGACAAGGACAGACGGGATCGATGGGGGAATCTGAGACAGGAAGTTTTGACACGGAGGTCAAAATAACAAGAAGGGAAATAATGATTAGAGGAGTGTTGTGTGAACACAGGGGGAAAGTCTTTCCGTTTCATGCTTTCTAAATTATTCCCCCGTTTCCTGCCAACTCTTCAGGCACCTCATTAGAAACCCAGTAGGGAGGTCTATTCCTAACCTGCTCCCGCACACGTCACGCTAAAAAAACCTGATTCCCAAAGGAGGGGAACAAGGTATATGGAAGAAAGTATCTCTGCGAGTTCAAAAGATGGAAACGATACAGTATATTCACATTAAACCATTTGAAGTGAACATAAGATCCTGGTGTACAATAGGTGTGTGGAGAATAGGAGGAGTGTGTATGTGAAACAATTAAAGAGGCCCTGTTATGGTTGTTCCCTTTCCTGTAGTATCTTATATAGGTTTTCTGCATGTACAGGATATTTCTGTTATTTACTTCAAAAAAATAATGTTAAGGGTCACACTTTTGAAACGATTAGGCCCACATGAGTTTTCATTTTATTTGACGAAAAGTGATTTTTGATATTAAAGTCGGAACTAAAATATTGTAAAAATTCCAAGAAAAAAATCAAGAATTCCAAAATAAAAGTCAGAATTCTTAAAAAAAAAAATCAGACTTTTTCTAAGAATTCTGACTTTAACTTCAGAACTTTAAAATGTTTCACTTGTGGCCCTGATCTTTTTTCGTAAACATATAATTTGTAATCCAGCCAAACATGATCATTTCCATGGGGGTTGAATCACTTTTCCAGTCACTGTAAATAAAGTAAGATGAAGATGGAGTTCCTGCCGTGAGATATTTTTTCGGTCTGTGTTATAATATCAAAAGGAAATAAAAACAACCGTAGAATGATTTTGAATGAGGAGCATGATAGGAGGTGTGTATGAAAGGTTGCCTAAGTTCATCTGACTTTGCTGCGGGGGAAAGAAAAAGGTCAGGGTCCATTCTGCAATTTTATGAGATTTAAAACCTCCTCTTCCCATTTTTCTTATCTCAGAGTACCCCCCTTCTCTCTGGCTGCAGAGCGCAGTGGGAGGTGTAATAAAGGCCTGCAGCCAGGAGGCGAGTCACACACACTCACACTCGGTCACACTCCTTCTAATGCACAGGGCAACTGCACAGTCATAAAGTCTGTCAGTGTGTGGGCGAGCCATCTATCACCATTACAATACCTCTCACCAGTAAAAGTGCAGCAGCAGTCTTCAACCTGCAGCAGAGGATTAGTGCTGAAGAAATGTCATTTTCTGCCTAGCAACAGATAATTCCACATCATTGATTTCCAGTGAGATTATTAAAGTGCGTGCGTTTTCATATGCATATTCTACTGTGTTCATGCAGCACATTAGGCTTTAAAAAGTATAACACATGTCTCAAATGAGCAGTATATTTCCTCTTTGAAGTAGCAAGAGTAAAAGTATGCAGAATGACTAACAATTTAGTAATTGTAATTAGGTAGTAGTGTACTGCATTATATCATGTACTGTAAGCATATCACATGTTTAATTATACAAAGTAATTAATGATAAATGTAGAAGTGCAAAAAGTACAATAATTGCCTCTGAAATTTGTTGAAGTATAAAGTAGCATGAAATGGATATAAGTAAAGTCAAATTATGGCAAAAATAATACTTAAGTATGCCACTAAGTGTACTTAGTTACTTTCTACCACTGAATCTCTCCTGCTGGCTCATCCATATTCTGGGGCTCTGTGGGATCAGTATGAGTGTAAACCTGATCCAGGTTCCCATGTCAGCGCTGCCATGAATAATTCATACTGTTCAGGGCGATGTGCTCCTCCAGACAACACACACACACACACACACACACACACACACACACACACACACACACACACACACACACACACACACACACACACACACACACACACACTGGGAGCGATCGCTGGGCTGCCCTTGATGTCTCTTTCCGGGTTGTCCCAAATATTTTTGGTGCTGAACCATCCAACCTTCCCTCTGCTCCATATCCCTCACACTCACCTCCTGTAAGCAGAAAATTCACTAAAATCATTGACTGCACAGCGCCATCTGTTGCTCAAAACCAGCTGCATCGAAGTGAACATGTTTTAATGACTTGTTTTAGAAGGTTTGTGGTTCATTTTTGTGCCATGCAAAGGTTGTTTTTTAAACGTTCGTACGTATGCCCCCTGTTGGCGTGTGGGCCTCCTCACACACTGTATGCCTCCTGTTGGCGTGTGGGCCTCCTCACACACTGTATGCCTCCTGTTGGCGTGTGGGCCTCCTCACACACTGTATGCCTCCTGTTGGCGTGTGGGCCTCCTCACACACTGTATGCCTCCTGTTGGCGTGTGGGCCTCCTCACACACTGTATGCCTCCTGTTGGCGTGTGGGCCTCCTCACACACTGTATGCCTCCTGTTGGCGTGTGGGCCTCCTTACACACTGTATGCCTCCTGTCACACACTTTATGCCTCCTGTTGGCGTGTGGGCCTCTTTACACACTGTATGCCTCCTGTCACACCCTTTATGCCTCCTGTTGGCGTGTTTGGTCCTCCTCACACACTGTATGCCTCCTGTTGGCGTGTGGGCCTCCTCACACACTGTATGCCTCCTGTTGACGTCTGGTCCTCCTCACACACTGTATGCCTCCTGTTGACGTCTGGTCCTCCTCACACACTGTTTGTCTCCTGTTGGCGTGTGGGCCACCTCACACACTGTTTGTCTCCTGTTGGCGTGTGGGCCTCCTCACACACTGTATGCCTCCTGTCACACACTTTATGCCTCCTGTTGGCATGTGGGCCTCCTTACACACTGTATGCCTCCTGTCACACCCTTTATGCCTCCTGTTGGCGTGTGGGCCTCCTCACACACTGTATGCCTCCTGTTGACGTCTGGTCCTCCTCACACACTGTTTGCCTCCTGTTGGCGTGTGGGCCTCCTCACACACATTTTCGATTATTGCAGAAAATGATCTCTGTGTCAAAAAACCGTTTCTGTTATTTACCTGTTTGCTCAGCAGGATAATCTCCACATATTCAAAGTCAAAAGCTAACTTTAGGCTATAAAGGAACTTCAGCACAATCACATTGACTTCACTTCCCCACCGCTAAGCTAAAGGTGGCTAATGTTGGGCGTGATGACGTCTAGTCGTCTCATTTATAAACTTGTTAGCCGCTTTTAAATTCAGCTGGTGTTAACCACACAACTTATTTCAAGCTAACAACCAAAAGCACATTCAGAAAACCATTGACGTCCAGACGAAGGAACAGGAAACTAGTTATGTATGTTTCAACAAAAAGTGCTTTCCCTTTAATCAATGTTTCTCCACTACTTCATGTCCTTGTGGGAGATCAGGTTTTAAAAAGACCCCCTTCATGTCAGACATGTTTTTACAGGTCAAATATCATGTCTCCTCATGTGTTCACATTACCTGAGTTTAGATAGTTTCTTTGTTACAAGTAAAAGTCCTTCACTCAAAATTGTACTCAAGTTAAAGCACAAAAGTTATAAGCATCAAAACAATCTAATATAATCTGTAGAGTTTTAAGGATCATGGGAAAACTCAAGTTCCTTAAAACTGTACTTAAGTAGTACTTGAGTAAATATACTTACTGAGCTCCCACCACTGGTTATTCTTCAATCAGTCAGAGTAGAGATGATTTTGTTGAACACAGAAATAAAGAGAAACCTGATTTAATCCTCAATTTGAATCAGTAGCTACCAAACAAAGAAGTCACGACAAAAACTTGAATGCAGTAAAAAATATATCCTAAAAAAAATATTCTCTTTTCTAAGTTTGTTTCTGGCACTGAAAACTGCTTTCCTAAATGTAACAATTTGATTAAATATTGCTTATTTAAACACTGTGTTAAACCTTTGACAATAGGGAAACAAGCCGGGAAGATATTTGGAACCATTGTATTACATTAAATCTAAATTGGGTTCTTCCCCGAAGTTGATTTTATATACAACAAAAGCCGGTTTTCAGCATGATTCCTTTAAACTAGAGGTAGTTATTGGGATTCAATATAAGGATGGTCCGATTTAAAACATACCAACAGGAATTACATGTGTTTTTTGTAAATTAAAGTTCTGAATTGAAGTTATAAGAAGAGTTAAAAGGTCCCCTATTATACAAAATGCACTTTTTGCTGTCTTTTATACATAAATATGTGCCCCCTGTGTGTAAGGAGACTCACGAAGTGTCAGAAAATACGACCCGCTCTCTTTTCCTGGTAACCCACATCTCTAAAACGGGGGTACAAACGAGCTGATCCAGATTTGTTGCGATACGACGTCATATCCGAAATGTGGGCTGGCTTTACGTTGAACTCCTGGCAAAGTCCCGCCCACGTGACACGTCTCAACCTATCGTCCGCAATACACAGTCGCGAGCTGAATCCCCTCCGCAGCACCTCTGTGTGTCTGTGCAGGATGTCTGCAGGATGTCTGTCATGCAGACTGAGAGTTGTTGTTTATATAACACATACAATGTCTCCGTTCTAGTGGTAAACACTGAGAAGTGTTTCAGAAATAATGCTTGATGTGGTTTGAACATAATATGGCGTTTAATCACGGCAGCGTTTAGCTGAAACTTCTCTCTTCCGACAGAGAGATCATGACGCTCAAAAAGGGGCGTGGCCAGCTTCAGCTCAGCTCCGATTTAAAGCGACAGTCACAGAATCAGCACTTTCGAAAACGGGGCTGAAACAGAGAGATAGCGGACATGCTAAAATGCATGATCTGTTTGGTATTTTGAGCAACACACGTCAGAAACCTGTTTTTTAAATATATTTGAGACCTATAACATAAGACATAAAAGAGCATGATAGGAGACCTTTAAGTTAAAGAGAGTAGAGAAAAAACGTTAACAAGATGGACAGATGTTCGTGTTGAATATGAAACAGAGTCGGATGTGTGCAAACATGACTAAGGACTTTATTAATCAAATCATTTCCCCCGTAATATCCACAAATAAAAGTGATCTCTTTATATATATTCACATTGTATAATTTCATAGTGTGACAAAAAAATTCTCTTTTTTTTTTTTTTTTGGATTTCCAGCCATTCCTATTAATTGTCATTTGTTCAGTCGCCATGCAGTCGTCGGAAAGGTTGAAAAACATTACGCTTGGTCAGCATTGGCGGTCGTGTCCGGCGTCCCTCGTCTCCTCTGTCGGCTCCTCGTGGCGCTAAAAACCCCCCATCACAGATTTCATCACACTGCGACAATAAAATAAAAAATAAATTAAGAAAGCAACGATCTCCTGCAGAGTCCTCCTCCTCCCTCTCCCTCCTTTTGTTTTTTTTAAAAGATATTTCTTTTTTTATATAATAATAGTAGCAATAATAATAATAATGACTATAATTGTCCTTGATATAAATTCATAGGTCATTTTTTCTCTTTCTCAAATTTTAAATAAATCATTTTGGCAATCCTCATATGTCGTCACTTTAGAATAAAAGAATACTCGAGTAGAAAATAAAAGCTGTGAGAGAAAACTGATCAGAAGAGGAGGGAAGGTGTGACAGATGAAAAGCAACAGAGAAGAGCGAGAGAGGAAGGAAAGAAAAGAGTGAAAGAAAGAAAAGCATCCACTTCAGACGCATGTCGGAAACGGCTCTATGTACAACATTTTCTGTTGCGGTAAACTGTCCTCCCTGTGTCTCTCGTCTCCGGTGTGTGCAGCGTCCGGTGTGTGTCCCAGTGTTATACCAGAGTGTAGGACTTGGCATAGGGGTTGTTGCTCTGTTTCAGGTGTCCTCTGGAGTCCAGCAGGGACTCCTGGGAAGTGCTGAGCTTGGCAGCCTGTGCTAGGGCCAGGTCCCCCGAGGAGGGAGCATCCGCCCGGACCTCACCCCGGGCCTCCCCCCTCTCCCGAACATCTCTGTGGGGGAGGGTGGAGGCAGTTCCTGGCTGCCACTGCTGCACCTCCCTAGGGGACGGCACTTCCATTGGGGTGGGCTCCATGGGCGGGGGCCTCTTCAAGGTGCGGCTCCTCTGGGGCTCCAGGCAGGTCTGGCCCATGGCTCCTCCTCCCACTCCTCTCGTCTCCCCTGTTGCACCACTTACTCCTGATCCTCCCCCTCCTCCTCCTCCTCCTCCACCTATGCTGCTGCCGCTGCTGCTGCTGACGCCCCCACCTCGAGGCGGCACGCCACGGTTCAACAGGAAGTCCATACGGAGGTAAGGAGGCAGGTGGACCAGCTCCCCCGCTGCAGAAAACAGGAGACAAACATGTTAAAGAGGCACTGCTCTGCTTTTTGGGGTTTTACCTGTCCTGTGTTTGTTCTAGAAGTTTCTCACACTCCACCCCCTGCCTGAAACGCCTCCATTGGACTCCTTTGTTAACTTCCGGAACATAGTGACATTTCTATGTAGCACATATGTGAGGTTGGACATCTCTAAGTAGATGACCAATCACAAGAGAGTCGAGGGAGGGTGAAAAGAGGTGCTGCAGCACAGGCAGTATGAGAAAAATAAAGAGCTTTTTAAATATTAAAGCACAGTGGAGACAGTGGAGGCAGAAAGGGCTCTTAGCGGAAATTAACAGACCTCTCGATTGTCCAAATTGACCAATCAGAATAGAGTATTCAATAGTGTTATAATCTAAAATATGAAATTGTCATATTTGCACAAGTAGTCAAACAAATAAAGAACTAAGAGGCCTTGATACATCATTTAAAAGGCTTTGAAATAGGACTGTAAGAAATATCCAATAAAGTGCGACTGCCAACAAAATGTTGCCACCACAGTGTGCTGCTGTGTGATCATGGGGTCAGCTTGGATCCCCGATGATGTTCACCACTCGCCTCCACAGACTCCCCGCTGTGTGTGCAAAGTACATGCTCCTAACAGCTCAGAGTTTCTCCACACACCCAATTTTATATTCCTGGGTTTAAATTAACGGAATATATGGTTGCAAATCCATCTTTACCTCGCAATCAGACTGTTCCATTTGCTCACCTCGGGCCTTTATGCGATTATGATTCACATAACTGTTATTTGAATGTAATACCAATACCAATATCCCACCAAGTGTGAATTTATTTGGTTTAATAGCGAAAATGTGCAGAACATAATGTAATAGGGATCTGAAAATCACATATATAGCATTGTGAGGGGCTGGTGCAATGATTAGGTTATGGAGTTTCTCACGGTGAAGAAGCAGAATGACTGACTGTGTCCCTTAAATGCTACAAAAAATCTTGCTTATCAAATCCTTTCTCTGCAGCAAGTTTGAGTTCACAGTAGGAGATGAAGAACTGGAGTCTTATTAGGATACTTGTAAACGCCTGTGGCTCAGATTGACTATCTTAACTAGGTGATGATTAAAGGCGGCCTCGTTAATCTTTAAGTAATTATCTGAATTGTTCGATCAGAGGTGGTTAAAACTAGGGGGAGACACTTTGATTCTGTTCAGTGAATTTATGGTTTCTTCTGCTATTGTATCACTGATGGGAAACTCTGGAGTTAAAGACTCTCTTAAAGTTTAATTATAACTTTAAACAAATCCTAAGTAATGTAATCTATCCACATCTATGACAAATTCCATTGGAGGTCTTGTACAACATCACACACACATTCCTCTGCTGAGTAGATTAACTTGGAGTTATATGTAAGTGTTTTTTGTAACTGTCGAAGTCTTTATACAGTTTCTGATCCACTACCAAATCCTACAACACTACAGAGCCCACACCGTGTTCCTGTTAGTGTTTATTCCTGTCTGCTTTCTACTGGTATTTTACTGCTTAACAGCAGTCTGTACTACTGTATTATTAACCTGTCGCATGTTCTGAATTGACAAATCAGAATCAAGTATTCAACTGTGCTGTGTAATAAAATGATTTATAACATGGCTTAGTTAAATAACTGATTGTGATTGGTCAATTTCAAAATTCCGAAGTCTGCTATGTTTCGCTAAAAGACTGTTGCTAAGGATAGCAGACCGTTGCTAAGGAGAACAGAACCTTGCTAAGGAGCAATCTCTGATCATGGGACTATTTGCACTCATATCATTCCGCAGAAAGAAGTCCGGTCGATTTAACCTCCGCTGTGCACAACAAACATTAGTTTCACACAGTGGGATACTTTTTGAATCATTATTTTTATATATTTTGAGAGCACGAAACTTTGGACTCGAGATACTTTTGTCTCATTTGTACATGCATATATTTTGCTTTTCATTGCTAAATGACAACCCTGGTTATGCATTGTCAAAACTCAATAAAAAGATCCGAGACTTTGGATTGATGATGGCTAAATCAATCAATCCGATGGATCAGTGCTGTCGTCATTTTAAGTAATGTTGCAGATTTAGCCGTGGCAGGCAGGAAGCAATGTAATCATTTTGAAACCAATATTGACAAGTCAAGTCACTGGTTTATTTAATATGTAGCTGTTTAATAAGCGGAATAATGTGCAGCGGGACGGTTATTACTGAAAATAAAACACAGACAGGGTGAGTCCTGCACTCTAGATCAACAAGTGTTTACAGGCAAACAATTTCTCCCTTAAAAATCACTTGTCCTCACGTGTTTTTTCACTCACCAGTGCCAAAGCTTTCAAATGCAGTCGACACATGTAATGTTTGCACTAATGTAAACACAGTGTGGGAACGTGCACTCGCTGAGCGGCAATGGCAGCGCTGACGTGCACCATGTGACCTTAGAGATGGATTTCTGGGTTCAGGGGGAGAATGAATAATTCACTGTGTTTTTTTAATAAGCCCTATTAGTGCCAGTGAAGATGATGAATGGCTCAGGGTGATCATTGAATTAAATATAGATTTAAGTGTTTCTGTAGGAGCTCACTAGAAAATGTAGTTTGGAAATTCATCAGTCAGTAAATTTCAGATTGTAGAGATAATGGGACGGACAGTTTGTGTAACAGGAACAGCAACTCTCAGCCAAGCCATTAATCTGTTTAAGTGTCCGTTGCATCTTCAGCTGTTGTGATGTTTTATTGTTTGTTTTCATATTTCTATATTGTGTGCTTCATGAATAATTAAACATCACCCTGAGGTTTGGATCTATCTCACAAGCTAACTATAGCTCTGTAATAACCAGCAAAGGTTTAAGAGCTGAGCAAAAAGGCTGTAACGGGATCCAATAGATTTGTTTCTATTAAGAGCTGAAGAGGAATGAATAAATAAACTGTTACTCTCATGACAGGTTAGTCAGGTGAGGCTGGTCACATGAAACGAGATGAGAGAGACGGCGATAAAAGAGAAGCTGCCGGTGACCCCTCTGATGGAGGTGAGGTCGGCTCTGGTCGTCAGGTGTAACAGAGACGGAGACGGGGTTGAGGCCGGGTCATGAAGCTCCAGCAAGTCCAACTTCCCTGCACTGTGTTGCAGATATAGATGCTGTGTCGTGATAGTTTAATGGACTAGTGGAAGAACAATCCAGTTAGCATTTTTATTATGACTGACAGTAGATTTTAAGACCATTCTTTTTGTGTGTGAACCATATTTAGTGCTTTTTTCCCTGTAATATTTTTTTTAATGAATGATTACGTAATATGAAAAGTGTCAAAAACCGCACTTTTTCGATCTTATTTATTCGATTTAGTTTTCAGAATGGTGTAAGTAGTTTTAATGTCATTTGTAATATGTCTGTTAAAAATAATAAATGAAAGCTGGCTGAATAAGCTGTTTCTTTTGTAGATGCACGGAAAATGTGTATTGTTATTTCAACTTAGTTTGTTTTTGTTTTTATTTGATGAATTATTGGTCAGGTCCTTATTGGAAATAAAATATGTTATCTTAACTGATTTTGATATGAGTAAACAAGGTTATAAAGAAGTGATAGGGCTTCCTTTATATCATATTGTCCTTGATCTTGAAATGAGGTGTAATAACAGTGTACTAGTTGAAGTACTAGTTGTGTTTTGATTGATTTATTTCTCTATTTAGAGTTTAAAGGGAGGAAATGCTAATTCATACAATGATGATGAATTTCGGTAAAAGCAGCTTCTTAAAGTATAAAGGCTTATTAAGTTTTAAGCCCTTGAGATGCTGTGATTAAATGAGTATTTGTAAATCCAGCTGCCCTTTCTTGTAACTGGGTACTAAATTATCAGAGTTGCTGCAGGCCTTTCTCAAAACCACATTCCCATCATTGTATATTCATTGACTGTGGAGTCTGTGGAGTCAGCTAAATAATATACATCTCACACAGCTAAAAACGATAAACTGCTGGCTGTGTGCGAGCAGCCAGTCAGCTTAAAAAAACCCATTACTTTCACTGTCAGAAAGCTAGACACAAGTCTGCACTGCAAGTTTAGGGACACCAATTTGGCCATATCTAGCTAGAAAGAATAAATAGAAATAGCTACATTTTGCTAACTAGCTTTTTAGATAGGTAGTTAATGAAAGCTAACTAACTAGATAGATACAGTATGTAGTGAATGTTAGCTACTGCAGGTAGCTTGTTAAGTAGAAATCTTACCTTAGATGGTAGTTTAACAGATAGCTTATGTTTGCTAGCCAGCTTGTTAAATAGATAGCTAACATCTGCTAGCTGAAAAGCATAGTCACAGTTAATTGAATTTGGTCTCTAGGTAAACTTATTTGTATACATTTCAACACCGTGGAACTTGTCTACCCTTCTGGCAGTGATTTATAATAAACTGTTGACATGAGCTTTAGTAGGGAATCTGACCTTGTTGTTTACAATGCTGCTAGTGCTAAAAAGGAAGATTGGGAAAAGGTGCGAGGCTACATAAGGTGAATATGAGTGCGTTTTGGGGCAACGTTAAAATCCATCTCTACTCAACAAGCAACCAGGAAACTGTAGAAGCACAGCTTGGTTCTTCTGCCTATAAAGTTTCCCCCACCAAAAGTAACTGATACCAGAGTCTAGCACTCAGCAACACCACCCCAGCCTAAGAGTGTGTTATTACACTGAACTCCACTGTGGCGGTTAAGTGCTTTTTTGTACTGAGTGACAATAGCAGCAGATAAGATTGACAGATAGCCTTCAGTTGCCCTCTCTCTCCTCAGTGAACTGGTGACAAGTGGCTGCTACTCTGTTCACAAACATAATGAGGCCTGAAACTTAAGGAGAAGATCTGATGGCCTCATCTGATCTAACAGAGAGACCGGCAAGGTGTTAGCTTAACACCACGGTAAAAAGATGTAGTCACCTGTAGAATAAATCAGGAACCTGTAAGGGAATACAGTTACCTCTTTTTGTATCCTGATTACTTAATCCTGCTACACTGAAAAACACATGGACCTATTTTTCTGGTCCAACAACCCTAGCAGCCTAGACACTAAAACATGACAGCAGACGGGTTGATGGATGAGGTGTGTACACGTGTGTGTCTGAGCTTCAGTGTGTGGTCTGCAGCTCTGCCTGAACTCGTAATCGATCTGCAGCGCGGCCCGGAGGAGCAGCGAGGTCACGTAAGGTAAGACTACCGCCTGATAGGAGAGCGCAGGACACACTGCGGAAGTGTGTGAGAGACATTGGAGAGAAAGTATTTATGTAGTAAGTAACATCGATATACTGCCGCTGGTTTATAATGCACTGAACGGTTTACTCTGATCTTCTGCTAAATTATCAAGCATAAGGTCTGCTTCCTGTGCCCAGAAATGAACATGGAGACGCAGTTATTATGCTCCATATATCTGGAACTAAATATCAGAAAGCTGCAGGTCCGCTGTTACTCTTTTAAAATCAGGCTGAAGACATTTATTTTTGCCGCTGCTTTCATTACAATCAATTTCGCATCCTAACACTGCACTCTCATTTTCGTCTCTTAGCTTTTTAAATGTATTGAAATACAGTTGCTGCGGTTTGACTAGCCTTGAGTTGAAATGTGCTTTATAAATAAGTTCTCCTTGTCTTACTGTATTAGTAATAAGGAGTGACACCCACAGGATGGTTTAAAAATAGTCGAAGCCCTTGTAATAAGTCTTGTGTAATTGTTTGAAGCCTTTATACTGTAAGTAACAGCAGTCCAAAGACTAATGAGATGCAGCCCTGGTCTTAAAGGTGATTAAAGAGGAATTAAAGTAGACGTTTCCCGTTAAGAATTGTGTTTCTTAGGTTTAATTGATCGGTTTGTGTAAACAGGTTGAAGGACTAGTGTTACCTTTGTGTATGAAAAATGCTCTTTAATTAAAGTCTGATGTCCATCAGGTAAACTTCCTCACCAGGTCTGTGGGCCTTGGGCACGGCCATGGTCATGACCCGACTGACGTCCTGAGGTTTGGGCGGCGAGGCGGTGAAGCGGCAGATGCCGGACTCGGACGGCGTGCTGGAGGCCACGCTGTCGGTGTAGTCGTTGGTCCCTGCTGTCATCTGCTCGGAGGAGGTGTCGGAGATGAAGCACTCGGTGATGGTGAACTTGGCGTGGCGGAGCTGCTCCTCCATCTTGGCGTGCTCGTAGGCTCGGGCCAGCTCCTCGTAGGTGGAGGACGCGCTCTCTGTGGATACCATGCTGCTCCTCGCTCGATCTGAGGCACACACACGGAACAGTACAGCTTACAAAGAACAACTCAAATAGGATCCTTTTACAACAATCACAATCTGCTCAATCAATCAACGGTTATTTATACAGCCCAAATTTGACATTTGTCTCAGGGGGCTTTATGTTTTTTTACAGAATATGAATATGACACCTTCTATTCTTAGCCCCTCACATCGGACAAGGACAAACACCCAACAAAACCCATCAGTTAATGGGGGAAAAATGTAAGAAACTTCGGGAAGAGCATCAGAGGAGGGATCCCTCTCCCAGGACGGACAGACGTTTAATAGATATTGTGTGTAAACTTACAAGATAATACACTTACAACACAGATAGTCCAAATGCTAGAAAAAATCATCAGTCAATGTATAGGAAGTAGATGAAGATGGATCCAGGTGGATGTCAACAATCCTCTAGGAGCTCATTCAAGTTTTCTATTACCATTGTAACGCCGCTAGCAATCCTCAATTATTAGAAATGTAATCTGATTACCTGTGTCCTGTGAGGGGCTGACGCTGTAGCTGTCGCTCTCCTTGTCCACAGACCCGGTGGCCCGTGGCGTGGGCAGCCTCCAGTCCGTGGTCAGGGTGTGTGAGGAGCTGGTGGGGTGCGGCCGGTTCAGCGTCCACTGGCTGGCGTAGCGGCTCCGAGCCGCGGCAGGACCGGCTTTGGCAGTGCGTCTGGCAGTGGGGTCTGGAGGAGGGAACAGACAGCATTATGAGTGACAGCGATAATGACAGACACTCCATGTTTAAATATTATGACTATAAGTATGACTATTACTTTTATAGGACTTTCATTTGGAAAAATATCTGATTATTTTGACTGAAGATGCAGTGGGGATATGATTCACAGTACTCCGGATGTTCAATTTTTGCACCATAATCTTTATTTGAATGTAAAATGTATTAACAGATCATGGTGTCATTCAATTTAGCAAAGATCTGCACGAAACTTTGACCAACTGGCCACTAACCAGACTTGTTTCCTGTATCTCTACAATACGATTGAACCTCTGCAAGACCATAGTACTAAATTCTGAAGGGACAGTGCAAATTCTGAGACATTTACGTACACGTGCCGTTCTATTTATAATAACAAGTTTATACAATCAGTGAAAACATGCCACATAGACGCTCACAATACAGGAAATGCTACTAAAGAAAAAAGATATTTAATTCATAGCAAGAAGATAGCAACAGATAACGCCGTACAGACAGACAGAAAGACAGAAGTGCAATATTTCTGGAACAAATCAGAAATATTTCGCCTCTTGTAATTTCAATATTGTATCAGTCCGTATAACGACCATCCTCAGCTCCCTGCAGTGACATTACCATCCATCTTGAGACCTTACTGTCTGCGTGTAGACATATAAATAGTATCATATTCAGCCTGACCCAGACAGGCGGCTGCTCTGTGCAGCGACGGGCCAAACAGAACCAGACCCTTTAGAAAAGGCCAGGATTGGATCTGTGCGGAGAAGAATGGTGCTGGTAACTGTAGGAGGTCACGCTGTAATCCTATCAGCGTGATGGACGGAGGAAGTGATGGAGGCGTCCTGCCATCAGCAGTCAGCACACTGGGTTTTTTCCCCACTGGCCAGGGTATAAAAAACAATCACTGTAGTGTGTGGTAATGTGTGTTTGTGTGTGTGTGTGTGTGTGTGTGTGTGTGTGTGTGTGTGTGTGTGTGTGTGTGTGTGTGTGTTATTGTGTGTGTGCTCTGTGCATTTTAGATGTGTTTGTATAATACTGAGCCATGTGTGTGTGTGTGTGTGTCACAGAAGCATGGCGTCGTATTGGAAAAAGTAAAAGGCTGCAAATGCTGAAAGGAACTGTAAACACAAACCAAGGGAACGCTCCTTTCAGCCATCAAACAGATGCCCTGATATGTGTGCTTACTGCTGTTAGTGGCTGTTAGAAATGTAATGTAAATAACAAAAGGCTAAATAAACGTCATTATTTACGTTCAGTAAGCATAAGACAGTCTGGTATTTGTCTCAGCCAATATATGGTGGGCATTTTACTTTCTGCACTGTCTGCACAAAATCATTTCAGTTCACTGCTAATCGGATGTGTGTTGTGTGTGTGTGTGTGTGTGTGTGTGTGTGTGTGTGTGTGTGTGTGTGTGTGTGTGTGTGCATGTGCACTCGGGTCCAGCTGGCCAGGTGGAGCAGGGCGTTCAGGTGAGGACGTGTCAAGATCAGGAAGAGAGGTCGCTACTCTTCATCTGTTCTGCTTCAGTGCAGCTCGAGCAGCAGAAGCCCAGAGGCGTTTCTGAAGAGCGGCTGCTGTGTCTCCAGAAATCTCACATGATACACTAAGGTAAGGCTGGATGGAAAAACTCTCCATCTCTCATGTATTCCAGATAAATGTGCAATACAATGCCAGTGTTTGCATTTTTAAGGTGCTGAGAAACGTTCTTAATCAAACAAGAGGCCCACAACATGATGTTAGTAGCACAACAGGGGTTTTGGTGTTAGTAGTAAAGTAATAAATGTTTTGCACTGACGGTGGTGGGACTCACTGGTTCCGGGCCTGGCGTCGGACACGTCCACCAGTGGCCCGGTGGCCTGCGACAGAGACTGGTAGTGGACCGTGTGTGTCACCGTGGAGGACTTCTGCTTGTTCGTCTCCCCGAAGTCATTGTCTGTCAACAGCACAGTGGACCTGTCATCTGAGAGACACAAAGAGAGGAGGTGAGGAGAGGAAACAACAGGAGGTCAAGCAGAAAACACTTAATGTCAGTTTCTAAACCTTTTCAAACTCTTAAACTCAGCACTAGCCCACACCCACACTCCACAACGGTATACAATATGTATTATAACTGCAGTTCACCCAAGAAAGCCTTAAACCCTGCACCTTTACCACCCTAGTTGAATACTCAATTATTCCTCAGAGACAAGTCCGGTAAATTTAACGTCAGCTGTGGACAACGGACATCAGTTTCCCTCAATCAGAAATAACTGTGGAATACTTGGATATCTATTTTTTATATTTGTGGAGAGCACAAAACTTTGGATTCATGATGGCGAAACTGTCCTGCATAAATAAAAGAAAAAGAGAAGAAGAGAAGGAAAGGAGTTAAGGACAGAGAGCTGGGCATCAGGGAAATCAGAAGAAGAAGGCAGACGGGAAGTAAACACTAGCAGGAACACGGTATGGGCTCTGGTGGTGTTTAAAGACTGGTTAATGGTAAAGAAAATGTGAACAGAATTGGACAGTTACAGAAAACCTCGACCAGTGCTGCCGTCATTTTAAGTTACGTTGCTGTCGCCGCGGTTCCGGACATTTTTACGTAGAGGAATGGACTATATTTTATTAGCTGAAGCAAAACGATAATTTAAAAACCCGATCAATTATTTTAAATCAATATTGAGAGTCAAGGTTTGTTTAGCACAAAGCGGGATAATTAATGACCGGCTCGTCACACATTACGTTACACTTTTTCTTCCCTTTTGTATATATTTGTTCAACCACATACATATACTGTAACCTGAATATAAGATAGATAGATAGAATCGGAGGATGAAATCCTCTTTATTAGTCACATACATGCACACAGCAGAGCACACACAGTGAAATTAGTCCTCTGCATTTAACCCATCCCAGTACTAGGAGCAGTGGGCAGCTATCGTGCAGCGCCCGGGGAGGGGGGATTGGAGGTGTCCGGTGCCTTGCTCAAGGGCACCACAGCAGGGCCTAGGAGGTGAACTGGGACCTCTCCAAGTAGCAGTCCACTTTCCATATTTCAAGTCTGTTGGGGACTTGAACCGGCGACCCTACGGTTCCCAGTCCAAGCCCCTACTGACTGAGCCACTGCTGGAATATAATGTACCTCACCTGCACATCAGCTACTCTTTGAACTTCCTGGTTTCGTCGTGCTTGTACTGTACTATGTGCAATAACAATAAAGTTTCATCTAATTTAATCATAAGCATAAATAATATGCTTCCCTATGCACATTATTTGTCAGGGTCTCACCGATTGTCTCCATGGTGTCCCTCTCCTCGATGAGGAGCTGGGCTCTGGGGATGTCGATGTGCATCCGTAACGTCTGCTGCTGCTTGTTCACCGTGTCTGGAGTGCGAGTGTTCTTGCTGAGGATATTAATGAGAACATTTCATTACTTTTCAGCTGTGTTATTATGCATTGTGTCGCAGAAATGCTAATTCAATTCCATTTAAGTTGATAAGTAGCTGTAAGAAAGGCAAGAGGGACAGCGTTCCTCTTGAGTGCTGCATATTAGATTTTTACTGATAGGTACTGTAAGTCCGGAGTACACTGTGATTTATGTTCAACCCCTTACAGAAAAACAGCGGGCATAAATTTAAATTAAGCATACGTACCTCATCAGCATTTCTGCCAGGCTTTTGGCATCTGTGAAGTCAGCAAAGGGTTAGTGAATACCATAATAGTACTGTCCTCGTTGATAAGCTACAGCGCTGGAAATAATGTACAATCACAATTACGCTTGGAAAAAGGCAGCGAAAGCAGGTTGAAGAGGAAATGAACAGCGAGGAGTTTGACCTGAAGAGAAACTGCTGTGTCTTAATGTCTTAATTACTAAAGAAAAGTTTAGCCGCTCTTTTGGTTTGACACGATTTAAAGAGGACATATTCTGCTCATGTTCAGGTTCATATTAGTATTGAGTTCCTCCACTGGGACATGTTTCCATTGTTTAACATTCAAAAAGGTCTCTATTCTGCCTGTGCTGCAGCACCTCATTTCTTTTTGTAACTCAAAGTGAATTTTACAGTATAATATGTACTTTGATCTTCGACCTCACCTCTGAGTCTCTTGAGCCTCTGCTCCCTCCGCCTCCTCTTCAGCACCATGAGCATGATGAAGACGAGCACGGCCACCACCAGAACAGACGTTATGGTCACCACCATCTTCAGACCGCCGCTGCCCGACATGTTGTCTGAGATGGGGTCTCCTGTTTTCAGCAGTGGGGGGATGGTGCCTGGGAAATAAATATATATAATCAGACATTCACCAAAACACACCAAGAGCGTCTTCATCATCGTCTATTTGGAAGATGAGGAGTGACATACAATTTTTTTAGGATGTTTTTTGATGTTCAACATTTGTTCAGATCCACTGCTTTGCTTCTTCTATGCAACACCAAATACTATTATGCATGCATCACCGTTAATACCGTTAAAACAGCTGTAAGTAAAGAAGATCTATAGGGAGTTAATGCTTAATGCAATGAAATCTGAATATTGATTTTCCACATGCATGATTTTAATGTGCAGAAGGAGGAAATCCCTCAGGTCGCATTTCTTCTGGTTGACCTACAGAATTTAAAAAGTGGTTGTTGCTGCTGTTAACATATGAAAAAAGTATTTCAGTTATTTTATTAGCCAGTGTAAGTAGGCATCCATGCTTTCATTTTAAACAGGGCTGCAGCACACGCTGTACTAGGAAGGGCAAATACACATGCCATACAGAACAGTTCTTTATGTCCTATTTCTATTTTGTGCTTCCTTATGCTTCTACTCCACTTTAGTCTTGCAGACATCAAATGCAAACGTTACAAAACTATGGTTTGAAGAAAACTATGTAAAAGTCCTGAATTCAAAATGTTACTTTAGTAGCCGTACGGAAGAATGGTTTCCCCTCTGTGATTTTACTGTGCAATGTTTTTTTATCCTTGGATATTATATAAAAGCCTGTGGCTAATCAAAGCATGGGCACCGGGTTTGGATACTGCCTTTAGTCTCCTGGGATAAGCTATGAGCATCCACACAAACAAACACACACACACACACACACACACACACACACACACACACACACACACACACACACACACACACACACACACACACACACACACACACACACACACACACACACACACACACACACACACACACACACACACACACACACACAAAAGCACATCCACTCACACATAAACATCTTGACAGGCAGCTTAGTCGTCCCAGCAAAACCCTTCAAAGGAAATTAATGAATAGTGCGGAGTGAACCACAGAGCTTTCATAACCTCCTCTCCTCACAGCTTATACACTTCCTTTGTGTGTGTCTGACACAATCTGCAGACGTACAAAGCTACACACTGGCCGTGGAGAATCTGAAGACTGTCCCTGTTTTCTTACTCAGCTTATCAGTCACAATACCTGTCAATCTGCTGAAAGGCTGACAAAACTCTCCCAACAACAATTCGTTTCAGAGCCCACACTGAAGGCAGAGCTGCAGAGTGGCACCTCGTGATGAACAGTCGCAATAAATGGAGCCGTTTCATTTAAATCATACACCCATTTGGTCATCTTTAGAGAGTTTACATTACTGGGGGTATTGAAGATTCCTGTGTATACAACACCTGAGGAGACGGGGAGCAGAATGTTTTTTTTCTAACTCAAATTAAGAGCTCAAATCATGGCTCAAATGAAGAGACTCTTTTCCTTGTTTTTATAGTTTTTTCTTGTATCATATCATTTATGTTAAGAGTTAACTAACTAGACAGCAGCTCTACGACATGAAATACATCAGTAAATACCAAACTTGTGGATTTAAAAACAAGTGTCTAAATGAGACGACTAAACGTCCACAAACCCAACATAAACCTCTATGGATCACACTCTGATGTCCGTCTCCAGGACACTATTTTGGAACTGTGAAAACTCCATATTGCTTCTCAACTCCTCGATTTGGAACATGGATTTTCCACCACCGACAAGAGGATTAGTCCCCTTAAAAGTAGAAGTTTAAGATCAACTTTTTCAACATGTCCCAGTGGACCAAAATGAAGCTGCTTGTGGCCATAAAGAAAGTCAAAAACAATAAATAGTAGCAAGAAGGAATGTGTGTTACAGGGGGAAATATTATTTCACCTCCTGAAATGTGCCACTATTTATTGGGTTTTAAAAGTGTTTGAGTTATGAGTTTTTACGATCAATATAAACTATCGTTAAATTTCAATGCCTTAGAAAAGAAAATATTCCCTCGCTGACTTTTATTTGTAATTTGATAAACATTTGGCCTTTTACTATCTTAAATGACCCTGAGTTTAACCCTGAGTTGCTTCCTAAACTTCTCCTCCACTCTGATGCAATGATCCTGGTTATCAGTGCAGCTCCGCGACAATCTGTTTAATCCAAACTCACTTCCGTCAGCGTTGAGAGTAGCGAAGGTGATCCTCTTTTCCGCTGAGCCGGCGCTGTTTGTGACCTTCATCTGCAGCTCGTACCAGGTCGCTTCCTGCAGCTCGTACAGGATGTAGCTCTTGGTGAGCGAGGTGCGCTGCGCTGTGGTCCAGGTGGCTGAGTCCACGGCGCGGTACTCCAGGATGAAGGAGGTGATTGGACAGCCGCCATTGTTCCAGCCGACCAGGTTGAGCCGGGCCCGGCTGGAGTTGATGCTGGTGAAGAGTTCATGATCTTTGGCAAACTGCGGCTCTGAGGAGGAGATAGAGACTGAGTTGTAGTGAGAGTTGTTGGAGTGGTGCAGAAAGGAGTCCTAAAACCCTGAAATTAGTCAGCATTTCACCACTTCCTGTTCCCTGGTCTTGAAGTCAATGGGTTTCTGAATGTGTTTTTGGTTGTTGGCCTGAAATAAGGTCTGTGGTCAACACAAGCTGGAGAAATGTTATCGTTTTGTTCTACGACATGAAATACGTCATAAAATACCCCACTTGTGGATTTAATAACAAGTGTCTAAATGAGACGATTAAACGTCCACACGCCCAACATAAACCTCTATGTATCACACTCTGATGTCCATCTCCAGGACACTTTTTTGGAACTGTGAAAACTCCATATTGCTTTTCAACTCCTCGATTTGGAACATGGATTTTCCACCACCGACAAGAGGATTAGTCCACTTGTAAAACTTGTAGAAGATGATCACCATTTCACAGTTTAAGATCAAACTTTTTCAACATGTCTCAGTGGACCAAAATGAAGCTGCTTGTGGCCATAAAGAAAGTCAAAGAAAATAAATAGTAGCAAGAAGGAATGCGTGTTACAGAGGGAAATATTATTTCACCTCCTGAAATGTGCCACTATTTATTGGGTTTTAAAAGTGTTTGAGTTATGA
Organism: Eleginops maclovinus; assembly: GCF_036324505.1. NCBI lineage: Eukaryota > Metazoa > Chordata > Actinopteri > Perciformes > Eleginopidae > Eleginops > Eleginops maclovinus. The sequence goes on along the minus strand of NC_086366.1, from coordinate 6,222,851 downwards.
GTTTTTACGATCAATAGAAACTGTCATTAAATTTCAGTGCCTAAGAAAAGAAAATATTCCCTCATCAACTTTTATTTGTAATTTGAGAAAAATTGCAATGAATGAATTTATGATATTTATGAAAATCTATGATTTTAGATGTAATCACAGCTCTGCTTTGAGATGAATCCAGCTCCCTACCTTTCCCATGGGTCTTTGCTTCAATGATCTCACTGATGCGCCCCGGCCCCACTGCATTCTGGGCCGTCAGGGTGAATTTATACCAGGTGCCGCACTTCAGGTTCTCCAGGCGGTACGAGCGCTCGCTGGGGCTGATGGGAAAACTGCCCCACTGCTCGCTGTTATCCTCTGAGTACTGCAGGATGTAACCTGGGACCGAAGATTTGAAAGTCATTAGACAGGAAAATATACTTTACTGTAAATAAAAATGATGTCTTGCCATGCAAGTGTAGTAGGGATTATATTAATATTCATTGTCAGTGCCTTTTAGTTTTTATTTTGCCTTTTATGTCTGGTGTGTGCTCTTGGGTTTGTTTGAAGGTGCTTTTAATTGCTTTTGTTTTGTCTTTGTTTACCTCAAAAACTTGAATTCAAGTAGGGTGTGATCTTCTACAGGGGAACTTTAATGCTTAATTTCACCAATTACATACACTAACACCTATATAACACCCTACAGGAAAGGGAAACCCCTAAACGCCCAATAGGGTCTCTTTAATCCCACCAACCTGCAGATCAAAATGTACCTTTATAGTTAAACCTGGCAAATTTAGGTATAAAAGTTGGATGGACTCATGGATCTTGTTAATGTACATTTCTTTATGAATGCATGTATACTTTAGAACGCCTCTTTATTATTTTTGGATGTGAGACAATTAGTTTAAAGACACAAGTGAGAATAAGAACAAGCATACAAATCTGTAGCCACTATGAAACTGTAATTCAGCAGGATATAAAAGTGTTGGCTGGATGGAAAATGTTGAGATAACTTTGCTATTCTTAGATCCTGTGGGAGTCACCAAGGAACATTTCTTATTGCCTAAATATATCAGTGTGTTTCCTGTCTGTAAAACATAATGATATATCATTTTTATTGTTTTATTTTGTCGTGTATTTTTTGTATTTAGTTTGTTAATGACTTTCTGGAGCTTGGCATAAAATAATATGACTTACACGTCATATGACTATTTTTTTCAGAAGCAACACGATCACTGTAGCAGCCATAATCATAACAAAATAACACTGAAACCCAAAATAAAACTGCCGCTGAGGCACCAGAAAGCGAATTGTACACAGGACTGACCCAAGTCCAGACAAGATGGTAGTTTAGTACATGTATTGGTAACAAACGATGCGCCTACTGGTGCTCTGGCTCCCACCATCACCTGTCTCCAATATATACAATTACACCAGGTGCCCAAATCACCCAGTACCCAAAGATGCCTTCAAAATAAAAGCATAACAAATTACTTGAACTTAAATAATACGATTAAATAATAATACACTTGAACAGAAACGAAAACAGCAAGAAAATAAACGTTTAACTATTAAATAATATACACAAAGCAGTATACAGCTCCAATTATCACTTTTAAATCAATATTGTGAGTCAATGTGTCGTTTTATTTAGTACCTAGAGGTGACAGACTGATCCCTCTGTTATCCCTTACATAGTTTATGATATATGATTATAAGTTTTGGACCAGCGTTGCCTCCCCTACAAGTCCGGCTATAAATAGACATTGTGTAGGCGTAGGTGTATTTATTTTGGTGATGGATGACGCTGTGAGCAGGGAAGCAAAACAAATATCACACAGAAGGCTTCATGAAGAGCTTTTACAGTGACTGCAGCTCCAACACACCAGCAGATGTGATAAATCACCACAAATAGTCTCAGTGTGATTGCACTTTCTTTAAGATGGAGCGCTTTAATCTCTCCCTTAAACAGACCTAATCTTCCCTGCTGCTTTTTAATCTACCTTTTAGCACTTGAGTATTCTGCTCCAACCACCACGTAATGAGAAACAGGATGTTAGACCAGAGTGAAGCAGGGGGGAGGAGGCCCTGGGAGCTGAAGGGAGGTGATTATTTTTATATAGAGGATAATGCATGTAGTACAAACATGTTTGTGTACTTGTACATCACACAAGGTTGTGATTAAATTGTTAACTGCAATGATGGATGACATACTCAGTGAGTTTCCTAAAGTACAAGAAGAAATAATATGTCCTCCATACTCTGTGCATTCAACATGTTACTTAAACAAGTATAGAAGTATTACCAGCAAAAGGTAGCTAAAGGAGAACAGGACTTGGTATGCAGAATGGCTCCTTTGAAGTTATTAATTCTATAATATTATTCAGTTTTATTGCTAACAAATGCATTTAAAGGCCTTTTAATGTAACAGTTTGTCAATGCAATACACGGTTATGCACGGTGGCCGAAAGGTGCAAACGCGCTGCAACTGCCCAAACATTTCCCATCTCGAGGAACACGCTGCAGATTCAGAATAGATTGAAAGATAAAACCACAAATGTGCCAAAACAGATCAAAATGAAGAATCTTTACCAATTTGGCGGAACATGCTCAGCGTTTACGAAAACACTGCAAGAAGCTCAGACCACAACAGAAACCAGGGGACACTAAAGACTGATGCACACAGTTCGGACCGGAGCGCTTGTTGACGTTCAAGATGGCCTACATTTTAGGAAATGTACCTAAAATGTAGGATTTATCGGCTTATTTTAACAATGTGATCACATGATTCATTCTGATGTTATCGCAGATCTGCTATAAGCTACCTACTGTAGCTAACGTAGTCATTTCAAATACTGACAAACAACTCTGCCAACAGTGACGGTGAGAAAAGTGCGAAGAGTCAAAGTATTAAGTAGCACAAAATGGAAATACTCAAGTCAAGTATTTTGAAAAGTACATACTGCTGTGTGTGTGTGTGTGTGTGTATGTGTGTATGTGTGTGTGTGTGTGTGTGTGTGTGTGTGTGTGTGTGTGTGTGTTACTGTGTTGCTCTCACCTCTGATGGAGCTCCCTCCGTTGTCTCCAGGTATCCATGACAACGTGATTGATGTGGTGGTTGTCTTGGTAACAGTGAGGCGTGGCTGGTCAGGAGGCACTGAGGAAAGACAAAGATAACCGCCTGGTTTAAATTCAGATTTAAAACCGCCTCATTTCCCTGATTTTAATCTAAAACAAGCCATATGGTGAGAACTGTTTGGACCTTTGTTGAGGATGTTTGTTCGCTGTGTTTTCATTTTACTTTTGGTAGCTAAATTACTGTTAGGGGCGGTAAACCTTTGTGCTTAGAAGTCTTTGGGGCCAACAAATATCACTGAATAAAAGTTTCCTAATGTCTCCTGGATGTGTGCTGCACTTACCTTGGACCTGCAGGTTGAGTGTGATCTCGTCTGACCCCCAGTTGTTGCTGGCCACGCAGCTGTAGTTCCCAGAATCCTCAGCTTTCACCGTGCGGATGATGAAGCTGCCGTTGCCATGGACACTATGGCGACCATCCACAAGGACGAGTGTGGGGGTGCCATTAGTGCTGGAGACAGACAGAGACAGTGTTCACTACTTTATTACCGAAGGACTTTTTTGCATTTTCCTTTGTTGATAACCCTCTTATTCGTGTCCCTGTGTTATTCATGTTTATTTTTAATGACTCTTTCTAAATGTTATATTATGTTTCCGCTGCACTATTTCTGAATGCTCCTCATGTCTTTTTGTGAGGCACTTTGAATTGCCTCGTGTTGAAAGGTGCTATATAAGTACACAAGCTTTTCCCTCAATTTAATACTATATTAGCTTTTAATGAATTATATATTTTATTGTTTTAATGTCAGTTTTAATACGTTCAATCTTGTCTTTTGTACGAACTGTTACTATTAGACTTTTTCTTTTATGCCACGATGAGATGTGCCTTTTTTTTCTCGATGTTGTTGAAACTGTTGAGAGAGGAAGAAGCTGCATTGCTTTAAATGTCAAAGAGGCTTTTTTTCCATCTGTAGTCTCTGGACAGATGTTTCAAAGTCACTTAAAAACAAACTATATTTAAAATAACAAGTTAATAATGATTAAACAAAACGTACATATCACAAATTAAGAAGACTGTTGAAGCTGTGCAGGCAGACAAAGCGCTGTACAGTGAAATATATCAACTGACGGTGGCTTGTTCTCTTACTGTTGCTGGGATTGAGTTACATAGTTGTGCAGCTTTACCAGAAAATTAAGAAATCACTTTTCCAGAGGAGAATAACACAATCTCCTCTAATTAACTTGTATGCATTTGTGTATCTTCTTTTACACAGGGGAAAACATTTGCGTGTTTAAAGATGTTTTCCCTCTCAACGAGTTGTATTTTCTAAGTGTTCAAGTGTTGATTACTTACTTCCCCTTAATCCACTTGATGGTAGGAGGAGGGTCTCCAACAGCCTTGCATGGTAAAACAATGTCCTTCATCCAGGGAGTGGTCACTGTCCCGTTGAAGGTCAGAATCCTGGCTGGAGCTTAAACACACACACAGAAACACACACATGACTTTGGGGACCTTGATACCTTGAATACATGTTTTGAATTATGTATTTACTATAACTCGATGAAAACAAATCTTCCAATGAAAACTGATATTTAAAGAGTTATTAGTAACAACTTTTTGAGTAGGTTACTGCAAACATTTCCACATTTAATAACCAAGAACTCCAAAACTAATCAACTAATTGGAAAATGTAGCTTTAAAAAAAGCAACCGCAAGGAAATGGCTCACTATGTCGTCAGAACTCGATATACGGCAACAATAGCGAATGTTATTGTGGGGCCAGTTGTGTTAAAGGTGCAGTACCTTTGGCCAGAGGCTCCACTGTGATCTTCTCGCTGTTGTTGCCATGACCGGCAGCCGTCACCGCCACCACCCAGATACTGTACTGTCTGTTTCGAGCCAGATTTGGGATCCTGTAGAAATACGCATCTGGAGACGCCTCAAACTCACTCATCACCTGAGAAAAAACAGAGGAGATAATAATGTGTCAGTGTGCAGTAGCAGGAGAGTCCAGAGGAAGGCCATATGGGCACAGATCCATAAGATGGCCGTTACAAAGTGGAATTCAGAAAGATTCAATGGAAATCTCTTGGGATAAAACTGATCTTACCATAGGATGCAGGTTGGAGCAGAAGACGATGTATTTCCTGATGATGCCGTTGAGTTTGAGCGGAGGCAGCCAGGAGACGAACACCACGGAGCTGCTGGAGGCTGCGGCCTTCACCCCCGCTGGAGGACCGGGAACTGAGAGGAAGAAGCCAATTAATAATATACAATTCCACAAATGAATACTTTTACTTGAGTAAAAAATTTGAAGTATTTCTTCCATCACGGTGTATCATACCATCCTCTTTGGTGCGGACGTAGATCTGTTCACTGCGGACTCCATCCCCGGCGTTGGTGAAGGCTAACACCTGGATGCTGTAGTTGGTGTACTTCTCTAACCCGTCCAGCTCCAGAGACGGCTGACTGGTCGTCACATTCCTGATTTCTCCCAGCTCTGAAACAGGAGAGGAGACACATTAATAACATGCAGTAGGTATCAAAATCGTTAAGGTGATAGGTGCAATACTAACAAGCGTTAATCAAGAACTCAAAGTTAACAGGCTCTGGTTTCCTGTTACAACCAATGCATACAAAATTCGACAGGTTAGATAATGTATATGAAGCACTCCTCTGCCTAACCAGGTCACAAAACCAACTAAAAAACACATTTTAAAGGAATATCATTTCATTATTGCTCTGATCCCTCCCCTCTGCTCCCCTGTGTCCTGCCACTCAGAGCTGGGCCTCACTGAGTTATTGCAATGTGAATTATTGATGTGGAGAGAGCAGCCACACTGCAGCAGGGTTTACAGTCCATGGAAAAACACAGGAAACACATATACAGCTTTCCCTCTGTGCAATGCAGACATTCCTCTGTTGATCATCAGAAACATAGTCATCTTATCCTCTCATCCTTTCATTGTTGAAAAAGTAGATGATGTTCAGCAAGTATGTAAATAGAAATGTGGATCAAATGTATTAATTGTGCATTAAAAGTGCAAATAAATGAGTGGAAATGACACTTAGTCAGATAAACAGAACTTAAATAGAATTTCTTTTAAATTTGACTGTAATTTAGTTTTTGATTTGAATAAATTGTAAAGAACTGGATTATTTTAATTTGTTGTTGTTTATTTTGTGTGCATATTAGCTTAAATCTGGCATATATCATCTTTCCTCCTTTCAAGATGCATTTATTTTTATGCATGGTCCTCGGTCATGAAGAGATAATAATAATAACAATAATAAAAATGAATATTAACAATTAAGGGGAATTTGCTTCAATCGTCCCTTACTCAGATCAGCTGCTTTGGTCATATATTAGGGAAATTATTCTTTATATCTTAAGATTTCCCCAAATAATATGAAGGATAAACAGAAAAGGCAGCTTTAATTATCATCAAAAATAAGGAGTTGCACCACCTCTCTAACTCACAACACAATTTAACAGTCTGACAATACCACAGCTCCCCCTACTGGATGAACCTTGATCAGCAATAGCAATAACAAACCAGCAGTTATGCAGATGTTGAATAAACTCAGTGGCCATTTAACTATTCCAAATGTATGTTATACATAAATCAGTATATATGTTTAACATGGGAAATGTCATGTTTAATATATTAACTTTCAATATAATAAATTGTAAATCAGGATTGGACTTAAATTATCCGTGTTTGGGGGTGTTGAGGACCATACCTCCGTCAGGCAGGTTGGCCCAGTAGATGACTCTGTATCCCTGCAGGTTCCCGTTGAGAGCGTCTCTGGGCAGAGGCATCCAGGAGAGCGAGATCACCTCAGGGGACTTCGCCACAGCGAGGACGTTTTCAGGAGACCGAGAGGGAACTGTGAGAAATACAGAGGGAAAGGGAGGATTTTAAAACAGGCATGTGGATTAGAATGTCTCTAAAAAGGGACAATCATGTGGGCTGTACCACAAATACCAAAATATATACTGTATGTTATATCTGTAACATCTGAAAAATCACCCTGTTTGTCTGATGTCATTTGATACATGTCCACTAGAGGGACATTTCCAAAAGCATGCATTTGTTTTTAGAGCGATTGCATCAAAAAGGCCTATGTACAAGAGATATGGTTTAAAGCAACAGCATAAAGTCCACAAAGTAAAATAAAAAAGTAGGTATGTAGGGAAAGTATTGTACTGTACATAACAGCAGGTACTTGTGATAACTGTGAAGGCAAATACTGAATCAGGATGTCAGGTTGTTTTAAATGTATTCACTTAAATCCCAACATGTGCATGTTTTCATTATTTAACTTTGGTTTGAGCAGGGGGGACGAGAAAACAAGAAAAGAGAATGACAAATAAAAAGCGAGCATGATTGTATCACAGGGCAGGAGATTGGGACACAGTGTTGGACCATGGATGGAGCTGGGTGGGAAAAGTCTGCACTGAGAGGACCGGACCTGATATGGAGACTTGATATACTATATATAAACTTGGTGTATTTACCGTCCTCCAGGGTTTTGGTGACGACCTGCTGTGAGGACGGCCCGGTGCCCGCCCTGTTAGCCGCCTGCACCACCACGCTGTACTGAGTGAACTTCTTCAGGTTGTCCAGCACGATGCTCTCCATGGTGTCCCCACTGGTGTCCAGGCTGAGGATGGTGAACTGGTGGCTCCCCCCGGGCTGTACTCCCTGTAGCCCACCTGGTAGCCGCGGATCACTCCGTTCTGAAGGTGCCTCTGTGGAGGCTGCAGGGCGAGGAAGAGGAGAGAACAACTTTACTTATTACTTGGTTCCTATCTCAATGGGTAAACACTAAAGGGAACAGCAGAAGAAGACAGACAGAAGTAAACACTAGCAGGAACACGGTATGGGCTCTGATAGACATGGACAGTTACAGTTAAGTTAAGTGTTTAAAAATGTGTTTCAGGGTCGCTGGTCATCAGTAAAACACAAACAAAGTCTGGACTTTACCTTCCAGGAAACTTTGATGCTCTGTGGGGAGGTGGACTCCAGTAGGACGTCCTGTGGGGGGCCGTCAGGAGCTGCAAATAAAGAATATAGTTTAATATGAACAAATGTTTCTGCTTAATTAAATATTATTATATACAGTATAAGAAAATAAATACACAGTGTAGCAGCGAATTCATAAAGACATAACACTGAAAAAGAACTAAAATATCCTTTTGTTTTTTTTCAACAATGGTTCCAATAATCCAACAGCATAATTACAGCATTTTTTACCTAGCTTGCCATTTTGGGCCTTTCCTGGTTAAAACCCATATGACCATTCTGTTGCTCTAATCCCACCTCTACCTGTCTCCAATAAATACCTCATCACCCGATGCCCAAAGCTGCCTTCAAAATAAGAGCAATAATAATCCTAAATGAATAAACATTTACTTTAAACGAAAACAGCAAGAACATTTCAGCTGTTCCAGACCATTACATGCACTGAGAGCTATACGTAGGTCCTCTTTAAATGGAGATGATCATTTCTATCCCGTTCACTAGATGGAGCTGTTGCTTTTACAATGGATTTTCCTCCATGCTCTTTTTCATTCAAGTCTCTTTCCATCTCAACTAAATGTTAATTTAAAAAAGGAGGGGGAAAAAAGTGTAACATCATCAACTTTAACCTTTAAAATAATGTGAGAGATGATACATGTTTTATTTAATTTGAAGTTTACGACTCTATTTTAGCAATGAATCCAGTAATATGGGCTGTTTTAATGTGCTGGTATGCCTGTGGGGGGGATCATTAGAGGCAATAGAGGATAAGTGAACACTGATGGAGCTGACTAAAAGCAACAGAGAACTGATCTGCTTCCCCAGATATAAAAATGATGGCCTCCATTTCAAACAACCATGAAATAATTATGTGTTGGATCGCTCAACAGGTTTGAGGGCCAGGAGGTAATGGACACTAAACCAGCATTTAGACAGGAAGACAATTCGCTTTAGAGAATAAAAATAAATTATAGTGACAGGGTGAAGTTAATATTAGCAAATTCATTTTGAGGAAGAGGAGTTATTTTTTACAGTTTGAGAAAAGTAATTCCAACTTCTAAGTAGTTAAACTACATTAAAACACATATAATAATAACAAAAATAATACAATTATTTGATGAATTATTAAAATAAATATAGTGTTTAGACTTTTAAATGCATAATTATTATTATTTATTATAATCAGTAAGATTATTATCATCTCTATTATTGCTGTCTGTATTTTAGGTATTTACATTTATTTATGAGTGTAATATTTATTGTGAATGTTTATAATAAAATTGTACAATATAATAAAAATAATAATCGTAATAATAATAATAATAATAATAATAATAATAAAAAATAATAATAATATTTTTAATAATAATAATAATAATAAAAATAATAATGAAAAATAATAATAGTAATAATAAGAATAATAATATCTTTAATAATAATAAAACACTTAATGTATATATTATTGTATAAATATTAAATACAAAGCATACAGCAAACAGGACACACATGAATAATAATACAATACAAATACAAAAAAAACAGATGCAATGAAATTAATTTAGAGAAAATACATAGAAACTTTAGAAGAGAATCCAGGAAGTGACTAACTCTCTGAAGCAGTGAGTTTAAAATGCCATGTGACCGTTACCTGCTTCATCAGTGGTGATGGTGAGCTCGTTGCTAGGGTTACTGTTGCCGATGATGTTCTTAGCGACCATGCGGATGTTGTAGGTGGACGAAGGGTGGAGGTCAATGATGGTGGCCTGGTTGAGCTGAGGGGACACATCTTTGGTTACCTGGGCTGATAGCCATGACGCTGGAGGAAACAGAGGGGGAGAAGAGACTGTTAGGAACGGATAGAGGGGGGGATTTCTTCAGTTTCTACGTTTCAGCAGAGGCAGAAGAAAGTGAATAAGCAATACTACAGTGTTTAAATAGATACATCAATGTAAATAAAAGACGTTATCATTTTGTTTATCTTGATTTCATCTTTTTATCGCACATCTTTCTTAAATGTGTTTTCTTCTTTATGTCATTTTCTACTTTGTGTTTGTTCTATAATTTAGCCACAAAACCCAAATTCCCCCTGAGATAAATACATTATTCTTATGCTCATCCAAATACCTTTATTTTATCCTTTTATTACACGTTCTTATTTTAACTTTTATTTTCTATAAAGATTTTGATTTTATTTGATTATTATTTTCTTCTTGTTATTTTATTTTATATTTCATTTCATTCTTAAATTGAGCAACTGACACAAAACCCAATCGAGATAAATAAATTATACTTGATACATTTGCTTCCGATTCTGATATTTCCTCATAGTTTTTATTAAAGAACGGAACACTGTATGATTTCCTAAAGCTGTGTCTACCTGATTTGTTCTTGCATTCAATATCATATCCTGTGATGGGGCTGTTCCCATCGAAGCCCATGGTCCAGCGGAGGGCTATGGTCCGGTCCTTCACCTCTCGGATCTCCACCTCTGGAGGGTCGGGTGGTTCTGCGGAGAACAGAGAACACAGCAAAGTTAAAGCAGCAGTCCTGAAAGAGAACTGGACGGCTACCGATATATCGGATTAATCTGTGGGATTCTCCCGTGAGCAACTAAAGAGGGTCCATTTTACTTCACCCGGAGGAAAAGTTATTCTGAGGTGAAAAAGCTGCTGAGTCTCACCTTGCACTGTCAGCTGTATGATGCCTCGGTCCTCCCCAAAAGAGTTGATGGCGTGACAGGAGAAGAAACCCGAGTCCTCACGAACAGTTGGCATAATCTAAGAAGCGAAACCGAGAGGAAAAAAGATGCTTCATGGTGAAGTGATTAAAAAAAAGGCTCATATTCCTTGCAATTCTACAAAATTGCCTTACACATGTACTCGTTCATGCTGTGTTTTAATAACCATTAAACCGAACTGAGAGGGAGCTCTTTAATATTTTATACTCTACTAGAATATTTTAAGATCTTCCCTTCAACCCCCCTCCCTCTCTGCTTTCCATCTGTATAGAAAAGTTACATGAATAGGCTGTGGGCTGCCTTAATGAGAATAGGGCTACCTCCTGATAGTCAACTTAACGTTAGCCAGCTGAAAAAGTCTGAATATACGACTACTGGTCGAACAGGAAAGTCTCAGAGGAGGGCAACCTTAAATGAGAGGGACAAACATAGCACTCACCACCAGCGTGGAGATGACTTCGTCGGCCACCTCTTTGACGGTGACCACGTATCGGCTGGTCTCCGGGTTGATGATGCGCTCTTCTTTCTCCCAGCGCACCATGATGGGTTTCTCCCCATGAGCGATGCAGCTCATCTTTTTCTCCTCGCCCTGCGTCGCCAGGGTAGTGTTCGGGTAAGAGGTGATCATGGCCGGAACTGATGAGAGAGGCAAGAGAAGGAATAGAGAGAAAGTTTTAGAACTGAACAAACTTTTGGTCAGATCAAGGACATGGCAATCAAGACTCTTTAACAAATATGTAATCTGGGAGTTAGCTCTTTAATTCATTTCTAGATGCACAAAACAGTATATCTTTTTCCTCTGGAGATACTTGCTTTCAAAGTGCAACGAGTTAATCCTTTTAATCCAAAATAAAAGACTATAAAATGAAAAAGACCGCACATATCCTCTAACTGCGTTTCCTGTCTTCTACTGAAGAAACTCTTTTACTCTTTTTTTTCTAACAATTATGACGAGCATTTAAACACTCCAGGGATCGTCATGAACTTGTGTTTGAGTCTACCCGTCTCCCACAATCCTGGAATGCAGCGCTTCAGGTGAAAGCCTGCGCCTGCTTTGATAGTGACAGCGAAGCGGTAACGTACTGCTTTGGAAGAAGAAAGTGGTGACTCCTCGCTGAACTCCCAACGGTCGAGCAAGGAGCTCGTCTGGCTCTAACCGCACACCACGCTCATTAGCAACACATCTAGCCCGTGTGTGAGTGTGTGTGAATGTCTCTCACCCAAACTACTCACACCCACTGTTCTCATACTCACACTTTGTTTCATTCTGTCTTTTTCTCTCTACTGGCATGAGGCGTTCAGGTGCGATTCACAGTGAAATGATCTCTAAGTGTGAAACCTTCATATTAACTTCTGCGGTTTTGAAGCAGGCTTCATGAATATTATTTAATATGTTAATATAATATTGAAGTTGTTGAGCTGTAATTTCCATGTGTCAGAAGAAAGCCAGTATCATAAATATAATGTTCAAAAAGCTCTTCATTTTTCTCGTCCTGCCTGTGCAGCAGCAACTCTTTTCACCCTCTGTCTGAAACCATAACCCAGTCTGCTCTGATTGGTAAGCTGGCCAGCTCTGTTGTGATTGGTCAACCACTTTGTTCAGCCTACAACATACAATGTGCTGGAACGCTAGCCAATAGAAGCGCAAGCAATTCATAGTGATGTCACTAAGTTCGGCGGTAAACAAACAAGTCCAGGTTTAGTTACTTTTATACAGTTTATATATATATATTTTTTTATATATACTCAGATTAGGTAACTGATTAAAACATGTTCCCAGATAACTAGTATTTATAATGGATTATGTTTAAAGTAACCTTCCCAACCCTGCCTGTAGCCTTTCTTCACATCAGAAAGGCTAATGTTCACGTGAAGGTCACCAGCGTCTGTAAATACGTGCTGCACTGTGTCATTGAGAGAGGACAGCTACATGTGCAGCAGAGGTCGGAGAACCCTCTCCTCCGAGAAAGAGATGTCTGTGTTTGAGTCAGTGTGTGTGCATGTCTGTACACTCCTGAATAATGTGCCAGTGTGTATGAGTGGTAGTGCATATGTATGAGTGTGTGTGTGCATGTGCATGTGTCTGGGGGAGCTAAGTGGGCGAGCACAGAGAGCAGAAAGACTTGTGCTCATGACACATCTCAGCCTCGCTACACGACGGCGGAGAGAGGGAGAGCATGTTCCCCTGCAGCGCTAACTATGATCCCTCTCCCTCACCCCCTCACCCTCTCCCCCCCCTCACTCCATCTCCTCCTCAGGCTCCCACCAGGACAGCGATGATTTAATGATGAGAGAGACCACTTTGATTATTCATACGCAGCAGACAAGTCCGCTGGCCGTGCTGTTGTCTCCCGCAGACACACACACGCATTGGAAACATGTACAACGATGCCCGAATAACCACAGATACACACACAGAAATACACTAAGACACACAGGCCTCGCTTACTCAGTATAGAGAAGAAACCAAAACATACAGAAGCAATGGCACACACAAACAACTGGAAACGCTATTTAAAAAGCACACACGCCTCCACACACACACACTCCGTATCCCTGCGGGTCAAAACATTATTTGTATAAAACTTTGTAATCATTTGTCTTCACACACTCTGGTGCGGTTTGCTCGTACGAGGAGTGCCAGGAAGGTTAGACAATCACAAGTCAATTAAAGCACTTGAATTTATAATGAATCATTTATTATACTCTTCTTATGTGAATGGCAAATTACCCTGATGTGTTTAAACCTCGATCATTCTGCAGGCAGAGAAGTGAATCTGATTATTTTCTGCGATGTCTTTGTTTCAGTATTTGCCGTTTTTGTGCATTTAAATGGTCTGCAAAGACTAAAACCCCTGTATTCCCTCCAGAGGGAGTTTCTCTCCCACACTCCCCCCCTGCCTTAAACGCCTCCATTGGACTCCTTTGTTTACTTCCTGAACAGAGTGACATCATTATGTAACACTCGTGCTGCTATTGGCTAGCGCTGCAACACATTGTACATGATATGCAAAAGGGGCGGGAAATCTTTAAGCGGTTGACCATTCACAACAGAGCTGGCCAAGATAACCAATCAGAGCAGACTGGACTCTGGTTTCAGACAGAGGGTGAAAAGAGGTGTTGCAGCACAGGACGTATGAGAATAATAAAGAGCTTTTTGAACATTAAAGTGTGGAGACATGTCACAGTAGAGGCACAAGATAAAATATGAATTTGAAAATTAGCAGAATATGTCCTCTTCAAAGCTATGCACGGCCATAACATCCACCATTGCATAATAATGTAGCCTAGTGTATTTGCACTCTGATTCTCTTAGCGCCATAGTTGTCTTTTGCAAATAAGTTTTCTTCACACCTTCCTTGACCTTGTTCGGTTTTACATCAAGGTCAAGTAAAAGTAGTTAGGGAAGATGTCTTTCAGACTGCAGCGTAGAGTCTCTACTTGGGCACAGAGGTGCTTTGTGGTAGCATTAATTAACACGCTCACAATGACAATGCTAACATGATTGGTAGCAGGCATCACAAAACATGTCTCTGGAACGAGTCTGCTAGTATATCTGTGTTATCTAAAAATAACACCAGCCATTTAACTGTCTGTCTGTAATTTATATCTGTGTAGGCTACTGCAGATTGATATCAAGAGAGTTTAAGAGTGCTTGCACAAACACAAATCCCACACAGCAACACCCTCCACACACACAAACAAACACACAGGAACAGACTTCTTCAACATGTTTCTGACTTTTTTTCTCACAGTACATTTCCTTCTTTGATGAAGCCAACAAAAATCTAAAAGGGGTGCGACTTGTGTCTGTGTGTGTGTGTACGTGCACCCTCAACCCCCGACATGATAAAATGTGTCAGGCCTGGGACTGCCAACGTTTAAACCTCATCTCTTATTCACTCGCAGCCCCTCCCTCTCCCTCGCTCCCCGCACCATCATCCCCTTTCCCACTGCCCCCGCGCAGGAAATCGCTGATTTATTTTGCATAGCAACTATGAATTTTAAGTGAGTCCTATTAAAAGAGTCTTCTCAGCCCCTTCTCTAAATGTTATTGCTCCTTAACAGGGGCGATTTTCTCCGACTAAATCTGTGGCCTTGGCAGAGGAAGTTAACATCGACAGAGCTCGTGTTTGCTCAGTGACAGAAGGCAATGTGTGTGTTTATGTGTGTATGAAACCATTAGAGTATTTTCTGCTTTTGTTCATATGTATGAGCACATTCTGGGATTAATATGCATATCTGAATACTAGAGATGTTTCATGACCTTGTATGTTGATTTGTGAGACGTGTGTGAATGAAACATGCTAAGTGTTTGTGTATTCAAGACCTACACCATGTGATGTAGACGGCAGTATCTAAAATGTCCTACAATCTTCCCAGATCTCAGTCGTGCTTGAGTGGCCCGAGCCGTTGTGAGGCTACTCGCTCGCTCCCTCCTAATCTCATCTCCATGCAGCTACCGTGCAGCAGTCGCAGGGCCCGGGGCTAAACCTATTCTTTTTGATGGCCCATAATTGCTCGGTTGATGTATATTTTTTAATATCCAGCGATATTACAGGGGCCTGGTAATAAAACGCGGGCGGCTAGAGGAGAAAGTGTGAGTGGGTAGAGAGGGGAGACAAGGGAGAAAGAGAAAGCTGTGGGGTTAGAGAGGGAGGGAGAGGTAAGGGGAACAAAGACAGAAAGGTGCAGACAGGAAGTGAGGATGTGTGGAGGAGGCTTCATTCTTACAGAGATGGGTTTTCAGAGACATGCATTATGGGGGAGATGTTGTCTGAAATTGAGCCATTGGTGATTTCAAAAATTAGAGAATTGAAAAAAAAAATCCAGTTTCTAAAAATCCATGTTCATTAAATGTCTAGTTATGCCGGTCCAAAACCCGGACATACATTCAGCGTCATATGATATTAAGCAGTCCTTATTGTGATATTTAAAATGTCGAGGTTGAAATCAGCATTTTTTGCCATGTACCTGCAGGCTCCGTAATACGGAGCCCGCGAAGGGTCATGTTGGTAAATATTTTTATTGCGTTCCCTCGCAATAGTTTTGCGTTCCCTCGCAATACTTTTTGCGTTCCCTCGCAAAACTTTTTGCGTTCCCTCGCAATACCTTTTTGTGATCATTTTTTAAAGTCCAGGTTATCCATGGTGACTGAAATCCAAATCAACCGTGTAGCCTATTGTGAGGTTGGAAATACAGAGCCCTATTCAAGGGAGCACAAAAGTTATTGTGAGGAAAAAAGTAGCCTATTGTGAGGGAACGCAAAAGTTATTGCGAGGGAACGCAAAAAGCATTGCGAGGGAACGCAAAACTATTGCGTGGGAACGCAAAACTATTGCGAGGGAACGCAAAACTATTGCGTGGGAACGCAAAACTATTGCGAGGGAACGCACAACTATTGCGTGGGAACGCAATGAAAATATTTACCAACGTGACCCTTCGCGGGCTCCGTAAAAATCACCTTCAGTTTGTGTTATTTTTCCGTGGATAAACTAATGCTTGCATATCAAACTTCTACCTAGCAACCAACAAATATTACAATAACATGCTGACAAATTTGATCAGTTGTAGCTAGCTAGCTAATTAAGCTAACATCGACTCCATTCATGGTTGAATACAATGGTTTTTAATTATTCAGATCACTCATTTTAATATAAAAACCTTGCTAAAGATGTTTCACTCTAGGCTACATACATAGCGTATATGAGATATATATATATATATATATATATATATATATATATATATATATATATATATATATATATATATATATATATGTATGTATGTATGTATATGATATGAAGCAACACGAAAGCTAGTTAGCCCAAAAGCTAACTTTCACTATGTTGTTGACATGTGATCACAAAGAGGACTAACATCGTGAACTGATGTAAATAATTATAATATATCATGTATAACTGTAATACTCACCTGGGATTAAGATTGTTTTCATTCTAAATGGTATTTTACAGATATTACTTTGATGGCAACTTACTGTACATGATGTGATGCTAAAAGATTAAGGTTAAAGCCGCATGCAAGCTAGCTAGCCAGGAATGCTAACTCTTACCACTTTTTACTTACTGTTCAATCCGTTTCTTCGACTTTGGCTCTTTTGTTTTCAGAGCAGAAAAATAATTCAGACCCTCGTGATTACACAAGCAATTCTGTTTTGTCACTTTACAGGCGTTACTATGTTGACAATGTGATCAAAAAAGAGGGCTAACAGCAGAGACACGGAGGAGCAGCGCACACCGGTGATTTAAATATATGATGTATTACTCTATTACTCATCTGGGATAAAGACTATTTTTGTTAGAAGAGGCGCTACAAAATGTAAATGGTAAATAAATGCATGCTTTGTTTAATGCGGGGGGGGGGGGGGTGAAGCACTTGGAGGACACACACAGCTGCAGGCAAATTAACAAGAATATAAAATGAAACAGATAATGTGTTATCTTTTTAGTCTTCCTCACATTGCTGGAAACAAAGACAGCCAGAGAGTGCAAATAAAGCAGAGAAACACGCAGACTGCTCTTCCCTTGAGCCTTTTTCGTATTGACGGATTTAAATGAGGCTGAAATGCACTCAAGAGTTCCAGCGTCTCCTAACACACACGCGCGCACACACCACACACACACACACACACACACACACACACACACACACACACACACACACACACACACACACACACTGCATGCAAGCAGAATGAACACAATGCACCATGAACTGTTACACAACTAAAAAAAGATGTGATTGCAAAAACACAAGAAGTGAAACCCCTCTCAGTAAGAAGCAAAATATATGTGTACACACACACACACACACACACACACACACAAACACACACACTGAGAAACGGACATGAGGGTGTGCACAGTAATGGTCTCTCCTTTTCAAACCACTCATGCGAGTAAGTACACTTTTACAGAAAGCGTCTTGAGTGTTCGAGTACAGTTTGGGGTTTAAAGGGCATGAAATGTGATCTGTTGATGAGTGACAAGCATGTGGCTGAGCCAGCATGTGCAGTAATGACCAAGCAGCCAATACCAGCAGAGGAAGTCCAGCACACAGGTTTATCATAGGCCCAAATAACTCGCAGCAGTTTCCTGTAATGTGTATTATTCCAGCTGTTAAAATGACACGTCAATGCTAACCGAGTTATAAATGACTGAGAGGTTTTAAATGACACTGCAAGAGTAAATGGGCAGAGTGTAAAAAGAGACTCACATGTTTTTAACCCATATTCAGTCTTATCTGCAGTATCTATTAGGGCACGATTTGGAAAAAATAGCGATGTGATTCACAATATTGGAGGGTTGATTATTTTCATTTAATTTCTGTCAATATCATTGAAAAATATATTAAATGATTATGGTGTGATTTTATTTTTATGAAGACGTGTACCAAACTAATGTGTTTTTTTAAAGCCTGTAGTATTAGTTGTTTCAGACAGGGTGACGTGCTGCAGTAGAGGCAGTATGAGAAAAATAAAGACTTTTTTTAACATTAATGCATGGAAACATGTCACAGTAGAGGCACTTCATACAAAATGAGCAGCATATGTTCTCTTTAACAGCCCAGTTATATAAGCTAAAACACACTGTAGCCTATTACTGAAGGCTTTGCTTGTTTGTACTTTTCTTTTCTTTAGTTGTAATGAATAAAAAATGTCTAAAAAATCAATGTTAGAGATGGATATGCTGCTGAGAGAGGAGTGTTGTGTAGCTGCAGCCTCAGTGTTTGCTCTCTCTTGGTGGAAAATGGAAGAAAAAAAGGTTAGCACAGCCATAGGTCAACTCGCTGCATAGCAACTGGGAGCCACAGTCAGCAGACTGACCTATGAAAACACAGCGAGCATGTTCCTCTCTCTCTGCTGCTGCGGCACTGACGGCTTCACACAGCGGCAGCTCCCAAACTCGTACACTGCGAGGCTTAATTACAGTGACACATGGATATCCAAGGCATGCCAGCTGATATTAATGATAACAAGTGCAAATTTCTCTAGAAGGAATTAATTTTTTGTGGGCTTCCTTTTTTTTACAGAAAGGTCAGAAGTCAGGGTCAGTTAGCTACTTTCCATCCTATCACTTTAAAGTTTGTATCCCTTGTAAATGTCAGGTTTTGTACATGTTTAACACAGTTGTTTTCTACATATGAGCCTTTAGGCTGGTGAAGAGAGAGAGAAGAAGAAGAGATAGAGAGTGGTCTGCCTGTCACGGGGGCTGCTTGTGCTCCAGTTTGATAACGGCAGGGAGAATAAACCCAACTCACATCAAAGAGCCATGAGAATAAGGACACACTCCTAACGCTATAGGGGAGCTACATGCTAATACTCACTAGAGGCAGGAGACCTTCAGTCAGGGACAAAAACATGCCTGCAACTCAGACAAAAATACACTTGAGCACAGGACAATAAGCTGGGATAGGGATACGATTCCACTTTTCTGTCTTACACTATTTGTTTTTTGTCATCTCACTCAGTAATAAGTCAGGGTCATGACCCCTTTAATGCTTTTCTGTAAGGGGACATATTAAGAATACATCTTTTAAAGCTTGTGCGCATCCATATGGGTATTTAGTGTTCCTACCAACAAACAAGGCGTGAAAAAAAACAGTTATTTGTCATCTGCCTAGGTAAAAGCAAAACTAAAAAACATGGGATTTCAAAAGGACATATAATGCTGAAGTTCATATTAGTATTTTGTGCCTCTAGTGGGACATGTCTCCATTCTTTAATGTTCAGCTCTTTATTTTTCTCATACTGCCTGTGCTGTAGCACCTCATTTCACCCTCTGTCTGAAACCAGAGCCCAGTCTGCTCTGATTGGTCAGCTGGCCGGCTCTGTTGTGATTGCTCAACTGCTTAGAGATGTCCCGCCCCTTAGCCTATCACGCACAATGTGTTGGAGCACTAGGCAATAATCAGAGTCGAAGTGTTTAATAATGATGTCATTATGTTCTGGTAGTAAACAAAGGAGTCCAATGGAGGGTTTTCGTGCAGGGGGGGAGCGTGTGGGAGAGAAACTCCCTCTGGAGGGAACACAGCTTTGCAAAGGTGTGGCCTACTTTCCTTTGCAAGACAATCAATTCAGGCTAAGCTTGCATTGGAGGAGGAGAAGGAGGAATACAGGTATATTCAGACTTTAATTTTAAAAATAATGTTTTTAACATTTAAGTAGTAGATGTGTTCATCACAATGTATTTAGTTCAGTGAAAGTAAGACAGAGTATGCCAGGATCTGTACCTCTCAGACTCAGTTTGTTCCACATTGCACAGCTACTGGATATGCTGATGTGCATCTCGCTTCCTTCTCTACTTTAATAAGTTCAATGTCTGGCTGATCAACTTTACGAGGAGTACACATATCTGTAAACCCAAGAGCTGGGAACTCTTTCTAACAGCCCGCACGCTGCACCAACCCCCAGACGTTACAATACACCATGATTACTCCCCATCAGCTGTTATTGATCGTGCATCAGATGCAGCCTCTTACTTTTGACGGTGAGGTACATCGACTTGCTGACATCAGCTCCCACGTCGTTGCTGACCTTACACAGGTAGAAGCCGCTGTCGTCCTCCAGCACGTGTTTGATCAGCAGAGAGCCGTTGATCAGCAGCTGCACCCGAGAGCCGCTGTTCAGAGGGATGGGCTGAAACTGAGGGACACCGGCACCTGGGACAAAAAGCAAGAGGGAGCAGAAACAAACAAATGTTTACATAACTAATGAGAGAATAAGCATTTAAATAGAGTATAATATCCGAGTCTTCATATAGTCCATGTATAGAGTGGTGCAGTGATGACATATTTCGGCAAGCAATGGGATTTTTCCATTGGATTTGGGATTTTTGTTTTCACCAGTGGGGTATTTACAGAAGTTCAAATCTCTTCAGCTTGTGTGAACCACAGACCTTATTTCAGGCTTGTAACTACAAACACGTTCAAAAAACCGTTAGAGAATAGGGAATAGGAAATGGTAAAATGCTTACAAATGTTCTAGATTTTAGGACTCTTACAGTAGTATAACATGTTAGCTGTGTGTCAGTGTGTGTTTGTGTGTGTACATTCGTTTGACCATGCGTCCGTGTTTACAGATTTTATGACAAAGCCCGTCAGATTAAGCGAGGATTGTAAACATGTTTCTTAACACCAGGCCTAAATCCTTAAACCGCCAAGCAGCTGCTGAGTGCAGGGAAACAGGCCGAGCTGCTGCTGTGATGCAATCACTACTGACATAATGCTCATGTTTAACAAGGCAGCAGATTGGTGCACAACAAAAACAGGTAGAGAGCGCAGAGGCCTCTCTTTGCTGCTGGCCTTCAGCACTGAGAGCCTCAGAGATGTAGCGAGGCATGGATTTATTTTGACGATTTATCCCTGTGTGTCCTCTGTTTGGGTTTATTCTTCATATTTGTGTTGGATTCAGATGAAATAGTTATACGGACTGCATATATGGCCTTGGATGAGGACAGAGTAATCCTAAAGGCCTGGGTACGATGCGATACGATCAAACTTTATCCTCAGATCAAGTCTGAAATGTTTCTTGCATCACAGCAGCTCCATTTGCAACATCAACAAGGAAACAAACATTTAACAAGTTATAACCATCACTGAAGACATGTGTTGAAGAGGATTAGGGACACAGGTGATTTGAACACTGACTTCAGAATTCTGAATATTAATCTCAGAACTGAAAAAAGAATCACTTTTGTCAGAAACCCCTCGAAAATAACCCTCTTCCATACTGTTGACCTGGGATGTAACTCTTTATTTAGTTTTAAGATTTATAAATGTGCACTAAAGAGTACTTCAGTCGAATTTTCTTTAAAACCCTGTTTTTCTGACCATAACACAGTTTCTTCCCCTCCGCTACCGGCCTCATCAACAAGGCCCCGGACCCCCCGCTGACCCTGGCCCTCAGCCACATCATATGCATTACATTAATGCACATGATGTAACAATATTTCTTTTTGCACATTGTAACTTTTTAAGAGATGTACAGTTTTGATCAGTGTTTTAATTTTTGTTCTATTTTAATGTATTTGCACCATACACACCGGGACACATTCCTCCATGTATCTCCTATTAGTCTGGTTTGAGAACTCTGCAGATATCTTTTTTCCCAATTCTCCACAGCCCAATAGGACTGACATTTGATATCCATCACTGAAGCATCTGTGAAATAATTGGACTGGATATCTCCGACAGATTCTGGCCTGCTGCCTGCGTGTAATTAATACCCATCTTTTTAATAGAAAAAGATATCATCGCTCTTGTTCTATTGTCAAACAATACAGTGTCTCTTTCTGCGATGGCGGCGTTAAATCCACAGGAAATGTCAGTGAGGATGAATTATAAAGCCAGTGTCTGCTCCTATAGAGATAAAAGCACTGTACTGCACCTCGCTCATGTAGTATTAAACACGTGTGTGAACTGAGCCAGACGCTGCATTAGCTCGTGTTAAAGTTAGCGTGTAGAGATTAGGCTATTTAGTGCGCTGTGGGTTTTTGCTTTTTAATTAAAATGCAGTCAAGTGGCCGTGGCAAGCAAAGGGTCAAGTGGTGACTTTGTTCCTGCTCCCCTGGAGAGAAACACAGAGAGAGAGAGAGAGAGATGTGTGTGTGTGTTCTTCCTTGAATTATGGATTTTGCATATCCAAATGGTGCTAGTCGTTATGCTAATGGTGGTTGACCTTTACTTACTGCTCCATATCTCCCAGAGACACTCATCTGGCTCTCAGCTAGTGAAATCATGCCAGACAGCCATTCTCTGGACAAACTGCACTCTGGCCTACAACCAATTACACGATAACTTCCCAAGCCACCTACCCTGGATAGGATTTCTGTTGGAGGTGGTTTTCATTGCCTCTGTGCTCTGACTGATGTCCTGCACAACAACATATTCCAAGTCACCAGCAGATATGTGAGTAAAATGTGCTAAGAATATGTGACTAGTGCAGAATGGGCAAAATGTGCATGCAGCCTGTTGCAGTTTCTCCCACTACATTTTAATGTGTTCAGCTTTTAGCTTTCTGTTTCGATTTTACATGTTATTCTCCAGCTAGTAACTTCTATTAACAACTAATTAAGCTGTGCCCCCTCTAAACTTTCTTCTAGAGAGATTTTGTTTGTTGATTTTGAATTGCTGCATCCACGCCACTGCAACTGCATGTCTGCCCTGTTTACAACAGGGAGAACCTGATCATGCTAAAGCCTTCTAATATGCTGGTCAGAAAGAAGACATTCCCCTCTGAAATCTGGAGAACGACACAGAGGATGTTGGGTAATCCGAAGAGATGAAGGAGGAGAGCTGGGTCCAGATTTATTGATAAAAGAAGACACAAGCCGTCTCCCCCACTTTCATCATGGGCAACATAAATTCACCTGCTAATAATTGGACGAGCTAACGGTGTTAGCTAGGAGTCAGACCGAATATCTGGAGTGTAATTTAATGTGGTTTATGGAAAAATGGCTGCATCCGGATATGTGTCTCCATCATGTCTTCATTATGTCTTCACTGTGAGCCATAAGTCTTCATCATCTGGGATTAATAAAGTATTTTGATGGATTTATTGATGGAGGCCTCAGGAAATTTAGCCAAAAACTGACCTTCAGCCTGGCCAACTCAACCACTTCCTGCTGGCTATAGCTAAAGTTTGTTTTTAACGCTACAATTGAGTAAAAACACAAACTCAAACACACACACACACACACACACACACACACACACACACACTGCACTGAGGTGGCTAATCCCTCTGTACTGATCGGGACTGGTCAGGCAGTACTAATCGAGCATGAGGCCTGTCTTTCATGCACGCCCGCACACACACATCCAATCAAAGGATGAAAAACAGATCTCGTTCCTTTGATCATTGGGCCACACACACACACACACACACACACACACACACACACACACACACACACACACACACACACACACACACACACACACACACACACACACACACACACACACACACACACACACACACACACACACACACACACACACACACACACAAACACAAACACCACATTGGTTGTTGTCCTTCTGCTGGGGAAGCTTTCATCCCTGGTTATATGGATGATGGAGCAACACCTGGGGCCCCTCTTCATCCGCCCGGCTCAAGTGGCTCAACTCACCTGCTGTCTGTCTGTCCGTCCCTCTGCTAACGCTCCATCTGTCTCTCTGTCTCTTACTCTCTGATGATTCTCTAATGGTGCAGGTGGAAACACTGCAAGCCCCCAGACCCATGTATACAGAGCAGATGGCTGTGTGTGTGTGTGTGTGTGTGTGTGTGTGTGTGTGTGTGTGTGTGTGTGTGTGTGTGTGTGTTGTGCATCCGTGCAATCACACACATGTGCTCTGGCTTTGGATGAAGCAAATGGAAACCACTCACCTGCAAAAGCACTACTACTGCACTCACCTTCATACACATTATGAAACCCAAGCTGAGACCAAGGTGTGGTCCAGGCAGCTGCACACACTAGTAAGCAAAACTGCAACTATAATAATCTTCTTTTTTATTCCACATTTGAAATTAAGAAATGTGACTTCATTCTAAATCATACTTCTGGTGTGTCTGGCAGGTTAGATTGCAGTTTCTAATGCGCGCTGTGTTGGATGTACCTTTTGAGTGTTCCCATACGATGGTGGGTGGAGGGTATCCTTCAGCCGAGCAGTTCAGAGTCACAGTCTTCCCGTAGATCCCGTCCTGATCCTCAGGCTGCACCACAAACTGAGGAGGAACTGCACACACACACACCCGTTAACCACTTTCCACTATAAAAAGTAGCAAATTTTAATCAATCATGTCAGAGAAGAGATGAGGAGTTTTAGCTTAAATCAAAATGTTAATCTGAGCCATTTTTGTAAAGTATGTTTAACATTGTTATTGTATCGTGCACCAGTGTTGTGAAGTAGATCATTAAGTCTCTAAATAACTATTACTGTATTCCCATACAGTTAATATATACAGTGGTATGCAAAAGTTTGGGCACCCCTTAGGAAAACCACTGCATCAGTTTGTCACTTGCTGAGCTTTTGAAGCAGCAACTTCATTTTAACATATGTTATACCTTATGGTAACAGAAACATCTCAGTAGTGAAATAACTTTTATTGGTCAAACAGAAACATGTTTATGTGCATTCAAACAAAAATAGGCATGTGCATAAATTTGGGCACCCCTAAGAAATAATTCCATTAATATTTAGTATTGCCTCCTTTTGCTGCAATAACGGCCTGTAGACGCCTCCTGTAGCCACAGACAAGTCCCTTAAGCCTGGCAGGTGGTATTTTGGCCCATTCTTCCACACAAAACGTCTCCAGTTCAGTCAGGTTTCTTGGCCTCCGTGCATGGACAGCCTTCTTCAAATAAATCCATACATTTTCAATGATGTTAAGGTCTGGGGACTGGGATGGCCATTCCAGAACATTGTACCTGTGCTTCTGCATGAATTCCTTGGTGGATTTTGATCGGTGCTTAGGATCATTGTCCTGCTGAAAAATCCAACCCCGGCGTAGCTTCAACTTTGTGACTGACTCTAGAACATTCTTGTCAAGAATCTCCTGGTACTGTAAGGAATTCATGTGGCCCTCAACTTTAACAAGTTTTCCAGTACCTGTGCTAGCCACACAGCCCCATAACATGATAGATCCTCCACCAAATTTTACAGTGGGCAACAAGTTCTTTTCATTGAATGCAGTGTGTTTTTTTCGCCATGCATACCTGTTCATGTTATGACCAAATAACTCAATCTTGGTCTCATCTGACCACAGTATTTTGTTCCAAAATGCTTCTGGCTTGTCCAGATGTGCTTTTGCATACCTCATGCGACTCTTCTTGTGATTAACACTCAGGAAAGGCTTTTTGCACATCACCCTTCCAATGAGCTCTTCCTGGTGCAAAGTACGCTGGATTGTGGAACGGTGAACAACTACACCATCAGCAGCCAGATGTTGTTGTAGTTCTCTGGAGGTGGTCTGTGGCTTCTCTGTGACCATTTTCACCATCCTTCGCCTGTGCCTTTCCCCTATTTTTGTCGGCCTACCACATCTTTCCTTCACACGGACTGTTCCTGTGGCCTTCCATTTCACAACTACGTTTCTGACTGTGGAGACAGACAGTTTAAACCTGTCAGATAATTTTTTGTACCCTTCTCCTAATTTATAATGTTGGATTATCTTAGCTTTCAGGTCAGTGGAGAGTTGTTTTGAGGTCCCCATCTTGCCACTCCCTAAGAAAGAACCTAGGCCAGGCACAGCCAGCTATTACCTATGTTAAATAGCCTTTTTCATGATTGGTTCCACCTGTCTTTGTAATTGAAGGTCTAATGAGCTAATCAAAGCAATTTTGTGCAGCAACCTGTCAGCTATAAATCCGTACAGGTGTTGAAATGAATGCTATTTATAAGGGTGCCCAAACTTTTGCACATCCCATTTTTTGCATTTTATTTTATTATAATAAAACTATGTAATGCTACCCTAAGAATTTTGGTCTGGAAAACACTAAAACGTCTACATCTTTGTAGGAAAACAAATGTTGTTGCTGTGATCTTCTATTATAAAGGAAAAGCAAATTGTCATGAAATCTCAGAGGGGTGCCCAAACTTTTGCATACCACTGTAGGTATGTAGAATAAAACATGTATTGTTTTTCTCTGTTCCAATCATAATTCAAGTTACAAAAAGGTCATTTTAATAAACGTTTTACAGATATCAGTGTTGAGAACCTTTTACACTTCCTGGATTAAGATACATTTTTAGACCTTGACAAAAATATCAATCAGTCAATCAAAGTTTATTTATATAGCCCAATATTAAAAATGTTACATTTGTCTCAGTGGACAAGGATATGAATATGACACCGTCTGTCCTTGGACCCTCACATTGGACAAGGAAAAACGTCCTAAGAAACTCCACAGTTAACGGGAGAAAATGAATGAAACCTCGGGGAGAGCGACAGAGGAGGGGTCCCTCTCCCAGGACAGACAGTTTGTAATAGATGTTGTGTGTAAATTCAAATACCTGTCATTAAAGTAATCACATGTACTAAATAACGTGACTTTAAGAAACTTCATTACTTAAATTGCCTATTGGCTTCTTAACAGAGTAACTGGTTATCTGCAACATAGTTTTCAAAAGGGACTTTCCCAGTACTGTTGACACATGTTTTAGCTGTATGTATTATGGTCTGTGTGTCCAGATTTTAATACCAGTCACACGGCATTAGTCAATTCTACCTTCAGCCACACAGGAGGAAGTGATGAGTGAAGTTTGGCCAGGGATTACTTAAAATTAGTATTAGTATTAGTAATAGTAGTCTACAGGTTGCCAGTAGACATTTAGCCCTAATTCCTAAATCTGTTCCTCTGTTTCCTCTCACCTCTCACAATGAGCTGACTCTGGTGCTCCACAGCCGCCGCCTCGTTGCGGGCGACGCAGGTGTAGTTGCCGTTGTGGTCGGGCGTCAGGTTGGAAATGCGCAGCGAGCTGGTGAAGTCAATGTTATCCACGGTCACGCCCAGGCTGATGGGGATCGGACGGCCGTCTTTCTGCCAGGTGATGTCCAGAGGGCGGTCGCCCGACATGACCACGCAGGGGATGAAGACGCGCTGACCGATGGTGAACCGCTGGAACTCAAAGGGCTGGATGTAGGGAGGGACTGGCAGAGAGGAGGAGACACGGAGATCACATGAGAATTCAGCCAGAAGCAGGATTGGGGAGTAATGGATAACAGGTAATCAGGAAACATAAAAAGGTAAGTGTATTCTCTTATAGCTACAAGTTTTGTGTTTAAGTGTGAATCTATACGCCTACTGCCTGAATCTGCATCATGGTTTTCACTTTCTTTGTTTAATTTGTTGTTTTTAATTCAGTATCTAGGAATCTGCTAATTCCCAGTTACAGAGTATCTAATGAAGGCTGTAGCAGTGATATTACACAGTGACTGATCTTACATCTGTAATAGGTAATACTTAAAAACGGCTTCCCCATTAGGCCCCCCTCCCTCTGTACAGTATGCTATATTACACTTTCCACTGGAGCGAGGGGAACAGAGGGGGAGAGCTGAAGAGAGCGCCATGATATAAAGCAACCCTTCCCAGCGGTGCTGTAGAGAGCGAGTGCATTTGTTAATTTACTCTGCTCATGCTTAAAAATGCGCAAGTGTCTTTGGGGATCCCCGGAGTCCATTATCTCCACTTTGTTGTGAATTAAATAAGGTGCTAAAGTGCTGCTGATTTCACTGTTAGTTCAACTCACTGGACACTCACACACACAGATGACTGGTGTGTGTGTGACAGCTGGAGATTTCCCTCTGAATATAGAGCAGTCGGTTTGAATAGATCTAATTGTATTACTGTGTTGTTGTATCATGAATCCAGTTTGACTCACTCTGAATAAGCGCTTATCCTGTAATCAAGGGTTAAGATGAGTGGATAAAATAGTAGATTGATTGGAAAGTAACTAGGACGATTCACACAGGTACTATTTTGACATAATTTTACTTCACTTATATCATATTTCTACACATTTCAGAGGCAAATATTTTTCCTGAAATGTACTGACCTCTGACACGCAGGTGCACGCTCTGGGAGTCCATCTTGTTGGGTTGGACCATCACTTTGCAGTTGTACTCGCCGGCGTCCACCTGCTGCACGTTGGTCAGCTTCAGTGTGCCGTTGTTCTCGAACGCTCGCTGCCGGTGGTTGAACGGCAGCAGCGCCGAGTTCTTGTACCACTTTATGGAGTAGTAAGGGTAGCCAATCACACGGCAGTGAATGAACGCGTCTCGTCCGGCGATCGCCGTGATGTTTTTCATCGGGCGGATGTTGGCGCGACCTAAGAGAGGGACAGAGAAGGGGAAAAGATCCTCTATAAAGACATTCGGTGGAAGGTGAATCGAATCACGTTGGCTTTATTTTTGGTGTTTTTGTAAATAAAATACTTTCCAAAATGAATTAAACAACTGCTAGACACAGAACATGAAACATTTCTCTCTACAGCTTCACGTATTGTACCTGCCACTAAAATATTAATACACGCAAAATAAACTGTTGTTTGTTTTACAACAAGATGTTGGGCTTAACTGTGAGCAGACGGCGGTAAAGTGATTAAAGTGTGCTCGCCGTCTGCAGGAAAACAGAGCGTTTAGATAACGCTGCTCCTGCTGTTTACCCACATCACTGTAATCTGCATTCTGCGCCTCATAAAATGGAAATAAGAGTAATCGCTTTAACATCGGATCGTGAATCGGCTACTTGAGTAAACACATGCAGAAAGAAACACACTCACACACACACCCGCAGATTAATGCAATCATGCAAATAGAAGTAATATATTTTTCTTCCGGCTATTTACAAACCAGCCCATTTTGGAAACCCAATATCCAGATATGTGCAGCAAACCGGAGTAATTCATTTGACCTAAAAATACAGGCATCTAGGAAGTAATAATTTGGGGGGGAAAAAGACGATGCTACAAAACTACAAATTATGCAAGGAGCAGAGGAGGAAAATAAGACACAGGACCAAAAATCGGGGCAAAATCTATCAGTGTAAATGTGATTAGGAACCTAATATTAAATACATCTAACACTTCATTGCTTTCTGCTTAAAATAAGAAGGGACATGGATCTAGCCTGGAGTTGCTGTTTTTTTGCCTTTACAATTTGCACAGCTTTAAGGACGATTGTGTCGTTCTGCCCATCATGGGTCACCTATTGTATTGCAGAGACATTCATATGCCCCTCTAGGAGTTATGAAATGTGGTTACACTCGGACTTGTCACATTTTTTATTTGTGCAAGAGTTGCCACTACATCATCATTTTATTATTGTGGCCAAAGTAATTTGTGCTGACCATATTATTTCAATATCGCTCATTTACTGCAAACACCAGACAGGCAGCTGGACAGACAGACAGACAGACAGACAGACAGACAGACAGACAGACAGACAGACAGACAGACAGACAGACAGACAGACAGACAGACAGACAGACAGACAGACACACAGACACACAGACACACAGAGAGACAGACACATAGAGAGACAGACAGGTATGTGTATTGTTGTTCTTGGAGGAGCTGATTTGACAAGCACCTCTTACGTTTATTCGAGCCTGGTGGTAAACGACCCCGGCCGAGTTGCTGCACGTGCACCGGTACACCCCGCCGTCCTGCACCTGGGTGTGCGTGACGTTCAGCTGGCTGACCACGTGGCCCTCGTGGGTCTCGTAGTGGCCCAGGTGGTGGTGGCTGTCCTTGATGACGGGGTCGTCGTCCAGAGACCAGGTGCAGCGGGGGGGAGGCGTGCCCTTCACGTTGCAGACCAGGAAGACGGGCTCGTTGGGGTTCACCACTTTCTCGCTGAACGAGGACAGGATCTTTGGAGTACCATCTGCAGTGGGGGGGGGGGGGGGGACATGAGAGTGCATAAAGATGTTGAACTGTAGTGCTGCCCCCTAACAGTCCAGCTGATGTTAGCTGGGTAAAAAAGGCAAGTCAAGCTATTTTTTTATTTGTCTATCAGTCACGATTAATCAACGTTGAAATCCTATTCGTATATTGGGCGAAGATAAACAAATGCACGTGGTGTTGTAATAAAGAGATGCTTTATTGTACTATAGTCCGACAATTTTTCTGGCACAGTGTAATTCTCTCATTCTGATTCCTCATGTCTTTTTGTCTTTTTACTGTCATGCAATTCATGCAACTCTGGGTCACACTTGGTGATGTTACTAATTTGTGGTTTTCAGATTGATCACCCGCATTAACCGTAGTAACTGTTAGGGGTCAATCTGTGAAAAAAAAAACACTTGTTTGTTGACGACAGTGACTCTTTCGTCCACCAGGGGTTTGCTTCTGAAACGTTTACAGTAGATCTGCTGCTCTCTGATAATCTAGATCTGTTCCACATGATTATAGATTATCAATATCTTCTTTCTACAGCTCCCACACCACAGGATACAGTTGCCTGAGCAACGCTGCCAATGTAAGCTATTGGATACATGTGTGCGTGTGTGTGTGTATTTGCAGGATTATCATTCTGAAGGTGGAGAGTCGCAGAAGGATGGCCTCAACACAAAAACCCTGTATTGATCCCCTGAATCTGTTTCTGCTAACAGCTGCTACAGCGAGGCTTCTGCTCAGACTGCAAGGCTTGGGGAGTAATGGATTACATAAACGCATGTCTTAACTATACAACTATACGTATCATTTTTATCCTAAATATCTTGGTTTCTTCTTTTTCAACAGTGACATTGATCTGTTGTCTTACATAGGACAACTAAGTTGCAAAAATCTTATAGATATTCATTTTCTCTTGGATTTATTTGTATTGCATTTTAAATAAAGGTAATCAAAAAGCAGGTTACATGACTTTTATCGTGATTCTTACTTTAGTGTGATTTATTGTCATACTAGATTAGATTACTGAATACATTTTTAAAGTCACCCTCCCAACCCTGCCTATAAATCCCATGCTCACCTTCGAGGATGACTTGCACGAAGTCCTGTGCGGACATCTTGCCCTTCCTGGCAAAGCACTGGTACGCTCCCCCGTCGCTCTTGGACATGCCCTCCATGATGAGGTTCTCCCGGTTGAGCCCGGTGAAGCGCACGTTATTGCCGGGGTAGATGATCTCTCCGTTGCGGTACCACGACAGCTCATACTCATCTGAGCCGCTCACGCTGCAGGACAGAGACACCTTGCTACCCACGCTGCCTTTCACCTTCCGGGGGCTGACCACTGCCTTCAGGGGTTCTGAAAGAAAACAATGCAGCATATTCAAGTCAAGTGTACTTATCATGTATAATAGCCCAACTTTTTACCGATAACTTAAGTAAGGTCCTTGAGTAAATGTACTTTAACCAACCACTGAGTGAATAAAGACTTACGTTTGATGTACAGGCGCCCCATGACCTCAGCATTGCCGTAACTGTTCCACACTTCGCAGACGTACGTCCCGGAGTCGCTGGGCTGCGTGCTCTCGATCAGCAGTCCGGTGATGGTCTGTCTGAAGCGGCTATCGGGCTCCAGAGGGCTGTTGTCCTTCAGCCAGCGGTATTTGGGTGTTGGGTAGCCTGAGGCCTTACAGGGCAGCTCCACCCGGTGATTGATCATCACCTCTCTGTGGTCAAAGCCATCTAGGATGCCCGGCTCAGCATTGGTGGGGTCTGGGAGGAGAGAGAGTGTAGGGTTAATTAGTGAAGAGCCACAGGTCGGTTTAATCCCATATTAATAGAGTGGTGAAGGAATGAGTCCAAAGACCTAGAAATTACTTAGCATTTTAGCACGTCCTGTTCCATCGCCTTAAAGTCAATGGTTTCTTTGCCTCAAATAAGCATTTTTTATCTATAAATAAAAAATATCTACCCTAAGATGTCAATACTGTAGTCCTGAAAGTTATTGCAGTTAAACTGATCCCGGTCTGAATGCAGCCCTGACCTGAAACGATGAGACGCGCGCTGTTGCTCTGCCGCGTCTCGCCGGTGTAGCGGTGGCGGGTCGTGCAGCGGTAGTTATTCAGCCCATCCTCAGGCAGGACGTCCAGAATATACAAGGCTCCTGTGGATGTGATGAGATATCTTTGCCCTAGGAAAGACAAAAACAGGGGGAAACACATGAAAGAGAGGCAGCCGTCATGTGATGGTAATGTAGGATCAAAACAACTTTTTTACAGTATAAAGAATTCATCCAACAGAAGGATTTCTTTCTCCACAGGGTGTTTGGAGAAGAGTCTCACAGCGCACAAAGCCTTTAGAAGTTATTCTTTTTTCCTACATGAGATAATCACCGCTTCTGGAGTTATAAACATGGCAGGATTGTGGGGAATCACGCACCCTTCTATACTCTCATGTGTGGCTGTAAAAGCCTTCTGGGATGTAGTTGGAGATACACTCTGAGATCTTAACATTGAAGTCCAGCTACATGCTTGCTGGTCATTCAGCCAAATGGTGCTGATTCTAGCATGATTTTTCAACTGAACACATCATTCTCATGAGCTGAAAAGTTAGAACTGCCCATTTTTTCAGCTTCACATTCACATTCTGCTCATTTTCAGGTTTATATAAGTATGTTTTGCCTCTACTGGGAAATGTTTCCAAAAATATGTTCAAAAAGCTATTTTTCTCATATTGCCTGTGCTGCAGTACCTCTTTTCACCCTCTGTCTGAAACCACAGCCGAGTCTGCTCTGATTGGTTAGCTGGCCGGCTCTGTTGTGATTGGTCAACCGCTTAGTGACATCCCGCCCCTTAGACTCTTAACGTAGTCTATAAATATGGACTTTTATTGAACGTTAAAATAGTTTAATGTAATGTAAAAGATGTGGAGTGGAATGAGACTTGCACATTCAGAGCAGCTAACCTCACCAATGTTTTCTGTGCTAATACTGTACATTATGTGGTAAAACCACCCAGACAAGAGGTTTCCATTAATGGTTTAATTGCACAAGCTGTCCTTGTTGTAATCCTATAAATGTCTGCCCTCTAACAGTCTTTATTGTCTCGTCTCTTGCCGGTGTGGTAACCTCAGTGGCGCCGAAGCCTGGTGCACACAGCCGATCCCTCTCCGGCTGTCACTGCCACTTCAGTATGTGGGGTAATATTATGTTAATGCTGCAGATCAAACCAGGCTGAGTGGGGTTGTCAACATCCATAAGGAAAGAAACCTTCCTCTCCACCATCACATGAATGCCCACAGTCCCAAGGGAGCAGATTGATGTCAAAACTGATCGAAAAAGCAATTTACAGGAGATTGTCTTCACTGCACAGTGGTGGGCATGCTAAGACAGAGGGAGCTTAAGAAGGCCTGAGGACGGAGAGCCCTGATAACGCTGAGGGCGTCCAGAAGAACAACTCTGCACAGGTTCAGAACCAGTCAGGTTTAATTCTGTGTATGTTTACACATACAAATAACTTGCTTGTTTATATAGCATACAGAAAACCCATAAAGAGAAATTAAAGAAACCCCGCCCCTGCCTGAAACATCTCATTTTGATTCATTTGTTTACTCCCGGAACATAGTGACATCACTTTGTAACACATTGTACGTGATAGGATAAAAGGCGGGACATCTCTAAGGGGTTGAGCAATCACAACAAAGCCGGCCAGCTAACCAATCAGAGCAGACTGGGCTCTGGTTTCAGACAGAGGGTGAAAAGTGGTGCTGCAGCACAGGCAGTATGAGAAAAATAAAGAGCTTGGAGACATGTCACAGTAGAGGCACAAATTACTAATATGAACCTGAAAATGAGCAGAATATATCCTGTTAAAATGGTACGTAATATGTGCCACTCTTCATAAGAGACTTTCACTTCCGTACTTCGATAGCAGTCATGTCAGAGATTTATCCAAAACTAGAAGAAGAAATTGAAGCTGTGTGGGAGCTAAAGCAGATTAACACGGGCTAATTGATTTAATCTGGATATAGGGAGCTGTGAGTATTTCTCTTATAAAGGCATGTACAGTAAGATATGTCTTTTAGATTTATGATGAAACAAAGACTACATTTGCACATGTGCTTCTTTATTTTAAACTTGTGCTGTTTTAATATTTATTGTCTTCCTTTTTTTTTCAAAATGGCCTCTCAAATAGACATGTCAAGATCTTATGAAAAATGCATGGACGAGCAGGTGCAGAGGTTTCTTTTTATTTCTGTGCGGGTTAACAAATTAGGCGCCACATGCCTCAGGTCACAAAACATCTTCCACTATAGATCAGAGAGCAAACATCGGCTTTAACTGCTTAGAAAGCGGTTCCTCTGTATTTCATCCTGCAGTGTTTAAATTACCACACAGAAGAGCAGCACCATCCAAACCAATTAGCTGAACAAATATTAATGAGAAACAACCTAAATGTAATTTCTAACATTAGCTTCTACACAGCGGCTACATGTTTTAATATTCCACTTAATATGCAGGCAAAGCATGCTTAATATGCTTCAATTCTGCATGCATTTTGGATGTTTATACATGCAATGGAAAATCAACCTTGTGGGGTTAAGCAAACGAGAGAGGGGGGATCGAAGGGGGGGCAGGGAGAGAGGGCGGGAGGAGAGAAATTGCACAGCTATTGTAAGCATTGACCTAGATAGAACCGACAACAGATTCCACGGATTTGATGTCCTGAAGGGGTTTCACTGGTTTACATACAGGGCTGTGAGATGGGCAACCAGCAATCTATAAAGAGAGGGAGGGAGGGAGTGTGTGTGTGTGTGTGTGTGTGTGTGTGTGTGTGTGTGTGTGTGTGTGTGTGTGTGTGTGTGTGTGTGTGTGTGTGTGTGTGTGTGCATATGCCGGCAGCCATGCATGCATGCCAGTGTGCAAGACAATTGGAAGGAAGAGGTTCAGGGGGCCAGATGCAGAAACTGTTTTTAATCATGGCTTTATTATTTTTCACTGGTTCTGTATGTTTGCACACAGGAAAGAGAGATCCTTTTTTATTTTGTTTCTTTTGTTTCATTTCAGTTTTTGAAACGAATGATTGATATTTTGAACATTTTGATCAGAACTACAAAATAAAAACCCTGAAAAAACACATATTGTGAAGAAGCAACAACAACAGAAATCCTCCAAAGCTGTCAACATGTTATACTTTGAAATGTTTAATTGTGTGGTTTTACTGTAAAAATGTTTTCGTTGTTAAAACGGGAGATAAACCGCAGCTCTGGTTGCCCAAAAATTATGTAAAAACTCCATGATTTCACACAACAATGTTCATTTTACACTCTAAAACTGTTATAATTTAACAAAAAATTACATTTTAAACCAGTAAATATAACAGTGTACACAGAACCTGAAAAATCAAGTCTGGACTTATCTTTCCGATATATAAAACCAAATCTGAAAGACTTAAAAACCCTTAAAACCACATACTAGGAAGCAGCGAGCCAGATCCTCCAAAGCTGTGAACGTGATATTGTAAATGTTTCATTTTGTGTCCGCACTGTAGAAATGTTTTCGTACTTGCATTAAAAAAAATGGCAGCTTTGGACGACAGAATAATTAATTGAAAAAATATATAATAAAAATGTATTTTATTATGTTTTAATTCACCCACAAAAGTAATTTTAAACCAGGAAAAATAACAGTGTGTGATCAATCAAGATTAGAAATATGTTGGTATATAGGAAAAAGGTAATAAGCCCTGGAGAAGAAAAAAAAACAAGCAGCAACAAAGAAACATCCTCCAAAGTTATTTACTGTTTGCCAGAAAATTCAGTAAAAAGTCGATGATTTCCCTAACGTGTTTATTTCAACCTCTAAAAGTGTTTTAATTTGCCCCAAAAATACATCTCGAACCAGGAAATATAACAGTGTGAGATCAGACCACTAGAAATATATAACTAATAAATAACACCATATCTGAAAGAGGTAAAAAAACCCTTGAAAACACATCACAGAAAACAAAGCAACAACAACAAAGAATCCTCTAAAGCTGTCCACTCTCCTCTCTCTCTCTCCTCCCTTCCTGCTTCTCCATTTTGATTCTGTACTGGTCCTCTGAAATCTCACTGTGGAATCCATCTTGAGTGAGACAAAATGGTATTTCACTCCAGCCGCAGTGAGCTGCTGCTGCAATTTTCTCCTCAAGCACCTCCATGCTCCTGCGATTCCAGTTAAGACGTCAGAGCCCTGGTTATTGTGTTATGACAGAATGAAGTGCAGACAGAGCGGACGCCACAGTCAGGGAGGGGATTCAGAACGGATTGTATTGTGTTTTATTGTATTTCTTCTCTGCGACCCGCTCCCTTTAATTCCACTGCTTTGTCTTTAACTCGCTTCAGCATTCAGGAGTTAGTCCCTTCTACAACGCCAATTTTATTTCAGTAAGAAATGGCAGAATGTCTGAATAACATTGAAATGAAAGAAACTGGGTTACTTTAAAAAGATATTCCGTTACAAGTAAAACAAACGTAATCTTATCTCGGTATGAAAGTAAAGTAACCTGATTTCTTTCTCTTACTTTTGGATTACCTCATTAACAAATACAGCTGGAGTAAACACAAGAGAAAACACTCCCCCCCTGCCTCCCATTTGACTCCTTTGTTTACATCCTGGACATTGTGACATCACTATGTAACACTCACTCTTCTATTTGCTAGTGCTCCAACCCATTCAACTTAATTGGCTAAGGGACGGGACATCTTTTAGCGGTTGACCAATCACAAAAGAGTCGGCCAGCTAACCAATCAGAGCAGACTGGGCTCTGGTTTCAGACAGAGGGTGAAAAGAGGTGCTGCAGCACAGGCAGTATGAGAAAAAGAAAGAGCTTTTTGAAGAGTAAAGCATGAAGACATGTCAGAGTAGAGGCATGAATTAAAAACAAACACAGTATTCTTATTGAATAAGTATTTCAAAATAGAGATGAATGAAAGTAGCCTAAATCAAAGAGGAATTTCACGCAGTTCGTCTACTGTAATCCTGCTAGTTATCTCCTTTTTTTTAAATGACCAGTAATCTGATTACTTTATATATAATCCATTACTCCTGTTGGTAGTCTAGTAGTGTGGTGCAAAGTAGTGCATTAACTGCTGTGGATTAATTAAGGCAGTAATTGAGGCCTCAGTCCCCAGGTGCATTAAATATCCTCTGGACGGAGATTTCTGTGTTATTGTCAGAAAGTGGAGCCTCTCTTCTCTCCATTCATTCACAGGCACTGCTACTGTAAAGTGAAAAAGGGCTCCACTCCACCACACACACTTTATCTAATCATCCCCACTTTGCCCGAGACAGAATCTAATGCAAGCGGCGGGCTCTCACTCTCAGCAGGCTAAATAAGCCTCGACGTACAGATGAGCTGGTGTCACAGCGTCCTCGCTGCCAACGCGCTCTGAAGCCGCTGCGATTTTAAATTAGAGCCGAGCCCAGAGCGAAAGAGTTATAAACTGCCAATGTGTTTATTCCAACTGCACATGCAAAAGAAACAGCTGGAAGCAATGAGACAGCAAGTGGTTCATATTTGTGGGATAATATCATAAATAAACCTGATTTCTAGCATCTGTAGCCACCTAAAAAAAAAGATGATGAATCTAAAAATGGTTCACAGTGTAAACAGAATGCAGAATAATTATCAGACCAGGTGATTGGCTCAATGAGGCATTTACGATATTTTAAAAATATCGATATTTTTAAAATATCGATATTTTTAAAATATCGATATTTTTTCAAACGAGATATAGAACGAGACACTATCGTCAACATCGATATAGTTTCATTTTTGTTGAAAGTACAGCACATTTGTTTCTAATAATAGCCCGTTTGAGCCGCGCCTGCCACTGCTTCTCTCTCTCCCCTTCTGCGTCCAGCTCTCTCACACACACACACACACACACACACACACACACACACACACACACACACACACAACCCCGCATTCCCGCTCCGGTCACATTTTTTAAAAACCCAACAGCGCGAAACATGGCGTCCCAGCAAAATGTCAATCGCGGCGCAGAGCTGGTATGCAAGCAAAAGACCAATACATCAGTAATTTGGAAATGGTTTGGTTACAAGGTGTGTGACGAGTTACAGCAACAGGTGATCTGTAGAGAGTGCTATTTCTGTATATTTTCCACAAAGTCTGGAGATGACTGAAGCTCAAATATCCCTTTGGAAAATGCCATGCTATACTGATGTATGTCAGTACAGCTTAGTACAGAGAGTAACACTTGTAAAAAAGGTGAGCTGGTGAGTCAGAGTTGTTGAGGAGGGGGGTGACTCACTTCCTGTCAGGTCAGCAGAGACAGAGAGATGATGAATGGGCTTCTGAACGTTGGTCGGCCTGTGTGGTAACTTCTCTGGCCCACTTCAACCCTCCTGAGGCACTTCAGACATTAATTTAAAATTAAAAACAGCTGTCTATCATGGGCACACTGTGCTGCATATTAGCATTTTCAACTTAGATATGACTCAAAGGGCTAGTTCATACCAACATTAAAAATACACATTTTTCATCTAACAGTTCATGTATTGGTATTTATCTTTTCGTTCATTATTTTTCTTTGAGTTGCAGAGTTTTGGAGATTTCAGCCTCAGTGAAGACAGCTTTGTCTTGAATATATTGGAACTTAATGTGGCTTGACTTAAACAAAACATTTGAAAAACTACAGCGATGTGTCTTTCTAGAACATTACTCAAAATAACTTGCATACCTTGTGGTGAGGAGTTTCAGGTACAGTAGGAACTAGCTCCTTCTTCCAAACTGCACCTGCTGACCTCGGAGGGAAGCGTGCATCTACACAAGATTCACTGTTTTCATCTTTGCAGAAAGAGGGGGTACATACGATCATAAAGTACTATATAAACATTAGAGAGGAAACATGGACTCCGGTGTGGGGATCTCAGAGGAAGGAATGATTTGTTCTAATTTCTGCCCTGCTCAGAGTCGGGCGTTCGATGCATCGTGAAACAGGGCGCGAGGGGCAAGACGTCTGATAAAAGCTTTAATCTGAGCTGATTGAGGTTACAGCGCAAGACTGACCTCTCTACTGCAGAGCTCCTCGGGGCTGCTTAGCTGCATGCAGAGAAACTCAAATGAGTACAACTTGATACACCATTATGAAGACCAAACCATGAAACTGTCCGGTTGGTGTTAGACACCATGTATGATCAACAGCCATTGTTCTGTCTTCCCTGAGACTGATATGCACACAAACTATAGAGTGGTGCAGGAATGAGTCCTAATACCTGGGAATGACATTTTATCACTTCCTGTTCCTTCATCTGGAAGTGAATGGTTTTCTGAATGTGTTTTCGCCTTAAATAAGGTCTGTGGTTAACACAAGCTGAAGAGACGTCCCACGTCCCAACATTAGCCGCCTTTAGCTTAGCGGTGGTGACGTGAGGTCATGTGACCCTGCTGTAGTTCCTTTATAGCCTAGCGTTAACTTAACACTTCCCACGATTGCAATTACACTTCAAAACTCACACGGTGGTTTTAATAGGTTCCAGTTTCAGTTTGATTCTCTTTATGTTTAATGAATTATATGTATGTAGAAAGACACAGCATGTCAATGTTATGTGGTCTTTACTCATGCCCCTATTAAAGAATCATACAGTATGTGAGATCCATTCTTTGTCATATTCTTGGGAGAGTGTTTAAACCTGCTGCATAGCCACGTATGTGCACACTATGTAAAGTTGAAGGAAATATCTGAGACTGAGCAAACCATCGGGTCAATGCAGACACTGAGGTTGTCTGTTGGATCCATTTAATTAACATGATGACTCTGGAATCAATAAGAGACATGCTTATGGTCAAACTGCTGCAACACACTTTAAATCAGTGGATACAACCCTCTCTGATGCCTCTGTAGAGTAACAACATGATAAATAACATGATAAATATTAAAGAATCATACAGTATGTGAGATCCATTCTTTGTCATATTCTTGGGAGAGTGTTTAAACCTGCTGCATAGCCACGTATGTGCACACTATGTAAAGTTGAAGGAAATATCTGAGACAGAGCAAACCATCGGGTCAATGCAGACACTGAGGTTGTCTGTTGGATCCATTTAATTAACATGATGACTCTGGAATCAATAAGAGACATGCTTATGGTCAAACTGCTGCAACACACTTTAAATCAGTGGATACAACCCTCTCTGATGCCTCTGTAGAGTAACAACATGATAAATAACACCCACAGTACATTTAAACACGAGGAAGAAGTAACATTTGCTTTGGTGATATGAAATTAATAAAAAGAAAGTCAACCTTGAGTTGTGAGTGTTATCTGCCATAGTGTAAGCTCATGTGTCAGATATTTGCAGTTTCTTTTGGTAGATAAGGGTAAGTGTACTGCACAATTTAGTCAATGAAATGAAATAAGACTCTGAATACAGAATTCCTTATAATTTTCTCAAAACTGCAATATGTACTACAGCAATATCCAAAGCAGAGAGGACGAAGGACAAGAAGAAGAACAAGAAGAGGAGGCGAACCAGCATTCACACAAATGCTAGCCAATGCTATCAAAACCAGGTCAAATGGAAAAGCCTTGAGCACCTGTAAAAATCACCTATAAAAATCTCTTTCTCTCAATGCAGCTGCTGCGTGAATAGAGTCAGATGACAGAGCGGCCATTGAAGCCTCAGTGAAGAAAGCATCCTTGGTTCAGAGAAAGTGTTGGCATCAGAGACTCTCTGTCTCTTATTCAGCCTCAAAAAACACTGTGTTCCTGTTTGGCTCATTCTACTTCCTCTCCTGCTTCATCTCCCTTTCTGTCTCCCCCTCTCTGTGTCCTGAATGCTAATACAGAGTGTCAGAACACTGCAATGAAATCCTGCAGTGTCATCCAGTAAACACATCACTTTACCTGGACGTTGACCCCAAAGCTATATTTTATCATGGTTTAACATTAGCTTGTATACTTTAAATCCTGTTATTACACAGCATAGTTGAATACACAATTCTGACAGGAAGTAAACATTAAAGGGAACAGCAGAAGAAGACATACAGACAGGAAGTAAACACTAACACGAACAAGAGAAGAAGACGGACAGAAGTAAACACTAAAGGGAACAACAGAAGAAGACAGACAGCACATAAACACGCAAGGGAACTGCAGAAAAAGACAGACAGCATGTAACACTAAAGGGAACAGCAGATGAAGACAGACAGGAAGTAAACACTAAAGGGAACAGCAGATGAAGACAGACAGGAAGTAAACACTAAAGGAAACAGCAGCTTAAGACGGACATGAAGTAAACACTAAAGGGAACAGCAGCTGAAGACAGACAGGAAGTAAACACTAAAGGGAACAGCAGATGAACACAGAAAAACTAACT
Organism: Eleginops maclovinus; assembly: GCF_036324505.1. Classification (NCBI taxonomy): domain Eukaryota; kingdom Metazoa; phylum Chordata; class Actinopteri; order Perciformes; family Eleginopidae; genus Eleginops; species Eleginops maclovinus. The sequence goes on along the minus strand of NC_086366.1, from coordinate 6,181,232 downwards.
GGAAACAATAAGATGCTAGACCAAGACCACGATGCACAACACACTTTATATTATTATTTTTAAACAAAGGGCATCTTCTTTATGTAAAGATATGGATCATGGATATAATAATACTGCTACTATTGAAGGCTCTTTGGATCAATAGGAGAACATAGCAAGCTGTTTAATGTCCCCAAAAGAAACATCTGTGTTTGAAAGTGTGCGTCTGTGTTAGTATCTGCAAGTTAATTTATCTAATGACTACGAGTCACTGGAGCATCATCAACACACGTTGCATTTACGGATAATGATGTGTTTTTTCATTGTTTTGCACCGTTGGTATAACATCTAAAAATCAAACCCCATTAAAGGCCACTTAAACCTAATCTGTTAAAAAAAACACTCAAATGTCACGCAGTTAGGCATTTAATTACATTTCCTTTCTTTCAGAGGTATTTTCAAACAGATCTGAAAAAAGGTAGCCTGAGAGAAATGCAGTGACTGTCAGCGTAACATCGCCATCGCTTTAAATAAAAAATGGGCTTCATCATAAATAATGTGTGCGTTGTAATCCATGCAAAAAATGTCCAACTGCCATGAGCTGAAGAATTCATATTTAATAAACAACTGAACAGTGGAAGGATGTCATCTCAATAAATCATGTGACCCTGAAGTGCAATCTCGTTCCTGGTACTGGTCAGAACGCTTGTCAATGGTGAGAAACCCAAACTGATTTAATGTACACAAAGGCATGAAGAAAGGACAGAGAAAATACATTGAGTATGATATGTGTCAGAGGATTATATACTTTACAATATTTAATGGTGATTTGCCTTCAATCTCATAAATAAAATCATGGAAATTGTATTTTGAACGCGGTTCTATGTATCGTATTATGAAGTTTATTTTATCGTTGCACCCGTTATTTGACTTTTAGAAACAAGATTTCCGCTATAGGCTACTTCTTGACAGAACATGGCTATCAATTCCCAGCAAGAAGCGCTTTTTCTGAGCCTCGAACAGCCTGTGACGCCACTAAATCTAATCAAATAAAATGTTTTGAATAGATGTTTTCCCTTTAACGGACTCCACTAAGATCTTTCCCTTTCAATAACCCTAATTCATTCATTTGTAATCAGGTAAAAATACACTACGGTAGCATTAAACAAGTTTTTCCATTTGAGATGTTGCGCAAATGTGTATTTACTTAAATGTATGGACCGTGAACGCAACAGTTTTGCTGGAACCAAATTATAATTTAGAACTTGTATTTTGAATATAGTTTGGTGATATATCCATAATATTTCCATACATTACTGAACACATTTTGGAGAATCTGAGTGTGAAATGAGCAAGATTGGAACGGAACTTCTATTCTGTATCATGATTGCGTAATCCTGTTTCATGTAACCCATTACTCCCAAAGCCTGATAAAAAACAACAGTATGCTACAGCGGCGGAGCTAAAGGAAGAGCAGCTCTGAACCTGAGTAAAGGTTTATGTCTCGGCGGGAGAGCACCCTCGTACAAGAGCCCGTGAGAGAGGATTAATTTTACATTCATATATAGTAGCTTGCTGAGCTTGGCTCCAGGCACGCACGCACACACGCACACACACACACACATACACACACCCACACACACACAAAACTGCTGAAAAGGAGAGTCAGGTCTCCAAGGTTAGGGAGTCTGGGGGTTGTTGATGTCTTTGATGAGGTTAGCAATCCAGTAATCTCTGCTGAAGCCCAGAGCCATTAAACAGCATGTTGCTAAGCAGGTCTGCGCATTAAAAAATGTCGGGAAAGCAAGCAGCAAAACAACAACACAAGTTTGAAGTGATTTCTCAGTGAAGCTGCAGGAGAGACGTGAAACAAACACATCAGAAACACAAACCAAGGGGTGAAATGGTGGAAAGGCCATGAATAACCAGTGTGTTTCATCTGTTTAGACATTTCTTGTTTCTTCGACAATTTTTCATCCAAAAATTACATTTAAAAGCATAAAAACACTTGAAAAGATTTTTAAAAAATGCAAAATGACGTTGTTATACACTGCCTGGCCCAAAAACAGTCACAAGCCTGTGGGGGGCAGTGCTATGATCTGGGGTTGCTGCAGTTGGTCTGGTCTAGGTTCAGCACCGTTATGTGCCCAAAGAATGAGGTCAGCTGACTCCCTGAGTATACTGAATGACCAGGTTATTCCATCAATGGATTTTTTCTTCCTTGATGGCACGGGCATGTTCCAAGATGACAATGCCAGGATCCATCGGGCTCAAATTGTGAAAGAGTGGTTCAGGGAGCACGAGACATCATTTTCACACATGGATTGGCCACCACAGAGTCCAGACCTGAACCCTATTGAGAATCTTTGGGATGTGCTGGAGAAGACTTTGCGCAGTGGTCCGAATCTCCCGTCATCAACACGAGATCTTGGCGAAAAATGGATGCAAGACAGAAATAAATGTTGTGACGTTGCAGAAGCTTGTGGAAACGATGCCACAGCGAATGCGTGCCGTAATCAAAGCTAAAGGCGGTCCAACGAATATTAGAGTGTGTGACCTTTTTTTGGGCCGGGCAGTGTATGTTATAGTCACTGACAATATATACATATGTTGATTGTGATTGCCCAGGGGGAACATTTGTATGTCTGTTACTTTTTTATTTTTCCAATATATTGAAATCCAATGGAAAAAACCCATTGTTTTTAGGACGAGGGAATGCCTGCGATGCGGACTTCTGGGTATGGCCTATACAAAAATACAGGGCTCTCTTCTCCTGCTACTGTTGCTTTCACAAAGTTTCCCCACCCTGACCTTCAGATACTGCCATGTCCAACAGCACTCCATTAGGAAAGTAGCCTCAGCAGTATTTCTTATTTATATGGGACTAAAGATGCTCCAGGTCTTTCATAATTCATATAATGCTCCTGTGTTCTCAGTCGACCGGTCACTCTATAGAAAGAAGACAATGCTGGCCCCCCCAAAAAAAACACTTCCATTGCTCTACCTGCTACTAAAATGTATCCCTTGAATATAAAAGACAGAAAGGAATATCAGGTCACATCGCACCAACTTTATTGCAATGCTTTGTCTCCATCATCCTGCTACACACAGCCAAATGGCCAGCTAACTAATCTAATCATTTACTTATCACAATCTACTCAAATCCAAAATAAAAACATCTCTGTAACCCCACAGCGGGAGAAACTGTTGTCAACTGTGTTTGACTCTATGAAGAATGGCGAATCATACTCACAGATGGATAGTAAAATGAGTAATTAAATCTATTTTAACCAGGGAGGAGGTTGGCTTTGGGCTACTCAGCTGTGTGTGTGTGTGTGTGTGTGTGTGTGTGTGTGTTGGTGTGTATGCAACATGTGTAGCAGTCTGCCATCATAACCTAATTATTGCAGCAGCTTAACAACAGCAATTAGCACATTTCCATCAGACGACACTAATTTGTGAATTCCATTCCAGCAGCATTCAGGCCCAACGCGCTGTGAGAGAGCGGCGCTTAATGCACTGTTGAGCTACTGGCAATGCTAAATCCATATCTATAGAGCTGTGGAAATTGCTTATGGTAATTGCAGTTATTGTAAAACTAGGCTGAAGCTTTAATGAAATTTCAAATTTTAATCATTTGTTTTTTGTATAGTCTACATTTATTGGCTCCCTTCCCACCTGAGGGGACCCCATGTTTCCTCATCTGACTTCCCAACAAAACGCCTCTCTCCAAAAGATAAATGGAATTGTTCCATTAAACAATGATTTCCCCTCACTGTGAACAGGAATCTCATTTCAGCAATATGCATGCCCGAGGTGTATGGCTGTGTGGTGTTATATTTTCGATGGTAAATGTATAATGACCATTATTATTAATTAACAAAATAAAGGACAAATTCAGAAATGGTCACAATTATAGCTGCAACCTGCAACAAAACACAACTAGTTCATATACTATACACAACCTCACACAGGATTGCCCTATATTACGGTATTTTAGACATTCAATAGTGAGCAACATTAGCATACATATGAAGATGTTTAATTGTTACCTGAGAAATATCTGCTTTTAGCTCTGGTCTCCACCAATCAGAATGCTAACAACATAGTTGCTGTCTCTGTCTTTCTATTGTTTGGTGGTAGACAAGTTACATAGAGAGGGTTTTTGTAATGTTTTCCCCGAAACATCAAGCCAGGAGTGAACCAAAATATGACAGTACACCCCAAAATAAGCTGAAAGACAATATATTGTTTACACATACTAGCCATTGTTAGTATGGCAACCTCACCTACTGTAGTGACACCCTGTATAAGCACATTACATTCAGTTATCACAACATCCCTAGAATACATTTTAAGTTGTGTTATGGTCACCTGACAAACATATGTCTGCTTTTTGCTCGTTTGTTTGTCTCCACTAACTCCTAGGGAAATAACTGGCTCTGTAGCCCACTGAGATATAGTACGTCTTAGATATAAAATTGTTCATGGTTTGGCCCCTCCCCCAATAAGTTGCTTTTGCAGTCAAATAAAGATCAAATTATTAAGAGCAAATTGCCCTGTCTAACTCGCAAAATCTCTTCGGTCAATCTGCATTTTGAACTACAGACATCTCAACACCTTACTGTCCCCGAGAAATAAAAGTACTCTAGTTGAGTGCTGATGTAAGTACACACCCAGTCTTACCCTCTACATGTTGTTTGTACTTGAGAAAGTTTTAAGAAGTCCTTTTAGCATTCTTCAGTTCCCCTTTATAACTATCGCAGTGTTTTTGAAGACGTTCCTCCTGAGGATGCATCAGTCAGAAAGTGTAAAGGTGTACGGCTCCAGCAGTTTTTGTTCATACAACTGCCTCTGAATAACAGCCTCGCTCCCTCCTTCCTCAGCCCCCTCATTTTCCCATCTCCCCTGCCTTCCTCTACCCTCTCACCCCCCACCCTCCAATCCTCCTCCCGTACTTCCTACGCAGAGATGCATGTTGAGTGATAGGCCTGTGGATGAGTGTGGACAGTGCGTCTGAGGCCCTGGTTTTTAATAGGGTTCTGTTCCCAGTAATTATGCTGACACAATTTGATCAGCACGGGGCTAAGTATCTTCATCTGAGGGAGATCGGGGGGAATTAACGCTGATGTAATAAGTACAATTTGTCACTATTAAGACGGAGGTGTTGACAGGCGCTGGTGTTGTCAGGGCAACTGATGGCGCTCCCTTGCTACAGTATGTTTCTGTGCTGCGTCCGGCCCCCTCAATAATCGATTCCTCGGGCTAAAGCACACACACTATGACATGCTGATATACGCATGCAGTGTAATAACAGAGGTGCTATGTAACTTAGTACGTTCACTCAAGTACTGAGCTTAAGTATCATTTTGACGTACTGTACTTAGGATTACTATTTTAATTATTAGTACTTCCACTACATTTCAAGAGTATTGTTCCATAGCTCAACTACATTTTCACACGGTATATATAGATATATATATATATAGTATCCAAAGTATCCAGAGCAATTCTGCGCCACAATTACCTTTACTTTTGGTTATTTTAGCACATTTTGAAGAGAATACGCTTGTAATTTCTTTAAGGAAAATTAAACTAAAGACTTACTCTTAATGAAGTATATTTAGTCGTACTTTTTATAAAAATAGGGACGGAGTACTCTTTCCACCACTGCATGAGAAAGCTAGACTTTGCACACTGACATGCAAGCACACACACACTGTAAACACTTAAAACAACCAGCAGGACAGAATGTGTGTTTTGTCCAGCAGCTACTGTATAATAATGTGACGATGGAGAGCTGCTGCCAACACTGAGATGTGAACTAGTCGACACCCCTGCTACTGTGCGAGGGTGCAGGATACTTTTGGCGAAAAATGCACTAATGAGACAGGACTGCAGGGCTCAGTCGTTGCCGGGGAGACAACCGATGCCAAGATGTTGACCCGCCGACCTCATCAAACATTTTTCTGAAAGGAATCCACATTATACAAGATGCGGCTGTGTAAGCTTTACTGCATTCAGTGGAATCCAAGCATCGGACCACCATTGTATGTATCTTATTTGGATAGGAGTTGAGTACTCAATTCTGATTGGTCAATTTGGAAATCAAGAGGTCTGTTATTTTCTCGCTAACGGACCGTTGCTACAGTAAGGAGAATCAAACGACCTAGCCTGTCATATCAATCTGCAGAGGGAAGTCTGGTCAGTTTAACATCAGCAGTGGAAAACACAGTGAAATACTTTATGAAAATGTATTTTGATATTTGTAGAGAGCAGGAAACTTTGGATTCATGATGGCTAAACTATCCCCAGTAAAAAAAGAAAAAGAAAACAAGAGAAAAGAGGTTAAAAGAGAGAGCTGGACATCAGAGAAATCCGAAGAAGAAGACTGACAGGAAGTAAACATTAAAGGGAACAGCAGAAGAAGACGGACAGGAAGTAAACACTAAAGGGAACAGCAGAAGAAGACGGACAGGAAGTAAACACTAAAGGGAACAGCAGAAGAAGACGGACAGGAAGTAAACACTAAAGGGAACAGCAGAAGAACACAGGAAGTAAACACTAACGGGAACAGCAGAAGAACACAGGAAGTAAACACTAACGGGAACAGCAAAAGTCAACAGACAAGAAGTAAACACTAAAGGGAACCGCAGAAGACAACAGACAGGAAGTAAACACTAAAGGGAACAGCAGAAGAATACGGACAGGAAGTAAACACTAAAGGGAACAGCAGAAGAACACAGGAAGTAAACACTAACGGGAACAGCAAAAGTCAACAGACAAGAAGTAAACACTAAAGGGAACCGCAGAAGACGACAGACAGGAAGTAAACACTAAAGGGAACAGCAGAAGAATACGGACAGGAAGTAAACACTAAAGGGAACAGCAGAAGATCACAGGAAGTAAACACTAACGGGAACAGCAAAAGTCAACAGACAAGAAGTAAACACTAAAGGGAACAGCAGAAGACGACACACAGGAAGTAAACACTAAAGGGAACCGCAGAAGAAGACAGACAGGAAGTAAACACTAAAGGGAACAGCAGAAGACGACACACAGGAAGTAAACACTAAAGGGAACCGCAGAAGAAGACAGACAGGAAGTAAACACTAAAGGGAACAGCAGAAGACGACACACAGGAAGCAAACACTAAAGGGAACAGCAGAAGAAGACTTTCTTAGTGGAAACAATCCGATCTTTTTTTTAAATCAATAAAATCCAGTTAAATCAATACTGTGAGTTTAAGTCGTTGCTTTATTCAGTATGTAGGATCCTGATAACCTTGTTTTTTATTCATTAATGACTGGCTCCCAACACATTATCCCTTACTTACCGCTCAACATGCAAAAATATGCCTGAATGAAGCCTGAGGTTGCAGAGAGAAAGAGAGAGCAGGAAGAAAAGATGAACTTTGAGGAATATAACAAGAGATTTTGTTCAAGTGTTACTTTTCTAAAACTACATTGAGTCTTTTTTCATCAACAATAATACATGTTGAATGCGCTGCAGTACGTGTTTAATGACGTTGGTGCTGTGTCATCATTGTATTGTCGTAGTAATGGAAGGAAATTACGTTCACAAGTATTTAATTAAGAGAAGAAGACATCACTTCATAAGCTTCTTCAAGGTACGGAAAGGAAGATTGCACTGTTGGCCAAATAATATCAAATATAAATACTGTACAGTATATGAATGAAGGTCTTGAGATTAAGTCCTCTTACATGTCACAGAAAGGATTTTAAAAGTAATGCTAGAGTATTACATTTAGCTGCTTTAGTGTCAGGGCCTTTTTGTGCATGCTGGCTCATGGTAATGCTCTTAGTAACACCTGTGTGATTTTCTTACAAGTCAAAATGTCTGCTGTGTAAAAAGGGCTTGAATGTTTAAATACATAATTAACAGAAAAGTTTACTTACAGTATTCTACTTGGAAAATGATTTGAGATATCTGTCCCGAGCTACAGAACAACCATCTGTCCATACACCATACTGAAATATGTCTGCTATACACAAAGCAATCTATGACACAATCTTCCATTATTTTCAAATCCATGTCACATTGTGGTGGGTTTACCTAAGGGTATTTGCCTAAGTAGCATAAATGACCCCAAAAAACAGGATATAAATCTATCCATTGATTGAGTGCCTGCAAAAAGGCATGCTAACAAAAGTATCGGCAGCATTTGTCATAAATTTAAGCTGAGATTGGAAAATATCGCATTATTGATGGCTGCCCTTTGAAAAGCTTCTGGAAAAGGTCAGCATAATTCAGTCCTGTTTGAGCTGCATGTTGTGCTATATTTAGACTTAAGGAACATTTTTAACAGAAGTTCATAGATGCAGTTTTAGCAAATGAAGGATAAAACTAAAATGCAGATAAAGTACACAGATCCTGTACTTCAGTAAAAATAAAAAACACTATGGTCATAAAATACTCAACTCCAAGCAAACATTCAGAATTCAAAATGTTACTTAAGTACAAAGTATTTGCATCAAAATTTGAAGTATTTTATTATTAAATATTGTTATATTATCCTGTTTTTGCTTTTTGTTTCTGCTCTGAGACCAGAGCCTAGTCAGCTCTGATTGGTTAGCTTATTGGTTATAATTGGTCAACCGCTTAGAGTTTTCCCGCCCCTTAGCCTATCACAGACAATGTGTTGGAGCGCAGGCCAATCGAAACGCGAGTTTTACATAGCTATGTCACTATGTTCAGGAAGTAAATAAAGGAGTCCAATAGAGGCGTTTCAGTCAGGGGGGGAGTGTGTGCGAAACTCAGGGATTTTAGCCTTTGAAGACCATTTACATGCACAAAAACCGAAACACACTACACGGAAGGAAACACCTCAAAAAGAAGAATAGGGTCTCTTTAAAGAGTTTACTTAATTGAAAACTAAAGCACGAGCCCTAACTTGTCCTATTTGAAGCAAATATATACAGTATGTGTTTTTTCTTGTTGTACTGAGTGTGTATCTTTATGGTTTATTGCACTCATTGTATGTACCGTAAGTCACTTTGGATAAAAGCACCCTCTAAATGTAATGTCATTTAGTAGTAGTTTAATATGTGAAATGATAAAATGAAGCATATAAAGCGGTCAGAAAAGTATTCAGGGTTACACACCCGCCTCAGGCCTTAATTCAGCTGAGGTCACCGGGATGTTACGGAGAGGAAGACATGAGGTGGCGTGTGTGTTTGTGTTTGTTGTGTTATACGCAGCTGCTAATAAAAGTCAGTGTTTGCAGGCAGAGGAAAACAACAGAGGGAGGAAGATCAAGTGAGAAAATTTGAAGACAGGAAGAAAGGGAACTGAGGAGAAGGGCAGGAGTATCAGAGCTGCAGGAAACAGATGACACACGACGTGCAGGAGCCGACTCCACAACACAACCGCAGCCCGAGGCCCGCCACTGTACTGTGAGCAACATGCAGAGTCTCTGCCTGATATCCACTGTGCACACAGGAGGAGTAACGTAAACTCAATATAAACAATGCACTTTGATTACTGGACTTTTACTTTTTATTGAAGGCTCTATTGTAAAGGCCCTGCATACTAGGGCTGCACAATGGTCACATTATGCTTAGCAGTGGTGTTCCTCTTGTATCTGTCCCTCTTGTTCTCTCCAGGTCTAAAATATTTATGCTGTTTTTGTGAATTTCCGTAGACTCCACTGTGTCCATTTTGTTCCCCAAACACACCCAAAGGCAGAGCTCCTGCAATAATACAAGGCCTCCATTTGTACCTTGCTCTGAAATGTCCTTAATGAGGCTCTGCAATCTATGAAGGAGATCAAGAGGAGTCTCTAAAGACTCCTGTCATCTCACGTTTTCTTCAGGGTGTGACATAAAGAGTGTGTGACGTCTGACATTAACCAAAGGTCGCATGAAGACTTCCTCCCTCTGAGCCTAAAGAGGGATGAGGGCTATCATCCAATCACACGGCTGGACAGAGAGGGAGCCAAACAGGAAGTGATACACACCAAGTGATGAAGATCTGTTTCTCGATTGGACAAGTGATACCTTGTTAATAAAAATAAATGTTTGCAATAGCAATACAAATCTAAATAAGCATTTTTTCATTCTTCTGTATCTTTCTTTCTTTTTTTAGTACTGGGTTCCTGCTTTATAATACATAATAATAAGTCATTTTCTGTACTTTAATCTGCACTGTACCTTTGCCTCTGTATCGCTGTACATTTCCCAGTTGCGTACAAATAAATGTTTTGCCATTCTGAGCAGTGTTGAGGGGGTGAATAGTTATGGAGTTTAGTTATTAAATAACAAAATAAATGTTAATTAATCTGTTACAACTGAGGAAAAAAATATATTAATTACAGTGACCAATTAAAATGATTTTTGAATATTCTCTTTCCTTTAAGAAGAAATACAACATTAATTCTGTTGCTCTTCTTCAATATTAATTCAGGTAAAGTTGAAGAACGTTTAATAATATTATTTCCTGAAGAATTTGCACATATATTGTGCTTCACTTCACTGCCAGTGGGGATTGCTTTATAAATAAAGTTTGATTTGATTTGTGCTTTCTTGGTATAGGACCTTTTGGTTTCTGGTCTTTAACACGCACAAGCACACAATGGCTTGACATGCTGTGATGTACAATTTTCAGGCATTGTCGTGGCAGGCATTTTCTCTGTGTGTGTGTGTGTGTGTGTGTGTGTGTGTGTGTGTGTGTGTGTGTGTGTGTGTGTGTAGGGCTCAGTCAGCACTTCCACATCGTCCAGCTGACATCAGGAGGGCACAAATACTGTACCCACCATCAGGCTTGGAGGGTAATAGATTACATGTAACAGAGTTAAGGAATCAGGATTCAAGAAAAGGTAACTGTAGTCCGTTATTTACATTAAAAATGTTTGTTACTGTTTTTAATAATTGGGGATTTGTAGCTGGAGTAAAATATTACCCTGAAGAGCATATGACTGTTTTGCGGACCCTAGTTGATAAATATGCATTACAGAAGGGTCACCCCCCCCCGGCCCTGCAGTGCAGTGCTGTATGCATCCATATGCTTCTCTTTACTGCTCTCCGTCTCCCTTTCTTCTGAGAGCAGTGGCCTTTGTTTTTCTCTCCCTCCCTGTCTCCTTACATCTCCCATACCCGCCTCCTCTTTCATCATCCTCGCCTCTCTACTTTCTTATATACTTGTCATTCTTTCTGTGCCTTCTTGTCATTCTCTCCCCACTTCTTCCTCTTTCTCTCTGCATCTGCCTGCATCCCTCGCTCCTGTGCATCCCTTCCTCTCTCCTTCCTTTTCTTTCTCAAAGCGAACACTACCTCTCCTTGTCGCCTCGTCAAAGACTCCCCTCTGTCCTCTGTGTCCCCCGCTCCAGAGAGCCACTGCAGGCCTGCCGCTCAGTATGCACCGTGGCCACGTGGCCCGACAATGGCTCATTTCAACCTCAATTTCCCCCCAAATGAATGGGAGCCCACCCCGGTGCACGCGGCATGCCTTTTAATTGGCCCAAGTTAGATTCAAACCATTAAACCACTGATGTCGACACATCTCCACGCGCCCAGTGGCCTCCCCCCACCCAATACACACACATACAGGCATACACACACTCTTCCCTCTCTGGCTGCCAGAACATAAACGTCTTATCTCTCTGCCCCGACCGAGCAGACACCATGAATATTCAGCGGTTTCCCCGTTTCAGCAGACCACAGTAGGCACGTGCACGCACACACACACACACACACACACACACACAAAGACAAGGCCTTTTCTCCTGCACCGTCTCTTTCAAAACGCGCATTGTTTACGCTTTGCTGAGTTTAGCTCGTTTGTCTCTTTCCCCTCATTTGCTACAGTGTGAGCGGTGTGTGTCTGAGGGATATCGATTAAGAGCCAGGGAGGAGCAGCAGAGCAGTTCTCTCTGTGTGCAGATATTAGAGCGTTCTGTGAACACCAAATCAACAACTTTCCCTTTACAAACATCAATAGGCCTTACCTGTGTCCGAGAGAGGGGTGAGGAGAGCATGGAACAGAGAGAGAGAGAAACAGAGAAAGTGTTAGTGCTCTGCAGAATCAGAATACAACATGCGAAGTGTGTGTGTGAAATACTTTCATGCTTTTACTAAACGAAAACACAAGTTGCTCATTTTCAGGTTCATATTTGTATTTTGTGTCTACTGTGACATGTCTCCATGCTTTAAAGTTCAAAAAGCTCTTTATTTGTATGATCCTGTCTGTGCTGCAGCACCTCTTTTCACCCTCTGTCTGAAACCAGAGCCCAGTCTGCTCTGATTGGTTAGCTGGCCGGCTCTGTTGTGATTTGTCAACCTCTAAGATGTCCCGCCCCTTACCCTATCACGTACAATGTGTTGGACCGCTAGCTAATAGAAACACTTGTGTTACATAGTAATGTCAATATGTTCCTGAAGTAACCAAAGGAGTCCAATAGGGTCTTTTCAGTCAGGGAGGGGAATGTGTGGGAGGGAACACAGGGATTTTAGCCTTTGCAGACCATTTACATGCATTAAAAATGATATAACACACTACGGGAAAGGGAAAACCCCCAAGTATTTTACTTAAGTAAAGGTTCTAGGTACTCTATCCACCTCTGAGTATCAGAATGCAAAATGCCCAGTGAGTGATATTGTATATTTATGTAGCATAAGGCATATTGATTGCGTAAACTCAGCTAAACATCATTATGTGCTCAACATCTGTCCACAGTAATTAAGATAAGAGGAAGCAACCTTTGACATTGAGATCAGAAATTGGATTAGAAACAAATTGTTCTATAAAACAAATAATAGGAATAGATATGAAAGGCTGAACCAATAAAGGAGGGTTAACAAAGACATTCAAAGACAAAAGGACTTCACTAGAAAATTATCTGATGGGTCAGTCATTAAATAAAGAGCAGATTATTCAGTGAGTGCCTGTGGCAGGGAACCAGGTGTGTTTCATCTCTCTGAAACGCAGCCTGAACCCCGCTCTACAACAGCCCTTTGAAATATTTCACTCCAAATTCACAATAGCCCCAATCCCCCCGTGGATGTTGTCAAAGATGAAAGAGGTAGCGTGCTCTGTCCGCACCGCGCGCTGCTCATTCTCTCTGGAATACAGAGGGAAAAAAAGAAAGTGAATACTCAAGCAGCTCCTGCACTCTTCAACCATTTTACCTGCTTTGATGTGCTCGGAGCACGCCGCCGTCATAGCAACGGATCAAAATCTCATTGTCTTTGTATTAAGAAGTCGTCTTTTATCATAGTTTGACTCATTTGTTTGCTTGTCTTATAACGATCGCTCTGTCTCTCACTCCAGCTCTTCCCCCTCCAGTGGCTAGGAGGGTTTTCCTCCTCGTTTAGCTCGTTAGTCTGTGGCACTCGCCGGCAGGATCAATTAGGGAGGAATGTGAGCTTGCGTGTCGGTATCATTACCCTGCAAAAACTATATTAGTTCAGTCAGAGGGGAACACATGGCCAGTGTGATTATTACAGCAGCCTGTCCTGGCTCCTGTTCTCTGGCATCATCTGATCTGCAGCAGGTAGTGGCCTCACACACTCCTCTGATATGTTCGCAGCGACACATCCTCCCGTGTTCACTTTGATCAGAATCAAAATGTTAACTGACAACAAAGCCACTGGAAATTTTACCGGGTGACACTCTGTGTGCAGAGTAATATTCAGATCAGACTTCATGTAGAGCAGTGTTTCAGCTGACGGAAAGTAATAGGCCTACTTACATGCTGCTACTGACATGCAAGGATCAAAGAGGGGGAAAGCAGAGGCACAGTGCAAAGCTCAAATAAGTAGCCTTTATACGTTGGTTTCTGACGTAGAAAGGTATCATACAGGTGAAAATTACTTCAAAGTCAGGATTAACCAAAGAGGCCTATCAGCAGCTTGGCAACAACATCGTGATACAGGGGTAATATACTGGTAATAACAAGGTTAACGTTGGGTTAAACCAAGCCCCCAGGAAGTGCTACGGACTTTGAGAAAATATTCGTAGTGGCCAAACAGCAGTACTGCAACTTATGTATCAGTCCGTGACCTTTTTATAGCCTTTATTAATAACATTATGTCCTTAAAGTTGTAAAATGCCCTAAAAACCGAATCCAGAGAAACACAACTGCGCATGCTCTATGCTCTCGACAGCCAGGCATGATGGGTAATTTCTGAGGTTTTGCTCTCGGGAATCTCAGACCATTTTCTCTTCATGCGCTAATGAGGAGCTCTCATAGAAACGAACCAGGTCCCGCCTCCAACGCTGTATCCAGGTCTTACTATACATCCATGGGTTAAACCATTTTTAAAGGGGCCCTATTCTTCTTTATGGGGTACGTTTTAGTGCATGTAAATGGTCTGAGTTCCCCCCTCCCTCCTTGACACTCCTCCATTGGACTCCTCTGTAAAGTTCCTGAACATAGTGACATCACTACAAATGATCTTATATCAGCTAGTGCTCCAACACATTGTACGTGATAGGTTGTTAAGGGGGCGGGACATCTCTAAGCAGTTGGCCAATCGGAACAGAGCCAGCCAGCTAACCAATCAGAGCAGATTGGCTCCTCTTTAAGGGTAATAGCATTAAATAGATCATCCTCTGCAGGGTTGCTGGATGAGTCTTGATCTCGCCTCTGTGTGCTTTTTTTCTCGGATGACATTTCCCATTACTCTTCCTCCTCTATCTCAATTTCCCACATCTGTTTCTCTGTTGTTCTGCACTTCTCTCCTCATCTTCGCCGACCAAATCCCTTTTGTTTCACAGTGTTCATCCCACGGCTCCTCTGTCCCCGTTTCTATTTATTTCTCTTTTTTCTTCGTCTCCCTCATCGCCTCTCGCTCGGAGGGCAGACTTCAGGGAGTAATCCAGCCTCCTAGACAGCTGCACATCACCAGCTGTCTGAGAAATCTGCACTCCCTCTCTCTCTCTCCTCTTCTCCTGTCTGACTCCCTTCCTCCCGCCTTGTCTCCTGCCTTGTCTCCCCCCACCTCCCTCAGCCTCTCCTGGCTCATCTGAATACACAGAGTGGGTGCAGCCAGATGCAGCCCATCACCGGTGTCAGATTGTGACACTAATTACCTCTATTTGATCGTTAATGGAGCCATTTAGTGTCAACCAGTGCTAGACTACCGCACCAGAAGAAAGGGATTTCACTTTAGGCTAAAAACTACAGTACACTTCCAGAGAATGACCGTATAAAATGGAGTAAAGGCTCTTAGTGATCGTACTCTTCTATTGGAATAATATCATTGATTGGGAGGCAAAAAAGTGGAATAACAGCTTGGAAATATGATTGTTTTAATGATGGTTATTGTTGTGGATTTACAGCATAAATGGGTAAACCTGTCCTACCTTCCACTGTATCTGTAGAGTGTGTGTGGTACGCTGAAATACTGCCCCCCACCCTCCTGAGGTAGTGTGTACAGCTGGCCTTAAATGCATTATTTAATGTGGGGATCATCCAGGTTACAAGTGAACAATGCCCAGTGGTTTTATGGGAGCCGATTAGAGGACCACATGTCCTCCAGACCACACAACCACAATAAATGAATGAGGAATAAATTAAAATCTCCCTGTTGATGCAAAGCATGTGTAGCAGATTAAAGCCCCAAACATGATGTTTAAATGTCCAAATCCTTCATATGCATTAATCCCATGTAAGCAAGGTGAATTGAAATATAATCCAGAATAATTACAGCACTGAAGCGAGCTGGTATATGTATTTGTTTATTTGAATTCTTCAGATCTAGGGTTTGACTTGTACACTTTTACTTTCTTTGCACAATAAGCCTTGTATAAAATGTCATTAGAGACAGTAGATATTTTGTAAAATGTTCAAAAGAACAATAATCCCTGTAATCCCCGTAATTTAAAGCAGTGTTTTACATATTTTAAGTGTGTTGTTTTGATGAATTTGACTTCTGTAAAGTATCTTTGGGTTTTTAGAAAAGCACTCTATAAACAAAACTATTATTATTATTAAAAGTGTCTTTATCAGCACATCATGCCTTTACTGTGAGGGATTGTATAATGCAGTATTAGTGTAACAACATATATTTACTTAAGTACAATATTTAGGTTCTTCTACTCTACCCAAGTATTTTCATTTTATACTTTTTACTACATATATTTGACAGTTTTAGTCATTTATAGATTCAGATTATTAGCTAATACAAAATATAACTCAGCAAATAAATAACTAAAATAACAAGTAGCAGTTTATAAAGCATTTATATAAACTAATATACCAGCTGTTCAATAATCATAATCCAGTAGTTTAATAAATCTGATTCAGAAACGGGCTATTACGGGTACTTTTACTTTTGGTAATTAAATATATTTTGATGCCAATACTTTTGTGCTTTTACTTAAGTTTATAATGCATGAATTCATGTTCAGTTTAGCATTTTTACAAATTAGTATCACTTCTTTTATTTAAGTATAAAATCCAAGTACTTCTTCTATCTTATCTCTGTGTACAGACAAGTCTAAGAGATATCCTCACAGCAACTGTCCGTCTCAAATTCACTTTTATCCTCTCATATCTGTCAGGCGAGGTGTGTGTGTGTGTGTGTGTGTGTGTGTGTGTGTGTGTGTGTGTGTGTGTGTGTGTGTGTGTGTGTGTGTTCTCTGCCGGTTTCAGATGGTTTATGCATGACCATGTGTGTGGAGAGAGGATAGAAGAAGACGAGAGGGAGGAAGGGCAAGGGCTTGGTGAAGTAGAAAGAAGAATTTTAATGATGGAGTGGACGGGACTGGTGAGAGAAATCCACACGCCACAAGGTCACACACTTTTCATTCGTCAAGGCGTATTAATTAAAAACACTGCTTTTCTGGGATGGTGTGCACAAAGCAAAGGTCACATTGCACCCGCTCACTCCAGCCAGGATTTCACACTGTGGACGGAAAAGTTCTGTGACAGATTCAGGACTTTGAGAGTTTTGAAGTGCTCTCAGAAAAAGAAGACGTGACTTCTATCATCGTTTTATTTTATACTGAAGTCTCATGAGACAAGTGAAGGTTTTGGAATGGGCAACTTTAAATGTTAGTGCAACTTTAAGCTATTTCTGTTTAGTTTCAGTGTTATTCAAGTTCATTTGGAGAATATGAAATGTGGTTTAGCAGAAAATAACGGCTGATTAAATCACTATTACAAATGTTTGGTAGCTGTGGAGTACAAGTGGCTGTGGACTTGTTATTACTTTCTTTGTTTTTGTTTTAAAAACACGATGATACGATGCATACTACACTTGCAATACGATACTGGACAGTAAAATACGATCTATTCAAAGTCTGAAATCTTACTTGCATCACAGCAACTCCATTTGCAACAAGGACAAATACTAAGACAAGACTTAAGGAAACAGACATTTATCACACTACTAAAATCACTGAAGACAATATGTTAAACAACCTTAGGTTAACTCTAAACCACCCCTGACTTATAATAAGAGGAACTCAGTTTCAGATGAAACAATAAGTGTATGCTTCTTTTAAATATGGGCAGAATAGCCTGAAAATCTATGTAACAAATAGCACTGCATTAATGAAACGAAGGAGGATTTCATTCAAAAATCAGCAGCTTTCCCTCATCTTTGTCCCTCTCTCTTTGTCTCTCACTCTCTCTCTCACACACAGGAGATTAGTCACTACTCACTGGGAACTTAAGCAGACAGTCAACCACTTAACCAGCCTAATAGGGATGATTTCCAGCGTAAGATTTCATTTAGCAAGTGATGACAAGCCTCACGTGACTCCTCCGACAGAAATAAGGGAGATGGAGACATTGTTGCCACAGAGACCGGGGAAGGAGACACTCCAGGATTTGCATAGGGCTTAATTTGATCTACTTGAGATTGCAACTTCCTTCCACTTGATGTAATTAAACCGAGAGATGTGACTAATTAAGTTGACGGTGAGAAACGAGAGCGCGGCAAAGGCATTGAAACGGCGGAGGCAGATAGTATTTTTTTGTGTGATGATAGTAAATATTGACATGGGAAGTTGATTGGGAGAGAACGGTATCACAGGGTGAGGGGGACGTCAGTGTATTCATCTTTCATCACAGATTATCTGAGTGTGTGTGTGTGTGTGTGTGTGTGTGTGTGTGTGTGTGTGTGTATGTAAATAACTGTCGCTGTGAAGGTGAAGAGTCTGTTAAATGAAAATATGTCAATAAATAATAATAATATTCAGAGATGTCATATCAGATTTTCACTAAATAATTATTGTGTTATACATGTAAATAGGCCTTGATTTATTTGCTGATTGCCACTTGGCAGGACGATGCACATACTGTATTTATCCTTGTATTAGTTCTCTGAGTAGTACACACACACACACACACGAGAGCCTCTTAACCTGTTGCACACACTCATATTCATATCCAAGAGGCCTGCCCATTACCATTTGGCAGATGTGTTTCAACCGATGAAATACTCTGGTCTGAACCACTAAAGGTCTCCAGAAATGTTGAGGTGTATAATTGCCAATCTGTGTCGAGCCCAGAGGCCTCGTTCACTTCATTTAGGCCTTTTATGGTGCCGCGGCAGACGGAGGGACTTTATGTACTTATAAAGGACCAGATGTTAACATCACAGTACATAAAGCCTGCCTCCTCCTCTCTTAGGTGATGCATCGGTTTGATAATCACAGTGACATGATATCATATTAAACCTATTTTAATTTGGCTTCCATCAAATAAATGCACATTCTCACATGACACACGTGAGCATCAGATATGGATGTGATTCATTGGGTTTAAATGGAGCCACTCAGTGAGGCAGAACTGGCAACACACCACACACTTTTACCTTTAATTGAATTTTAATCTGTGTTTGCGGTCACAAATCATGCAGTGCCGGGTAATTATCTGTTAATGATAATGTTATTGGATTTATATGGAAATGCCCGGGCAGCAGCAGAGTGAACTGCTGGTTTGGTCCCGAGCACACGGAGAGGCTTTTTGTTTCTCCGCAGATCCCGGTCGCGTTTCCGCCGTGCAAAGAGCAGATACAAGACAATGGCAATTCTGCCTCCATGCTGCCTATCTTCCCTGTGATATATCTCTGCTTTCCTCTGTGTCTGCATCTCCCTTCCACCCCCTTGCTGCTCTCCCTCTCTCTCTGTCCTCCAGTGGTCTCATTAGGGCGGGACTGTGAAGGGAAGGTGAGATGGTTACTGTGACAACAGCAGAGAATGATGGGCAGAGTGGCAGAGTAGTGTGTGTGTGTGTGTGTAAGAAGCTGTCCAACAGTATTCATTATAAGGGCATGTGTGTTGTACAGTGTCTGTCCCTAAGGTGGATATTTTATGCCACTTTTTCCAAGCACAATACAGGCTGCAGTTCAGTAGAGAATATCCCTTATTTTGTCCTGAAAAACACACTGAGGCGGGCGAATTGAATTGTTTGCAGAGAAGGGGGAAAAGGTCCAAAATGTGAAGACCCTGTGCATTCCTGCAATGTTTAATATACACAGTTTTGCATTATTAGTTTGTCATTTGGACTGCATTTAGAAAAATCACTGTTATGTGCAATACATTAAACACAATCTCATCACCTTTATATGTTCCTTTAGCTTTTGAAATGCTGCAACGCATTTCAAACCATCCAGTTATTGTCTTTTGTCTTTATTTTATTGTTGAATAAGTTGTACTTGTCACTATATTTAAAAAGAGTCCTATTATGTTTTTATATCCTCTTTAATATGTTAGCTTGCCTGTTATCTGCACTGTCACCTGTACATTTCCCCAGACTAATAAAGGATTCTGATTCTGATACAACAGGGCAGAGCAGAGTGACGCAGTTTGGAGCCCCTCAGCAAACAACAAGAAAACAGAAAAAAACATCATTGCATAATTGAGTAGGCCATCCATTAAAGTCCTTATCTATTTCAGGGGAATTAGGCACACAGAATCTGCTCACTGCTCCATAGTGCCAGGAAATGATGGGCAGCACTGAGGGGCAGAGCTAAGATTAGACTGGAGTGATTGACAGGTTGATAGAGCCAACTGGAAGCTTGCCATTCCTCCCTTAAGATAGTCTCCTTACAGTAATGAAGCAGGGGGAGCCAGATCTACATGAGGACATAAGCAGCCAAGGATATAATGAGGAAGTTGAGGACACTCTGCGCAATCCTTCCTCTGTCTGTCTCTCACTCGCTCTTCTCCTCCTCTTGCTCAGGGGTGGAATCAAAACAGAAATGTCACGGCAGCCTGGAGACGTCGACCTTTGACCTCCACTGAGAATCTTGACTAGTGAAAATCAAGCATACAGGATGTGCGACTGGCGTTGAAGCAGTGGCACATCAGCGGTACTACAACTCCCGTGTCAGTCCGTGATGCTTTTTGGCCGGAAAACACTCTTTCCTTCCGACTTACATTCGGAAGTTCGTAAACACACTCAGATAAAAGGATGCTAAGCTACATTGTGATGCCAATGAGGCTTAAATCATTATCACAGTAAACGGATGTAATGTTAAAAGTCAAATTACAGAATGTAGTTGAAATATAAAACACTGACGAGCCAAAGAAACCATCGCCCTATGGCTTTTAATTTCACCATATCGACTCCAATCATCGATCTCCAATGACATTGTGTGATTGTTTGCCTAACTGAGCATCATATTTGGGCTTCTTGTACGTAAAAAATTGAATTGTATTCTTAATTTTTGTTAATCTGACTGGGGGAATCCTCAGAATTTGAAATCACAGCAGATATTTTTAACCAGAAAGGGGCCATGACGTAGAAGTGAAGTATCCAGATGTGTTTCTCAGGTCATTTTTGGCTTAATGCACCACTGAGGGACTTTCTGCGGAATAAACCGTTCCCCTCCTGCAACGCTGCATCCAGTCCTCTTTATACATCAAAGGTGAAAACACACACACAGAAAACCCAAAGAAAGAGGCTCAGCATAATGTTTAGAGGCCTGTGAAGAGCCGGTAAACAGCTCTGTGTGTGAGTCTGCAGGGTGGAGGCTGCCTCCTGTGGTGAGGACGACCTTTCCAACACCAGGTAGCTCTGCAAGACTCTGATAAGACCAGCTGCGAAGTGACAAAATGCCCTTGTGGTCGACACAATACCCACACTGGAGGTGCGCAGGTGTAGAGCATACACACAGGGGGCAACCAGCTGGCCTAGAAATACAGTGTGACTGAGGTCACGGGTTTAATATCCGTTTGCGACAGCACGGTGTATTCCAGGTCAGACATGGCAGCTGGAAGAGAGCTGGCATTGAATCCATGATGCCCTGCGACGATGCTAAAGCCCTTCACATACAATGCACTGCGGATGACCTTGTGTGATGTGGAGGAAGAATTAGCTTTGATTAATCATGAATACACTTATGTTATCTTAAGTTATCTTCAGCTGCAGGTATGTGACTTCTAAAAGATAACATTTATATGAATTTGGAGTCTGGAGTAAAAAGGAAATTATGTTACTGAACGGACAGCAAAAGAAATCTAAATGAATGCACCGAAAAGGAGAATCTGGGTGTGATTAGACGGCCCCAGGGGAGAGCCAGAAAGAATATCGAGGACTTGTCCTTTTCAACATTAATTAGATTCAGAGAATTGAACAAGAGTCAGAGAGGGAGAGGAGAACGTTGAAAATGAAAGATGAAAGGGAGCGATGGGAAGGCCTGTGTGCTCGCATTAAATGGAGCAGAATATGTAAAAGCACAGCTTGTGTGACAACCTGACACGCTGCGCCTCCTTTCAAGCTCCGCTGTGCTGGTTCAGATACCTTCTGCGAACCAACCTGCATCTCCAAACATGTACGCACACACACAAGTAGTGGCCCTGTCTTCTAAAGCACAAAGGTGTAAAACAGGAACGCTGAATGAATGTGTTCTGGACACAAACGCTGACAGGCCCACCAATACTAACAGAGCCAGTCCAAATGACCAGACATTAATATATACACACACACATACACGCTAGTAGTAATCTGATTATGTAGCAGCTGTCACAGATGGCTTTCATTGCCGTGGTTTATGAGTCACTACACACATGCACACACATGGTTACATTCCCAGCGCGCGCACACACGCACACACACACACACACACACACACACACACACACACACACACACACACACACACACACACACACACACACACACACACACACACACACACACACACACACACACACACACACACACACACACACACACACACACACACACACACACACACACACACACACACACACACACACACACACACACACACACACACACACACACACACACACACACACACACACACACACACACACACACACACACACACACACACACACACACACACACACACACACACACACACACACACACACACCTATTAACTATCCTCCATTAGAGATATGTCACTACTTGTGTAAATATAAACATTTTTAAATTATTTCTCACATCCTATTTTTTTCCCCACACATCGTCACAGCTTCCTGTACTGCCGACAAATATTCCCAGTGAATGTAAATCCCCCTGGCACAATCCAACGACATGCAGGTCACATATATTAGCAACTTAAATGCACATACCAAATGCATTCTGGGAAAGGTTCAAGGGATGTATTTTAGAAAACTGATGAGTCATATGATTAAATGCATAAATAACAATGAAATATCGGCTAATGGATTCATGAAAAAGCTCGCATTTCGCCAATTGATTTAATCTATGAGGAGCATTTCAACCACGAGGGATGCAGAGAAAAAAAGAGACGTAGACCAGGATGTGAATAATAAATTGAATGGGCGAATTAGGCAGCAGTATCAATATCAGCAACTTGTTTCAAACCCCTTCACCACTGATTGCACATTATGGACATATGCAACCAAACAGATAGCGCTTAGTCAATAAGGATGAAACAGGCTGGAAAAAACACACACACACACTTTCTTCCCAGACTCATTTCATACGTTTTCCTTTCATTTCATTTCTTTCCATATCAGAGCTAATAGGAAAAAATGGAAATGCGCCTGTCAGTCATACACCGTCGTCGTGCCGACATCAGGAGCAGGGGGTTTCCTTTTTTCGCGGTGATGAAAACACACGCCATGACGGATGAGTCAGAGCGAGCGTGAGCCGGTCAGTCTGCAGACAGCAAGTCAATCAGTCCGTCAGCAGAGAGTCAAGATTCTAGTGGGTCAGTCACTTAATTAGTGAGTCAGTGAAGCGGCCGTGTGTTAGTTAGTAAGCCGGCCGGCCAGCCAGTCAGTCGGTAAGTCTCCACTTAAGACAGTCATTTAGATGGCCAGCCAGACAGTCAATTAGAGTCAATATGTTAATCAGTGACTACTGTCAGTCGGAACAATAATGATGAAACACAAGTTCATCAGGGACAATGACCGCCTCACAGCAGGATGTGCTCTATTCACCTTATGCTTCGCCGGCTCCAGGGTGCTTCCACATCGCTTTATTTTGTGTTGGCACTTCCGGGTTAGAGCGTTATACCAATTACACCGCATAGCATCGCCAGCTTTATCAACATTTAATTTGCAAATAAACAGTTATTGTCACTATAACTGTTCATTAGTTAAAACACACCTTTTAAGATGAGAAACCAACAATTTAGATTCACATTTTGTGATTTGTTTATCGAAATAACGCATATTTGGGAATTTGTTAGTAGCTGAGGGGGGCTGCTGACTGTTTGAGAGCAGCTTTTAAAAAAAACATGTTAACAATGTTTTTATAATTACTCTCACTGCTAAAGGGGTGGTCAAAGGTCCGCACAGGCAAGTTCCACCATAGGATAGGATAGGTTAAAGAATATTACTTATTTAATGATGAGGGCCACCAACCACGCCATAGCTAGCTAGATAGCTAACAAATATTTCAAATTCTCTAGTTAAATAGCACACTGACATGTTGATTGAATTCACTCTCTAGGTACATTGGTTTTTAAACATTTGAACACTGAGCTTTAATATGCAGTCCGACTGACTGTAGTGCTTTGGTACTTTTCGTAGCTCCTCATAGCGGGGGGCCATCTACACCAACAGTACAGTTATTTAAAATGTCCTTATAAGATATTTTTGGGCCATATTTTTTACAGTGGATTTGTGACTATTAAACCACTCCATACAGTAGGTGCAGTGCAGCTGTAAATAATCCCAAATAAAATGCATTGTTTACAAAGCTAGAGCTAAACCGGAAGAACTAACACTTTTTCATTTGGGCTACATAATGTGAACAGCTTGATTTAGATTCTGACAACATGTAAAGACAGGGAATACAGCCAGTAATATTGGTAAAAAAAATCCCCAATGTCCCCCATTACACAAAAAGAATAACAGCGGAAAGAAACGGGATGGGGTCGACTCTCCTCTGACACAGGAGGTAAAAGCCACCCTGTAAAACACCTGCTAGCCTGACTATCAGATCAAGAATTAGCAAGCAGCTGGAAACTGTTTGCTCTCGTCTAGTGCGAGTGTTTCCCGTTACAGCGGGGGGGGGGGGGAGAAAGAGGGGAAAAAAAGAGAGATGGAGAAGACAGTGTGATGTGAGACTTCTCTGATCACATCCACGCTGCACATCAAAAATCAGAGGCAGAAACCGTTCACTTTCATCATCTGAGAGGCGTTTGGTGAGGGGGAATTGCACTGTCGTTGTCTTTGACTGCGCCGGGGAAAGTGTCTGTAGTCTGCGTGTGTGTGTGTGCGCATATGGGTGTTCATTAAATGTAGGTGTCTGAGTGTTACTGTGCATGCGTGGGGGTATTTAAGATGACACGGGAGGTGGTCGCACTTACAAACAGAGTGGCATATGGGGCCTTGCTTTTTGGCAATCAGGAATGACAAGTGAGCAGGGGAGTCAACGGTGAATGCAGTGTGTGTTCAGGGGTTGGGGGTAGCAATGGGAGGGCTTTGCTTAATGATCTCATCTGCGTATGTGCTCCTGTGTGTGTGTGTCTGTCTATTTCTTCCCTTAGGCAAT
This sequence comes from Eleginops maclovinus, assembly GCF_036324505.1. Taxonomy (NCBI): domain Eukaryota; kingdom Metazoa; phylum Chordata; class Actinopteri; order Perciformes; family Eleginopidae; genus Eleginops; species Eleginops maclovinus. Next base: position 6,156,334 of record NC_086366.1, on the reverse strand, counting down.
ACACTACTGCTTTATGTAGATGAATGTGGAACAGGTCTCGCCGTTTAGCAGCGTTATATAAATACATTATAACAATACTGAGCAGGAGCTGAGCGGCTCTGAACGCAGCGTCAACAGCTGCCTCAGGGCACGTTTTTCTTCCTTACTGCGTTCAGATTGAAAGATGAAAATGTTTCGCACAGTCCCCTCACCGCCTTCCCCACACCCACACACCCACACACACACAGCGGTGCTAATTGCAGGCCCCAAGAGGCAGCAGGATGGGGGCCCTTTGAGAATTGTCCAATTTGTGAGCTGGTGTCTTTTGGGTTAGGAAATGGTTGGTTAAGGAACCTAATTGATCCAGCTGATTCTCCTTTTGGTTAAGTTTTTCAACATTACCTGATTCAGAACTGTTAACCCAGAGTTGAGTTTCCATATGTAGCTTATATGGAAGTAAAATAAAAAATAATATGTCTAATTCAACACTTTAATGGGCAATCCCCTACAGATAGTTTGTTAACTGATTGCTATTTTCTACATTGCACCCCTTTAACACTTAACACATATATTACACAATGAAACAACCCAATTACTATACATCATAAAATAAGAAAGGGCTCCGTATTACCAGAAAGTCCTATAATGTGAGGGTTGCTAATCTACCTAGCAACCCTGGAAATGTAAACAAATAGTTTGAGGAGGTAAGGTTGCCTTTAACTCTCCAAGGACACCTGTAGGTCATGAGGATTAACAAGTAGTTCTAACTAGCTTATCCTTACTGACACATTATGTACAGCAGGTAACACCCTTAACATGCTTGCTTGTTTGAGAGGTGGAATTGCTTTGTGCGGAATAAAAGGACATCATTTTTTCCCCCCTCGCCTGAAGAATTGGATTTAGTTTGGTTTTTTCAAAGCACTGGATTTGCTTTGTTCTTTTTTTGTGTACGAGAAAAATGGACATTGTTTCTCGCATAATTTGTTTGATTTGTAAGTTTTTCTTGTTTATTGGTTTTCATTATTAGGTTTTGGTGGAGGTGGGTTTTTCATTTTTATGATTTTGTTTGAGTGATGAAAAGATATAAAGGATATTAAATGGTCTAAATGTATATAGTGTAAAAATGTAAATAAAGTGTAAACTGCAATTTTTCATAATAAAAGATAAACAACATGCTCGCTTTAGACTTCATTACAGCCAGGTAGAGTAGAACGTGCCTTTGCACACGCCTCTGGACCGGAGGCAGTTCAACATCTGCATTTAAAGTGACAGCGTTTTCTAAGGAGACAAAAAGACTAGACAAAGAATGCTGAGTTTGCAAGGTATATTCTGCTAAACACCTATGAAACCTCAGGGAATTTAATTATCTTGTTAAAAAAGTCCTTTAGTTCAGATTAGCATGGACTATAACCCTCCACGGAGTCCAGCCGGGCCATGAGTAATGTAGAGAGAATTATATTAGCCAGCGTTAGCAGGATGACAGCTATTGTGAATCTTGATGTGCATGGCCGCCATGCTGATTGCTGCCTCACTGTACATGGCCCGGGCCTCCTGGATAATAGGAGGCTATTTTTAGATCGGCACAGAGGAGAGAGGGGAGGGGGGGGGAGATTGAGAGAAATGGCTGAGTAGAATAGGGATGAAGCAGAGAGGGGAGAATGGGAGGCGAGAGGAAAAAGGGGAGATTGCATTGACAATCGTGCAACACCGAAGCAGCCGAGGGAAGACAGGAAAATGTTATGGGCAACCAAGCAACTAATAAGCTTGAACCTCAGCACTCTGCATAATGCGACAGCTCATTACCGCCCAATTAGGCATTACAATGGCTTGCTTACTGAGGTTTATTGATGCAAATCAACCAGGAAAAGATACCCCGGTTCCAAAAAAAACAGGAGGTGAAATTGGATGAGAATTTGTCGAAAGTACAGGCTCTGTGGCGGTTCAATCAATTTACAAAGTCTCTGAGGGGGAGGTTATCCAAATTAGTGTGTGTTTGTGACATTACGGAGCTGATTTTTGTTGTTATCAAGCAGAAAATGTTTCCTCTGATAATGTTATGATGACCCTTTGCACACGCTCTGCTTCCAGTGATGTCAGTAATTGTACCATCTGTCTGGTGCGTGGCATGCAACATTCTGCTTAGCTTTTCCTCCTGCTGATCACACACATGATCACTCGGACCCAGAACCCCCCCCCCCCCCCCCCCCATCCATTCCTTCTCCAACCCACACACACACACCTAGACAGCCCACCCTGTGAGTGTCATGGAGAGGCCTAATGTTCCTTCCTGCAGCGAGTCACCAGGACGCTTTAATTTCTTTATTTTCTTCTGGCCGTCTAATTCCCCTCCTCCCATATGCTGCCCGCATGGATTATCACATGCTACTAAACTCAGTCTGGATCAGGCCTGAGGTAATTACTTTAAATACATAATACTGTGTCTGTGCTGCTGCTGCTGCTGCTGCTGACAGACTATGCTCCTCTACAATGATGTTTAAATGCAGTCCTGCTGTGCACTACTTTGCATAAAGAGGTCAACATTATTGTGTGCAAAAATAATAAAGAGATGCATTTCCTGTAGTCTCCTCCTCATACGTTAAAGGGGCCCTGTTCTGCTCACCCTCAGGATCAAATTTATTTTTTGCACCAAAAAGGATTTGTTTATTAATTTGGTAACCTTCTGTGTAATTACAGTTCCTTTAAAAGCGTTTTAATAATGTGTGTTGATGATGGGATGTCATCGTTATGATCTGTTGCATTAAAAACATTTTTGATAAACATGTCTGCTCTCTTATTTGGAAGGTAGTCCGCTATATCTTTGATAAGCAGAAGGACGGTTTTACTAATAATAAAATCATTTTAAAAAGGCCATCATTTACTGTCTGAGAGAGTATTTAAATATCCAGTTTAAAAATATCACCCACACTTAAAAAACATGATGAAACACATTATAGAAATATAATAAAATGAGATGTTCCAAAGAAAAGCTGATTGGGAGACATGAGGAACATTTGGTTATTTTTCTGTTTCCTGACAAGCCATCACAGCAGATTTCCCAAAAACGAAGCTCATTATCGCTTTACAGCTGGAAAGCTCAAGAAACGTGACCTGAAAACTAGTACAACTCTGTGTTCTCCACTAATGATGCATCTACTGTAATCTGAAGATTCATGCATCAAAATTGCAAAAACTCCGGCTTCAAAAGTGTGCAAAGTTGATTCATTTATGTTTAAATGTATTAGCCGAATGATTTCGTGTCTAAATTAGGCGCTCATACAATATGCATATTTCAATATCTGCTACATGGTGGATTGATTTACTATTGCCAGCAGTTAGGAGTTTGTAACAGCTCCTTTTTAATTTAAGAAATAGTGTTGTGTGTTCTTGTTGCTCCCTGATGATGTGTGGCCTAAACACCGGTTGCAGCTGTTTGCATTTACATAATTCAACAAACATGACTGGAGTAATTCATCCGTTAGTGTGATGCATTTGTTTAAATCGACAGGTCAAAAGGAGCGAGCTGTGGAGTTTATTTTTATTTATTTTTTTGCTTCATCATTTTTGAGAGGAGGGAGACAGAGCAGAGACCAGTCTCCATTTTGTTTCACTCCCAAGGACACAGAGGAAGGAAGACACTTGCATAGGATTTCTCCCCCAAATATGTCAAATTCAATATTGCAGGCACACATACACACACGGCATATAAGCAGTAACACACAGACATTCAATAAAGCAAAGGAAAAAAAAGGACACACGGATACATACACAGCCTGGGTCGAGCTAATATTCACGCGTGTCAGGTGGAGCGGTCCATTCGGGGGTGAGAACAGAGGGGTGCGTTCACAGGTCCAGTGTGTGCTTGCTTATAATGGACCAGTGGTGTAGTCCGATAAAGGGCAGCCATCTATCTGCACCCACCCATTCAACTCTGACACTGTTTCCAAGGAAACACCACCCGCGGGAGCCAGAGAGGGAGGGTGGGACCTTGAGGAAGCAAATTCTCCTGCGCTGTCAGAGAGCCAGGAGGAAGGAGAGTGGGGATGGAGTGATGGAAGGGTGGGGGAGACGAGGAAGGGGGATGGAGGGATATAGGAGGAGGGGGTGCACCAGCCGCCTCACAGGGGTTAACTTTAATCAGACTTGACACGCACATACCCCAGGAAAAAAGAGTGACATATTCAACTAGAGTCATAGATACACTTTCTCAGAGAGGGCAGACTGTCACACACACACACACAACATACAGCAGACATACGAGTGTGTGTGTGTGTGTGTGTGTGTGTGTGTGTGTGTGTGTGTGTGTGTGTGTGTGTGTGGGCAGGCAGGCATCATTTTCCAGCGTCACGGGACTTTTAGCAAAAATGTGCAGCAAATACAAAAAAATGACACGTCATATTTCATTTTTTCTGATCATTTTCTGTCGCTTCTCTTCGGATCGTGGGAGAGACTGAGAGGCAGCGAGGCAAACGGCGGAGATAGAGACGCCTCACACAGCCGGGCTCACTGTATCATCATCATCACGCAGACACCAGATCACACTGTCACCTCCAATAATGTCACACATTAACAACTTCATCACTCATCATATGGGCTGTGTCAGGTATTTGTTCAGCCTGATTCATTCATATGCAGAGTACAGTATGGCTGCCGCAGCTTTACAGGAGCACACACAGGCCGTACAGAACACTACGAAAACATTGTGTGTGTGTGTGTGTGTGTGTGTGTGTGTGTGTGTGTGTGTGTGTGTGTGTGTGTGTGTGTGTGTGTGTGTGTGTGTGTGTGTGTGTGTGTCTGGATACTAAAACTAAATATGTGTGCATACTGACTGATATGTCACCAAAGCACATCAAATTAAAACTGATTACTGAGTACTGGGAGTTGATATCCTGTCAGACTCATCATCTCGTTGAGTTATTCTTGGCTTTTAATTCATAGTGATGTCGCTGTGTTCTAGAACTTGGGGATTTTAGCCTTTGCAGATCATTTACATGCATAAAAACCTACAGTATACAACACACTCAAGCAAAGGGAAACCCCAAAGAAGCGTAATGGGGCCTCTTTAGATTAAACGTCATTGTTCTAGAAGATCTGTGTTTGTTCTTCTACATTTGGTGCATCAGTTTCATTTGTTGGGAAACAGGAGAGACGCTTCTTTATATTTAGCCTCTCGATCACACGCTTTGGTACTTTTCCCTGCAACACTACAAACAGACATTTCTACAGTCGTTATCATCATTATTACACATCCACAGTACATACAATCCAGTCCACACAGCACTAAACTACCCTGAGCTTCACCGGCCCACAGACGCTTGCAACAATTAGAAGGTGTAATCTGTGCACATCTATCTGCCGGGAGGGCACAAACGCTGAGCAGGGGGAGAGGAGGAGAAAATAACCATTATTATTAGCAGATAGGGCTGTCTGCACTGCAGGCCTGATCACCTTCACACACAGAGAGAGAGTTTCAGGGCTTTGTGCAATCAGATGACACTCACACACCTCCTATTTTGCCTTGTAATTTTGCCTTTCTACAGACAGTTAGGAGCGCCACTGCTTTTGTTGTGCAATCTGCCGGCATACTGTAATTGGGAAGTTGTAAAAGCGAAGGATTTCTCATCCATCTACGTCCTAATGCTGTCATCCTCCTTCTGCCCGGCTGCTGATTACAGTCTGTGTACTGTCTCGCTGTGCAACACTGACTTAATGTTATTTTGCTCGAGCAGAGCCATCGCAGCGCCCCAGATGTCCACGTACTATAATCTAATCTAAAATGATTCTGCCTCTGGATTGGCTAATCCAACACCACTCTTCCTAATCTGACGTCTAATAGGCGACATCTGGACAAGACGACATGAAAAACACAGCCCGGAGACAATCTGATTGACTTGTTTGGGAACCATAATCTTGTCTGTACAGTAACTTTGTTCCTGTAAGCATGTTTACCACCAAATAAACAGACAAACATTATCTCGTCTCTGGGACAAAGCTTACAAAGAGCCGTTGCAGAAAGCTTCTGGGTGAACTGACTTCACAACAACTCAATACGTCATTTTGTTGTACGTCATTTTACCATGCCGACTCAACATGTCAACATATCCTGCTCATTTTCAGGTTCATATTTGTATTTTGTTCCACTACTGAGACATGTCTCCATACTTTAATGTTCAAAAAGCTCTCATACTGCCTGTGCTGCAGCACCTCCTTTCACCCTCTGTCTGAGACCAGATCCCAGCCTTAGCCTATCATGTTCAATGTGTTGCAGTGCTATCCAAAAGCAGTGAGTGTTACATAGTGATTTCACAATGTTCCTGAACTTTGGGATTTCGGCCTTTGGAGACCATTGACATGTACAAAAACCTATATTACACACTATGGAAAGAGTAAACCCCACAAAGCATAGTTGGGCCTCTTTATCTATGGGATTTCGGAAGTAAATAATTAAATTGTAAATAATTAAATGGTTAATAAATAGTTAAAACACACTCTTAATGTGCCCCTCATCCCTGGCCAGACAGCAAGTGTCTCACTGCATTTACACCTCTGCCTAAAGAGAAATGAATAAATACAGGGTCTATTTCTGCTGGTGTCAACACCTTCCTCTGAGTGTATAATGGATCAAATCATCAATAATCAATTGAATGTGTCACCTAGCAGGTGCCGCACCCTCATTTCGACCGCATTTATTTATTTTTTTGTCCACTCGAGGTGTGATACGACCCCTGAGTGGATACTTGGTCTTTTTGAGCTGCAGGAGACCTTCTCCAGGAGCATAGCAACAGACCTGTCTTCCCTGTATAAATAGGATTGGCTTCTGTGATGCCGACTCGACGCCACAGATACAACACACACTTCACTTCATTGATTATGCGCCCGAGCCCCTCAGAGCCCGGCTTTACAAGGGATGTCTTCCCCTCTTCGCCTTGCTCACTCTCCTCATAACTCCCATTTTCACCATCTTGCCCAGATTTGGAGCCATTTACCTCACAACTGCATCAATTTTTCAGTCCTCCTGGACGCGGAAACATCCCCTTTTTGTGCATTTCTATTGTTTCCCCTGGATAATGAAAAGTTAATGTTGTATGGGAGCATAAGAGACATGCTGTAAGTGCGGGACGGAGACAATCATGGCTGTGATATTTGAGAAATCAAGATAACTAAGCTCAACTGGATGGGGGATCCTCTCTTAGAACAAAGAAATCAGAGCTGCTTTGATTTTGTCCCGCTCTATTCAAGTGGACACCAAGTTAATGGTGGTACATCTATTCAAATCTTATATTATAACTGTTAGTGGCAAAGTATACTTAAGTACCAAAAGTAAAATATTCATTGAATAAGAGGCAATTTTTCAGAATAATATACAGCATATATATGATATGACTGGATTATAAACAGTGATGCATTTGCGTGTTCTGCATTTAGATTTTGCCGCAGGTAAAGAATGAGATAACTTTATTGGCTTTTTTTTGACTGAATAGAAAAATAGATGTGGACATAAGGGCGCTGTGTATTATACGGGGTCCACACACTGCAGCATGCTGGTATTTCATGCTAGCTTTCAGCAGCTGTCTATTAGCATCCCATAACACATTGAGAGGAATAAAAACGCAGGCGCCAGGGCAGAGGAGGTTGAGCAAACAAACACACTGAGAGGTGGGGAGAGAAAGGACAGATGTATTGAAAGCTGTTGAGTGATGTGTTTTCTCTTTATTGCTTGCATACTGTGGACTGAGAGAGAGAGGGGACATGCAGCAGAGAGAGAGAGAGAGGAGAAGTGTGTTTTCAGTACAATCCTTTCATATGGGTGTTAACCTAAACAAGGCCAGGCTGTGCTGTACATATGGAAATGTGATGCACAAAGCATGGCCATGAGAACACCAATTTTTCAGTAAAGGCTTCACCTTGAAATTAAATGCACCTTCAGCAGGACCTCAGACAGTGATTTGAAAGAGAAACGGGAAACAGAATTTATCAAACATTTGTGGAGGGTACATCTATCATCTTCCCGATTCGCAGATATGGAGGGAATTATCTTGGAATAATTTTGCCACACATATTTTGGAAATGCCAGAAAAATAAAAAAATAATTGCAAAAGGTACTTGGAAATGATGTTCCTAAAAATGACATGGTACTCTATATAGCTAAAGAGAATGTCCAAATTATAGATATCTTGTCAAACGACTGTATAATAGCTCCAGATAATGGGGAAACTAACATATTTACTGTACGGTGACCGACCGGTGCAAACACGCTACAGTGCCCAACACATATCCATTAGAGGAGAAGCATGCTGCATTTTGAGAAACGATGCAAATATAATAACAGAAAAGTCCCAAAACGCATGCAAATCAAGAAACATCTTCAAAAACATTCACAAACTTGAAAAAAATGCTGCAAAGAAGCTGAAAACACAACGGAAACCAGCGAACACTAAAGAATGATGCACACAGCTGGGAACCGGGCGCTTGTTGACATTCAGGTATTATAGAGTTGGACAATTATTGTTGGAAACTTATTATCTATTGTCTTGTGAACAATGTCATCACATGATTCCTTCAGATATTATTGCACATCTACTGTAAGCTAGTTAGCCAACCTAGCCAACGTAGTCATTTCAAATAATGAAGAAACACTACGAAACAGATTCACAGTGTGTGAGAATCACAGTTTGAAGAATAATTCAGGGATAAAACAAGCACAGAAATTACAATTATAACTGACTTACTAAGAGGAACTGTTGTAACAGAGGCTTTTATGGGAAATGGACTCCAAACTGCATTGTATTACAATATCAAGCCTGATATTCGCCAAAGTAAATGCTCCAGTTATTTTTGGACGAATGGACAAACTGTTTATTCCTATTACCGGTTTCTCAGCATCACATCTATTTGGCGACAATTTTAAAGAACTCAGATTATGGGTTATCCTGGATTATGCAAAATACTCAGTGCACAAACACTTATCAGTTTCATTTCTTTGTCCTCCCAATGATATTTATGCTAAATCCCACAGCGCCGTATCTTTGCTCACAGCTGGCAAGTGTAACTAAAGGATTATGCAAGCAGCTTCTACAAGCAAATAGATTTCTCCCTACTTCAGAGGAAACCGCTAGTTATGCAGCGCCTATCTGTCCGCCAGGCATGCACAAAAACATGTCTGCCATTTTCAGTTTTTTTTTCCTCCTTGTTTTAACAGTGCATTTCAGAGGAAGATGGAGAGGAAAGAGAAGAAGGAGATACAGGAGAATAAACTAAACACACACACACATACTTTGGTGTATGCATGTCAAAGCCATTCTGTATCATCAGGTGATTGTGAAGCAAACCACCTCTGCATTAAGGTGAAGCATGTTTCACTGGAAGATCTGCTAAAAAAAGGATGGCTGAACTTTAGTTGAACTACATGGAGGCATGTTTAGACCCGACACTGCCACCAGCTAAATAACCAATTGGCCACAGTGCAAGAAGTGTCAGATATTTTACTTAAGTAGAAGTAATAATACCACAGTGGAGAAATACTCTGTTACAAGTACAATTTTGGAATGAATAGGTTACTTAAAGAGGACATATTCTGCTCATTTTCAGGTTCATATTAGTATGTTGTGTCTCTACTGGGACATGTCTCCATGCTTTAATGTTCAAAAAGCTCTTTATTTTTCTCATACTGACTGTGCTGCAGCACCTCTTTTCACTCTGTCTGAAACCAGAGCCCAGTCTGCTCTGATTGGTTAGCTGGCCAGCTCGGTTGTGATTATCACAGGTCTTTTTTCGAATTTTTGGATGGATGGATGGATGGAACAAAAACTCAAAATTGTAGTGAAGTAAATGTACATAGCATAACAGCATAACAGCATAACAATAATGGAAATACTCAAATAAAACACAAGTACCTCAAATGTACAGTACCCACGTACCATAAGTAAATGTACGTGTCCACCAAACAACACGAGTGAAACACGTGAGGCGACTTCCTGTATGCAAATATTTGTGAAGGTCTCTTTCCCATATATGGTCGACAACAAGCCCAGCCTATGACGGCTAGTTCTGATTCTCTGCGTGGCCTCCCCGCTGTCCCTGAGGGAGATGTGTATTAATTAGCATTGATCTGCTAGCAAGAAAACACAGAGCAGATTGGGACAGGTCCAAGGCTATCCCAGATACTGGAGCTTACTTGAGATACAGCACCGAATATATTTACATTTCAAGCCACAGCCAGATCCAGAAAAATGTGGGTACAGTAGAAGAATTCCAGGTCAAAGAAATTCACTCACATATTCCCGTTGGTTTGAACGACAAGCTTCAAGATTTAAGTATCAAACTCTTCCCGTCTTCCTCAGGCCTTTGTTTCTGATTCTGCACATTACTCAGGGTCATAGTGCTGATCTAGGCTTTCTCACCTGGATCCTTTTGACCATTTCTCTCCTGTAATGACCTGAAAAGCCATAATGTAAATGTTTCCAGATCAGCAGTCCTAATCGCAGACCCAAGATTGCAGTCCATCTCTTCTTGCTGAGCAGGCAAGGCCTCTCGCAGCCATTAGGCTCCAAACAACTGGAAACGCCTTGCACAGCAGTGTATCAATGGAGTCAGGGGGAGAGCTTGATATCCAATTCAGATAAAAAAGATCCATCCCCAATTTAGGATGAATCTAGCCTCTCTGTCTTCCTGTTTGTGTCAAAGCCAGGAGGTCTCGTTGGAATTCTCTTCTTACACAAACGTCGCCAAATCCCTGCAGGAGTTGTGACACAGCACCTTCCACTGATTACCTTCAAACTTCTGCAGTTTTATTACAACTAAAACTTCTGAAGTAATTACGGGCCTATGATCATGTAGAGCTAAATATTCTAACTTGTTTTATTGTACGTTAGCTGGTTTAGGCTTGTCTTGCACTGAGCTCATGTGTAGATCGTGTCATGTGATTCAGCAGATCTTGTGCTGTGAAAATCTGCTAGGGACAACAGCATTTTATTTTGTAGCGACAAAGATTTTCTAACATATGGCCATAATTACAATGAACTGTTTAAGATAAGATAAGATGGAACTTTATTTATCCCGTTTGGAAATTCAGGCATTTATAGCAGCTGAGACACTAATAAATCAGAAAGAATACAATTATGAAATCGAATACGTTTGCCATTCCGTTCAAACTGAAATCAACTATTTTGACCACTAAAGAATTATTTATTAATCCCTTTCTCAATGCAAGTCAATAGGAAAAATGGTTGGGCACAATAGAGGAATGCAGGAATGAGTCCTAAAACGTGGTAATGAGTTAGCATTTTATTTTAAGTCATTTTCTGATCAGTTTTTGGTTGTTATCCTGAAATAACACAGGGTCTGTGGTTAACACAAGCTGAAGAGATCTAAACATTTTGTTCTACAGCATAAAATGCGTCAGTAAATACCCCACTGGTGAATAAAAAAATGGCGGTTGGTAACAAGTGTCTAAATGAGGCTAAACCTCATCACCCCCAACATTAGCCACCTTTAGCTTAGCGGTGTCAAGTCATATGATTGTACTGTAGTTCATTTATAGCCTTTTTCTTCAAAAATCATAACGTGGTGTTGATATGTGGAGATTATCCCGCTGAACAAAATGTTTGTTTGCTACAAAGATAATTTTTCTGGAAAAATCCAATGATAAAAACCCATTGGCTTTTTCTCGAGGGAGCCCTTGTGACGTTGACAGAAATGCGACTTCGCTGCACAAGTCCATGGCATCACTGACAGACAAGCAGGTTGTAGTAGCCTACCAAAGTTTGGCCACTACATAAATGTGCTTCAACATCCAGGCTCACTTCCTCGGGGCTTTAATATAATCTGCAGAAAAGTCAGAGAAGAATCTGATTTCCATTGTTGAGAGCGAGTATACCGAGGACAGAGAGAGACTATAAAAAGAGATAGAGAGAGAGTTGAGCTGGGAGAAACAGAGACAACAATTACACTTGCCCTAGGAGGCCGAGGGAACCTGACCACGTTGCTATGGAAACTCAAGTACAGCAGAAAGTAACAGGAAAATCAATTCAGATTGAGCTTATCTCCGCCTCTCCCGCTCGCTTCTCATTTCACGATGGCTACAGAGCACGTTTCCACCCTGATTCACATTTTAACTATTGCCTAGCTGACGCGGAATCCCTAATCACAAATCATTTTCTTTTCATTCCCCCCGTAAGTGTGGATTATAGGGACCAAAAAGACACACGCATCTGAAAAATCGCATTAAAGGAAGATGTGGATGTGCTGTGACTCGACACAAATCACCCTCTGTCTCAGGCTCATTCTTGCTCTTTCTTTCTTTCCTCTGCTCCCTCGGAGGGGGAACGGCAGCTGTGTGCAGGTGATAAGCGTGTGCAGCAATGGGCGCTCGGCTCTGATTGGCTGGCTCGACTCCTACGCTGATGTGGAGATTGCAGGCTGCGTCTGTCAAAAGGCCACTCACTGCTTGTGGTCGTCACTGACAGTTTGACTGGCCACACTCAGAGATTTATTCAACCTTCAATGTTCCTGCACGACATCCACGTATTAAACTAAAACGGAGCATTTTCAGTCAGCTCAGATTTTAATTCAGCTTTTTGAAACTGTAGTATGTGCTCATGTGTTTCATTGCTGTTGTTTAGCCTGAATCTGCTCAATGAAAGGCAGCTTTTCGTATACATACAACAATTTTTGATCCCAAATATCTTGGTTTCTTCTTTTCTAAGGTCCCACTGTTTTGTTGTCTTACATAATACCCTTAAAAACATCTTATTGATATTTATTTTCTCTTGGATTTATCTGCATTGCATGTGATACTCAAGCAATCCACAAGAAAGTAATCAGGTTACTTAACATTTATAATTATATTCTCAGATTAGGTTACATTTATGAATGTAGTAACAGTAACAGATTACCATTTTAAAGCAACCCTCCTTCCCAGTGTATCATGCATATATCCTAGTTTGCTTTGCACACGCTCACTTGAACACATCTTCTCAGAGACATTGAAGTTTTGACAGGAAGTGACGGCCCGCAGCCTGCAGGGAGTTCGGGTGTTGTTTGGATCTCAGTCGTTGGCTGCAAAATGGCAAGGTGAGGTCAAAGACGGGCTGCAAGTATACTCAGTGTGCGTGTCTTTGTGTTCTCAAGGCTCATGCCAAAGAGGAGAGAAAATGAGCCTTGAAGAAAAATAATGATGCTTGATGACTCGTATATCAAGCCCAAAGATAGAGGGTCACCTTGCAGTGACGTCGGCAGGTCATTTGCTACCGAAAGAATCATTCTGGAGACCATTTGTCAAAATCACATCAGAAGTGAACTGAAACTGATGTGTTGCAGTAATTCAATATGTCCCCATTATTTTATATGTATATGTTGAGGATGTTGTAAAACCATTTAAAAAGGTCTCTAAGCAGTTGACCAATCACAACAGAGCTGGCCAGCTAACCAATCAGAGCAGACTGGGCTCTGGTTTCAGACAGAGGGTGAAAAGAGAAGCTGCAGCACAGGCAGTATGAGAAAAATAAAGAGCTTTTTGAACATTAAAGCGTGGAGACATGTCACAGGAGAGGCACAACACACAAATATGAACCTGACATGAGTAGGATATGTTCTCTTTAAGATAAGTATTTCTGACTGAAAAGGTTTGAGTCAGTTTGCCTTAGGCTCCATATGCAATACAATGATACAATACTTCAGTCTGATTCCACAATAATATGTTGAACAGGAGTGTGAGTAAGTGGACAGGGTCCCCACTGTAGGAACAGATGGAGCTGCAGTATGATAGCAGCAGAGATAATAAGCCCTGTGTTGCACACATTATACAGAGGGCGATCACAGCTGCTTTGTCCATGCTTTAGTTAATTGTCAGAAAACTCGGACTTCATGCCAATAATTCAGAAATCATGTGTAAAGTAAAAAAAACTTCAGATTTCTCTTCCCAGTTTGTCATGTATCTCGTTATTACAACACATGTTTTTGTCTTATGTCCCCCAAAATGACAGGTAAATAATTCATTTCCTATCGGTTGACAGCACTATAGACTCATACAGTTTTTAGTGATAAAAGTACTCAATTAGATTCCGTCTGCTGATTGGTGTCCAGCAGGTGCCCTAAAACCATGATCATGTCTAATCAGTGTTACAGATCTGCAGCGGGGGAGCACGGGCACAGTGTGAAAGTTTTAAGAGGCTTCATGTGATTTACTGTATTTTTCCAGATTGACCACCCTGGGAGCAGCATTAGGCCGGGTACTGTATTAATCCTTGATTGGATGGAAGACAGGATTGAGAAAAAATGGAGTGAAAAATCCTTATTAGGTCAGCGGAGTGACTGCCGTTATTAAGTGCCTTTTATACTCTAATCAGCCGCTTTTAAGATGGGATCAGACACTGTAGTATTATGGGATGTGACTGAGTACACCAGTTTGTCTCCAGTTCCCCCAGCTGGGAGCATATGGGACGGTTCCTCCATGACCAACACCACCCGTCACTGACACACACTTGAGCAGAGGGAGTGTGCACCTACTCAGCACACGTCCAGGAGAGTTTATAAACAGAAATGAATTGCTTGTTCCGGCTGTAATTAGCTCACACCATGCTTATTACTAATCTGTGTCTTGGCCTGACGCCAGACCAGTTCTGGCCCGGTTCCAGTCCATTTTCAACACTGTGTTGCTCCACTGTAATCCATAAATTCGGGCAGGGTGTACCCGTTCCACTAACTGAGCAACTATACACACATATTTTCCAACTTTATGGTGAACGTGTCCTCATATTAACCTCTTTCTGTCTGTAAATGCATCGTCCTGATTTAACTGTGCTGATTGCATGCCACTAAGATCACAATAGAATGACTTCCTTATGCACGAACCATCCACAAACTATAAACAAATACAGGGACATTACTGTAAATCAGATTCCTGCAGTATAATGAAAGCACACTCTACCAAGACAGTGCTTATTTTAAGCTTCTGTCTTCAATCCAAGTCGCAAATAAAGGGGCATCCCCATCAAAGGAAGCCAAGTTGCCTATTAAAGATGAGAGCATGTTCAGTCTCCCAGTGCACCCAGCCATCACCACCCTAATCATTCCCTGCCTAAACAGCCTAATGGCTGCCATATTGCTACTGTTTATTGGTAAACACTGATGGAAGAGTGCCCGCCTCAACAGTTGTTGATTTTGTCTATCCGTATGGAGCATCAGCTGGGAATCACAGCCACCGTGCCAGAGCGCTGTCTGCTGCTCAGTCTCCCGTCACTAAACAGATTGCTTTATTGTTTTATGTGCTCAGTGATTAGGATGTCAGTATAATATAATGCAGAAACCTTAGATTAAGCTAATCTGAGAGCTGGGAACAGCCCGTCTCCCCATACATCACTACTTGTGTGTGTGAGAGCTGGGGAGAATTTAAATGTGCCCAGTTATTTTGGCACAAATTAAAAGTGTGTGCTTCAGCCGCAGAGCCAGAAGGACACTCCAAAGACGGCCTCAGGTTTAAGATGCTTTTGGGAAGCCTGGTCCAGGATCGATTTCCCTCCATCCCTGTCTCAGTAACCCTTCTATCGATCCTTATCAAATATGTATCACGTCCAGAAGCCTTCACCGCAGCTAAGATGGAGACTTCAAACAGCTACAGCTCAAACAGAGTCAAATGAGGGCTGGGTTGTTTCTTCTTTTTCAAAATGGCAAATCTCAAAGCAGAGGAAACATGTGAAAATAAGGGGAAAAAATAAAATGTGACGCACAACATCCTGAAACCGCTGCATATTACAAAAACTGCTAAATAAAAATGTAATCGTGTTAATTCAAAAGCTGTAGCATCAAAGCTTTCAGAATAACAGAGTGAATGCTATCCTTAAGCGAGCTTCACAAAAGACAGAGGGTTTATTCTCAGAGCAACACACTGTGCACAAAACACCCCCCAACTATCTCAGCTCTAACCTCACTTCTTACTAAAAGGGTCTCGTCTCGTCCTCTTCCAATTCCCCAAACTCCTCTTCACACAGCACTCATATGTTGCAAATGCACAAAATGCATCCTTCAGCTCATGTTCCCATAATGCTTTGTGGCAGCAGCGTGATTAATGCACACAACTATTGATTTTTTTTTCTTTGCTCTTTTCTTTTTTCATTTTCTTGCCCCCCATACGCCCCCCACCTTCAAACACTTCACACATTGCACTCACACAATGATTTCAGTGGAAAAGTAACTCACAATAACAGCCCCTACACACACACAGACACTGCACAAACAATAAGCACCCCCATCTCCCTGAGCTTTCCGGCAGCAGTGTGTGAGTGGACTGGGGAAAAGGGGTGCAGTGAAAGACAAGGGTCAGCATTTCACTAACTGCTGATCTGTGTAGGAGGAGGAGGAGGGGGGGGGGCAAAATGATAGGCTGTGTTGTTTTCATAGGGTTTCACTGCAAGATGGGTGGAGTAGTGTGCAAAAAAAATCCACAAACACCAACTCAGACACAAGCATGTAGCGTGTTTGCACGCATGATCATGCACACAGACTGAATTGCACGCAGGGATCAAGCCCCAGAACGACCCGAGCAGAGAAAGAAATCTGGAGGGAGAAAGAGAGGCGGAGATGGAGCAGAGGAATGGGGAAGAAGACAGAGGGAAAGATCATGTGGCTGAATGTGACGCAGTCCTCTTGTTTACCAAAGAAAAAGCCTCCTCTCCACCTTCTCAGTCTTTTGTTTCCTCACTTCCTCTCCTCTATGCTCTCCTCCTCCTCTACATTTCCTTGCATCCTCTTTCTTCCCGGGCTCATTTCTTCCACTGTGCCCTCCCTTTCAAGGTTGGCCTGACTTTGGGCGTGTTGAATTTACAGCCCCGTCCCCGCCTGCCTCTCAGTGCCCTCACTGTCAATCTGAGTGAAAAATGGAGGCAGTGGCACATCAGTGGCATGATAAATCCCCGCTGAGCAGTGATCCTGCAAACCCAACACCTACAGTAGCCTGCTCTGAAGACATCCTTAGCATTCAGGCGACTGAGCTGGTGGCTGGGTAAGACTGTGATTCTATTAGCAAGCAAACTGTTTAATTAGCCTCTATAAGCACTCACAAGAACCCATGAGAGAGGGGGGGTGAGCAGAATGCAGAGGCTCTCTCATCGCTTTAATACTAAACGCACAGCTGGGAGGCGGCCGACATGAATGTGACTGAATATGCAACTGGAGATTTTTTTTTTACTGATGCTGTGAGTATTGGAGGGACTTATTTGCATAAAGCAAATAAAAAAATAACAGCATTTTTCCACGCGGGAGGAAATTGACTGGGGCGCTGTGCCAAGAAGGTTATGCAATGAGAAGAGAAGAGCGGAGCAAAGGCCGATAGTCAAGGCCAGCGGAGGAGGATGGAAAAGAGGATGGAGGAAAGAGAAGAGTAAATGAACTGCAGAAGCAAATAAAGCAAAAGGTGAGAAGTGTAGAGAAGAGGAGGGTCTTATTTATCTCTCAGAATTGTTTGCAAGTGTAAATGCAACAACATTACAGTCTGTACGAAAAATACACACCTCTGCCACACCTTCATATAGGGTCATTATGCAGCTTATGCTTCATGACATGATATATTAGTAACATTAAAATAATTGTTCATAAAAAAAGGACAGACATTTTTTATTTTAAAGCAAGTTGTTATGCAAAGAAACGATTGAAAAATCTCTATTTTATCAAAGTAGATTCATTTAGTCAAAGTGGCCAACATGTCTCCATTCTTTAATTTTCAAAATGTCTTTATTTTTCTCATACTGCCTGTGCTGCAGCTCCTCTTTTCACCCTCTGTCTGAAACCAGAGCCCAGTCTGCTCTGTTGTCAATGATCAACAACTTAGAGATGTCCCGCCCCTTAGCCTATCACGATGTTGGAGCACTAGCCAATAGCAGTAGAGTATTATATCACTATGTACCGGAAGTAAACAAAAAAGTCTGATGCTGACCATTAAAAGACACAAAACCGATATAACACACTACAGGAAAAGGGAAACAGTCAAATATGACATAAGCAAGATTATTATTGAAACTGATTAAATGTGTTCCTTGTTTAATTATGACAAACACCTAGCCACTTTTTTTAACGTAACGTGTTTAGTCAACTCAGTACCAACCAGCTTTCACTTTTGTCACAAATTCTGTGGTATTGTTCCATCATTAATGTCAAGGATATTGGTACAGGTCTCCAACATTTGCAAGATGCCTACACCCACACACCAAGATTTGAATTGATGCAAATGTTAACAGCTCAGGGAGTGTGTGTATTCTTTGCTGCAGAGATTATGTTGCTTCTGTATTCGTGGTGAGAAAAGTCAATAAGAACTCAGTGTGTGGGAGATGTACACACAATTGTACATGCAGGTACAGAGAGAAATCCTCCGCAGGGTTAATATATTACAACTAATACTGCACTCTAGGGACTCGAATATTTCGAATATTGCTGTATGTAGACACATGATGCAAAACGCAGAAGTGCATGCATCTGAAAGTATGCACGGTCTCAGTCGCAACACGTTGTTTGCCGCTCATTCAATATCCAAGCAGTGGATTCTGTTGAAGATGTTCTCTGCGAACCAAGGCCGCCGCGTTCATTACTCTCCACATATCGTGAGTGATGAGAGACAAAAGGTAGGAAAATAAAACACAAATACATCCACCATCCCAGGCCGAGCCATGCCTTTTCAAAACCCACTTGAAACAGGTATAGAAGAACTACAAGCGAGTGACAACACACGTGCATTCATATAAAAAGGTCCACCGTATAAAATCCACACAGTAGGACACATCTCCTTTCTTTGTCTCTTTTTTTTTTTTGGCCCTTTCATGTCTCTATTAGCTCTGTCAATTGTTTATCAAAAGCAGCGAGAAGGCGATGGCGGCCGGGCGTTTGAAAGGTCCGTCGCTGAGAGACACGTTTTAAAATTCATGATGGGTTAATGGTATGTTAGTGGCGACATTAGGACCCAGTGCGCTCGCATCGTGCTCATTCACATTGAAAACAGGCCGCTTCAAATGACTACTAAGCAGTCCTCCATCTGAGAGGTAATTCATATTGTAATTAACTTTTCAATCACAGCTGATTAATTAAGACAAGCCCTGGTCTGTAATTATGCATCTATTTTCTACCCTAATGTGAATCAGTGGATTTTCAAAGATTTCAGGAGCCAGTTTCCTCTCTTCATTATTGATCTTAAAAAGCACATTTACACGTGGCGATACTAAACAAGCAGACGTAATCAGCAGCGACCAACCAGGTTTGGGAAAGCAACTTGAACAATGCGTTAAATTACTACTTACCTGTATTAAAAATATGTAATCTAGTTTGAGTACAACAATCATATAATCATCATATAAATTCAATGTAAATAATAAAGAGAAAACAGACATCAATAAGATGCAAGACAACAGAACACTGTATGCTCTTTTACTAACTGTAAACTAACTCGTTGCCCTGCTAGTAATCCCACATTTTAAGAGCGCAATCTGATTTTGTGAGTAAATACAGTTGCATGTTTTTGCATCCTGCTTAAGTTACATGTAATCCATTATTCCAAGCCTGTGATCAACGCTAAAGATGTTTTAAGGATGTAAACTGGACTTTCATAAACATTTCCTTAATAATCAAGTGACATTTTCCATATCATTTGTCCAGGAAAACAGTCCCGGTGTCGAGAAATATCTCGACTGCTCTTGCTCACATTCTGATGCACAATGCCAAGGTAGAGAAGTGCGTTTGATGTTACCGTTCCCAACAAAAAAACCTGAGATTAATAATTCAGTGTGGCTGTTGGATAGCTTTATTTTGTGTCCACTGAGACCCAGTCTTCTTTCATGAAAAATTGAAAAAAGAAAAAAAGGGGTGGAAGAAGCAGTCGGGGAAAAAACAAGGCTGGGTCAAACTGCACCCAGTTGCCATTGCCATGTCGATATCCTTATGGCCTGTCGCACGAACACACACACACACACACACACACACACCTTCTGCTAACCCTCGCTCCTGGAGTAAACATACCCTCTCCATAACAGTGCGAGGTGGAGCCGCTCATGCATCAGAATCGACCATCAAATATTTATCAGGGAGCAGCAGTGATTTTGACAGTGTGCTCATGCTTTTGACAGCACTCGCCTGCTGCAATACTTATTGGAGTAAACACG
This sequence comes from Eleginops maclovinus, assembly GCF_036324505.1. Classification (NCBI taxonomy): domain Eukaryota; kingdom Metazoa; phylum Chordata; class Actinopteri; order Perciformes; family Eleginopidae; genus Eleginops; species Eleginops maclovinus. The sequence goes on along the minus strand of NC_086366.1, from coordinate 6,136,223 downwards.
GACAATCCAATATCGTTGTTCTGTTGAATGCTAGAGAAAGAACTTTAAAGAAAGCCGAGCGTACAATATCATCCATCAACTAGCCCTTCAGACTTGCTGTGGAATTACAAATAATTGATAATTGCCAATTTAAGAAGTGATAGATGCAAAGAGAAGCTAAACTATATTTTCTATTTCAGTCATTTAATTTCAATAGGTTAGAGAAGAAATAATTAAGAGGTATAGACCATACTGTATTTTGTGTCTCTAATGTGACATGTGTCCATGCTTTAATGTTCAAAAAGGTCTCTGGCCGGCTCTATTGTGATTGGTCAACTGCTAAGAGATGTCCGCCCCTTAGCCTATCACGTACAATGTGTTGGAGTCGGAGCGCTAGCCAATAGAAGAACGAGTGTTCCAAAGTGATGTCACCATGTTCGAGAAGCAAACAAAGGAGTCCAATAAAGGCGTTCCAGGCAGGTGGGGGGGGGGAGTGTGTGGGAGAGGAACTCCGTCTTGAGGGAACACAGGGATTTTAGCCTTTGAAGACCATTTACATCCACACAAATCTATACACACTGCAGGAAAGGGAATACTCCAAAAAGCAGAATAGCGCCTCTTTAAGTAATGATTGTATGAATTGAAATTCATACGTGCAAAGATGATCTATAGTGTATATTGTCATTTATGTATTTATCATAGTTTGAATAAATTGGTTAAGACAAAATTAAGAAAGTATAAACCATGTTTGTCTTTTAATTCAGGCCAACATGTGTCTACTACAGCAGCAGATGTTAAAGCATTTCATCCCCATAATGGACACTTTCTTTTTTCAGCCCCAGATGAGATAAACACCCTCTCCGAGTCTTGTCTACATGATTCATTTCATTTACAGAACATAATCATATCTGCATGCTGCATATTTGCCCGCTCTCCGTGACATTAGGCAATGTCTTCAGCGGGCAGCTCGCAGCGAGTAACTGGAGTAACCTCGAGTAAATAAGTCGCTGGCATGGATCAGAAGTCACGTCTCCACGCTTGAGCACACACATTTAAAATGCCACCAAAACACCGTCCCAGATTCTGCCCTCAGTCAAATGACATCAAGTGCTCACTTACAGGTCCCTGAACGCCCCAGTATGAAGCGAAATCAGCCAGCGGGCAGTACATGGAGCAATCAAGAGATAAGCATCCCATTTAACGCGAGTAAAAAATCCAACCCGCCAGAACGTGGCGGTGTGTCTCACGTTATCCTGCTGCGCCGCTGGATTCAAACAAGAAGGGTAACTAGGTCAATGACGCTGTGTAAACTGTTTCACTTTACCCCGTGCTGGACTCAAAATGGAGTTGGATGAGGTGAAGGAGTGTATGTAGGAGAGAGAAGCTCAGTGATTCAATGTGACAGTTATCAGCGTCCTCTGGCTGGTGAGAGGACGGGGCTGTGCAGAGCTGCAGAGACTACGACAGGTAAGGAGATGACTCACAGAGAAACAGAACATAGTGTCCAAAGAGCGAGGAGCAGGGATGGGATTAAAAACAACGAGAAAAAAAAAAGCAACACACCTCTTCCTACGTCAAACATTACATTGAGACGGTAAGAATTCCTTCTACTCTTGTTCCTGGATTTATTCAAGGCAGTTCAGCCTCTCTTGAATTACCCACTTAAACTGTACATAAAGTATTAGCTGTCTTGGGTCTTTAATAAACATTTATTTGGAGTTCTGATAACTACATTTTAAAAAAACATCCAGGTGATGGCGGCTTTCTGACTCCCCCAAAAATAGAGGAATGGCCAGTGGAGGAAAATGTATTCAGATTCTATTCTTGAGTAACTGTACTAATACAACACAAGTACTCTGCCGAGAATTGTACTTACATTTACAAGTAGTAAGTGCGAGTAGGAAAATGTACTAAATATTTTAAAGCAAAAGCAGGAAATCTTAAGTCAGATGTATTAACACACTCATAAATAGTACAAAATTGGCTTCAAAATGAAGTAGAGTAGAAGAACAAGGTAGTATAAAATGGAAATACTCAGGTAAACCTACAATGTGTAACTAAGTATAGTACTTGAGCAAATGCACTTAGTTACTACCACTGGGTAGATGTAGTTCATGACATGAATGGGTTTCGTAAGACACAGCCACACTTTATAGAGTACAAATCTGCCACCAACAAGCTGATGCACAGTTCCACAGCCAAAAGAAAATGTTTTTTGGTCCTCAACACAAATAATATTGTATATATGTATGTATATGTCTGTAAATATTTGTGTTTGTCGGTTTTAAAGCTTGCAGGATTGTCCAACACTGTCAAGGAACACCTTTGTTATACCTCCATCTGTATACGGTTTATGAAAATGCTCGAAAAGCAGGAGCTTGATATAAATGTAATGTCAACACCTTAGCAGCACATGGTCACCTGCCTGCATTCACACGTGACCATGCCCTCAGATTGCTTTTTACCAATCCAAATCTTTATCATCCCTTACAGCTCATGACGGAAGTTTGTGTTGAAATAGAACAGAAAGATACAAATCAAAAGAACAGGATGATGAATTCATACTGCAGATCCTTATTACTTCCTGTCACTGAGAGATGGTTTCACTGCAACTAGTAAAATGTTCTCAGTGATATTCTCAATAAATAGTGATATTTGTCTTACCTGAGTTGAGTGAAACTGTGTCTTTCTCCCATGATACCACATTGACGTAGGCCTCAACAGAAGCAGGGATAATGCACTTGAAGACGGCTACACTGCCTCTCATGGCCTTCTGGTCGGCCACTCGGACTGTGTAGGGTTCCCTTGAAACTAGGGAACAAAAAACAGAAAGATGAATACATTTCTCATTCATAAGAGAACAATTACATTACTGAATACAATTTATACAATTTGTGCTGCAGGTGTGTGAAGGCTGTAGCTACAAGTCTCAAAACTCAACACACATCCTAAAGGTTATGCTTTTTTCATACATACAGACACATTTTCAACCAACGTTATCGATCAAGTGAACGCTATCTTGTTGAATTTAGTGATTGTTAATTGTATGTTGGGTTGACCCCAGTTTAAACGTGTCTTGCAGCTCACTTTGCTCCTGGCAAAAGGCTGAGCTGCTGAGCAACACCTGCCTATCTAGGTGTGCCTGGTTAATTGGACTGTGCCATTTTCCTAAAACTTGAGGGGTGTTTAAAGAAGTCACTTCTTAGGTCAAAATAAAATAAATAAAAACAATGTTGTATCACACTGTGCAGGTAAATAAACCATCATCTGGCAGCTGCTTCATTTCTTTCTACTTTTGTTTCAATTCACTTTTATAATGCGGCTACTGTGTGATTATTATGAGGTTTTACATACATTTCCCACCTTACTAAGTACTGTAATATTTTGCCTTTATCAGTACAGTCTCTTTGCTGAAGCATTGTACATTTCCACCTCTGTGGGACGAATAAGGGTAATTATGATTCTGATTGACATATTATCTCTGTGGCGGTCAAGAACTAACTGTAATGTGGACGAAGCCTTTAAAATGCTTCGATTTTAATCTGCTGAGGAAAGTCCATACATGAGCTCTATAGTAGCTGCTGAGTGGACTTTGTGGTCGGAGTAAGGAAGTTAAATTAAGCAACAATTATTCCATGTCTCTGACCTACTGTAACCTTTTGATATTTTTAACATATGTACTCTCAGCCGACTTTCCCCAAGCAGTGAGATATCCATCCATCAGACTCAGGTCAGTTAATTAAAGTCACGCTTTAAATGCTTTGAGCTTTTGCTCTTTGTCAAAGAAACATGACAGGGTTATTATAAGATTCTGGAAACCTGCACTTAATTCATTTAGACTACACACATTTATCAGTCCCATGAATAAATATTTCAAGTGATTGATTTGTGCACTGTATTCATTCAAAAACCATCATGACTAAAACATGATAAATACTCGTAGTTTAGTCCCAACATTACAAGTATGGCTCACAGAACTGATCGAAACACTGCAGGTTGCCAGAAATGAATTCCTTGTAAACAAAAGTGTTCTAGATTTTGATCAAATCTAGCAAACTTAAGTCTCTCTTTTGCTAAAGGAAGTACATTTTGAGTGTTGTGTCTTTCACATAACCATTGTTTGTACGGCAATGAATCATGGTAATACTGGAAAGAATGATGCGTTTCTGTTTCTGCTCATGTGCAAGACACACTTCAGTGTAATTAACACTCTATTTCTTTACAATTTGTTAAAAATACCATCTCCTTCAACACTTTTTAATATTTATGTTTTTAAATACTGGTATTTTTTTAATCATGGTGTACTTATTTGTTCATATTTTAACGTGTGCTGGCTTTTGTATTTAATCTACAAGTTTTCCTTTTATCTGCACGGTACCTTTGCTGCTGTTTCGCCGTAAATGTCCCTGCTGCAGGACGACTAAAGGATTTCTGATGTCTGATTGAGGATAACAACATTTGAATAAAAGGCATAACTACTAGAAGCATTTTTAATACATCTATTTAAAACTTCTTCTAGTGCTTCAACCATTTCCCCCACCACAAATATCATTATTGAAGGAACCCCTGCGACTCCAACGTTGAACTCACCAGCTTTGATGTGGACATCCTGACTCCTGATCTTGCCGGAGGGGTTCTCGGCAGTGCAGTAGTACGTGTTGTCGTGGATCAGCTTGCTGAAGCTGGATGGCAGGAAGTTGAAGATCTGGAGGGTTCCATTGGGGTGGACGTGGCGGATGCCGGGGACATCGTAGATCTCCTCGCCGGTCGCCAGATACCAGCGCAGCGAGGCAGGGGGCGCGCCACCAGCAGGACAGGGCACAGAGGTCCCTGTGGTGCTGGCAAATACTACCTCTTGCAAAGATGCATTGACAAAGTATAAGCTGGAATGTAGGTCCTCACTGAAAACTGCAAGAGAGGAAACACAGGATGTTCGCTGTTACAACCAGGTATTGCACTTCATCACTTTCCTGTAAACAGATGTTAGCAAAACCTTGAATGAAGTTCTTAAAAATAAAAATTAATTGGGAAGCACAAATAAGTATTACTATAATGCCACCTTCTGTAAGAGCTTCCATTTGCGTAACATGATAAGTAGTTAAGGATTCAACAATTCCCATCCCTAGGACCTCGGGAACATGAAATTAGCATAACTACTATCAATTATGAAATAAGGTCAGTTGCCTTGATCATGTTCAAGCTTTAATTCAAGCCAACATCACAGTAAAGAGACAACGTCAAATGCAGCTTGTGCAAGAGCATTCTCCAGAGGTTAGAAGGGTAATAAATGTCAATGTTGGACCAATTAGCTCCACAGTAATCTTCAGCTGTTTGATTTCAGAATGAAGCAAGCCCATGTTTGCAATCTGACTCCTTGTGTTGTATATTTTGTATTTCAGGCAAAGAAATACTTGTACACTATTTGTGTGCGTATCTTGCTTGCCATCTCAGCATGGGGACAGGCCCAGAGGCTGTGCGCTAAATGGCTTACAGGGGCACTGGCAGCTGGCTTGGACCCTCCCTGGGGAGAAAACATTTTAGCACTTCATAAATTCCTAACAAGGTTTCAAATTGTAGACGTTTCCATCTTTTTCTCTGCTTCAGCAGCTCTCAGCCAGCAATGAGACACTACAATGACCTGCTCATGTACACACGCACATCCACACAAACTAATTTGTTGATAAAAATTAGGAATACTCATCTAAAATCATCAGCATACTGAAGATCAATACTGCAGCATTTTTCTGCAACGATGTGTTGACATATTGGATATCTGGACAATTGCACCACCTCTAAAATATACCTCTGCACTCGCTGTGCTACAGAAAATGGCAAACCTTTTCAGATAATGCGGACTGGCAGTGTGGATTTTTCCTCCACATAAAAGAAGAAAGGATTGATGTCTGACTACACACATTTTACATTGTGAAAGATGTAGATGATGCCTAAGTAATAATATAACACAGAGTGTGTTTGTATTGTTTCCTTTATGATAATCGGAGTTGTCTCTGTGCCTCACTCCTAATTTAAACTGAGGTCACCAAGCTTGTTATACTATTAGTCATCAGACAGATTAAAGCAATCTTATTACTAATAAAGAGGAGTCCTTAATTTAACGAGCCACATGATTGGAAACACCTGCACTATAACGTAATCAAGTCATATTACCTCTGATTCATTCATAACATATGATCAGATTAATACTTTAAATGCGTAACACTTTGCACACAATACATATGTACTTCTACTTAAGTGAAGTCATTTTTAATGCTGGATTTTTTTCAATTTGTAAAATAAGACGTTATAAAATCACATTACCTTTGATTCAGCGTGACTCATACTTATACTTTAGATAATACTCTCTGCTACATTAATATAATTATTCCCTCTTATCAAATACAATGATACAATGTTTAACATCACATCAAAACCCTCTGATTAAAAGGGATTAAGACTTTTACTAAAGTAAAGTAACGTTTTTTGAATGCACGGTTGTTACGCTAGCTGAAATATGCACCTTTTGAGCTAACGTTAGCTAAACCTAGAAAAGTGGTCCCTTAGTAGCTAACTAGCTCACATTAATATAATATTAATTCTTTAAAAATAATATGAATACATTCATATCACCTCTGATTCATCATGATTAATACTACATACTTTAACTTAAGTGAAGTTGTTTGTAATGCACGGTTGTTAAGCTAGCTGAAATATGTGCTTTCAACTTTTGAGCTAACGGTAGCTAATCCTAGCTGAATTTGTCCCTTAGCAACTACCATATTCTTATGAAACAATATGAACAGATTCACATCACCTCTGACTCAGCATGACTAATACTACGTACTTTGACTTAAATAAAGTCGTTTTTAATTCTGGACTGTAGGCCAGATGGTGAAAATATCAGCTATAAGCTACATTAACATTAGCATCCAGCAATTGAGTCAAAAACATTAAAAGTGTTTAACAACATTTTACCTGTTTTTAGCATCTCAGCTGTTGTTACAGGTGTTTTTTTTACAGTACAACACATAAACAAGTGAAAATCACCAACAAACCTTTAGCTTTTTTCTCTTGTTATTGTTAAGTATCAGCTCCTGAAATCAATGACCTGTACTAACAGCTGTATGTCTGTCACTAATACAAAAACAACAGGTGTCTCAATTATATCCTTTAGTACAATACACTGATCATGTTCAAACCTGTAAATATAACTGCTTTCCACATATATCTGTGCAAATGATGCAAGCTGAGAGTTTAAGAAATATGTATTGTTATCTACCAGGTCCACTTGTAATGAAGTTACTCTTTGACTGGGACATAAAACTTCAGATAAATATTATTTAACTTCATATTCCAGATAAAGAAGGAACAAGCAGACCATCTGGCACCACCAGCCTGCAGACACTATAGTGAAATACTGCAGTACAGCTTGTATCAAGGTGTCCGGTCTGTCTAACGACTAAATCCATCTATTTCTTTGTGACTGTGCTTCCTGTCTTTCTCTGTATCCATGCTGATTTCATTTGTGAGTGCTAACAACGCACATTTCTGACTCACTCCTGCAGATAACTGTTTGTTACTTCTATCTTTGAACTGTACAACGTGAAGACTCACAATGCACCTCTGGTTCTGCACATTCTGTTAGATGTTAACAATTTGATGCTGTGAAAAGCTCAAAAATTCTAGCAAGTGTAAAGGTAATATGGAGATTTTTTTCTCATTACAATTCTGTATTTCTGTCTCAAAGCAAACCCTTTTTTATTATGTGAATTAATCCCTGAAAACCTGAACATTTCTTTTCTTCTGAATTGGTAAAAACCTGAATCCCCATGGAAATGAGTAACTATGAAATGTAGATCCTGATCCAGATCACACAGCATTTTACAAATAAAACACATTGATTCCAATAAAATATTAAGAAGCATAGTATTCTCCCAGCAGGGTAACTTTTGTATACACGACTGAACAGTCTCTTACATCAAAAAGTTTTAGCCAATTTGAATCTTTTAAAATGCGGTTGGGAAAGTGTTCTGGGTTTCTCAGTGGGTCTGTGGCACAGGCCAAGATGAAAATAATACATCAAAGTCATATTAAACTCTGATACATTCTGTTTTTTCCAGCTGGCACAGGGAGTATCAATCTTCCTGGTGCTCTGTTGATAATACAGACTGAAGCCATGGGAGGGGGGGAGATCAAAACCCCACCTGTTCATGGACACGGCTCAAGGTTAGAGAAAAGTGGAAGACACTTTGAAATCACTCATGTGTATATTTTAAACACACTGGTGTTGTATTCAGTAGACATTTTCTTTGTGAATAAGGCATGTGGATTACAATTTAGACCCTTTGTAAATGTGTATAGCGTAATGTAAAAGCAACATACTGTCTGAAATCCTCATTGACGATACTAAAAAAAAAAAAGACATTTTCTTCTTTTAAAAAATTAGAAACTGGTGCCAATCAAAGATGTCTGAAAATGCAATTTAGGTATTTAGTTAGTTAAGACTTTGAACGTTACAATGCAACAATAGCTTACAGTTGGAGGAGAAGATCAAAAAAGTGCACCTTTGCCCGGAAAGTATTCTATTCTAGCATCGGATCAATTGGATTAGGATTGAAGTCATGGCTGTTTTGATATTCATCTATTTCACATATGAAAAGTACATGAGAGCAACTCAATTTGGACCGGCTGAGTGATAGCGAGATTGATTTAATTAAAAAAATAAGGAACTCCGTTGGAAGGGTGCATATCACCGCACTATACACGCTTTACTTATTGACTAAGCTGAGGAGCCACAAATGGTCGGGTGATGCAGGTATACCCCCACCCCACCCCAGACCTCACGGAGAGCCCTGTGTCACGCCCCAACAAAAGGCCTCGGGGCCCGACCACTTATTACATTGCCCGAGAGGAAATCAGTAATTGACATAATTTTTCATGAGCTCAACCGTAAAGGTGAAATAAATGACACTGTTCAATAATGCATCATATGCATCTATAATTGACTGTGATTTTTCTTTCATATGGGTTATCGTTTCGAAGAAGAGAGGAATGAATAAAAGCTGTTTGATTTAAATCTTTCTGTGGTATAAGCTTGTATTTTTTGACTCTATTTTTAGTAGACATGACATGGTTTGAAGCTGAAAGAGCATTTAATTAAACAGGATTATGTTTATTTTGGCATATACTAGCACTGTTTTTCTTTTTGTGCCATTCTGCATTAGAAACTCATACGAACTGAATGCTGCATTACACAACTGTACAGTACTTTAAATACATCCTGTAACTGCTTGAAACAAATTTCAATTGAACAATTACCTAAATGTAACGATTATTCATGTCATTTGTAAGAGAATAAGGCAGTGTCACTATTGTGTTTTTCATTATAAGAGAATTAGTTTTTTTAAAGAAAAAAACAGTAGACAATTTGTGATTTAGGAAATCAACTGCAGTAACTTTCCCATACAGTTACTACATGATTAACCTCACCGATGGTTCAGTACCGTCACAGGATTGTGATGCTCACACAATAGAGCTGATCAGCTGAGAGGGTGTAACCAACCATGACAGTGTGCTTTCACAGCCACTGGGGCGCTTTATTTAAGTAAACGTGCAATCAATGCAGATGGGAGCAAACGGTATAGGTAAAGATGAAATCACTAACTAGCTGTTTTCAGAATTACAACAAAAGAGCATTTTCAGTCCTATATCACAGCTTAAAGAGGCCTTATTCTGCTTTTGGGGTTTTCCCTTTCCTGTAGTGTGTTATATAGGTTTTTGTGCGTGTGAATGGTCTGCAAAGGCCAAAATCCCTATGCTCCCTCCAGTTGGAGTTTCTCTCACACACACTTCCCCTTTTGCCTGAAACATCTCCATTGGACTTGCTTACTTCCAGAACGTGGATCACTTCGTAACACTCGCGCTTCTATTGGCTAGCTCTCCAACAAATTGAACATGAGGGACACCTCTCAGCGGTTGACCAATCTCAAAAGAGCCGACTCGGCTTTGTTTTCAGACAGAGGGTGAAAAAAAGGTGCTGCAACACAGTTAAAGCATATAAACATGTCACAGTAAAGGCAAAGAATAATAATATGAATCTGAATATGAGAATAGTATGTCCTCGTGAACTATTTTTCTTAATAAAAGCCTTGAAGAATTGGTGAGATGTACGTACAGTATTAAGGGAATGGTGCCTGTGCCATGTGGGAAACTGGTGACAACCTATGTTTCATGCAGCCACACTGGCTTTATTCATGAACACTCTCTGACATCGGAGCAAAGAGAGAACAGCAAACAAGGAGAGGCAAAGAGAGAATCAGAGAGACAGTGGGGATTGATTCAGCTTCGCATATTTCATAGCGCACTCGCTTTGCATCTGTTGAGCTAGCAGAGCCATCGCCTGAGTTGTCATCGCTTGCCGTGGTAGCAGGACTCAGCACCGCATGGCAGCATGGCACCGGTGGCTTCACAGTGACAACGTGACAGTGGGAATCCTGGGTAATTAAAGCTCTCTGCTCTGTGCCCTCAGGGTAAGTCTGCCTGGGATGTTGGAGATCACACCTGGCCCACTCATATTCAAGACTTGTAGTAGCCACATTATTCAACACATTCATATTCCTACTATGTGGTTTTACGGATAGTAGAATATGTATGATATGAAGTATGTGTTCAAAGGATCTTAAACAGGACATGTGCATGACCCAACTTTGAAATAAAGTGTTATTCCTTTTCCATTTAAAGTGAATAAATGAGTTAAAAAGTTAATTTTGCAATCTTCCCAAAGCTATCACCTGAAGAAAACACATAGCAGGTAGAGTGCAGCAAACTGGGCCGAGCAGTCCAGTATGAGCAAGCATTCCCAATGATCTGATCTGCCCAGAGGCAATACACCATGCGCGGAAGTTAAATGACTGTCTTCCAATTTGCTCTCATGAATATTAAGCAGTGCTGTGTCAGTAGAAAGGGTTGGCTGTATGCAAGCTGCTGATCCACACCGACAGATCTGTCCTCTGATGTCTAGGAGGGGCGGGCAAAGCTAAAACGAGGCCCCCACAGCAGATGAAGCGTCCTCCTCCTCCTATCCGGTCTATTTTCACGTCTTAAATGGGCCAGAGTGGCTGCCTGTCTCATCAAGGAGGAAGCCAGAGACCCTGGACTGTTTCTCACTTTGGTAAAACTGAGCGGTGAAGACAATGATGTCTAAATTATGCTGCTGCTGATGATGAGAGAGGATCTGATGAGGGATTATACTGAAGCAAACTAAAGCAGCTCCCTCTGCTGCCGTTGATGATGAATAAAACTAACCATCAGTACACATTTAAAGTTGCTTTGTGATGCAACCAGCGCACTGTAGGGAAACCAATGTCTGCAAATAAGTAAATAAATAAAGGATTGCATCTAAAGTGTCGCATAGATATTAGTTTCCTAATGATGTGCTTTGCATTGAGGAGGAAGTTATTTTTTCACCACCTGCAATCTTCCCTATTAATTAAAATAGTATTCTCATTTAACCCAGACCTGGGGAGCAGCACGGAGTTGCCTCTCCGCAACCTAATTAACCAGAATGAAAAACGATGTATTTATAGAAAGCTTCTGCTAATCCCCTTTGACAGATATGTTTATAAATATGTTTTTATGGTTGATTTATTCCTATGAGGTGCATCACTGGTGATAACACAAAAAGAAGACGAGCAGAAGCTTTTGACTGCTGTTTTGAGACCATAAAACCATAAAAATGTTATAATATATCTCTGAATAATCAAACTGATTGCAATGTAAGGTCTGTTGTCAAATTGAGGTCTCAAGATCCTGAATTTAAAAAAAAATCCCTACAAAGTATTATGTAAATACACTTAATTGGAGCTAGCATCACATAAATATCAAGATGAATCAAATAAAGATCTCTTGCATGATGAAATGTGTAAAATGACACATCCCTTCTATAGGGTGATAGCCGAGCCTGTTTATAACCTGGAGGATAACAACAACGTCATTTTCACTTCCCTTGTTTTGCTAAACTGACCGTAGCAGTTAGACAACATGTCTTTATGTATACATACTACTCTCCTGCTATTATTACTTTACAGACTTCAGAACTAACCACAAACACTTGTCTCATTCACGAACTGAAGGCAGTGCTCCGCAGCATTTAACAGCAGTTCGCCACAAGTAATGGTCAAACACTTGAATGGACATCTGGCTTTAATTTGGCATTTAAAATATACATATAAATTGTGTCCTGAGGGTTCCTATTGGCCTAGCTTGTGTACAGTTACAGGGGAAACACAGATTAAGTCAGTGTTGTTGAGCTAGCTGGTAACAAACATGTTAGCTAGCTAACAACGCCAGAGAAATGCCAAGTTATTTATGTAATGGCTCACTTTAATCGTCTTTAACACAGCTAAAATCTTCCTTCGAGTGTAGGTCGATTTCCTTTTTAATTGATTCGTTATTTTTTAATCGATCTCTGGGGCGTAGTAGCTCACCAGGAACACCCGCTGCTTTGCTAGCGTTGTATTTAGTGTGATTAGCATGTTACGTTTGCCCACCAATGCTCTGCGCCAAACATCTTAACACATGGTTAGCATACTACTGATGGATGGCGTTCCTTAAATGATTCAATATTGACATCCGGTGCTCAGTCATACAGCAAAATAAAATTTCAACACGTTTCTACAACCTGTTAAGGAGTAACTGGGATCTCAAACTATGGTTACAGCTATGATTTAAGTTCAGTTTTGCTGCAGTCTGTGTTATGACATCCTGTTTGCTATATTTCAGTTTTAGGGCTCCAGCTTTTCAGCCAACATCCGCCATGAGAAACTTCTACGCTTTAAGATTATCATTGTAATTTATTATTGAGCTTAAACATGTCTGATTGAGACTTGAGTGGATATAATCGAATCGCCTCCAAACTAATCTAATGGTCAGCATGCACGGCCCCTGCTGATAACACGATTAAGCCCCTGCGTTCTCGTTGCACAGATGCCTTTTGGCAGAGGCCTTACTTCACTTAAACAAGTAGACATGGCACATACTGGACAACCAACCTTATTATGTCATCAAACATTAGGGTTAAGGGCCTTCAGAAAAGCCGCTGTTGATGGTGTCTTAACGTGAACGCTGTCCACCTGCATGCCAGCTAAGCTAACGCGATTTTTATGAAGGTTTCAGTGTGCAGGATCTGCGACATGAGGGCTGTTGAAGAGAATGACCTGACACTGACAGCTTTTCGCCTTAAAGGATGGCTTTTCACTTGTGCTACCTTAATATGTTAGCTGGCTATGGCACACATGCACTTCTCAAAACCTGCCTTGATATTCTAATTTGTTAGGTGGTAACTTATTATTATTGGCCCCAGGAGTGCATCAATCCCCTGGTTTCTTTTGCCAATTGATCTATTTTGTACCTTTTTAACAACACTTTTTAACTTGTGTGCTGTACAAATATCCTGTACTTACTACGAATGCTGTACAGGTAAAATGTCATTACAAGGCCATGGTGGCCCTTTGAAGACACACCGGCGTCCCTGTTTTGTCCAGCAGACGTCTGTGACCAGCAGCTGGTAGAGTGTGTTAATGTTGATGTCACAGCAGCTGTCTGCTCTCATCCTGTTAGCTCTGCCTGCCATTATCAGCCCCCCACCTCCTCATTCCCTCCTCCTCCGACTCCTTTAAAGCTGCTGCTACTGCTGCACGCTCATTTTAATACTCCAGACTCATTTGACCGTCTTTATGGACTTATCATATTAAACATTTATCGCAGCCATTTCCCTAAACCAAGCATGTTTGTTCAACACTTAGGGGACCACAGCACGGCTCCTTTCAGCCCCCCCAACTCCTCCCCCACCACACACATAAACACACATCCTTATTTTCTCCGTTTCCATGTTTCTCTCCTGCTCTCTCCCCCAGCCCCCTGGCTCGCTTTATTACTCTTTCTCTAAAGCCTGAATTTTAAAAAAAAGGGTATCTTTTGTATAATTTCTCTCCTCTTTATCCCCTCGTGTCCTGCAGGGTCATGTGAAGCCTGACACACGTATTCTGAGCATTTAGTACTTTGGATAAATCGAGTTTTAATTTAATCATCTGATCAAACACTAATTAACATAATCACTTGGATGGATGGACTAGATAGAGGGACATGTAATAGACCTCATCCTGGCAACAGTCTACGGAGACACTTAGCAACATGTCAACAGCTACATGCTACCAGAGACCAAGGTAACCGTACAACTTTATGGTAAAAGACTACTGCCTGAATGTGCTTAATGAAAGGCAGGTTTTCCTATAAACAAAATCTCTGATCAGAGGACACATTTCTGGCCCTAAATATCTTGTTTTTATCTTGACTAAGGTCACATTGTTCTGTTGTCTTACATAATATACTTAAGGGAAAAAACCTCTTATTAATATTTGCTTTGTCTTTTATTTATTTGCATTGTATTTCATGTTGAGATAATCCAAAAGTCCCAGGAAGTAATCAGGCTACATTACTTTTATATTACCATACTTAGATTAGGTTGCTGATTTCATTTATTTAACAGGTAACAAGTTATTGTGCCACAATACAGTATTTTTCCTTCAACAGCGCAGGCACTGCAGAATGATCTATTCACTGCCCTAAAATCAAATGCACTGCTGCCCTGCGCCTTCTTATTCGACTTTGGACAAGATGGCTTACTGCAGCATCACACCGAGGTCTGAGCAGAGGAGGTCTGGGAATTCTAGGAATACCACAAAGTGCTAAGATTATTGACAATGCACTCAGTCTCACACCGGGCTGGGGGATCGATGAGTGGCTAGAAGGACATAAATCAGACTCCTGTGGCTCCACTCCACGTCACACCCTAACCCGACCATCCACCAAGATCCCCAATTAAATGCACACACACAGAAAAACGCACACCCTGTAAAACCCTGCACATGTATATAGGTACTTGCTCCCGCGAACACACAGTAAAGCCCCCGAACATGCACTCACACACCTTACCTCAACCCCAACAAGATGACAGCGCTTTAAAAATTGCCGGGCTAAAAATAACCACCACTAACTTGGTCTTAAATCTTAGCATCTGTGCCAGGTTTAAAAATAAAGAGCACTGTCGAGAAACCAAGCTGGACCCATTTGTCTTTCTGTCACTCTGTCTATCCTGGTGTGCCTCCTCCATTATCCCTTAGCCTACTTTAATATTGAGACTGTGGAGCATCAGAAACACAGTGAATGAAATACCTTCTAGAAATGTGGTTTTGAATAATAAGAGATATGGAAAATACTGCAAAGATGCAATGGCTTGGAAAACTGAGTGAGAGTGTGAAAACATATTTTTTAAAGAGGACATATCGTGCTAATTTTCAGGTTTATATAAGTATTTTGTATCGCTACTGTAACTTGTTTTAATGACTGTGCTGCAGCACCTCTTTTCACACTCTGTCCGAAACCAGAGCCCAGTCTGCTCTGATTGGTTAAGTAGCCCAATCTGTTGTGATTGGTCAACAACTTAGAGATGTCCCTCCCCTTAGTCTATCACGTACAATGTGTTGGAGCGCTTACCAATAGGAGCACGACTGTTAAAAAGTGATGTCACTATGTTCAATAACTTTGGGATTTTTACTTCTGCAGACCATTTATTTGCACAAAAAGCTATAAAACACAACCTATACTACTACAGCAAAGGGAGAATGCCAAAAAGAATAAAAGGGCCTCTTTAAGGTGAGCACAGGCCAACACAAGAGGAAAAAAGGAGAAAGACACAGAGCAAGAAAACGTCAGGCACATGCATCATGGCCAGGCCGGAGTCGCAGGGATCAATTCAGCCTTGGGCCTCGGAGTGTGTTGAGTTCAAAGCCTCGCCCTGGTATATGGAGGACTGGATTAAGGGGCAGTATTTATGAGGTCCAGCCTGAATGTTTGTCTTGGTGGGTGATGGATAGCAAACTCATCACACCTACGCCACCTGTCTTCCACAGTGAACAAAAGCTGTGGGGCCAATGTGCAGTGTGTGTATAAACACAGTGCATCAGATGCAGGCTTGGTGAGTAATAGATTACATCTAAGCAAGCAGGATACAAAATAAAGGCAACTGTATTCCCTGACAGTTACATACAATCAGACATTATCAGATTGCCGTTACATTTAAAAAAAAAAATAGGATTACTATCAGGATTACAATGTTTCTATTAGACTGGGCATCAGATAAATAATCAGAAGAAGACAGACAGGAAGTAAACACTAACAGGAACAGCAGAAGGAGACGGACAGGAAGTAAACACTAACAGGAACAGCAGAAGAAGACAGACAGGAAGTAAACACTAACAGGAAGCGCAGATGAAGACGGACAGGAAGTAAACACTAACAGGAACAGCAGAAGAAGACAGACAGGAAGTAAACACTAACAGGAACAGCAGAAGAAGACAGACAGGAAGTAAACACTAACAGGAAGCGCAGAAGAAGACAGACAGGAAGTAAACACTAACAGGAAGCGCAGATGAAGACGGACAGGAAGTAAACACTAACAGGAACAGCAGAAGAAGACAGACAGGAAGTAAACACTAACAGGAAGCGCAGAAGAAGACGGACAGGAAGTAAACACTAACAGGAAGCGCAGATGAAGACGGACAGGAAGTAAACACTAACAGGAACACAGTATGGGCTCTGGCCGTGTTTAAAGAGTGGCTAATGGAAAAAGAAAAAGTGAACAGACTTGGGTCAAATTCTCTCATGTCATAGGTATGCATTTTCTAAACTTTTGCACTCTTCGTCCTTAAATCTTTGAAACAAAATCAATAAAGAAGCACTCCAGCGCAGGAGAGCAGGGAGGCTCTTTTTTTGACTTAGGCTGTTTTAAACTGTCAAAATAAAGCCTTTACACCAGATCCTCCGCCACAGTACCTGCACAGCGCAGCACAGTAATATAACATGTCACTTTGACAGGTGCTGAGTGAATTAAAAACATCCTCTCTGCTGAGAACCCTGTCTGAGAGGGAAACCCCCGCCAGATGTACTACAACCTCACTTTGCACGCATGATCAAACACCTACATCTGGGTGCTGAGGGCTCCTCTGCTCTTCCCCGCAGATGCTAAATGATATCGTTAACATTTTAATGCAAGAGACATTTACACGCGGGCTTGCGCAATTACACCTCTGATTCAGTTGAATCCAGACAGACACAGTGTGATCGGTAATTAGATTTTACATTGGGTGAAACACGGCACACACACACACACACACACACACACACCAGTCACCAAAGCTGGCTCCTAATTAGAGAGCCAGACAGGCTTGAGGAGGTACGGTACAGTAGAGTAGCCCTCATTATACAGCTGGGATGTATGAACTAGGGGATATCTATTATGATCACACATCAGGGTTTCCATTACCCAACATTAGCAGCCCTTTCAACTGGAGTCACACACTGAGTTCAGCCCGTAACCCAACAAACCCTCTCACAACTCACACAAGTGAGCAACAGTTAAGTGGGTTTGTAAACTTAATTTGGCGCATTAGATATTCATATCTGAGGGAGACAGCATGAGATGATCTATCACTTGACTGTGCGCTACATGTTTTCATGGGCTAATTTAATTTCATGAGCTGTGATACCACTTCTGCAACCAAACCATAATTGGTAATTAGTAAACATGCTAATAGCTGTGAGTGCAGCGTATGGCCAAGGTTGGGAGGGTGAATGTATTGCGTTACAATTACTTATTGCCTGTAAAGAATGTAATCAGTAAGCTTATCTGAGTATCAAAATATAAAAGTAGTGTAACCTGATTACTTTACATTTCTTTGGTTTACCTTAATATCAAATGCAATCCAAATAAATACAAGAGAAAATGAATATCAAAAGAGGACATATTATATATTGTATGTTGTGCTCTACTGGGACATGTCTCCATGCTTTAATGTTCAAAAAGTTCTTTATATTTCTCATACTGCCTGTGCTGCTGCACCTCTTTTCACCCTCTGTTTGAAACCAGACCCCAGTCCGCTCTGATTGGTCAGCTGGCCTGAGCCTTGATGACTGTGACCCCTGATCTTTCGAAGTCTCTACACTGGGTGGAGAATCACCTCACAGCTCCAACAAACGGGGCTCTCATCAGTGCGTACATCGCCTCATGTAGATTTATCACCTCGCAAAAAAAATCCCCCATTATACATTTGCAGCCAAGTTCAATCCATCCATCCTCCCCACCGGGTCCCTGTAGCATCTTCATCCAGTGTTTCAGGTTGATAATAATGTGGGGTCATGTAAAACTGGCAGGCTAACTGGTGTTGGCAGCTATTTACTGTACTGTAAGCTACACCGGGCTGGATGCATTAGAAGAGCTTCCTTATTTCAAAGTGGATCTGCCTTTACGCCGAGTAATGTCACGACTAATAGAGAGCAACATTTGATTACGTGATCCCATGACCTCTGCGTAAATGTTCATTTATTCGAGATGTCCGAGATAAGCCCCTTTTAAGTTGCGAGAATCAGGTTGAGCCATGTCTTACAAATCATCGCAGTGTTTTTGCGAGGAGCCTCGTCTCGTTATGTCGTTGCAATGAGGATTTGAATAGGGCCGGTTTGGCTCGCTGTTCTTTTAGCCTAGAGGCAGCTTTCAGGGAGAAATATTTATATGTTTCCTCTCCTGATAGATTAATCTATGGATCATACTGTGATAGGCACAGGAAATAGCAGAAGTGTTCAAAAATGACTAAGGAGGACTTTGATTTTAATTTGATTCCTTATGATAAATCAATTTCCATGATGAAAGCAATTAAAATGTGACATTTCATGAACACTGCAGATTTCTATCCATTTTCCCTTCCATTCAATCGATCGCTGGGGTCATCCAGGTGACACGTGCAGTAAAATGACCACAATGCAATGTGGATAAGAAGCCTTCTTATCACACATGCACACACTGATGTAACGGGAGCTGATTAGCTTCTTATCAAGTACTTATGGGTCAACTCAGTTTGAGCCACACTCCCAAATCCATCTCCCAAAACATTCACATTATTTCCCTGCCGTCTGCCATTTTGTGGTGCCGTCTGATGTTTCTTGGAAGCATAATAATAACCAAACACAGAAGACAAAATGCATTTCAATCTCGTTCCATTTTTTGACAACAACACATAGTTGTTTCTACCCCCATATATAGAGTGAAGGTTTTTGGACGCAGTTCCTGACACCCATTAAGGGGGTTACCATAGAGACAGACCAGTGAGCATGTGATAGGCCCAACTCTGAAACAGCGAGAATTGTCTGGAATCCAATTGCTTTGCTGGTTTCCATCCACAAGGTCATTCATTCATTCATTCTGACACCGCCTGCTCGAAACACCTTCATTTTCATGATAATCAACAAAAACACCCAACCGCAGAGGACACAGTCTTATAGCAGAGATGGAAGGGGAATCAAATGCAACAAAAACCTCCATGATTGCGGCGCGAAAACACACACAAAGTGTAACGTCTGCACCCAACGCCGTCTTGCTGCTTAATCCCTATCAGTTGTTTTTCCACAGGCCTCCTCAATAATCCCTTGTGCAATAAACGGACACAATCTTGCATGGCAGTTGATCTAATGTCAGAGGCAGATGATTATGATTAATGAGGATTCCTTATTGTTCCTTTATGAGTTTCAGCACAAGCTGGGCTGAGGGAGATACCATTTTATATGGAGTCAGTGTCAATAAACCGTAGCGACGACACAGAAACAAAAATCCATATCCAAAGCGTTATTTTATCACGCCAGCCAGAAGGGGAAAATTCATTTTGGGGATATCATATCGAAATGTGTTTATACCTGCAAATCCCCAAATTTTTGCTTTGTGAATTTAGCTTTTTTCACACGAATGCAGCCGACCGCGGGGCTTGATTTTGGTTTCAGTGTATGTGAACAATCCCCATCTTGTCACCCCGGTGTGTTTTCCCACAGACGTTTCCATTTTCTTTCCTTCTCCCTCTCCATCTTCGACTCTCCCTTTTTTTTTTCTTGCCTTGTTTTCGTACACACCCAGTCAGCCATAATCCCTCCCTGTTAGAAGGGGCTCTGACCAATAAGTGAATGCAATAAACTATATCAATTTTCTCCTATTGATTATAGCTATGAGCACACAGATGTGCGTGCACGGTATTAGTCGCATGCATGTGTGCACTATACTCACTGAGAAACGTACATGTGTACAGGAATACAAGACGAACAAGCAAATGTGGGTGTTTTTGAATACGGCATTTGAATGGAGAATAAGACTTTTGGCTATTTGAATGGAAAATGTGTCACATTCTTTGTTTTTTTTTAAAATCTGACCTCTGTGGAATGTGCCTCTTACATGTTTTAATTACCTACAAGAACCATTTGTATTAATGGTGCTGATTCGTCTATATATGAAGGTAAATGACATAAAGCTGTATACATTGGAGACGAAATTGCTTGTAGAGATATTGAAAACACTCTGAACGATACATAAACACAAACATTTTTGCTACCCATGTATTCATAATGAAAATATGTTTTAGATATGGGTGAAAATGA
Organism: Eleginops maclovinus; assembly: GCF_036324505.1. NCBI lineage: Eukaryota > Metazoa > Chordata > Actinopteri > Perciformes > Eleginopidae > Eleginops > Eleginops maclovinus. Next base: position 6,115,718 of record NC_086366.1, on the reverse strand, counting down.
ATCATTTTAATGAATTATAATAGTTTAAGCCACTTTAAACTTGAAAAATATGCTTACTGTGGGGGAGGGGGAGAGGGTTAAACCAAATGTCCATTATATCAAATACGTCACGTATTACTAAGGGCCATGGTGGAGCAGAATAAGTATCATCAAGCATCACATAAAAACAAATTGCATTAATAGGATTAACACACTTAAAACTTAAACTTAAACCATCAAATCAAATCAATAAAATAAATTAAATTCATTTAAAGGCCCGAACATACATCATTTATGCTTTTTATTTCATTTGGCTCAGGATGTAACTGAAGGCCAGAGATGTGTGTATGTGTGTGTGTTTTTTTAGGAGAGATTTTTAATGCAATACATGCCTCGCCCGTGTCTCTCCCTATGTGAAGGGTGTCAGCCCTTTTGACAAGCATATAAAATCCATTTCATGTGGGTCACAGGTGACCTCCACCCTGCCTCACTTACTTAGCCGCTGATTTGCCTCCTTCAATAGGTAATGAGCACTAATAATAATTAAGAAAAAAAGACGAGCTGGATAAACTTACCATTCAAGATGCTCTGGAAAAAGATAAAAGCCAATATCCACATGCCCTGCTCCGTTCAATCCCCCCAAGCTATGCTTTCTCTTCTTCCTCCGACCGGTGCCTCCCTGGGTTTCTCTTCTGTGCGCTTGGAGTAAGGTTAAACATTTGCCACTGTCTTGTTGCAAACCGGTCCAAGTATTTACTTTTAATATCTCCTTCCTTACTTTTTCGTTACACTGATGTTTTTTCTTCCTCTGCGCCCTCTTTGCGCTCGGATCTTAAATGCGCGTGTGTGATTGTCTTGGGGAGAGCTGTGCTCACTCTCCTCCTCTGCTCCGCGTCTTGCTGCTTATTCAAAAGGATGCTGAATGGGTGAAGCCCAGGTGTGTGTGTGTGTGAGTGTGAGTGTGTGTCTGTAGCTGAGTCAGAGCCGGGTACGAGCGAAAGAAAAAATGCAAAAAATAACTATTTCTTTAAAAAAAGCTCCGATTCCTTAAATAATGAAAGATTGACTGACGGAACATTCTTAGAGAGGAAAAAAAGAATCTCTCGGAAAATTAAATAACTAAAAGAAGCAAACAAGGGGGAGAGGGTGGTAGAATAAGAATGAAAAGCAGGTTTTTTTCTGAGACTCCAAAGTCAGATCATCTTCATCGCCTCTGAGCGTCCAGCAAGAGGCGAGCAAGCGCATCTTCCCCGCTGCATGCCGCTCTCTAATCGCACCTCCCTGACTCTCTGAGCATTACACAGAATAACCCTCTGCCTGCCCCTGCAGACGCTTTAATTCCTCATTGCCTTAAAGGAGCAGAGGCGGTTACCGGCCGGTCCTGAGGGCAAGGTACTGCTGGAGGTGAGCGCACACAGAGAGAGGGGGCATTTGCATTAAGGAAATGAGCTGCACCTGACGCACCGAGGCACCAAGGATAACATTTTTACGCACGGAGATGTTCCGTCTGTGGGTGTTGCAGGTGCACTCCGCACTAAATAGCAGAGCTGGCTTGAATGAAACCAATAGAGTATTTTCACTACTGATGAAAAAAACACAGCAGAGTGCCCTGTAGGAATGTAAATGTACAAGGACATCCAATGACGTATTTGTTTTGTTTAATTTGAATCCCACTTTTAAGTTTGACAATGGTGTGAAAGAAAATAACATTTTGTCAGTGGTTGCAGCAGGGTAAAACATCCCCCACCCCTAAAGGCACTCTCTCTCTCTCTCTCACACACCCACACACACACACACACACACACACACACACACACACACACACACACACACACACACACACACACACACACACACACACACACACACACACACACACACACACACACACACACACACACACACACACACACACACACACTCCATACCGCCCCCCTCAACCCCATAATCCACCACCACCACCACCCCTCCATTTTAATGCCTGCCTTGAAGTCAAGGGTGTAGCTGTAGTAGGCAGTGGGAGCCTGTGGGCCTGTCCACATGCAGAGCCCGGGTATACTGACTGTGATATAACCAGCAGGGCAGTCTGCATCTCATTCTCTATTCCACATGACAGAATTGAAAGTGAAATCCAGTTTATTTACCCCAGGATATTCATATTCATTGCTCTTATCTGGACTGAGGAGAGGATTCTTGCAATTCTTAACGTGTGCAAAAGGAAAAACAATTCATGGTGTTTGGTTTGGATCACATACTCTGCCCTTATTTGAATCCAGGGGATATAAATGCTCCATGCTGATGTCCATGTAGTGTATGTTATGTTAAAAGAGTTAACTAGCAGCAAACAATCACTGCTCTGCATTTCCTGCAACAGAACACACTGTTTTTACTTCAGGTTGTGTGTTCTATAATCACAGATGTTCTCTTCTTGAACTATGGTGTCCTAAAAATGTATATTTAATTGAGTAAGAGGATCATTTTTTACTTACTACAAGCCGTAAGATAAGCCCCAAACAAGTTGAAGTCTGTGTAAAGTGAGGAGAAAACACGGGTGAATCAGGGCAGTGGGTCAGAGATCCTGCCCGTCATTTAGAGTGGATTAGGAACGCTGTGCTTGGGATTCAGCCTTGGATTCTTGGCATGGATGGGAGAGTAAGTTCATTAGCAGCTGCAGACTGTGAGATATGATCATTTGAGAGGGGAGAGGATGCAATAGAAGCATTGCGGCAGGTTTATCAGACCTTTGAGGCACAATCTGATTTCCAGCGCTGCAGTTTTATTCACCTTATACTTTGCCTGCTCAAGGGCGCGTCCACAGTGCCTTATTTTGTGTACTTACTGTAAACGCTTAATTTCTATGATGTGGAGCTAACTAACGCTAACGATCACTAGCGAAGTAGCACACTCACTGGTCAATTGAGTAAGGTTTCTAGGTTAACTTGTTTTTATGAATGTCAACAATGTGGACCTTTTTCTTTACCCTTCTGGCAGAGAGAGTTATTATAAACGGTGGTAATGTAACCATTCAATGGGCGCAATGAAGCTAACAAAGGTTCATGGCTACATAAGGTGAAAAGGGAATAAACTGTACATACACTACGACAACTTAATCTTCTGCAGCTAAAATAATTAAGTGGGGAAAGTGAATGTAAAGCGCCTGGCTTATGGGCAGAGTATTTTTGACTTAGTGTCTGTTTAAAGTCTTTGTAAAAGGACCAAATGCGTGTCTAGGTAATAGAGTGCTTTAGAAAAGGTATTCAACCACACCAGGTGAGACTAGAAATAGGGGTTTTCTTTGGTTAAGCCTTTAGCAACATTACAGGGTGAGACTTGTTTTGGTACTGAAGGTGGAATTAATATCAAGCAAAGACAAACAAAACCAAAGAGGCAGGAAGAAAGATCTGACTGTTGGCTCAAGAGATTGGGAGAGGGGATCCGAGGAATCAGAGGGTGCCATCTGACATTTTAGGGGAATTGAGGCATTGGTATAATCTAGGTCAGCAAACACGGTTTTATGAGGAGCCAAAATTAAAAATGTGGGCAAAAAAATGGAGTAAATGCAAATGAAAAGGTTATATTTGTGTGCATGGGACGTGGAAACTAATGTTACCACAGATGGAACAATCAAACATGGTGTCAGTTTAGCAGGAAAGAGGAGCAGTGTGCACAGTCCAGGGTAACATTACCAGGGGGGGATACATATTGTGTGTACAGTATACACTCTCATCACTGTACACACACACACTCCATATGTGGGAGTTGCCCACACAGTTTCACAATGTGTGTTTGACAGCAAACAAACACAAAGAAACATCAACACTGACCAAATGACCTCACAACGGCCAAATGACAGCAGGTGTGTACGATCGTTTCTCAAATTACTGATATTATAAGGCCAGAAATATCTTCATAATTGTGCCTTGATATGTAGAGTACTGTATGATCAGCTATATAGTGTCTAATATTTAGTTAGTGAGGGTTAAGGAGGGCCCTTTCACCTTAAAAACTGTAATTAAAAGATAATTGCCTCCTCCGTTTCTGCAAATAGTGTGAGGGAAGCTTTTAATAATGCATGCATAAAGGTACAAACTGCACACGATTGCACAATTGCAAATATCAAGGCATAACTTTGTACATTTCTTTAACTTTTACTTGATAGAAGTTTTTTTCCATCCTTGTCACTTTAATTTGTAATGATTGTATCGATGAATGTGTTAAAAAGGAAGTACAATCCAACCCCAGACACAATAAACATAGCCATCACACAGCCTTATCCTAATCCAAACCAATCTAAGTTGTAATATTTTGGCGATGCAAAGACCACCTTTAGCTGCACACAGATCAAATGTTGGTGGTTCACAGGGAATCCATCTATACAGAAACAGGTGCTGCTGTTTATCACTCTGCAGACAGCTGTAGTGCTTGTGATTTGAAAGACAATACGTTGAATTTCACTCTGAAGACAAGAGCATTGACCTTGTGACCAGTGCGCTATAAGACACTCATTGGTAAGACCCAACAGATTAAATGCAGGCATCTGTTTTCAAACTGTGAACCCAATAAGGAAGTCCATCACTTACAGTATCTACTGAATTTGAAGCCCATATTGGTTTTTAATCAGTGTATGATATTCATCCACTTTGAGTGTGGAGGAGCAGTTACAGTTAAACTGCATGTTCAGTGTAAGATTCGACCAGTGCCTGTATCTTAATCACTTATATTTTAAAATGTGAATTAAACTCTAAACCCACATTACAAAAAGTCTTATTCTTATTATCTGTCTACTATTATATGTCTCCCTTCTGTTATTGCTGTTGCTGCTATGACAGATGAATTTCATATCAGGGATCAATAATTGTTTGTCTTATCTTAGACGTTGACAGCCCAGAGCTAATCTGGAAACCGCAAATTAATCACATTACCAACTATAAACCAAACTCGCTCCTCCCGTAATTCCAACATGGATGTTTACCATGAAGTGCATGGTAGTGAAAAGCCGAAGAAAGCGAAGGAATCGGCTCAAGAGACATGTGTCACACTGACTGGAGACCACAGTGAGATCCATCACTGCCTCCGCCATAACTACCACCATGCACTGGTTCTGGACATTTAGCTGAACCATGCTCCAGTTTCCTGAAGTGTCACAGGAGTACAAGTAAATACTAGTATGTTAAACTTGTGATTAATCAGAGACTACTATTGTGGTTAACGCAATCACACTTTTACACATCTGATGTTATCTCATCCTATCTCGGTTGGATATATTCACATTTCAACAGGTCAAACACATTTGGATATATTGCATGATTGAAGCCCAGCACAATGGTCTGAGTAACATAATTCAGTGTGTCCACAGCCATGCTTTGAATATGAGTAGAGTTGTCTGGGTTTGACTTTACTACGGGTAGGGGGGGCAGTTCATTTTAGCCCCCCAGCATGATGCCTAAACAGCGGTAAGTGAATGTGACAATGAGACCCCGGGGTGGCTACAGACAGTCTTGGCCATGCATGTGTGTGTGTGTGTGTGTGTGTGTGTGTGTGTGTGTGTGTGTGTGTGTGTGTGTGTGTGTGTGTGTGTGTGTGTGTGTGTGTGTGTGTGTGTGTGTGTGTGTGTGTGTGTGTGTGTGTGTACAAGTGCCACCATGTCTGTGTGTGTGCATACAAAGGGACGAAGTGGAGCACATATGAAACGATTCATGAACACTGCTCACTGCAGGTCGTGACTCCTCTCATGTTACTGGCATGGGATCTGTGCTCTTCATATCACTGCCAGCTCATCATGGAAGATCATATGAGACATTAATCAGAGGGGTAATAAAGGGGATCAGTGGATGTCCAGTATTTTAATTTATCTTTGTGTTATCTTTTTGTATAAAAGCTGTTTATGTCTGTAGGTAATTTCCCCTCAAAAGTAGAAGCAGATTTAAGAATCCAAATATTTAGTAAAGCACAAGCTATGGATTCTGTTAACAGTAAATCAAAGAAGAGTTATTAAAGCGTGGATTGTTTGAACTTCATTTACATTTTTCTTAATCAGTGTTTTTGTGTTTCATCAGATGGTATGTTATCGTTATCATCTCTGTACCTCACTGCCTCAACTTTAGACAATTATTTGTAAAACCTACAACATGAAAATGCCTAAAAGTACACAAACAAAGCACATAAAGGACATTTTAGCTTAATCAGTACATAAATAGTGTATGTAACAAAAAAGGTTCATATTAAGGGACATTTCGGCTGTTATTTGATCATTTTTGTCCTTTATGATGATTATTTATGTTGACAGGTTACTCTATTGTTCCACACCAGTTGATCTTATTTCAATTAAAGTACTTCATTGTCAGTTTGACTGAAAAATAAGAGTTTGAGATCATATCTGATAGGTTTTTTGAAAACATTCAAATGCTTCAGTTACCTTTTTTCCATCGACAAGACTCCTGAAATCCCAAAGGTTAGTTAAACTGTACAATGACAAATAGTGATTATGGACCAACAAGATGTCAAATTAGCTTTAGATTTTTCACTTTCTTTGGTTGATTTGTTCTTTTTTAATTCAGCAGGTGAACCCATATGTTCATAACATTGTGTGTGTGAGTTTAACTGTGTGTATTAAACTAAAATGGGGAATTTTCTGTCAGCTCAGATTTTATTTCTGCTTCTTTAAACTGTAGTATGTGCTCATGTGTTTCATTGTTGGTGTATGGCTACTGTCTGAATATACTGAATGAAAGGCAGCTTTTCCTATAATTTTTTATCCTAAATATATTGGTTTGTTCTTTTCTAAAGTCACATTGTTACACTTAATTGTACACTAAAGTAAAAAAACATTTCTGATATTTCTTTTCTTTTTTATGTGCATGGCGTTTGATATTGAGGTACTCCAAAAGTAACAGGAAGTAATCAGGTTACACTACGTTTATATTTTGATACTTGGATTATGTTACTGATTAACCCCAATCCCGAAAATAAATCACATTTCGCCTCAGCTATGTCTCTTCACCACACAGCGACCCCCAGGCCCGATGCCCCTCCCTGTCCCTCCGGCCGACCCTGTCCCTGGCGTGTGTGCAGACAGGCGGGGTAATCCCTCAGGATGGGGCCTCTTGTTTTGACAACTCCTGTGAAGCCCAGCGTATCTTACAACAAAACACAGAGCGGCCTATCATCAGCAAAATGTCAGCCCTCGGCTCACTCCTTCGTCACCCAGAGGAGGATCAGGTTGCCTTTACACTATGCGACCCATTAACTCAGAATAGAAACATTCTCAGCACCGGTATAATGATCCCCTTTGTTTGCTAAGACAATGACATTGATAAGAGACAAGCCGCGCTCGTGGCTCCTGATAGAAGTGAGTGTACGGTTACATGTGGCTCCTCAACAGAGTTCAGGGCGGTGTACTCTTACCCTCTGCTGGTCCCAGCGGGATGCAAAGACACCTGCAGGTCAATCAGCATCAGCACACATGCACACTCTTTAAATTAGGACTGCTATAACGGGGGGGGGGGGGGGGGTTGCAGAAGTTAACATGTCAAAGGGACTAATGATAAAATATTTAAGAGGAGATGTGGTCCTGTGGAGGTCACTGGCAAGAGCAAAGGAGTAAAGTTCACCTCCTTTGAAGGGCCACCCACATCAAACAAGAATCTATCCATCTATCAATCTACAACAAGCTAGCGAAATGCTCTCTATTTATATCTTAGTTAATGTTTGCTAACTACTTAGTTAGCTAGTTTACCCATATTACAAGCTAGCTACCTTGCTAGCAAATGTTACACAGCCAGACAATCACAGCACTAATAGAACGGTAATGAACTTGTGCCTTACTAAGTATGTTTACATCCGACTGCACATAATATTTTACCTCATAATGTTTTTTACATATTTATTTTTAGTTTTGTAATTATAAACACACGTGCAAAAGCCTCATGTGCAATAACTCATTTATTGACTTTGCACTTTTTACTGCCTTTACTGTATTGTTGTTTTGTATTTGTATGGCAATGTTATGTTGTATTGTTTTGCACCATGCATACAATTTCGCTGTATTCATACAGTGACAATTAAAGGAATCTTGAATCTTGTTAGCTATGTAGCTAGCTATGGCCAAATTGTGGCTCTTGTAATTTAAACTGGGATTATTATTTTACACCCTATGGTGAAACATACAGTGTGGACCTGTCTCTACCATGCAGTGAGAGTAGTTATAAAAACCGGGTTGAAGTGATCTTTTTTATCTGACCGCCTGCTCTCCTACAGCTCCTCTCAGCTCCAAATGTCACTGTAAATTGCAAAATATGCATTATTAGGCTCTTACTGGAAGTTGCACTGTTTTCTACTTCCTTTTCTACTCTTTACAAGTTTGTTATCTCTGGGCTTTGGAAGGAAGTTGAGTATGACGTGATTGTGTTGGGCTTCCCACAGATCAATGAGCCAATCGAGGAGCTAGCAGAGTTAGCTCGGCCGATGACATTCAAGGTTTCAATGGTGAGTACTTTTCAAAATGCATGCAACTGCTCTGATTTAAGCATTATCTCATCATCTATATCTCAGCCAGAGCAAATATAAGCCCATTCCCAAACAGAGTTTGGCTTGAATATCTTACTCTAAATGACTAATTGTATTTAGATCCTGCATTAAATGACCACCGATAGTTATGACAGGATTTCAGAGGTGAGTTATTTCTGTACCACAGCTCTACATTTTCTGTATTTTAAACTATAGGACTTCAGTTCCACTCTGCAGAATGGACCACAGCACATGCCCTACAGTAACCTTTTTCCATCTCCCTCTCAATTCTCGATACCAACACCCCAGCCTGCTACAGCAACCCCAGCCCGTTTCCCATTGGTTAGCCCCAAGGCACAGAGGAGCATATCTGTAGCCAACCTTGACGTGCTAAACTAGGACGCTGAAGGGGACAGAAATGGGAGGAGAAGCAGGGGAGCGAGAAGGAGGCGAGAGAGGGGGGGAAAAAACGTAATGAAAGGCGGGTGGAAGAGTGGCGGAAATACGGAAGTGAGGATGGAGAGCAGAGAAGGGGACAGAGTAAGATAGGCAAAGAGGGAAGGTGGAGAATAAAAAGGAGGGAGAGAACAGGGGGGAGATTTGTACTCTGCGCCTGGTCTCCATCTCCTCCTTTCTCTGCTTGAAAACTGGAAAAATCAATACACCCACAGTCTAGTGTATCCCCACATGAACTGGATCATTAAAAATATATAATCAAAACACCCCACCATCATCTTCCATCACTATCACCATCATGTGAACGGGCACGGATGTGGGTATGTCACCAACGTGCCTGCAACAATGTAATAACCCAATCAATGGCCTTCTAATTATTTCAGTGCCTCGGTTAATCGTCCAGTTAAAGCGGTCTTTCAGCCTTGACTCTCAGAGAGGCGCGCGGAGACAGGATGCTTGTTAACAGATGCACACAGCAGAACCGGGCTGTTGTAATAAGAATATCTGACTTCTTAGCTTCACAACTCAATCCAACTCAGGGTCGCAGTGTTGCCTAGTAACGATGGCACACTACTGACCTTATCTATGTGGTCATAAAAATGTATGAAGGAGCCCCCCCCCTCCTCATTCCTCGCCTTCAAACCTCCTCCCTGCCTTCCTACAACCACACTACCACCCTCTCCTCCTCTCTGACTAGCACCTAGCCAGGGGGCGAGCACCCTCTGCGCTCCTTCCCCTGTCAGGGCAGCTCTGCGGTGGGTGTTATCTGCTATCCCTGTATTTTATTAAGGCGAAGACGCATGTACACTTTTGCAAAAAACACAATGCGCTTTTGTGCACTGTACACTCGAGGTACATGCACGCAGAACACAACAGATACAGCGCTAGTGGGCGGGTGGTGGGAGGCTGGAAGGATGCAGATTGCATGCTATGAAACTGATAGATAGCTGTAAGAACAGAGGGACACAGTGAAGCGCAAAGGAGACTCAAAACCACACCGCAAGGTGAGTCTGTGCATCAGCCTTCATGAGAATATCACTTCAGAGTGGAATCATGCTCTGCAGAAACATGGCAGACTGTGAGGAAATATAGGAAGATCACCTCTGCAGTGATTCAGATATACTGTGTTTGTGAAAGCTATTTGCCAGTGAGATATGAGATGTATATGATCTCTATCTTCTCATGAGTCCTAAGAGACAGTTCCTCTAATTGGCTATCACCTTGGAGATACCCATCCTAATGAGGAAACTAACTCCAGGTGCTGCACCTGATATAACCCCTGAGAGGCACAGGGGGAGTGTGACACATACTGTATACACACACACCTGCTCCATCTGTCTGCTTTACAATTAGCACCGTCAGGCCATGCTACTGTATGTCACGATGTTCACCGCAAAGTCAAAGCACAGATCTGAAAACTGCTTCTATGCAATTTATTCCACAGGGTTACAAAACTGAGAAGAAGAGACATAACGTTTTTCAGTTCTGTGCAAAAAACTATCTATATACTTTAGCAACATTTTACAAATCAACATCTAACATCTATTATTATACAAATGAGAGAGACAGTCACACATGTAAGAGACAGTGGTGGAATGTACTCTGCTCAAGTAAAATGATGAGGTACTTTACTTGAGTATTTCCTCTTCCTGCTACTTAATACTTCAGCTTCACTATCTCAGAGGGAATTATTGTACTTTATACTTCACTACATGTATGTGACAGCTTTAGTTAGTTATAGATTATTACAAAATATTACTACAACAATCAAATAATACATGGATGATAGATTTAACTACCCAGCAGTTTATTAAGCAAGGAATATAAGATTTTCCTTTACTAGTTGTTGCATTAAAGTGAGGACACATTAATGCATGTGCAAAAATATAATTATAATCCTAAGATCTTATATATTATTATGAAACGGGCTCCTCTGCAGGATGAGTTTTCTTACTTTTGGTACTCTTAATGAATTAACATGCACAAAAAAACTATAGAACACAATACAGGAAAGGGAAAACCCCCCAAACGCATGTAAGCAATAGGCCTGTTTAATAAAGTAAAAAAACAAACTACTTTTCAACCACTGAGAAAGAGATCATATCTGTGTATGACCTCAGATGGACTGTCACAGGGTCAGAGACACACCGCAGTTTTAACCACATTTAACAACAGCTGCATTAAGCCGTCAGCAGAACTAACAGAGTGCGCTAACTGTTGACAAACTGCATCTCAATAATGAGGATGGCCACAGCCTGCCACCGCTCTGCTGCCCACTACTACTACTACATCTGCTCTGAGGCACTCGGCGCATCAGGTGGGCCCGGTGGTATTTGAACAAACACAGACGGCATATGTTTGTGTGTGTAAGCGTGAGAGTAACTAGGGACACTGGTGAGGGCATGAGTTGTGCCTTGAGGCGAGGAGCAGAAGGGGTGGCAGGGCTAGACGCTTGCCTCTATGAATCATCTACGTGCCACTAATGCTTTTCCTATGAATGAGCAAACAGATACAGATACACTGCAGAGAGGCAACGCTACCACCACGGGGGGAAGAGTAAGTGTGAGCAGCCTGTGAGACTAGCATCCTTAGTCATACTCCCGCCTGTCTGAGCAGTGAGCATACAGTTACAAGTAATTGATGTAAAAGAAAACAACAAACTAAATCAAAAGCAGCTGTCTATTATATGTCTGTGTGTGGTACCGGTGGATGTGCCGGGATGTACCCACACACCTGTTGTCTGGCTCGTCCCTCTCATCTTATTCAGGCTCCTCATTTGGGCTGCGCTCCTACAGCATGGGAATATGTACACCTTGTTAGGAGGTTGACAGCTCTGGCAGAAGGAGAGACGGGGAAGTAGCTTGTTATGAAGAACAGGCTAACTATATGCAGGCATAACAGATTACATGGTGTGGGATAACGTCATCAAGACACACACAAAAATGATTGCATCCCCTTACAGTTACATTAAAATAAACCGACTACAGTTACTTTTCTGACCCTGACTATATGTCAATCCATTATTTGCACAGAGTGATCACAAAAATAGACAATCTTTGAAATGTGGAAAGAAATCATCTCAGTCTAAATCAATTAATAAAGCAAGCCACATTATGCCAGTTTTAATATTTGAAGCTAAAAGCTAATTGACCCTACCCGCCCTGCTAATCAAGCAGCATGGTAGACTGGATATCAAAATGAGATTTGCCTTAGAAACATGTGGCCGGCCTGCTCATTATGACCTTCCCCGTCTGTAATCCTCATTGGCCGCTCATCCAGCTTTGTCATGCCTGCGCTGCAATTACACTGCATCTAATAACACAGGGAAATTCAGCAAATCTCTGATCAGCATTAGCCTATAGACTTACCGTGATTGGGGCTGTCTGAGGGGCTGCTTATCACAGCGATGTGGGACAGAGAGCTGGGGTCAGACACAGGCAATAAAGCTTATTCAGGGCTTCATAATGTACCGTTTGTCCTGTAAACACTATATTTGACTGAAATTTGAAAATAATTACTCCATGTTATACTCAATTTAAAAGGTTAATATGCAATATTCATTTCTTGTAGAACGTTAAAGTGGCCCTCTGAGGCTTTTGGGGGTTTTCCGTTTCCTGTAGTGCGATATATAGTTTTTTTGTGAATGTCAATGGTCTGCAAAGGCTAAAAACCACGTGTTTCCTCCAGAGGGAGCGTCTCAACCTAATCACACAACTATATAATTCATATTTTTAATTACGTGCAGCCACTAAAAAACATTAAATATGTTGAGTTTATGTGTGTTTAGGTCATCATGTCTGTAGTTAAGACAGATATGAGATAATGTGGAGCTCTCCTTTTCTCTCATCAGCTGTAATGATCAGAGCTGTGAGGATTAAGTACCAATGTCCCAGTAAAGGAGCTTTGCACGGCCAAATGTAGGACCACTGGCTCTACTAAGCTGCCTAATTTACTCACACACACAAAACTACATCAACACACACATACACAGAAGATGCAACAGCAGCCTCAGAATGGATTAAAGGTGGAGGAATGGTATGGAGCGCCTTGTTGTGGCCAGCAGAGGGACTGCAGGAGCAAGCTGCGTTAAGAAATACAGAGGCACATTGTTAAACTATAACCAATGACAAAAGTAGAATAAAGCAATGGAGGGGCAATTGCAGGCTTGGGGAGTAATAAGATACATAACTGGAAGGATAACAATGTTGGTAAAACCTAAAAAGAGCACATAGTGTTTGTTTTAAAAGAGATTGTATTTCTTGTCTGTAAGCTGTTCTGTTCTGTTGTGTGAATCTAAACACCTACTGCCTGAATCTGCTTTACGGTTTTCACTTTCTTTGGTTCCTTGGTTCTGTTTTTGATTCAGTAGGTGAACCTATATGTTCATTAAGAAAGTGTGTGTGTGTAGTAAATATGTTAGCTTAGATTTATTTATTTTTAAACTGTAGTATGTGCTCATGTGTTTCATTGTTGGTGTATAGGCTACTGCCTGAATATGCTGAATGAAAGTGAAATTATTATTGAACATCTCTGAGCAGAGCACACATCTTGGTTTCTTTCTTTCTATGGTCACATTGTTCTGTTGTCTTACATAATACACGTAACTAAACATCTTATTGATATTTATTTCCTCTTGTATTTATTTGCATTGCATTTGATATTGAGATAATCCAGGTTACATTCTTATATTTTGATACTCAGATTAGGGTCTGGTTACATGTTTTAAAGGTAAATAGTAATTGTAATGGATCACACTTTTACAGTCACCCTCCCAAATCTGCCTTTTAAGACGGATTATCAATCAAGGGAACCACTATTAGACCACTGAACAATGCTTTCCTGCTGTTTTCAAACTCTACGGCTGAGGAAGTATCTCAAAGTCACAGCGAGGAAGAAACAGGAATTGTGCTTAAATGGGTCATTCACAAGACCCAGTGCATGACAAGCAACACACTGGAAAGATGATCTTTTGTGGTCACAGTCTTGCCTCATAATATTCAGGTTACTGTTACTATAGTGTTCAGCTTCAATGAGACAGAGAGCCAGAGAGGGAGATTGGGCGAACATGTGACAGTGTAACTGTGGACTCATGAGGAGTCCAGAGACAGACAGTGGGTGTCTCTGTGTGAAACAGGCAGCATGGAGAAGGCCTATGACATTGATCTGGCCCTAACACTGCAGAGTTTCCGCCAGAAAAGTTGTTAGGCCCAGTAGCAAGTATCCTTTGACTGGACCCAAGGGCGGATTATGAGACAATTGTCACTGGGTACAGACATACAAAAGGCACAAACTGACCCTAAACTGGAGCAAGACACAAACACTTACTGCCCCTCAGTGGTGGAAAGTACATTTACTAAAGTACTGTACTTAAAGAGGACATATTCTGCTCCTTTTTAGGTTAATATTCGTATTTAGTGTCTCTACTGGGACATGTCTCCATGCTTTATTGTTCAAAAAGCTCTTTATTTTTCTCATACTGCCTGTGCTGCATCACCTCTTTTCACCCTCTGTCTGAAACCAGAGCCCAGTCTGCTCTGATTATTATTGTTATTATTATTATATTTTGAAATTGTGCGTAACAAATAAAAAAATCAATAGTTGTTCTTATGCATCTTTATGTGGTTGTGTGTTTTCCTTTTTCTTTTACTGGTTTTGTTTGCGTGATTCGCACATCGTAAAAAATGGGGGTTTTTCTAAGTTAAAAGACAGTATTGGTGGAAAACTGCACCTTCATTCTGGTGCCTTTGGTGTTAAGTTCACTGCTCAATTTGTTTAATAATAGGATGTTGAAAATAATTACCTTTCTTTTTTTTGTTCAACAAGCAATATGTTTTATTTTAGCAGTATAATGAAGGCAGGATGCTGTCAGAGCTGAGTGCAATGTAGTGTAGCGCTAAGTGAGTCTCTTTTCAGGATATGAGTCTCTTTATGTTCTTAAATGGTCGTTTTACTGTATAATCCAATAGTCTGTATAAGCCTGTAGTTCTGCCTTTCATACAACTGTGTCACTGTCATGTCAAATGAAGCAGATGGATGCAGGAATTATAAATGATTCTGAAGCTGCAACCTCAGCTTTCTCGGTCAATATCAGACACACTGAGGAATTTATCGTTTTTAATCAAATACATTTACCATCAACACTGATTGGATATACACAGGGCCCTCGCCAAAATGTACACTTTTGGCAGCTACCCAGGTCGAGATACATTTTTACAGTTTTTCTGGTGGAAAACCTGCAGGTTATGGGTGTAGAAAAGAGAATGCATTTCCTTTTCCAAGTAAGGGGTTTGTATGTTTCAGTCCAGGGATTCATTCCTCATATTGTAGTGTAAATAATCACTGACCAGCAGTTGTGCAGTGGTATAGAATTAACTACAGAAGCATGAAAGGAAATGCATGTGAATGCTGTGTGATGCTGAAGGCCATTATTTCTGGATAACTTAATCTAACTAAAGTTATAAATGCAATATGTGTATAATGAGGTCTTAAAACACATACATTAGGCTTGTTTCATTATATTGTATAACTGTGCATCCCATAATGAGCTTATGTGAGTATTTTGAGACATGGAAGGAGTTTGTACTGTAAACAGGTAGAGTTTTTATATGAGAATGAATTGTGTGGATTGGAATGGATTATAGCCTTACTCAAAATACAAACTGTAAATATAATCATAATAGGCTTATATTAATCGGTGTGCAATAATGAGCATTTTGAAATCTCAATAGGATTTGTGCTCTCTGTGGAAAACATGCGTTGTTGGTCTGTGGGGATTTTTTTCTCAAATTATAGAAGAAAACTCAAAAAGCATAAACATCTATAAAGATATGCAACATGTTACATATGCATTGTCTTATAAGCACCTGTGTTGTACTTGACCTGGACAGCATGTAGGCATCAGGTAGCAAGAAATGGACAGAAAACTTGCAATATAAACATTCACACTCACAGCACAACTATTCAACTGAATTATAAAGTTTTAAATAACTTGTGCTGGTGTAACATAGAGTGTCTGGTGTAAGCATTGACTGGTGACATTACAATGACAAGGGTACCATGTCAGGACAACCAAAGTCTATGGGCAAGGGGTGGAAAATTGGATTTGTAGTGTAAACGCGGATAGATTAAGCGATGCAAAATACAGTGGAACAATGTCTAATTTTGGAAACACTGTTAAATAGTGAAACACACATCCCTTGGTGTAAAAAGGTACCTGTCCGGTGTGTTTACATCAATTGAAGTTACTATGGTTGGAAATTGCTCACCTTTAAGGCTGTTAAAAAACCGGAGGTAATGAACGTCGACGCCACTGTGCCTTCAAAATAAAAGAGTCTCCACTATATATATATTAATAATAATCAATCAATAATATATATTGATAAAAGAGAAACAAAAACCGCTATCGTTTCATTTAAATTAAATATAATGATAAATATTGACGTTCACGATTCGAGTGGAGAACGTCATTGACATTAATTGATTAAATGTATTTAATTATTACTTATTATTTATTAATTTTACACCACTGGTTTTGAGGCAACATTATTGAAGATTTATATAAAATAAAATATTAAAATGTTGGTGTTTTCTCCTTTTCTCTTCATTTCAATGCGTTCGTTATTTTGTCCGTTACGCCCGTTTTGATCTATCTTATTTTGAAAGGTCCAACAACCGAAAGTGGTGTTTACTGTTTGAGTTAGCGTGACACAATTGGAGGAGGAGTGAAACTTATGGAGGCGAAACATCCCGGAGAAGAAGTTAATCGACTGCAGTCAAACAGTGACAGTAAAACAGTCAAACTGTGTGAACATGCCTGAGGGTTTCCCTTCTTCTTGACAGCGGAGAGGCAGCGTTTTCATGATGTCGGTCCCCACAGTGGAGGCGTTTCCACGATGGCTAAACTGAGCCGCAAACTTTAAACAAGGAGACTTCTCTTATGCCCGTTATCAACTTTAACTAATCAACACCACCATGGCATACTCTACCTTCATCTTCATATTTGCTTTTAGTTCGTACTTCGGCGTGTCCAAGTGTTCCTTCGTGATACCGCTGAAGATTTACCCGGGGAAGTTGAACGTCTCCTCGGAGCTGAGTCGCAGGGTCGTGTTGGCGGCCGATGGGACCGGCCTCTCGCTGGCCTCGGATCCCACCGGCACCGTGGACTTCCTGGACATGGTGGATAACCTGCAGGGAGACTCTGGGAGAGGCTACTACATAGAGATGGCTCTTGGTAATCCTGGGCAAAAGGTAATGTTATCACCAATGGAGGAAGAACTACTCAGAGTAAAAGTAGAAGTACCAAAGTGTAGGAATACTCAGTTTACAAGTAGCAGTCATGCATTCAAAATGTTACTGTGCAAAAGTGAAAGTGCAAAAGTATTGGCATCAAAATATACCTTAAGTACCAAAAGTAAAAGTACAGCAGAATGACCCTTTTCAATATGTAATGTATTCTTTGATTATAATTATTGATGCATTAATGTGTGTTAGTTGCTATATGGATCAATGATAAACAATATGATCAACACTAAAATAAGACTTTAGTTACACCTGGAGTGGAATACAGTCATTTAAATTGGTTCGACCTTTGACCTCTGAAATTGGCAAATCAACACAATGACACACAGCACAATTTGACAGGACTTTTGAAACAGAGTATTCCTAAACTGTGGTACTTCTACTTTTACTCAAGCACAAGATCTAAGTACTTGTTCCACCTCTGTATGTCTGTTTTTGTGTTGCACAATTCCCTTTCCTCTTTATTTTGTTAAGTTCATTTTTGAGGTACATGTACTTGACTTGAGTATTTCCATTTTATGCTACTTTTTTATACTCTCTCTACTACATTTCTTTTTACTCACTACATTTCTTTTTGACAAGATTAGTAATCATTAAAGTTAAGATATCCTTTACCAGCTGCAACGTGTAAATGATTGACATATTAATGCATCACTCATTTTAATCCAGTGATGTAATACATATTATTCCTTAAATGGCCACTTTGGATAATGAGTGCTTTAGATTTGGCACTTGTGTTAATTTTTCTGCTAACATCTTTACTGAAGTAACATTTTAAATGCAGGACTTGCACTTGTAACATAGTATTTTAACACTGCAGTATCATTACTTTAACTTAAGTTTAAGATCTGAGTACTTCTTCCCCCACTGGCTATATTCAGTCCCCTATGTCTGGCATGTTCTGTCTGCCGTGTGTGAACAGGGGCCGGTCCGTCCACCATGTGACCCGTTGAAGGGGGCTGACTGTTTCTGTCTCACCCCAGGGCTTCCTATTTAGGCCATTTTTTATATTAAATTACAACGCCTATTAAATGGCTGGTTAATACGACCCACATTAGAACAGGGACTTGGATCTTGGGAAGATTAAACAGTTTTTCTAACACTGTCCTTAAATAAATAAAATCATTTGATTGTTTGGAGGCCTGTCTGGAAACATGGCTGTGGGCTGCAGCAGCTGGATCAGGACTTTGCAGCCCTGGGGTTTGTAGGTAGACTAAAGCCCCGCTCACATGCACTCACATGCACTCACATGATGCAGCCTGTGAGGACCACTGTTTCTTAGCAGGCAGCTGATGGGATTATGAGGCTCCCAGGGAGTAAAGAGCTCCACATTTGTGCAAAACAGCCCTGATCCAGGCATAGTTGATGCTTATTTTCTTGTGATTGCACATGTGCTTTTTAAAATATGAACTATTCATTGACAGTGCACTTTAACCAACATTTCTACCTCAATGTAAATGTGCCTGAGTTAGCTAATGAGCTCATTTAGTCTGTAGTCTATAAGCAGACAATCAAATCCAATGTGTATGTAAATGCAGGGCCCTGATGAGGAAGTGTGATTACTCCTGGTTGCGTGTTTGGTTTCCTTTAGGCCATCTCTTAATTTACAATTTATTCTGCGTGTTATTTAAAATGCCTAACAAGATCATATTAATGATTAAGAAGGACTAAACGCTCCCGGAAGAATCGGCTGAGGGATTTTCCCATCAGTATTAAAAATACATGACACTTCAGGGTGTTGTAGGTTTAAAGCTGCATGTTGTAAGAAGATGTGTTTGAAATGGAGACTAAACCAAAGGTGAATTATCTCATTAATGACTTCTCTTCTTCTCAGGTTAAACAGATCACAGTGTCTAAGACTTTGTCTGCTCAGAGGCTTATCAGTGGTGCCTGCCCTGTGTCAACCTCGAAGAGGATAATGCAGAACTTGTAAAAGCACACAACCTAACAACCTGCCTTTAGTTGTACTTTGGAAAGAAATGCCCTAATATCTGCCATTCTGATCAAACAACACTGTTTAAGTGGTTGCTTATAAGAGAAAATTCTCCAAACTATAATCTGTTCAAAGCAACATTAAATTCCTCAGACAGCATAACACAGATAAACAATTGCACATTTATTATAATGACTCTTTTATAATTAATCCCCAGTACATCAAAGGATCAAATCATGGTAATGCTACTTACTTACACAAACAAATCCTATTTATTTTGCAACTCGATTAAATTATCGTATGGTAAAAAAACAAGCACATTCATTTAAAAAGAACATTATTCACATATTTGTTGTGTTCTTGATTTACCTGTCATAGCATTAAAAGCACAGGTGCAACTAATGATTGCTCACTTTTATTTAGTGTCCCAGAGAGCCATTTTAGTGATCCAGCTAGCACATTATCAGTACCCTGAAAGCAGCTAACCTATAAAGTACGAACATCAGTCTTTTAAAAAATCTTTTGCTACACCTGTGTTTCCTGCAATGTCAAAATTAAAGCTGATGCAAATGTGCGTTTGGGACCTGTGTCAGCTGACCAGTTTTCTGAATGAGCTCTGCAAAGTCTGCCTGAGTATGCCAAAGAAGAAGAAGAAGAAGAAGATTCAACTTTATTGTCATTGCACAGAGTACAAGTACTAGGACAACGAAATGCGGTCTCTGCATTTGACCCATCCTAGTGTTAGGAGCAGTGGGCTGCCATTATGTACGGCGCCCGGGGAACAGTGTAGGTAACCAGTGTCTTGCTCAGGGACACCACGGTGGCACTTGGTGTTTCGGGGACTTGAACTGGTGACCTTCCAGTTCCCAGGCCAAGCCCCTATGGACTTCGCCACCACCGCCCTGATGAAGTAAACAAATGATCTTTCGAACAATTATTACTTTGAATGTTTCTCACATGAATGATGCTTTATGCAGTATGTGCACACATATTCTCTGATATGTTAAATAGGATTATTTTCTGGTTCGCATTAGTATTAGTATTTTGTGCCTTTGCTGTGACATGTTTCCATGCTTTAATGCTTAGAGATGTCCAGCTCTGATTGGTTAGCTGGCCGGCTCTGTTGAGGTTGGTTAAACGCTTAGAGATGTCCCACCCCTTAACCTGTCACGTACAATGTGTTTGAGCACTAGCCAATAGAAGTGCGAGTGTTCCATAGTGATGTCATTATGTCACGGAGGTAAGGTTATGAGCGTACATCACAATTTATTTACTTACAGCAGTTATAATGTAAAGAATGGATGAAGTCAATGGTTTCACCTTTGGATATTTCTCCTCATATATACCATACCGCAATTGTAAAATCAGTCAAAACAATCGCAGTTAGATATCTTTTCCAGGTCGCCTCATCAGTTTATCATGCCAGTGCTCACTACACTTTGGTTGGAATTGGTTTTACTGTGCCAAAATGTCCTGTAATTCAATTCTATTGAGTTATTCTCTCAATATTATTCCATCTAAATGATGATGTGATAACAGGGCCGCGGTGTTAAATGAGGCACTATTCAAATGAGCCTCTAATTGCGACATCTGTTAGCGTGTGGCACAGCCAGGCGGAGGTGTCGAATGGAGAGCCTCACATCTGCTAATTGGTACAAACAGGTAGCAGATGCACGTTGCCGCCACGGAGCCTCTGCCAATTAAACAGCGAGCGCTCATCTGCAGCGGGGGTGGGGATTTGCCCGAGGCTCAGCAGCCGAGCTGAGGGAGGATAGAGTGACCAGAAAAGATAGACGGTGTGATGATAAGGAAATACCCCCATGCCCCCCCCCCCCCCCCCCGACACAAGGTTTCAGTATTTTCCAATCTGGCCTGTTTGGCCGGTTCAGGCCTGTTGTGAGTGGAGGGCTGCCATCTGGACGGCGGCAGCAGCAGGGTTTTACATGGCACAGTCACAGTGATGGGCCTCGCGCCCGGCCAATGAGGAGGAACTGATAAGCCTGACTCCCACAGACGGGCCAGCTGAGGCTTCCTGTGCCCTAATTGATGACACATAATTACTTATTGTTTTAGAATGACTTCATGCACACCACAGTATCAAAGTGGCAGTGGGTTACAAGGAATTATTTATGATACTTTCGAGGTTCCACATTGGAAACACCAACATACCAATCTGGTGTAGTGTGACATGTCTCCATGCTTTAATGTTCAAAAAGATCTTTCTTTTTCTCATACTGCCTGTGCTGCAGCATCTCTTTTCACCCTCTGTCTGAAACCAGAGCCCAGTCTGTTCTGATTGGTTAGCTGGCCAGCTCTGTTGTGATCAGTCAACAGGTTAGAGATGTCCCGCCCCTTAGCCAATCACATACAATGTTTGGAGAGCTGTTTGGTTAGCTGGTTGGCTCTGCCTATCATGTACAATGTGTCGGAGGGCTAGCAAATAGAAGCATGAGTGTTACATAGTGATGTCACTATGTTCCCAAAGTAAACAGAGGGGTTCAATGGAAGCATTTCAGGCAGGGGGGTGGTTGTGTTGGAGAGAAACTCCCTTTGGAGGGAACAGGGATTTTAGGATCTGCAGACCATTTACAGGCACAGAAAACGTTATAGAACGCACTACAGGAGAGGATACAACAGGGCCTCTTTAAGGATCTTATCAAAGGATGCTTATTTAAAGCTAATGCAATAGCACTTAAAATAGTTTGGATCTTGCTGTTCTGAATGTCGATCCTCTTGGTGGATTGCATTTACTCGAAGTTGCTTTGGATAAAAGCCTCAGCTAAATGACTTGTCCTGAAGTGCAGTATAAAGATGAGCAGGTTCTCATTGGACATGGTTTGGATGTGATAGCCTTGAGCAATTAAGCGTGTGGAGGTCTTCATTTAATTGTTGGAATTCTTTGTTCCTTGCCTGTCATACACTTTAAAGTTTTAAATAAACTACTTCCTGCTGTTCTGGTCTTTCTAAAACATTGTGAGCCAAAGAGGCAGACGCCCTGACAGATTGATTATAGCGGGGACGTTTTGTGAATGGGGTTTTATGTATAACCATAGACTGTGTCATGTGACATTAGTGAAGAGCCACAGTATGGACGCCTCTGTTGTTGAGTCATCAGTTGGCTGTGGGGCATTAGCTTTACGACCCCGTCATGGTGAGGAATGTGAGTGTAAATGTGGCCCTTGCTCAGAAGCGGAGGTGACAGAAGTATGCAAGCTAATTAGTTCCTGCTCATTTATTTAATGCCTGTAGGACAACATTATCCCAACTGCTGTTAGCTGGTCCCCACTGCGCACATGACACATACCAGGAGGGCTGGAGAGGTCATAAAGGCATGTCAGTAACCACAGGCAGGCACATTCGTCTCATAGATCACACATTAGTGAGCAATTAAATCAGAGGTTCATAGTCATTTCTGCATTCTCTATATAAATGTGCGATACTACTACTGTCAGTCTTTTGCACCTGATTTTTTAGGATTTATTTTATTTGTTTATGTATTGTTTCCGCTGTGGACGTTTGATAGTCTTCATTGTGTGTCTTTGATATTTCCAGTTGACTCTCCATTAACTCTGAATTGTGTTATTGTCCTCCACGTCTCTTATTATTAACATTATTATTTGTATAACTCGACCGTCTTAAAAGCTTAAAGCGTTCCTATTAATACGTCCCCCTGTTTAACTGCTGTTATTTTTACCCTGTGTCTCAGGAGCTGTGTAAGCGAGGGTGGGGTTGGAGTCAGATCCCAGTTAAAGCGAACTCTGTGTGTTTTTTCAGGTGAACATCCTGGTGGATACGGGCAGCAGTAACTTCGCCGTGGCTGCGGCAGCACACCCTTTCATTACTCACTACTTCAACACTGCGCTGTGAGTGTAATCTGATACACGAACTACAGGATATATCACACACACAATATTGACTTTTGGTTATGCTCTCATCATAGCTCTTCCAACACGGGCTGGGAGATTAATTATTACATTTATTTTGTGTATTATTTTTCCAGTGCTCTATATTGTGTGTGTATATATATATTTTATCAGCTTGAGTAAGTTGTAGCTGTGGAAAGCACACTGGTAAATGTAATATTCATCTGTTTATTATTCAATAAATGCCAGCTATATGTTAAACTGAGCAGGTGCTTCTGTAGCTTAATTGTTCTGCTCCTAATTATATTGTGTGTTAAGTAAGTGGTAAATAGATATACTCTATATTAGAGATTTCTCATCAAGTTCCTACAAGAACAGTCTGTTTAGTTCAGAAAATGATATCACTTTACTGCAAGGACAGGCAACAGATCAACGTGGCTTAAGAAAAAGAAAAACCAAGATATTTAGGATCAAAAATGTCCTGCTAGTAATTCCCAACTTTTAGAAATGAAACTGTAATCAGATTACATGTTTCTTTTATGTAACTGTAAGGGAATACAGTTAGTCTTTTGTATCCTTGTTGCGTAATTCTGTAATCTGTTACTCCAAAAGCCTGAGTACCACACATGTAGCTCTATAGCTCCCCTCCCTACCACAGGACTTTATGACTCATGTCTTCCCCCTGTGTTTAGCTCCAGTACATACCAGTCAGTTGGCAGGACTGTGGCTGTCAGGTACACGCAGGGAAACTGGGAAGGTGAACTGGGCATTGACAGCGTCTCCATCCCCAACGGCCCAAACGGGACCTTCGTCATCAACATCGCTGCCATCCTGTCCTCTGAAGGCTTCTTCCTCCCCGGGATCAACTGGCAGGGCATCCTGGGACTGGCTTATCCCATGCTGGCACGGGTAAGAGACTAAAATGTAGAGTAGCTGATGCTTTTATTAAAAGTGACTTACAATCAAACATGACAGTATACATTCAGAGCAGCAGAGTCATGCATTTGCAGATGTGCTGGTCAAATCATCCCAAAGAAACCCCATATAAGGTTTACTCTACTACATTTTGTCTAATTGCGGAAGTAACACACACATTGAAAACTTAAGTGTGGGCTCACAGAAAGCAGAACAAATCAGGTCCTTTCAAGTTAATCAAGAAATAGTGCGTTACTTCCTGCTGTCACACGTCTGTTAACGGAGTAACGGAGATCTTATCCGGGTGCAGTCATGGACATTTCACATGACAACAGAAACAGTTTTGTGTTTATGGTTTTCAGCTGCAAGGCGTAATAAGGCATTTCTTTCTGTAATATAGATTTCCAGTTTAAGATGCTCTTCCCAGCTTCTGCTTTGGATGTTTAGTGCTGAAGGGACGTAAACCGGCACAATGCATGCTTTCATTCTGCGCCGGGTACAGCAACCTTTGGGATCCAATGCCAGTGATCGCCGGGCAGATAAACGCACACTGACCTCTTTGTTCTGCTGCTGTCTCCTCAGGTTAAAATTGCCTGAGATCTTTCGTCATGCGTGACATTATAACACAACACTGACATGAGAACCTCTAACAACCTCCTCACACCGTGGTCAGAATATTGTTTCAATCAGGACTTCTATTGGCTAGCGCTCCAACACATTGTACGTGATAGGCTAAGGGGCGGGACATCTCTAAACAGTTGACCAATCACAACAGAGCCGGCCAGCTAGCCGATCAGAGCAGACTGGGCTCTGGTTTCAAGGGAAAATGTACCATCTTATAGCAGGAGTTAATAATTTCACACCTTCTCCCGTCTAGCCTGACCCGTCCGTGGAGCCCTTCTTCAACTCTTTGGTGCAGCAGCTGGGAATCCCGGACATCTTCTCCCTCCAGATGTGCGGTGCTGGACTGTCAGCCAGCAGCACAGCGGACCCCACAGGAGGCAGTCTTGTGAGTAGTCAGGAGGGGCTGAGGAGGATCTAGTAACTTAATAAAAAAAAGCTTTGACTGGAAAGTTTGGCCAAAAGAACAAACCCTCTGACCCGAACAGTCTGTGGAACATTACTCAACCGTACTACATCATTTTAAAGTTAAGTATTTTGATGATTATGATTTATAATCTAACCAGCAGAATATAAAGTTACTTATAATTGCACAATGGCAAACAAAGCGACTTGCAATGAGTGCAATGAATAATAAAGTTACCAACTAAGAACAACAAGAAAAAAACATAAGTATACTCGCATCAAAAAGGCCATGCCATCGTTAGTGCTGGTGCATTAGTTTCAAAGGTGCTATAAAAATAAAATAAAAAGTTGGTGGCTAGGTCCAACTCGCAGTGAAGGAGTAGGAAGTTGATTTGCTTTTAGAAACAACTTTGGTTGGATTTTAAAAACATAGAAGCTGCTGTCAGTGTGGTTCCTCTCCTGCAGGCCCGGTGTAGTTAGAGTAGAGCTAATTAAGCTAAGATAGCATCCTGCTGAGAGCAGGTCTGTCGCTACATCTCCAGCAGGTGACCCACTGACTCAGGCAGATGGATGAGATGGCGGGGAGCTTGGGTTTATGAATCATCTCAAATTGTAGAGGGATTATATACTGTACACTTTATACAAATAATACTTATTTAGATTTTTCTCTAACACAAGTTGACAGAAGGGCAACTATTGTCATTGTGACGACCTTTTACTTTGGTGATTGGTAGCTTATATTCCTTTAAAAAAAAAGTAAATACATGTATTCTTTTGTGTTGCTTGTTCTGACCCATTAGGGCTGATTACTGCAATTCTGCAGTTAGCATTGTCGCTAACAGGCGGACAGCCGTACCGAAATGCGCTTTGCTGTTGTAAAAATATATATTTCAATGGTTTATTATCACAGTTATATTATATTTTATATGTCACACAACATACCATGATATAAATCATAACGTTCTTTCTCAGCCCTGGAACTGAATCTATTTTGTAAAGCCCAAAAAATAAAAATAATCATGAATGTGTGACGACTAGTGGACAACTTGTAAAAGCTTTTAGTCGAGGCCGGCCTAATTCTTGGTAAGGAAGTGATATTTTTCACCATCAGTCATAACGTACGGAGGATCATTTTACTTATCCATCTTTAGAACATTCTAGTTTCACCACAGCAGACTCACATCAATAACATCGAACTTTGTTTGATACACTAACATAGTGTCAGTGAAATCAGATTCTCTAAGCACCATGGAAGTCTTTACCTAAGTCTTTATAAATTCTCCTACATTTTTCTTTGATCCATGACGTTTTACATCGAGGTTCAGGAAATGAAATAGTTTTGACTTGCTGCCATGGTTTTGACGCAGGTTTGTTCTTCCTCAGATCATAGGTGGGGCTGAGCCGGCTTTGTATCAGGGGTCCGTGTGGTACACCCCCATAGTAGAGGAGTGGTACTATCAGGTGGAGGTTTTGAAACTGGAGGTGGGCGACCAGAATCTGGACCTGGATTGCAGAGAGGTACACACAAACTTATCCTAAAAGCAGGAAAGTGTATTGTAAGGGTGATACCAGGGTTGGGAGGGTTACTTTAAAAAATGTATTCCAACCACACCGTCCTCCTGAGGAGCCTGCTGAACTGAAGTGCTCTTACACTGCACTGCTCCGTCTCTTTCAGTACAACATGGATAAAGCTATAGTCGACAGCGGGACGACACTGCTGCGTCTTCCTGCCAACGTCTTCAATGCGGTGGTAGACGCCATCACACGCACCTCTCTGGTAAGCTGCCGTCTCTCCGCAGACGGTGATGAAACATGTTGTCAGAGGAGCGATGCAGGGGAGGATAGCTCCCGTCTGCCGCTCAAGGACGCAGTCGCTTTGAGGGGAAGGATCACAAGTTTTCCCGCTATAAAAGATATGTGTGTGCATGCCTGTTGTTTTCCTCCTCCTGCTGCTTTATACATTTTACACCTTTTTGTAACTGCAAGCAAACAGAGCC
The DNA here is from genome assembly GCF_036324505.1 of Eleginops maclovinus. Taxonomy (NCBI): domain Eukaryota; kingdom Metazoa; phylum Chordata; class Actinopteri; order Perciformes; family Eleginopidae; genus Eleginops; species Eleginops maclovinus. The sequence continues at coordinate 6,088,746 of NC_086366.1, read as the reverse complement.
CAAGGTTAATTGGAACCTTGAAGCAACATTTTAATTAATAGACCTTGCAGATGAATCCCAAGTGGGTAAATGAAAGGAAGCAGAAGCCCTGTGTCGGTGCTGAGCTGACCTTCTGTTTCTGTCTCCCTCTGTCTGTTCCTGTGTTGCTTCTCTTTGGTTCAGATCCAGGACTTTTCTTCAGGGTTCTGGGATGGCAGCAAGTATGCCTGCTGGTTGAAGGGAGAGACGCCCTGGAGGTTTTTCCCCAAGCTGTCCATCTACTTGAGGGCCACGAACACCAGCCAGTCCTTCCGCATCACCATCCTGCCTCAGGTACCTGGATAAACACAACAGCCCATCAACCTGAGGGACACAAACCCTCCTCTGTACTCACTCTGCTCTGTCGTCTCGCAGCTGTACATCCAGCCGATCACAGACGTGGACGGCACACTGGACTGCTTTCGTTTCGGGTTGTCGTCGTCAGCCAACGGCCTAGTGATCGGTGCTACCGTTATGGAGGGCTTCTACACAGTGTTTGACCGAGCCCAGCGGAGAGTCGGATTCGCACTCAGCAACTGTGCAGGTGAGTGTACAGGCAGGACTACTGATAAGAGTTTTGGGAATAATTGTATGTTCCGAAATTGTAAATGAACTAATTGGTTATTGTGTATCTCAAAACATTGGTTAGAATGGTAATCTGTCAACAAGAGTCATTTTTGGATGATGTTTTACAGATTGTTATGCCCAATTCATTTTTCTGAATCTCCCCCATTGGACTCTTCTACTTACAGAAAATAATGACATCACTATGTAACACTCGCGCTGCTATTGGCTGGCGCTCCAACACTTTGTGATAGGCGTAAGGGGACATCTCTAAGTGCACTAATCACAAAAGAGCCGGCCAGCTAACCAATCAGAGCAGACTGGGCTCTGGTTTCAGACAGAGGGTGAAAAGAGGTGCTGCAGCACAGGCAGTATGAGAAAAATAAAGAGCTGTTTGAACATTAAAGCGTGGAGACATGTCCCAGTAGAGACACTAAATACAAATATGAACCTGAAAATGAGCAGAATATGTCCTCTTTAACTTCACTTCAAAGTCCTGGCTACTTAACGAGAAGGAAATAGCAATGTATTATTTACCTGTACTTTCAGGTTCACTGACCAAAGCCCAGAGTATATCCGGTTGATCGGGTAAATGTTAAACCTTAGCAACTTTACTTTAGTTCTATGTCAATATGAGCTTGGGCGAGGCTTAGACTCTCTCCTCTTAAAGTACAAAGATCACTTTTGTTCCGTATTAAGCAAACAGACTGAAGGATGAAGGCTTGTGACAGGAAGGCTTTAATTTCTGTATGTTCAGGTCAAATCGAACAGGAGAACTTTAAGGGTAAAACAAATACCCTTAAATGAGGAAGCCACCTCAAGTCAGTATCGTGTGAGCGATTATTCCTTTAGTTTATATTTGGTTTAACTGTATTCAGAGCTGAAATTATTATTATTTAGGGCAAAAGTCAGAGTCTGGTGGCGTCATGAAGAAGCATGGGAGTTTTTGTCTTAACCGCCATTGTAGTCAGCTTCTCCCTGTTAGGATTACTTCGTTCAGGAGTTTTTACCAGGAGCCTCTTTTCACCCTCTGTCTTAAACCAGAGCCTGCTCTGATTGGTTAGCTGGCTGGCTCTGTTGTGATTGGTGAAGCGCTTAGAGATGCCCTTAGCCTAATAGAATGGTTGCACGAGTGTTCCAGAGTGATGTCACTATGTTCTGGATGTAAACAAAGGTGTCCAATGGAGGCGTTTCAGGCAAGGGGGAGTGTGAGGCAGAGAAACGTTGGGATTTTCGCCTTCGTAGACCATTTACATGCACACAAACCTACGGAACACACTACAGGAAAGGAAACACCCTAAAAGAATAATAGGGCCTCTTTAATACCTTTTCTGTCCTGTCTTCCTCTGCAGTGAGCGGTGGAGTGGCCCTCTCAGAGATCGCGGGGCCCTTCTCAGCAGCAGACGTGGCGGCCAACTGCTCCGTGGGGCCGCAGAAGGATCCCCTCCTCTGGATGATCTCCTACGCCCTGATGGCGGTGTGCGCCGTGATCCTCATCATCCTGCTGCTGCTGCTGGTGCTGCCCTGCCGCTGCAGGAGCCGCTCCGGGGAGATCACCGACGAGTCCTCTCTGGTCCGCCACCGCATCAAGTGACTGAGAGGAAACGGACTGAGGAGCAGCGAGCAACAGACCAAATCCACGGAGGCGGAGAAAGATGTGACGCTCGCCTCTGAAAGTCTGACTGACACTAAACTGCACTCCTCAGTTGTACCCCATGGAGGTCCACTCAGATAAACTGACTCCTGATGGGAAACCACAAAAACATTGCCTCAAAACAGCTGTTGTGCTGTTCATGGTTCACATTTCTTCTTCGGTGGTGCCTCTTTCTTATTCTCTTTGTCACAACATGTCATACAGTGGAGGAAATAAGTATTCGATCCCCTGCCAATTTAGTTAGTTTACCCACTTACAAAGACCTGAACAGTCTGTCATTTTTATGGTAGGTTTATTTTCACAGTGAGAGACAGAATATCAAAAAACAAATCCAGAAACGTACATTCAAAAAAAGATATAAATGAATATGCATTTAATTAGGGGAAATAAGTATTTGATCCCCTTGCAAAACATGCCTTAGGGAATGAGGTTATCAGCCAATATTTTACGATACCTGGCCCCCTCCATCCTCCCCTCGATGCGGTCAACCGCCCTGTCCCCTTAGCAGAGAAACCCCCCCCAAAGCATAATGTTTCCACCTCCATGCTTGACTGTGGGGATGGTGTTCTTGGGGTAATAGGCAGCATTTCTCTTCCTCCAAAAACGACATGTCGAATTGATGCTTGAGATCTTGATTTTGGTCTCATCTGACCACATCACCTTCTCGTAAGCCTTCTCTGAATCCTTCAGAGGATCACTGACAGACTTCAGACGGCCTGTACATGTGCCTTCTTGAGCAGGGGACCTTTCGACCGCTGCAGGATTTAATCCATTACGGCGCAGTGTGTTACCAATAGTTTTCTTGGTGACTGTGGTCCCAGCAGATCATTAACAAGTCCCTCCTGTGTAGTTTTTGGCTGACCCTTCATCTTTCTCATGATCATTGATGCCCCAAGAGGCGAGATCTTAGATGGTGGAGCCCCAGATTGAGGGCAATTGATGGTCATTTTGTGCTACCAAAATTACAGACTGTTGATGTCTTTGTAAGTGGGTAAACTAACTAAATTGGCAGGGGATCAAATACTTATTTCCTCCACTGTATGTGACACAAAGAAAGACATCCTTAGAGGCTAAGGAGAAGAAAAGATGCAATTTCTACACAGTCTGCAGCTGGAAAGGTCATAACCTGTGTAGCTTCAGGACAGTTTTTCCTGATGGGTATGAGTTGCTTTTGCTCAGCTAGAAACTGTTGTTGTCTATCAGTATTGCAACTACACCGACTCAGTTTGAGTGTATTTTGAGAGAGCACTAAAATCAAACTCATGCTTATTTTCTTTGGACCCATCAAAAGGTATTCTGGGAAATATAGGACATTCTCGTTACAGACAATCACAAGATGCTTACGGACAATTGATGCATTTTGAACCATTTTAAAGCTACTGATATTTTTCTCTCGAGGCAAACGTTGTATTATTCATTTCTAAATGCACAACCACAAATGTGCCTTCTCAGTCTGATTTACTACAGTGTGTGATCAATGAAGGAACGTTTCTTATATAAAGTGGTGCAGTACTGAGGTTTTTTGTAGCTTGAAGAAGAAGTTAGGGCTCCTGACAAAAATCTGTTCTATTTTTCATTGGATTTTGCAGAAAAATAAGATCTGGGGCAGACAAGCCTTTATGAAACGTACACATTTGATCAGTAGGATAATCTCTGCGCATTTACTTTGGGAGTAAAAAGCTAACGTTAGGCTATAAACATACTACAGCACGGTCACCACCGCTAAGCTAAAGGTGGCTAATGTTGTTCAGTCGTGTCATTTAGGACGCTTGTGAGCAACCGCTGTTTTTGTCGCTACTTTGATTAAACTGGAAGTGGTAAAATGCTGACTCATCTCCATGTATAAGGACTTATTCCTGCACCGCTCTTCTTTGAAGTAAGATTAAATTGAAAGCCTGCCTGTGTGTGTTGAAGTAGAGAAAAGCTGCTCAAACGATCACTGTTAATAGGAGAATATTTGTACACACGTTTACAGCGCCTGTAGTGCCTTTAAGTCTCACTGCTGATAAACACAGTCAGCTGAATTGCACTTTGTTTCTAAAGTCAATCAAAAGTGTATCATAAAACTAGAGATCAGTATTTTTTGATCAGTTATGCAATGTGTTGTATTAATGTCATTTTACTACTAATTCTGTCTACGTTTATTTAAATCTCCCTGAATGCGATTGTATTGTAATCCCAAATCTTACATTTTTGGCACATATGTATGTATTTATACTGCTCATTTTATACAAACAGTACAATTAAAGGCAAGGTTTTTTTTGAAAATGACACAAACACACACTCCTTCAGTTGACTTCAATTAGCTGTCTGCTGATTTGTTAGCAATAAAAAAAACAAGGTATCATTTTACACAAGTTCATATGTTAATGAATAAATATGACACGTGCTAGATCTCATTGTCTTTCCAAATTCAAAGTTGTCAGATTGAAGGTACACTTGTATCTTTCAATGTTGGCTTATTTATAAGTGATATCTTTGGTGCCAAAATCCTGCTTGTGCCGCAAAAACTTGTGACCAAATCAAAAATGTAATGTAATAAATTGAACGCAATAAAGATATCTTTGTGTGTGAGTTAAATCAGAAACCAAAGCATCCTTTAGGTCTATGGGGACAAGTTTGATGTGACTTCTTGAGTTTACACATGGTATCTTCATTGGCTAACAAACCTATTAAGTGAAAGAAAAAAATATATCCACAAATATATAAAAATGGGACAAATATAATAACTGTTCAGGCTTTTGTCTAAACCGGTTAACGGGGGTGCTGCACCCTATTTCTTTAAGGGGTCCTATTTTGTTTTCTGTAATTTGTTCTATAGGTTTTTGTGCATGTAAATGTTATGCAAAGGTTAAAATGTGGTCCCTCCATACTGAAAATGCAATTTTCCCCGTAAAGTGAAGCCAGAAAACCATATTTCTGTCAAAAATGGTATAATCACTCCAAAATATTGTGTGAAATACACCGTCAGTGTTTTCGCAGAGCTCCGACGTCGCGTTGTTGTTTACAGGCGTCATGTTCTCGCGAGAATTGATGTAACCTACGTATACGAGATCAGCGCCCAAGTAATGCTCTTATATTATATCTGTCTAGAAAAAACTCCTGCTGTCAATTAAAGAAAAAATAAGATAATAATAAGAACACATAGTGAATTTGAGCTTCTGACATGTATTTGAGCAAAACATTCTGCATTAAATTATGAATGAACAGCAACCGATAAAAGGAATATATAGACAATAAGTTATGTTTCTCTGTAAAAAAAAAAAAAGGAATCTGAAGTCGTTGGTTCCGTTATCAGCCATCTTGATGCTTCTGTTAAAGAAAAAATATGTTTAAAAACCGTAGGGATAAAGTAGTTTTACAGTCAAATTGAAGATGAATTACACATTATATAAACTCAGTTTTTATTAAGAATACAATGTGTATTCGCCCAGTAAAGTAGACTAGCAGTATGGAGCATTTATTGGAATCTGATATTTATTTTTGATATCTTTTTAGTTTGTTTTACCTTCATCTGATGATAAATCCAGTCCAGGAAGTAGGTGACGCTGCCATAAACTCTTGGTCTGTTCTGCTCGTTGCAGTGTTCCCCCCAAATATTGTCCCCTATGAGCCACCATACTCCGTCTTTCAGGGACACCATAGGGCCGCCGCTGTCAGTCTGAGACAAAAAAATAAAATGAGGGATATTTTTATCGACGACAGTCTATAGATAGGTGGTGGAAGAAGATATTCTACTTAAAAGCAGCAAAAATACTCTAGTTATAGTCCTGCATTCAAAAGGATACTCAAATTACTTTAACCGGCACTGTTTTTCTTTTGGTTTTTTTCCCCTTTCCTATAATGTGTTCTATAGGTTTGTGTGCATGTAAATGGTCTGCAAAGGCTGAAATCCCTCTTCCTCCATTGGACCTTTATTAACTTCGGGGGTCATGGTGACATCTCGATGGAACACTTTGGGAACGCTTCTATTGGCTAGCGCTCCAACAAATTGTAAGCGATAGGCTAAGGGGCGGGACATCTCTAAGTGGTTGACCAATCACAACAGAGCCGGCCAGCTATCCAATCAGAGCAGACTGAGCTCTGGTTTCAGACAGAGGGTGAAAAGAGGTGCTGCAGCACAGACAGTATGAGGAAAATAAAGAGCTTTTTGAACTTTAAAGCATGGAAACTTTGAGGAACAAAATACAAATATAAAACTTGAAAGTAAGCATAAAAGGGCCTCAGTTCTTCTTCCACCTCTGCATATAACCCTTATTAAGACTCCTACCATTAAGTTTGAAGACGTTATATTGATCTTAATCTCTCTTTTTGGTGAAATCCAAACAGATAATGCTTGTTATTCAGCACTAGAGGTCTTCTAAGGTTTCTCAGGAATATAAATAAGACATGATATCATGGTCAGCTGCCACCTCAGCACTCTGACTTTACATTCATTGTTGATTGGAGTGTATGAGCGGTTTCTTTTGAGTGTGTGTGTGTGTGTGTGTGTGTGTGTGTGTGTGTGTGTGTGTGTGTGTGTGTGTGTGTGTGTGTGTGTGTGTGTAACTGTTTATCTGAAGCTGTTACCATGAACACAACATAATGCAGGTCTTGTTTGACCAAGCCTCGAAGCATGTTACACAAGAGCATGGGAATGCATCGGCCTCTTTGAAGAACAGGAAGTGCAATTTGTGAAAGAAAACTGGAATTGTACCAGAAAATATGTGATTATAAAGACCGTTTGTTTCTTTCTCTCCGAGTACATTTCCACAGGATCACTCAGGTTTATTTAAAGAATGTATTTACAGCTAACACATAAACATATTAACCCCGCGGCAGTCACACTGCAATCGTCTGGCACTTCCTGTCAAATTAAAACAAACTGAATTTAGAGTCATGTCTTCATTGATTAAAAATGAGATATATTTTCATCCCAAATTAGGAAATAGTTTCGGCACAGCACCAGAAAGTGAACAGGTATTACACACAAGTTAAAAATAAAATGAAATACAAATAGAATGAAATAAACAACAATATCAAGAGCAGAAAGGATAAAGTGCTGAATAAATAAGAATACTGAATACAAAAAAATATGAAATGAACAAATAAATGAATATAAATGTATTTCCACATAAAATATAAATATTAAAATGATAATGAATATAAATGAGTATATACATTTTAATATACATTGCATGTCCAGACCTCTATGAGAAAGGAAAGTGTGTTTTTTCTTACGTGGCACATGTTGATTCCTTCGTCTGCTTCTGTGGCACAGAGCATGTCCTGAGTTATCCTCCCATTGTAAGAGACGGAGCGGTTGCAGTTTGCAGCATCAACAAGAGAAACCTGAGCCTCCATCAGGTGAGGAGCGCCTGTCAGAACAACGAGACATTAGACAAGGAATTCAAAGTGTTACTGAGTATTTCTGTCTTGCTACTATTACTTAGGCAAACAATATCTGTTTAGGTACTTCTTCCATACACATTTTCATTAAGTAAACAGTACAGTGAGTGCAGGATGAGGAATAATAAAGACTCTGGTGCCATCCTGTGGTAGCACACCACAATGGAAGCAGCACGTAAAAGGAAAAGTACTAATGCTACATTTAAATAGCATTCAATGGTTTCAATGTCTGATATCTTCACAAAACACGCAACCAAAATGTCTCACCTGTGTTTACGGTGCGACTAAACTCTGTTATCCAGCCTTTCTGAGGAGCAGAGACGTAAACACCAACGTTTGGGAGGCACACAGCTCCGATATCACTGGAGGCTACGAGAGAAGAGGATATTTCTGTTGTTAAATATCACTGTGCGGAGTCTTTTAATCCATCAGATCTGAACACAGCACGCAGTATCACCTGGTTTCAAATAAATGAAATGATAGACACTCAGATACCAGTGTGTTGTTTAGGTTTTGGTGCAAGTAAATGGTCTGCAAAGGCTAAAAACTCTGTGTTCCAGAGGGAGTTTCTCGATAAAGTAAAAGTATAAAGTGATTAACTTCACCGATATGTTTTCTGTAAGTGTTCAGAACTGTGTTTGCCCCCCTGTGTGTGTGCATCTAGTTTTAAATCCCTATTAGCACCTGTGATGTGCAGGGGTTTGGAGAGCCTCATCAGAGCGATGTCGTTGCTGTGCGTGATGCTGTTGAAGCCTTCGTGGGTTATGATGCGGCTCACAGTGTAAGCAGGGTTAAACAGAGTGTCTGAAGGACGCACGACTCCAGCATACACCAGCCAGTCTGCAGCACCAGAGGTCCTGCAGGGGACCGACAGCAAAGAACCAAATCAAACTTTATTTATAAAGCACTTTTTATACAAAAGGTAACATTAAGTGCTTTACAAATCCAAAACAACAGTACATAAGAAGACATTTAGGTCTGTCTTTTTTTCCTAGTTTCACTTATTGCATCTTTGTTTGTTGTGTGACAATCAGACCAATCAGAGCAGACCTTAAAATAGGCCTTATAGGGCCCCTTTAAAAATGAAAAGGCCTCACCATGCCACACAGTGTGCTGCAGTGAGGATCCAGTAGGGGGAGATGACGGCTCCTCCACAGCGGTGGGAGCCCCCGACCCTCAGGCTGACCTGCCAGGGCCAGGCCCCTGGAGAGGCCTGCTGCACACCTGAGGCCCTGCTGGAGTTCACCCCCCTCCCACAGTCTGAGGAGAAAAGTGCTGTTAGAGAGGACGCATACACTGCTGCAGGGGTCACACACAATCGGCTCTCTACTCCATCAGTATCATAGTTCAAAGGGTTCATAATTAAAGTTTCAAAGGCTTTAGATTCAGTAATATGTGTTTTTATATGTCTTTTTTTTTTAGTACGACATATACAACTGTATATTAGAAACAGTTATCACATACCAGTGCAATGCAATGTCACCACACTGTTGTTGGGACAGGTTTTGCTGCAGATGGCAAAAAAAAGAAGGTGTATTTGAGGTGTTATTAGGTCTTTATTGATTCAAAATGAACAACTTTATCTGAACTCATCTCCACAAGGTCACTAACCTGAGCACGAGCTGATGCATTATGGGTGATTCAGGGTTAAGGTCAGTCTTTAATATTAAGAATCCATCATCAGCGTCAGTCTGCTGGTGGCCTGATTTAAAGTATGTGCCCCTGTCAAAGCACATAACAGAAAATATTAAACACAACAGTCCTTCACATGCATTGCAGCTTCTATATCCGGTAAAAACAAATCTTTAATAAATATATTTAACAGATATTACTAACAGCAACAGTTAAGTATCACAGTGAAGTGGTTAAAAACAGACAAAAGGTATTTATTTGTTATTCCTTCTCAATTTCTTTACGTGTATAAATTACATGGATGAAGCTGAATGAAAAATAAACGTTTGGCAAAAGTTTGAATATCTTTGCAAAAGTTTATTTTATTTCTATCTTTTTTTAAACTATTTATTTTTTCTGTACACTTTTATTTTATTTGGTGTTTTGTTGTTTTTTTCGTCTTTCATTCATATTGTCTTTCTTTTTTTGTTGCTGAAACTGAAATGAAAGTGATAACAAACATGGTACCTGCTGTATCCGACGTCCTGGCAGCTGGCTCTGCCCTGCTGCTCGCTCCAGCCCTGAGAACAAACGCTCCTCCAGTTCTTACCCTGAGTCCAGTAGACCTGCAGCAGGAAGCTGGAGCCATGCAGCCGCACTGCGCACACACACACACACACACACACACACACACACACACACACACACACACACACACACACACACACACACACACACACACACACACACACACACACACACACACACACAACACACAACACATTTTATTGTACCTAATCGACGCTTTCCTTCACTTACCAATAAATACCCAATTCCCTGTATGCAGATCTGCCTTCAAAACAAAAGCATGAACTACTACTTTAATAATACTTTAAATATAGAGCAATTTACAGAAATATCTTGAGTTACAGTTTGATTTAGGAAATATATTACTTAAACTGTTAAGATACTTGTATTGTTTTGACATAAGGGCCATTTCCTGTCTTTCTCCTCATCTTATTCCCCAAGCCTTTCAAAATAAAAGCCCCACATAGAAACAGTATTTCAAAAGGAAGCTCAGAATAATGCTTGTTTGTGGTTTTGTTTAAAGGAGCTTGTTTACCACAGCTTGCTTCGTCCTGGCCTGCAGGGCAGTCCTTCACCCCGTCACACCACTGAGACTCCCACACACAGCTGCCGTCCCCACACTGCCTCCCGTGCACGCAGGGCGAGGAGACTGAGGGCCAGAGGGGACCAGGTTTAATTCACAGAGAGGATGTAGCAGCACATGAGTTATAACAGCGGATATAAACGGTGCACTCACAGTAATAAGCCAGGAGGATCCCAGTGATCAGTGTGAGCAGCAGCAGGCAGATCACAGCGACCACAGTGAACCTCACACACCTCTGTTTCACACCTGACAGGAAACACACACACACACACACACACACACACACACACACACACACACACACACACACACACACACACACACACACACACACACACACACACACACACACACACACACACACACACACACACACACTGAGACTGGAAGAACATTAACATGTATGCTGTTGACAGTTACATAAATTGAATCTATTTTAGTTATCATCTTGTACATCTACAGTTAACATCGGATTAGTTACATCCATCAGACCTTCTGCACTACCTTTGCGTTTGGGGATGGAGGGACTGATCTCAGGTGGAGGTTTCGGGGCCAGATGATGAACATACTGCGGCTGAACATCAGATCGATCGGCTGGAGGGAGTTCCCTCCCCCCGTCTTCACCGATAAAACAAGAACCCGAGTCGAGGTACTAACAGAAAAAACACATGTGACGAGAGAGAGGAAGCTTGTAATGATGCTGTTTTAAACAGGGCCTGTTATGCTCTTCCCTCTAAACATTCAAATAAATACCTTTTTGAACATTAAAGCACGGAAACATTTCACAGTAGAGGCACTTGAGCACAATAAGCCCCTTTAAAAATAACCTTTAAAACTTTTTCCAATGGTGCAAATAAATGGATATTGGGCAACCAGTCTGCCAACATTAATTCGACTGTAATTTGAGATTTTAGTTCAAATAATTGTAACATTATATTTGTACTTATAAGTGTGCAGGTATCTATATATTAATGAATATGTAGGCATGGTCCTTGATTGGAGGAGAAATAATAATAACAAATATTACTACTAATAATAATACTATTATTTAAATTGAATTGGAAAAACAAAAGCCAAGTTCTTGCAGAATTTCATAAACAAAACAGTACACATAAAATAATAATTATTTAAGTATGAATAAGACTTGCTCTACTTATAAGTGCAGCTTAATTATTGACAAGTTCTTCAAACTCATATAAATAAAATAAGAACTTACCGGATTGGTCGTCATTTTCAGTTTCAACAACTAAACCTTATGATTTACTGATGGATGCAGCGGGAAGGGTCTTCCTGAGAAAGTTGCATGTAAATAATCTGGTCCAGTCCAAGAGTCATTAAAGCTAAAAGAGACGTTTTTGAAAGATATAATTCTGGTCTCTAGCATCTCCTCCTCTTCTGCTCTGAGTTTTCACACCACGGCGATAAACACAAAGAGTGTATCTGATGTTCAGAGTGGCCACTCCTCACACTTCAGCGGTTTGAAGTGTCCCTCCTGAGCACACACAGAACACAATGAGCAGCGTCGCCTCATCTAAACTGGTGTTATCTGCCTCAGTATGCAATGGAAAGGTACTATACTACATGGACTGTTGACAGAGAAACACTTCAGAACTTCTGATCATTACCAGAGAAATGCAAAGAGTGGTAATATCTGTGAATCAACAGTCAGTTCAATTCACTTTCCGGATCCAATTTAAACCAAGAAAGTATAATCAATGTTTTATCATTTATTTAATGACAGAGAGATCATCATAAAATCATCAATAAAAAGTAGGATAAAGTTGCTTTTAAACATTTGACATTTCACTTACACATATTTATGGAAGCCCTGTAAGAGATACTCCATACAGCATATAATAACATTCACTTAGTTAATAGTAAAAAAGAACGAACAAAGAGCTGAACTAAATCCCAGCTGGATAAGGCATATCATACATTCATAAGGCATTTATTCACTGTAAAAAAAACCTCTGGTAGTCATTGGCAAAATTTCATACAACAGTCAACAGTAGGAAAACATTCACATTAAAAATAAACATCTTAGGCCTTGGTCTTTGAAAATTCCTTCAAGCTTTGGTTAGATTATCGGATTATTGCAGCATTTTATGGTTTATTGTGCAGGAATTAAGGCGAAATGACTGTGTTCTGTTAAAGTGCAAAGGTAAGCAGAAATGAACAATTTAATATTATGTTTTGATATTTTTGTGAATGTTAGTTTTAAAAACCACATAGAACTGCCTTTTGTCAAAAATGAGTAAAACCAAAACACATTTGTATAAAAGGGGTCAAAAAATAATAATTTCTTAGTAAAAATTCTGTCTTTAAAATCTGAAATGAAAACAATTATAATGCAGGTTTTTTTCTGAATCCTGACTTTCCCCAAAAATACGTAAAACATTTTGGTCAAATCTAAAAAAGATATCACATTTGGCCCAAATCCTCCTCCGTAGGTTTGCGTAACATCTAGGTTTCTGTTTACCTAGTTTGACTTCTTAAAAGGGAGTTTCTTTCCAGAAGCCAAGAAAGCAACTCATCACCCGAGGAGAAATATAAAATGTCGGTTCCCTTTGTTTCCTGCAGCACACAGTGTTCCTCCTCAGTCTACACCCAGGCCTGCCAGCCGGGGAAGAGTCTGCTGAGGTTTTTGGGGTCCATGGCCTGTTGGATGAGCAGGTTGACCTGCCCCCCCACACTCAGCACCGTGCCCTCCTCCACCCCCTTCAGCTTCTCCTGCAGCCTCAGCAGCACCCGCTTCGCCACCTTGTTGTAGCTCTGACTGTCGCTGCAGGGGGTAGAGAGTCGGGAGGTAAGACAGAGATAGAATCCAAATAAAACCTCACTGTAAGGGTTCTGAATTTGGAATGAAAATATATGCTTTCAGATCATTTTTTATCTGAAACGCGCTACTGGAAAATCTTAGAGGCAACTCAGGGGACATTTTTCAAATCACAGCAGAAAACTTTTTTTATTAGCCTTTAAATAGCACACTCTAAAATGTGTGTTATAGTATTTATTATACTTTTTATTTGTGTATTACCCATTTATTAAATTGATTAAATTTGTCTAATTTTGACTAATTATTTACATTTTTTAATTTGATTTATTATTGAGGTTTATTTATTTACTATTGGTTTAATATTATTACTTCTTTTTTTATTGTCTTATTTATTTATTATTTTTACTATTTTATTGTATATGTTAATTCTGTATTTTTTCTGTATTACTTTCACTCAGTGGGAAATCTGTTGTAAACTTTTGGATTATTATTATTATTATTATTTATAGACCTTAATTGAATTTACTGTTTGGCTTGTGTGCTATATTGTTAGAGAACTTTGAGCTGCACCCTGTATATGAAAAGTGCTGCACAAATTAAGCTTTCTATGATTATTATCATTATCATCTACTGTGGCACCTGGATTTACGGGGGTTGTCCATGTCCTCCCCCCCCATGGTGGAGCCGAGCGTGGGGTTGAGCTCCTGCTGCTCGTCAAGCTGCAGGTAGAAGGCCTTCAGCGGGTTCATGGTCCAGTCGAACAGAGGGTCGTATAGCAGCACCTGAACACCACATTCACACACAGAGGCAGCGCTGAACATAGAAGTGATTCTAGTGTATATTAGGTGTCTGTGTGTGTGTGTGTGTGTGTGTGTGTGTGTGTGTATGAGAGATCTTACCTCTACAATAGTCACCAGAGCTTCTTGAGAGTTCCTCATCACCTCCATAGTCTTCTCACAACATCTAAGCAGAGAAAATAGGTAATATCATTACATTTCTCCATTTATCAGGGTGTCTTTGAAGGCACCACAGTCAACCTCTTATAAATATGTTCCTAAATCCTGGCTTAAAGTCAAAAGGGATAAAGCTAAACTTTAAAACATCCTCCCGGAGGAGAAAGAAAGACCCTTCTTACACTCAGCCTTCCAGCGATCCTTGTATTTATTTCTTTGTATTGTTTTATTATATTGTATTATTTGCTGTTAAAATTATGAATAAATAACAAATAAATAATGTGGAAAAGAAACAGACAATAAGCAAATGATCGACTGTAAATATGACATGGCATCTGAACTTAAATGAATGGAATGTTTTCGAGAATACAGGTAAGGTCAAGTGTGTACTTTGTAGTTAATGTGTAGTCATGTTTGTAGTTAACTCGGTGACTAACGTGCTAGAAGGACAACTACAATGGAAAGAAACATCACACGAAAAGGATGGATTTCTTGGTCTTGGTTTTTAAATATCTAATGAACTCCCTAATTGTCCGCCTCACCTCCTGAAAACCCCCTCCACTCCGGTGATGCCCATTCCGTCCACGATGTCTCTGGACAGTCTGAAGGGGACGGTCTCGGGGGTGGGCAGGATCTTCCCCTGCTCGAAGGCCACACCTGCACTCCAGAAACAAGAGAGGGAACAGAAAGAGAGGGATGTGTTGAGATGCAAGGAGTCCAATAGAGGCGTTTCAGGCAGGGGGGGGAGAGTGGGAAACCCCGTTAACACAGCCTCACCTTTGAACTTTAAACTTCCTTTGGTAAAACAAATAAAAACAAATAACATTTTACCTAAATCGATGTGCACCAGTTCAGCCGTCTGCTCATCAACTAGGATATTCTGGATGTGTCGGTCCCCCAGGCCCACGATGTATCCGACTGAGGACACAAAACAGTTGTTGGAAAAGTTGGAAATATATTGTTTGAATTTCAAA
This sequence comes from Eleginops maclovinus, assembly GCF_036324505.1. Lineage (NCBI taxonomy): Eukaryota > Metazoa > Chordata > Actinopteri > Perciformes > Eleginopidae > Eleginops > Eleginops maclovinus. Next base: position 6,073,637 of record NC_086366.1, on the reverse strand, counting down.
ACAGAGTTAAAAAGGATCAGCTACTTTTCTTATATAGCAAAAAATTTGAATATTCAAAATCGAGGTTTTAGTGCATGTCCAATTGTTTTTGCAAGCCTGAAAAAACAATTGTTATCCCTATAATTTGTTACAATGCAATGAAAAATAGCTCTGATACTATGTAATGTTCCTGATAATGTATACCTATGGAAGAGGTGGCCACGCTGCGAGTGTAAGCCAGCCGCTTCTCCATCCACACCGCGGGGTCCAGGAATCGCTCCATGCAGAAATACCTGAAGACCGGCCTGAAGTTCTGGCACACCTCGCTGAACGCCTGCATCTTCTCGTCAAACGCCAACTTCTGAGCCTCCTGTAGAGACAGCGGGGACAACATGGACAGCACATCATTACAGGAACATATTGTCATTATCCTGTTCCAAACATCATATGTTATACACATCTAAAAAATACTGTGTTACAAGTAAAATACCTGCTTTTAAAACTGTCTGATCTAATCCTAAACTAAGATAAAATAGGATTTCAGATAGGGCTTTGTTTTTACAATAAGGCTCCAAGTTGGTAGTGGAATAAATTCTGCAAAGCGGGAAAAAGAGTGAAACCAACAAATAAATCCCTCAGTAATCGTGAATGTTTGAGCTGATTATATTTGCTGCAGCAGTACCATCATCTTCCTGCGGCTGGCCAAGTTGGTGGCGTCCTGCGGTCTGAAGCGTTTGTGGGCTCCTTTACTGGGATCGATCAGAAACTCCCCGATGGGCACGGTGCCTGAACACCACTCCAACACCCCGCTGCGCTGCGAGAACGGCACAACCTGGGACAGAGGAGACAAAGACAAGTTGATGGGAATGAAGGCAGACGAGAAAGCAGAGGAATCAGCATCAGAGACATGTGTTACACTGACTGGAGACCACTGGACTGGACTAGTAGGAACCAACTACCACCCTGCAGGTCATCATACAGTGCAAAAGTATCGATTGATTATGCGTGTGACCTTGTATCGTCGGATGTTGAGCTTCCTCTTGCGAGTGTCCGTGTTGCGCTGCAGCAGATTGGAGCACATGCTGAACACCTGCTGCATCACTGCGTCCTGACGCAGGTCGTCCTGACCCTGTCACACCAGAGGGCAAAGGTCAGCGGGGAAAATATAGGGAACCACAGAAGCTTCAGTTTAATCCAGTGTTCTACAAATATTACAAAGGAACAGGTTTGTATAACCATTATACATCTGTTATTTATAATGGTCATTTAAACTCCAACAAATGTCTTATTCTTTCATTTAGTGTCCATTTTTTATATACTAGTATTTTATTAATATAGCTTATCCGCGTAAAAATAAAATGCACTGAAGCTAAACATCAGAAAAAGTGCTATTTCATCATGACGCTCCAAAGTGTCTCAGTGGTAAATTATTAGCCTTAAAATAGCTGAGAAGTGTTTCAGCAAAAACACACACACACACACACACACACACACACACACGAACACACGAACACACACACACACACACACACACACACACACACACACACACACACACACACACACACACACACACACACACACACACACACACACACACACACACACACACACACACACACACACACACACACACACACACACACACACACACACAGTCCTGAAGAATGTCCTCATTACAAAGGTGTCAAAGTAATCTAACAAACTTTGTCCCGGTACAAAAACAACATTAATCATTACTGAAGTGAAATGGAAAACAGAGAGAGAGAGAGCAGATCTGTTGTCAGGACTTTAATCGCACACAAAAGCAGCTTTAACTTCAAAGAGAGGGGATTTGTTTAGCCAGGAACACACACAGACACACACACACACACACACCAAAGAGAAGAAAAGTCTTTGCACATGTGTGTGTTATATAAACTCTCTTATCAGAAAGTCAAACTTCTGACTTCAAACACTTTTGAGCACACCCTCAGAGTCTCTCTCACCTTCACCAGCTGTCTCCGGCTCGTGCCGTCGGAGCCGACACAGTCGATGATCTTCGGCAGGTTGACTCCTCCGGCGAGGCGATACTGAGGCAGGAAGGACCTGATTGTCACCAGGTTCTCATAGCAGCCGGACGGATCCACCTGTTGGAATAAAGAAATGTTTTTGTCTCACAGGGATTTTAGCCTTTGCCAACCATTTACATGCACACAAACCTAAATGACACACTACAGGACAGGGAAAAGCCCAAAAATCAGAATAGGGCCTCATTATTAAAAACTCATAGCATCCATAAAAATGTAAGTAAGCGTTTTAATGAATTACATTTCAAAAAAAGAAACGGAAATTTTACCTTGATCTCCATTGTTGGGATGGCAACCTCATCTAGGTCTTTGATTTGCATGATGGGCTGATCCGCAGGGATGGGAATAGCCTCTTAAATAACACAAGGAAACAAAGCAGAATTCACATTTCAGGGTCATCTCACAATCATCACACAGACATGGAATAAAGTCAGATGAAATCACAGAGCTCTGACTGCTCACTCTTCTCAGTCTTGTGTCTGCTGGCGTCCATGTATGCCAGAGTGATGTAGGCGTCACACAGACGCTCGATTCCTCGGATCATCTTGCCTCTTTTTTTCTTTATCGCACTGATGATCTTCTGGGCCACATCTGAACGTTCCTGCACCAGAAAAGCATCACTGAATGTTTAACAGGGCCTGTTTTGCTTTTTGCCGTCCCTTTCCTGTAGTGTGTTATAAAGGTTTTAGTGCATGTAAATGGTCTGCAAAGACTTAACGCCTTCATTGGACTCTTCTACTTCCAGGACATAATGACATCACTATGTAACACTCGTGCTTCTATTGGCTGGCGCTCCAACACTTTGTGATAGAGGTAAGGGGACATCTCTAAGCATGTTGAATAATCACAACAGAGCAGGCCAGCTAACCAATTAGAGCAGACTGGGCTCTGGTTTCAGACAGAGGGTGAAAAGAGGGCCCACAGCACATTATTAATATCATGATTTTGTCCAGGAGAGCGCTTTAAATTGTTTCTTTAAGGACCCGACTCACGTATTCTCCTTTGTTTTCCCATATCATGAATATGTGTCAGATTTAAGTCACACACAAATGGAGAATGATCCAATGAAAGGCTCACCAGGTCGAATGGTGAGGGCTGCCGTGGAGCGCTCTTAGTCAGCCGCGACTTGCAGAAGTTCTCGTCTTTGTTGGCGTTCACCAGGGCGAGGATGATGAAGATCGTGTGGTGAGGGTGCTCCAGGGACGCCCTGCAGATCAGCTGTGAGGAGCAAAGGATTTTTATTATCCATTATCTGCATCGACTAAAAGTTTGCACTGGTCAAAGAAAATATATTTGTAGTGGCATTACCGCGCTGAGTACATCGTGGAAGCCTGTGTCCTCGGTGGAGCCACTTGCCATCTTGGTTCCCATGCGAGCAGCCAGCTGGTACATGAGAGGCAGGAACTTGTAGGAAGGGATCTGCTTCACCCCTTTCTGCAACACAAAGTAAGTCAAATTCAAACCATTGAGCCTGTCGACGACTTTCATTCTTAATCTAAATGCAATGCACCTCTAGGTAACTGTCAAAAAAATGAGGTCCTCTGGTTTTTCCAAATAATTGTGGGACAGCACTATCTCCTTTCCTTTCCTAAAGGATAGTCTATTGTACCCTAAGCTAAAGGAGATAATAAAGGAAGTATTGAAGCTCCTTTCATATGATCTAGGGCATTCAAACAGCTCCTCTAACCTTCATCATGTTGTTCACAGCCTTAACGTTGGCGTTCTCCAGCCACAGTGAAGCCAGACGGAACACCCAGGTGTCGTGCTCCTCTCCCTGCTCCAGACACTTGATGTAGTTCTCCACCGCCTTACACAAGAAGCGCTGCCGGTCCGCCTGCAGGTTGGACAGAGCCTTCTGATCAAGCTCCATCTCCCTCTCCACCTTTATCGTGTACCTGGGCAGTCAGATAGATACATAGAAGCAAAAGCATCTATTAGAGCCACCTAAAGTTCCTTTTTGTGTATTTAAGGAAGATGAATCATCAGAGCACAGACCTGTTGGATATCACTTTCTTCTCCTTCATCAGGTCCACTTCCTCCCTGGCCTTCTCCAGCAGCGCCTGCTTGTTGTCGAACTCGGAGGAGGTCATGTATTTGTCGATGCTCTGGTACTGAGCGTCGGAGAAGCGAGCGAGAGACAGGAAGGCTTCGGTGCGCTGACTCTGCAGCCGGGAGTCCTTAACGTGGGACGGCTCCTCGATGACCTCCACCGCCTGACACACCGAAACAGGAGAGACAAAAAGGACGTCACAGTGTCCCATCAACACTTTGCCTGCCTGAGGGAGGGGTGTGTGAATGTGTTCCACAGGGTGTTAGAAAATTACATATTGCATATTTTGAGACCTGTTTTTCCAGCTTTCCAAATCACATAAACATTACAAAAGGTGTGTGCGAAGAAGATAGTTCTGCTAATTATTTGTATGAAAACAGATAGCTGTTTCCCTGAGCCACTATCCGTTGAAGTGCAATATGTCTTTCCTCCTCCTCTTACCCTCTCCAGGTATTTCTCCAGGATTATTCCAGGGTTTTCCAGGCAGGTCTCAGCCAGCCAGTTCCCACACAGCCGGAGACTCTCAGTGTAGACCGGAACCACAGCAGGGTTGAAGTCCACCTGAACAACAAGACAAAACATAGGGACTTAAATAATGTGATGCATGACGATAAATATGGGCCTGTGTAGAAACGGCTCAATCTAAATGGGTTATATTTTGTTACAACGTTGTGTTAAACTTTGCAAAAATACTGCATTTTAGACATTACTATTACAATGTGAAAAATACAGCATGACTTGATGACTCTAGGAATGTTTCATAACTACAGTCAGGTATTTAATACACCAAAGAGGCTATATTTCCATGTCCTCTGACCTTTTCCTCCAGGTTGTGGATCATCTGTCTGAGCAGCCCGAGGGCGAGGCCCTGCTCTCCCTTCGCCCAGAACACCTGGGCTTCCTCCAGTCGCCATGACGACACAGCTGATGACGCCCAGGAACCGCCCACTCCACCACCAAGCTGCTTCATCTGCAGGACCGCCCGCTCTGCCAGCTGTACAGCAATCACAACACTGTTACTGTTTTGGATTTGTCAGATTATATATTTTGACAATAAAAGGACACACACACACACACACACACACACACACTCTACCTGTGTGTTCCCGGCAGTGCGGGCCAGCCTGCAGAGCTCCATCAGGTGTTCAGTGAGCAGAGAGCTGAGGTACTGGGAGCTGTCTGGATCTTCCACCCTGCCTATCAGGGTCTGCTGGGCCACAGAGCGCACGGCCAGGATGGGCTCCACCAGAGAGAAGTCGCTGTCAGCGAGCAGCAGGGAGTGCTGCAGCCAGCGGCTGCACACCTCCCGCAGAAACACATCCGAGAAGGGCCTGATGGGAAGAGGACCAAAAAAACATATTTACTACTACTCTGATTTACTCTAGGTAGATCAGATATTGTGAGACCCCTTGAAGGCTTAAATACCTGCTAAAGAGCTGCTTCACACTCTCCAGCTCCCTGATGCTCTGCAGGTTCCTGAGGGCCGGATACAGAGAGGACACCGCCTCCAGACTGCCCCTGCACAGCTCCTCCACCTCTGCACCCCTGTGGACAGAAAACATCATGCATGGGGGAATTGGTGTACAACAGAGAGCGGACCATTGGACTTTTTGGTTAGGCTGGGCTCTGGTTTCAGACAGAGGGTGAAAAGAGGTGCTGCAGCACAGGCAGCATGAGAAAAATAAAGAGCTTTCTGAACATTAAAGCATGGAAACAGTAGAGGAACTAAATTCTAATATGAACCTGAAAATGAGCAGAATTTGTCCTCTTTAATAAGTGTTGAAATTAGTTTTTACCTGGCCTGTTTCATAGTTTCATCAAATATGGAGAACTCTTTGTCCCTCAGCGCTTGCAGGGAACAGAACACAGATTCATGGAAGCCCAGTTTGGATTTCTCGCTCCTGAAATCAGATTTAAAGGAGAAAAGTGTGTATTAGTTGCCTCTGATTCTCTGATGTGTGTGTCAATGTCTTCCCCCTCCTCACCTCTCCGTCAGCTCACAGTCCCACTGAGTGTTCCTCCAGGCGGCCTGGAAGCGGAGCTCTCGGAGCTCGGCACCCCACTCCACCCCCTCGCTCTCCAGCCCCCTCATGTAGGTGGCGAGGATGCCGCTCAGACCGAAGTGCTGCAGGCCCTGTCGGTGTACAACAGAAGAGGCTGCATCACCCTGCATCACCACCAAACAAGGCCTCATCTGACCTTCATTATTTTACCTCCACAATTCCCACTTGTCGAGTGACCTCTGGCAGGGTAGAGTGAAGGTCGTATGAAGTTAGGGCCTTCCCCCACATCGCCTCGTGCTCATAGGTTCGAATCCTAAACATTAAGCCATCACACTTTAGTTGTGCACTGATTCACACACACTGATAAGATGAAAATAAGAAAGAATAATATGGACCTTGAATAAACACACAAATATTGAAAGAATAAAAAAAGTCACTGGCAGTGAAACACCATGAAATAAAAACTAGGGATAGAAGTCGTATACAATTATAGCTTAAAACTAAATTATAATAAAACAATTGGTTGATAAAATAACAATCATTTTTAACAACTAAAATCCAATAAAAAGAAGTCATTAATACAACCAAAAAACACACAAAAAAATGACAACAGAAATATTACTGTATTAGTGAATCAATAGTTCGTTATTATTGCTCACCTGGTCAGTGGACTGGTCAGCGTCTCCCCCCCGCAGCCGTACAGACTGTCAGGCTCCCCGATGCTGCGATACACCTCGATCAGCAGCTCCTGCAGAAACATATTACCTTAATAAATATGTTACTGCCATTGCATTGTGGTTCCTAACCTAATAATGTTGGGGAAATTATTCAATCATTTTTTTTTTTATACCACTATACTTTTTATTTCTGAAGCTAAGAAGTTCTGAACTTGGGGGTCAATACCCTGGACTTACATAAGGGGCTTAAGTATTGAACCTTAGCATTTCTTAAGAGACTTCAAGCAAACATTTGAATTAGCAACAGCTTTGTATTGTCAATTTAGGAGCAGTGACCTGCAGGCTGATGTTTGTGTCCTCCATGCTCTTCTCCGTCAGGCTGGAGATGGTGAAGCTCTGGCTGTTCTCTTCGAAATTAATCCTACGAGACGATCTGGACTTGGTTCTGCACAAAATAAAAAATAAGTATTGTGCAAATGTCTTATTACTGGAGCATGCATAAATACATGCTTTCAAATCCTACGTCTATAAATGATCCCTTCTTGCACACCTCCGACTGTCATCCATGTTGGCTTTGATCTTGTCCACGTAGATCTCCGTGTACAGCAGGGCGGTGAAGTGAGCCGAGCAGGACTGAGCAGCTTTGGCCACCTCCAGGTAGTTCAGCTCCAGCCAGAAGTTGGAGTCGCACACGGTGCCGTGGGAGTTACTGGAAGAAGAAACCAGTGTTTATTTCACACACACAGCATGAGCTAATAGGATAAAGAGCAGTCACTAAACCTTTATTTATATAAGAAAACCAATGTCCAGACCTATTAGCCTCCAGTGATCTGTGTTGGTGTCTCAGATAGTCGATGACAGCCAGCATGGTACGCAGAGAAGTCTTATCATACAGGCCCTGACTGGCCGAGTCTGAGGACTCTGAAAAGATGAATAAAACATAGAATGTGAATAGATAAAGAGAAAAGATTATCCTTATTTTTCTCTAGGGCGTGTCTCCATATAGCATATACACTCAGTCCTACCGGAGTCAGAGTTGAGAGGCGTGGCGGAGCGGCTGGAGGCCTGAGCGCTCCTGGAACAAAAGCTGAAGAAGTCCTGAATGCGAGAGGAGAGCAGCTGCCTCCAGGAGCCGTTCACATTCTCCAGCAGGATGGAGTGGATGATGAGCGGCAGCAGCCTCTGACAGCAGTCCACCCTCTCCTGGAGACACAGCGAGTAAGGGGCAGTTAGAGCAGAACACAGGGATTCTAGTCTTTGCAGACCGTTTAGGAAAGGGAAATCCCCAAAAAGCATAATAGGGCCTCTGTAAACGTCCGTGTGCTCACCAGACACAGCGGTCGGGACAGCAGCAGAGCTTCACTCTGACTCCTCCGCTGTCCAGCAGGGCGGTGCACAGAGCCTTCAGCCAGGCCTTGTGTCCGCCCGCCCGGGGGATCCAGAAGTCCCGACTCTCCAGCTTCTGCCTCGCACCCAAATCCTCCTCTGCTGTCACAGCTGCTCCCTGATGAGGGACGACAGACACACAGCTGTTACATATTAAAAAGTCAGATAAAGGATAAAACATTTAAATATTCAAATGAAATTAAATAACTAAAAGAGTTAAATAGATAAACTGTTTAATAAAAAATATAAAAATATTAAATAAACATTAGAAAAGAATTCAAAATGTCTGATAAAATAAAAAGAATAAAATAAAAACTAAAATAATATAATATTATAAGAAGTAAAAAGCCAGTGTAGTGACTCTATAGTGCCGTACACACAACATCTTTGTGTACTAACATCTGTTTATAGTACACACATACATATATATTATACACATCTGCCATACATATCTGTTTATAGTACACATATCTATATATTGTACATATCTGCCATATACATCTGCTATACATAATATATGCATCTGTCCATACCACCTCATTCAACAGTGTAAAGTATTTAAATACTTTCAATGTATTCCACATATGTATATATTTCACATCCTCAAATCTTTATTGTTAATATTGTAAATATTCTTCTCTCTTTTTGCACTACTTTATTTATCTTTTGCACCATGCATGTTGAGTTGTTGGAGGAGCACGCGACATAAGATTTTCATTGCCAACATATACGCTGTATCTGCTGTGCATATGACAAATAAAACCTTGAAACCTTGAAACCTTGAAACCTAATAATACAATCTATACAATTTTAATACAATAACACACATTTGTATATCAAAATAAAGGTTTGTGTTTAGAAAATGGGTCTTAAACATGTTAGGTTTGATATGTATTCGTTATTGGTATAAATGCATTAGATATGACACATGGTTAACTCACCGTCTTCTTGGCCTTTCTGAAGGGGTTGAGGTAGGCCAGCATGGGGTCTCGGTTGTCTTTGTGTTGCTCCCAGAAGTCGACTCCAGATTGAGTTGCGAGGATGTTCTTCACACACTGAACCGCTGCCTTCCTCACCTCAATACTGACACACAGACAGACACACACACACACACACAGGAAAGAGTTATCAATTGCGTAAAACAAATACGTAGACAGATTTTTTATTTCTGAGATTTATACATGGGCATACCGCTGTTGCGTGAGTGCATCGTTCATGCAGTTGAGGATGATGTAAAGACACTGGGACTCAGTGGAAGTGAAGAGAGAAACAGCCTTCTCATAGAGGGGGTCTCTGCCGTGCAGTAGGGCGATGGTGGAGAAATCTACCGGACCCAGCTCTCCCAGACAGCTGCCGGCCGCCTCTGCAGAGACAAGTTCATGCAAATGAATCACATGACCAAGTTTGAATCAAAGTTGCTCCCGTAATTCCAGAGTAGATCTCCCCTCAACATACAAGGAAATGCTACACACTCGGTCTTTTGACCCTCCCAGTGCAAAAGGGAAAACCCCTTAGAGACACTCCACCATTAATGGGAAAAAATGGGAGAAAATTATATTTATTTCATACCCAGAATGTCCGCTCCTCCGGGGTGGTTGGCAGCTAGCTTACAGAGCTGCAGCAGACTGAGGACCAGCTTCACCAGCACACTATCAGAGGGCTCATCTACAAAACAGATTATATATTATATATGAGGAGACATTAAGAACAAGCTTGCAGGACCTCTAACATGCCACAAGTATTTAATGCATTTTGTGGCATCATTACCGTGGCACTCCTTGAGCAGCTCTCTGATCTGGGCCTTGTTGTCGTGCAGCTGCCGGGTCATCTCCTTCAGACCCTCCAGTCGGGTCAGAGGTAAGGAGTCACAGGATGTCACGGACAGGAAGTGGGCTATCTCCTGTCAAAGGGAGAACACAGAGGATGTAGGTCAGCAATGAGATTTAGGATTTTGATTTATCATTGATAACTCATTTCCAACAGAGGCGTGCGGTCAGGGGAGGCATAGCCTCACCTAAAAATAGCTGTTACCAAAAGTAAAAAAATCATACATAAATAATGATGTATGTATTTCCCGCTGATTAGTTTTATAAAAATGTTATTTCTGTACGATTCCAATCATTTTTGATGGTCAAACTTGCCAATTCCACAGCAAACAGAGAGACATAAAAGTTGTAAAACGGGCTAGAAGTCGAATCCAGAATTATTCTCCCTCTCCATCCATTTGACTGAGAGAAGGAGATCGGAGGTGGGGCTTAAGCCGAACTCAAGTGTGCCCGCTCTATGGGCCACAGATTCGGGCACTTCTGCGGTTACCTGTCTCAGTGTGAAGCTCCCAGTGTTGTATTTGAGTTTGTGCTGCACAGACCGCAGCTCTCTGAACTCAGTGAGGTCAGGGAAAGGCTCTAGCCTGCTGATGGCCCCTTTTAACTTCTGCTGGTTTTCTATCACCAGAAACTGCAACAGGCTGAGCACCTGCAGGAGAGGAGGAACAGTGAGAGTGTGTGGCACGTAAATGCTGAAAGAAGCCATGTTTGTTTTAGCACAACACGGCCTCTTTAAAATAGAATTTATATTAAATTTGCAATATTGTGATACAGAAAGCAATCGAGTAGACTTGCTGTATCTTACCTGCTGTGAGATGCCGGGCCGGCTGGTCACCTGAGCGGTGAGTGTCCCGACGATGACCTGCAGGTGGCAGTCCAGAGCGTCATCACAGAACTGCAGCGCTGCGCGGCAGACAGAGGTCAAGAGGTCACAGCACAGAGAGAGGCTGCGGGTAGAAACCTCGTCACACTGAACCGGTCTGAGGACGAGAGGAGCAACACGGTGAGCAGTGTGTGTATACAGCAACACAACACATAATATAACAGCACTGATGTGCAATAACACTGATGTGCTATCAGAAATAATGTATTTATCCTGGTGGAAATAGTGTTTTCTTGACAGTTGCTGTATTTTAGAATTAATTCAATAATATAATAACTAAATCAAATATGATATAAATTATATAGATATATATATATATATGTATATACATAAAAAATCACAGAAATGTTACTAAAATCTTTAATAAAATATAATAAATAAAAATAAATCATATTATAAAAAGTTAGAATAATAAAATATTATATAAATATAAGTTAGAATGGGCCATTAAGGAAATATAAACAAATTAAATTAATAATTTCAAATAAAAGAAAAACTAAAAAGGATAAAATCAAATATAAATAAAACACATATAATTAAAAATTACAATTGAAAGAAGAAGAAATGTTAAATAAAAAGATAGAATTAGATATATAAACATAAGTAATTGAGTAAAATGTCCAATAAATGATACAATAAAAAAAGAATAGCTCTTTATCTACGCTGACCCCATTTTGCTGTAACAATGTGAACATCCCTCAATCCCGTGTCTGTTACCTGTGAGTGAGTGTGTGTGTGTGTGTGTGTGTGTGTGTGTGTGTGTGTGTGTGTGTGTGTGTGTGCACTTACCTGCTGTTGATGTAGTGAATGAGTGTGTAGATGATGTCTCTGAGGACGAAGGCCCAGGCTCCTCCGAGGCCGTCCTTCACCTCTCGGAGCAGCAGGCTGACGAACAGGTGATACATGAGGAGGATGCGGTGACGCTCGTAGCTGTTGGTCGTCTCCGCTGCTCGCTCACACACCGCCAGCAGGATCCTCTGGATGGAAATCTGCAGCACAGAGAGAGGACGACAGTTACAATAATAGTATATGCAGCATAGTATATGCAGCAGAGGGTATAAAATGATAAAATAAGATATATAAACATAACAAATTAAAGTAAAATGTCAAATAAAATACAAAATAATAAGAAAGTAGATGAAGTTAGTGAAAAAGCGATGAGAGCAGGGAGCAGGTCTTTTCCCAGCACCTTTCAGCCAGAAAAAGACACTGTGTGTACATGGGGCCTAAAAGTTATGTAGTTCCACATTTGCAAAAAGTCTTACCGGTGTTTTTGACAAGATGGCGACCAAAGACTTGTGGTTTGCGCTGTGACACTTGCTGAGGTAGTCCAGTGTCGCTTTAATGACGTAAGACTCGAAATACGGTGGGTTTGGTACGGGGTCCAGTTCACTGAAAACAGATGTAAAGCCAGTCATTTTAATAATTAAGATTTATAGAAAGACACACTTATTAACTTTATTACCCTTATTAAGGAATACAAATACACTGCCCAGCTCAAAAAAAGGTCACAGGCCTGTGGGGGGCAGTGCTATGATCTGGGGTTGCTGCAGTTGGTCTGGTCTAGGTTCAGCAATGTGCCCAAAGAATGAGGTCAGCTGACTACCTGAGTATACTGAAGGACCAGGTTATTCCGTCAATGGATTTTTTTTCACAGGCATGTTCCAAGATGACAATGCCAGGATCCATCGGGCTCAAATTGTGAAAGAGTGGTTCAGGGAGCACGAGACATCATTTTCACACATGGATTGGCCACCACAGAGTCCAGACATGAACCCGATTGAGAATCTTTGGGATGTGCTGGAGAAGACCTTGCGCAGTGGTCCGAATCTCCCGTCATCAACACAGGATCTTAGCGAACAATGAATGCAAGACAGAAATAAATGTTGTGACGTTGCAGAAGCTCGTGGAAACGATGCCACAGCGAATGCGTGCCGTAATCAAAGCTAAAGGCGGTCCAACGAATATTAGAGTGTGACCTTTTTTTTGGCCAGGCAGTGTATAAACAAATACAAAAATGGACAGATATTTGAACTTTCATTACCCTATAAAGCACTTCAGCTCTCCTCTCTCTCCTTCACTTCCTTCATACAGAGTCATCAGTAGCTCCACCACGATGTCTGCCAGGTTACTGTTGATCAGGCTGTCTATTTGCTGCAGACAGATGAACAAACATGGAGAACAGAGTCAAATTGGTTATTGAACTTTTGGATTTTAGCCTTTGCAGACCATTTACATGCACACAAACCTATATAACCCTCTACAGGAAAGGGTTACCTTCTTTTAAACCGCTGTGTTTACCTGTTTGCCCAGGCAGCTGGCGTCTTTGAGCAGGTCGTACACTCTGTGGGCTTTCTCTCTCTTCTGAGCCACCTGAGCATCCTGGCCCGACAAGGCGAAGTACGGCAGGATGTTGACCATGATCTTAGGAAAACAGTCGGCCAGTAGCTCTCTCCAGTCCTTCTCCAGGTACCTGCCGATAGACTTCACCTGCTCAAAGTCATCCAGGAAGACCAAGTGGGGGATCAACACCTGGTAGGAGGAGCTTAAAGGAGACACAGGGATTTTGGAAGGTTATGTTCCTTAGTGTTTATGACAGGGCTTTATGCGATAAAGCAGATTCTTGTGCATAAAATATGAAACAATAGAAGTTTAGTCACTCACTTGTAGAAATCCTTGACTGCATCGTGGTCGAGAAGGGTGAAGGGGAAGGATCCCAGGGTGTAGCGATCGTCAGACTGTCTCTGCGCCAGCCACTCAGCCACCAGGTAGTACAGGTGAGAGCTGACGAACGTCTTCACACTTCTGTAGCCCAGCACTCTGGAAACACTGCACAACATCTGGGATGAAACCAAACACAGGAACCTGTCACTCCGCTCTCTTTAAAAAGCTACTAACATTTAAAAAGTGGTGCGCCTGAATCCTTAATATTTTTGACAAAAAAAAAAAAAAAACAATTCTAACACAAATTAATGTAATAAGTAAGTAATTCAGTAAGTTAGTAAATAAATGAATGAGATAGTGAATAAATAAGTAAGAAAACAAGTACAAAATAAACAAGTTAGTAAGAAATTAAATGAATAAATAAATACATTCATAAATTACATGAAATTCAGAATCAGAATACTTGATTTATCTTGGGGAAATTGTATTTTCGAACAGTTGCTCAATGAAATAAAATAAATATAAATATTTAAATAAACATAGAGAAGTTCAAGTGAAAATGTACACATTATACAACAACATGTAACAATAACTATGAAGTAATATGATAATTACAGTATATTCACTCGAGTATTCATTTTAAAATGGATGAATAATGATAAAAGAAATAAAGATTCTTGCATGAATATCATTTTTAAAATGAATTCATCTGCAGCGCTGGTTTACAAGAAGCCTTGTCCAACTACACAAAGCAGCTCCTATTTTATTATTATTTTGTAGAAAATGTAGTAATTTCCCAACATCAATTAGCATTTTGGTAATTCATTTCCACAATGCACAGTTCCCTGTTTGTTTACCTTCTTGATGAGCTGCTCCTCGATGTTGTTCTCCTTGTAGGACTGGAAGAGGGCGAACAGAGACTGCTTCTCACAGACGGGGCTGCAGCACATCACCACGGACAGACTCTTCAGCAGCGCCGCCTTCCTGTTGAACGCCTCGTCCTGCTGCTCCTCTGCAGAGCTGCTCCTCTGTGCATCACACACACACACACAGCAAGCATTAGGGGCGTCAAACACGAACACAATCCTGATTTATAAGAGCATATAATGCACTCACTTGGAGCCTCATTCCTTCCTGAGCCTTCAGGTAGACGTTCTCAAAAGCCGCCTGCTGGTGTTTCAGCGGCAGCATCTTCCTCTTCTCCAAACGTCCTGGTCTCATCTCAAGAAACAACCTGGTCCAACACAGAAAAATAAGTAAAAAAAGAGACCCTCGCTTCTTACTAAATTATCAAAAGATGCCGTCAAATTCAATAAAGCTGTCAGGGGCTCAAAGAACATTTTGCTGGGGAACATTCTTAATATAAGTTTGAGGAACAGTGTCTCACCTCTCTACTGACATGGCTACCAGCATGCGGACCTGGTGGTGTGTGTCGGCGAGGTGAGAGGGGAGGAGGATGGACACGGGGCTATCCTCCGCTCTGATACTCAACACCGCCCACTCACAAAACGGGTCGGCCTGTCAGAGACACAAGAAGAGGCGCTGCTAAATCAACAAGAATAAACGACTCCAGACAAGGCTGTAGTGTGCACATATCTCTTCCATCAGTGTGTGCACATAGCTTTAATATTCTGAATCAAAAACACACTTATGCCAACATAAAAACAGTCAAAAACATAATCGTGGTCTCTAAAAGTGAATTACGTGAGAGCTCACCTCCAGCAGGGCAACCAGACATCTCACTAAAGCGGCTCGTACAGTGGCAACGCATTTCCCCGTTTGGCTCAGGATACTGAAACACAGCATGGTGATTCAGTTAGCTTCAAAAACTGAAACACTAACGAGTTACAGAGAGCACAGAAAGGATAGAAATGCAATGTGTGATTCATGTAAAACTGCTCCTATCCCTTTAAAAATGACTGAAACTTAATAATGCTGAGACTTTGCTTTCCTGTGACAACTAGGAACAATTTTACATCTGATCCTCCTTCATCCCTCCCCAATGTTTATGTTTATAAAATGATGCTGCTGACCAGAATCCAGACACCACTTGCAGCAGGGATCCCTGGACGTGTCTCATCTCCTCGGGCATGTGCTGGGTTTTCCCGAGGCTCATGACGGAGGGTAGCAAACCCAGCAGCACAGCGGCACAGATCTCCTGGTCCTGACGGTGCAGGGAACACAGGTCCCTGCACACACAGCACAAGAAATTCATTAAAGAACAAGATATTTGATTTTACGGATACATTTTAAAGTCAGAGAGATTTCCCTACGCTAGAGGACGAAGCAGTGAATCAAAATCCTCCGGAGAGAGTGAGTCCTCAGCAGGAAGCTTCTTCAGCAGGACCAGGTACTGGAAGAGAAGCAGACATTAAAGCTCATCCGATGAACCGTCACTGCAGCGATGACTCTCCACAACAGCTGCTGTTACCCACCATGTTTACGTGCAGAGCTTTGTTGAAGTCCACCTGCTCGGCCAGCAGCAGCAGCCTGCGCCGCACCTCCTGCGGTTTGAAGAGCAGAGTGTGGACGGGCTGCATGGAGCCGCACTCACACAGGAAGTCCAGGACGCTCAGCAGAGCCAGGTCCTGCTGGGCCAGATGATCCTCTGCTAACAGACTCTTTGCACCTAAAGGAGGAGAACCAACCTTACTCTACCTTTTATCACCCCAACTAAGATCAGCAAACTAAAGAAGTCTTATTCTGCTTTTTGTTCCTTTTCCTTTCGTGTGTTATATAGGTTTGTGTGCATGTAAATGGTCTGCAAAGGCTAAAATCCTAGAGTTCCCTCCAGAGTGAGTTTCTTTTCCACAGCTTTTTTTGCATTAGTCATAATAAATGACAACAAATTCTTCTTTGACATTCAGATCACATTATCTTCTCTCACCTGGCCCACAGGAGCCCTCACTGCTGTCTCCCTGCTGTCTGTGGGTCCCGTTGCTGCTGCTGCTGTGGGACTCGCCCCCCTCCTCGAACAGGTCGATGTCGTCCCCTTGTTCAGTCCTGGTGACGTCCCAGTCCTCCTCCATGTGATCGTCCTCATCCACAACATTCACTCTCTTAGAGACGCTGCTTAACTGAGGCAGGGAAGGAAGTTACATCATTTCAGTTCACAAATATCTCTTTTTACTTAATCCCAGGGCACTAACATCTTATATACGTATATATCTGCTTTGTGTTTATACAACATATTATCTTACCAACAGTTTGCAGATCTCAGCCAGTTCAGTGAGCAGACTGGCCGGCAGAATCATAATGAACAGAGTGGACCAGATGGGGCTAATTTTATCCTGGGAAAAGAAGGAATAAATAATTACTCCATACATTTTTTTTTTAAAAGGACTCTTAATTCTGATGTGTGAGTGTTGATTGGCCTGAGGTTGAAGCTGTAGACAGACCAAAAAAAGAAGGTGCCAGGGGCTAAACAAAGTAAGAAACACTTTGAATCTGCTTTATTTTGCATTCATTTTTACCATTTAATCAATTTAAAAACCCCATTCCAGAACCAGTTACTATGGGTGCATTTGCAAGTGCCATGAATGTGTAATTGTGGTGGAAAGGATTGCGATTACAAGTGTGATGCAAAACCCCAAGTGAGCAGGTGAGACCAGTCAGGTATTCTGATGTATCACACAGATTTCAGCATGAAGCATACCGTCATGGTGGATGCTTTAGTCACCTTGTTATTTCTGCAGGCTGACTGTGTGCAGAGCTTCATGATGGACCTCAGTGTGCTCATGGTTCCTTCCTCTGCCATCTTCACTCTCACAGCGGAAACATAACCGCTGAAGTCCTGGGCCAGAGTCTGGACACACACACACACCAACAACGTTAGATTATGCTGAGAAAAATTGTTTAACGAGGACATATTCTACTCATGTTCAGTTTCATATTAATATGTTGTGCCTCTACTGGGACATGTCTCCATGCTTTAATGTTCAAAAAGCATTTTATTCTTCTCATACTGCCTGTGCTGCAGCACCTCTTTTCACCCTCTGTCTGAAACCAGAGCAGACTCTCAAAAACCTATAACATTACACCCCAGATAGCATAATAGGGCCCCTTTAAGAATTTAAGATATTTAAGCACGGAATAAAGGAATCTCCTGGGATGTATGAGAGCGATACCTTGGCTTTAGTGAAGAGCGGTGAGCGGCACGCCTCCTCCTCCCTCAGAAACCCTGTGGAAACGTACGCTGCTAAAACCCCAGTGAGCAGACTGAAGCAACGCACCAGACACTGCGGAGGGGTCGTCGGAGACTGTGGGAGCAGGAATCAGAATAAATACATGTTTGCCACTTTAAGAACGCACGCACGCACGCACGCACACACACACACACACACACACACACCCTCTTACATCAGGAGAGAAGCAGTTGAGTAGGTTGTCCGCCACACAAAGCAGGGATTGCTCCAGCTTGTTCCTGAGGCCGGGGACGACGGCGAACTGGCCGTCAGGTTCAGACGCCTTCACTGATCCGTCGGCCTCTTGCAGTGCTGAGGGCAGCGTGTTGAAGCTGAACTGCAGGTAAAGCCTCTCGATCTCTTCCAGGTTGTCTTTGCCGTTAGTTGAGGCTTGTTCTTGAAAAAAGGAACTTTTAAAAAAAAAATGAAAATGTTATTATTTTTTGCCCCAAATCAACAAATGACACTTGGATTGTGTAACAAGGGGGTGTGAAGTAAGGCTGAACGATTAATTGCATTTGCGATAACATCGCGATATGACAAAACGAGATTTTCCAACCGCAAAGGCTGCGATTTGACTGGTCACGTGATCTGGTCACGTGACTTGCGATTGAGCCGAGCGAAGCCGAGCAGGCAGGGAAAGAAGTCAACGCTGCGCTTGAACCTGTTGCACAATGGCCTCAGGCTCGTCAGAAGAGTGCACGGCTGGAAGTTTGGTACCAAAGAGGAGCGGCACGTCAGTTGTGTGGAATTATTTTGGCTTTAAAAAGGAAGATGCTGCACAACGTCAGGTATTGTGCAGAACGTGCCTCGCTACTGTTGCTACCTCACGAGGTTCACGATTGTAATCACGATTGATTTATTGCTTGTGTTTGTTGAAAAATACATGAGAAGAGGACCTTGAAAAAATAATCGCATATTAAATCGCAATTGCAATATTGAGGAAAAAAATCGCAATCAGATTATTTTCCAAAATCGTTCAGCCCTAGTATGAAGAGGTAGATTCATCATCAGGTCGGTAAAGGTGGTGCTCTGCAACACTTTCCCTCACCTCTCTACTCCTTCAGCACCCAGCAGAAACTGCAGCCCAGTTCTGGTGTCCTTCAGGGTCAGGGAGACCAGGATGTTCGCGATTAGATTGTAAGGAAAGTCTCTGAAAACAAGATTATAAAAAAGCATACTGTTACAGACCTTAATCTTAAATCAAAGACAAAAAGATACATCCCATTTTTGAAGCTTAGACTTTGTTTCTGTAAATGCATAAGGATAAACAAGGTATAAATATGAATACAAATAAAAATGGAGAAAATAATAAGAAAATAAGATAAGAATAAAATTAAGAATACAATTATAACAAAAGAAAAAATATAACAACAATTAAGGATAGAAATAATAATAAAAAAACTAAATTAAATGATAAAATAATACGTAATAAAACAAGGATGAAAATAAGAATTAAAAAGGAAAACATTTGAATAAATATAATTCAATGAAAAGTCAAATTAAAAGTGGGTCTTGAGTTGGCTCTTAAAGGTATGAACACTCTCTGTTGCCCTCAGGTCTTCTGGGAGGCTGTTTTATAATCATGGGCTTTAATAATGAAAATAAACCTCACCATGAGTGTTTGTTTTAACTTTAGGTTTAATTGAAATAATAATAAATGATTTAGTTATTATGAAAAGGCCAAAACTATTTAGAGCTTTAAAAACCAATAAAGCAACACGGTGCCAACCTGCATATGATGGGGTGAGGTCTGGAGCTGTCCTCCATCTCGTCGCTCTGATCGGTCATCAGCAGCCAGGCGATGAGGGTCTCCTTCAGGTTTGGTGGTCCTTCTGAGGCCCCCACACAGTCCCAGCCCGAGCTGGGGGTGATACTTTTGGGAGGCGAACACTTGAGCAGGGCCTGGGCTAAACAGAGAGCAGCAGCTCTGTGGAGACAAAAACAGAAACACCCATGAAGCAGAAAAATACTTATTTATCGTCGAAATCCACTGATTGGTCAGCTGGCCGGCTCTGTTGTTATTGGTCCTCTGATTAGAGACTCACTGGGACGGTTTACATGCTGATCCAGAGAAAAGCTTCCAGAACTCTCTATCCATGTTGATCAGTCCGCCGTGCACGATGGAGCTCAGCAGGTCCAGACTGAACACCTCTGTCTGGGTTGAGCTGACCCCTCTCAGTGCGAGGGCCCACACCCGACTCCACAGGCGGGACAGCTCCACCCTATGGACCTGGGCCCTCTCCGGGTAGAGGGCCTGGCACCGGGCCACCTCCCTCAAGCAGCGTAGCACGTACGGCCCCCTCTCTCCTCTTCGCTGCTCGGCCAGGAACTGAAGCAGCACGGACAGCAGTGGGACCAGCTCCTGGCCCGGGACCATGGACGGGTACTTAGAGGTGAGCACCGCAGTGATCTGCAGCCTGAGAGGAGAGGAGAGGGTTTCAAAATCTCTTTACAGGAGTGGTTTGGAATCAGAGTAACACCAGGCTACTTTGTTTTTTACCACAAAATATCCTCCACATTAAAAGGTTGACCCCCCCAATAATAACTCAAACAACTTGCACTGCGTGTACTTATGACTGCACTATTTTTGACACATTTTATTCTTACATTTCTTTATTATTATTATTTTGTAAATTCAATTCAAGTTTTTCTAAAATGCCAAAAATACAATACAAAGAAATATAAATAATATAGAATTGTTTTGTGATTTTCCTACCATGGAATGACATCAAAGTCACTGTTCTGAGGCTGCAGGTGGTCCCGGAGGACCTCCCAGCCCCGCTCGATGCGGCGGCGCTTGCTGGCGGATCCTTGGGTGGGACTGCTCATGTGGGAGGCTCTGAGGGAGGCCTGGGTCACCTCCAAGATGTGGGCGTCATCATCCTCACTAAACAGCTGCATGCAGGAAACACAAGAAGGGAAGGCAGTATATTAAATACTAGTTAAGCTATAATGGTTTACATCAAATTAATTAAATCTGCCTTTTCCTGTTTCCAGGTCAGGGTTACCTGATGACAGATATCCGCTGTGAGCTCAATGAGGTTGTCTTTGACGGCTATGTGTCGAGTTCCTGTGACGTACTTCCCCCTGCTGCCTAAACTGCTGATCTCTCGGATTAAAGCGTCATACAGGTTGTAGAGCAGACTGCGCCAGCGGCTCCAGTCCTCAGCATGAGCTCCTGGAATATGACAGATAGGAAGTTAATGGTTATTTGTGTATGGTCATACCTGTGGTTCAAAAAGGGTACGGTTGAAAGTTGCCAAAAATCAACCTGCCAGTTACTGCAGATGAAAATAAGCCTCTATGGCTAAATCTGGCACATTTATATGATGGGTCCCTTCTTCAATAAATAAATACAAATACTGTTTTAGTTAATCAGATGTGCAAAGATGTATTTATTATAGTAATCTATCACGGTACATTTATGCACCTTTATTTTCATTTGGACATTCTTATCACTCATGCAGTTGATCTTCTTGAATTGTTTTTCTTGATTGAGCTGCTAAACCTTTTAAGATTAAATAGGTCTAATTTCATTCTCCATTGTTAGGAACCAATAGTATATGGGACAACACTCAAAAGTATGCAAGTTCACCGTACAGGTACAAAGGTTTCAGCACAACAAGACACCAAAATAGTTTTAAAGAAAACGGAAGATCACTCCACCTGTATCCTGTGTCTTGGCTCCTTCGGGGTGGTGAACACAGATCTGCAGTTTGAAAAACTCAACGATCCCCTCTTTGAGCGCCATACTGGGCCTCATGTCCGCCCACACATACAGGACAGACGGCAGGAGCTCCTCTCCCAGCTGACACACCCTCATCCGACAGTTCATGGCCACAGACCTCAAGAAGATGTTGAGAGCCGAGACGAAGTGCTCCAACACAGTCAAGTGTTTCTCCTGCCTGGGTAACACGATCACAGGATGAGGAAAAAAATATAATTTTTCTGATAGCACTCAAACAGTGTTTAGCAGAATTATGTGATACAGTCATTTTAAAAAGGACATACTCTGATCATTTTCAGGTTCATGTTTGTATTTTGTGCCTCTTGTGTGACATGTCTCCATGCTTTAATGTTCAAAAAGCTCTTCATTTTTCTCATACTGCCTGTGCTGCAGCACCTCTTTTCACCCTCTGTCTGAAACTAGAGCTCAGTCTGCCCTGATTGGTTACAGATGTCCCGCCCCTTAGCCTATCACTTACAATGTGTTGGCCAATAGAAATGCGAGTGTTACTTTGGGATTTTAGCCTCTACAGACCATTAACATGCACACAAACCTATTAAACACACTACAGGAAAGGGAAACTCCTCGAAAAACATAACACGGCCTCTTTAAAATGATATTATAAATGCTTACCTCGCATTCAGCAGCGCTTTGGAGAAGAAGCTGAACAGAGCATTGTTGAATCCTTCAGCCTGCATGCAGATACCCTGTACCAGCGTGTGGATCACTCTGCTAACCAGGACACGGTTGATGGACTTGGATGAAGAGTTGAAAAAATCACAATACAAGTCCAGAAGACCTAAGGACCAAACATATGAACAAGGAGATTCACTAGACTGATATAGCATTACAATATCGGACAACAAAAATAATACTGTGTATGAAACTGGAATTTAAAAAAATACTTAATCTAAATCAATTTCCCACTCACTGTGCCACTGCTGAGAAGGTGTGTCACACCAGTACTTGCGGACAGAGAGGATGTCCTTTAACAAGAGGCTGCTATAATGTTCTCCATAGGTTGAACAGGTGTACGAGTTCTGCAGGACTTCCATCACATGCTTCAGTATCTCAGTGCACTTTAGACGAGGCCCGCCTGCAGGGACAGAGATACACACGCTGTTACTGCAGTCACACAAATACGTTCAACTGCTATGATGCTAAGTACTCAGATCAATGAGTCAGGTGGAGTAACCTATAAAAATATATTGCTGGATCTGGCAAATACACCACCCTTACGTTTGTTTGCATAACGAATGAAGAATTTAATCAAGCAGCACACATCTGCCATCTTCTTCTTCCGGTTAGCCAGAGTAAGTGATGTCACCTTCAATTTGCCTGATTGCAAGTTTGCTGTTTCCTTCTGGACATAATGCTGCAGAAATCTGACATGGGGGAAGATACAGAGTATTAATAATAATGAAAACGTATTAATTATTTGTATAGCACTTTTTATACATGGGATGCAGCTCTAAGTACTCAAGGCAAGAAATTCAAGACAGTTCAAAATATTTTAGCACACATGCAGAATATGTACATGATATTTTGGAAGCATGAAGTAGAATGAGGTAAAGCTGTCAAAAGAATACAAATGTAAAGAAATAATAAAAACTGATCTAAAATTTGAAAGGAAACGAAAGTGAAAGGAAACTTAAGTGAAACTCAACTGATGAAATGGAAACAAGCTAGGCCTGTTGTCTTGGCAGGCAGGTACAAAAGAAAATAACCGTTTTTGCATAGTGAATAACTGTCACACAGAAGCAACACATTCCTCGTATTACACTGTATAACTTTACATGCATTTGGTTGCACATGCACCGAAAAGGCCAATTCAGATTACCTGAACACAGCATCCCATGTGAGTTGCTTGGAGCCTTTAGCTTTAGCTCCTGAGGTACGATCCAACTCCTGCACCACCTCGGGACTTGACAGCAACTGTCTGAAGCGCTCAGCTTCTTTCTGCAGGCATGAAGAGAGGACACAACTGTAAAAGTGTAGGAATTGTACTTTTACTTGGCAGCAGTAGGGCTGACAAATGCAATATTACTTATTTTATTGTTGGATTGCAGGTCTGATTACCTTTCTCTCTGTTGCTTTTTCGTTCTCCAACCCCCTGCAGCAAACCAGGAGCTCATGTAGAACCAGACTCATGTTGCTTCCCAGTGGATCAGGGCACACCTTTCATCAATGTACCCTGCCAGAATAAAATCTTATACAGTTTATGCATACATTACAATGACTTAGCCCGCTTCTAAAGCCCTCCTGAGAAAATATTCATATGAAAAATGGCAGTTTAATTTCCTTTAAGTTAACCTTAACACAGTATATTACCCTCTATTCTGCCTGGCTATGTTGACACGCTTCTCTATCAACACAACATTGCCAAAGTGGCTTTAAATATCATTACTAAGCGTCCATTCAAACTGTTTACTGACCTCTGATGGATGCACTGTCTGTAGACACAGAGCAGCCACACATGCATGTGTTGATGTTAGCTGAAATGGTAAGTTGCTGCTCGGTTAGCCTGCTGTTGTTATATTCCTGACAACTTGGCCATCTTGACATGCGCTTACGGACACGCGCACGCACTCATAAGCAGTACACCACGCAGGAAATTCCCGCCCCAGCATCAGCAGTGATGAGGCCACATCACTTCCTGGTCATAGCTGGGAGCGAGTGAGTCCGGTAACTTTAGTGAACACGTTAAAATAAACTTACTTTTTGATTAGATGAAATGTTATTCAAGGGAATTAATAGCATGTGTGAGTGTTGTTCGATGTATTACACTCATATTGATGTACATATATGCATGGATGGTGAAAATGTGTTTAGCATTTCAAATTAGACTACAACTCCCAGCATTCTAATTGCCGGATTTATTTTTGAAACTTCCGGGTTATACTTGAGTTCCCCGCCTTTTGAGAAAGCGACAGTCGTCTTCACAATAACACAAGTGAAGGTGTATTGATTTGACGCGATTTAACGGATTAAAGAGAGACTTTGTTTGTTCATGGAGCTATACAGCTAACCGGGGTCGGTTTGTATCAACCGACAAGCAGACATGTTGCTACCGTCCGACGTCGCGAGGCTTGTTTTGGGTGAGTCTGGTGTAGCAGAGATGTAGCTGTAGCTGTTAGCATACAATGACACTGAACCAGAGGTGGGATAAGTACTCAGATATTTGACTTAAGTAGAAGTACCAGAGTGTAGAAATAATCTGTTAGAATTAAATGTCCTGCATTCAAAGTGTTACTCAAGTAAAAGGAATAAAGCATCAACATATACTTAAAGCATAAGTACTCATGCAGATATAATTATGCGGATAGATTACAATACAGGACCTTTTCTTTTACCAAAGTGTTCCTACACTTTGGTATTTCTACTTGTACTCAAGTACAAGATTTGAGTATTTCTTCCACCTCTACAGTTGGAGCTTTAAAAAAAACAAAAAACTGGATGTTGGTTAATGTCCTTCCTCCAGGCTACCTCCAAGAAGAGGGACTGTCCTCGACATCCCGAGCTTTCATCCATGAGAGCCCCAACCTGAAGGAGTATGCAGAACACTCCACGGAAGATGGGAATATTCCTGCTTGTGTTTTTGTAAGTCTGCCTCTTATGTCTTTTATTCGACCCTCTCACAAACTGCTAAATGCTAAATGTCATGCTCATACAAAGGTGCATCTGTGATTCATTGTTTTTATTTTTCACAGTCTCTCTTTGGGAACGGCCTAACATCCATCCTAAACGAGTATGTCGGTACCAAGACAAAAGGTGAGCTTATCTGACACATTATATATATTTGTATTAAAAAAACCCTGAGCTCTGTGAAGTGACACCACTTGCATGTTTATTATACACTCCTCTGTTCCTTCAATATATCCACTGGTTTATAGATGGTGAAAGTGCACAGCCTTTATGAAATGATACAGTATGTTTTATCTTAATGTATTTGATATCTATCTTATTTGGTCTATTATGTTTCTTGCACTATTTTTATTTCTTTACTTTTTATGATTATTTGTATTTGTATTATTTATACTTAATGTCTTAGGTAAAGTATTGTTAGAGGACCCTGGGACTTACTATTTTCATTGCCAAAAATACACTTTAGCTATTGTGCATATGACAATACATTTGAATCTAATGTGAGATGCTTTTGTTGTTGTTGTTGTTTTTCAAAAGAGTCTTCTCATGAGGTGCCTGTCATGATGACATCATTATGGAAAAAGCTGGATTTCACGCTCAACCAGATCAGGTATTTATCTTCAAGATCTTAAAACAATTTGAAGTGAACTGACAACAATGTCAAATCTCAGTGTTTTCTGCTGTGTTCACCACTCGTATTGTTTCATTATTATACTTTACATTTTACATAGGTCGATACAGAATTCCCCTTCTATATCCTCCATTCAAAGAAGTAAGTCTCTTCTCACATTTACATTTAATATGCTATTGTTTATACCCCTACATCTTTGCGTTTGTGATACGATTCTTACATTTGCCTGAAAGATAGCTTCCATAATTCAAAGCTTATTGTGATTAAAGTGCTAGTGATAAGTGTTGAATACTGGAGACTCTAACCCCAGCTAATTACTAACGTATTATGAATCCACTTTTAATGTACATCATTATTACCTACCTACCTACCTACCTACCTACCTACCTACCTACCTACCTACCCACCCATACATGGCGGTCGTACAATGATTCTGTGTTGACCAGGGTTTGCTTTATATTAATCAGCCTTTTTCTTCCTGCAGCACGCTCACGCATCGGAGTGGCAAACATGGCCCGACAGCAGGTGTTGACCGTGACTTCAGCTAGTAGTAGTGTCCTCTGCTCCTCAGTGTCTGAAGCCAGCTCCATCATCAGCCCTGCAAACATCTCCCTCAGCATGCTGGGCCACTCCACCCCCGTGAGCTACAGCACCACACACACCCGAGCGACTGCCGGCGGTGGCACAAACCAGCAGATCCAAGATGTCACCCGCTTACTAAGTATCCCCAGTGAGTATGACAAAACATGCAGGACTCCATATAGGTTTTTTGTTTAAGACTGTAGCTAAAACAGAACATTTCATATGAGCGCTATTTTCTTTGAACCACAGTCTTGAAGAATGTACCTCCATTAGTTCCTTGTATTTTCACTTGTTTGGAAGCTGTCATTAATCACAAAAACTATGCCTTTGTATGATGTATGACATGTGCCTATTACAGGGGATTCACCTGTACAGATAGTCGTTTCAGATCATCGGCTAAACCAAGGCCCAATGTCTCCCGGACGACGGAAATGGTAATGATAACTATTATTGCTTTATTGAAGTTAAAGCCAACCCATAATCAAGAGGGACTATGTTGTCCCAGTTACCCACATTGACTTGACAGTACTGCTCTCTTTTTGCGTAGAAGATGTTAATAGTAGGCCTTCTTATAAGAGTGCACAGTTGACAGTTCTATGTTGTTTATTGTCACCTTCAGGGACACCCCCAGGAAGAGAGGGGGGGCTCAGAGTGGCTCCAATGCCATGACAGTCAGTACTCCAAACGCAGAACCCCAAACGGAAGAGGCTGTAGATGAAAACTTTCCTGTAAGTAGATCTTTCTGCAGGTGGAGGAATGTCATACTAACAAAGAGACTCCTCACTCATGTAATCCATCTGTAGCACGGAATTCATGCTCAATTCATTTTATTTTTAGGAAATATATGTGAAGAATTGAGTGAGTATCTTTAACATCATCTCTCTGAATACCTTCACAGCAAATCGTGATACAAAATGCCCGTGATAAGATATTGGGGGACAGGTCGTTACAAGAGAAACTCGCTGAAAACATCAACAAAATCCTCGCCAAGTAAGTGAAGAGTTTCCAGTGTGCATTGCCTCACTGTGTTTGTATTACTTCCTTATAATAGACCATTTATGATTCTGTCATGATCACTCAAAGTCAGGACATGACTGCAAAGACTAATCTTTCCTCTGTTTCCTCTCTCAGCGAGCCGCCACCACAACCATCTAAGGCCCCATTGAGTACAGTGGAGGCAGACCAGTCTATAGATGAAATCCTGGGATTACAGGTGCTGAAATACTATAAATACTCGTATCATGAAAGGCAAATGTATTAATTTTCCTCATAAACATGAATATTGGTCGACTACATTAACCTGTGCTTATTGTCCCGTTTCATTATCCCCTGACACTTGTGTTCTGGTACAGGGGGAAATCCACATGAGTGACGATGCCATGCATGACATTTTGGAGCAAACAGAGTCGGATCCAGCCTTTCATGCCCTCTTTGAGCTCTTCGATTACAGTAACCTTGGCCTTCATGGCAATTACTAACTTTTTAAATGCTCCTCTTTTATTTTTTGTGAAATAAATGTAAAGATTTTCCAAAAAACACCCAGTTTTCATCTTTTTTTTTTGCAGATAAAACCAGATTTCCTGACAGTGAACAAGCTGGTGGAGATATTAGCATTAATCCAGGAGAGAACATTGCTGCTGGACTTCCAGCTACAGTCGGACCACTTCAAAATGATGATCCAGGTATTTTTTTAAATCTGATAGGCTTTCAGAGGAAGGAAAGGGATGACATCTTTCATTTTTGTCTGTTATCTCAGGTCCAGACAGGTTTCTTGATTCAACAGTTTAGAAGGGAGGACGATCTTCATGTTCATTAAAACTGTGCTGTAACGTTTGAGTTATAATTTTCGTGCAAATTCAGAAGGAAGAAAGCTTCTCAAGAATGGCCAGTATCAAAGGAGACGCTCTTTAAATAGATAACATGTTGGTTTTGTATCAAATGCTAACTGATAACGTGGATTTTTTTGACATAAAACTAAAATTGCTATACCCATACTGAGCACAGAGTTGCACGAAAAACACAGAAAGGGACAAATCAACAATTATTTATATTGTTTTGTTTGATTTTTCAGGCACTGCACTAAGAGATGCTACTGCTTCAGATACAGCGACAGTGAAGTCCAGAGTTGGACCAGAGCGCAAGACCAGGAAGTCTGCCGCCCCCACCTTGTTGAAGAAGGTGCTTGGCCCCGGCGGAAGAACATCCCGGATTGAAAACAGCTCAGCCAAACTGTTAGTGAGCCACGGGGGCCACACGGGAGACTCGATCAGAAAACAAAAACTCACTCCTTTCCACAACAGTGTTTTTGGAACACCGATGGATATCGATGAACCGCTGCATACTCCTCCCCCTCCGTCAGACATTATAGACACTGCCATCGCAACTGGATCAACTTGTCTTTCTTCTGCTGCTTTTGCATTAGCGGTGCCGGAAGCAACCGCTATCAAAAACCAGGAGCAAAAACAAGCACAGGGATCTAAAGTGCAACCTGCTCCAGCTCCCTCTGGGTTTCTGTTTCCTTTACAAGTAGAACTGAACAACACTCTAACGTCAAATGCTGCCCTACCTCACCCGCCTCTCTTCAGCGGTGTTAAAGACGACTCTTGCACAACCGTCTCCGGCGGTGCCACGGTTACCACTGCCTTACTTTCATTTGCATCCACTGCTGCAACAACCGGCTCATCCACTACCTCTGCGGCGCTCACACCTGCACCCCTCTCCCTCCTCCCTGTCATACCCACCTCCTCTTGTGCCCCAGTTGGTTTAGCACCTAATCCTCCAAGCAAGGCTGCAGTGGACTCCAGTAACGTTGTGTCTCTGGAGATCATCATCAGCGAGACCCAGGATGAGGATTCTTCAAGAGAACTGACCTCCAGTCAGGCAATTCCCAGCATAACCGGGAACAAGATACCCACCATCTATCTCTCCTCTCCAGTGAAGACCTTGAGATGTCCCGGCACGCCGAGGGCTACTTTGGACGAGGCTGCCCTGGCGGTTTGTGGCTTACAAAACTCTGAGGCTCATGGTAGTCCTCTGGGCTGTAAGGCTGTCGTTGCATCTCCATTAAGAGGGGCGTCAATGGCCCAGCCAAACTACATCATTCAGCTGCCCTTGGATACAGCTAACCCCGCCCTGCAAGGAGCCGCCACCAGCTATTTCATTGTGACTGAACCCCCGACTGCAGATGCTCCGAACAGAAAGGTGCTGCTGCCTGCTGGGGCCTCGATGGGACAGCCTTTGCCCAACAACCAGTACGGGGTTACCACACCTACACGCTCTCGAGGCATTTCAACTGGTGAGAGACCACAGTGGCTCATTTCAATAGATCAAAAATATACTCATTTATTTTGCAGCTTTTGGAGTTCAGTTTGTACGTTTTTATTTGCATTTTTATTATTCCTCAATTCCTGTAGTTAGGACGCTTCTCCTGAAACCTGCAATGTAACAGATTCTTATTGGGCCCTGAGCGGTAGGGACTTTTTGGTTGAGGAAGTGTTACTTTTGTTATTCCTAATGTAAGGATTGCTGCTTAACCCTGTTCTTTTAAATCTGTTCTTTCGTGCAGTGCCAACGCTCATTCTCCCATCACCAGCTAAGCCCATGATGCTTCCTGTTTCAGTCATGGGGCCCAATTCTCTGGGGACGGTCCAGATGGTTTCAAATCAGGTAACATCTTTGTAATAATCAACACGTTTTCCCTTCATGGCTATTTTCAGTGAAACAATAAGCAAAAAAAGTTTTTTTAAAGACTTTTTAATCGTATGGTCTGTGGTTTTAATGAACAGCTGCATTAAGGGGTTGTAGACTTTAAGCATTATCCAGAACAATACACTTATTTTCACAGTTTGTTGCCATTCAGAACCCGGTACTGGTACAGCAGTCAGAAAAGCCCAAGTCTCCCACAGTGGTACTCAAACAGTCTCTACCTGCAGGTAAGTTGTAAATAATATTGAGCATTGATAGCTGTTGGCAATTTTATGGTGAATAAATACATGATATCCTTTTTATTTGATGTTGTCCTCAGTGTTTTTATGTCACTGCCTTACTTCTCTGACCTTATTTCTCTGAATTCCAGGCACTGGAAACCCGCTTGGTAAATCGGTGCAACCTGTTTTGGCTGAAAGCCCGGTCCAGCAGGATGCATCGAAGGCTCCTAAACACAGGAGGATTTTATGTTTCGACTCTTCTGCAGAAGCTCAACCACAAACTGCCAAAACAACAAGGAGAAGCAAACCTCCAGCTACAACCACATCTCCATCAGGACCTGTAAAGCAGGCTGAGAAGGACACCACGCAGTCAGTGACTCGAACAAATCCTTCCATCTTAAGTGGAAACAAGCCCAAGAGGAGGATAGAGCCGGTGAGATGCTCAGCAGATTCCCACACAGCTGAGAGCTTCATGAAGGAGGCGGAGAAGTCCACACCACCACAGCAGAAGGGTCATTTAAAAAAGATCTCCCACAAGCAAGATCACAGCGTCCAAAACCAAGAGCCACAGAGTGCCAGTACCAGTAGGGGGGTGGCCTCAGAGACTGAGAAACACTCAGAATCTGGAAGGAGTTCAAAGGACAGGAAGCACAGTCATGATAAGGAGGGTAAGGGAGCAAAAGCTAAGGACTCTAGGTCATCGTCAGGAACTGTAAAGGAGAAAGAGGACAGCAGCAGGAAAGAACCGGCAGAAAAGGCTTCTGGAAAAACACGGGAGGGGCGTTCAGAAAAGAGGACTACCTCCCAGGAGATGCCAAATGTCACCGCTAACAAGGAGAATGAAGTGAAGGGGAGCTTGAAAGAGCAGCCAGCAGCACCATCCTCCACGACGTTAAGGGACTTCAGCCCTCCTGCTGTCGCCCAGCCGGCCTCTCATCCTCAACCCAAGGCTTCTAAGGCCCCCTCGAAGACCAGCTCTCTGGCTAAACAGGCGGCAGAGATGCTGCAGGACATCCAGGGGCTCCACTCTCCCTCCACCGCTGTGAAGAGGCCTGGAGCAGCCAGCACAGACCACAGTCTCCCCCGCACCCCAGGCAACATCCAGGAGGAGTCAGCGGATTGTCCCAGGACTCCCTCCCGACTGAAAAAAGGTAGAGACGGAGAGGGCACTCCCAAACATCTTCTGCCTCCCACCACCCCGGATGTCCCCACCTGCAGCCCGGCCAGTGAGGCTGGCAGCGAGAACAGCATCAACATGGCCGCCCACACTCTCATGATCCTCTCGCGCGCCGCCATCGCCAGGACGGGCACGCCA
Organism: Eleginops maclovinus; assembly: GCF_036324505.1. Classification (NCBI taxonomy): domain Eukaryota; kingdom Metazoa; phylum Chordata; class Actinopteri; order Perciformes; family Eleginopidae; genus Eleginops; species Eleginops maclovinus. Next base: position 6,042,087 of record NC_086366.1, on the reverse strand, counting down.
CTGAAGGACAGTCTGCGTCAGGAAGAAGTGGGAGAAAACTCACCCACGAGCTCAAAGAACTCAAAGAAACGAAAACTGTCGTCTCCCACAGCCAGCCCGCAGGCCAAGAAGGAGACCAAGCAGTCTCCCAGCAAAACCACAGAGCGGGTGAGTACAACACAGGGATCTGCCATGCTTACAATGTGTTCTGGGGTATAAAACTGTCCCTGTTTTCTGTAATGGACAAGTTCTGCTTCATCACTATTCTGTTTTCAGATTTAGTTAGATATAGGAATTTAAATCAAGACTATTTTCATTATTTTTCGATGAATCGTTTGGTCTAATAATCAGGAATCAGAGGAAAATGCAAACATGCAAACAAGCTAAAAGGTGAAGTTTCCTACTTACTCTTAACTTTAAAGACATTTTATTAAATGAGACAAAGGGAAGCTCCATGTCCTGTCATTCAAACAGCTGCAACAAAAGATCTTTTTATATTTTGGATCGTAAAAAATGACAATTCAATCATTGCAAACAAGAAATCCTTCATCAGATTAACTTTCTATCAATCCACCAATACCCTGTTATTCAAACTGCTCATGTGAGATAAGCACCTCATACAACCTCACTTAAATCTGTCTCTTAAAGAAACCCTATTATGCTTTTGGGGGTTTTCCCTTTTCCTGAGAGATCCAAAAGCTCCCTCGAGAGGTCGTTTCTGAAAGTTGAGCATTGTCTTAAATAGATAGATACAGTGGGGCAAAAAAGTATTTAGTCAGCCACCAATTGTGCAAGTTCTCCCATTTAAAAAGATGAGAGGCCTGTAATGTTTATCATAGGTATACCTTAACTATGAGAGACAGAATGAGGGAAAAAAAATCCAGGAAATCACATTGTAGGATTTTTAATGAATTTATTTCAAATTATTGTGGAAAATAAGTATTTGGTCAATAACAAAAGTTCATCTCAATACTTTGTTATATACCCTTTGTTGGCAATGATAGAGGTCAAACGTTTTCTGTAAGTCTTCACAAGGTTTCCACACACTGTTGCTGGTATTTTGGCCCATTCCTCCATGCAGATCTCCTCTAAAGCAGTGATGTTTTGGGGCTGTCGCTGGGCAACACTGACTTTCAACTCCCTCCAAAGATTTTCTATGGGGTTGAGATCTGGAGACTGGCTAGGCCACTCCAGGACCTTGAAATGCTTCTTACGAAGCCACTCCTTCGTTGCCCTGGCGGTGTGTTTGGGATCATTGTCATGCTGAAAGACCCAGCCACGCTTCATCTTCAGTGCCCTTGCTGATGGAAGGAGGTTTTCACTCAAAATCTCACGATACATGGCCCCATTCATTCTTTCCTTTACACGGATCAGTCGTCCTGGTCCCTTTGCAGAAAAACAGCCCCAAAGCATGATGTTTCCACCCCCATGCTTCACAGTAGGTATGGTGTTCTTTGGATGCAACTCTGCATTCTTTCTCCTCCAAACACGACGAGTTGAGTTTTTACCAAAAAGTTCTATTTTGGTTTCATCTGACCATATGACATTCTCCCAATCCTCTTCTGGATCATCCAAATGCCCTCTAGCAAACTTCAGACGGGCCTGGACATGTACTGGCTTAAGCAGGGGGACACGTCTGGAACTGCAGGATTTAAGTCCCTGGCGGCGTAGTGTGTTACTGATGGTAGCCTCTGTTACTTTGGTCCCAGCTCTCTGCAGGTCCTTCACTAGGTCCCCCCGTGTGGTTCTGGGATATTTGCTCACCGTTCTTGTGATCATTTTGACCCCACGGGGTGAGATCTTGCGTGGAGCCCCAGATGGAGGGAGATTAGCAGTGGTCTTGTATGTCTTCCATTTTCTAATAATTGCTCCCACAGTTGATTTCTTCACACCAAGCTGCTTACCTATTGCAGATTCAGTTTTCCCAGCCTGGTGCAGGTCTACAATGTTGTCTCTGGTCTCCTTTGACAGCTCTTTGGTCTTGGCCATAGTGGAGTTTGGAGTATGACTGTTTGAGGTTGTGGACAGGTGTCTTTTATACTGATAACGAGTTCAAAACGGTGCCATTAATACAGGTAACGAGTGGAGGACAGAGGAGCCTCTTAAAGAAGAAGTTACAGGTCTGTGAGAGCCAGAAATCTTGCTTGTTTGTAGGTGACCAAATACTTATTTTACTGAGGAATTTACCAATGAATTCATTAAAAATCCTACAAAGTGATTTCCTGGATTTTTTTCTCTCATTCTGTCTCTCATAGTTGAGGTATACCTATGATAAAAATTACAGGCCTCTCTCATCTTTTTAAATGGGAGAACTTGCACAATTGGTGGCTGACTAAATACTTTTTTGCCCCACTGTAGGTTGGTACTTTATTTAGTTGCATTGCAGCAACATAAAGACAAGGCATTGTACATTACAATAGAAATAAAATAGCATTAAAAATAAATATATATAAAAATATATGTATGTCGGATTAAAAATGGATCCAAAATATCAACAAAATAAAGGAAGCGCACTGGAAACTCTGTAGGTGTCAGTGTGTGTCTAGATGTGTTGGTCCTGTTATAGACTGGCAGTCTGCCCGGGGTGTCCCCATGTGACCCCGAACCTGAGACCACGTTTACAGATCGGTGGATGAACTTGGGCAGAGTAACAATGGCTGCCATCCAAGAAATACTAAGAGTGCAGTTGTCTTTCTAATTTAATTCATCCAAAACTTCCCCCAACTCATTTGGTCTTAGTCAAACAGGGACGCTAATCAAAGGCAAAGATGGCGCCTCTTATATTTCCTGGTAGGGTGTTCCAGAGTTTGGGAGTGAAGTGGATAATTTGTTTTTCCATGTGATTGTTTTGAATGTGCAGGAAAAGAAGAAACTTGTGGATTGTTTCCCCCATGACTTGGATGTAGACAAGTTCCTGTCTTCACTTCACTACGACGAATGAAACCGGACACAGCAGCAGGACAAGGACTCCCCCATCACGACATGCTTGGGTGATTCTCCGGGAATAGAACAAGCCATCTGCTTAACCCGTGCCTATAGTTCCTTTTGGTAACCTTGCCCGTGACCTTATAAGCTGTAATGTCTCCTCCAGCCAATGGGGGAATTTGATTCGGGTTCCTAGTGACGGGGCGGATGACCTGCATTGAATCCTGTTGAGGACATGAGTGCCATCATGTCACTTTGTTGTATCTTTTTTCATATCATGATGTTTACTTCTGCTTAAATTATCTTTGTTCTGTGCTTACACAAACAACTTTTTGGGGGACATAAAGGTTGCTGTTGATATAAGGGTGACCCAAAGCGTTTACTTGGTCAATATTTGACTCTTCTTTTGATAAATCCTGCAACACACTGACTGAAATGTTGGTATAAATGAGTTTTGATATGTCTCTAGTTATTATAATAACGCGGTATTAAGAGCTTTGTTTTTTATCTTAAGAAAAAATTAATTTAACTTAATGAAAGCAATTTCAAGAATAGGTGTGTGGCATACATGTGTGTAAATACATTATGTATATTTTGGTCTTTGTTGATGGTAGGATCTGACACTCAAGATTGCATACTGAGGCTTCATTCAGTGTCGTAATAAAACAAAGAAACAGTCTTGTGAGTTTTTCTTCAGCTAACACTGATGCGCTTTCATTCAAGAAACTGCTCGTCTTCTGTCTCGTGCGTGGCTCAATAAATTAAATGTTTGTTGCTCACTGTGAATAATAAGGATCAGGATACTGTCATAGATTGCTTAGAGAGCCTGATAGCGAAATAATCTATTTCAGTTCTGACTGAGCCTCAATTTTAGGAATTGATTTAGGATTAATGCCATTATTAGATAGATTACTTGATATTGCTACATGGCTCAAGATGAAATCAACCCATAAAAAAAATACGAAATAGGTATTCAATCGAATTTTAAAATAAAAGTAACTCCTTTAGTAATCCTATCAATTTAATTGTGTGTTTCGTGTATTTGACATTTCTTATTTCACTATACGAAGTTCAAAAATCTCCCTTAAAGAAAATTGTTCACTGCTAAATTGGAACAACGACTCCAGAAATAAAAACAATACCTTAAATATAAAATAAATGTGAAAACTTTACATTTAAAATAAACTTTCTAGATATTAAACTTGCTTTAATAGAATATTTATATTTTGTTTAAATACAATTATGCTTTTATATCAAATAAAAGCATAAACCTCAAAAACTTTAACTTGTTTTATAAAAAAGATCTTTTCTTTTCTTTATTTTATCATATATTCCTGGAACATTTTTTAATAGATCATCAGAAAGTAAATATGAGTAATGCCATCATCTGTTTTTAGATATTGCTTCATGTCTCAAGGTGATACTAACACATATTGCGAGTGTTGCAATCCTCTCACTTTGTTGGCAAATCTGGCAACCTCCGATTGGACCATAAAACTAAACTTGCGGAAATACGTCTTCAATTGAATTTCACAATAAAGGTATGTACTTTAGAATTGTAATCTTAATTACATGTGAAGGGGAGAACATGATAAAGTAATAGTTCATATATATTCCACGGTTTTAAAATCTCAAATTTTACTATACAGAGTTGATAGAAACTTGCTCAAAGACAATGATTCACCACTAAACCGCACCACCGATTTTACTTTGACACGCCCAACGTTTGTTACCGGGTGAAGAGGACAGGAAAGAGGTAAGACTTGTGAGGTGGTTTTTAACAAACAGCGCTCTGTTTCCCTTTTATCTGGCCTATATTTTTCATAACTACAAACACCACCGCGATAAGGATTTGTTTTTGATATCCCACCACAAGTAAGGTGACTCGTTATTGGTTATAAACCCCTTGGTTTAGTGTAGAAGCTGCCTAGCTCCCTAGCTCAGCCGTTAGCATGGCTAACCGGTTAGCATGTGGATGATGATGTGCACGCATTTGTCATCATATCTTATTTCAGACTGACTCACAGAACTCAGGTTATTTAAGTTAACCACACGTGGTATGGTCGTGAGGCGGTCAGTAGTATCTGTGTTTTCGTTTGATCTGTTTGTTTGATGTTTTATTATGTTATTACCATGTATTTTTAATGCCAGTTTGCGTGTTGACGAGATTTGCACACTGACAGTTTGATGTATTCACTGGAATGTAGCCAAGTACATTTACTCAAGTACTCTTTTGAGGTACTTGTACTTCACTTCAGTATTTTTTACTCCATATTAATACTTTATTACTTGGAGGCATTTTTGTAAACTTTTTACTCTACTAAGTCTAGTTACTAGCTTCTTTGCATGTATGGATTTACAATATACAGAATTTAAATCAACCAATATCTGAGTGCTTCTTACTTCTCTGAATGTAGTGTTGCTTAATAGTCAGTGATAAGGATTTGTGACAGTCACACAGCGTCTCGTACTGTCTTGCTCAGTAGGAAGTGAAACTACAGCGGGAAGGACGTTGTTGAACAAGAGAACAAACTCTCTTCCTCCTAAACTGCCTGACCGGCTAGAACCTCGATTGACATGGCAGCCAATGGAGCAAGCTGTGAGCAGCCACAGAAACGGGCAGGAGCCAAAGACAAACAGAATGGAAAAGCAATAGGTAGGTGTTGGGTTTTTCTTCACTATTCCTGAAGCAGTTTGCTGGTCCTGAAACACACAAAACATAATGTAGGCTTAACATCTTACATCATACTTATTAAGACACAAAACCTTAAAGCTTTTAATAATAAACACATTAAGGAATGGGAAATGTGATATAGAGAAGGAAGAATTGAAATAAATATATGTACTTCCTTTACTTTCTTGCTAATACTTTAGTTTATAAACATTTTCAAGAAACATAGATGTAACGAAAACGTTTCAACAAACAAATACTCAGGAAAAATATCAAATCAAATCTGTAAATGTTAAATATTAACATTTAATTATAAACTTTAAAAAAAAACTTGCTTCAATGAAACATTTCTTTTCCCTTCTAATACTTCAGAATGCAATATACAAATGCAGATTCAGAATTATTTTATTAGTCCAACATAAGACAAATAAAAACTAAAAATAGTCGTTTTAAAACACGAAACTTGTATTAATATAAAAAACATTTACTTTTATTTTGTAATTCTTTCTTTATAAGAATTTTCAAGAAGTTCGAGAAGTTACCCCTCAGCTCAAGTGTCCCTGTAGAGTCGAACCTGTGTTATCTCTGATGACACGGAAAGATAACAACCGCCACATGGGTCGAAACAGTCATATAACGTTTGAATCACTCAACTTTCACTTTTCAAAGCAGAGTCTGCACTGACATGTCCTTGTATCATGTTTTTAGCATTACCAGTTCAACAGGATGATATAATTGACGTTGAACCACATGTCCTAGTATGTCAGGGTGATTGCAACTCTGTTGGTTCTCCAGACTCTTCGGTCAGAGAGAGGCGACAGCGAGATAAAGAGGAGCGTCTGTCTCTGGTGGTTTGGAGGAGGCCCGTCACCACAATACATTACTTCCTCCTGGAGACCCTCATCAAGCTAAAGGAGTGGACGTTTCAGTAAGAAGTCAAACCAGTTTTTCTACCCTGCCTTTGTTGTCGGTCTACGTTTGTCAGGATGTTTGTGCTTGCTTGTGACCTTTTTGCTTTATTTGTTTTTGTTGGACTTTCTTTTTATTTCAAGTAGGAAAAGACAAGGGATCCATCTTGACGCGTGTTTTAAAACAACATAGGCAACAGGCAAATCTTTAAAAAGTATCCAGCAAGTTAATACATAAATAGGCATTGCTTCCATAGCCCAAAAGAAGAAGCTTAAACTCTGTGTGCAGAGGGTGGGAGTGATCAAACACAGAACTAGATAAACGCTTTAACTGTCTGATATACACGGTCTCCAGGTTTAGCTGTGGCTCACCGACCAGTCTGCTAGATAGACACTTTCTGGTCTTTGAAGGCAGGTTAATGAACCATGGCATCACAGAAAAAGACAGATTGGACTCAATAAACCATGATCATCTTGGTTTTGTTAAACCAGAAAAGTTTCCTCTGATGAAACAAGAGCTGGTGCCTCTTTTTAGCACACAGCTTCACAATTTGCTTCAAAGCTGAGTCAATAATTGTCCCGAGCTGTTTGTAAGATTGCAGTAGAAGACAAACGACTCGTAAAAAGTTATTTATATTACATTTTTATGGTAGAACTTGTTTCTGATCAACATTTTATATCATTTCCTTCTGTTTCAGGCTTTGGCAGCGACGAGGCCTGGTGTTCTTAGTTCTGGTGTTATGTTCTCTGTTCTCCGTTGCCTACTCCACGGAGGGCTCACACCAACAAGTAAGGCTCCACTGATTTCAGGGATGTTAATAATCAACACCATTGCTCCACCAGCATCCTGTTTAAAGGTCAATGATAAATCACTCGTTATCCATCTGAAACATTCCTCGAGGGAAGCTTTTGTTGGGAGATAATGAAGTATGCGGTGTTGTCGAGTAACCCTTGGACATACAATCAGTCGGCTTCAAGGTCCGTTGCAGTTTATTTAAAGCAGGGGTGTCCAAACTTTTTTCACAGAGGGCCACGTACAGAAAAATATAAGAAGAGCTGGGCCACTTATAGAGGCGAATATTGCCCCAAAAGTTAAGTTATAAGTTAGCAAAACAAATCAAATGTAGGTGAATAATGCGCAATACTTGAAATGCTTTAAGGAAAAAACAGCCTACATCCCATCTCTCTTTAGGGTTTCATTTATTTTGTTGGCAGCTCATTCCTTAAAACAGAAGCCTCAGATTGCTGATAATAAGAGTAACTATGAAGGTTACATGTCAAGCTTGTTATGGAAATAAATTATTGTTTTTTTTTATCAACTAAGATTTGTTAGAAAATGTTTTAAATGACTGAATTTATTTGAAAATTGGGCTCATTAACACATGAACACTGTGTAATTTATGTTAACATATATATTTGAGAAGTACAATATAAGACGAGCAAAAGTTTAATTTGTGGGCCGTATTGCATTATACTTTTAGAATTTGCAGCGGGCCGATTCAAAATGGCCTGCGGGCCGCATTTGGCCCCCGGGCCGTAGTTTGGACACCCCTGATTTAAAGCATCCCCAAGCTTCAGGATGAATTCAGATTTATATGTAGATTGCTCACATTTATAATGATGAAGTAATATGTATTCGACTGCAGATCATTGTATTCTAATAATGATAATACAAATACCCTACAGTTAAAACTATATTAAAATATACACTGAGATTGCAAAAGAAATGCACATTTAAACACACAAACGCAAACAAAGTGACTTACTTACACTATTTTTTTAAACAGTTTCCTCAAATAAGTATAATATATATATATATATACACACACACACACACACACACACACACACACACACACACACAGCGGGTAACATAAGTATTGAACATGTCACCATTTTTCTCAGTAAATATATTTCTAAAGGTTCTATTGACATGACATTTTCATCAGATGTAACAACCCATGCAATCCGCACATGCAGAGAACCACCATAGATGTCCATAAATTAAGTTATGTGTATTAAAAGGGAATGACACAGGGACAAAGTATTCCACACGCTTACTGAAATGTATTTAATACTTCGTACAAAAGCCTTAATGGAAGGTAATGACAGCTTCAAGACGCCTCCTGTGTGGAGAAACTAGTCGCATGCATGGCTCAGGGGTGATTTTGCCCCATTCTTCCACACAAACAGTCCTCAAGTCTTGAATTTTCCGTGGGCCTCTTCTATGAACTCTGATCTTTAGTTCTTTCCATAGATTTTCTATTGGATTCCAGTCAGGTGATTGGCTGGGCCCTTCTAGCAGCTTTATTTCCTTTCTCTGAAACCAATTGAGAGTTTCCTTGGCTGTGTGTTCGGGATCATTGTCTTGCTGAAATGTCCACCCTCGTTTCATCTTCAACATCCAGCAGATTTTTATCAAGCATGTCTCTGTACATTTTTCCATTCATCCTTCCTTCAATTATATGAAGTTTGCCAGTGCCAGATGCTGAAAAACAGCCCCACACCCTGATGTTCCCACCTCCAAACTTCACTGTTGGTATGATGTTTCTGGGCTGATGTGCAGAGCCATTTGACCTCCAAACATGGTGTGTATTATGGCATCCAAAGAGTTCAATTTTGGACTCATCTGACCAGACTATATCCTCCCAGTATTTCACAGGCTTGTCTAAATGTTGTGCAGCAAACTTTAAACGAGCTTCCACATGCTTTTTCTTGAGCAATAGAGTCTTGCGTGGTGGGTGTGCATACAGGCCGTGGCGGTTGAGTGCATTACTTATTGTTTTCTTTGAAACACTTGTACCTGCTAATTCCAGGTCTCCACAAGTGGTCCTTGGCTCTTGGACAACTCTTCTGATAATTCTTTTCACTCCTGTCAGAAATCTTGCGAGGAGCACCTGGTCGTGGCTGCTTTATGGTGAAATGATGTTCTTTCCAGATTATGGCCCCAGCAGTGCTCACTGGCACATTCAGAAGATTAGAAATCCTTCTGCAACGCCATCAGTTTTTTTTTGCAACAATAAGGTTGCGAAGGTCTTGAGAGAGCTCTTTGCTTTTACCCATCATGAGATCTCTTTAGTGTGACACCTTGGTAATGAGAGACCTTTCTATAGGCCATCAGTTGGGACTGAACCGGCTGATATTAATTTGCACTGACAAGGGGCAGGATGGCTTTCTAATTACTGTGAGATTTCAGCTGGTGTCTGGGCTTTCCATGCCTTTTTGCACCTCCCTTTCTTCATGTGTTCAATACTTTTTCCCTGTGTCATTCCATTTTAATACACACAACTTAATTTATGGACATCTATGGTTTGATTTCTTTGCATGTGTGGATTGCATGGGTTGTTACATCTGATGAAAACTTCATGTAATAGAGCCTTTAGAAATATATTTACTGAGAAAAATTGTGACGTGTTCAATACTTATTGTACCCGCTGTATACATGTGTATATATATATACACTTTATATTTGTGTATCGTATCAAAATCATTTCCGTTATCATCATTCCATGACATTAACCCAGAGAGACTTATGTTTAACTTTACAAATGTTAAATATGAGTACATGGTGTCATGGTGACAGTTAATGAGAAACACAAACTGTAATTAACTATAAAAACAATAATAATGCTTTATGCTTTTTCTGTCTTTTCTAATCCGTTTTATTTATCTTTCTTCCCCTGAAGTATGTCAGCTACCTGGAGAAGAGGTTTCTATGGTGTGCCTACTGGGTTGGCCTCGGGATCCTGTCCTCAGTTGGCCTTGGAACCGGCCTGCACACATTTCTCCTCTATCTGGTAGGATAACACTTTGTATGGTTTGTGAAAAGCACACCCCGGTGAGCTGGGTTACAACAGAAAAAAAGCACACCTATAAACACTAAATGAAAACAGCATCAGGCTCCTCTGCATTATGAAAAATATGCAGATTTCCATTACTTGGGCTCAGTCCTCCTTCTAAGGAACCGGATTCGAATCCTCCCTGGGACTATTTACGGGTGTCATCCCTTCTGTCTCTTGCTTTCATCTCTGTCTCTTCAGTAAAGAGCCAACTCAGTATGAAGGCACTGTTGCGATGAAGAAATAGAAAAATAATTGAACAAAGTTAAAAATAAAATGTAGCATATACACTGCCCGGCCCAAAAACGGTCACAAGCCTGTGGGGGGCAGTGCTATGATCTGGGGGTGCTGCAGTTGGTCTGGTCTAGGTTCAGCACCGTATGTGCCCAAAGAATGAGGTCAGGACTACCTGAGTATACTGAATGACCAGGTTATTCTATCAGTGGATTTTTTCTTCCTGATGGCACGGGCATGTTCCAAAATGACAATGCCAGGATCCATCAGGCTCAAATTGTGAAAGAGTGGTTCAGGGAGCACGAGACACCATTTTCACACATGGATTGGCCGCCACAGAGTCCAGACCTGAACCCGATTGAGAATCTTTGGGATGTGCTGGAGAAGACTTTGCGCAATGGTCCGAATCTCCCGTCATCAATACAAGATCTTAGCGAACAATGAATGCAAGACAGAAATAAATGTTGTGACGTTGCAGAAGCTTGTGGAAACGATGCCACAGCGAATGCGTGCCGTAATCAAAGCTAAAGGCGGTCCAACGAGTATTAGAGTGTGGCCTTTTTTTATGGCCGGGCAGTGTATGTTATAGTAATCTTAACACAAAAGCCATCTACTATACGCTCTGTTGATGAAATGTAGTTTGAATGAGTAGAAAAGTAGCAGGAAATATCTGACGGTGAAAGAGCAATCTTGCCCACCTGCAAAAACATAACAATAAATGAAATGAAACCCCATTCATATGTAATTATTCACATGCTTTATCATGATGGTACTACGGCCTCCATCTCTCAGCAGTCAAAGGGTGGAATGATTATGAAGTCAGTCAGAGTCTGTTCTGTGTGTCTCTGCAAAATGCAGGCAGATTTAATAACATTCACTTCCCTAGATCTACCTGCATGAATGGCTATTAATTGCCTTTGTATAAAGCCACTGTGTGTATTGCTGTAGTTGCCAGAAGGTGGCGTCACACTCCATATTGCTTGTGTTCTTTAAACTGTGACCCGTCAGTGGTAAACCTAATGTTAATTATTCCCCGACAGAATGACTGAGTCACCTAACTGTGTGTCATTTGTCTTGTTGAAAATGAGAACTTGGCAAAATAAAACCTTAGTGCAGCCTAGCCCGATTTAGGGTGGGGGTGATGTGGCTTTTCTTCTTTACAGCGTGTACAGATGTGGGTGTGCTGAGTCAGCTGTTTCCACCATAATGAAATAATGGGAAAATTTTTTACTGACCTTCCTCCGAGAGTATTTGCAATATTTCCATTATTGCTGAGAAGCTCACCATGTGTTTGCATGAATAGTTTATTGTCTTGTTGAGTCACTTTATGTCCTTTGTCCGACTCTAATGCATCAGTAATGGTGGCTTTACTTCTCTTCCCCACCAGTCCAGGCGTCTTTAGTCTTTTCCCCTTAAAATGATATAGCATTTCCTCCAGCTCTCATTTTAAATACAGTTCTAAAATCATTAAAGGGGTCCTTTTAATCTCATTTTCAGGTTCATATTTGTATTTGGTGCCTCTCCTGTGACACGTTTACACGCTTTAATGTTCATAAAGCTCTTTATTTTTCTCATACTGCCTGTGCTGCAGCTCCTCTTTTCATCCTCTCTGAAACCAGAGCCCAGTCTGCTCTGATTGGTTAGCTGGCCGGCTCTGTTGTGATTGATCAACAGCTTAGAGATGTCCCGCACCTTAGCCTATCACGTGAAATATGTTGGAGCACTAACCAATAGAAGCGCTGGGCCAGGGCCAGAGTCCAATGGAGGCACTATATGCAGTAGCTGGAGGGTGGTCAAGATTATCAGTAATGGAGAACAGTTCATTCTGAGTCCTCCTCTCCAACACATCCCCAAAGTGTCTGGCTTGCAGCAGATGATGGAGACAGCCTTCTTCCAGAGTGATTGAGAAACTGCATACCTCTCTGATGAGAACGGTGCTCTCCATACCAAAGCTGATCCATGGAGTAACATTATCTGTGAAGCTGCCAATGTCAGGAAACTACCCCAGTATTAATCTTGAAGGAAAAACCAAAGTTCCCACCTGCAGTTAAACTCCTCCTCCTGGAAAAAGGGATTCACATATCAGCGTTTAATTATGATTCATCATGATGTTTTGGAGGTCATTGCAATTGAGTCACAATAATGAGGTTGAAATAGGAAAAACCAGTTGCTTTTACTTTGGATCATTATTTTATGAAAGCTTCTTTTAGTTATTTACCTTTTTAAATGTTGGAAGATTATAATGTAAGTCCAACCGTTATTCATCTGGTTGGTTTAAATCCAATATTCTCTGCACGTTAAATATCCAGTGTGTATGATGCCAAGATGATGGATACTCCTTTTGGTAAATGCATGTAAAACATTAACCAAAATAAACTAAATATGCTGCGGTTTTTCACAATGCCTAGAGGATTGCATCGTAACATTTTTGGTCACACAAGAAACCACACCCAATCATTTCCCCCCTGGGTGAAAATGCCAAAGCAGAGTGCCGTGGAATTTCCTGAACATGCAGCTAAGAGGATAAACCATTTTAACGACCCCTCCTGTTGAGTCACCTTCCCAATAACATGAACATGGTTAGACCCACCGCCTTATTGTTTTTGAGTTTTAAACAAGTTCTGTTATGTTTTTTTGGGGGGGGTTATCCCTTTCCTATAGTGTGTTCTATGGGTTTTGGTGCATGTAAACGGTTTGCAGAGGCTAAAATCCCTGTTTTCGCTCAGAGGGAGTTTCTCTCCCACACACTGCCGCCACCAATGGACTCCTTTGTTTACTTAGTAACATAACATGACTACATTACACTCGCACTTCTATTGGCTAGCACTCCAAAACATAATGCGTAATAGGCTAAGGGGCGGGACATCTCTACCAATTACACAGAGCCGGACAGCTCTGGTTTCAGACAGAGGGTGAAAAAACAAGCGGTATGAGAAAAATAAAGAGCTTTTTGAACATTAAAGCGTGGAGATGTCCCAGTAGAGGCACAAATATGAACTGAAAATAAGAATAATATGTGGTTTTTTAATTAACTTTGTTGCTTCAAGGGTCCACTAGCAGTGTTTTTGTCAAGTATTCTTCTTCTTAAAACATATGTATCGATGTTTTTATGAATAATAATCATTATTGGGTAAAGAAATGGTTTAAAAGAGTCAGAAATCTTTCATTTGTCCCACTCATGGAAATGTAAATTGAGACACCAAAGTGGCAGTTTAGGTAGAAGGCAAAGTGAGTACACAGTCATGGTAAAAAAGTAATTGAACATCAGTTGCCTTGTATGCAAATGTGCTTTGCTGACCTTGGTGTACAGAAGTATTGCCTGTCTCTCTATCAGAATTAGATTTTGGAGACACTGTATTATTTGCTTTGTTGCTTCAAGGGTCCACTAGCAGTGCTTTTTCCTTGTTGTGGTGTTCTGAAAATAAGAAATGGATTTTATTTGTGAGGTACTGAAATCTAGTTGCTGATCATAATTCAACAGAAGAGACGAATGTCTGACTATCAGAATGTGGTGTTAGAGGTTGACTCACAGCTCGGTGTCATGGAGAAATGCCGTTGAGAGGAGTTTGGTTGAGTGTGTCGTTTCAACTAAAGAAGCCTCCTGTGTGCTCACACTCCCTGGGGGGGTAGAGCGTAACTATGGGGAGCCGTTGCAGTCAACACAGATTAATTGTGTGCCGTCCATCTACTGTCAGAGTTGCATGCATCACCTGAAGCAGGCATAATGGAGCGGCTGTGTAGCGGTTACAGGTGGGCCAGGTGGCTCAGCCAGACGTCCTCACACTGATAAACGATGACATGCCTACCTGTCGGAGACGCTGTGACTCAGCGGCTCTTAGTGTTTTTGTGCTGATGAGTCTGTTAGCACACAAGCTGCATTTGTTCATCCAACTCCGGCTGCTAGGAACAGTCATTTTCTTTATTCATGAATCTGCTGAATAGTCGTTTCATTACTCGATTCATCATTTGGTTTACAAAATGTCAGAAAATAGTCAAACAGTGTCAATGCCAGTTCCTCATAATCCAAGGTGTTGTCTTTATATGTTTTGTTTTGTCAGTCCAAACTGAGGTATTTAGTTAAATATGTAGAAAAATAGAAAATCTGCTCCTTCTTTACACCATATTTTCTTAAATTTTATTTCCAGAATTAGAATTCCTTTATTCATGGGGAAATGTAAGTTGTTGCAGCAAGTATAGAAAGCAAATAGAAAACTTATATAAAAAGGCATGCACATCGTATTTAAAATACTAATTATTACAATTTGGTACACATTCAAGCAGCAACAGCAGTATTTATAAAATAAGACACTGTATGTGTGCACTGTAGAATTAAGCGTGGTATAAAGCATTACAAAAATGACTTTGGCAAACAGTACCTAAGATTCCTGTTGCAGTCATTTGCCTCTCTATTTGACATTACTATACTCATCTTGTTTATTTCCTTGTCTCGCTCCCTTTGCTGGAACACTGTAAATCTGGCAGGAATGAAGAACTGTTCATTCAGACTCTCTGTGTCTCCCCTCTCAGGGTCCTCACATAGCCTCAGTGACTCTGGCGGCGTACGAGTGCAGCTCCACAGATTTCCCCGAGCCTCCGTACCCAGACCAGATCGTCTGTCCTCAGGGCGGAGGGCTGGAGGGAAGCATCTCCCTCTTCTCCATCATGTCCAAGGTCCGCCTGGAGGCCTGCATGTGGGTGAGTTTGAATAAAGAGCTGATGCACTGATGCACGCGGGAAACATTTCAAGAATGTTTGGCAGAGCGACAACTATGACCGTGTGAGAATTATTCATCCCGATTAGTTCACCCTCATTTAATCATGCCTATCCCGGGGCCAGCACAAACACTGTATCATACTTTGATATTTATAAGACCTAAAAAATGTGTCTGTCTTTACACAAAAAGTCACATGTACAAAATAAAAAGTCACATGTAGCCTGAATAAAGCAGTGTAAGAAGTCCTCAAATCTCTGGAGTCCTCCTTCAGAATGTAAATGAAGTTAAAGTTAAATAAAAGATATTGGCTTGGAAATACTTAAAGTATCAGAAATAATCAATAAATATGATTATTATTATTATTATTATTATTGAAGCAAAAAGTCTGAGCTCTTTTTTATGTATTTATGTATATTTATTTATTACTCACACAATGCTGAGTAGCTCGTGGGTGCTGGTAAAGCCTTTTTGATTGAATGATATCATAATTAAATTATTGATTATATTTTAAATGCTGTCATAAATGTATCAGAATATACTTCCTTAAGTACAAAAACTAAAAGTACTCATAATGCAGAATTACCATTTTCAGAATAATGCATTTCTTAAATCACTGGATTATAATTCTTGCAGGAGAAGCTTACTCTAATGACTCTTTTTATACTCTTAGTATTCTAATCCATTACAATACATCATAATTCATTAGCTCAGTAGTTGACATTTTGTGTTACATAAATGTAGTCAAGTAAATAGTAACAAAAATGACCATTAATATACCATTTAAAATACAAATACTCAAGTAACTTAGTTTTTCTACCTAAATACAGTAGTGGAGTAGAAGTTACTTCCACTGCTGCATGAGTAGTTGCCTGTGTGTATAAAATGAACACACTCTGACGTTTCATTTGCTGCCGGTTCAGGGGGCAGGCACCGCCATCGGAGAGCTGCCTCCATACTTCATGGCCCGGGCCGCTCGTCAGTCTGGAGCTGATCCAGAGGACGAAGACTACGAGGAGTTTGAGGAGATGCTGGAGCAGGCCGAGGGCGCTCAGGTCAGAGCTCGCACTCTCAAACACACACACACATTATGAGAACCATGGAGGGAACACAGGGATTTTAGCCTTTGCAGACCATTTACAAGCACCAAACCCTATAGAACACGCTAGAGGAAAGGAAATCCCCCAAAGAGATGAATAGGGCCTCTTTAAGTATCTTGCTCGAGTTGCTGCAAATCAAACCTGCAACCTTCTTATTGGTAGACGACCAGGAAACTTCACAGCCACAGATAAGATAAGATGTACTTTATTGATCATGAATTTGGCAGTTTTTAATACATATATAAACGTATATATCTGTTAAAGATCAAAGAAGTGTTACCCACCTCAGATGTGCTCTTCATTAAACTTGAAGTGGCAAAAATGTATGGTTTGCATTTCATTCATTTTAAGAATTTGAAGCAAACACAAACACAGGACAAAAAGATTAGATTTTCTGTATCCCACTTAATTCTTAGATTAAGTGCAAAAGGTAGCCTGAACTCCTCTCTTTTAATAAATAACTCGCAGCAGCTTGATTGTATAATATCTAAATATCAATCCCTCTCCTGTTTGCTCCTTAAAAGAGTTTATCAACCCACCCTATAAGAAATGATCACCTCTACGCCTCATCTTTATAATGCACAGCTGACCATGGTGCCACTGTGCCGTGATTGGTCCAAAAGTGCCATGTGACTTCAGTGAAGCTCCTCCCACCTTACACTTCCAGTAAATCTGTCTGTCGGTGGGTGAGTCACCCTGAGCACAGCTCCCCCTTTAATCAGCCCTCGGGCTAAACTCTCCCTCCCTGCCTCCCGTCTTCTCTGTTTTCACCGGCCTCTAATTTGAATGACAGACAGTTTGTGTCAGGAGCCGGCGCACATGACTGCAGATGGCTGAGATCAGATGCTGAGTCAGCAGCAGCAGCAAGAGAAAAGCTGGAGAAATCGTGAACATCGTCTCCATGAGCTGCTCTTAATTCACTGGTTCTCACATGGAAAGGCTCTAGAGGCCAGCCTCGCATCACACGCTTTCAATCATAACCTATTGTTTTCAAATCTTTAATTTATCACAAATGCAAAGGTACAATTAATTATTACACATTTATCAATATTAAATAGAATCAATACAATGCAACAATTTAGTATTTGTAATTAAACCAGAAGAGAAATTAAAACGGCACAATAAAAACGATCAACAAAGTACAAATAAAAACCATGAATATGTAAATGATTAGTCAGCAGGAATGAAATGATAGTAACAAAGCCTCTAACAAGGTGTTGGATGAAAAAATTAGAAGTAAGACAATAAAAGCAGAAGAGACAAACAAAGCAACAAAAAAAACTTGCTACGAGAAACAACACGGGATTTGGAGAATTAAAAACCAACCAGCTATGAGAAGGATCAAAACCCATTAAAACCAACTCAAAGTGAATATTGATGTAACTGGTTTTCAGAAATGTAGAGTTTTTTGTGCATCCAAAATATTGGCATGACTAAAATAAAAAAAGACTGGTTTGAAGATGAAATCAATGATGCATGTAATTGTGGAGACTAAACTGAAATGGTTGCTTCCAAAAATTGACATTGAAGGGATGCCAGATTCTGAAAGTGCCTCGTATTCTCCCTCCTGCATCGGCTTTGATCTCCACCATGAAACCACAGACATTTCCCCCCCCCCCCCCCCCGCAGGGATGGAGATAGCATCAAAAAATCTTCACTAGACTCACCAAACCCAGGGAAATGAATATCCTAGTGCTCAGAAATAGCCGGTTAACATAATAAAAAGGTGATGTGTTTTCAATGGAATGTGTTTTTTATATTGCTTCGCAGGATTTTGTCACAAGAGCCAAACTGGGAGTTCAGCATATGGTGCAGAAGGTGGGATTCTTCGGGATCTTGGCTTGTGCCTCTGTAAGTACATTTTTTTATCAGTAATTTAATGTCTTTGTATTTCTACTACATGCAATAAGTTTAACGTTGCATTCAGGATGTCTTTACTCATAACAACACACATTTCTCGCAATGTGTTGTTGCATTTGTTGCAAGAGGAAATTGGTTACCTGTAAAAGAGTGGTACAGAAATGAGTCTTAAAACCCAAGATGAGTCAGCATGTTGCCACTTCCTGTCACCTGGTCTGGAAGTCGATGGTTTTTTTGAACATGTTTTCCGTTGTTGACCAAAAACAAGATGAAAAGATTTGTTCTTCTACATGAAATGCGTCAGTAAATACCCCACTGGTTAATTTACAAACAGCAGTTGCTACCAAGTGTCTTAACGAGATGACTAAACATCGACACGCTGAACCTTAGCGACATTTAGCCAAGCGGTGGTGACGTGAAGTCATGTGACCGTGCTGCAGTTCCTTCAAAGCCTATCATTAGCTTTTTACTTTAAAAAATCTAAGGGGTGTTAGCATGTGGAGATTATCCCTGCTGAACAAACATGTGTAACCATCACAAACATTTGTAAACCATCAACGATTTATTTTCTGCAATAAACCCAAATCCAATAAAGGAAATCCCACTGATTTTGATCTTCCCCTCAGCCAACACCTTGTTATAGGCTTTTTTTAAAATCATTTAATTCCTGCTGACTAATCATTTACATATTCAAGTTTATTGTGCCCTTTTAATTGCTCTTCTGGTTTAATTACAGATACTAAATGTTGCATTGTATTGATGCTATTTAACATTGATAAATGTGTAATAATTAATTGTACCTTTGTATTTGTGATAAATTCAACATGCACCACTCTAGGGTTCCTTTTATAAGACTGTTACTCAGTAATATTGTCCGGTGTCTGTGTTTCAGATCCCCAATCCTCTGTTTGACCTCGCTGGAATAACATGCGGTCATTTCATGGTTCCCTTCTGGACCTTCTTCGGAGCAACTCTGATTGGGAAGGCCATCGTCAAAATGCATATACAGGTCAGTAACTCAAGGAAAAAAGTTTGTGAGAGCACCAGATCATCTAAAATAAAACCAAGATTTCCATTTTAGCATGAAACAAAGTGGCATACAGCCTCTTGGCTTCAGATTACTCATGGTTGGTTTCATGTCATCACAGTGCACATTGTAATAATGCATGTAAAAGAAATGGACTGGTAAGAAAAGAAAGGGTATGCGCTGCTGAGTGATTCACAACCTCAAAACGTGTGGGTGAACAAAGATCAGACCTCGAGCTGAGATCATGGGTCGCCATCTGTGGGAAACTCCTAATTTATACTTCTGGTTTACTCTTTGTGACGGTACTCTGCTCCTCTGGGGAGTCCTCACTCTGGTTTGAGCGTTGGGATTGTTCCAGACCATAAACAGATGAGAAGAGAGAAGCTTTTAAGAAGTATTTAACAAGGAAAATCGACAACATCAAAAAAAGGTCTCAATTACGAAGCGTATTGTTGAGTCTGTCACACCAGTGACTAATATAAACTCACTCAGTACCAATCAATCCTCAAATGAAATGCAGAATTAGATCCTCCGGTCAAATGTACGTTAAAAAGTCTTCAGTGATTTTAGTTGTATGCTAAATGTTGTTTTAAATGTAAGGGATAATGCACAGCGAGGCAGTCAGGTGTCTGTCTTCTTCTGCTGTTCCCTTCAGTGTTTACTTCCTGTCTGTCTTCTTCTGCTGTTCCCTTCAGTGTTTACTTCCTGTCTGTCTTCTTCTGCTGTTCCCTTCAGTGTTTACTTCCTGTCTGTCTTCTTCTGCTGTTCCCTTCAGGGTTTACTTCCTGTCTGTCTTCTTCTGCTGTTCCCTTTAGTGTTTACTTCCTGTCTGTCTTCTTCTGTTGATTTCTCTGATGTCCAGCTCTCTGTCTTTAACCTCTGTCCTTCTCTTGTTCTCTTTTTGTTAATGATATGAACGGAGAAGTAACTAATCTTGTAAATGAAATGTAATGGAGTAAGTAGTAGAATCAAATAGAAAAACTCAAAATTGTACTGAAGTGTAGTTTATATTAAGAGTGTGTTTGTTTCTCAAGTGAGTCACTGAGGGTCTTAACAAACCAAACTATCCATCTCATGGTACCAGCTGGTGATCTCACTTTGAGGAGGAAGTAGAGTGGACATGAGAAGCTAGACATAAGAGGAGGAAATGCAACAGACTGTAAACCGCTGAGGGGGGTCTCTTTGTGTTTGTACCTTTTCAAACCCCCCGGCCTAACGTGTCATATCCTGTCTGATTTTTGTCCAGGGGGCCGTGTGTCATGCTGTTTAAAGCTGATCAGTTTCAGGACCGGAGAAGGAATATTGCGGTTTTGCCCCCCCCTCAAGCCAGACAAAGCCCCTCACAGCCCAATATTGAGTTTAGTGCCCGGTTTGAATTAGTAATTAGTGTGTCTGTGGACTGACAGATGTGGCCTCAATTGACCACAGCTGTGCCGCTACAATAAAGAAATCTCAATATACAATATTTATACCTTTTGATGTAATTCTTAAAGACATTTGGTGTTTTTCTAATTCTTGATTTGGTCCTAAATTGTTCTTCTGATATCCTTAAAACATTTCTTATTTTATTTTATAAATGTTGTATACACCTCTTCATATGATCAAATAATTATGGGTTTTATCTTAATACATTCTCACTTATTTTCTTACACAATTAAACATCTAAATGTACAATTTTCTATTTATTCAATGTTAGAAATCATATCACATGACATTTAATTTCAATGTTTTTATCCAAAGTGACTTACAATAAGTGCAATAAGCCATAAAGACTCAGATTTTGTTTGCTTCAAGTGACGGTGCATTGGTTTCAAATGGGCTCAACTCTTTAAGTGCTACTATTCAAATGTATTTTTTATGTTGGGTTTAATGGTCACGGTACAGGCGAGTAATATTTGGAAATGGCCCATATGTGTATTATGTATATACCTCTATATATGATCAAAAAGTAATGGCTGTTAATCTTTTCTCCCCCTACAGAAACTTTTTGTTATCATTACCTTCAGCAAGCACATAGTGGAGCAGATGGTGTCACTCATTGGGTAAGTGTCTTTCTGTTTTTTGCTTGTGCGTGTGTGTGTGTGTGTGTGTGTGATTACTGCATTAATCCGGTACTTTGTGCAGTCATTGTCTTTCCAATGGTCTTTGTGGTTAGCAATTCATTTGTAAACATTTTCAGATGCATTTGGACCACTGATTGGAGGTCCTGTACGAATAAACACTTTCACTGCGGGGCTGTGCGTGCATGCTTTCTACATTTTTCCAGACAAAGGGTCCCCCCCCCCCCTCACATGCGATTCAATCTCTACAGCATTGGTGGTCAGGCATGTGAGGTCCCATCTGAAACATGTTGATCTGACTCAGCAGGTTCAGCTTTCAGAGATTTGCACCAGGGGGGAAGAACCTGCAATCATTCACTTAGAGAAAAACTGAAGAGGCAGAGAACAAAGACATGTAGTATAAATATTATGCGACTCCAAATAAAGACTAACATTTTAATTAAAATAAAATACAAATAAAAATAAACTTCTCTGGCTGCTATGACGAAAAATTCTGTTGTCGATCGAAATAAAGAAACAAAGAAAAGTAGGTTTTGTTTTAAACTCCATTGCTGTGAAAGAAATTAGTATTTTAATTTAGAAAAAATTACAAATGTTTTTGGACTGTTAGAACATGTTGTGTTAAACAAATAAAGGAATTTAATAAATAAAGTATAATAACTTTCTCTAGCTGATAAAACATGTTGTGACTCTAAATAAAGAATTAGAAAAAACAAAGAAATTTAATTTGCAAAAGAAAAGATAGGATCTTTGTCCGGCTATCAAAACGTGTTACTCAAAATAGCAACATGTATACAGAAACAAAACGATTACAATTTATAGAAGAAATGTTGTCGCTAAGTGATATAAAGTGATACCTTAACTTGGTCCCACAGATTTTGGCTGATTCAAGTATTAAAAGATTGTAGGTCCAGTCATGAATCGTCCTCAGGCTAGATGATGGACTAATATGTCCAGAGGAAATGTTTTCTCTTTGTTTTTAGGAACTCAAAATCCAAGGTTCTTTCCCATGATGTCTCCCGATGAGTCGCTATGAGTGCGCCACTGATGATGATACAGGATGTTTTTGGGAGTTTGCCGTGTTTTATTTTTTAGGGACTAGATAACAAGGAACAGTCAGAACTAGTTGGGCTTCTCTGGAATCAGCACTTCCTTTGAGCTGTTTGTTTAGTCAACTGTCTGCTGTTTGTTTTTTGCTTAGTCAAGTCTAGTCATGTTAATCTAACCTTGGGACAGAATTTAAATTACGCAGTAGGAGATTCTTCAGCCTGTAGTACATTTTTTCTCTTCCATGGTGATACGTTTTCTCATCATGTAAAGACTCGTGTTAACCGCTGCTGAACAGATGGTCCAATTTTTGGGGGGGAATTGAATTTTATTTAATTTAATTCATTCTTTAATTGGAGTCACAACATCATGTCACAGCCACAGAAGGTTTGTCTTTTTTTGGAATTAAATGTATCATCATTATTCTTTTTTTAATCTTGGAGTCACAACATGTTGTAACAGCAATTCGTTTTGGTTTTATTTTTAAAGTCATTTCTCCTTTTTTAATCGTTTCATTATTGCACAGAGCTGCAGCAGCCACAAGAAGTGTTTTAAACCATTTTGCTAAGGAGAAAAAAAGGCCTTCTATAGTGGACAAATCTAAACTAAATCTGTGGGTAGTTATGACATTATACATTAAATGTTCTTACATTTAGGTATTACACGTTCTAAAATTGTCCTGAATCTGATTGTATAGGTTTCAAATGAATGCTTTTTATTAATTGTAATAGAGTCCTAAAAATGAATTCCCTTTTTGCTTGGCGGGGGAAATAGAACCACTGTTATCTATAGTTATACATCTGTAGATTAACACTACGACTTGAGTTATATATTACTATGAGCATGTCGATACCTTTGAGCGATTAAATTAGCTGTGGGACTTTGAATCATAGGCTCCTGACGGTCCTCCGTACTTCCGCTAGAATGACGACCTTGTAGAAAATGTGTATGAAATGTTATTCTTTGTGATCATAAAGTGAGTTAAGTTAAAACCTGCAGGATCCTCGTACGATTGGCCCCCCTGGTGAGCTAACCCTCACTACCATATAAGGGCACGAGCACACCCTGATTAGATATCATTCCACCAGAAGGCAGCAATGGTGGTAAAAGGTGATGACATCATGTCGACTCACTTCCTGGTTGAAGAGGCTGACACGGATCCTATAGAGAGCTGAGGAGTATAAGAGGAGGGCTGAAGGGCTTCCTGCTTCACTCTTCTCTGCTCCTGCTCAGTGCAGGAGGTGGAGGCTCCAGGATGGGCCCTTCAGCAGGTCCTACAGGGGGCTCAGTGAGAAGCTTTGTTAGTGTGGCGGGAAACAGAAGAGCGGGGAATAAGATGTTTAAGATTCAGTGTTGGGCTCCATGACAAAGGTAGGTGCTTAGATGCTGAGTTCTTGTTATTTTAAACCTGGTTCCTGCTGTACGCTGCAGGTCTGTGCCCAGAGTGGGGCCCTCGCTGCAGAAGCCCTTCAGTCAGTACCTGGAGGCTCAGAGGAACAAGCTGCACCACGCTGGAGGAAGCACACCATCGGTAAGAACAATTCTTTATTTTATATATGAAATCCAGTGGTGCTTTTACTTTACCTGAGTATTCTCATTTAATGTTATACTTCATTTTAGAAGCCTATTCTCTACCTCTTACTCCACTACATTAATCCAACAGCTTTTACAGATTCAGACTTTTAGCTAATATAAATACAGATTGACATAAGGATAAGATGTCCAGCAGCAGGATATAAAGTAATTACAATTTGCTCCATATTTAGCAGCTGTGATGAATAATCCACTCATTTTAAAATAACTTTATTTCTGAAATAGGCAATGAAGGTTAACAACTATTATTACTCTTTGTACCCAAGTTAATTTTGATGGCAATTCTTTTGAGCTTTTCCTTAAATGCAGGACTTTAACTGTGAAAATGTTCTTACTATTTAGTATTGCTACTTTTGCTTAAGAGTGCTTATTCAACCTCTGGCTTTTAATCACCGAAATGTGAGCTCTATAAATGTATTCATTTGTTAATATTAACAATATGTTTTTTTTTAATCATATTTTAGAATGGAGTTGCCAGCTTGTTTTAGCGTAGCCCAACAACACTTATTTTGAAATATATTTAAAGGTGTATAAAGTCAGATAACAACACATTTACCTTTTTCATTTGTTTTAGATAAATGCACAAAGCATTTTACTAACAGGGAATTATAGATTTGTTTAAATTATAAATAATATGCCCTCTAGTGGACACAGTATGTAACAAAGGAACACTTTTTTTTTTATGTACTTGAATTTCTTAGAGAAACTCACTCTGGAGGGAACATAGGGATTATAGCCTTTGCAGACCATTTACATGCACAGAAACCTATAGTAGACACTACAGGAAAGGAACAACCCCAAAAAGCAAGATAGAACCTCTTTAAGAACACTACTCGAGTAAATGTACTAAGATCATTTCCACCATTGGTAAATAACCGCATATGCTTTCCCAATTTTCTGTGTTTGCAGGATGAGAACTGGCTGTCGTGGGTGTTTGAGAAGGTGGTGCTCGTCATGGTCTGCTACTTCGTCACCTCCATCGTTAACTCCACGGCTCAGAGCTACGCCAAGCGGCTGCAGCAGCAGAGGCACTCAGAGGAGAAGACCAAGTGATGACGAAGCAACAACAACAACAACAACAACAACAGAAGGAGCACTGCAAACATCCAAGTGACTGTGTTTGTTTCTGCTGCTGCTGCCTCCCCTCGGCCACAGCCACTCACAACTTAACAACAAACCTCACCCCCCCTCCCCCATCCATTCTCAGAGGCTGACCACTGAAAAACAAGCACTATGTCTCAGTGTGAGTGTGTGTGTGTGTGTGTGTGCGCGCGCTTTTGAGGATGTCCCTCTTCAGGTTGTGTAGATCTTCCTCTCATCTCACTCTCTAGGTTTTTCTCGTAGTGCGATTGGTTTCGTTGCTAGTTTTACTTTGAAATAACCCTTCGTTGACCTCAGACGTAAAGCAGCGGTTCAGTGGGGGCTGCTGTGTGTGTGTGCAGCGCCCATCAGATGCCTTATGCAAGACGGGAACGCCTGGCTTCCCTTTGAGTATAGTTCTCTGCTCATTAACTTGATTTTTATTTAATTTTTGTAACCTTTACGTATGGATGTACAGGCGAGATAACTGCTGTGGACTTTTCTTTTTTTCAGCGTTAAATTATCCTCATGTTTCTGTCCTGTTTAAAAACAATAGTGAGACAAATTTGTCTTTTAAAATGTTGGAGGAAAAAAATAGCAATATCAACGTAAGGCAGTGTGGTATTGACGGTTTGCACATTGTGTAAATATCTTAATATCTTTTTTTGACGGTATGCGCGGATGTATTTCTATTCTGATGGTCTGTGTGGAAAAGAAAAAAGATGAAAAAAGGTGATATCATTTGTAAAAGTGACATTGTACTCTGAGCTAACTAGTCCCATTTCTATTCTGTACATTTAGGTTGATTCAGATCATCTATAAACCGTGTTAATCATTGCACCCGTTTCCAAGGCTGTCTGTTTATTTTCTATCTTCTTATAGGTCAGGCTTTTTAAATGTGTTGTGATCTTTGCAAACTGTTTCAAAATCTTCGTCTGATCCTCTTTAAGGTAAGTAAGACAGCTTGTGCTAATTCACACTCTACCTTCCTGAATCCTAACCCTCTGATGTCGAGGAGGAAGTCTTCTGGATAAGCTCTTCGTCTATTTTTCTCAGATCACCTCCCCGCGGCGCCAGCTAGCTTATCAGACTGGTGTTGGCTGTTCAATTAAAAAG
Organism: Eleginops maclovinus; assembly: GCF_036324505.1. Classification (NCBI taxonomy): domain Eukaryota; kingdom Metazoa; phylum Chordata; class Actinopteri; order Perciformes; family Eleginopidae; genus Eleginops; species Eleginops maclovinus. The sequence continues at coordinate 6,015,936 of NC_086366.1, read as the reverse complement.
GCAACGTTGGTCTGTAAGCTGGCTGAAGTCTGTGGACCTTCAGCGATTCATTTTTCCCTCCTCTTTAAGATGGATATTTGTGGATTCAACAATCGGTTTACAGGCATTCCTATTGTGCGGATCATCTGGAAATACTATTGTGGAAAATATATTAACAATAAAATGAGGAAAAGTATCATGCCGTTGTCGTGTTTCTTTATTCCTAATCATTTCTGAAGTTGCTTTGTTGTAAATTATAAAGGATTTTGGAAGCAATTCTGGAGCAACACGTAGTAAATGTGTAGATTTAGAAACGTACATTTTCCTGTACTGGCACCCAGTATCTCAAAAGAATTCACTTTGAAATGTTACCATTAATATACAAAGCGCTAAATGGTTTGGGACCTGAATACATGTCTTATGGCTTTCAGCTTTTAGTTTCTATGATCCGCAGATCTGGAAAAAACTTCCTGAACATCTGAGGTCTGCACCAACCCTTAGTTATTTTAAATTTAGACTAAAAACCTGTTTACCGCTGCTTTACCAGGGTTCATTTAACTACAACTACTCTTATGACACTTCAGCATCTCTTGCAGCATCACTTTTTAGCCACCTTCTGTTCGGTGTGTAAATAGTTTATGTAGGACACAATTGCCTTTGTGTATGAAATGTGCAAGATAAATAAACTAACCGTAGCCTTAGAGTGTCTTAGAAAGGCTTATTGTCTATGTTGGCTTTCATTCAGTCCGTAATGAGTGTCCCAATGACACTTCTGGTGTTAAAAAAATGGTGAATGTCAAGGATTGGTTGTAACTCCCAATTAATACAAATAAAATACATTTTATTTACATAAAAAATTGTTCAAAACAATAGTATTCTTTGGGATTATGGTGCTTGTTGGTTTCCCATCTCTAGCGCAGTTGTTTGTAGCTGGAGATGACCTGCTCCAGAGATGTGAAGCTGTCGAGGAAGTCCTCCTCTGAGATCCCAAACTTAGTGTACTGGTGGATGTAGGCTCTGTGACCGACAGCAAAGGCAAAAACATCTTAGTTTCCAGGAGAACATGACTTCATCTCAGGGTTAGCATAAGAAAGAGGTTGTGTTTGGATCCAGCTTTTCCTCAAAGTGGTATTTAAACATTCCCCAGCATGACGGCGGGTCTGACTCACCTGGAGGCAAACATGTTCCAGGCTCTGCCCACCATGCTGTCCAGAGGGCTGAGCAGAGCCTGGCTGTTACTGACCAGCGTGGCACTTTTTTCATACTTATTAAAAGGCACCGGAGACTTCCACACACTGAAGGCTTCCTCTGATGAGAGCCAGGAGGTGTACAGGGCCGGGTCCTCGAAGCCAGCTGTGGACAGAACAGACATCAACAATTACCTGTAAACAAAACGTAATCAGTAACCTAAGTATGCCAAAAATATCACCATTGTTGATTTATCGTACAGTGTCGATTCATTTTTTTAATAAACCAACATTTTTTCCCCAGTTTCTGACCTGTCTCTGCGCTGTACACGTCCTTCCCTCTCAGGATGAGCACGTTGGCCAGAGACGTGTTGAAGCTCCCTGCTGTGAGGCTCCTGCTGCGCTCAGAGGCTGCAGGGGGACGCACCTGCCAGTCAATACCTGAGAGGACACACCAAAAGAGACAAAACTTAGCTATTCAACTCTAAAAAAGTTGCATCACTTTCAAAAGTTTGTCTTATTCAGAGCTAATTATCTGTGAAATTATTAAAAATGTCAAAATCGTTTCGGATTATTATTGTTATGTAAAGCGACTCACCTTCCTCCATCTTGGTGTTGGAGATGAGCATCTGGCGGAGGTGTTTGAGCAGGCTGGGCCAGCTGAAGCTGCTGTAGGCCATGGAGGCGCTGGGCACCTGAGGGATGGTGGAGACGCTGAGCAGCTTGTACTCTGGGTGGCAGCAGAGAGCGCCCACCAACTCACCTGAGAGACGAATTAGGAATGAAGTCAGAGGTGGAAGAAGTACTGAGATACTTACTTTATAGCAGTGAAGTAGAAATACTTTGGTCTGCAAATAGAAGTCAAAGTCCTGATTTCTAAATCCAGAAAAATCCATGCACTGTGAGAAACCTGTTGTGTGTGTGTGTGTGTGTGTGTGTGTGTGTGTGTGTGTGTGTGTGTGTGTGTGTGTGTGTGTGTGTGTGTGTGTGTGTGTGTGTGTGTGTGTGTGTGTGTGTGTGTGTGTCTCGGCCTCTCTCACCCAGAGGGTTTCTGCTGTAGACTCCGTGGGACTCGGCGGTGAGGGCGGGCTGCAGGACGCTGCCCAGCTGGTGAGCGATCACTGTGTTGACATCGGCGAAGGAGATCTGTTGGATGTTGAGCAGCTGACTGCAGATCTGGTGCACCGTGTCGTTCTCGTGCACTAGGATGGCGTCCGACAGCTTATAGAGATGAGCTAGTGTCAGCACGGTGTTATAGTTCTGGACAATCACCTGAAAGGACCGGGGGAGGAACGAGGGGTTTAAAGAAGGCATATTCTGATCTTTTTCAGGTTCATATCAGTATTTAGTTCCTCTCCTGGGACATGTCTCCATGCTTTAATGTTCAACAAGCTCTTTATTTTTCTCATACTGCCTGTGCTGCAGCACCTCTTTTCACCCTCTGTCTGAAACCAGAGCCCAGTCTGCTCTGATTGGTTCGCTGGCCGGCTCTGTTGTGATTGATCAACCACTTAGAGACGTCCCCTTAGCCTATAACGTACAATATGTTGGTGTGAGTTTTCCATAGTGATGTCACCATGTTCCGTAAACAAATACACATACCTCTCCGGTCCCGTACGGCCAGGTGAGGTGGTTGAGGATGAAGGACTTTGGGTAGATGTCTCGGAGACACTGAGTGACATAAGTCCCGACTCCGGACCCTGTTCCCCCAGCCACACTCATCATGGCCATGAGCCCAGACAGCCTGTCACAGCGCTCCACCTCTCGCCTCACCAGCTCCTCCACCACCTCAGTGTGACCCGGCCCGTGCACGCAGAACCTGGGGAGATACAAGAAGCACATTACAAACAAGATGGATTACATGTGACACAATTACGCTATTACATCATCAGGAGACAGTAAAACGAGTAACAAGTAACCAGTAATCTCCCAACCCTGAGTACAAGCTTTAACATGTTCTAAACATATAAAGGTTTTACAGAAAGGGTTTGGGGAATTGTCCTTACCCGTTAGCCCAGTTGTTCCCAGATCCCTGCTTCTGGCTGAAGTGTGAGGTCTCTCCATACCTCCACCTGCCGGATTTTGCAGCCCTGCTGATGCTCTGGTTGATCACCTTGGGCTCCATGTCGATCAGCACCGCCCGGGCAACAAGGTCTGGTTTAAACAGGGAGACATGACAGGTCAACAGGTGTGCAAAATTAAATGTGTTATCTAATGATGCTCATTTTCTCAAATATTTATGTCTGAGTTCTGAGATTAATCTAAAAAAATAACTTTTTGTTTATCGTGGCCCTAATATACACGTTTGAGAAGTCATTATTTCTCATCTTCAGCAGGCTCTCCGTTACCTCCATGCATGTTTTGGTGGAAGAAGCGCTCGCAGCTGGCGGTGCAGCGCTCCTTCCTCTGGCCGTCCTGAGCGTCGCAGCAGAGGCTGTCGAATAGCTGCTGACCCACCTGGTTCCCGCACTGCCCGAGCTGCACCGTCACTATGGACATCTCTCAGCCGGGTGTGAGGAGGGGAGGCTTTCCAGGAACAACGACAGTCTTCCGGTTAAGGTATGAGAACATAGAGTCTTGAATTCTCCGGAGAATTCATGCTGTGTGTGAAAAATATCACAACTGTTAGCATAGAGTTGTTAAAAGGGATGTTTTCTGCCGCCACGAAAAGCATAGAAGCCACTTCCGTTCCAACTGTCAAAAGTTTCAAAACAAAAGTCAAATCCTCTATTTATTTCAGTAATATTTTTTTTCTACATTAAATCCAGTACAAACCCAAGCATTTCCCGTCTTCTGTTGCGTACAGTACTAAATTCTTAATAAAAGGTGAATTGGACTTTGACATAAACAAACCCTGAATTCCCCAACACTGTACATCTGTATTTAATATTAATTTCAACTGTGTTTAACCTTATCCATCCATCCATCCATCCATTCTTCTCCCGCTTTTCCGTCAGGGTCGCGGAGGTAACAGCTCCAGCAGAGAGCCCCAAACTTTCCTTTCCCTGGCCACATCAACCAGCTCTGACTGGGGGATTCCAAGGCGCTCCCAGGCCAGCGAAGAGATATAATCCCTCCACCTGGTCCTAGGTCTATCCCTCGGTCTCTTCCCAGCTGGACGTAACATTGTTTCTTTGTGAATTTATTGAAACCTCAAGCACTTTCTTGAGTCTCTTTGCACGTTCTGGTCGGATGTAAACTGACAATAAATCTGAATCTAACCAAATCGTTTTGCTTTAGAGAACCAGAATTCCTTTAGTGGGCCTACAGCAGGGAAGTTTACGGGGTTACAGCAAAAGTAGCATAGCAGGTAAAAAGTCAAGCAATGATAAAAAAAGAAAAACACACATTGGTAATAAAAATAAATAAAGACAAATAAGTAAACAACCATGGCTAAAAATATCAGCTGTTTAAAATAACTAAGTGACATAAATAACATTAAGTTATTGAGAGACTCATTTAACAGTTGGGACTGTTTTTTTTTTAATGTATGTTTTTAATATAAAAGTGATCGTTGCATACTACTATCTATTTATTGCACAAGATTGCAACAGTGTGTTACCACATTTTTAAAAAACTAATACATAACTCCCACATAAAAAAAAACTGTTTATCCAGTTCCAAGGAAAAGTCCTTATCTGACTCTATTTCAAAATAAAAGCCCACGGTACCGCCCCTTTCGGTGAGAGTCGCACTGCGCATGCTCAGTGTAGTAGCCGGGTATGGCGGCGGTGTGTGTTTGTCCATGAGGTGGGGGACGCCTGCTATTCTGTGACAGAGCGATCCGAGCGAAGCGCTGCCATGGCCGGAGTGTTTGACATTGATCTGGACCAGCCGGAGGAAAATGTCTCCGACGATGAGATTGAGGAGGTACTTTAATGGGAGATGTTTCAGCGTCACAGCAGGGAGTTTTCACACAGAACCTTTGAGCAGCTAGCTGTTAGCATGTAGCTGTTAGCATGCTAGCCGGCCAGCCACCGCAGGCCTGCTCCAGCAGCCGGGGCTCTCGGGCCTTTTCAATCCGACAGCGATCATGACAGAGCTGTCACTTTTTTTCTGATTTTATAAAACATGGGTCAGTTAATGGTGAAATGCATACGTTGTTTACGCTGTCCCGGGTCAGAAAGCATCGCTGTCATGATGGAGTTGTGCAAACAGAGCCTTACTTGGCCAAAGGTGTTGCAGTGATAAATGTGGCTCAGTGTGCAACAGTTTATTTTGGCAAGACTGCAACAGAGTGGGACTGTGTGGACTTAAAGCTGGTGTGTTTCTGTGCACATTAAGTGTGAAATACAGCAACACAGCACTACTAAAGACTGTGCTCTTAACTGGAAATAAGTCATAAACAATTGCTCTGAATTCTATTTATGAATTATAGTGTAAATACTGCTTTATACTATTGTCATACAAGTACAGCAAACACATCATCACTTGCTATTATAGATTATAACCTTTGCATAGAAGATAGTATTAACTGCACACACACACACATGTATATACGTTTTTCATTATAAACAACTTTTGCTTAATACCATGCAGCACTGATTGGGCAACTGTTACAACACAGCAGCTCTTGTTTGTCAGATCACAGCTTCTGTGTTAATCTGAAGTTGAAAACCTTTGTAAACAGGCAGGAATTAGAATGTAGTACTTTTTCTTCCAGGTTGAGATCAGCGATATCATGGACCAGTGCAGTGGATTTGAGTTGTAAGTACTCGATTTGACTATCTGTTCGCTGTTATTTATGTATATTTTTTTGTCAACAAGAGAACAATGCATTAAGTCATGTGTCTGTGCAGCAACATGGACGACTGTGAGAAGATCGAGATATCGGAGGACAACGTCAACCAGGGGACGGAGAACATCAGACCGGAGTGCTTCGAGCTGCTGCGGGTGCTGGGGAAAGGCGGCTATGGAAAGGTACACGCAGTACTTGAGAAGAGGCAAACCTTAAGATAGTACATGAGAAACTACACTCAAAACAAACACACTTCTAGGAATGCAGACTTTGCATTCTTCCCCTCTATTGATTGGTTTAAACATGTCCATCACTTCCTGTTTTCTGCAGGTTTTTCAAGTCCGAAAAGTCGTTGGAGCGGCATCGGGCAAAATATTTGCCATGAAAGTTTTAAAAAAGGTATTTTTTTTTCAGCTTAAATCAATTCTAATCACTTCCCAGTTTGTATACTGTCAATCGTAATTGCATGCTTGATTTTACAAATAAACATTATGGTGCTTCTGTCTGCAAATATTGGCCGTCCTTGAAGCCGGTGGTGTGGTTTAGATTTCACTGCTTGTTGGTCGGGTGCCATGTGTGCCGCGCTGCTGCAGCATTGGCACTTTAAACCCCCTGCTCGATTGGCTGAAATGACCCCAGTGACCCGTTGAACACCTGCCAGATTTCAACTAGGCGATTTGTAATTGCACAGCTTTGATGAAGGCCTGTAGCTTCAGGGGCCGAGTTCATGAAGGGGGAAGAAGTCAGTTCTGACATGCCCAAAATTCTCCGTCACCATCTCTACAGAGGAAACTCATCAGGGCTTTTCCAGGTTTCCTGCAGGTATAGCAGACCTTCGAAATCCATTATGAGTTGTCGTCCCTTTTGTTTTTAGGCAAGAATAACTAAAAATCATTTTCTCTTCAGGGTGGTAGCAGTTCACCTCAGAAAGTCACTCAGAGAATATCAGGACATTCTGATGTGCAGTTTCAAAATAATAGACCTCAATGATGTCACTGACTACGGTCTCAAACAGTGACAGGAAACAAACTCCAGCAGCTGTACATAAACCATGTAAATAAATAAACCAATGCTTGCTATTAAGGATATAGATAAAAGATATTTGCAGTTTTAGATGAGCAAAACTGCTTGTAATAGAAGTGTCATAATGCTGTCATTGAATTGAGAGTAAGGTTTTGAATGCACATTGAAACTTCTAACTGAGATAAACTTATGGAACTCACTGGTAATAATGAAAGACTAAATGTCATACAGCAATCATGTTACTCCTAAATGAGGATTTTGATTCCTTGCTCTGTGTGTGATGTTGATAACCAGTTATACAACAGAGGTATGAGTGGCCCATAGTGAGTAAAGCAGTAATTGGATGACATTTAGTTCCTTCTGACTTCTTTGAAAGTGAGATTGGGCTTTGAATTCAGATTACATTCATCCATTATTAACAAAGAAAGGAACTGAAAAAGTCAAAACTTCTTTGTCATCAAGCTTGTAAAATCAAAGAGCTTCTCACAACCTCAGTTTGAGCTCCAGCTGTCGTAGCTCTGACGCTCAGAGCTGACACAACACTGCTGCTGATGGGCAGCTCTTTAGCTTTCTGACAGAAGTGGTTAGCAAACATCAACAGGAGGGAAGAGATGAGGAGGGGGAACACTGAGCGCTGCACATATGAAGCATCAATAGTGCCCGGTATATTGACATCATTATTCTCCAGAGAATTTGAAAGCTTCAGTGTTGCATTTGTTAAGTGGATGGGTTCTCTCCCACACACAGCTCCCCCACCGCCCTGCATGAAACGCCTCCATTTGTTAATGACATCACTGTGTAACACTCGTGCTTCTATTGGCTAGCGCTCCCAACATATTGTACAGTAGGCTAAGGGGCGGGACATCTCTTTGCTGTTGACCAATCACAACAGAGCCGTCCAGCTAACCAATCAGAGCAGACTGGGCTCTGGTTTCAGACAGAGGGTGAAAAGAGGTGCTGCAGCACAGGCAGTATGAGAAAAATAAAGAGCTTTCTGAACATTAAAGCTGAAACGTGTCACAGTAGAGGCACTCGTATGAACCTGAAAATGAGTCCCTTCAACCTAACAAAGTAGTTTGTGCACGAACATAAGGTACATTTGGTTCCTAAACTTTACCAAACTGCAAACGTTTTCTGTTTGTGACACAAGTCACCTAAATGGCAGAGCCTCTAGGATATATGTAGTTGTATCACTGTCTTTCTTTATTTTAGTCATGCAGGACAAACAAGGAAGTGGCTCATAATTCAGTGATGCTAAACCTGTTGAACATGTTGTCTGGAATTTTTCACTTCTGTGTTGTACATCAAATCATACCTATTGTTTCAAGGCAAGGCAAGCACACTTCAACATAAAGCAATTAAGAGTGCTTTACAAAAAGTATTAAGATATAGTGCAACAGGATGACATTATAAATGGACATTTCCAAACAGTCATTAAGAGGCTAAAATAATAATAAAGCAAGCTAATATAGAGTAACACAGGACTCCAACCCCCTCTCCCCCTCTGACTGACGTGGATTTATTCCTCCAGGCTATGATAGTTCGCAACGCCAAGGACACCGCCCACACCAAGGCAGAGAGGAACATCCTGGAGGAGGTGAAGCACCCTTTCATCGTCGATCTCATCTACGCCTTCCAGACGGGAGGGAAGCTGTACCTCATCCTGGAGTACCTGAGTGGTCAGTGACATGCACAAACACACCTCGTTCAACCACACCACACGTCAGTAGTGAGGGTCAGCTACACAGCCTGGCCTTTCGAAAGGGTAGGCCTGTGTGTGTGCTGTATAGGTGTGTGTGTGACCCACATTAACAGCATTGACCTGTGTTCAGGGGGAGAACTGTTCATGCAGCTGGAGAGGGAGGGCATCTTCATGGAGGACACAGCCTGGTGAGTGTTGGTTTTATATCAGACTTACATCAGTATGTTATTATGAAAAGACTCATTTGTAATCATGTGGCTGGTGTATGTTAAAGGGGTCCTGTTTTCCCTTCTCTGTAGTGTGTTTATATAGGTTTTTGTGCATGTAAATGGTCTGCAGAGGCTAAAATCCCAGTTTCTCTCGTTAAGACATTTTATCATCGAAGTGTTTTGTTTATTTCTCTCTGCAGCTTCTACCTGGCAGAGATCTCCATGGCTCTGGGTCACCTGCACCAGAAGGGAATCATCTACAGAGACCTGAAGCCTGAGAACATCATGCTCAACAACCACGGTGTGTGTTTGTGTGCAATTGATCAAATGAAACCCACACCTTCCTGCATGATATGTCCCTCCAAAAAAAAGTGGGGTTTTTTTTTCTTAGAATCCCCATCCCTATGCACACATCATAAATAACAGTAAATAGAGACATGCCTGGGATTTAACACATGTCTCTGTATGTCTGCTACAATAGTTCAGAATAATTGTATCTGATTGTGTTGTTTTTCTCTTCCAGGCCATGTTAAGTTAACCGACTTCGGGCTGTGTAAGGAGTCCATTCACGACGGCACAGTCACACACACATTCTGCGGCACCATCGAATACATGTGAGCAGTGCTCTCTCATTCCCCCTCTCACATTCGCTCTTACTTTCCTCCTTTCATGCTCACTGTCGACTCATTCACATTATTAATCAGTGTGCTCTGTGGTCACTGCAGGGCGCCGGAGATCTTGATGCGAAGCGGACACAACAGAGCGGTGGACTGGTGGAGCCTCGGCGCTCTGATGTACGACATGCTCACAGGAGCGGTCAGTGCATCTTCTACTACATTAATTCTTCACTCCTTCATAATCTGGGAGTGTTCGAATAACCCCTTCCTCTCTCTTCCCCCTGCAGCCTCCGTTCACGGGGGAAAACCGGAAAAAGACCATCGACAAGATCCTGAAGTGTAAGCTCAGCCTCCCGCCCTACCTCACACAAGAAGCCAGAGATCTCCTGAAGCGGGTACTTCCTGTTTGTTTAACGCCTATCCTGCCTGTGTTTATTAAAATAAGTGTGGAGCTGTTGTGTAAGCATGGTTTTGACCTCTGACTGATGGTTGTACAGTTGCTGAAGAGAAACGCCTCATCACGGCTGGGAGCGGGCGCAGGAGACGCCACAGAAGTGCAGGTGAGAATACAAAAAACACTCCTAATGCGGCCCCTCTAAAAACCCAGAGACCTCTAGAGATCTGTCCATGTATTAATGGCAGTTCAGAATGTTTAATCTTCCTCTGTTTGTATCGACTGTCACGCAGGCTCATCCCTTCTTCAGACACATTAACTGGGAGGATCTGCTGGCTCGGAAAGTGGAGCCTCCCTTCAAACCTTTCCTGGTGAGTATCGGGTCACAAGGAATCCTGAATCGGATACTTCAGTATTACTGTTAGATTTGCTCGAGGACATTTGAGAATGTTAGATGCTGAAATTAGATCTCTGTGAACTCTCCACTAATGCTTCTAGAGTAGCTGGAGTTTTTTTCTTCTTGATGGGTTTTAAATCCGGCCCAGATTAAACTACCTGTTTCCGTAATTGAATCCCAGGTCTGCTCTAGTTTAAGATTATCACGTTGTTAGTTTGAACATCCACTAATAATCAAAGTGTAGATGTAGAGCTTCCCAGCAGAGGAAACTGTTGCTTTATATATATATATTATTATAAGTGGTAGGACGAGTTATATGTATGTTTATATCATAATCAAACCAGGTTACTGTAACTGATTGCTGTAATATCTTTCATGTTATATTAAGGGTTATTTTGTTATCGTACCATGGTCTCCAGTCTGTGTGTGTGTGTATGCACGATTCGCCACAAGGCGCAGGTGCCTCCCCCTTTTGTTGGTTCATTCAATTGATGGTCAGGACTGGTACGCCTTGTCGGTGAGTGACTATAAGCTAAGCTAAGTTAATTAAAAAGAATGAATGTAAAAATGAACGAGTATGATTTCATTGGTTAATTCGGGGTTTGTTTTGTGTTTGCATTGCAGGTTTACAACCTAACTAATGTCGCCACTAACTAATGTCACTGAGTAACTAACGTTACCAACAGGCTAGTGTAGCTGTAACAGTTGGGCTAATTAGTGGGTGAATTTATTGTGTGTGTGTGTGTGTGTGCGCAATAAAACTAAAGTGACACGAGTTGTATCCGCCGTACTTGTCCGGATAACCCTTCCAGAGGGGAGTTTATTAAACTGTAGTGGGTAGTTCAGTGGAAAAACTGGACAGTAGAACTGTGTGCAGGGTTGGTACAGTTGGTGCAGGAAAATCCTTGACATTTAATGTGATGTTTTCAAGGTTTGAAAGGTGAAACTTATCTTTGTTTTTAATTTGTTCCCCCTTTTGAAGGGTCCTTTCACAAACATACTTTTGTTTATTAAAGTACAATAACATCTTATATAGTTTGAGAAAGAACTGAAGAAGCTTCCAAATGTGCCACAAATGTTACTTTCGAAAAGGTGTAAGAAGCCTGTTTGTTGTAGGCCCTATTCTCCTTTTTGGGGTTTTCCCCTTTCATGCAGTGTGTTATAGGTTTGAGTGCATGTAAATGGTGTGCAGAGGCTATAATTTCTGTGTTTCTTTATGGAAGTAAACAAAATTGGACCCCTTTCTTTACTTCCATAAAGAAAAATCCATCCTTTTACGGCCCCTTCTCACCTGTGTTCCTCCTCTGTTCTGTCTTTGCAGCAATCAGCTGAAGACGTGAGTCAGTTCGACTCCAAGTTCACAAGTCAGACTCCGGTGGACAGCCCGGACGACTCCACCCTCAGCGAGAGCGCAAACCAAGCCTTCCTGGTAATCGTCCGACTACATTTCTGTCTTTGTTTGTTTTGTTGTCTCTTGATCACAGAGTTAAAAGTTTTCCACTGCTGTCCTGTGCCAGCATTCAAAACTCTTTGGTAAAGTTCAAGTTTCATCCTAATTACTGCCTTTTCAGCGACTAAATTTCAAACAAGACTCCACAAGTGTGCACATTAACATGTTGTTCTTTGAAAAGGCTTGTAGTTTGACAGCGTCTTGCTCATAAAGCTAATTGCTCGTGCATTAAATACCGGTTTGGATTAGATTCTGGCTGTGCATCACAGAGCAGCGTACATAATAAGAGTCCATAAGCAGTCATGTGGAGTTACGGATATCAGATTTAAAGTCGCTGCATGTCTTCCTGCCCCTGATGTGGAGTGTAACTGTCTCTGATGTCTTTGTGCCTGCAGGGCTTCACATATGTCGCTCCGTCAGTTCTGGAAAACATCAAAGAAAAGTTCTCTTTTGAGCCAAAGATCCGCTCACCTCGACGGGTCGTGGACAGCCCGAGAACTCCTCTCAGGTACGTCTGTTTTTCTGCAGCAGGAAACATAACTTCATTGTTGAACCCCATCTTACCACAGGGGTTCATGGCCTATCATAGCGTATTAAATCCATTCAAATGTTATTGTACATGTCATAATATTTCTAAACATATTGTGGAGTTTTGGCTGTGTTTCATCATGCACACTAATATATAAAATGCAGTTCTGCTTAAATCTCTCATCTCAATTCTGGTCTCATTTGCAGAGAAATGGTTCTTGAAAACCAATAGTAAAGTAAAAATACATTTTACATTTAGCAATATCTCTTAAAGGCCTATTGTTCTAATTTATAGGTTCATAGTGGTATTCTGTTTCTCTACTGGGACATGTCTCCGTACTTTAATGTTCAAAAAGCTCTTTATTTATTTTTTCATACTCCCTCTTTTCACCCTCTGTCTGAAACCAGAGCCCAGTCTGCTCTGATTGGTAAGCTGGCCGGCTCTGTTGTGATTGGTCAACCGCTTAGAGATGTGCTGCCCCGTAGCCTATCACGTGCAATATGTTGGAGCGCTAGCCTTATTAGGCCAGACTTCTCTTAGTGCTACATACAGGAGGATTATTTGACCGTGCAGCTTTAGGATTTTTGTGGGTTTTCAATGTTTGACATCAGCTCCATGTTGCCCTCTCGGTGACCTCTGTCTCTTCTCCTCCTCTCAGCCCGGTGAAGTTCTCTGGAGCAGAATGCTGGGCCCGAAGCCCCCTCCTCACCGGCGGCGGACCGAGCGTCCTCCAGTCTCCTCAGGACCAGGCCATGGAGCTGTCCACCCCGGAGCAGATGGACGTCACCTCGAACTCCGAGGCCTCTGCCCCTCTACCCATCCGTCAGCCTACGGGGGTCAACCTGGGTCAGATGAAGCAGCAGGCCTACCCAGTCGTGGCTAAACGGCCCGACCATCTACGTATGAACCTATGACCCGCCGCGCCTCTTTAGGAGAGTTTATTTCGTGACTCTTTTTTTTTTTCCTTCTTTTGTTGATATTTTTTAAAGCAAAAAAACGTATGGATACTAGAGACAAATAACAATCCAAATACACACACTCCATATACTGTCACAGCCGGGAATGTGTGCGTGGGTCTGCAGCGACATCACCGCCTCTCCACCTTTCGTCTACTCACCCTCTGAACTGGACTCGTAGGACGGGAAACCTCTCGAGGAGCGCTCCGGAAATAAATCCAAGGCGATAATAAATCACAGTATGCAAGCAATTTCCTCCTAAACGCAGTCTGTACTCGACCACGTCCAAAGTGCTTTGTGCTATTGGAACGAATGCTGGTGAGGGAGCTGCTTCCATTGGGAGATAGTGACACTTCTCCTTCTTAGACAAAATGCTTCCTGGCTCTGAAATGAAATGATAGGAATTCTTAAATAATAAAAGATCAAAGAATCATTACGAGCGGCGGACAAAAAAATGTTATGGTGTTGATGAATATAGCTTTATGTCTTAGGATGTTTTACAAAAAGGATGCATTAAAGTGCTATACGTCAATCAGAGAGCCTAAATTAAACTGACGTTTTACCTTCTTTCAGCATTGGTGTTGTGGAGGTTTATTTGATGTGGGAATACTTCAGTAATCTGCTACACTGTGGGATGTATCGCTGGATTAATCAGCAGAATAAATTCAGTCTGATCACCCTAAACCGATCTCGGTGCTGCTTCCTGCGACGGGTCATCGAACCCCCCGACTGACCCCGGGAGAGAGCCCACCCTGCAGGCCGCGGCTCCAGTTGATCTGGACGCTGATGCAGCAGTTATCGGGTGCAATGCTCCAAATGCTCGGGGGTAACATAATCAGCCTGTTCCATCAGCGTTCACTTGTTTAGGAGGGACATTTCAGAAATCCCAAAAAGCAAGTACAATTATAATAAAATATAAAAAATACAGAATGCGTTGTCTTTTTCTTTGTATGCAGAAACCTCACAAGTGTTTGTTTTTATTGTATACAAGAGTCATCATCAGCATTAAAGAGTGCTGCTGATAGCATATTTAAACCTCATTTATTCGGTCACCCTGTTTAATGTTTCTCTATTATGATTGGGGATCTGAAAGAACAGATGTGCAAAGAAAAACATCCTAAAAAATCACAAAAAAACAAACCTTCAATTTAAAGGTGATGAGGTAACTGAGTAATTAAAACCAAATGGTATGCAGCTGAACAACTAACCCCCACCTTCAAAGCCAATTAAGCAGATAAAAGCAACTGATCTGAAACATTGAGAATATAAAATGTCAGTCTATCCAACTTGTTCAATCAAAACAACAAACGTAGTGCCCTGTTAATGGCAAAGGCTCTCATGAATAATAATGAAACAGTGATGTGCTGGTATCAAAGACAAACAGAACTTTAAAGCAAAGGCTTCTCATATGAAGTTAAATAAACTGATGACTTCATTTCAGAGTAACAACAGGCCATGTTTAAAAAAAACACTTTCTACCGTCATAATCTAGAAATGTTTGACCTTCAAAATGTACTTCACAAAGTCAGAATTATGATTCAGAAACAATGAGTTGCACGAGCCCTGATTGTGTCCTTACATGTTGTATTTAAACGCTGGATTCGAGAAAATACTGTAACATTCACTTCTATGTACAACAGGCAAGACTTTAACGGCATCTGCTTTCCCACCGTACTGCTGGTTTGGGAGATGAATTGTTTTTTGGAGCAGGAAATATTCATGTATTTACAAACTTTTCAGGTTGGTGTTAACGTCCCCTTTAGATGGGAGGTGCCAAAACAACTGCAAAACTTTATGGATGTCTTAATTACTGTAGGACTAATCTGTAGAGTTGATAGTTGGTGTACAGCATATTGACCTTTCACATACAACGTGTCTCAAAATGAATGCATCTGTAAAACTGGAAAATGCTGCGAGACCTAAAACGATTTAACAAACATTTATGGACAAATATTTCTTCGTTTTCTTCTTGCAACTTCAAAAAAAAATGATAGTAAAAAAGTTTAAAGCTGCACTGTCAAATATTGCTTTAAAGATTTGAATTGGTCCGATAATAGAGAAAACTACGGAAGAGGATAAGGGCCATGTGTGGTATTTTTGTTTTGAGATCTGACCCAAAGTGAATGTTTTCTCGAGATCGGAGATTAAGTCAACATTCTGAGGAGAATACATTCTGAGGAGAAAAAAAAGTCAGAATTTCCATCCATCCATCCATCCATCCATCCATCCATCCATCTTCTCCCGCTTTTCCGTCAGGGTCGCGGAGGTAACAGCTCCAGCAGAGAGCCCCAAACTTTCCTTTCCCTGGCCACATCAACCAGCTCTGACTGGGGGATTCCAAGGCGCTCCCAGGCCAGCGAAGAGATATAATCCCTCCACCTGGTCCTAGGTCTACCCCTCGGTCAATTTTGAAATTAAAAATGAATTATTGAGGAAAATGATCTCCTAATTTTTTATAATTTTCATAGAATTCAGATTTTAATCTCAGACATTAAAAGTTGCTTAGAAAAACTATTCTGATCAGAAAAAAAGATTTCTTAAACATTTCATATTTCAGACAGCTCATCATGAGGAATGTGTGCTGAGCATCCAATCACAAAGTATATAAAAACTAAAGAATGTTTTGTGTCATTTACTACAGAAAACAGTGTTACTCAATGCGTCTTCATCCACTTTAAATGTTATATTCCCTGCCTTCAGTATTCAACCCAAACTAAACTGGCTTTGAAACAGTGAACAAGGCACAAATCACTCAAAAGGAAAACATATATTTAAATAATCATAAAAAAACATTGGTTCAGATCTGAGTCAAACAGCAATGATAGATAGTCTTCACACTGGGTTTAATTTACTTGGATTTAACAGCCACAGATATTCTGAGGGAAATTATTTTCACACAAGTGCATACAGTTCATTGGAAGAAGTACATGTGTATGTGTCGGTTCCCTTTAGTATCGCTGTAATACAGATTCAATGCTGGGAACAAGATTCTGAAGTGCTTTGTTAACTAATGGTATTTGTTTTCGTGGAGGGGTCTCAAGATTCAAGATTTTTTGGCTAACATTTCGAGCCACACACTGGCTATCCAAGATGATAAAAACAAACCCAGAAATAGATGTGAACACGCTCTTTGACTCAGCTCTCGTTTGGTAAGGCTGTTTGAAGCAGCAAAGTAAAGATTCAGGATGAAAAATAAAACGTTGTAGCTAGCATGTATCACTTCTCTTCTCTGGAGTAATGATGAGAAGGATGTTTACCTCTAGAGAGACGATAATATCTTTCATCAGATGAATGCACGTGAAGGTGGAAGGTGGCTGGAACGGGGAGTAAACAGGATGGACGAGAGTGGAACAACATGTCCACCGTTAAGCTGTGCGAGAAAGGAGGAGTCAGAAGTCCGGATGATGAGTGTCATCAGTGGTTTGATCTGCACCTCCATGCGGCGGGGCTCTGTTCCTGCAGCCGCTTCATCTTCTTCCCTAACCACACCCACCAGACTAAACCGATCACTACGCACACCACCGACTCCACGTAGTAACCGTCCAATGCCGTCACACAAGCTCCGCCCTCCTTAACGCACAGCTGGAGGGAGAAACAGGGACAAAGGAATCGATTAGTCAAGTCTAATTAAACACACCTGTATTTGTTCCTGTGCCTCCAGGAGATCTGCACAGGTGTTCTGACTTCCTGCAACGATGTGCACGCCGTGTGGGGACTGCTAGGTTGCTCAGGAAGGTTCCCAACTGAGTGAAATGACCCGGAAGTCTCTAGGTTTCAGCATTTCAACATGTTTGAATGGTGATACAGGGGGAAGTATCTCGATGTCTTATAGTAGTCTGCTGTACGGAGACTTGTAGAGTCCCTACGGCAGACTCCTTAACATCCTCTGTCCCATCACAATAAATGAGTCGTGATGAATTCTCCTTCACATATTTTCTTAACCGTGACATTTCTCACAGGGGTATAGGAAAAGTGGTCAGGAAAAGACCTAGGAGCTGAATTTTGAAGTGTTTCTGCATCTCAGCCTAGGATTTGTATTGTTTGTAGGTGATAAATGTTATACGTTTGAATGTCTTTAAGCCGTCTTTGGTGTATTTGGGTTGCTGGAGGAATTTTGTAAACCCCATTGGGATTAAATAAGGGATTAAATGGGGGCAACTTGTTGCAGCACAACTGGGCAGATCTTCTGGAGGAGAAAAAGACACAGGACCACAAGTAACAACACCACTGTGCAGACTGTAACCCCCTCCCTCCCCCCTTGTCTTCTTTTACTCACCCCCACCTCCTCCGGAGAGCCACAGCTCTGCCCCACTGCACCCTGACACTCCTTAGAGGTGAGGGGGTCCACCATCCACAGAGCCACGGTGGAGGGCCAGTTTCCCCCCAGGTTGGTGACGGTGTTCAGCAGCGTCATGTAGGTCCCGCCGATGAAGGGGTCACTCACTTTGGCGTGGAAGGCCATGCAGGCCACGTACATGCTGTACAGCGCCACCTGGGGAGCATCATGGGAGACATTTCTTAAAGTCAATTAATCCTAAACAAAAAAAGAAATCCCTATCTCTGACAAATAGAGTTTCCATTGAAAACACACTCTTTCTATTGTAGTTTTAGATTGTCTTGTGTAACACAGTGACATCTGCTGGAAAAGACAGGAAATGGAACAAGAAAAGGCCTTTTAAACATTAACTTTCAAATTATGAGAAAGTGTAAACTCACAAGCTCACAATGACAATGCAAAATGTTGAGTGAATAAGATTAGATGTACTTTGTTTAACCCCCAAATCAGGAACCAAGACCTCATAGCAGCACATGGTTTAACAAAGGAGTTACACATATAATAAAATAAAATACAATTGTTTAAAATGCAATGAAAACATCTTAACCTAGCATTCAGGCCGGTGAGAATGGCATTAGTTCGGCACGATTTCTTTCAAATTTAAATCACAAACTATGTACAAAAAAAATAGGATTTGAAAGTTAAAAAAAGACCTGAATAAAAAAAAAACATTTCTGAATCTGAAAGTATAAAATCTGGAACTGTTTAGATTTGTATTTGTCTATAAAACCACAAAAAATACAAGTTTTTATTGAAATCATTGACTTATAGAAATGAATAAGAATGCTTAACTATAGGTTGATTTGGAGCACACACTATGCACGAAAAGGACTTAAATATATTTGGTTTAAATGGATTTAAAAGGAAGCTCAAGTTTCACAGTTCCTATGGGATAGTTTGTTTGTTTGCATCCACAGTATTAAACAACGTTATGCTTCTTCTCATCAACTCTCAAACTGTGTCAACTTATCTGTGTTCACTGAAGCAAACCAAACCGGCACTACTTACAAGTTTACAAGGGTCACCGTCAATCAGATGCAGGGAATTTCAATTTGCTGTGCATTCCTGCACAAAATGAACACCTGTCCACCCTAATATAATGTTAACCAAAGTAGAAATGTGCAGAGGGTCCTGAATCGTTTTTTAAGAAGCTGTCTGTCACTGTGTAAGTGTTGCTGACAATCGTAGAATAATGCAGAAAAACAACATACTGAAAAAGCAAGAGAAAAACAAACCTGATGCAAAGCATAGCTGAGCAGCACTATGGCATAGTAGTAAACAGGGAACCCTCCGTCTTGTTTGAAACTGGGGGTTAACCATACCAGCATAGCGTACCACAGTCCTATGAGCAACCTGCAAGCACAAAGCGATACGATATGAAACAAAAAAATCGGATCAAGTCTGACTTTTTTCTTGCATCACAGCAGCTCCATTTGCAACATCAATAAGGACAAATACCAAGGAAACAGACAGAAACCCTCTTTTTCAGTATGCCTGTGTGTTCACATACCTGAATGGGAAGGCCTTGTAGAAGACATCCAGGGGTCTGGGCCCCGCTGTGTATTTACTGATGATCACAGGAAGCAGGATCTGCAGAGGCACCATGGGCACTGCCAGCAGTGCCAGCTGCTCCTTAGGGACTCCAGCCTCCACCAGCTTCAGACCTGTGACCGCGTCTGCTGCAGAGAAGCCCATCTGAAACACACATAGAGAAATCTGTAATTCACAACACATGCTCATGGTAGGAACATGCAACACTTTCAAAGTCATATTTCAAAGATAAAACAGGTCATGTTGAAGTACTTTGGCAGTGAGAAGCAAGGCACAAAAGGTGAAGACGGTGGGCATCTTGATGATGGAGAACAGCAGCTTGTAGGTTTCCATGACGCCCTGTGTCTTCTCTTGGACTTTCCTTGTCCCTCTGTCCTGCCCGTTTTCCCTTTTCATGATGGCTACCAACGTGGTGGAAACCAGGAACACAATCCCCCAGAAAAACAAGAAGTCTGCAGCAGAAGAACAGACAACATTAGACACTTCATTCCACACAAATTCCAATGCAAGTGTCAAAAGGTGAATTTGTTTCGGGTTAGTTTATGTCAGGGTTATCTGATACCTGACAAGGTGACGATGCCTGTGTCCTTGGGCTCTGCTCTGAGGTATTTGTTGCAGAAGTCTGCAGACTCCAGAGCCAGAAAGAGCACATTCCCTAAGAAGTATCCAGCTGTCTGGCCCACAGAGTTGCATGTAGAAGCATAGCCCACATTCTCTCGGGACAACATGGTCAGGGCCCAGCCGTCCACAGCGATGTCCTGAGAGGGTAAAGGCAATGGAGTCAAAGAGAAATGATCAATGCTTGCTTATGCATTTATTTTCCAGAATATAGGACTGTGTTGCAGTATTTGTGATTTCCTACCTGTGTGGCTGCCAGGAAGGCAAGCATGAAGAAGACTGCGGTGAGTGTTAGCACTTTTGGTCCTCCCTCACTCTGCAGCAGGGAATTGACTGTCATAGAAAGGTAGATCATGAAGAGGCCCAGCAGGTACTGTGTGGGCACCAGCCACGACTTTCTGCAGAAAAAGATGGAAAAACATACACGGTGTACGAAAGAGGGGCAGCAAATTCAAAAGAATTAAAAACACCAGCTTGAACAAGTCATTCTTACCTTCTACCAAACCTGCTGAAGTAGAGCGCGTCCACCAGTGGCGCCCAGAGAAGCTTGAGACTAAATGGCCAGAAGACAAAGCTGAAGAAGGCCTGGTCCTTGTAGCTGACGCTCTTACTCTGTAAAATGAGAGGGATGCTCCCCGCCAGTCCCAGAGGAATCCCCTGCAGTACGTACAGGAACAGAAGAAGCATAACGTTCCCCAACTCGCCACGGACCCCAGGCTGGACTGTGGGCCTCCTGTTCTCAGTGTCCGACCATCTTATGAGACCCTCTGTTTCCCCTTCTAGCTCCGGTTCAGGGGAGCTCATCTCTACCCTGTCCATGTCCGTCATGCTTACAGATGAGGGGGCGACACCGGCCGCCTTCCTCTGACGCCCATTCTTGTGTGTCATAAAATTGGAGTGCTCCATGTTGGAGCAGTGGGCATCAAACCCGCTGTGCCCTCAGGAAATCTGCAGAGGAAAGATAATTATAATGATGCCAATACTAATAAAGTGCTTTCCCAGTACTCAAAGACGCTAAATAAATAAAAATAATAAAGGGTTAGGGTTACTCAAACATTTAACTGAATGATAGTTCACTGCATATTTTAAAGCTTGAATGAATCCACCTTTGAATCCCTTTCAGATTCAACTTTTTTTTTGCATAGTCATCATGACAAAAATACACAACCTCACAGACAGACAAGCAATTATACAAAACACAAGTGGAACGAAATACAATACAGTGTTGAGTACACAGGTTTGTGTAATGCCAGCAAACGTGTGAAAACAACTGGACGAGTGGAAACATGCATTAAGCTACAAAGTCCTACCTTCGAGTAAACACAAAGTTGCACAAAAACTTTGGAAAACTGGACATGTGAGTTTCTGGAATGATGACCAGCAGACTTATATACTATATACTGCGTAAGCGCAATGCACATGGCAGGACGAAAGAACAATCATTTATTACTTAGTGATTATCAAGGTGAAAGGAAACACTGCCAGGGACTCACAACAGATCCAGGATAGTTCTCAATTTAAATACAGCTCATTATTACAACTATAGCTTTGTATTTACTGAGTTCAGTAGTGCAGTTTAGGATTCAGGAGAATGTTTTCTTTATTACTTAGTTACTAAACTATGGAAATCCCTACCAAAGGGTGAAAGAAAAAAGGCTTTTTGAACATTTTTTAAACAATCTCTCTTCCCTGTTTATCTTTCTTACACTCACATTGTTTCAGTCTTTGGTTGTCTTGTTTTATAATTCTTAGCAGACCTTTTCTTCCGATCTGTTGCCTCTTTTCCTGTTATTCCTTAAGGTGCTTGTTCTTTTACCGCTGTATCTATTTATTTCCTTGTCTATTCAATTAAGCAATTTGAACAGAACTACATGTATACTAGAAGCTATTTAATACAATGTATTATTATTATTATTATTATTATTATTATTATTATTATTATTATAGCACAAGAGTAAAAGACAAATGGACTGACCACATTATGAAATAAATCCTTATGTATTGCAATGTTTCCACACTCATTGCCTGGCTTACTGTCCTCCTCAGAGAGAACTTAGATGAACAATAATTATGTTAATCATGTAATGTGTTAACGGCTGTTATAACTCGCAGGTGTAACGGTATAGAATAAAATTAAATGAAAGCATGCAATTAAATAAGCAGAACTAGAAAAATAAATATTCTCCATTACATCGATAAGAGCAATTTAGGAGACACAGAAAGGACATGCTAGCAGGTGGAAAATGAGTTTAAACATGAATCCATGCATACCTGGTGATGACAGCATGCTAAATCACAAACACTGAACACAAGCGGCTGGATTACAGGTAAAATCAACCGGACGTGGATTTTATTCCTTAGTTATTGTATCCCAAACAGGTGGCATCTTAATAAAGGCGAGAAAACACAAGAAAATTACTACCGTTTGACTTTGAACAATTTACATCGGCGAATATCAACACCGAGGAACCAGGAAGCGCGGCGCGTGCGACGACTAAACGTGTCCGGCACCTACAGCTGACGTGTCAAAGCGCACGTGAAGAGAGTTCCGCTTCTGTGCTAATACTCTGTACAGAGGAGAAGATCGTTAAATTAAGTAAAGCACACTTATTGTTATGTACAGTTAAATATTGTTCCAATGTTAAAGTTATACAGTTTATTTATTTATTCATTTTTTATTTTACTTTTAGATATATTTTATTTTTCATTTATTAATTAATTCATTTTCAATTTTTTCAATTTATTCTACTATCATAATCAGATCAGACTGAAAATAAGAATAATAAAAATCAGAATACTGTATTTGTTCAGTGGGTGATTGGGTTTTGTGACAGTTGCTCCATTATAAAGTAACATTTATAAAATAATAATAAATGGAATAAAAACATACAATAAAATAAAGAATTAAAGAAGTCACATTTGTCCCAAAATGAAAACGTTTGCCGGCTAAATATGTCAATTTGACAGACATGACAAAAAACCTTTATCTATTGATTTCTCTATCAGAAATAACAGGTTTAAATATTTTAAAGTGGGCAAAAGTGTTGATCTTCGATTCCGGGGGTCAGTGGTTCAATCCACACTGCAGTCAGCATATCGTTTTGCTCCTGGGCAAGACACTTCACCCCAAATTTCCTCCTGTGGGGATTCACCACAGTAATGAGTTTATGTAAGTCGCTTTGGATACAGGCGTCTAAGAAGTGAAATTTAATGTGATGATACCTCTAGTCAATGTGTTGTTTATATGTTGGAAGTTTTTCATCTCATGGTAATGTCTCGTAATAATCAGTACATGTCTATTTCCATCGAGGGTCATTCCAAATGAAATGATGAGTCACTATGAGCAAACACATTCCCATCTGAGGTGTTATGAAGTAGACGTATAATAAAAGAACAGTAGAAATCAAATTAAGAGAGGATCAAAAATGATTTTGGGCCTCGTGCAGTTCCTGAATAGACTCCACATTCAAACCCTTTGTATGTTCATGATGCACCCGTTAAACCAAATTTGGGTTTGATGTAATGAATAACGGCACGTTCTGCCTTGTGTGAGTGCACATGGAGCTGCTTATCCACACAGATGGCATGTGACAACACATAGGAATAATTATGTGGAACAGCATGTGATCACAGGAGCTCTCTAAAACTACCGTTTCAACCATTTGATAGAGTGACAATCTACCTACAATTGTCCTAAAATTGCAATACTTTACGCCTAAATGTCTCTCAATATCCGAATAGAGTATAATATTGCACTTATAGTCACCCACTGAAAGAGAA
This sequence comes from Eleginops maclovinus, assembly GCF_036324505.1. Lineage (NCBI taxonomy): Eukaryota > Metazoa > Chordata > Actinopteri > Perciformes > Eleginopidae > Eleginops > Eleginops maclovinus. The sequence continues at coordinate 5,992,470 of NC_086366.1, read as the reverse complement.
CCATTCCAGCAATCATCCATCCCATCCATGTTTAAGTTTTTCGTTTGTTTAACTTATTTTTACCAACTGAGCCAAATATGTATTTGTTTTTGGGTCCATATTTATTATGTCTCAGTTGTTTTCTTGAAATCTGATTAATTGTAAAACAAATTATGAAAATGCAATAGTAAAAGCAAAATCCTGTGATAGATCGGTGGACTTTATTCACAGCAGACTTTTAAATTTGTCATAGCAGGTAGAACTAACAACATCAATGAGGGCTTTGTTCAAGCAATCATCCAAATTATATGCCAGCATTATAATGTAATAAGTCCGACCTGTGTGTGACTAGTCTAAAAGGTCTTTTCAACTTAAAACAGATTTCCCCCAGGTTATGTTTGCCATTAAGGTTGAAAAACTGCCTTACTCCTTTTTAAAACTACCTTTTTTTTTTATAGAAAACATATTCTGCTCATGTTCGGGTTCATATTTGTATTTTGTGCCTCTACTGTGACATGTCTCCATGCTTTAATGTTCAATTTTTCGCATACTGTGCTGTAGCAACTCTTTTCACACTGTCTGAAACCAGAGCCGACTCTGATTGGCAGCAACCCGGATCTGTTGTGATTGGTCAACCATTTCCACATGTCCCTCCCCTTAGCCTATCACATGCTATGTGTTGGAGTGCTAGCCAACCAAACAAGTGTCACAGTGATGTCACTATGTTCAGAAAGTAAACAGAGGACTTCTATGGAGGTGGCAGAATAGGGCCTCTTAAAGACACTGTACGTTTAACAAAAAAAGTATACTGGAAAGAAAATGTACTGTTAGTGATACCTAAAAACTACACGCTGTGAACAGAGTGGACTTTGACATCTGTCTGTTGTGTTTTTGCTGTGACATTCCTTCTGAGTGTGTAATCTTCATGTGAATGAAAAGGGGATACTGCATCTACATTGCTATCAGCCTAGAAAAGAAATACAGCACATCAGAGGCGCACACCAAAGCCACATGAACAATGATCCTGAAGGTGAGTTATGTGGTCATTTACTGCATCTGAAAAAGGAAGAAGAGAAACAATACTGGAAGTTATGCTGTAGAAGATGTGTTAAAGTACAGGGTGGTCCTCTCACATACATGTTGTCCCTGCCCGACATAAGGCTCTGAGTGTGTGTCGATTAGATATCAACAGGACTTGTGCAGTTACTATGGGGGGGTGATATTTACACATATGAACAAAGTGAGATAAGTAAAATATTTCAGCTATAAGAGGTAACTATCCCTTTAATACCACTTGTTTTATTAAGCTGGGTGTAATGTTGTAAATAAAAAAGCAAGACTCTTTTATGCAAATATTAAATTCATAGGATAAAGTAGGCTACTGATTTAGTAGAACTAGAACTCAATTTAAAAAAAACTACTGCATTGAGAATAGTACTTAAGTTAAAGTATTCAAGTATGATTAGGAAAATGTACTTACAAGTATTAGAAGTAAAAGTACTAAAAACATATTTTTAAGCAAATAGTATTGTGTCAAAATCCTAATTTATAGAGTAACTACTAAATAAGTGTACAACATGTGCTTTCAATATGAAGTATTAGAAGTATAAAGTACCATACAATTAAAACTCAAATGTGTAATTAAGTACAGAACTTGAGTAAATGTACTTAGTTACTTTCCACCAGTGGTCATAAAACATTACCACCCACTATCCATATTTTTAACATGATCAGTTAAATTCCACTAGTCTGTGTCTAAGTCCAGCCCTCTTGGAGCCACACTCTCCCTCATTTTCATTTTGTGGCTTTAACTTTGCGCTCCACCCATAACAGACACACAGACACATTTATTTAGTCTGTTCCCACTGAGAAAGTTATTCCCAGCCAGAGAGGAGGAGTGCCTGTGACAGTCCATCTCCAACCCCAACAACAACCCCAGTCTGCTTTGGAAACAGTAGTCGGCGTGCTGAGCCAGGAGCTAACCATAAGCTCCCTCTCTCTCTCTCTCTCTCTCTCTCTCTCTCTCTCTCCGGGACACAGCGAAGGGGAGAACTCCTTCCACAACACGGCGGTCCTCCATGGCTCTGGTCAACGGAGACAGCAAGGTCAGTGCATCGGGGACAGAGAACTGAGTAGCCTTGGTGACTTAGTGGTAGGACCCCGGGTTGCTGGTGTTAAATCTGGCCTGTGTGTGTTTTGTACCTCGGGGGGAAAGTTAAGAGAGCATTTACCACCAGGTCCGCTACTGTATGCCTGTTGCAGTGTTACATTAACATGTTGCTCATAGCTGTAGGACAGGTTGTCTTAATTATGTTAAAAACACAGGTTTTGTACATTCAATTAACCACTGACTTCTTCTCACGGTGGAGCCCCCCATGCAAGAGCCTCCAAGCACCGCGTGGGTTTTTAGCATAGCCCCGCTAACTTAGCCTAGGACGTGCTGCTAACATGCTAATGCTGCTAACAACTACTGTTTATAGAACCAACGAGCTAGCATGCTACACAGGCAGTTTGATAGATGTAGCTTTGTATGTGTTATGATAGTACTGTTCGCCTATAGTCATGTACTATTACTGCTTTTGTGTTTATTTGTGGAAAGTGACATTGAGCTTGTGTTTATTTTTTTGAAGCGGCTGCTGTCACTCACTTTAAGCTAACTGAACGGTAACTGACAGAGCGCTAACGTCGTCACTAAGCTAGTAACGGTACCGGTGTGACAACCAGAGCCCCAAATGTAAGCAGTTACTTTCAAAACTGGATATCATATTATTTTACAACAATATAACTGTCTAAAAACAACCATTTTGCATCGTAACTACTTATTTTGATACTTTTAGTCAATGTTGCTGATAGTACTTCTACTTCTAACATGTAGATAGTACAATACACATAATATTACAATACATTTACAATAGTATGCTCTCAAATGTACTTGTGAGTCATTACAACTGTGTATCATAATATCCTTCATTAATACTGTAAAACTAACCCTTCACAAATACTTTCAATATTGATTCTGCTAATTCTTGTGTACTTCTACTTTACCAACACATACAACACGTTTACTTGTCATGGGGTATTTTATGACCAGTGTATTTCTACTTTCACTTAAGTAAAGGATCTGAGTACTTCTTCCAACTCTGGTGATAAGAGACCAGATATTATCTTAGATTTAAAGGCTTTGTGAAAGTTATTCATTCTTCAGAATTTACTTAGCTGTTGTATTATTTGCCAATACCCATGTAGTCACTACATACACATTACTGATCATTTTTTATTTAACAAAAATCTCATTGTGAAAGTAAGGTTTTTGCTAACACATTGATTGGTTCACATTATGGTCATTGTTATTGTGTTTATTAGCATTTCCAGTATTGTAAGCCTCTATGTTGCTCATTACTCAACTTAAAATCATCCTTATCAAATTAAAATCATGAGTTTTTTTTAATTGAAGTTTGCTGCAATACGGGGAAACTTTCTGTGATATTACTGCTGGAGCGGAACGAGAAAACTAACCTTAGATAACAAATGTGAGGTGATGCGTAACGTTAGCATGCAGTTGTTTTTAGTAACATCCTACAGCGGAAGTGTTTCAACAAACCACGTGGGATAATGTTTCCCTTCCTGCTCACATATACACAGTTATTTGATGGAGTTGCATTATCTGTCATTGATCTGATTTCTATTACGCACTGACATTTTTTTCACAAAAACTGATCAGCACACTTTTTATTTAATAAACATCCAGACCACATCATTGTGTCACAGCTGCAAAAGTATGCCCTGCTCATTAGAGCCTTTGACTAAGTTGTGGGTTTCATGTGATAGCGCTGATGTGCTGAATGGTTACACCACGTTTCACGAGAGGGACTCAGTGTCTGCATTGAAGCTCACATGTCCTAAATTGTGTTAGGCCTTTATCCGGTCACATTTTCAACGCTTGAGGTCAAAAGTGGAGCCAGAGAGTAGGGTACCTTGCACCACCTCTAAAGAAAAACATTAAAACAACATTTTCTTTGTGTTACTCAATAAAAAGTAAGCACTAGTCTGCAAAAGAGACTATGTGTGTATACTTTTCTCCCCACTCAGCTCAACTCAAGCACTTGAAATAACACAATGTGTGTTTTTCTGAATGTGTGTGTCCACAGCTGGAGATCAGCAGCGCAGAGCAGAATGGATCATGTGAGGGGGCGGTGGCGATCCTGGATGCTGGGGCCCAGTATGGCAAGGTGATTGACAGACGGGTGCGAGAGATGTGTGTACGCTCTGAGATCCTCCCTCTGGAGACCCCGGCCTTCGCCATCAGAGAACAGGGCTACAGGTGAGCAGGGTTTGGAGGGTTACTTAAAACATGTATGTTAGATAACTAGTTATGTCACATTTAAAAAAAGAAGAAAACAAGATATTTTGGATAAAAAATGTTAGGAAATAAAATAGGATCCTTTTACAACAAACACTATATTGTCTTTTTAGTTTTTTACCAACACTGTAATCCTGCTATTGATCCAACATTTTTTTGAAATGTAACGGTTATCAGACATATGTTATGACTATAGAATACTGTGCCTTGGCCTTAATCTCAATCTTCTCCTTCCTAGAGCGATCATCATCTCCGGAGGTCCAGCCTCTGTGTATGCAGAAGACGCCCCCTGGTTCGACCCGGCCATATTCACCATAGGAAAGCCTGTGCTTGGGATTTGCTATGGGATGCAGGTATTTATTTACATTTTGATTTGATTGTACCTCACTTGAGATTTCATTTTTATGCTACTTGATACTTCTACTCCATTACATTTTGGGCAAATATTGTGAAATTCAACCCACATTTTAAACCACGTGATGGGAGGCTTTTAAATTGATTACGTGGACCATCTTTATTACACAGTTCCTTTGTTCTAGGAAGCATGTGCTTTGCATACGTTTCACAATGAGTAGCTACACTTTACAATCACTCTGCTCCAGGCTGCTGTGATATCTCCTGGGTACAGCTGTGACTTTACAGCCTTCTTCAAGGGCACTTTGACTATAACTGAGGGAGATGAGAGCATCACTCACTAAGCTATCCTAGCTAGCCTTTACATTAAAACCGGCAGCCATCCATTCTCCATCTCATTTCTCTAGACACCTGGCATTTCTAACATGTTTGCAGTCACACTAACATGTCATTTTTGTGTCCGTGTGTTAACTCTGTTGTGTGTGTGTGTTTGTGTTGCAGATGATGAATAAAGTTTTTGGCGGCACAGTGCACAAAAAGAGTGTCAGGGAAGATGGAGTCTTCAGTATTGGACTGGACAACACTTGCTCTCTCTTCAGGTAAATGGTGTTTTCTTTGATGTGTTATCATTATATTACGAATATGGAAAAAAAACAATTTATATTTAAATTTGTCTTCTTGGATCTGCAATTCCATACCCCTCCTTGTACTTTTAGTGAGGAAAACATACTGAGAGTTTGTAAATGAATGCAGAAGATCGACATATATTTGATCCAGGACCAACATGGCCTGATGCACAGAGTAGAGCGCTGTTAGTACATGGCAGAGAGAATCACCACACAGGGGAACTACTTGACGTTTTTTACTCGCTACCATGGCCCCTTCATCACATGTTTGCCAGTGCGTGCAACTGCTGAAGGAAGGCTAATGAAGTCCATCTGACATGAATTTAATATATTAAAGAGAGCCTTTATCACTCAACCCTAATAAGGAGTTTTCAATATATCCTCTCTAGATCAGTAGGCAGACTTCCAGTACCATTTCATTTCTCAGAGAGGTTTTTTTGCTTTTCTTTTAAATACCATAAGTGGACAGCTGATGTTATCTCTTTTCTCTTGATAATGAGGTGATGGTAGTCTCGGAAAGTCATCAGGTTACATCACTTTTATATTGTGATACTCAGATTAGGTTACTGAGGACATTTTCTGTGCAGGTAACTAGTATTGTATATGTATTGTAATTGTGCCTCTGACATTTGATTTGTGTTTATCTCATCAGGGGCCTTCAGAAGGAGGAACTGGTCCTGCTGACTCACGGAGACAGTGTGGATAAAGTGGCTGAAGGCTTTAAAGTGGTTGCCCAATCCGGGAACATCATTGCTGGTGAGTAGCACCTGTATTATTATTTTACGTAATTAAAAGACTCCCTTACTAGTGGGGTTTTCCCTTTCCTGTAGTGTGTTCAACAGGTTTTAAGCAAATAATTACCCAGGTTAACAGTTCCGTGACACGTGTGTTCCCCTTCAGGGATTGCTAACGAACAGAAGAAGCTGTACGGGACACAGTTTCACCCTGAGGTGGACTTGACGGAGAGAGGCATCGAAATGCTCCGTAACTTCCTGTTTGAGATCGCAGGATGCACAAGTAACTTTACCGTACAAAACCGCGAAGAAGTTTGCATCAACGACATCAAAGAGAAAGTGGGCAAATCTAAAGTGCTGGTGAGTAAAAATGCGTGAAGCTTCACAATTTGTGTTTGTTATCCAAACCATTATTTAGGCCAAAGAGACGACTGATCAGCAGAAAACAAAAGAACATGTTTTCTAATCCTAGAATGGGGTATATTAACCTAAAAGACAAAAGCTGGGTTGCTGCATGTGAAGTGGTGACAGCAGCAGCAGCAGTGGGAAGTAAAGTAGAACCAATTAAACTCTCAAATTAAACCCTGTTTTATCTGGAAAGAGGAAGTGGACTCCCTGAAGTGGCTTCTAACTAGGCTGCATCTCAGGGGGATGTGATGACGATAAATGAGTTTAAGAAAAAGGCTCAAAGCAAGACTTATATTTAAGTAAAGAAATGTGTTTCTTGTTTATCTACAGTCTGAGGGATACATGCTTCACCTGGTAGTTCAGGCTATGCATATTTCCAATGATAATCCTGATGGGACACACGTTTAGCCTAGAGATGTTGGATGTCACTTATACAACTTTCCGGCTGCACGGTTCGTGACTGTTTTTGTATTATTTATGCAGGTGCTGCTGAGCGGTGGGGTCGACTCGACAGTTTGCACAGCTCTCCTGAACAAAGCTCTGAACCAGGAGCAGGTGATTGCAGTTCACATCGACAATGGCTTCATGAGGAAGAGGGAGAGTCAGAGTGTGGAGGAGGCCCTCACCAAGCTGGGCATCAAACTCAAAGGTACAGATTCACATGGGGATGAGGATGGTACATTAAGACCTTCCTCTCTGTACTTCCTTGTGCTTGTTATTGCAGTTTATATTCATGATTACATAACGTTACATTTAGCTGATGCTTATATCCAAAGTGACTTACAATAAGCCTTACTTTTAAAAGAATCTACATACAGTTTACTGAAGTATTGTAATAATGTTCATTTTGTCTCATTTTCTATTGTTTTTGTTTATTTTGGAGAAAATTCTTGGTGTTGCTTATGACCCAAATGTGTCTTTTGTCCTAAAATATTGCTTCATTTAGTGGTCAATGCTGCTCACACCTTCTACAACGGAACAACAACCCTCCCCATCTCTGAGGAGGACAGGACGCCACGGAAACGCATCAGCAAGACTCTGAATATGACTACCAACCCAGAGGAGAAAAGAAAAATTATTGGAGATACATTTGTCAAAGTGAGCACTCGTTTTAATCGACCCTCTACAAAAGTGTTATAGTTGCTATCATCATATTTAATTTGAACCTGCTGGCTAGCTATCTCTTGCCCGTATGGCAGCTTAAATGTTTTAATTGACTAGTTCCCTGTTGCGTCTGACTCTTTGAATCGTGTTGCCTCAAAGGTTGCCAATGAAGTGATTGGAGAGATGAATCTGAAGCCAGAGGAAGTTTTCCTGGCCCAGGGTACCTTGCGGCCGGATCTCATCGAGAGCGCCTCTCATCTCGCCAGCGGGAAGGCAGAGGTCATCAAAACGCACCACAACGACACCGAGCTCATCCGCAAACTCCGAGATGAGGTACTGCACACACACAGGGTCTGAGTATCCAAAAGTAATGTAACCTGATTACTTTACTCTTGTCAAATGCAAATAAATCCAAGAGAAAATAAATATCAATGAGATGTTATTTTCTGAAGGTGTATTATGTATATTATATACTTATAGTCTCATATCTTTATCTAATCATTGATTTCTGGCAGTGGAAAACATATTGCCCAACAACCCGCTACCTCTATCATCAAAGCAACGTTAGGGATTTTTGTTTTGCTAACACTGACGTCCTTTGAATTTTAAAAGATGACATTTGGAACTGACTGTTTGTCAGTCATCTCTTTTTGTTTCGCAGAAAAACAGTGTGATACTGCAGTGAAACAGACAGATTATCAAACTGTGCTCTATCTTATAATGCTGTGAAGGAATAGGTGATACAATGGGGACATAAATGACTATTCAATGATATAAATAAGATGATAAATTGTTCACAAAGAATCTGATGTTAAAGTTTAGAGAAGAGATTATAAAAGCAGAGCTATCAGGCAATGACCACACATTGAAGTTACATTTTTAAATACTGGGAGCACAGCAAACATCATTTACTTTGTATTGATAATATGCATCATCCTTTATCCCTTTTTTTAAAGAGGCTTTCCTTCAACAGTGAACCGTCTGCAAACGACAATCACCAGTTCTTATATTTTGTGTTTTGCTCAGCCCTTTTTCTTCTACAAACGCACCATCATGCAACACCTAAGCAAACTCCCACACTGTTTAAATGCTGATTCCTCTCCTTTGTGATCCTCCAGGGAAAAGTCATCGAACCCCTGAAAGACTTCCACAAAGACGAGGTCAGAGCGCTGGGCAGAGAGCTGGGTCTGCCAGAGGAGATCGTCTCCCGACACCCTTTCCCTGGCAAGTAACAAACGCATGCAACACCAAAGTGAAGATTCACATTATAGATAAAGTGGTGTTGCTTCTATTGCTGTGTCCTTTTCTGTGTCCATCTTTCTTCCCCTTGTTTAATCAGACTCCAAACCGACTATATTTGCTGATAAGGGAACTTCCTGTCTGCTTTGACTTATAGGCCCTGGTTTGTCCATCCGAGTGATTTGTGCAGAGGAGCCCTACATCTGTAAGGACTTTGCCGAAACAAACAACATCCTCAAAATCATCACAGACTTCTCTGCCAGCGTCAAAAAGGTCAGTGGAGTACAGGTGCATGAAGGAACTCTAATGATCACTTATCAGAAATACTGTGTTGTACTTTGGGAAATATGATAAGTCAACTTGTCACTGTAAATTCAAACAAGACAATCACTTGCACGATGTTTGGATGACAAGCCAACTCACAGACTTTTGAAGAGGATATAAAATGCTTATTTTCAGGTTCATATTTGTATTTTGTGCCTCTTCTGTAACATGTTAATTTACTCAACAGTAGATAAAAAGATAAAAAGGCACTAACGATATATATCACTGCTTGTTGTTTTTTCTGTATCTAAGGAAGGGCTTTTGTCAGAAATAAACCCCCTAAACAGAAGTAACACTGGTTCAACAGGCTGCTTTAAATCTCTTTCTGTCTCTGTCTCTCCTGCAGCCTCATACCTTGCTGCAGAGAGTCAAGTCGTGCATATCAGACGAGGAGGAGGAGAAGCTCATGCAGATCACCAGCCTTCATTCACTCAATGCCTTCCTGCTGCCCATCAAAACTGTCGGCGTCCAGGTAAACCAGTCGCTTGATGAACTCACCAGTATTCCAAATATTTGTTTAGGAGCTGTGAGAGTTACTTGTACGTTGAGGACTTTAGCAGTGTGGAAGGGAGAAGCTTGAAAAGAGTATTTCCCTCTCTGTCTCGTTTTGCTCCAACTATAACTTAGTGGTTAACCACTAGACACACCCACACACACACACACAACCTACTTACACTCTCTTTAACTAAACATGGAGGGATATGGGATGGTAACTTTAAAAATGTAATCTGTTACTAGTTATACAAATGTAATACATGTTATCCACTACTAAGCCTGAATATGTTCAAACTATTGTGGCACGTTTTAGTTTCTTCCTCTGATGTTGACTCATGTCTGTCTGACACACAGAAAGGGAGTGCTCTGTATCTAAAAATAGCAACAAAAACACCACTTCCCTTTGGTTTATACTGACCTTTAGCGAAGAAAATCATGATTGTGACTATTTTCAGCCAGCCAGTGACGGTGTATGTCTGATGCTTAAATTGTGGGGCAGACAGGAGGCGGAGAACAAACACAGGCAGCCGTTATTGCCTGGGGGATTTTTTGGGAATGTAAACCGACAGATTTCCTCCGTTTATAGAAACGTCAGTTTTCCCCCCCAAAAACAAGACTAAAATAACAACAACAGAGGAATAACAATTTAATTAAAAGTCACTTCACTGTTGATCTGTGTTTGACATTTAGCGGTAGTTAAATTAGTAACGTATGATTTAAATTCTAATGAAAAGGCGAGCCCCAGAAGACCTGATGGTTATGTAGGGTTCATAAGTGAAATTCAATTAATAGCTAGGTCCAGGACCATTAAAAGCTTTAAGAACAAATACAAGTATTTTTAAAATCAGTGATCGAGCTCGCAGGTAATCAGTGCAGAGACTTTGAAATCAGGGTTTACTGTCTTTCTTTCTTATGCTCATCTTACATTTGTTGAAGACTGATGTTCCCTTGTTTTAAACTTTAAATAATAAGAATAAATGTGCTGTCTCAGGGTGACTGCCGGTCCTACAGTTACGTGTGCGGTGTCACGAGTAAAGAGTCCCCTCACTGGGAATCTCTCCTGTTCCTGGCCAGACTCATCCCTCGCATGTGCCATAGCATCAACAGGTAATAAGAACTCCTCTGCTCCTTCATCCCTCTTCATCCACATTACACACTGTTCTGTTAACAGCAGTAACCCTCACCCTCTTGTCTCTCTGTTTTCGCAGAGTTGTTTATGTGTTTGGGTCTCACGTGAAGGAGCCCCCGACAGACATCACCCCCACCTTCCTGACCACAGGCGTTCTGAGCACACTCAGACAGGCGGACTTTGTAGCTCACTCTCTTCTCAGAGAGTCTGGTGAGTGTGTGTCTAAGAGGTTTTAAATTGATCCTATGTGTTGGAGCAGTACAGATTATTAGGGAAGATTGTTATTAAGGAAGTGTGTTTGAGCTACTGGAGTAAAATGATGCAACCACAGGAATATCTAACCATATATTTTCTCTAAAGCCTTTCACTCCTTTTACCCAGCCTGGTATTAATAAGGCCACATCCAGAGTTGTGTACGCGTCTGCATATTTGCATCCTCATGGGGAATTTAACGTTTCCCTAGAGGCAGACCAGTTTTTTTTGGGACTAGTTGGTATTTTCCGTGCCAATTTAGGATGTGATTAACATGGCTTCAAAGATCTTTTAGGACATTTTGTCCACATTAGGTATTATGCATATGGTCCGTATATGGCACAACCTAAGACATTTTGGCCCTGATCTGCTTTTTGGGGGTTTCCCTTTCCTGTAGTGTGTTCTATAGGTTTTTGAGCAGCATTAAGAACTCTACTCTCTATTTGTCTTCTCTTCAAGGCTACTCCGGTAAGATCAGCCAGATGCCGGTCATTTTGACCCCACTGCACTTTGACCGTGACCCACTGCAGAAGCAGCCGTCCTGCCGGCGCTCTGTGGTGATCCGCACCTTCATCACCAGCGACTTCATGACCGGCATCCCCGCCCAACCCGGCAACCATATCCCAGAAGAGGTAAACCAGGGTTTAACTACTCAGCTGTGTCTTGCTTAATGGGCACAGACCCAGAGTCCATCTCATCTGTTGGGCTGCTGAGCCTGTTTGTTACTGTGAATATTTATTGTAGGAAAGACATAAATTGAAGCAAAACATCTGCAAAGAGATTTAACAAGAGATGCAAAATGTCTATCAAAAGCAACCACAAAGAGGCGCATAATACAAGCTCCAAGACGCAAAAATCTACAGAAATGTTATTTGTGATGCAAAATCTCAACAAAAACATACAAAATGGCCAGAAAAAGAATTAAAAATAATCAAAAAGAGAAACAAAATGACAAAAAACTCACCAAATACCACTATCAGGAAAACAAACTAAGGGATGTTAGATGAGATGCAAAATGTCCAAAAGAGACAGACTATGGCCAGCAGGAGGCAAGATTGTACAAAGAGATGCAACATTTCTTCAAGATGATGCAAAGTGATCAAAAACAGAAACATAATATGGCCACAAGGAAACAATAACCAAATAAAGATGTTATGAGAGATGCAAAATGTATACAAAGAGACACAATGTGACCACCAGGACACAGAACCCTACTAATTTAACTTATAGAGAAGCTATGCGATGTCTCTTTGAATCTGTGGCTCTAATGAAGGAGGGACCAAGAATGTTTTGTTCAGTTATTCAAAGTTTTAAATGTATTTGTCCGATCTGTTTTCCCAGGTGGTGCTGAAGATGGTGAACGAGATCAAGAAGATCCCGGGCATCTCCAGAGTCATGTATGATCTGACCTCCAAACCACCCGGCACCACAGAGTGGGAATAAAACACGACGACAAGACCAACAGGACACACACTCAACACACAATGCACAAACACATTTACAAATATCAGAGAGGGCTGGGGAACTCCTCTCCTTTTCTCTCCTTCCTACCTCCCTACCTCCCTACCTTCCCTCACCTCCTCCCTCCCTCCCTCCTCTCTTCAACATTCCCAAGGAAGGCAGAGCGTACTGTGACGGGCGCACATGCAAAGGCGCCACCACTCCTCCCTGGTCTTAATATTTTTCGGTGATAGGGACTGATTAATGTTGGTTATTGATAATATATTGTCATTTTTGATCCATGTTGCATCTATGTATTTCCTCTCTGTGACTATAAAAAGGTAAATGACTGCTTTCTGTTTCAGTCATTTAAACGTGAGAAGCTGTGAGAGTTCAGAAAGATGTCGTACCTCAGGTTGCATTATGGGACGAGTTCAAAATAAGAAACAAGCAAAAGTAAAAAGTGTCATGAAAAAGAGCAGGAGAGTTTTAGTCATTTTGTTTTAATACACCGAAGACTATCCTCCCTGTCCATCTACAGCCTGTATACTGTGCTATAGAAAAGGCTGTTAGTTTTTAAAAAGTAAATCTGAACAGGCAGCCTTTGTGACCAATCAATTAGGTTTAAGCTTTTTTGTTTTGCCAAAAGTAGAATATATTGTGTGATGTATAACATTGAAATGATCCGATCCGGGCTACATATGTTGACTTGTTGCTGAAACACATTGTCAACCCCAGATTAGCTCCAGTATGATAAGGAAGCAGGAGGCCAATAGAGTGGTGCAGGAACGAGTCTCGAAGCCTGGAGATGATTTAGCATTTTACCACTTCCAGTTGTTAGCCAGAAATAAGGTCTGTGGTTAACGCAAGAGATTACAACGTTTTAATCATATTATAAATTACCTCAGTAAATACCCCACTGGTGAATTTAAAAATGGTTGTTGCCAAAAAGTGAATACAATAAAGTAATTAACGTCATCACGACGAACATTAGCCACATTTAGCTTAGCGGTGGGGACGTGTCTAGTGAACGTGCTGTAGTTCCTTTTATAGCCTTTAGTTAGCTTAGTTAGCATAGCCCATAGTTAGCGAAGTTAGCTTAGTCTATAGTTATGTTTTTACTGCCTATTGCATTTATGCTTCAAAAATCACAAAGTGGTGTTAATATGTGGAGTTTATCCTGCTGAACAAAATGTTTAAGTGTCATGACTGTTTGTTTGTTTTCAGTAGAGCTTATTTCCCACCAAATTCCAATGGAAATGTGAGCCCTTTGCGATGCTAACTCGGCCTAAAGAAATGCATCAACACTGCACCACTCTATCTATAGCGATGGGTAACTTTTGTATGTGCCTGTTCTTATTGTTTCTGTTGATTTCTTTCTAACCTGGACTCTTAATGTGTCTAGAAAAGGAGGATAAAACACTGTTTCTCCTCATGCTGCAATATGTATGCTTTTTATGAAGAATTAAACAGGGCAGGAGGACTAATTAATAACTAAAGTATAGTAGAGTTTATAACCACATTGTGTAAATTGCTGTTGTCATTTCATCATTATTTGGCTGCTCTTTTGCACATGTTTTCAGTTCAATATCGATCCTTATTAAGTGTGTTGCTCTGTAGTGTCAAAAGTCAGGTTAAGAGTCTGTTGCCATCTCTAATGTACGTTCACTCAAAAAGGCATTTATTATTTCTGTTCTGAAGCACATCATCACCTGTAGTCTGGCCATTTAGAGCTCAGTGAATACAGTGCTCAGGTTTAACTGAGATTTTAAAGTGTATTGTAACCCGGTATAGGCATTTCACTCAGACTCAGTGGTTCTCATAAATTTGTATTTGTGCCTCTCACCCTCTGTTGACCTTAAGTGGTAAAATCCTCCTCCTGCACCATTAATGCTTTTCCTAACTTGTCACTGTTTGGCCTTTTATATCTATTTTCTGTTACATATGTCTCCATGGAAAGCTTGATACTATTGGACACATCATTTGGATTTAATTGCAATATTGATAAGATTAAGTTATGCAATTTACTGTCTGCTGTCTTTTTTCTTTTTTTTTGAACGCTCATTTTCCTTAGTAACGTGCCTCAAACCAAGCCACTGCATGCAGTTTCAACTATGATGACATTTGTACAATGGAAAAACTGAGCTTTAATAAAGATCTCCATGTTGAAACTTCTCACCTACAAACTTGTCTCTAAGTGTCTACTTTCAGATCACTTCATTTGAAATAATAATGCCTGTCTATTTTTAAGAGTGTGTTAACCTTTGGAGGATCACTTTGCTTTACAGTCAAATCAAACAGCAAATAAATAACTCAAACTGAAATGCTGCAAAAAACAGTCAAAAGTAGAGAAGTCTTATTTAACTATCAGTATTTTCAGTATTCAAATTTAGATATCGTAAAGAACTTGAGCTAAGGTTCATTGTTTTTATTAGTCTTTCGCTATTTGATTTACTGTTCACTTGATTGTTGTTTTGTTATTTGTTTAAGTCAAGAATTTGGTTCTTAGTAGAGATGAAAGTAGATGCACCTTTAATTAAAGGGGCCCTTTTCTGCTAATTTTCAGGTTCATATTTGTATTTTGTGCCTCTACTGGGACATGTCTCCATGCTTTAATGTTCAAAAAGCTCTTTATTTTTCTCATACTGCCTGTGCTGCAGCACCTCTTTTCACCCTCTGTCTGAAACCAGAGCCCAGTCTGCTCTGATTGGTTAGCTGGCAGGCTTTGTTGTGATTGGTCAATCGCTTAGAGATGTCCGGCCTCTTGGCTTATCATCTACAATGTGTTGGAGCGCTAGCCAATAGGACCACGAGTGTGTAGTGATGTCACTATGTTCAAAAAGTAAACAAAGGAGTCTAATGGAGGTGTGTCAGGCAGGGGGGAGTGTTTGGGAGAGAAACTTCCTCTGCAGGAAACACAGGGACTCTATCCTTTGTGGAGCATTTACATATACAAAAACATATATAACACACTACAGGAAAAAAATAAAAGGACCTCTTTAAATTAGGAGCTATTCAAAACTCACAAGGGTTGTTTTTTGGGGAATGCCCATTTTTTCTATTCAACCATGCGCCTCTTTACAGATGTATGCAAGGGCTTCAGAAAGAGTACACTTATTAAATTACTCGACATAATTGATTTCTCGCAGAACTCATCAGTGATAGTCAGACGTCTCTCATGTGCCTGAGACGGATCACAGGGCTACAGTCACGCATTCACCGTCAGCAGCTTCCCTTTAGTCTCATTTAATTTAATACAAGTGACATTTACACTCCTATAAACAGCCACGTTGTTAAAAGACGTTCTAGACTGTATCCTTTTTGTGTACAGTCAGTAGATGTCCGTGTGTGTGCGGGGGGGGTTCAGGTGTGTGTTCCTCCCCTCTGACTTACAAACAAGATCAGACAAGTTTAGTCAGCCATCAACACACACGCAGACACACACTCCAGGGACAGGGCATATTTTGGAACAGTAGCCGCACCGATGATTTGCTGTACAAGTTACCACATGCAGCTGCCAATTAACCGGTGGCCTGTGGCAGATTACCCTCTGCAGCTGACTTGTGCAGACTGATACATTGATTTATGTACAGGAGAAAGAAATACATCTACATAAGAGAAATTCAATTCAATTTGTTTGTGGTCCAGGGTCTAGTTTGTGCTCTTAGATGGAGACATAACTATTTTTTTTTAACAATGTAACTTTACACACTTTTAATGAGTTATGAGATGTAATGGGATAACGTAATTAGGATACAAAAAAGTAACTGTATTCTCTTACAGCTACATATACAAATCTGATTACTGTTTCTTAAAAATGGTGGATTACTAGCAGGGTTACAATGTAAGTAAAAACCTCAAAAGAGCATTTTATTTGTTGTAAAAGGATAAGATTGTATTTCTTCTCTGTAAGCTGCTCTGTTCTGGAGGCTGATACTTCAAGTGTGAATCTATACGCCTACTGCCTGAATTTACTTTATGGTTTTCACTTTCTTTGGTTCATTTGTTCTGTTTTTAATTCAGCAGGTGAACCTATATGTTCATAAAATAGTGTGTGTGAGCTTAACTGTGTGTATCAAACTAAAACTGAGCATTTTTCTGTTCTGTTCAAGTTTTATTTCTGCTTTTTTGCCTGAATATGCTGAATGAAAGGCAGGTTTTCCCATCCATAAAATCATGTTTGATCCTATATCTTGTTCTTCTTTTCTAGGGCCTTAACCACTTCAGTTAAAAAAACATCTTATTGATATGTCTTTTCTCTTGTATTGAGGTTATCAAATGTATTGGAGAGTAATCAGGTTACATTTATATTGCAATATTCAGATTAGGTGACTGATAACATTTCTTTACAGCTAATTGTAAGGGAAAACATTTTTACAGTAACCCTCCCAACCCTGGTGTTAATAAAGATTAAACGCCCTCATCCCGAGCCCTCCTCCTTTTTTTGTTCTCACGTTACCTGGTGCATCGCTGCCCCTGGAGAGAAGATAACACACCTGTCACACTTTGCTGTTCCCTTTCTGTCCGCCACACACTCTCCTTTTTTCTGAGTCTGCACCTATAGCATGGAAACCGGTCGCCTTCTGCTCGGATTATGTGCCTTTTTATGCTTTTACAGATCTGTTGCTGCAGAGTCTACATGCAAGCTAAAGGCCAAATTCAACCTGAACGGATACAAGGATGTGGAGAAGAAGAAGGTGGTTGTTGGCGGGATGTTTCCTGTCCACAAACGCATCAGCTCCAGTGATGGAAACACTTCGAGGCTGCCCGTCTCCTCGGGGTGTGAGGGGTGAGTGGAATTGCTCATATGCATTATTTCATCACTGAGATAAAATATTGTTAGAATTCACCAATTTTAGATTATTATTTCAGTGAAATTGTATTATGCTTTAGTCCTGAATCAGAAATAATTTCATGGTTGGATTAAATTAAGATGGAGCAGGACAGCACCTCTGGGAGCAATTAGCCGCTGAAGCACATATCATTATGGAGGCAGGCCTTTAATATGCAAGAATAATCAAGTATGTGAGATGTCCTCTTATGTCTAATTAAGGTAATAGCATCAAAAATAGACATTATTTTCCAATCATCAAGGATTTTAATTTAGCTCTTTTATTAAAACATACATGTTGCTTCATGTATTTGATTTAGAGATTTTCCCTTCACCTGATTTTATATATTTTTTATGTCTGGCTGATTATAATTAAAGGTACATTTAGCTTTATTTAACCTCACTCCATACTTAATCACAGTTAATATTTTTTATTTTCTCTGTGTTGGTAAACATATGGTTTCCTATTATTATTATTATTATTATTATTATTATTATTATTATTGTTATTATTATTATTATTATTTAATTGACTTGTATTTATTGTAATTTTATTCTTTTTCATCCTATTTTTTCTATTCTTATTTTGTAGATGTTTAAATCATTTGATTAATTTGCTTTGTAATATATTTATTATTATTACTTCATTATTATTATTATTACTACCATTGTTTGTATTTTTGGTTTTGGTTTGTGAAGCACTTTGTTACCTTTTGTGTATGAAAAGTGCTATATAAATAAAGTTTGATTTGATTTGATTTTAAGACAAACGATTTTGGTAATAATATCAAGTCTCCCATCATGCTCCAGGTTTAACTTCCGGACTTTCCGCTGGACGCAGACCATGCTGTTTGCCATCAACGAGATCAACCAGAGGATGGACCTCCTGCCGGACACCGACCTGGGATACGTCATCTACGACTCCTGCTTCACCATCTCCAAGGCGGTGGAGGGCACCCTCACCTACCTGACAGGCCAGGACGAGGCCGTGCCCAACTACCGCTGCGGGTCCGGGGCCCCTCTGGCTGCTCTGGTGGGGGCCGGGGGCTCCGACCTGTCCATCGCCACAGCCAGGATACTCGGGCTTTATCACTTTCCACAGGTAGGCAATACCTTAATTCTAAAGTAGAATTACGTCCTTTTGTATGTTGAATGTGGGTCCTAAAAGAGAGAGAAAGGTCAATTATAATTCCTAGATTCAAAAGGAGACATGTAAAGAACAGCATTACAAAAAACTGCATGTGTCTCCTCTCTTTTGTGTCATCTCCAGGTCAGCTACTCTTCAACCTGCTCTGCCCTGGAAAACAAGTTCCAGTTCCCCACTTTTCTCAGGACCATCCCCAACGACAAGCACCAGTCTACGGCCATCGCCAACCTGGTTCTCCGCTTCGGCTGGACGTGGGTGGGCACCATAGCTGCCGATGACGATTACGGGAAGTATGCCATCAAAGACTTCCAGGAGCAGGTGGAGGAAGCTGGTGTCTGCATCTCCTTCTCTGAGGTGCTGCCCAAGGTAACTATGCTATGCTTGTACCATGGCCAATAAACTCAATACACACACACACACACACACACACACACACACACACACACACACACACACACACACACACACACACACACACACACACACACACACACACACACACACACACACACACACACACACACACACACATAAATCTACTACTACTAAGGTTTAATTTCCTTCCAAACCGCAGGTTAGTTCCCCAAAGGACATCCAGCGTATTGTCCAGACCATAGTGGAGGACACGGCTAAAATCATAGTGGTCTTCTCTTCAGACGTGGACCTCAGCCCCCTCATCCACGAGCTGGTCCAGCATAATGTCACCAACCGAACCTGGATAGCCAGCGAGGCCTGGATCACCTCCGCCCTCATCAACCAGCCCGGGGTGAGAGCTCAGTCAAAATATTAGCCTCTGAAGTGCAGTGGAGTAGAAGTGTAAAGTTGCATAAAATGGAAATACTAAAGTAAATTTCAAATATGTCAAAATAAGAACAGTATTTTAATAAATGTTCTTCCACCACTGTATTTTCCCCAGGTGAACTCAGTGCTGGGTGGGACCCTGGGTTTTGGGGTGAAGAGGGCGGACATCCCTGGTCTTCAGCACCATCTACTGGAAATGGACCCATATGCTAACCCACTCACTGAGGAATTCTGGGAAACGGTTTGTTAATTCAG
Source organism: Eleginops maclovinus (assembly GCF_036324505.1). Taxonomy (NCBI): domain Eukaryota; kingdom Metazoa; phylum Chordata; class Actinopteri; order Perciformes; family Eleginopidae; genus Eleginops; species Eleginops maclovinus. The sequence goes on along the minus strand of NC_086366.1, from coordinate 5,972,992 downwards.
CTATTAACACTCACTGGCAACAGGTTTGGGGAGAATTGGATTACATATGGGGGGATTACGTAATCAGGACATCTTTTTGAACCAAAATATGGTGGTTTCTTCTTTTCCAAGGTCACATTTTTCTGTTGTCTTACCTAATACACTTCAGTAAAATACACTTTATTGATATTTATTTTCTCTTGTATTTATTTGCATTGCTTTGATATTGAGGTAATCCAAAAGTTAAGTTAGTGACATTTGTTTCCCTTTCTTTCTAGTTGTTTAACTGCACATTGGACTATGGTAAGGCGGTGAGGCAGGCCAGACAGAGGGCTGTGGAGGTGAACTCCACTTTGCCCCGGGCGGTGAGTGGGGTCCCTGATGGTCTGTGCACAGGCGGTGAGTCTATAGCACAGCTGGGGAACACCTACTCTGATGTGTCCCAACTACGGATCACCTACAGGTCAGTTCTCTCTGCTCATATCAATAATACTAGGACAACTGATGGTGGAAGTAACTAAGTACATTTAGTCTAGTACTGTACCTAAGTAGAACATTAGAACTTTGAGGTCCTTGTACCTTACTTGGTGGGGTGGGGACTTTTATGGTTTTCTTTATGTGATTTGTGTGAACTAACCCTTAAATGATCAAACTAAACTAATGGAAATGTGGATGATGGTGTGTTTGATGATAATGTCGATGATCTGTCCCCACAGTGTATATAAAGCCGTGTACGCTGTGGCCCACGCCCTGCACCACCTGGAGCACTGTGAGGATGGACAGGGGCCGTTTGTGGGGAGCAGTTGTGCTGACATCAACAACTTTGAGCCATGGCAGGTAAACCTCTGTGTGTGTGTGTGTGTGTGTGTGTGTGTGTGTGTGTGTGTGTGTGTGTGTGTGTATGTGTGTGTGTGTGTGTGTGTGTGTGTGTGTGTGTGTGTGTGTGTGTGTGTGTGTGTGTTCAACTGTTTTGATATCCATGTGTCCAAGCTTGGTGGGGGGAGGCAAGTGACTTTCATTGTAAAACTTAGATTATGTTACTCATTAAAAACAGGGAACTAGTTGTTATGAGCAGTCAGAAAATCTACGTTCATCCACATTTATCATCCATTAAGTTAAAGGCACATTTAAAGGCACCAGAGAAATTAGTAAATTAAAACGTATAGCCATGTGGCGTTTCATGGGTAGCTTGGGGCTTAAGATTGTTTGCCCTTTCACTCATAGTAAACACCTGTTCTCCTGTCCTGTATTAAAGGGCCAAACTAAGCCTATAATAATTATAGAATATCACTACATGATATTTCTTCAAGACTATAAATAAGGCACATGTGCAAAATGGCTTCAACACACATTAAAGTAACCCTCCCAACCCTGACCCTCTCTCCCTCCCTCAGCTGATGTACTACCTGAAGAACGTGCGCTTCAAAATGCCGCACACGGACGAGGAGGTCTACTTCGATGAAGGGGATGTAGAAGGCGTCTATGACATCATTAACTGGCAGGTGGACGGTAACGGGGAGATATCCTACGTCACTGTGGGGAACTACAACGGCTCGGCAGCTCCTGAGGACCGAATGACTTTAATGAATGACTCCATCATGTGGAGCAATGAAGTGATGGAGGTACGCAGCAGAATGGATCGACACTAATCGAACATAACTAAAAGAGTGGTGCATTGATGACTTATGTAGGCCGTCTCATGAGTTAGCATCTCAAAGTCTACTTAGACAAAATCAATGGTATTTTTCTACAGGTGATTTTCTGTATACTGTGTATACACATACATACTCATACTTACACATAAATACACACGTTTGTATGTTTATATATTATGTATATAAGTTGCATAATTGAATACAGTATTACTAATGGTATTTGTATCGGCAGATATGTGGAGGGAAATCTACTTTTTGCACTGTCTGCACAAAATACTTACAGTGCACTACTAATCTGAGTGTGTGTGTGTGTGTGTGTGTGTGTGTGTGTGTGTGTGTGTGTGTGTGTGTGTGTGTGTGTGTGTGTGTGTGTGTGTGTGTGTGTGTGTGTGTGTGTGTGTGTGTGGCAGCCTCCTCGGTCAGTGTGCAGTGAGAACTGCCAGCCGGGCACCAGGAAAGGCATCCGGCAGGGAGAGCCGGTCTGCTGCTTCGACTGTATCCCCTGTGCTGATGGAGAGATCAGCAACTCAACCAGTCAGTAAACAGCCTTCCAACTTTACATTATAGACATGACGGTATCTACATGAAAGGTCTGAACAATGTATGAAAAACGTAGTGGCTGAAGTGAGGATATCTTATTTTCATGAAGTCCCCCCCCCTGCCTGAAAAACCTCCATTGTTTACTCCTGGAACATAGTGACCTCACTTTGTAACACTCATGATTCTATTGGCTAGCTAGGACAAAGGCAGGACATCTGTAAGCGGTTAACCAATCACAACAGAGCTGGCCAGCTAACCAATTAGAGCAGACTGAGCTCTGGTTTCAGTCAGAGGGTGAAAAGAGGTGCTGCAGCACAGACAGTATGAGAAAAATAAAGAACTTTTTGAATATTAAAGAATGCGAATACAAAATAGACCTGAAAATGAGCAGAGTATGTCCTCTTTAAACCTGTCCTCACATTGAAGTGGTATATTGTCCTGTTTTAAAGGGAAATTGTATTGGTCTCTTGCTTATCCCTATTGAAAGTTTGTTCACAAGACACCCATCATTCATTGCAATTACACAAAAATATACTGTCTGTAACTTTGCTGATGTTGTGCCCCCCCCACCCCGTCTGACAGATGCTCGTGCATGCATCCTGTGCAGTTATGAGGATTGGTCCAATGAAGCGCATGACGCCTGCATACCAAAAATCATCGAGTTCCTGGCGTTCGGAGAGCCGCTTGGCATCACTCTCATCGTCATCTCGGCCTTCGGAGCGCTTGCCACCATCGCTGTGGGGGTAAGAAGAACTACTCTTACGTACAATTTAGAAGTACATGGACTTTGACTTTGATGCTACTTTGTACGTCTACCCAGGTCCTGTATTTGTCCCCCATCATTCCCAGTGATTCAAACAGATCTGTACTTTAAGAGGTAAAAAATGATGTGCTCTCTCTTCATCATCATGCAGGTGGTGTTGGTTGCACACATCGGCACCCCGCTGGTGAAAGCTAACGACGCTCTGCTTAGCTTCTCGCTGCTCTTATCTCTGGTGGTGACCTTCCTCTGCTCCATCGTCTTCCTCGGGGAGCCTCAGCACTGGAGCTGCATGACCAGCCAGGTGGCCCTCGCTCTGGGCTTTGCTCTCTGCCTCTCCTCCATCATGGGTAAGTTCCCTGCCAAAAAAGAAATCTGCATAATGAGTACTTTCACTTTTGGTACTTTACTTATACTTTGATGCTAGTACTACTACTACTACTACTACTACTTTTCTACTTTTACTTGAGAAACATTTTGAATGCAGGACTTTTAATTGTAACTGAGTATTCCTACACTCTGGTACTTCTATTTTTACTTCAGTACAACATCTGAGTACTTCTCCCACCTCTGTGTATTACTTACTTATTTGAATATGTGAAGTTACTAAAGTAGTGGAGTAAAATGTTTATAGCAGCATAAAATGGAAATACATGTACCTCAAAATTGCACTTACATAAGTAGAGTAAATGTCCTTCATTCATTCCACCACTTCTATCCACTAACCTCTCTGTGTTTCAGGTAAGGCGGTGGTGTTGATGATGAGAGCGCAGGCTCTGAAGGCGGCTCGACTCAAAGCCAAAGCTGCAGCCAAAGCAGCAAAGGAAGCAGCTCAGTCAGCAAACAGCAACAGCCCTGACGTCATAGTAACCAGCTCCTTCAACACTGATACCAACACCTGCGCTGAACCTGAGACTGACAGGCTCACCTGCGGCCACCAGAGGGCGATAGCTGCTGTGGCAACATTAATACAGGTACTTCATTCAGAATGCTGCAGCCAGGATTTTAACAATCACAACAACAACACACACATTTCCCCTGTGCTGGCTTCACTGCACCAGTATCTTTCAGAACTGATTTTAAAGTGCTGTTGATGATTGATAGGGCTTTACATAACCTTACCCCTACAAAGATCAGTGACTGCCTTTCATTTTATAATCATACAAGGACACTCCAATGCCTTTCCTGTAGATGCACCTAAAGCATTTCACAAGAAATCTGGGGAGGCTGCTCTCTGTTTTCATGGCCCTAAACTGTGGATCAGCTTCTTCTTGGATCAGAACAAAAAGACCTATGTTTTTAATCTGGGTTCATTTAAGTGGTATCCCTCTTCACGTTTTATGGTTGTGTGATCTAACTCTTTCTGGGTGGTTTTATAACTTGTTTTTGATAATGTTCATATAATAGGATTGCAGCACTTCATAATGAAATAGTTCCCTGAAATTCGTATGAATGGTCTTTCCTGACCTTCTTGTACGCAGGCTGTAGCGTGCACAGTGTGGCTCATCATCCTTCCTCCGCACCCCTTGGAGAACACCTCCGCTCAGAATATAAAGATCATTCTGGAGTGTGACGAAGGCTCGGTGGTCTTCATCTGTTGTATCTTCGGGTATGACATCCTGCTGGCCCTGTTGGCCTTCATCTTCGCCTTCATCGCCCGCAAACTGGAGGATCACTTCAGGTAGTAAACACAGCAAACAATGAGAGATACATGAGCAAGCAGATTTTCCACTTTCCTGTAGTGTGTCATATATGTTTTGAGTGCATGTAAATGGTCTGCAAAGGCTTAAATCCCTGTGTTCCCGCCAAAGGGAGTTTCTCTCCCACCTTTTTGAACATTAAAGCATGGGAACACGTGACAAGATACAAATATGAATCTGAAAGTGAACATAATATGTCCTCTTTAACCCATTCTGTTGTAAAGAACATTTCTTTGTAAGCAGCTTGTATCTCACTCTGTCTTCCAGCGAGGCAAAGTGTGTGACGTTCGGTATGCTCGTCTTCTTCATCGTATGGATTTCTTTCGTCCCGGCGTATCTCAGCACACGGGGGAAGTTCATGGTTGCTGTGCAGATTTTTGCCATCCTGGCGTCGAGCTTCGGCCTGCTGACCTGCATCTTCCTGCCCAAGTGTTACGTCCTGCTGGTGAAACCTGAGCAGAACCGAGAGGACATGATGAAGCCCAGACCAAAACTCCGAGACGGGGCGTACACCGGGACCTCCGCCTCGCTAGCTACAGCCGGGACAGAGGTCAACGCCACCATCGCATCCACTGCCATCGATGATTAAAGGAGAAGCAGAAGAAATAAACTGAGCCACAATCGTAAAGTAATGTATGAGGCAGATGTGTTACAGTTTTTCCAACATCTGGCAGCTGATTAACGCTCCTAGGTTTAAATACTACTGTCATTAGATCACCTTGCAAAAAATATACCTTACAAAATATTAACTTTTTCACATAGATTTTACAATCATGTTTTAAAAATCATTTATAGGACCAATATATTACTTACAAAATATTTTCTTGACATGCATTTTACAATATTTAACAGTGGTTGTACTTGATAATATTAAGTACAACCACTGTGTTTTTTCTTTCATAATCAAGCAATAATATTTCTTAAAAATGATATTTACACTTTCAGTTATTTAGTTAAGAATCAACATGATTGTCTTTAATTAACAGGCAAGGATATGATGTCTAAAAAATATATTTATAATTAAATCCTCCTATATATTTTCCAATTACTGTTTTAAAAGACAATGATATAATTAAAACAAATATATTAAATGTTTATATTAATTTACAACCACTGTGTTTTTCTTTAATTAACAGGCAGTGATATTATATTTAAAAGATATATATAATTAGATTTTACATTTTTAGTTTGGATAAAAGATTATTTTAGGTTTGTTATTTATTTAATTGGAAACGAAGAATATAACATGGAACATTTTTAGTAGATTTTCACATGTTTTACTATCATACCTTTTTTATAATCAAGAGCAAAATAAGTTATTTACACAATGGTAATATTTGCATTTTCACACTGTTTGAATGTGTCAATGTTTAACTGCATCATTTTCAATAAGTATAACAATTTCAATCAGAAAAATTCATAAGGGAAGAAAACTTGAAATAAAATGAAGGATCCTAATGTTTTTTAAATTATGCTTTACTGTGATATCTCTGTCTGTTGTTTCAGTTGAGGTAGGATAATTAAAGTAAAGGCAACGTTTTACCTCAGATATTGTGATTCTCACAATTCTCAAACTCATTTGAAACACATTTGACTCTTTATAAACACGCGATAATCAAGCTTTTGTTGTTGTTTATAATAACCTGGCGAAGTAATAAACACGGATGTAACTTTGAGCATGAAACCTTTCCTGATAAAATAATAAATGTAACTTGCAGTCCCCCTAACACGTGTTTTTCTTGTTGAAACAATATAATTTTCATGCCGTACTTTTCTTATGCTGGTAAAATGTATGAAATGTGGGGCATACATCTTAACTCAGAAATTGAATTTTGTCTTTTAACATTTAACTAAAGCAAATTCATTTTAATGCACCGAAGAATAATTGTTCATATTTTTGTTCTTAATCCCCTTTTTCTTGTTGTTTTGTGTATATTTAAGTTGGTTTGAAGTGGTTTTTATCTCTTTGTGGTCTTCTCCTCTCCTCAGCTGTTTTGCATGTCTTTTAAGGTTATTTTTCATGTCTTGTACTCTGTTTGGGTCTCTTTGTATCTGTTTTATGTTGCTTTTTTGAATGATCCATGTCTTATTTGTTGCCATTTGAAAAATATATGTTCCTCCTGTGTTTTGGCTTAATTTCCTGTCTTTGTGTGTCTCGCTTTGTATGGTTGTCTGCCCCTCCCTGATCCTACCCACCTGTGTGTAATCACCCGCTTCCCTTGTGTTTTGCCTCTCCAGCTGTGTCTTATCAGTGTGATTAGTCCTGTGAGTATATAAGCCTGTCTTCCCCCCAGTGTGCTCTGTAACATTGAAAAGATGCCAAGAGGAAAGTACTCTACTTAACACTAGAGAAAAGTGTGATATTAATGTGTCTGTAGCTGTGTTGGCTGTCCCATAAATCCTGGTGAGTTTAATAACCTGCCAATGCAAAACAAAAAGAAGCCATACCTTTCTATTGTTTCTGGAAACCTGTATAATCTCTTATCATCATGTTGTGTAAACCAGGTTTCTTATTTGTGTGTGTGTGTGTGTGTGTGTGCGTGTGTGTGTGTGTGTGTGTGTGTGTGTGTGTGTGTGTGTTTACATGTGTGTGTGTGTACAGTGTGTGCTCCTGCTCATGAGCACATCGCTTTCCAGGAATCTGTGAAGCTGTGAAGTCCGACCAAAGCTGTCACCCCCCCCCCCCCCCCCCCCCTCCACCGCTGACAGGAATGTGTTTATAATTTATCATCAGCTGACATGAGGGGACAGGAACAGAAGTGCTAAATCAAGACGAAAAACAGTGTGTGTGTGTGTGTGTGTGTGTGTGTGTGTGTGTGTGTGTGTGTGAGAATTTACAGTTGTGAAGCTCCATTCTCAATTTTTATACTTAAGGAAATCCTATTATGATTTTTTCCTTAAGTGCGTTATATCGGTCTTGGTGCATGTAAATGGTCTGCAAAGGCTAAAATCCCAAAGTTCTGGAACATAGTGACATCAGTTCATTACACTTGCGCTTCTATTGGCTAGTGCTCAAACACATTGTACGTGATTGGCTAAGGGGCGGGACATCTCTAAGCGTTTGACCAATCACAACAGAGCTGGCCAACTAACCAATCAGAGCAGACTGGGTGAGGAAAATAAAGACCTTTTGAACATTTCAGCATGGCAACTGCTCCTTTAGTAGACATTTAAGGTACATCTAAGTGTGACATATGTGAAGTAAACACTTTCTTGTATTGCTTTATAACTGTAACATATCTTTACGTTCATCTTTGTTTTATATTGCAAGTCAGAGTGCAACAGATAGACATGTGAAAAATGTAATCTATTTATAAACACATGTCTATTTTCTATTCATGCAAAGCATCACACTCATCTCACTCATCAGCATGCATTGGGATTTCCTCCTACACAGTTCAGGGAGCGCTGCACTCAAAATTAGCCTGAGCTGCTTCCACAACAGTTTTGTGAAGCATTTCGGGAATGTCTTATAGACACCATCCGCCTCAAGGACTTTACTGGATATCTTGTATGTCTTTTCATCATCCTCCTATGAGCAACATCCAAGTATGACACAATCAAAATGAACGGTGTTCACTGAAGAAAAAGAACAGTGCAGATGGCTAAAGTTAGGCCTGATGATGTTTAGTCGTCTCATTCAGCCTCTTGTTAGCAACCGCTTCACCAGTGGGGTATCGACTGACATATTTGATGTCTTAGAACTAAATGTGATCATCTCTTCATCTTGTGTCAGCTAGAGCCTCTCATCAATAAACAAATACATAGATAGATGCTCTTTACTTTTAAATCTGAATGTCTAGATTTAAATATAAAGAATCTAGCTAAAAATGATCATGATGCAGAGTAAGGATCCAACCCTACTCTGCATATTTTTACCGTATAAATGTGGTACTTTTACTGTGATAATTAGACTAATTGAACAGTATCTGAGACAACATGTGTGTGTGTTTGTGTGTGTATCTGTGTATCGGTTTTCGTCTCTGCAGGGTTTTAGGATAAAGGACTTGAATGACTGATTTTGCCCGTGCTAGGATTTCTCTTGGTGACAACGACACTTCAGAGAAGTCAGATTGGGTTCACTTTGTGTGACGAACATCCCTCAGGCAGCGACCTTGAATGCAACAGGTCAAAGAGGTGTGCTGTGTGTGTGTGTCCTGGCACATACAGTACTACTGCTTATTTACTCTTTATCTGTAAAAGTGGATGAAATATAATAATGTGTATAAAAGCATGGTACCAAGATGTCCTTTAATGTCATCCTAGGGGTGGATTTCTAAAGTAGGCAACCTTTCTTATGGAACCACCACTCAGAAAACAGTTATACTGCAGATAAAATGACAGCCTTTTTTTATTTACATTTGTTGAGCTGAAAAAATTCCTCTCAGGTGATTTAGTATAGATGAAAGCAGTGTCACTTCACTGCCTGGCTTCAGGACGTCTAGGCCAACAAAGAATTTGCGGCAAGTGGAAAAAATTGTTTGTCATGTATTGCACGTCAAAGACGAAAAAAGATCCAAAGTTACAGTTTTCTTTGACTTGCTTTAGAAAAAAGGACGGTAGAGATGTGTGGCCTCAGGACAACTATAGATACCCCTTTCCTACCAAAGCGATTAACCTGAGCAATAACAGTTCATAGCGAACATGTCAAAGAGAGTAAGGTTTAAAAGCAGTAGTGCTGAGATTGCAAAGTGGGTAAATTGCGACCAGAAAAAAAAAAAAAAGATGTCCTGTGAAATTAACTTTTTTCCTGTTGGTAGTGGGGTTTCTTTTTGAGTTTACCCTTGTTTCTGCAAGGTTCCTCTAAATCCAGAGGTTGTTTTACCTGTACATACAGTAAAGAAACCTGAGAGAATTGTGTAATTTGTGATATTGGACCATGTAAATGAAACTTGATTGATTTGACTGAAATCGTACAGTCAGCAGTGACCCTAACCTTTCCCCTCAGGCAATCGGGGTCCCATTACCCGGCTGAATAATTCAGCGCTGACCTCTTCACTTGACCTATGGGGACACCAACCTCAGGCTATCTGCTTAGATTTCAGGAGGATACACGCAGCTTGAAATAAGAAGACGTTTAATGGACATGTATACATTAGTTAGCGGAAATAACTGAGGTTTCTGTTTATTTTGGTCTAGATTTCAGAAATACTTGGATCCTTGACACCGTTTCTGCTTGTCCAAGTTCAACATAACCTCTCTGTTAACATGACAAACATGCTGATGAGTCTTTAGGATCCTTAGATTGTTCGCGGAGGGAATAATACACAATTTCTTTTAAAATTCTGAAACAGCAAAACAAAGTTCAAAGGCCCTACCATGCTTTTTGGGGTTTTCCCTTTCATTGTCGGGTGTTATATTGGTTTTTGTGCATGTAAATGGTCTGCAAAGGCTAAAATCCCCAAATTCTGGAACATAAAGACATCACTATGTAACACTCACATGAGCCGAATATGTCCTATTTAGGCTAGTTGGCTTTAAAGGCTCTCTGGTGTGTGTGTGTGTGTGTGTGTCTCTCTGTGTGTGTGTTTGATCTTTGATCTGTGAATTTACAGCAGAACAAACACAAATGGAAAAAGAGTGAAACACAAAACCTGACAAGCATTTAGACATAAACATTAACTGAAGCTCACCTGCTGTGCTGTAACCGTTTAGGCATAGACTCTCTTTCTTGATGAAGACGGTAAAAGGTCTGATTAAAATGTGTGTTGTTATTCCAGGAAAAGGTGTCACTTTGTTTCTCTGCCTGGAATCTTATGTCAAGAGGAATGGTGGTAAGACTCCAAGACTGTGAAAAGGTTCAGGAGGAGAGTAAATATAGAGCTGTCACTGAAAACCAACCCTGCAGATTAAAAGAGACAATGTGTGTGTGCCAGTGTGCATGTTGTTTAATACTCGTTAATAGCTCAGCTACAAACATTTTCCACAGTCTTCTGCCTAAACCTGCATTCAAATGCTGAATATTCATTATCATACTTTCTCTTTAATATCTACACTTTGTGGATTGAATGTGTGCGCTCAAAGCCATATAAAGGGATCCTATAATACTCATTGTTTTAGTGTAACGCCCCTTTTTCTACCCATATTACATGGTAATTACACCCCTATTACTCCATTATTACGCCCCTTTTTAAACCCATATTACATCGTAATTACACTTTTAATACACCCATTTCACACATGGACACAGCCTGTAAAATGATTGTATCCTACAGGACACAGACACCATTAAAGGGTTGAATTAAAACATTTAATGCAATGAATCAATTTGGGGGAATTGTTCCCGGTTATTGAAGGGGGGAAACATAATGAAATCTAGGTAAAAAGATACTACTCTGTGTGTGTGTGTGTGTGTGTGTGTGTGTGTGTGTGTGTGTGTGTGTGTGTGTGTGTGTGTGTGTGTGTGTGTGTGTGTGTGTGTGTGTGTGTGTGTGTGTGTGTGTGTGTGTGTGTGTGTGTGAGCGAGCACTGTTGACACCCTGGCATGTTTCGCTCCCTCCTTTTAGGCCAGGCCCGGTGGTGACGAGATGAGGAAACCAGGATCCTGTTTCAGGCTGGATAAGGCTATAAGAGACTAGAGAGCACAGTGAGCACACAGACAGTCAGACACAGACAGACAGACAGACAGACAGACAGACAGACAGACAGACAGACAGACAGACAGACAGACAGACAGACAGACAGAGAGACGGACAGACAGACAGACAGACAGACAAAGAAACAGACGTGAAAACAAAAGCAGATGCAGAGAGTTTGAAGATGGTCAGAAAGTAGAGAGACTAGAGTGTGACAGCAGCACCAAAAAGAGCTCTCCTCACACTTGCATCACCCTCTGGACTGATTCGTCCCAAAGAAGGACCTGGAAGTCTGCAGCTCCTCCTCTTCTTCACCTTCCTCCCTGAACTCTGCCCTTTGAGGGGAGGGGGCGCTCTGTGGGGCCATGCTAGCCGCCCGGAGCAGCGGAGGGGGTCTGGGCGGTGGACACCAGTCGCACCACCCGCACCGCAAACACTCGGTGGCCTCCCTCAGCGGGACCAAAGCCCACCGCAGCAATTCCCAGGAGGCAAAGCGAGGCTCTTCGACCTCGAAGCAGGGGGCGCAGCAGAGGCACAAGGCGGCGATGATCCGGGAGATGGAGACCAACTGGTACCTGAAGATGTTTGGATTGGGCAAAGAGGACACGGTCTCACATCAGACTGGCATGCCCTACAGGTCAGATAAACCACAAGAATGTGTGTGTGTGTGTGTGTGTGTGTGTGTGTGTGTGTGTGTGTGTGTGTGTGTGTGTGTGTGTGTGTGTGTGTGTGTGTGTGTGTGTGTGGCAAAAGGACTGAGCGCCAACATTTTGTAGTCCTAATGTGTTGTGCAGAGCTGCTTCTTGATGTTTGGCTCCATGGATAAATTCATCTCAGAAGCACACACACACACATACACACACACACACACACACACACACACACACACACACACACACACACACACACACACACACACACACACACACACACACGTATCTAAGGCTTTTTGCTTCTCTACACATCATTAACACAATCAGCTGAGTAAGCTGCCTGCAGTACACAGTAAATCCACGCGGTGTGTGCATGCATGCTGATAGCTTATTGTAGTATTTTATGAGTGGACCAACAGGGCTATATCTGTTGACAAGCAGTCCCCCCTCCTGCCCTATAATTTCATTTGTGGGCATTGTGCATCAGTGGAGTCCTGGTGGTCATAAAGACCTCCGGCTTAGAGTTGTGTCACCTGATACGGCCGTAATGCTAACAGCCAGCATCTGTCTTGCTGCGTTAGAGCATGTTGACATCCTCTAACTCCATGGTGACAAAACAGATGGAGGCTGGAAGGAGTGTTTTGATTCCCTTGGTGTGCGACAGAAAGGAAGAAAGCATCAATATAATATAATTAGCATTTAACCACTTCTGGTAATGGATGTGTAAAGACAACTGGATACCGTTGCTTGGTGGCGCTTGAAGCCAAAATGGTCTGACTCTCGAGAACAAAAATACCCAGATCAGGAACCATTGAGTATGCCCACTTAAGCTTTTCTGAAGCCCCACATCTAATCCAGTCTCCGCTCAGTCAGGTGAATGTAGAGATAGGCTAAAAGTGGTCGTACTGGGCCGTAATTTAGCTAAAAATGAATGATCCGCTCATTTACATACGTCTCTTTCCCAATGTAAGTCAATGGGAGCAGTCTTAATTGGGTGTCACAAATTGACATGGAAGTTGTATTATAACGGTTTGGCCACTACGAACATTTGCTTCAACGTCCATCAGAGTTGGGTCTAACGCGTTACAAAAGTAACGGAGTTACAGTAATGTAGTACTTTTAGCTGTAACGCAGTAATATAACACATTTCTTCTGAATTTTGGGTAATAGAATACCCGTTACAATTCTCAGTAACGCAGTTACAACATATTTTAACCCGAAATGATGTGGTGTTTTGTTTGTAAGAATTCACAAACATCGCAAGACATTCCGACACCAGAGAAATAATTGTGCAGGTAGAATAGTAACTCAGTAAGCCTGTCTACTATTGGTTAAGAGGGCTGCAGAAACAGATTCGCGATTGAGAGCTGCAGGCTCGGAGGAAGGAAAAGAAAAAGACAGGAGCGCGCGCAGGCCGAAGCAACAGAAGGTAACTTTCTCTGGGTCTGCTGCTTGAACCCCGAGAAGTTGAGAGTGCTGAAGATCTGCAGCCTCCGTCAGCTGTGGAATCACTGTTTTTTAAAAAGCCTGTCAGCCAAATCCCCGTTAATACACCAATGACAAGGTGAGCTAACGCTGCCATAGAGACTCGTTCATATACAGCAGGTCACAGGGCCGTGCAGAGGCTCCACTAACATGTTATCAATAACACACAGCGACGTAATGTTACCGGTATCACATATTATTCAACTTAAACGGAGCATGATTTTAATTTCTAGCTCTTTTCCTAATTTTCATCATGTACTGCAAGATAGATAGATAGCTTTAATCAATGAGCTGCAATAAACTATATTTTAGCATTTAAAGCACAAATGTTGCGGTTATTTTGGTGAAAGTAATTCAAAGTAACGCAAAAGTAGTGTAACGCATTACAGTTCAGAGACAGTAATAATGTAATGTAACTTATTACTTTAAAAAGACAGTAATAAGTAATATGTACTGTATTACATTGGAAGTAACTTGCCCAACACTGACGTCCATTGCACTTCCGGCAGCCTTGCTTCGTGTTTCCTCGCCTCAAAGTCAACGGGTCTGTAGTTTGCCGCATGAAGTAAGGTCTGTGGTTAACACAAGTTGAAGAGTTTTCACGATTTGTTGAACAAAATAAACTACGTCGGTAAATACCGCCCTCTGGTGAATCTAAAAACAGCAAGTGTCTAAATGAGACTGCTTAACATTATCTCACCTAACATTAGCCACATTGAGCTTAGCGGTGGCGATGTGAAGTCATGTGACCGTGCTGTAGTTTCTTAGTAGTCAGCTTTTTTTTAACGTTAGCTTTTAACTTCAAAAATCATAAAGTGGTGTTAGTATGTGTAGATTATCCTGTTGAACAAAACGTGTATGTTTCTTAAATGTTGTTTTTGCTACCAAGGTTATTTGTCTGCACTTTATCGAAATCCAATGGAAAAAACCCATTGCCTTTTTGTCGAGCTAGCCCTTACGATGCTAACTTACGGTTCAGCCTCCAGACATAAGTCTTCATCGCACTGCTCTATGGTGTTGGTTTCCAGGCTGTGACATGCACAACAGTTTTGAAAGTTTGGACATTAGTACAGCAAGTGGTGGTGATCCTATATTGTAATCTCCTCTCTTTCTCTGTCTCATCTCCTTTTTCTCACACATAGATTTCCTCCCTCCCTTTTTCTTTCCATATTTCCCCTCTTGTATTTCCTTTCTTGTTGCTAAATGCCTAATCCAAGCTCTGTCCCATTCCAATCACTCAAGTATAAAGCTCCACATTCATGCCTTTCTCATTTCCTCTGATCTCCTTTCCTCTCTCTGTTTCATTCTCTCCTTATTCACCATGCATCCCTGCTGGTTTGGGCTCTGTTCTCTCTTTAATTTAGAAAAACAAAGCAGAGCAAAGACAAGAGGAGGACGGAGAGACGAACGGAGGGTGCAGTGTGACAAAATATTTCAGGATCTTTTGACCAGACTTTACAGCTCAAACGGTTTTCTATCATCTAAACGTGTTTGTTCTTTATTCAGAGAACAATACTTGGCTGTTACAGAATCATACGACCAGACGCAGCCGGATATTTTTGTCAGAAACTTCAAACTGTTTCATGTGTTTCATGTGAGAGATTAATGAAACGTGAATCCTGGCAGCTGCTAATTGCTCTGTGATCATTTTTGGGCTTTTTTTTTTTTTCATACTAGAGGTAACACAACTCTCTCCTGCAAAATGACATTCCCATAACTGCATCCTCAAAGTCATTTGGTGGAAAATATATTATCGCCCTGATGTCAGAACATTCTGACATCTGCGAATGATCTGTTTCATTGTTGGTAGACTTAGCATTTCTGTATTTGAGGACAGCCCTTTGTTTCAGATACAGCTGCTAATGTCATTTAGGAGTTGGCTTGTCAACATGTCAATGGTTGCACTTACTTCTTAACGGGCTCATAAAGACACGATGGCAGCCTCTCGTGGCTCCACTGACAGATTGACAGGTGCATGTGGTGTGTGTGTGTGTGTGTGTGTGTGTGTGTGTGTGTGTGTGTGTGTGTGTGTGTGTGTGTGTGTGTGTGTGTGTGTGTGTGCGTTTAATAGGCATGTTTCCGAAGCTCAGTGGAAGGACCAATAAAAATGTCTACACCGTGTGAATCATTACAAAATTATCACAACACACTTATATATTGTCAAACAGATAAACAAAATCACATTTTATAATTTCTCCAGAGGAAATTTTATTCATTATCTCTGGTGAATCGATACTGATTAGTGTGTGATCACTGGGACTCTATTATTAAAACAGGGGGTGCGTAAAAGAACCATTAACGATTGAATGTGACCTAGAAAACGCATTAGTGTGAGATTAAACCCTCCAAAAGTCCCTTTCTTGACAATCAGCCAACTTGTGCCCACACACACACACACACACACACACACACACACACACACACACACACACACACACACACACACACACACACACACACACACACACACACACACACACACACACAGCACAGTTTGCCAGCTTTCATCTGAGCCTATGGATGCCAAACAGCATGCAGTGGCTGGGTATCCTCTCTCTCTCATTTGAATCAGAAGAACTGCTATCAAATGTTTGGTTCTCCAGTGATTTGGCATAAAATCTGGGGCAGAATGTAACCACAGAAATCCCAGGCTTTTAAAACCGAGCTAAAAATTACTTCTCTCAGCTTAAAATATGCATTTTGTTTGCGCCTACAAATTCATTAAATGCTGATTGAATGAATGTTGATAGAGACACAGTATTGCAAACTTAATTGTCTTTGTGCACAAATGTATTTAATGCTTAATTAATTATGAGATAAAGGTCATTGTAATACATTTTTCTGTCACACTCATCGTCTTGTAGATCTTTTTTTTTGTATGGTGTTTGTTACTGTATTGTATCACATGCATACGCCTCCTCATTTTACTACAATTGTCAAAACCTGTTGTTTAGGTTAAGGAAAAGATGATCGTTTTGATTCAAATTGAAAGCCTGCATTTTTCTGTTTCTCTTTTGATGGTTTGTCTGTTTGTCAGCAGGATTTAACATAGAACACCACTGGGGATATTAACATGATAAGTTTGTTAGAAGGGTGTAAATAAATCGAAGGACAGATATGAATCAGGAACTTTCACTGCTAGAAGGTCAAAGGTCCACAGTGGTGTGATGTACAAAAACTAGTTAACCTAGGGCTGAACTCAGTTAACACATCAGAGTGCTATTCAACTAGCACACGTTTAGCTCTTTCGATAACTAGCGGACGTTAGCCATCAAGCTAACTAGCAAAAGTTAGCTATCTACTTTACTAGCTATCTAGCTAGCTTCCGCAAATGGGTTGCTCTCATAATTTAAATTGAATTATTATTTGACCACCTATGGTTAAACTTGCTGTGTCTACTGATTTGACTGCGAGACTAATTATAAAAGATGTGGACAAGTTGACATTTTTTGCTCTCATACAGCTAGCAGCTTCTCACAGATCCAAACCTCACACAAAATTGCACTATTTGAATAACTAATCTCTTATTTATAATCTAAATGGTTACTTTCCTGCCTGAAAAAGTGTTCAAACTTAAAAGCAGTTAATTTAAAAGCTTAAAAACGTTGTATTTGTCTGGAAAAGGTTGATAAAGCTGCCGCTAAACCTAATACGCTTTGACCAGAGGTACCCATGCTGCAACCGATCTGGAGCAGGCGAGGCATAATGTGAATAATGACAGCCAACCTTCTCTAACCAGGTATTGGCTATTAATATCCTGCTACACTTGGCACCAGCAGACAAAGGTGTTGCAACATGATACTGCGAGGAACAAGAACACATGTTCCAGCAGAGCTTGATGGATGAAGTGTGGAGCTGCTGCCAAGAGCGGTAGTTTCACACGACAACTACTTTTGCACGGGGTATGATGTCATATCTCTCCTGCTGTATGTAGCCAAACCATAAAATGTATGATTTATCTCCTTGGTTCACCTTTTATTATAAGAAGATTAAAATACAATACAAAAGAGGAGCCTTGGGACAGATTAGGAAATGCTATCATTCTTGTTGAGTTCTCACCCTTCATCTTTTAGCCGGTTTAGATTTACAATGATAGTAACAATGTGGTTTAATGAAGAATGTAGGCCAGCACATTGGTGTTAAACAGGAGCAGGACTGTCCCTCAGGGCTGGAGGCTGATCACTGGCATAATTATTGCTGCCATAGAGTTAGATGACATAGAAAGAGCGTTCTAATTCAAGTTAACAACACAGAAATATTGTTTTCATACATTGCAGCGATAGTGAGCGGCATCAACATGAACCCAAGTTTCAATTAATCTTTTTCTTTTCAAATGTATGCATGAAGAAATGTGCTGTGTTGTGCTATAGAATGCTGCTATACTCATTCTGTTTCTGTCAAGCTATGCACCAGTGAGTAATTATCAGACATATGCAATTATTGTACAGGGATTCACTCAGTGGAAGGAGTACACATGGGGGCAAAGGGAAATTGGCGGATAAAGATGGCTAATTAGTCCCAGGGTGAATGAAGCTGATGGGAAGGGCTCAGGATAACATTTGTACTTAAAGGGGCCCTGTTATGCTCATTTTCAGGTTTATATTAGTATGAAGGGACACCCTGTCCGCACTGTGCAGCTCCTTCAGTGACAGGCTGCTACACCCGCGGTGTCTCACGGAGAGATACCGCAGGTCCTTCCTTCCTGCAGCGGTCAGACTTTACAATCAGCATGGCCCCTGGTAGACCCCTCATAAACAAAACAAAAAATACTGAATAGTTGTGCAATAACAATTTATGTGCAATATATAAACATAAATATGCCATTATTACTAACTGTGCAATATTTACCTGGCTGCTATATCTCCTTCAGGATGTGTATTTGGTAAATTGTGTGTTTTTCTTCATCTTAATATTTTTTTTAAATGCATATTTTCTTTTGTAAAGCTGCCTTTGGTTCTGTTGCTGCTGTAGCAAATTTAAATGTCCCCTCTGTGGGACAATAAAGGGATTCTGATTCTGATTCTGAAAACCAAAAATAGAATAATAAGGCCCCTCTAAGTGAGAAAAGTTGACCCCAAACTGGACCCCACAAAATAATCTCTCTGTGAACCCACCTCCCTCTTTTTGTTGATATTTTGGTCAGTGACTCACCTGCCCACATGCTGAGCAGCTTTAAAGGAGAATGTGATTGTTCACAACCCCAGAGGCCAAAAATAATAGCAAAAAATCAACACCCAATAATTAAATGTGAGGGAGGGAAACGTGACTGCAATAAGTCTTTATTGCAAGAAACAGATTCATTTGTTGTGGTGACTTTAACGCTGGCTGTGTTTGCATTGCATGTGTTTGCATACCCGTACAGTGTTTTTGCGCCCTGTGTATGGATATGTATGCTTCCAGTGGCTATAAATATGTTGTTGAATCGCGTTGCATAAGCTCAGCTGACATTCCGGCTGCAGGGCAGGATCAGTTTTTCCACCCATCCTGCTGGACAATGGGTCCAGCTGCCCCTCCGCCTCAGCCTGAATTTCACTTATTCTATGTATGAAGGTGTGTGTGTGCATGTACGCGGTGTGCCTGGCATCAGTACAATCAGCTTCTGACACAGGTTCATCTTAGTTCAGGTGAAGTATGGTGGAATGAAGGTTAAAAAGAAATCAAATTGTGGTTGTATTGACTACGTTCTGCTGTTGCAGGCCATTTATTTGTGCAATTTTGCACATTGTTTTACTAAAGACTAAATCAGAGGTGGAAAAAGACATTTAACTGTTCCAACTTTATAATCCCCGAACGTCAACAAGCCTCCAGTCCCAGCTTTGTGCATGACTTTGTAGGGTCCCCTGGTTTCGAATAGGGTTAGGGGTTTTTGAGAGGAATTCGAATGTTTAAAAACTAAAACTGGACTCCATTGTTTACCTCCTGAACATAATGACTATCACTATGTAACACTGTGTCCCTATATCTGCAAGCGGTCAGACACATTGTACCTGATAGGCAAAGGGGCGGGATGTCTCTAAACGGTTGACCAATCACAACAGAGCAAACAAATCAGAACAGACTGGGCTTTGGTTTCAGACAGAGACATGTCCCTGTAGAAACACAAAATGCAAATATGATTCTGAAAATTGGCTAAATCAGGCCCCTCTAAGGGAATTAATTATACTACGGTAAAGAGCCTCCACAGCACATTCACAACAGTTCCCACGTGTTGTTTCTTCA